>NC_138126.1:74927155-76127155 GCF_964188305.1 Podarcis bocagei
TGCACCTTCCAAGGAAATAAAAGATAATCCTCATCACCAACTCCTGAAGAAAGGGGCAGTAAGGGTAGGTGCCCAAAGGTTTTGTGGGTGGCAGAGGAAGTCCTCAAGGGAACCATTGTGCCCAGAGGTGCTATGCTTGCAACTCCAGTTTTAAAGTTAGGACTTTAATTATTTTTTTAAGGATTGTAAGGGTCTATTGGGTTAAAAAGCAAAGTAGATGCCCTTCATTAAAGGTTTTGACGTAACTATGTGTAGGATTGTTGTGCTATGTTGGAAATGCCATTTTTGGGTGCAGGAGGGCTGCGGGTGCATCAGTTTGCTGAGGAGATCACTGAAGATGACATTAGAGATAGCTCTGTTGAGGGTCCTCTCAACGTAATGAGAAAGCCAAACTCCCTCTACCTTCAGCTTTAACAAGATTCATTCTACGATCTCTGCCGATGTCGAACTTGTGTGTGAACTGAGTACTGTGTGCTGGCATTCCTTGCAGTGTTGCAGAGGGAGGCTCCACCTTTTGCCCTGCAGTTTGGGTGACAAAATGCCTTGGGCCAACCGTGGCACGAGTGAATATGCTGCATTGCAGCAGAGCTGCCTAAAGGCAAGGAATAATTTGGTGGCCTGAGCAAAGCTTCAATACTTTGGGTACCTTATTATTCTCCAATTAAAGAAAAGTTGGCAGAAGAATCTGCTCAGCCTCCTTGGCCTTTTTCTACTTTCTGTGTTTGTAAACTAATTAGTAAAATGGTCTAATGCTAAAGTCCCAATGCTGCTTTCTGCACCCAAAGAATTTTACTGACAGTTTTCCAGATACACAAAATATTATCTACAAATCAATAGGAAAGATCCCCGACACTTGTTCTATCAGACAATCAAAACAGATGATAGTCACGCTGCATCATTTATATTCTCTCAAAGTGCACCATACTGACAACTAATGACAAGAGTGTTATCAGAGATTTGCAGGACCTGGTCAATTGAAGAGGACAGTAGCAGCAATCAATAGTTTTCCATCATTATAGCAGCACTATTCATAGCTCTTGTGTAAAGAGGCTGTCAGCATTTCCATTTACACACCTCTTTGTAGTTGTTTCAAAGACTGGAAACAGATGATGATTTTTAAGAGGATTAAAGGTGGTAGGATAAACATAGTTGCCCATATCGAACATGCCCTCTGTTGTTCTAGAGTTATCCTTTACAACCCTAAACGGCCTTGGTCCTATATACCTGAAGGAGCGTCTCCACCTCCATTGTTCAGCCCGGACACTGAGATCCAGTGCTGAGGGCCTTCTGGCAGTTTCCTCATTGTGAGAAGTGAGGTTACAGGGAACCAGGCAGAGGGCCTTCTTGGTAGTGGCGCCTGCCCTGTGGAATGCCCTCCCATCAGATGTCAAGGAAAAAGCAGCTATCCTATTTTTAAAAGATATCTGAAGGCAGCCCTGTTTAAGGAAGCTTTTAATATTTAATGTTGTATTGTTCTTAACACTCGATTGGGAACCGCCCAGAGTGGCTGGGGAAACTCCGTCAGATGGGCAGGGTATAAATAATAAATTATTATTATTATTATTATTATTATTATTATTATTATTATTATTATTATTATTATTATTATTATCATCATCATCATCCTTGGTCAAACAGGTTTCACAGGTTGTTGAATCATTGCAAGAACCTTGCAGATCCTGTGATCAGAGGTGATGTGCATGTGATGGGCAAGGATGCCACTATCATACCAACATTTGGAAAATATACGAAGAACCTTCTTATTTCAAAGTAAAAAATAACACGAAACACTGAAAGGTGAAATAAAATGTGATGCAGAACTTGGGACTGACCCCAGAACAGATATCCTCATATTTCATTCTCCCTTTCTCCTGTAACATTTAAGATCATCCAGTCTGATTCATGACATCATCAAGCTCTCAGTCTTCGCCAACTACATTCCACTGTGGAACGAGCGTGGGAAACCTCACCATCCAATGACGTGGCCACTTGGAGAAAGAGAGAACAATATGGCACAAAGGGAATGGAGGAGAACTCGATGAAAGAAAACTATTTTTGGCAGCACACCCAGGACATATATAAGCAGAGCCGGTGCAGCCATTAGGCAGGCTGAAGCATCTGCCTCAGGTGCCAGAAGCCCTCAAGGTGGCAGCCCCACTTCATTGGGTGGTATTCAGAATCTTGAGTTAGCAAAATGAGAAATGGTTAACTGTAAGGCTGAGAGAAAAGAGCAAGCATCCAGACAACTTTTTTTTTTTGGGGGGGGGTGGTTGACTAAGAAAAATATGATTTCAGGAGGGTTAGAAAAAAATGTCCAACAGAATGGCATCGCAGGTAGTGATGGAACAAATGCATCCCCCCACAATTTGGCTCGGAAATGGATTGTGAATTCCCCAGCGCTCCTGGCATGTGACCCACGACTGGTGCTGTAAGGAAGATAAGTGGCTGGGAAACTGAGAGGGTGGAGGAAGACGGGTGGTGCCTTTGACAAAGGCATGGACAGTAGACAAGTCCTCCATCTAAGGCTATGTACACAATATGCCTTTAAAACATATTTGAAGTACATTTTCCCACTCAAATAATTCTGGGCACTGGAGTTTGTTAGGTGTTGCTGGGAACTGTAAGTCTCTGAGGGGTAAATTCTTTGAGGGAAAGAATGTGTTTTGTATGTGCTTTAAAGGTATAGTCTGTATGCAGCCTTACATTAAAATCCAAGTCCAAGTCCAAGAAGAACTTTTAGAATGAGACAGGAAAGCAAAAACTCAATCTACAGCACAATAATAACTCTAGTCTCATCATTCCATTCAGATGCAAAATGTATAATTGTATTTGATATTGCGAATAACCTGATTGAATAGTAAGTTAGGGTTGCCATATTTCAAAAAAATAAAAACCAGGAAACCCCAAAAGTTGTTCAGCTTTGCAATTCCAGTAATATCTGGGAAACTCTGGATGCATGGCAGCCTTGTAGTTAGTTAAATTATGGATTTTGCCAAAGAAAATGACTTCTGAAAGAAGCAAGGCTCATTTTATTTAACTTAGTAACGGACAGAAACAGTCTAGGTCATTTTTTTTAAAGGAACTGAAAGCTAAGCCCCCAAATCCATATTTGAGTTTCTTAAGTATGTCCTGATTTTTCAAAAACACTGAACACCCATCAGCTCTTTCTGATAAAATACTCAGGGTTCTCTTGATATAGTTCTCCTAATTTAGGAGGAAACATGTGGATTTGTGTTACCTAACCCCATGCTCTCAACTTTGAAACTTTGTCCCATCTTAGAGATGAAGTTTTGCAACTTTGAAAACAGTTTCCAGTAAGATTCATGTGGATAGAAATTCACTTTGATAATACGTGTTAAATAGCAATAGCTTTCGAACTTTCTGGTTTACCCCCAAGGTATAGCTCTTCCATTTTGTTCAAGATGTCAAGAAGTGTATAATGTGGCTCTTTTTCCTCTATCCAGTAGGGAACTATTGTCCGGATTCTGCACCCTTGAATCACCATTAATTTCATTGGCTTCTATGCATTAATTTCTTCAAACATGGCAATAGTAAAGCTTATCAGCTAAAAACAGAATTGAGCTCATTCTCCTAGGGAGGCACTCTATTGCCTTGCTGCCTCATGGGAACACATCGATTTTAAACTGAATGGTATTGCTGGATATTTTGAGCATATATTGAACTTGGTATGTTTAGTGCTAGCTTCAAATCAAGACCCTTTCAAAATATATTTTATGCAAGACCAAAAGGAGATGAAAACTTTGATTCAGAGAGGGACAGAGTCTGGCACCAGCATTCTGCATAACTGCTCAGGAGTTGCCACCCACAATGTATTGCTGCAAGGGGACTCTTTCAAGAAGAAAGGCATGTTCCCTGATCACTGCTGCACTAACTCTTTCCTTCCTCAGCACCCCTTTCAATTCTGCAGTTTAAGCAAGCAAATAGAGCTTGTCATCTTCACCCTGACCCATTTCTATTGTATGCCTCTCAAGGCCACTCTGGGCTTGTGAATCCACCATGTGGATTGAGATAACATGTTTCCAACTCCTGATATATATAGATTGAAGTAATAATAATAATAATTTATTATTTATACCCCACCCATCTGGCTGAGTTTCCCCAGCCACTCTGGGCGGCTCCCAATCAAGTGTTAAAAACAATACAGCATTAAGTAGAACTCGTGTGACTCATGTCCACCTTGCAATGTTTACCTCCATCACTGTCATTGGCCACCACTGAAAGAGATCACAGGAATGGAAACTCACTATGCAAATGACAGGATTCCTTAAGTGAATGTGATATGACAACATGGTCCCCTAAGCAATATGGTGGTGGGAGGAAACCTAGCATGGAAATGTCAGGATGGAGGTTGTGCCTAGATGGTTCTTAGGCCTTGTTCTCATGGAGGTGGGGAACCTGCACCTGAGGTGTACTGTTTTAGTACGCAATTGGTGGCTCACCTAGGTGAATGTTCCTCCACGTAAACATCTCCCTCCGCATAGCAAGCTAGATGAATAGATCTAGCCTAGATGTCTCTCTGATATGCTAGTCTTCTATGTGCAGGGTTTTCTTCATTGTTTGGAAGAAGATTCAGTTATGTGATCCCCCCACCTGTAGCCTGAAGGCACTAGTCTACTATTTCAGTGAGTACTAAGTTGGGGACAGCTGCCAATGTTTTGAGCCAGTGCTTGCACATTCTCCGTACTTGAAGATAAGTGTGACTTCTGAGGAAAAGGACCATAGCTCAACAGTGGACCACCTGCTTTGGATGCAAAAGGTCCCAGGTTGAAGCCCTGGTGTCTCTCCAGGTAGGGCTGGAAAAGACCCCCAGCTGAAACCCTGGAGAGCTGCTGCCAGTCAGTGTAGACAATACTGAACTACATGAACCAATGCTCTGGTTTGGTTTGTGGCAGCTAATCTTATGTGTCTATGTCCCTACATCACGAACTGCTGAAATCTCTTCATAAATCTTTTACCATATAGGCAGAAAAATATACAAATTCAATTGATTGTAATTAACTTTGACACCCTACAATTAGCCAGTTTGAATGACTGTATTAATAAATCCTGCGAACTAACAAGATTTGACAAACCATGTGTGACTTTGATGCTACAGGGCAGAGCCGCAGAACAAAAGAAAACATTGAACCTTCATTGACAAGCAGAAACTCTGGTGTCTCGAAGGCTTAACCTCGTCTTAAATTAAAAGGTGGTTTTCTTTTGCAAAAGACCTAAAACTAAAGATTGTTGGGCAGTAATCCAGAGTGATAAAATGGATATTGGCTTTCTTTGACAATGCTTTATTTGACAACCGCCCTGCGGCAGCTCCCACTCCTGAAGTGGCAAGCTATGTAGAAGCGGGGGTGGGGGGGAGTGGAGCCTCCCTTCTCTGTTGCTAGAGCTGGAAGTAAATATGGTCAGGTTGGAAATGGAGTGGGGTGAGGCCATTTTGGTTCTAGCAGAGGGACATGCTCTCTGATGGCTTAAAAGCTATGCAGGGACTCATGGAGAAGACTGCTCTTAAAGGGTAAAGGAGCATCATCCTAACCACATAGGAAAGAGGGATGCTTGAAATAAATCCTCTAGGAGGAAGGAAGGCTGGGAGGCTGGGTAGGTTTTTTAGATTCTGTGTGCCCCCCCCCCCCATTATGAGCAGGGCGTCTCTGTCTGTTGTAAAGACAGAGGGATGGCAGCTTCCACTCCAGACATAACCAGGGAGCAGCTGTATTTGTCCCAGGCAAGCAATGTGCGATACCACATTTGTTTGCTTTTAAAATGGGAATTGGACTTGTAGAGGAATGAAGTTTGGCAATAGCCCCTCTAGCTTCAAGACTGTGGCTTAGATATGGTCACATCCACACCATACACTTAAAGCACTCTTATACCATTTCAAGAGACAAAGGGAATTCTGGGAATTATCGTTTGTGCTGACCATACAGAGCTACAGTTCCCAGCACTCTTTACAAGATTATCCACGACTGTTACGGTAGTGTAAGAAAGCTTTAAATGTATTATGTGTTTTTGACTATGGCTAGGAAAAGTATCTTTTCCAGGTACTTCAGTGATTATTAATATGATTATTTTATTTTAAACTATGGCCCGGTGAAGTTTCCCCGCACCCATCCAGCGTAGTGCAGGGGCCTGCTTTAGGTGGTATTATGAAGGAAGGATAGGGGAAGGCAGGAATTGGTTTTTGATTGGTGCTCCATGAAATTTTGGAACTGGTAAAGGAGGAAGGCACCGTTTGGGCTCCACTTCAGGCAGCAAAATTCCTTGGGGCAGGGCTGGCATCAGAAACTGGCACTATCCTACACATGATGTTAGATATCTTGGACTTGGACTCCGGTCAAAATTATTTTCAGTGACATGATGCCCATGAGTACTGCTTTTGTGTTTGCAATAAGTAAGGTCAGGAAAGAATTAACTCCTGGAATATGTTCATCATCATATTTTGCTTTTGCCAGTAGTGAGTGGCTTGGCTGACTTACATGAGCTTCATGTGCTATGGACATTGTCTACTATTGCTCTATTGAAAAGTTTTTCACATAAGAATATTTGGATGGGGGCGGGAAATGTTTCACTGCATCTAGTTACGAGACACTGCTTTATTATTATTCAAGGTTGTTTTGATTTCCTTGAGGGAAACGGTATTTTACATTAATGTACCCAGAGGCTAACATCTAACAGCCTCCACAGCGTAAAAGAAAGAGCCATTAGTGGGTCTTGTAATCAGGCTGATATTAATCCTTTCTAATGGCAGGAGGGAGATAAAGCTCAAAGCAGTCTAGCAGGGCAGATGATCGTTCAGGTGCACACTCCTGTGAAGAATCGCTCTTGGTGTACATGTTTGTAGCCAAAAGAATTAATTGCATACAATATAAAGGGAGGCT
Organism: Podarcis bocagei; assembly: GCF_964188305.1. Taxonomy (NCBI): domain Eukaryota; kingdom Metazoa; phylum Chordata; class Lepidosauria; order Squamata; family Lacertidae; genus Podarcis; species Podarcis bocagei. Next base: position 74,934,046 of record NC_138126.1, read on the forward strand.
ATCAGCTTTGTGCGAGACCCTCAAGGCCATCACATTTTATCTAATGCAAGTCGTTTCTGCCTGCGTAGCTAGTTCATCAGAATATTTCCAGAAACAGTCCACTAAGAGATGCCACAAAACACGTGTTTACGTCTAATGGTGCAGCAATAAAACTGCTAGCACATTTGCAAAGCTAAGCAGAGTCTGGTTTGGTTTCAAACTGGGATTCCTGAATTACAGGGGGTTGGACGGGATGACCCTTGCGAACCCATCCAATTCTGCAAATCTATGATCATTGTACACAGGTTTATATAGCACTTATAAGAGTTGCCTGAGTGAAGCTGAAACTAGCAGCATTGGTGCAAAGAATGGACTTGTGCTAGTTCTCACGTGCAACCCTGAGACTCCTTGCTTATGAGTGTTTGTTCTCTTTGGAAGTGAAAAACAAGCAGGAAGGGAAAATGGAATGAAAGCAGCAACGTGGAAAATTCTGTTGAAAACCCATGGCACCCACTTTCTTATTAAACAGTGGACTCTGAGTGCCAGGAATGCTTAGACCTGCACAACCACAGTTGTGCATGTCAAACTGCAAAAACTGCAATGTTGTTTCCCCCATCTAAGCAGTTCATTTTGGGGACACACCACGAGAAATGTGCAGAACCTAGAAGTGGTTTGTATATGGAGGTAACTCCAAGAGAAATTAATCTTTATAAACTGTCTAAAACATACTTGTCTTACCCAAATCACATTTTAACCTGAGTTTCCTTTTCATGCTTCTTTAGCACACCTGTTTATTTCCCTGTTTACGGCTACTTTCTTAAGGCATTTCTGAGCTTATCGGTAACAAGAAAGGCTTAAAGCAAGCAATTGCTTCTTACAACCCAGAATTGTCATCACACCTCACCATCACATTTTCACTTTTGTAGGAATGGCAGATCCCATCAATCGTTCTACTTTTCTCTTTCTCTTTGTCGGCATGTGTCCATGGAATTGTTTTGGCACTTGTTATTGGATGGTTGGGGTGTGGGGGAGTTTAAACAATCCTACTGGATACCAAATATGCAAGGCAATGTCTTTGTGCTCCAGATATTGTCATCTGTCTCTTTCCCCCCTCCTCCTGCTTTGTATTTGTTATTTTTGGAGTTAGACACTGGGCTTCAGATCTGAACATGATTTCAAACACAAACCATGCCAAAGTTGTACCGGTATTTTTCTTCCACATCAAATGCTATTAAGAGACATGGCTGTTTTGTATTTGCAGTGACCTTTACCTCTATACTTCTGCGTCAATGAACTGTGCTTGCTTTCTTCCTTTTTAAACAAAACCAACAAACAAAATTGCTGGTGGCATTAAAATAACAGATTTCTTCTGTTACCACATAAAATCTTGACCTATTTAAACACTTATTCCAAAGCAGACACAAAGCTGAGCCTTCAAATGATGTGTCTACAAACAAATTAAAAACAACCGAATTCATGTGCATTTTCATCAACTGGTCACATCCACACCATATATTTAAAACACATTTAAAGCATCTGGCTCACCCTAAAAAATCCTGAGAGATGTAGCTTACCCCTCACTTAGCTACAGCGCCCTTAACAAACTACACTTCCCAGGACCCATATGCTTTAAAAGTATGGTGTGGTTGTGATTAGGCCAAAGGAAGGAGGATGAAAAAGTAAGAATATTAATTGCCTACTTATACCCCCCCCCTCTCTCTGGGTGGGTGTGGGTGCCATGATCTCATGCAATTTCTTGTGTGGTGCTCCGAAACATGAGAACATGACCCAAAACAAAGTGCCTCTCCTGGGCTCCGTGATCTTGTGGGTCATGTGGTGTTTTCCACAACACAAAAGTTGGTGTTGCCGGCAAATTTGACCATCCATGATCAAGCTGAATAGGAATCTCCACATCTCATTCCCTTCCATTAGGAAAACAGGCCATTTACTCTCATTACTGGATGAGAGTTATTCTGTGGTAAGAAGCCTTCATGCCATCTTGAGTTGAGTATTTGCAAAGTCATCTTGAAGTGTTCAACTTGCTAGGATGTATTTTAACTTTTTAAAGAAACGTGCTTTGGTTTTAACCAGGGCTGCTCCCACTCTGGTCCCTTAACATCTGGGGCTCCAGCTGTAAGGCTTTCACCTTGCTCCCCACTCTCCGCTGCTCGCTGCCGAACCTGAATTGTCTCCATGACAAGATGACAGCAATCATGCCTGTTTACAGTTAATTTGTTCTGACTAGTAGAACATACACAAAAGGCTTCAATTCCCTGCATGGAAGAAAACAAACCCACCACCTCCCCTCTTGTAAGGTAAAGAATTATGTTCAAATTCCTTGAAATTCCTAGCATTTCCACTTAGGAGACCTTGCCCAGTGCAGGATATTTTAACATGTAACTTGCCTAGGTGTGCCCTTGCGCTCTAGCTCTGTCCAGCAAGAAATTAAGTCATACCTACTCCATTATAGAATGGAGCCTGTTCCTATCTCAAGTCTTTTTCACTTAGATCAAATGTGTCATGTTCAATAATGTAAGTCCTAAGGTGCTAATGTTTTGACAGGTGGACCGATGTGCTCGCCTCCCAATCATTCTCCATTAAAGAGCAAATTCTCACACAGGTGTAGCCACACATTTAAGGGGGTGCATTAGATTTCCTGAAAGATCAAAAAAAATAACAATTCCACAATCGTTCTACACAGCATGGCTGAAGGAAAGTGGTTCTGGAGAGCACTTTTTAAAATGGAGGATGAAGCAAATGTTATAATGTGGGAATCAAATGCAAACATCACATTAATATCGATAGATACTGTCTTGGAAACTAACACAAACACCTACCGTATTTTTCGCACCATTGGACGCACCGGACAATAGGACACACTTTGTTTTAGAGGGGGGAGAACAAGGGGAAAAAAATCTCCCCCTCTCTGCCCAGCGCCCCTTCAGTGAAGCGGCAGGAGGCGCTTCACAGAGAGGGGGAGAACTTTCCCCCTCTTGTTTTCCTGCTCTAAAACAAGGTGTCATTTAAGGTGCGTTCAGGCGGCTACCTTGGAAGCCTGGAGAGCGAGAGGGGTCGGTGTGCACTGACCCCTCTCGCTCTCCGGGCTTCAGGTTCCTTTCGACCTGCTCTTTGGGGCTGGCGGGGGGAAGCCCACCACCAGCCCCAAAGAGCAGGTCAGGGAGCAGCGGAAAGGCGCAGCGGAGAGGCTCCTGCCATAGCCACGCGTCACCTCTCCAGCCAGGAGAGGGTCGCGGGGGTTGTTTAGCCCCGCGAGCGCTCTTCCGGCTGGAGAGGTGACGCACGGCTATGGCAGGAGCCTCTAAAATTGCGCGTCACCTCTCCAGCCAGGACAGGGTCGCGGGGTGCTTCTTTAGTCCCGCGTGCGCTCTCCCGGCTGGAGAGGTGACGTGGGGCTGTAGAGGCTCCTGCCATAGCCGCGCTTCACCTCTCCAGCCGTGAGAACGTGCACGGGGCTAAAGCAGCCCCCTGCGACCCTCTCCCAGCTGGAGAGGTGACGCGCAGCTACGGCAGGAGCCTCTATAGCAGCGCGTCACCTCCCCAGCCGGGAGAGGGTCGCGGGGTGCTTCTTTAGCCCCGCGTGCGCTCTCCCGGCTGGAGAGGTGACACGGGGCTGTAGAGGCTCCTGCCATAGCCGCGCTTCTCCTCTCCAGCCGGGAGAGGGTCGCGGGTCTATGGCGTCTTCGCTCCATAGGACGCACACACATTTCCCCTTCATTTTTGAAGGGGAAAAAGTGCGTCCTATAGAGCGAAAAATACGGTACGTGGTTTGGAGGCAATTACACACTATAAAATATATCTAAATACTCACTACATGCTCCCCATTGAATAAACCAGTAACAGGATATGAATTTATTGCTTAAGGAATTAATTATTCCTATATATGTGTGTGTACACCCACCAGCACCAGATGTCCATGGATCACTGTTATCCTTTTGCCTTAAGGGGCCTGTAGCAAAAAAGGAAACAGCTGCATACCAGTCAGATATATCATACAAAACTTTCTCCATTCTCGATTCATAGCCAGTGGGTTACAGGATGTAAGAGAGAACTGGAGTTGCCTAATCATCCTCATGAGGCAGACTTAAGAATGGATGAATCTGCCAATTTTTAGTTTCTATCAATTTCTAATTTTTCCAGTCTCGTCCAGCTTGCCACATTTCCACACCAGCTTGCAATTTTTAAAAATCAATGTTTTAGTTTGTATTTTTTCTAATAGGAAGAATTTATATGCAATTTTGCCTAGTAGACAATTTTTTGCAAACAACATGACAACCTACAATACACGAGGCCTGGAGGGAGGGCATCAAATGTTGGCCTTGCACAGGGTAGCAAATTACCAAGGTCTGTCCCATTCGTATTCCAAAGACCAAGATGGACCTGTATGTGCTTCACTGCTGCATCAAGGAGACAGTATCTCAATGGCAGCCGCCCATTCTTATTCCCCTGGGGGAAATGGAGAACCGTGCAGTACAAACAAAGGGAAGTGTGTGGATGTAAGTAGAGTGGAGGAGAATCTCCTCAGCGTTCATCTCCAAGAGCTGTGCTAAAATACACACTACGTGCAGAGGCTGTTTTCCTGTGAAGAAACCAAGTTCAAGTACCACTTCTCCTACTTTGACTTTTGAAATAGTTTCTGTGGGTTACATGCACATTACATTTCACCAGAATGAGAGCTGCCTTATAGCAGTTCAGTAACTGTAAGCATTCAATTCAGGTCTTCAGCTGAATGTGTGGCAAGGACCACCATGCAAGCCAGTCCTTGTGCAGCCTGTTAAATCAGGACTGAGGAACTTGTGGCTCTCCAGGTGGTGTTGGACTCCATCATCCCCAGCCATCCTGAAGGTCATGGATGATGGAAGTTGTGGTCCAATAACTTCTAGAGGGCCACAGGTTCCCTAGCTGTGAACACATCCAAAACTATACCAATTACAGATAGGTAGCCGTGTTGGTCTGCCATAGTCAAAATAAAAAAATCCCTTCCAGTAGCACCTTAAAGATCAACTAAGTTAGTTCTTGGTATGAGCTTTCGTGTGCATGCACACTTGGTATCTGTAGAAGTGTGCATGCACGCGAAAGCTCATACCAAGAACTAACTTAGTTGGTCTTTAAGGTGCTACTGGAAGGAATTTTTTTATTAAAACTATACCAAGTCATTCATGCTATCTAGAAGGAGATTCCTGTGAGTTCAGCCCGGATTCCTTCACAGATGTGGAGTGCAGGATTATCTACTATTGTGCTTGGATGGCCCTTTTATTCTGATAAAACCCTTTCAACTTATACACTCATAGAAATCATTCCAATAACCTTCCTCTGAATGTTAAACAGATGCTGTCCTTTGGTAATGTTGGTTTGAAACTGTACATTCATACCTAAGATAACAAACAATGGCACATTTGTCTTCACTGTTTTTCTCTTGCACTGCTGTCCTTTAGAATTACTTCAAGCGATTTCTGCATATTTTGTTGCTGAGAGCTCTCTGACAATGCGGCACACCTGGGAAATAATAGAAAAATCAGATTACACGAGTTTTGCCAGTGTGGAGAGCAATTAATGTAACAAGTGTGCTCCGAGGACTTCTCTGCAAAAAAGCCTAACAATGGCTAATTAATTTCATGGGTGCAAATGCTTGTTCCTCTTGGGCCAGATTTTCCTACTGTTCCACAGTAGGGAAAAGTAATTTTAAAAAAGGAAAGATGATAAAGAAAATATGAACTGAGGGAGAAGGTCAAAATGAACATTGATGTGTTTGAATAAGTGGAGGAGCGCAAGCAAAAATATGCAGTAGAAACCAGAGCATTGGGCAGGTCCCTGGACCTTGAGGATCATGTATAAGGACCCAGGCTAAGCTGCTAGGACCTCAAGTAAAATGTCTTGGGAAGGACCCAAGAGCCTACAAATGGGCCTTGAGCTTGTGTGGAGGTTCTAGCAGGGGAGCACAGCTATCGTATACCCTTGACCGAAGAACGGTACACTCCTATCTGGGATGGTCGTCCTCTTCCACCGAGCGCGCAGCTTCGGGAGGGACGCACATGGAGCGGTGAGGGAGGAAGGGGACACCCGCCTAGCCAGCCAGATCAGCCGAATCAACCCTGGTGATCAATGGGGTGACAGATGTCACAGCCAGATCGCCCTCACATCTGAAACCCAAGAGCCTGGAGCACTGAAAACACAAGGCGCTTTAGCTTCAAGAGACCCAAGAGCCTGCATTACCACCACCATTTTAGACTGGACAAATGGTCTGACGCCACTTTCACAAGTTATTTCATGGTAATTATAGGAACAAATTGTCATGCTTAAAGCATGACTACACATTTTTCTTAAGTATTGTACCTTCAAGTTCCTTCGGCCCCCCAAGGAGCACAGAAGCTTGAAGGGCTATTATTATTATTATTATTATTATTATTATTATTATTATTATCATCATCATCATCATTATTATCATCACTGAAGGAATGATCAAGGCTCTCTCTCCCCAATGTCATGTTCCTCTTTCAGTGATTTTAACATAAAATAACCTGCCTTTTTCATATCATATAACCCATGCCACTGTTATTGTGCTGATGATGACTGCTAGCTGCCCCCCCAGCCTTAAAAAACAACAACAACCCCCCCCATACATTTACATTCCATTTTCCCTTCACATAATTCAGCACAGTATGGGTATGTTAGGCTGAGAGCCAGTGACTTACTCATGACTGAGCAGGAATCTGATCCTGGTCCCTCCACTCCTTCATCAACATTCAAATCCAACAAATCTAGCCATTGGGCTAGAAAATCCTCAAACAACATGCAATAATGGCTCAGCGCTTGATGTTAGCTGTATTAGCAGCAAATCTAAGCATTAACAGACCTAACCCATTAGTCTTTTCTGCTTCTTTGTTCAGCATCCTCAAGACCTTACCTGAATAGGTTTTTCTACTGCTAATCAAACCTATCCATTCTGAAGGAAATCAGCCCTGAGTGCTCACTGGAAGGACAGATCGTGAAGCTGAGGCTCCAATACTTTGGCCACCTCATGAGAAGAGAAGACTCCCTGGAAAAGACCCTGATGTTGGGAAAGATGGAGGGCACAAGGAGAAGGGACGACAGAGGACGAGATGGTTGGATAGTGTTCTCGAAGCTACCAGCATGAGTTTGACCAAACTGCAGGAGGCAGTGGAAGACAGGAATGCCTGGCTTGCTCTTGTCCATGGGGTCACGAAGAGTTGGACACGACTAAACGACTAAACAACTAAACAACAACAACTGCTAATTAGTAGATTGCAAGCCACTGCTTGGGAGAGAATCACTGTATGGTTGTACATCATTGGATACACATTTTATTTGGATTTCCACTCCCATTGCTCTGAATTAGAGTCCCATCCCACAACAAATAGCTCCTTATGTTAAATTTAAAGTGAATTTGGAGGGTCCTGCTTAGAACCATGGAAAGGAAAGTAATTATATAACATTCAGGAAACATCTGAAGACAGCTCTGAATAGTGAAGCTTTTTAAGGTTTAATGTTTTATTATGTTTTTATATATGCTAGAAGCTGCCCAGAGTGGCTGGGGCAACCCAGCCAGATGGGCGGGGTACAAAGAAACAATACAAATATTTTTTTTAAGTAGATTTAACAACATTTCACTTAGAGGTTTTGTGCATCTCTAAGTCCTCACCAAATTTCGGCTACTGTGAAATTTGGGAGCAAAATTTCCGTGTCTGTGCTTAGAATAAGGAATTGGGAGAAATGCTAAGAGAATGAGCAAGTTATACAATATTCCCAGGGCAAATTTCAAACTTCTCTATTATGATAAAAAAAATTCCTTCTGCATCCTGCACTATACTGAAGATTATGCACATTTTGTGAAAAATAAATAAACCCTGCACCAAAATTTAATGAACATCTGTTGAAGACTTTTGGTACACTTGGTCTGAATCAAACTAGGATATATTAAAAACAAAAACAAGCCCAAACATTTTTCTTCAGTTTTAATAACAAAAATATGCTTTTGTTCAGCAATTTTCCTAAGAGGGTAGCAACATGGCTCCAGGCATAAAAATCCATTAACACAAGCAGATGTAACTCTCACAGCTAATTTCTCAATATGTTATATCCAATCTCTTTGTTGGACTGGTTTAAGGGAATGGGTAGTGTTTTCCACTAAACTGGGACATGAGCATAGATGAGTTCTACTTAACAGGGCTTTCTCTCAAATGCGGCTTGAATCATAGCATAAAAACCTGAAGTACTGGGAACTTCCTGACACCTTATGAAGCACCAGGCAGATCATATAGGGCCGTCTTGCCCATAGAAGCAAGTGGCATGGGGCGCCAGGGTGCCAAGTTCTGGAGGGCGCCAGGGAAGAGGCAGAGGCTGGGCGTGGCGCCTCCCGGCATCAGTTTGCCGCCCTCACCCGCCTTGCTGAAGCAGCACCACTGCCTGCCTCCTCCAGCCCCACAAAGCTGCCGGCAGCGCCATAAAAAGGTCGGCAACTCTGGGAAATGGTGTGTGTGTGCGCGTCAGAGGGATATTTGCACCACGGTGCCGGATATACTTAAGATAGCCCTGAGATCATATAATCTACCCTCCCCTGTTTTGTTACGCTTTACTCAAATTAGATATTCTTTTTTAAAAAATCATTTCAACTCAAGTCGGAAAAGTCAACTCAAATTCCTCGTGTCTTATCGCCATGTGCTGTTCTAGCATGAATTTTGGGGAGGCACAGGGGGATAAGGCGGGGAGAGAAAGTCCCATTGTGCTGGTGGGAGCCCATCCACTGATGTTCAATTGAATCTTCCCAGTAAATGACTGTTTTCAAGCGGATCATTACGAAGTTAGCCAACTAACATCTACTCAAAGTAGACCCATTGAAATCAATTGTTCTAAGTTAGCCATGCCTATTACTTTTAATGGGTCTTCTCCAACTAAGACTCACATTGTCTACAGCCTTTTGCATTATTATTTTTTTAATGGCTCTCTTGCTGTTTCTCAGGTTAATGCACGAGTTGCCTAATGGTGCATAAGAATTTCACATCGTGTGTGAAATTCCATGCAAGCAATATAATGAAATGCTACCAACCTTGCCTGTATTGTGATTTCTTAAAGTCACATCATGGAGTTCTATGGATAGATAAATTCCTTGTTCAATATTATAGAGCACAGAGTGAGGGAAGCCCTAATACCTCGTAGGAAATATTTGTTTCTGTTTTGAATTCTGTTTGGCTAATGCATGGGAGTAGTCTTGAGGTAAGTAATTGTGCCTCTTGGGATCCTGATTAAGAATGTGATTTTATGTCAGGTGAGTGCAGCTGGGTCATGTTCAGGGATTGATTTCAGCATTGTCGTTATAATAAAAGAGCTTCTGGAGGCCTAATGAACCGAACTGTCAATGGAGATCAATGCGATTTTGTAGTAATGAAAAGCAGCTGTTTAACCTTTGTCTCCTTTATATAGCTTCTGGTCCCAGTTGCATGCCACAGATTGTAGGAATCAGAAGGCAGGAAGGAATCATAGCAGTGTTGCTGCACTTAGGTTCTGCTTGCGGGTTTCTGGTCGCTGTCAGAACAGGACGCTGGACTAGATGGGCCTTCGTATGTTCTTAGTTTACTTTGGTCACCTCACAAGCATTTTTATAGAAGTGACACACAGTCCAGCCATCTGGATGCAGACATAATGCTGCCCTGAAGAAGAATGGAAGTGTTCTGAAGCACCACCATGCGTTCTGTGCCTATCTTAAGAGCAGGTGCTGATATTTGGAAAGATTTTCCACTTGGCTTTTCTGTGTATGAATTTGCATCTGAAAAAGAGACACATGAATGGTCACACTGGCTGCTTCTCTCAACAGGAGGGCGGGAAAGCATTTTGCAGTGTTTCTAGTCATTGAAACACCAGGGAGTGCTTGGTAGCTCATCACTTGAGATTTTATACAGCTCACTTGCATGAATAATCAGTTATAGTGACTAACTTGGGGCAGCAACACTTGTACCAACTCTAAACAAGGAAAAGAAAGCTGTAATGCATGCCAGTAGAGTAGAGTTTCTTTTTTCTCTGTCCCATAAACAAGGGATAGGCAATGTGGTTCTCTCCAGATAACAATGGCTACATCTCCACCATCCCTGACCATTGAACATTGACCAATGCACCATATTATGAGGCCTCTCTTCTGATTGTCCAATGCACTGAGGGTGTGTAGGGAATCTAACAGCACAAACCTATAGATGTCTACTCACAGGTATGTCCCATTGATCTCAATGAAGCTTATTCCTAGGTGAACGTGTATAGAAGTGCAACCTAAATGTTATGAGTAGGTAAGGTTTTGTCAAAATAATAAAAGAAAAGGAAACAAAGTTAAGAAGACAAAAAATTGAACGAGAAATAAATTATAGTGCATTCAGGATAATGTGATTAATAGACAAGGAAAACTATCGAGCAGCTTTTTCCCACATGAAATTTTAGTGGTAGAGACGACCAGTTCACAAACTCACCATAATCATCCGTGCAATTATTTCTCAAGCCTCTCAGGATACACATTAATGTGTGCTGCATGGTCTATGATTTGGGACCTTTGAGGATGATGCTGGAGTGTTCCCACATTTTCTGCAGTTAGAGCGGCACACCTCTCAGTCATTGCGATTATGGGAAGAATATCTGGGTGGCTGATCTTACCTTACATTCATACTTCACTTTACATTCCAGTAATGTCAATGTGAAGGAACCATAAGCATAAAATCATAGAACTGTAGAGTTGGAAGGGACCATGAGGGTCATCTAGTCCAATTATCTGCAATGCAGGAATCTTTTGCCCAATGTGGGGCCCAAACCCATGACCCTGAGATTAGGAGTCTTATGCTCTACCAACTGAGCTATCCCCAGCATGAGATGAAGCATGTGGTTCTTTTCCCCATACATCTATGGCAGATGTATGAATCAACCTGCTGGACTGGGAGAAGAAGCAGCGGAAACGCTTTGCAATGACCAAGAACTGTTACAACTGACACAAAGCAAGGAAGGTCAATTCAGTTTGTCCAGAATTCTTCTTCCTCCTTCCCAACTAACTGCATTGCACTTAAGAATGGATTATGGAGATGCTGGAGAGCACAACCCTGTTCAGAGCAAGATCAAACTCAAGCGCAGAAGTTACCGTATTTTTCATCCCATAGGACGCTCCGTCCCATAGGACGCACCTAGTTTTTTGGGGGGGAAATAAAGAAAAAAAATTCCTCCTTTATTTCCCCCCCAAAACCAGGTCGGGGAAACTGAACCAGGTCGAGGAACAGCGGGATGGCGGCGCTGCGCCTCCTTGCTGTCCCCCAAGCTTGTGGGGCTGGCCGATGTCTGTCCGGAGCGCGGGGCGCTCTGCTTCACGGCGCTCGTCGCGCCGGGCGGCAGGCTGCTATCCGCAGCATAGGGAGCCGTGCGGGAACTCCCGCAGGGCTCCCCACGCTGCGGATGTCTGTCTGGCGTGCGGGGCGCTCTGCTTCAGGGACCTCCAGCAGGGCTGCCTAGGCTGCGGGTGTGTTCCCGAAGCGGTGGGCGCTCTGCTTTCAGCGCGCCCGCCGCTCCGGGAAGCAGGCTGCTATCCGCAGCCTAGACAGCCCTGCAGGACCTCCCGCAGGGCTGCCTAGGCTGCGGATGTGTTCCCGAAGTGGCGGGCGCTCTGCTTTCAGTGTGCCCGCCGCTCCGGGAAGCAGGCTGCTATCCACAGCCTAGACAGCCCTGCGGGACCTCCCACAGAGCTGCCTAGGCTGCAGATGTCTTCCTGAAGCCTGGAGAGCAAGAGGGGTCAGTGTGCACCGACCCCTCTCAGTCTCCAAGCTTCAGCGAAAGTCTGCATTCGCCCCATAGGACGCACCCAGATTTCCCCTTCATTTTTGGAGGGGAAAAGGTGCGTCCTATGGGGCGAAAAATACAGTAATATATTTCAGCATACTAGAGATGGTGAACTGATGCAGTGGAAGGAGGAGAGATTATGTTTCCACTCATTCTGCTTCTGCATAGGCCCCATGTTCTCTCAGTGAACCTGCACTGCATTTCTCCCTGCAATATTCCCCTTGTTTCTTCACTACAGAAACAGCATTTGACAAATTTGCAGTGAGTTGTCAACAGCTCTTAGAACAATAGTCCTTATTAAACTCTGAAGCCCCCCCGGGTCATGATCTTTCTCCCCTCTGCATTTGTATTCATGCCTTCTAGATGGAAAAGACAAGCTAGATAAATTCTGATAATATGGAGGGCTTCGGCTTGTACCTGAAGAAGTGACCTTCGTGAGCCAAAGGTTTGTGTGTAATAAATTATTTGTTTGCTCAGGTATTATCTGTAGTATTTTTTGGTGTAGCAGTGAATGCTCTTAGCCTATCAGAAAATTCTGGGAGCTGAAAGCTATAGAGAACATAAATCTTCCCCATAAAGAAACCGGGTGAAACATCACATTGAAACTTAGCATGGCTCTCAACAGGAATAATAAAACTGTCAGTTTCAGCATCCTTATATAAATGTTCCCAATCTTCTTTTATTTCTTTTTGTGCTTTAGGTATGTATGTATACAGAATGGCCAAACATTTGTGGCATCTGACTGCATTTCTCAGAACATGAGAGCCTGATTTCTTACCATATTGACTTGCTGTCCCCCAGCTTCTGCAAATGGGCCACTTGAATAACTAAAAGAAATTTGACATTTTGTTCTCATATCTCCAAGACGGTATGTATGCATTTTGGGGGAGGTTGGAGAGAAGTATCTTAATCCAAGTATGTTGCCTTGTAAAGCTTGAACCTTTTGTTGTTCAGATGGTCAGCTAATTTTAGTTTTGCCTTCCTGATTTGACAATGATTCGCCAAGCAGCAAACTAGGGACTCCGAAAAAGAGCAAATAAAATACGAAGTGTTGTACCATTTAAAAAAGAAGGCAGAGCACGTAGTACAGAGAATGACACAATATTATAATTTAGTACTATGGCTTGGAAACTAACTAGCCCTTCTGTTTAGGGATGGAGCAAGGATCCATTAGACTCTATCATAGGTTTGAAGAAGCATCATGATGGCAGTTTGAAAACTTTGTGCTGTGCTTTTAAATCCTGACAATTGGGGGCTTCAGAACATAGTGCTGGGAGGAAGAAGTGCTGAGAAGGGAGCAGGGCATGCTCCTATCACCCACCAGCTGATAGGCAGCTGGCAAAGCACCTTGTCCTAGCAAAAGAACCCACTTTAAATTCAGGATTCTTGCTTTGTAGCTTTACCCTTGTAGTTCCACACCCACACCATGTATGACAGGTATAGGGTTTATGAATTTTACTGCCTATAAATGGCTTTGAGGGCCAACTGGGGAGGCCTGGTGGGCCAAGTCTGGCCCATAGGTCCCCCACCCTGCATTACAGGCTTATCTTGGAGTATGGAGGTATATACTTCGAGGTATAGAACATAGCCATCATGGCCAATAGCCATGAATTTGTCTAATCTTTTAAAGGCACCCAAGTTGAGGGCAGGGCCTTTTTGTGTGTGCCTCTTATGTACTGTACATCAACTAGTAACTGGAGGCTCAACAATAACACTCTGCATAGCATTATTCAGCAATGTACTGTGCAATGATGCACCAGGCTACTGAGTACCAAACAATCCTTACCCTTTTGATAAAGTGAATTCATCCAATTCTGCGTTGGGAAGATGCCTTTTCAGTGCAGCCTTTGTGCCTTTGGAAGCCAACCCCTTAAAAGCATTTCCGAATAAAAGTTCTCTACTTCTTTGAGGGACAATATTAATTGTTACATTATTGCCCCACTTTTCTTGTGTTAAAGGTACCCCTGCCCGTACGGGCCAGTCTTGACAGACTCTAGGGTTGTGCGCTCATCTCACTCTAGAGGCCGGGAGCCGGCGCCGTCCGCAGACACTTCCGGGTCACGTGGCCAGTGTGACATCGCTGCTCTGGCGAGCCTGCTCCAGCGCAGCACACGGAACGCCGTTTACCTTCCCGCTATAAAGCAGTACCTATTTATCTACTTGCACTTTTAAGGGTGCTTTCGAACTGCTAGGTGGGCAGGAGCTGGGACCGAAAGACGGGAGCTCACCCCACCGCGGGGTATTCGAACCGCGTCCCACTTTTCTTGTGTTAGAGGAGAGCAAATGAAAACAAGGAAGATACTGATGGCATCTTAAAGACTAACGATTGTATTATGGCAGAAGCCAGGGATAGTCAAAGTATTTTGGACTACAAAACCCAATGGCCAATGGTTGAGAATGATAGGAGTTGTAGCCCAGCAACATCTAGAGGGCACCATGTTGACTGCACTGCAATAGACTTCCACTCAAAGCTTATACCATAATAATTTTAAGACTCCAAAAGTCTATTTATTGTAATTGCTGCAACTGACTAACTGTGGCCAGTGCAAGTCTGCTAACATTGTTCTTGAGGCCAATGCAGGTTTAACTATTTTCACATACCCTGCACTGCGTAATGAGAGGGCCAGTACCAGTCAATGTTTCTGTAGTATGATCCAGGCGACCAGAACTTGAGCTGTGTGTTGAATTGGTAAATGAAGTAGATAGACACAAAGTTTGTACCTATAATTTCAAGTTAGAACTAGCTGAGGGCAGAAATTGGCTAGAGGTAGAAATGATTTAGCTTCCAAAGACATGAGCTGAAAAAGTAGCTGCTTCTTGCTTCAAGAATGCTCTCATTCTCAAAACTATTTTTGTGGCATTTTATAGCAGTGTGTAAAATGTTTATAGGCTAAAGTGTTGCCACAGTCATAAGCGAGCCTTGCTTTATGATGAATGTAGAGGCATCAGCATTGTGCTGTGGCATTGAGTCTGTGTGTCGGAAATGTACATTGTTGCTTTTAAACTTCCAACAAGGCATAAACCAGCATACAGGGGGCATTCTGTAAATATCTGCATATATTTTATCATTTGACTTCATTTTCAAAAATCTAGTACTGTAATTTGGCTAATACAATGAGGACTCACAGCAACAGAAGTGCCATGCTCCCAGATTTCTTTTCTTTTTTCTAAAGAAGTGAGTCTCTAGATGTTGTAAAGAGAAAGTTATTAAGCAAACTATGCAGGTATCCATCTAAATTATTCCTGTGACAATAGGCAGCCTGGCTTGAATTTCTGAACTGTGATAGTACCCACAGGCTAGAACCCCAAGGTTCCTGTGCTGGGAAGAAACCCCTCCATCATCATTCTCTTGTGTCTGTAGTCTTGCTTACTTGCTTTAATATTATGATTGGGAATAAGAGGAGGGAAATGAATTATAAGGACTGCTGCCTTTTAAAATCCACTTTACTTTTGAAGATTTTTTATGCATCCTACTTTATCAATATCTTGTTGGCATCTGTTTGTCTCAAGAGACAACAGAGTGCACTTCTGGGGGTGAAGTCAAATTGCTACATTAGCAGCACCCAAGTGACCTTCCCAGGGTGCAAGCCTGGGCAGTGTGTATGGAGGTTTTTGGCTATCCAGACGACAAGACCCCACTCTCAGCCTCACTGGTGTGGTCCAAAGGAAAGCAGAACAATACATTTGGCATCAGCTTGACTGCAGGAGCTGCTGGAAGAAGCCTTCTTTGTATTTAAAAAGGCTGAAACAATGAGGCACACCCTGTATTTATTTGTATGGGCAATACTCCGTGCTCTGTGAAGACAGATTTTGAACCTGGATATTTGGAAGGCCCCTCTCACTTTCCAGGAGAAAGTATATCCTGGAGGCAGGGGGAGGTCTCAGCTTCTGGCAGAGGCTTAATTTGGGGATGAGTCCTCTCCACACTTGAGAGGGGTGAATCCTGATGAGGAGTCAGTTGGCAACCCTTACCTAGCTAGGGAGCTTAGGAAACTGCTGATTAGATGCTGGCAACACTTGACCTGTTCTGTGTTGATTTGGGCTCTAGCCTTTTATTCTCTTCTACCCAAGAACCAATGAGAGGGAAGGGGTGGGGCCTGCCAACAAGAATGTGGAAATCCATACCAACTTGACCTCAGGAATATCAGAACAAGCAGAAATTGCAGTATTCAGGTGTTCCGATGTTGGCAAAAATTTGCAACCCAAAGATTCTTACAAACATGGAGAGGCATGCTTCTCTCCAGTGCCGTTATCTATGAGAAGAAAAGTCTTCCATAATAACTAGGAAATTACAGCCACGATAAAGGTAAGTTGGGCATGGAGTTTATTCAGTGTTGACATTCTGTTTATGCAACAGACATTTGGTTGCAGAATGGAGCTTCCCCCTTCTTTGCTTCCCCCACGCATCCTCAACATTTGCTTCAGAGGGCTAGATTCAACTCCTTGTACTTTCCTGAGGTTTTAGAAATGTTCACATATTACATTCAATGAGTGTACAATCTGTGTACCTGTGTGCATGAAAAGCTGAGCTGTATGATTCAATGAGTGTACAGTCTTTCTCATAAATGTTTGTTCATGTGTACGGAAAGCTTGTATCTGTGTTCAGTGCAACGCGTGAGCAAGCCCTTTGTCATAAAATAATTATGTCCAAAAGCCTATGTACCATTTCCTTCTAGAATAATCCTTGCATGATTGCTGAGCAAGAAAGCTTTATTTCTGTCTCCTGTGGTATATATTCTGAAGGGAGTGCTATCTAAATGTCTGTCTATCTCATTACAGAACTATACAAATGATTCTGTTCAAAATGTTGCTTATTCTGAACAACATTAAGATTCTCTTGAATGGCAATTGAAACCAAACTATATTAGGTAAAATTTAGACTGTAGAATCATTTAAAAGTATATTTTATTATCATGCATTGCTGAAGTACTTAGCTTTTAAAATTCAATTATTGTTTTACATTGCAGCTGTCAGCTCATTCACCCTTCACCCACGCAAATTTTTACAATGTTCCCTTGTGGCTTCTCCTGCCTGAAAGGGAAGTTGCTCTTTCAGGAGTGAGTTAGATAAGCAGTGGGAGACAGTTGTGGCGGAGAAACGACTCAGGACAGTGTTTGAATTTATTAAGTAGGAACAGTAGAACTGAAGAATTTTAAATGAAATGCTTATACAGTTAACTTAAATGCTTATACCACTGGCATTCTTACAGCAGGACAGATGATTAACAGTTCAATGGCAAAGAATAATGAATATGAATTTGGCATGTGTGTTGTTTTAATTTTATACCACAACTTGGTAGTAGTGAAAATCTCAACTTTTAGATCCTCAAAATATAACCCAGGGAGTTTGGTGGAATGCTATGTAAATAGCAGTCCCTTGGATGTTCAAAACATCAGGGCTGCCTTGCAAATAACTGTGGATAAATTTGATAGTACTTGAAGAGAAAAAGCTCTTGCTGTGCTGTTAATAAAGATAATACCAAATCATGTGGAAACTTTGCTCTTGGATAAACTTCTGTCACTACGGATATGCATATAAGCTGACATATTACGAATTTTTGTTAAACAAAATGGGACACCAGCTAATTCTATAGTTGGCATTCATCTGTTTTGATAGAGAATGGAGTGCACCTACAGGGGTGACGTCAAACTGCTGCATTAGCAGCACCAAAGTGGCCTCCCCAGGGCACAAGCCTGGGCAGTGTGTGTGGAAGTCCTGGGCTACAGGGTGGGAAAGACTCTCCTCCCTGCAAGAGAGGGGAGTGGTTGTGGCCGGGAGCCAGACTCCGCCTCAAGCAGGGGGCGTTTGCCCCCTGCCTCCCACTCACCTGGCTGGCGCCCACGCCCTTGGTCAGGCACCCAACCAGGTGCCTTCAAGGGGGCGTGTACAGCAGCCTGAATTGCTGCGGCGCCAGCCTCCAGCCCTCACTTTTGTCGTCCCGAATAATCTGTTGTGGTGTCGAAGGGCTAGGTGTGGCCATCGCCTGTGCCTTCAATTTTTGGGTATTCCGTTAAAGGAATCCGGCGGTCGTGTATTCTGTCCGATGCCTGCTTGGCGGGAGGCCATGGCACGACCCTCGGTGACATCAGGGGAGAGCCTATAGTTGGATTAGCATCAACAGGCTCCACCTACTGGTGAATAAACCCCCTTTGTTTGTTTGTTTGTTTTTTAGACTCACCCCTCTCCAAGTGGGTGGAGTCAGCTGACGTAATCCAATGCCTAAGGCAATACCTTTTCACTTGCTGTAATCAATAAAGTTGTGGCCTTTTCTTGCCCATTAACCTTATATCACGTGTCCTTGTGTTTCATTCCACTGCGCAGATTTCGGGTCCTCAAATCACAACCAAAGGTGGACAAACTACCTGAGAAGGAGCATAATGTGTTGCCTACCAAAGGTACTACCCCTCCCCTAACACCAGCTAATTCTATGATGATTGATTAATTCCACTATGCCATATCATGGCTACGTGATAGACAACTATTTCTCTGTCTGTCTCTCTGTCTGTCCATGTGGTCCTTAGAGGGTGGGATGAGTGGGCATTTGCCAAGGCCTGAAGACAGTGCTATGCTTTCCATTTCATTCTAGAATACTGTATCTCTGTTTTCATGCCCTGCTTCTTCCAGTTGAGGTGGGTCCTTTCAGTGGTGCAATGTCTGCCTACCCCATCCAGGATCCAGCATTTATTTTATCTATTTATCCATCCATCCATCTATATAATCATCACCCAGCAATTAGGTAGTAGAAGTTATTAGATAGAAAAAAGATACATTTGAGTTTAGCCACTTGCTAAAGGATGTCCTAAGTACAAAACATCTAGGGCCAAGCTCATAGATTCTATGACTATTTTTTTTTAAAAAAAATTATATTTTATTAATTTTCCATACATTCATACCACATTACAATTTCTGTTAAATTTCCCGTTTTTGACTTCCTTCGGCTTCTCTGCCAATCATCCAAATTCTAACTTCTTTAATTACACATTTCCAAATTTTGCTATTGCCTTTATACCTACCCCCCACTTCTATTTTGCCTTTTTACAATATTTCTTATGCTGTTACAGAGCTTCTCTAAATGCCACTAGCGTTATTCCATTATCACTTGTACATTCCCAGTATTCAACTAATTTTCCCCAGTCCTTGATGAACTTTTGATCTCGTAGATATCTGATCTTCCCAGTCAGTTTATCAAGTTCTGCATAGTCTATCAGCTTCATTCTCCACTCCTCCAATGTTGGTATTTGTTCTTGTTTCCATTTCTGGGCCAGTAATATTCTTGCCGCTGTTACTGCATATTGGGAAAGTTTATGGTCCTTTCTATTTAAAAATTAGATTCTATGACTATTATGTCATTTTTTAAATCACCATGTGCTATTTGGTCACATAAGCTACCCAGTATTGTTTTTGTTTGCATCTGTCTGTTTTGAGACACAACGGAGAGCGCTTCTGGGGGCGAAGCCAAATCACCGGTCAATCACAGCACCTGTTTTGGCTGCAGAGACTGGTAACTCACAACTGCTGCCTCCTGTGTTGTTTTTGCTGAGCACCAAAGTGACCTTCCTGGGGTGCAAGCCTGGGCAGTGTGTATGGAGGTTGTAGGCTGCCCAGATGACAAGACTCCCCTCTAGGCCTCATTGATGTGGTCCAAAGGAAAGCAGAGCAATACATTTGGCACTAGCTTGGCTGCAGGAGTTGCTGGAAGGAGGCATACAGGGCTTCACCCAACCATCTTAGGTTCTCCACTCCAGATTTGTGTAGAGTTTACTCCCTAACTTTTTCTTCTCCTGAAGGTGTCCTGTTAGGTGCCTCGTAACTGCTTGGTTTTTTTTACTATAGGAGGTTCATCAGTATGGATTTTACTCTCCACGAATATTTGTATTCCACCATAGGAACATAGGGAAGTGCCTTAGACTAAGTCAGATCCTCATTCCATTTATCTCAACATTATCTACGCTGACTGTCAGAGGCTTTCCAGGTTTTCAGACAGGGGTCTCTCTCCCCACCAAATCTGGGGATTGAAACTAGGAACATCTTGCAGAAATAGTGCAGGATAGTACGCACCCCGGAAATGATCTCTTTCAGCTTCTGTCTTCTGGAAGAAGGTACAAGGTTATAAAGACTAGAACTAGCCACCTGAGAAACAGTTTTTATCCAAATACAATTTTGGTTTTAAACGCAGTATAAGGTAGTCTCTGTGGGAGTATATTGTATTTAATTATGGGGTATCAGAGTTTTTAGGGGGTTAACCAGGCTGGGATAGCTGGGATAGCAGACTTGTTGGTTTTTGAATGTCTGATGTAGATTTTTTCAATTTCGTTGTTCTGTATGGGACAACAGCAATAAAGATTATCGTATCGTAACTTCTATGTCTAAGTACTGGCCTTCATCATCCAGATATTTGACAATGTACCTGCAGATCTTTTTATTCAGGAGATCCACTTTTGTGTACTTTTACTATATATTGCCTTCCCATCCCCCTTTCCTCTGTTTAAACTCTTTTAATTGAATTTTTTGGTGAATTTATTGTATTATGTAAAGTATCTTGAATGCTTGAAAGCATTTTATTATATTATGACAAGCCGGCTGTGCACTGCGGGTCAAGGTGGTAGGGTGATACATAAATTATCTATGGTGAGAGTTGGTGAATATAATCCTTCTGGAAAACACTTGGTAGGTAGCAACTTTAAATTATCAACAGTACATAAAGAATGAATAACTAACATAGGCTGGGAAGCCACTTTAAATTTTAGGATGAGAGCACAATTACATAACAATTATTATATATATCTGAGCCCCCTCTAGGCTGCCATTTTATTTTACAGATGGATTCCGCAACAAGTGATTAACTCAATAATATCCAAATATCCACTGATGAAGGGACTCATTGATCTGACTGGCATTTCACTGGAACTGGGAGAGACAAAAATCCTTCAGGTGGGACAAAGTCAAGAAGTGACCCTGATTCACATCAAGAGATGACTTGACTCTGACCTAGGTCATTTGGAAAGTACTGTGTACAAATTGTTTCTATATTTGATTCTTTTGATAATTCTTCATTTCATCAGAGTTTCAATCCTGGATTCCTCACCTACGCCAAGGAGATAAAGAGCTACACAACTTTTAGAAGGCATCTGAGGGCAGCCCTATATCAAGTAGTTTTAAATGGTTGAGGTTAAGCATGTTTTTATATGTGCTGGGAGCCACTTAGTGTGGTTGGAGAAAACCAGCCAGATGGGCAGGGTATAAATAACAATTAAGATTGCAAGTTGCAACTGGTGCGCACTGGAGCTGGTAGGGCAGAAGGCAGGGATGTCAACAGTAGGGGGAAACAGAGTCAATGAAAGACAGAGGCAAGTAATGCTACTGTTGTGCTCCATCCCCCTTCCTCCTAAAGGCAACTCTGAGACTAAGGAGATGGAGGAAGCTGACCATTTAGGCCGCTGGCTAAAGCTGGCTAAAGGGGGCTGGCTAAAGCCAGACTGAGGGCAGCCTCCATTGGAAGATTGTACTGAACATTATTTCCTGAAAGCATTTCCTTTTTAAAAAAACCCAAAACCCCTCAGAGCTACATTTTATAATGCATTTCTCTTTCAAGTGGCATTTTCTTTTCTTCCTCTTTTTATTCCACAGACTTTTCCCCATTAATGTTTATGAGCAAATAAAAGAAAATAGCTAGCTAGGGCTGCTGGAACTTTCAGAACGGTTCAGTTATGACCCCATCTAATTTAACGTAATTCATGAATCTTTCTTTTAAGAACATTTTCCTTGTGATGGGGTTTTGATTTGAAAGATATGAATAAAAATGGAAATTAGTTTAACTCCTAAATGAGGTGGCCCTTATCATTCTTTCAACTGGGAGGTGTTAAATAACAAAGGTTTAAAAGAGACTGGAATTTTTGAAAAGGCAGTAGACATAGGGTTGTATCTAGAAGAGCTTCTTTCATCAGAAACAGCTGTCTGCTGATGAACATAGCTCCTCCACCACAAGTGCCTCTGGATCCAATCAGTTGTCTAGGGGTGAGGGGCACATGTCCCATCCTATGTATTTTTAAAAATGTATCATTTCCCTTGATCCCACTCAGTGGATCAGTCACATTTTGTGGAACAATTGATCACATAAAGCTTTAGTGAACCAAAAGGCTGTACAGTTAAAACACCTGTTATCTCAGTTCAAATACTGTTCTATCTTGATAGTTAGGACATTTTATTTTATTTGGGATATTCGTGGCAAGTGAAAATGATGACCTTAGAAGTTTGTACTTTTCAGGCCCAAGGTTGGCATGATGCCCTTGCAGAGCTCCATGGCACACATGTGCATGCCCACAAACTTGGCATTGCAACTCCACACACCAAATAATAATAATAATAAATTTTATTTGTACCCTGCCCTCCCCTGCTGGAGCTGGGCTCAGAGTGGCTAACATCATATAAAACACAATATACATAAAAACAAACAAACAATCGATTAAAATGCATCCCAAAATTAATTCAAATAAATTAAAAGTAGACATTGCATACATGCAGAGAGAGAAACAGAGACACAAATACATTGCTTCTCTGTCCCCCTACTGCTCATCTATCTGGTCAGGGGGCTGGGGGCCCACCAGAGAAGACTTTGTGGGGCCCAATCAGGCCCTTGAACCACCAGTTTTCCCCTCCTGTTGTACAGGACCAGCCAATTAATGGTGACAACAGATATTTAATATATAGTAGGCCTCTCAAATTTGCAGTAAAGGTGACATCCAATTTGCTTCTGGTAGAAGCCAGAATTGCTTAGTGCTTACCTAAGGGGTAAAACTGTTATTTTTATATTTAGTAAAATGAAATGGGTATGAGGAAGAATGAAAACCTACCGTATGTAGGAAGCTTTTGTTAGATACTTCAAATACCTTAAAAATTTGGTAATTTTCAGTGGCTGAACTTTTTCTCCCCCCACTGACCAAATCCCAAACCTTTTGCCTATATATAAATACGGAAAGCTGTTTCCTAGCTCCTGAAAATTGATATTGGATCTGCCAGTCTAGTAGTGGTCATTCTTCTGTTACAGACACAAATCTTATGCTGATAAGCAAATTTAAAAATGGCAAAAGTTCTGGAGACAGGGTTTAAGAAGAGAAAATCATAAATGAAAATTTATGTAAGCTTAAATAGGATTCCAGGCTGTAGTGATAAGTATTGTTCAGTTCCGTCAAGGAGTGAGTACTGGTTTTGTGCTGTCTTTGAAAGAGATAGCATTCATCTTTATTTGCACTACAGCTTTCAATAGAATGGACTTAAAAGGCAAGACATTATGAGCCACACTCTATCGGCAGTGGGAAGGACAAGCGGATTTTATCAGAAGCAATAGGTATTCGTGGTTTCGGTAACCATAGAAAACTCAAGATGCATTTTGAATGGGAAATGTTTCATCTTAAAGGAAACCAGAATCCTGGAATGTATAACTTCAGCAACGGGAGGCAGCTGAGCTGCAAAGTAATGTTGCACTCTTACCTGTCTATTTGGAATATATTCCTGTTTGATCTTGGGCATAAGTTACCATATTACAAATGGATTTTATCCCAGAGCCAGGATTCTCTAGGCAGTAGTGAATCATACCTCTGGGATTTTATCCACATGTCCCTTTTAATAGGGTAATCATGGAATTAATAATAGGATATTAACGTAATCATGTTCTTTTTAAATAAATGAACATTTATTAAGGAACATGGTATGTCTGAACATATGCGCAGCCCAGGAGCTTGTTTTGTGCGTAGACCTTTCACATCAAAATCCACTCCTGATTTCCTACCACTTTCTTTTGTTTCATCAGCTTCTTTCTTTCCTTTTCCTTTTTCCTTTTGTAGGGGAGAAGCCCTTTTGTTTGAGTTAGACAACTGGGAATAAGAAACTCTGGCTGATCTGCTGTAAATCACTCAGAGATCCTGATCTAACAACTCTCCACTACTCTTGAGATTTGCCATACTCCACGTAGCATCTGTTCTTTGAGCCAGGTAGGACACCTTCCTTATTTGCTTAACTTATGGAGATGGGGCAGAGGGCTGCTCCTGTGAGCTTTGCAGCGAAGTAGTTCCCATGATCGCTAGCATCCCTGTATGCTGGCACAGGTATGTGCAGCAGTATCCTAGGTCTGAGGCCCTATGAAAGGCTTCCCAGGAGTCTTCCTAACATTCATCTGTAGCTCAGCAATTTTGGGAATGGGATATGCCATGAAAGACTCCTCAGTCAGGATCAAATCCCAAATAGACTGGGCAGGGGGATGGCACACACTTAAAATGGATTATTATCATGATATGTCAAGCTCCATATATGTTTTGACTAATATAGCAATTCTATTTTTTAAAAAACACCTATTTGTAAAAATATGTATTTTAAGTTGCAGCAAGAAGCTCCAGGATAATTCAAGGCTTGGCTACTCTGTAGTGTTGAGAAAGTAACACATGCATGCCCAGTATTAAAAAACTTCAAATTCTTTTTTGGGAAATTGGAATGATTTTCAGAGTCATGAAAAATGAAACAAATGTTGTTAGTTACTGAAGAACATGATGACATAGAACAATATGTTCATAAACAATGGCCCAATTCAGAGGTAACTATCTCAGTCCGATAAATTTTTAGCAGTCTGAGTATGGAATTTGAACCCACATAGTTCCTCCTCAGCTCTCCCCATCACTCCTCTTCTTCTTTCCAGGTTTTGAATAAGAATTGTGATGTGTTAAACCACAATTTTCTGCAATGTCCAAAGTAGTAAACTGCAGCTTAAATGCTCCTGACTAACCAGGATGTGATCATTTTTTTTTAGAATTCCAGAAAATCAGCCTCCAGAGGAAAACCATATTAATTCTCTCAAATGATGTCAAAAAATAAGGTTTTGAATGTGATTATTTGATAATGCACAAGTTATGATCAACTGTCTGCATCTCATCCTGCAGGGCATTGCTTAATTTAATGATTGACGCATTTTCCAAATCCTGATTCTTGTCACGTTCATTGTTTTGGTTGTGAAAAGTTCATGAATGGGACCCAATGAATTCAAATACTGTGAAAAAGATTTACAGGAAATGATTTACATGTTCAACCTTCTTCAATGTGGCTGCTTTTAGTAAACCTCTTTCTTCTTTATGCTACATCCTTAAACTGCAAAACTTTTGTTTTCCCATTCTTTGTTGTCTTTAGACACAGTGTATGCACTATTCATGAAGGCTTTTAGTGTTTCAGACAAGGTAATATATAAAATTCCATTTTTTATTTTTGTCTGTTCCATTTCAGCTTCTTGTGCAGGTTTGAATTAAGGCTCTTTTTCCTGTTTGTGAACTTTGCCCAAATTTGCTTCTCTCCAAAAGAGTTCACTGCCAGGATGCTATTAAATTCCAACTGCATTCCCCTTTTTTGACATTATGCATAGAACTCCATTAGGTCCCCATATATCAACGAGTGCTTGAAAGTGATGTTGACATTGCATAGTGTGTCTTAGTTTACACACATAAAACACTTTTTTTAGTAGCAATGTAATGGGTTTGTTTTTAATAATGGGGTGTATATATCATTATAAACGGCACACAAATTTAACGAAATATTTTAGGAAGAGGCTAAATTGGACCATGAAAAATGCACAAGGGCTATAAATCACACAGGCGTTTAAATAATTATTATAAAGAACACCGGGCTTCATTATAGACTGTGAAAACTTTGACGGTGGCTATTAAAATAAAACATATCTGCTGCTCATAAGGCTCAAAAGAAATATGGCATTGCATAAAACAATTACACTGAAATATCCAGCAGTTCATAACTTGAGATCTTCCCAGATATTAACTATAGGTGCTTTTGCCAATGTGGTGCCCTCCCGATGTGTTGTACGCCAACTACCATCAAACCCAGCATTGGCACTGGCTGGGGCTGATGAGAGTTGTAGTCCAAAACTTCTAGAGGGCAGCACATTGGCATAGGCAACACTATAAGCATGGAGAAGATGCATGGTTGTGCCAACAGAGCCTTCTCCTTTGAGATGGATGACCTGGTCAAAATGTGTGTTCAGTGTCATAGGGATGTTACAGGGATCATGTAAATAGTATATGGGGGGGGGAATTGGGTGTACCAATCATACATTCCTGCCACACACAGATTCATAGTTTTATAAAGATTTGAACCTTTAATCTACTGGTCACCTTCATCTTGTGGTGTTTTTTTTAAAAATCAGTCTCTGATGTCTAAAATGCTGCCAGTTTGGATCATAAAAAGATGTGCAAACTCCTAAGATGTGACTGCTAAATCCCCTTCAACCTTTTAAGCACTTTCATAGCTTACTTTGATAATTCCAGGCAATGTGCATCTCAGCATTTCCAATAATTTAAGTGATCATAGTGATTTTTAAAAACAGATAAGGCAGTCAGTTTTTTCCATCATTGACAGCACCATAGAGCAGCTGAGGAGAAATGTTTCAGATGTTACACATTGTTGCTGTCTACTTCCACCAAAGATTCAAGGACTAACCAGTGATAGAGGCAGAACTGGCACATTTGGGTATGGACTACTCTTCTGCTAAAAAAAAGGTGGTGGTGGGGGAACCATTGTTAATATTTTATGGAACAATAGTAATTCAGAAGTAACAGTGTATCTGAAGTGTATCTGAAGAAGTGTGCATGCACACAAAAGCTTATACCCAGAACTACGGTAACTTAGCTGGCCTCTAAGGTGCAACTGGACAATTTTTTAATTTTATTTATTTATTTCATCAGAAGTAACATGTTCAGTATCAGCAGAAGACACTTCTCATGTCCTCTCTTAAACCCTATGTGGTAATCTAGAGTGTGATGGTCAACTATCAAAGGAAATGTTGCTTTGTACCTCAATATTTTGTTCATCTGTTTGAGCCTACAAAGTAATGAAGAAATGATGGTGGTGCAATAACTACAATGACAGCTATATTCTTTGCTAAAAATCTAATGAATAATATCAGGGCTTTCCCCCCCGCCAGAACTCACAGGAACTGAGTTTAGGCACTTCTCAGGTGGGCTCCATTGCCATTATAAGAGAACAAGGGAGGCATTTGTGGTGAGTTCCCACACCTCTTTTTCTAGAAAAATAGCACTGAATAATATCATTCCTTTTTAAAAAAAAGAATTGCAGATCATTGGTCTGGTTAAACTAACTTGCCTCCTAGGTTTCAGCTGAGTTCAAGCTTCTTTCCGAAGCCTTTAATCTAAAAAGAATTCACTGAGCAAAGGATTAATGGGGATTTCCCTGTGGAGATGCTTGAAGGTGCTTTGACTTAATGGTTGGTTAGCATTGCTACAAGCTTCCTACACCACTTTCTTAAGGTTAGCTAGTAAAAAAAAGGCCTTCCCCCCATCATGGCCTGTCAGACTTCATTTATCTTGTTGAATGAGTGTGAATCAATGAACCAATTAGCAACTGTTGAACTCGTTATTTTTAGAATTGTTACTTTTATGTGATTTGCATATGTCTGCGCATGTTACTGAGCATAAAAGGGATAAGAGGACTCCTAATTACACAAAGTTTTAGAGGGTTCAATTAGATGAGGAAAGGATTCAGATCACTGTCTCTGCCAGAGGCAAATTTTATACAACCCTCAAGAAAAAAAAAAGGACAATTGCTTTCTTTCCTGTATCACATTCCCTTTCTTCTGATGTTACTGATGCAATGGATGAAACAATATCTAAACAAAAATATAATTTTAAAAGAGAGGTGGTCCCAGCCTGTGAATCTAATTGTTGAGCCATTTGTATGCTACATGTGAAATATCTATGGAGCTTTTTGCCAAAATTCGCTTTCTTGACATTTTGATGAGTGGAAAACATTTCAAGCTAAAAGGAAAATATTTCAATTAGTACAGTAGTGGAATGTCTCCGTTGATTTCTGAAACCAGTCAGCATAATACAGAATCCAAATGTCATCTGCATTTGATAGTCAAGGAACAAACTTGGGTTGATTGAGTTTTCTTTAGTTATATGCTGCTTTTCCACAATAAAGTTTCTGGTACTTCTTTTTCCTGCACTCCAAGGAACCTGACTTAAATACAGTTCAGAGGGGATGGGTACTCTCACCAGGCTGGATGACATACAGCAGGTGTAATTGCACTATTGGAGAAGCAATCAGATTTTAGTACAGAGGCCTTTTAGCATAGGGTGATATTTTGTCTTCATTGGAAGGCACAAGAGGAAAGAAAGAGGCCGCAGCCATAAAAACCTCCTGACTGGGGGGGTGGGGTGCTCAACAGTATCAAGGGCTCTGCTGCCCCAAGGGTTTATTGGGTTTACTACTGGGCTTGAATTGTTTTCTTAGGTTTCTTGGCAGGGAGGTTTGCAAAATTTTTACTTCCTCCCCTTCCATCTCCTTGAGATGACCTGCTTCCAACCTAGCTAGTTAAAACAGGATTTAAAGAAAAAGGGTGGGGGTTTGGTCACCTTACAATAGGAGTGGGGTGGGGAATCTCAGGGGCCACATGTCTGGAAGCTGTGCCTCCCTTCTCCCTGTTGAGTAGACTACCAAACAGTCCAGCTGCCAAAAGCCAGAGGTCTCTGAATATACATGTCTCCATCAAGGCAAGTAAGAGGCATTACCACACTTTAGGGATGCATTTCAGCCATGCAGAAAACTGGAGAAGGGTGTGGAGCAGGGGTGTGGCATGGGGAGGAGGGGAGGCCTGTGGAAAGTCTCAGAGGCCAGACAAAAAACTCTGGAGGCCAGAGGTTCTCCACTCCTCCCTTATAACATACGCTCTCCAGTTTTGTGAGTGAGGTTTCACCTGTAAAATAAGAGTTATTTTGGGGCTCAGATTTCAGCCTGACTCAAAGCAGAACACGAATCTTTAGGTTCCTAATGTTCACATCTTCTTTGAGGGAAACATAATGGACCCCTGAATGTTGTATCTCATCTTGAGCTAAGGGTGTTTCAGCAGTATCATTATTCCTGAAAAACAGAATGCTGACTGGGAAATGCATTTGTACTGAGAACAATTTAACGCAGATGAAATAGATATATAAAAATTAAAAAATAGTCCAGTAGCACTTAGAGACCAACTAAGTTTGTTCTTGGTATAAGCTTTCGTGTGCATGCAAACTTCTTCAGATACATGTACATGAAAGCTTATACCAAGAACAAACTTAGTTGGTCTCTAAGGTGCTACTGGACACACACACACACACACACACACACACACACATATATCAACTGTGTCAGACCAACATGACTACCTACCTAGAGCCAGGGCTTTCTCGGCTGCGGCTCCAATCTGGTGGAACGCTCTGTCACAAGAGACTAGGGCCCTGCGGGACCTGACATCTTTCCGCAGGGCCTGCAAGACAGAGTTGTTCCGCCAGGCCTTTGGTCAGGGCTCAGCCTGACTCCCTCCTCTGGCAACCTGCACACAATTTTGCTTAACGGTTGCCATTAATTTGATTTTAATTAATTTTTATAATGAAATGTTTTTAGAAATGTTGGATTACTTGATTGTTTGATTGTTGTTAGCTGCCCTGAGCCCGGCTTTGGCTGGGGAGGGCGGGATATACCGTATTTTTCGTCCTATAGGGCGCACCGGCCCATAGGATGCACATCGTTTTTTTGGGGGGGGGAAATGAATTTTAAAAATTTATTCCCCCCCCACCGCGGCTGCTGCCCCAAGCCTTGCGCACACCTGCCCGAAGCACGGGGCACCCTCCAGAGGGCTCCCCGTGCTTCAGGCGACATGCTGCCACCCCAAGCCTCGCGCGCTCGGCGGGACCTCCTGCCGGGCACGCAAGGCTTGCGGATAGCTTCCTGAAGCCTGGAGAGTGAGAGGGGTCGGTGCGCACCGATGCCTCTCAATCTCCAGGCTTCAGCGAAAGCCTGCATTCACCCCATAGGACGCACACACATTTCCCCTTCATTTTTGGAGGGGAAAAAGTGCGTCCTATGGGGTGAAAAATGCGGTAAATAAAATTTGTTGTTGTTGTTATTATTATTATTATTATTATTATTATTATTATTATTATTACCTGAACTTTAATGCAGAGTTGCTCTTTTCACTTCAATGTAAATGAAAGTTTGCACATGTATTCATGATCAGCATTCCAGAGACTCATGTACATATAAACTTCTCACTATTTCTCCATAAGAAGAAATACCTGCATGTTCTTGTGTTGTGGCTGTTATTTCTTTTCTTTCCTTTTCTTTTTTGGGACATTATATTTTGCGGTGGACTGCCACAAGTTGATTACAAATATAGTTATTAAAAGTTCAGAAAATATATCAAACACCGATGGATTCTAGTGACATTGACATTAAACTGACAGCACAATCCATCTAGGCTATAATTTACTTTGCCACATTGCATGCTTATTTTAATAAGATTTAAGACTATTTAGATTTGACACGTGATAATTTATATAATAAGCATGTCTATAAACACATTTCTATAGAAGGCAGCTTCTTATTTGAGACCTAAATTCTGGTTAGTTCATAACAAAAAATGTACCCGAATGACCCAGGAATGTCTTTCTTCCCCGCTGTAAGACATAATTACATATGACACCATACTGAAGAAGCAAATAAAGAAATAAGTTTTCTACAAAGCAAAGTAAATTTAGTTTATAAATACTTCAGTTTATTATGGGTGAAAGGATTAATTATACACGTGAATGTCTGCTTAGATGCTCAGCATTCAAATCCTTTGAATTGGCTTTAGAGACAGTGAAACCAGTAGTGATAAGTGGGACCTCCAACAAATTCTTGTAGTGTGGAGTGCTCCTATTCATTGTTCCAGTCCGTGCCTTCTTCCACGATAGTCCATTTCATGTTTTCTCTTACTCAGTTTTCTGTTTATCCCATTTCTTCAGTCAGCATTCTGGGGCCCCTGGGGCCACACCTTGTCCTTCCTGAGTTTTATTCCTTTTAGTGTTTTTGCCTCTCAATATTTTTTTTTTTTTGTAGTTCTACAAATCGCTGAAGCCTACTCATTCCTCCCTCTTCAGCCTGGAGGTTGTCGTGTTGGCACCATAAATATGGCCCATGGAGAACTATTGAGGGGCACGTGTGTTGGCCATTGAGAAATATACCATTTCTAATACCTTGTGTCTGTACCATCACTCTGTTACACCACATCACCTTTAATTGAAAATGGAATTTTAAATGCTTGGAAATTGAATCCAACTTCCTGGATCCTTCAGTAAGCTGCCTTTGGCATCCCATCCATAAAGGTATGGCAGTTTGTGGCAGGCTTGGCCAATTTAGAGATCTAATTGGCATTCATAGCCTTGGTATCTCTCAAAATAAGATTGGAATTTGAACACTAGTGAGTTAATGGGGACAGAAGGACTGCTGAAACACCCTTAATAATAGTCAGATACATCTTTTTGTAGAGTGGGACACAGAGGAAGAGACATGAGAGAGCTGAGTTTTAAAGAATTCTTTAAGAACATAATGGGTGTCTCTTACTGGAGAAGTGATGTGACACAGAGGGTTTGGTTGGCTGCTGTTATCTCTACATATGAGCAATCTGTATAAATGTAAATAAACTGAAATATTACAAGACCCCACAAGTCTCTGATGACCTCCTTCTACAGTAAACTAACATGGGTAGAAACTACCTGCCTGAAACTTCTTATCACTCAGAGAAGTGAGGAGGACTTAGCAATATAGAGCTGGAATCAACTAACACATCCTGCTAGCTGAGCCCTGAACAAATATTTCCACTAGCACAATGGGTTCTCCTTTTCTTGTCCCCTGCATGCCCTCATGCCATCCAAATGGGCTGGGGAGGGGTAGGAGAATCCCCGAACAGGGCACAGAGGGAGGAGAGGGGAGATCATTCCATGAGGCAAGAAGAAATGTTTGTGCTGATGGAGCAATCTCCTTAGCATTGTGTTGAATTGCTCCCATAATGACTTGATTATAATGATATGAAGTTTTCAGTTGGATAAACAAATCCAACATTAACTTGAATGTGACTGGAGGAAGGTAAGCCTGTTTAATATAATGGAAGAGGTGTTTGCATCATCAGCTTTCTTTTTCTTTGTAAAATTGTACGCCCTAAATTAATTTATGATTACAACATTGTGTTGTGCTTTGAACATTCACAATACTGGTATGGCTCACACAATACATTTCTCACTGTTTGAGAAACTGTATTGATTCATTCCAGAAAACATTTCATGTTCAGTTGATGGCTTTTGCTGTTCTCTTTATTTAAGTGAACAAATCACTTTTATAGAACTAAACTATGTTTTATGGCTTTAGATTTACAGATAAAATTATCCCAAATGGTCTTCAGAGCACTGTGAAAGATTCCACTGCCATAAGAGCCAGAGGCTTACCACATAAATTTCCCTTCCAGTTTGTTTTTGGGACCCTGGTGGGCTTCTGACGAGTGGTTCTCCTTTTCTTCAGCACCTTCATGTAGAGCTATAATTTGGCGGTAACAAATTATCATATATTGTTAATTTGGATCACAGAATTAGAAGAGACCCAGAGGGTCATCTAGTCTAACCAATACATTGCAGGAATCCTGCCCACAGTCGTCCCGGCCCACAACCACCACTGGTTAATAGCCAGATGGACTGACCCATTGCACCACTAATTGTAAAGGTTACAAGCACTTTGTGTGTGTGTGTGTGTGTGTGTGTGTGTGTGTGTGTGTGTGTGTGAATGAGAGAGAGCAGCAGTAGCAGAAGAAGGAAGAATGCTATGAAGAAAAAGGAGCAGACTGGCAAGACTTCGGCTTGAATCCTTGTTCACCCATACAACTCACTAGATGACCTTGGGCCAAT
Organism: Podarcis bocagei; assembly: GCF_964188305.1. Classification (NCBI taxonomy): domain Eukaryota; kingdom Metazoa; phylum Chordata; class Lepidosauria; order Squamata; family Lacertidae; genus Podarcis; species Podarcis bocagei. The sequence continues at coordinate 74,966,616 of NC_138126.1, forward strand.
CAGTCTCCCTCAAACTCAATTACATCACAGGGATCAAATGGGAGAAGCCCATATAGGCTATACAGTCATACCTTGGTTCTTGAACAGAATGTGTTCCGGGAGTTTGTTTGACTCCTGGAACTGTTTAAAAACCAAGGTGTGGCTTCGGAAGCCACGGAAGCCATGCCAGACATTTGGCTTCCAAAAATTGTTCGAAAACCGGAACACTCATTTCCGGGTTTCGATTGTTCTGGAGCCGAATTGTTCAGGAGCCAAGGCATTTGAGATCCAAGGTACGACTGTATTGATCTCCACAGAGGACATGCAGAATATACATGTGATGATGATGTGATCCAAAGCACTACTTTAAGTGCACCCAGGAATTTCCACATGCCTAGCATAATATTTGCAGCACCCAAGCCATTTGGGAGGAAAACAAAGATTCTGAAATGCTGAGGCATAAATAATGATATATGGCATGCTATACTGAATGCTGTTTGAGAAACCCTGGTCCCTTTAAGTGCATGGGGCTAATTGCATGGGGTGTTTTATCTTGACCGAAGTCAGCATGTCAGAAGATTCATGCTAATCCAGTGCACATTTGGGAAAAAGGCTGAGGGGATGTGTTGCTTCCACAACTGAAAGGCTGAGCAATATTTCACTCTCTTGAAAAGATTCTGTGTCATCCCACCCACCACCCACCGGGGTGGGTGTGTGGCGCAATCTTTGTCTTTGTGAATGCAGCAGTCAGTATTCTTAGATGTACACATAGATTCATTCCCACTTCTGGAAAAACAACATCATACTGTGTTTTATGTAGATTCTTTCAAGTGTTCTATTGCTGCAACCCGCCCTGGGGTCTGAAAAAGAAGGATGGTAGTTTTAAGAACAAGAACAAAAACTGACTAAATAAATCTTGGAAATGAAGGCAAATTATTTAATGATTATTTGTTCAAATTTGTCTTTTACCCCAAACATGTTATTAGCAACCCAAAAATGAATCCATATGCTATTTTAAAAAGCCTTTGGATGACTGCAGCAGCTAGCAATTCCAACTTTCTAGCATTTCTCTCAACTGTCTTCCAACTTTCCGGCATTTTTCTGAGTCCAAGAGAAAGCCAAATCTCACAGGGAAGGTGGGTGAGAGGCTGAGTGACTGCAGTCCACCAGCTGTTGCAGTCACCTGGAGACTTAACATGACACGTAGACTGATCTGTGGGATCCTTTGTGAACAACTACATGGTTAGGGTTTCTTTTGGTCTATTCATCAATGGGATTTAATTAATGTTCTCGGATCTGTCAGAAATTTCCTCTAATTTTGATGGAAGCAGGCTCATGTCATTCTGCTGTTCACAGTTTTGATCTGAATGTCAAATCCTGCCAATCTGATTTTGAATTCCATAATTTTTTTTACAGAAAGCTTCATAATGAATATGAATTCTCCTATGTTGCAAAGTTACACACAAGGGTGCACAAATCTGTTTATTTCCGACTATTTCACACACTATGCACCATCAACTGTGCATTCAAGAGAAATATGCAATATAGTCACAGTTCCCAGATGAACATACCTGCATGATATGTGCATTAGAAAATGCATATTTATCATAGTCATATGTTACATTTCTGGGTTTGTGCATAAAACACGTTAAGCATACAAATGATCTATTACATGAACCGTTTCCCTTGTTGAGATAGAGTGGTAGTTGTGGCTTCTGTCCTCTGGGTGTCTATGCTGCAACACAGTTTCATTCCCCATCAGTACAAAAGGAGATAGAGATAGAGAGATGACTATAATCCTTGCCTCCTCAAGGTCAGGCATGGAGTTGAAACAAGAAGGACTTTCATATCTCACAAATTAAGCATTTGTTTTTCATTTACTTTTGATGAAAATAAGTTCAGAATACACTAATCCATGGGTGTATATTATCCTTTATTTTGGAAAAATCAATTTCACCTAAATGCAAGATGATTGTGTGGACACGCGCATGTGTTTGTGTGTGCTCGTGCGCAAGGTCAGCCACAGGCTGCGCACTGAATGTGTAAGCCTAATGCTTCTTTTTGACGGCTTCTCTATTCCTCCCCTTTCTTCTCCTTTTCCTTCTCAAACAAGCCTTGCATGCAAAGGCTGGAACAAAACAGCTCTGCTAGTTCTGGTGGGGAATGAAATATAAAACCCACTTTTAAATTGTGCATTTTATTAATTTTAGCACATACTTGTCAACCCATGTAAATAATTTTAAGTAGCTATAGTAGGCACTCTCGGCAGATTGCCTTCCCCTGTGATGAAGAACCCTGTGCAATCTGTGCAGAGAGCAAGCTCCCTGCTGCAGATATTTGCTCCCAGCAGTTAGACAGTGGGGATGCTATGGCAGAAGTGGCGTCAGTGGTCACAGCCATGTTTTCTCTCATTACAGTTGCATGGCTAGCTCAGCTGGTTAGAGCAATTGATAATGCTGAGGTTACAGGTTCGATCCCCGTATGGGGGAGCTGCATAATACTACATTGCAGGGGGTGGGACTAAATGATCCTCGGGACCCATTCCAACTCTACAATAATAATAATAATTTATTATTTATACCCTGCCCATCTGGCTGGGTTTCCCCAGCCACTCTGGGAGGCTCCCAACAGAATATTAAATACACAATAAAACATCAAACATTAAAAACTTCCCTAAACAGGGCTGCCTTCAGATGTCTCCTAAAAGTCGGATAGTTTATTTCCTTGACATCTGATGGAAGGGTGTTCCACAGGGTGGGTGCCACTAGAGAGAAGCCTGGTTCCCTGTAACCTCACTACTCATAGTGAGGGAACTACCAGAAGGCCCTTGGAGCTAGACCTCAGTGTCCGGGCTGAACGATGGGGGTGGAGACGCTCCTTCAGGTATACAGGACCGAGGCTGTTTAGGGCTTTAAAGGTCAGCACCAACACTTTGAATTGTGCTCAGAAACACACATCTCTATGACTCTATGTTGTTGAACATTTAAGCAAGGCTATTGGATTGCATTCAACTAAATAGTTGTGTCAGTGCCATGGCTTTCCGCTATGCAAGGTCTCTCTTCTCTCTGTGTCCTTCCATTCCTCCTCTAAATCCATGCCTAGAGCTCTCCAAACCCACTGGAAAAGATTCAGGTGGCATGGGGGTGCACAGGAAGAGGAGAGGGCAAGGAAGTTACAATGCACATCTAAACGTCATTGTGCTAGCACAACTATTTTGTTGGATACTGTCCTGTTTAGGAGACTGAAATGAGTGTGATAGTGATTGCAATTTTAAACCTTCTGTACAAGTTCCTTCCAAACACCAAATGGGGATTATTATTTTTTGCTATCTTTTACCCCTTCTGTCACCTTTCGTACCTTGATGGACACAACAAAGCAAGAGACAAACAAACAAACAAACAAACAAACAAACAAACAAACAAACAGGAAAGTCTAAATGGGGTGAGTGGGTGGGTGAAAGAAGGGAAGACAGGGGAAAAAAATAAATAACTAAAACAAATGATCCTCACAAAAACCCTTTTTCTATAATGTGTATATTTCCCTGGAATTTCCATAGCTAGCTCTCTTCCATACCTTGGTTTTTATATGCTGCTTCTTCCCCGGCTGCCAGGTTCCCACCATGTGTTCAAAGAGGAACACAGGAAGCTGCTTAAACTGAATCAGGCTATTGGCCACTCTAGCTCAATACTGTCTACAGAGATGGGCAATGGTTCTGAAGCATGTATGTGTCTGTGATCTCAAGGAACAATGAATCTTCTGGGGAAGAGACTATTCTGTTTAACTAGGTAATCTTTTTTGGTGGGATTTGATATTTTAGCAAATAGAATTATGAAGCTACTTGGATTTAGTTCTGCTGCCTTTTCTGGCTTTTAATGACAGGGAGAGAGACTAATCACAGATATTTACTATCCCTCTATTCCACAGTAAGGACACACAAACTCACACACCATTATTCTTTTCCAGGGTTGCCCTAGGAATATAGTATCCCTAATTGGGTATCTGCAACACTTTACCAAAGTAAATTTCCTAGGATTCTTTGCAGGAAGCTATAAAACTGATATGAAAGCAATATAAGTTGTAATGAAGAAATAGGATTTCACCATACCAATAAAACTGATGTTGTATTGCAAAAGATACTGAGAAGCAGAGTGAGAAGCAATTTGCCTCTTAATCTATTCCAGAAGCTTATTTCTAATTATAGAAATCTGGTGTCCACTACTATATGATGTTTATGATAAAATATTTATCCGATTTTACTCTGAATAGGCAAGAAGTAAAATAAACATAAACCACAGCTTATGATTCTTGTGCCACGAATAGTATTGATTGCCAGGAATGCTACCCAAGTCTTATATTTACCAACCCAAGACTACTGGAGGTTTTTTGAAAGAACTTGGAAGTTTCTTTGGCATCATATGAATCAACTTTTGTCAGCAACTGACCCATCAACTGTATCTTCAGAATCAGGTCAGTGAATCTAGCAAATCGTGATGGGGAGCAGATGTTTTGGAGCGTGCTATTAGTGGTACCTTGGGTATACTTGGTGTTCTAAGTAGTCTATCAGAAACAGAGGGTCACACTGAGATGGCAATTTATCCACAAGGTCAAGCAGATGATGGGGACTGCTGGAAAATGTAGCCAAGAAAGCAGGATCAAGGTCCAAGTAGGAGTGAATTTTGAGGGACAGGGTGAACATGGAAGGTAAAATATGAACCCCCACAAAAAAACTTTTAGAAGGCTGGGTCATATGATCAAAAGAGTATATAAGCAGAAAGCAAGAAAGAGAAAGCTTTAGAGAGCAAGGTTATGAAGCAACCTGTAGCACAGGATAATGAGTTTTGCAGGACAGTGTGTTCTAAGATTGACAGTGAGAGCTTGGGGAGCTTTCCTGAACAGAACTTGGAGTAAGTACACATGACCTCAGACATTAGAATGTGGTGAATCATGGCACAAGTAAAGGCAGATTGAAAACTAGGAAAGCTGAGAGAGGAGCTCCCCTGCTGGAGAAAGAAATTCAGCACTAGGAGTTAATGGATAGCGTCCCACAAGAGAGTTGTCTAGCAGGTGTGGTAGGAGTTTTGGGCTCATTTTCATGTGAGGCGTTAAGTTTGTACACTTACACTTAAGAGTGCCTCCACTGGGCTAACCGCCTGATTGTTGCATACCTTATTAAGCATTAGTTCAATGGCAGGGCACTTGCAGACAGGAAATTCAGCTTTAATCTATAGCAGCGGTTCTCAACCTGTGGGTCCCCAGATGTTGTTGGACTACAACTCCCATCATCCCTGAGCTCTGGCCTTGCTAGCTAGGGATGATGGGAGTTGTAGTCCAACAACATCTGGGGACCCACAGGTTGAGAACCGCTGATCTATAGCATCACCAGTACAAATGATCAGGTAGATGATCAGAAAGATCTCCACCTGAGATGGGAAGTCTGACCAGGTATGAGACAGCTTCCAAGGGTCACAACAGGGGATGTTTTATAATAGGGTATTATCCTGAAAATACACTAGCCAAAAGGGGGTGGGGAACCAATTTTTTACAATTACATACTGCAATTTGAACAACCAGAGATTCAAGCATGTCCTCTAAGGATCATTTTTTGGCTAACCCCAGTCTTGGTTTGATTTGACTTGATCCTGGAGCTTTCTGGTAACTTTAGTAAGTACATCTCCAATAATTTCTTTTCCCTTATATTGCTATTCAAACAACAGGAAACATAAAATTCTCAAACCTGCCAAAATAAATATATGGCCAATTTGGTAGAAAGCCTTGTGTTTAACTTTGTTCTCCTTGAAGGAGATAATGAGAAGTACATGGATGAAACTGGGCTTGAAGGTACTGAGTGCCACCTATAATCCCATGTGCTTAGATACATTGTGTACGTTGTTTCCTAAGAACATATGAAAAGCCATGTTGCATCAGGTCAATGGTTCATCTTGTCCAGCTTCCGGTCCTCACAGTGGCCAACCAGATGCCTTTGGGGAGCTCCAAAGCAGGATATGAGTAGAAGAGCACTCTGTTCACTTGAGAAGCCCAGCAACTGGTATTTAGGGGCATACTGCCTCCAACACTGGAGTGGAAAGGAAAACACTGCCTCCTGCCCTACTTATGGTGAGCTGTCAGGGCTCTGAATATGGGCAGTGAGTCCACCATGGATTTCTACAGCCTCAGGTGAGAAGGATTGCTCTGTAAATAGCTTAACACTATGCACTCTTACCCATTTAACTCATTTAGCCTTACCTCTGAGTAAACAGGCATAGACCTGCACTGTAAAACCCATGGATTTCAATGGGACATATGCTAACCAAACACTCTCTGATTTGCAGTCTTATTTGAATTCAGTTGTTTTATAGCCTCTCAAGCAGTTTCTATATCTCACTTACTCCTTATAATCTCATAATAGTTTTTAAGTGACTGTTTCTTTATTAGCCTACTAATTGGCTTTAATCCTTCGAAGCTTATCCTTGTCTCTGTCCTTCATATGGTATGCAAGTCCTTCCTCTTACAGTTTTATTTTCTTTATATTATCCACACAAATGCAGCGTCACATGTTAAGCTGTTTAATCTCGTTTCATTGGTTGCATCTTCCATTGATTTGCCTCCTTTTTATCCCCGATCTTCAAAAACGTTATGAAATTTCTGAGCTGGATGGAATTTATCTGCAGGTTTGATTCAGTTTGTTTAGGTCTCAAGCAAGGCCGGCATTTTCTCCATCACTTCATGTGCTTGCTAGCATAGGAAACCTAGGAAGAGAGTGTCACTGCCAAGTGTTTATCTTGCGCACATTTGATCTTGCCATAGAAATGTCACAGACTGTACCTCTTGTATTTCATGGCCTTTTGGTCCCACTGGACTCCCCCCTTTTTATACCCATGTATATATCTGCCTGCCAAATGAGATTCTCAGTCAGAGAAGAATCCTTCATGCATCTGATAAATTGTACTCTAACCCATGAAAGTTTATGCTATAATAAATGTGCAAGTCTTTAAGGTGTCACAAGATTTTTTGTGTGTTTGTTGTAACAGACTAGCATGCCCACCCAACTTGGGTATCTTTTAGTCTTTATGTCACAGCCATAGATAGCGCAAATCCATTCATCTTGGTCTATGAGGTTGCCTGCTTTCTTCTAGCACACAATAACTTGCATTACTATGCAAGTCAGGATTTAAGCCAGTTCTTAAAAGCTTGCACTGGCTGCCCATATGTTACTGGGCCAAGTTCAAGGTTTGGGTGCTAATTTAGAAAGTATTTAACAACTTGGGTCCAGGATAGCTTAAAGACAGTCTGATAACTTATATCCCTGCCCATCATTGAGATCTTATGGGGAAACTCTGTTAATGGTCTCGCCATGGCTCAAATGCAGGGTTCCCATCTACCAGAAGCCATGCATTCACCATTGCGAGCCTGATTCTGTGGAACTCCCTCCTGGGTAACATCAGGCAGACACCCCCCCCCCCCGTTGAAGTTGAGGTGCTTGACCTTCTATTCCTTCTATTACAGCAAGCATTTTTAGGAAGTTTTCTGTTTCTTAGAATTGATTTTCTTCCATTATTTTTTATGTACGTTGCTTAGAAAATTTCATGATTAAGCAATATATGTGAAGCAAATAAATACTGTGGGGGGAGTCATTGTTTTTGTCTGTTTCTGTGTGATGTATTTTTGTGTTGTAAACTGCCTTGTGATCCTCAGATGAAGGGCAGTATAGAAATTAAATATATCTATATCCAGTGCTTTTTTTCTGGGGGGACGCAGAGTTACGCATACCCCTGAACATTTTGTGAATCTAAGTTTGGCCTCATTGAGGGGCAGTATTTCAATGTGAGTAGGAAAATGAGAGTACCCCTAAACATTTATTTTAGAAAAAAAGCCCTATCTATCTATCTATCTATCTATCTATCTATCTATCTATAACTGAAACAAACAAACTTCTGCTGTTAGCACATTCAGTGAACACCTGAACAGAGTCTTCATATGCCAGGATCCTCAGTGAGTACATTATGGAGCATAATGTGTGAAAAGGGCTAATTTCCAAAGATACCAGTCATTCATAAATTTAAGGCTGACTCATTTGTTTTGTAGTTTATGTGCATGCATACATATTTGTATATATTTGTTGTAAAATACTTTAAAAATTGTTTCCTTTAACACATGCAAACTATGGCCTTCTTTCCTGATGTGCCTTAACCCACGAGTCCAAGAGTGAGTCTTCTGAAGGCCAGGTGTCCCTTCACTTTTGCGACCCACCTCACAGTTCCTGGGGAAGCAACTATACATGCTACCTACTGTTCCTTGCAAGCACAACTTGTTGCAAACTCATTCCCCCCCTATACAGATGCAGTCATCTGGCCAAGGGTTTAAAAAATCTAGGATTCCAATCGGTCTAAAGGGGAAGAAAAAATGATTACACATAACTCGAGAACATATGTCACTACTTGGCCATGATATGGGAAGTTTGCAATACATGATTTCATGATTTATGAACCAGTCATGGAGAATGTTTTATATTCATCCAAAGAGGACACTAGGAGAATGCCCCTTTCCCCGTAATTAGCTGAATTTTGCAATGTTTATCATACATCGAATCAGGCATAGGCAAACTTGGCCCTCCAGATGTTTTGAGACTACAATTCCCATCATCCCTGGCCACTGGTCCTGTTAGCTAGGGATGATGGGAGTTGTAGTCCCCAAACATCTGGAGGGCCGAGTTTGCCTATGCCTGCATCAGATAAATGAGTAGAACAGGTTAGATTTTTCACTGGCTCGACTTGAAAGAGTATATTTCCTTCCTCTTCTTTTGAGAATTTTAATCGTAGACCTTAGAATCTGGAGTGCAAATGCATTCAAACTTAAATGTCTCTGACAAAAAAAAAAGAGATTTATATTCTTGAGCTGCATAGGGATTGTCATACTTGCCTCCTCAATAAATGTAACAAACAATATATTGAAATGAATAAAAGCTTTCCTTTAGTGATTCATTGAGTGTTCATCAGTTGCTGCCTTCTTATTGACAGCAGTGTTGATTGGGTCACACTAAAGTGCAATTTTACACACCAGGAGCAACACCATACGGGACTGGGAACAGCACAAATTAAATCTGAACTCTGGTCTGAAGACTCCACTTAAACATAAGAGAAAACAAGGCAATGATTCTTTAAGCGAATAAAATTATTACTGACTTGTGTCTCAAGGTGCTTATTTTGGCTTATATTGCAAAGTGCACAGGATGTCTATCCCGAGAGAGAGAGAGAGAGAGACAGATGATTACAGGTTACAGGATTTACATGAAAAATATTGTTAAAATCTGGTCCATGGTGTCATATTAGTCAGAACCCTGAATCTGGAGTGGCAGAGATGGGTGTCACAAGGTGTCCAGGAGGTAACATAACCAAAGTTCTCTTTTCTTTGGTGTCATCTTAGTTTACCAGCAGTGACTTGAACACTAAATCGTCGGGAAAGGGGACAGCTGAAAGGTGGGGATGGGGAGGCAGTTGTGCAAAGTACAAAGGCAGCAAGACAGTAAGGTCCCAGATCCATAAATGAAGGGCCTCCTGAGCTGAAAGCCCTGCTGACTTCAGCCCCTCAGCAAACTACCCAAACTTCATTATCTCCAAGGGCCTTGCACAAAGACCATTAACCCTGTCTGGCAGCCAGCATACCCAGCAACAGATAATGAAGAGGTAATGAGGTGGCTGGCTCCAAGTCAGAGGACCATGTTGAAGGCTCTCAATTCCCCAGCAAGGGGGCTATAACAAGCTGTCTGCTCCCTGGGATCTGACCAGGGTCCTGGAGGACCTGCCTCTGACCTTTAATTACAGTCCTCACCTTTGAGAAGATAAATAGTCCTTGGCTGTCCATTTCCTGTTCTAGTAGCTTTTCCCAGACCTGCTTCCTCCAGACTCCTTTGTGGGCTCAGCCTTGTCAGGACATGGAAGCTCTGTAGCTGAGGAAGAGATGGGGGAAACCAAGGGAAAGGGAATTACTTTCTGGAGTGCGGGCACAGGGAAAAACCTCCCAAAGACAAGGTAGATTCCCAACCATCTAGGCATCAGTGATGTCTGTGAATTGTGTTCTTTGATAGGCGTGAATCCTGCTCTCCGTGCACCTCATCTCTGCATCTTTTTGACAACTAATGGACCAGAAGACAAGCCATCATCACCATCATCATAGTGTATGCACTAAAGCCAGAGTGCTCCTTCCTTTTAGAGCCCTTTGAACTTCAGCATAGAAGCAGACACAAAGTCCTCAACAAAAGACTTCTCAGTTCAATTGAAAGAGACTACTAAGCCCAGCTCAGAACCTCTCAGGAACAACGCTGGGGGAATCTCTACAGGACCCAGTTCCATGCAGAACAGGCATACTTCCTCAATAAGCTACCTCTAATAAGAGCTGTGTTCACACTGGATGCAAATATAACTATCAGAGGAAGCAATGCCTGTTACAAAACTGTGAAGGACTTCACCCAGCCCTTTCTAGTCCTTTTTGTTCAGTCTCATATAGGTTGTCATTTAGTATATTGGCAGTCCAGTTATGCTTTCAAGTCATGTCTTTATGTGGACTTAGTAGCTGGCAAAGTGATGCACTTTTCATGCATTTAACACAATCCTATTAAAGTTATAAGCAATGTCCAATTTACTCAAGAACAGTAAATGTTCAATACCATGCCCATATAATTGTTTTTTTTGGTTCTTTTGGACATCCTATTTTTAGCAATGTTCATGGACCTGCTGACTTCAAAAGCAATAGGCAAGGAAGTTCAAATGTTAAAAAAGGCAATTATATTCCGGCTTTTCTTTGCTCATTTTAATGGCATTGGATATAGGGAGAAGCACAGAGAAGATGAGACTATAGGATGCTGCAAAATGACATTTTTGACAATTAGATGCTCTTTGAAATATATATAAAGGTTTTTGCCCACCCATCCCTGCGTTTAATCAAAATAGAACCATGCCATCTCCTATGAGATATGTTCCCTTTTAGCCCATGCTGACAAGCTTTTGTCTTTTAAGGCTCACAGACATGGCAGGGTAGATTTTCTGTGCTTTGACAGACAGAACAGTAGCACTCGCTTCATGCCTGCAGGTCATGGTACTGTCCCGCTGAAAATCTTCTCCCAAGCTGCAAGATATGCAATAATTAAAAGAATATCTGTCTCTTCGTCCCAAGATATTGCCTACTGTAGGAGAAAAATAATCTTAATAGGAATGATCTGAATGAAATTGAAAGGCATACAAAACCTTTGAGAGTTCAGTTTAAGTCAGGTCAAGGAATACTGCCTGTGCAAAAAATGAAGGCTCTTCAGACACTCAGAGTGAGTCCACAAACAAACCATTAAAAAGCACGCCAAAAGTCCAAAATAGGACTCAAGAAAATAGACATAATGTTGGAATTATGACGGAATTTGCCCAGGTCCCTTTTTTGAAACTTGCAGAAGAAGAAATCAAGTATTAGCATCATTTCTCAGTGAAATAGGAAATATTCCTCCAGTGTATGTGTAAATAACTATATTGAGACCTGCTGCTGGCTGTGGCTAAGAGCACAGTGATGCTGCTTTCTGCTTCCCCTCTTCCTTTGGCTTTGCTCCAGCAGGAAGTATGACCCTATTAGCTTTCTCACTACATTCTTAGGCTTAGGCTGCAAAGGGTCAACCTACTGATTTTCTGTCATTATGATGGGATGACACAGACAATAACTATGCCCATTTGTGTCCATTCAATGCTGTCGCTTCTGTGTCTCCTCCACCCCTATTCCCCTTAAGTCTTTGAGACTGTCTGTAAACTCAGTGTCAGGAAAGAAAGATTTCTTGTGGCTGTAGAATCCTCCTGCCCCCCAAGTTTGACTCTTCCAGTCTTCAAACAGCTGCCACATCTTGGTTCTGGACTTTCACATCGAAGTCTGTGAACTGATATATCCATGTGTTTTGGGTGAAAAGAATCAGCTAGCCCCAGATTATTAATATTTCAGGTGATGGAGGAATGGCACAGAAATTTAATTTAGTTTTTCTTTCTCTTTTGAAATGAGATTCCCAAAATGATTGTGTTTGCCTTGCATGTGTGTGGGGTGTGTGTGGGGGTGGTGGGAATAGTGCTGATGGAGATGAAATTGGGGCTTTGAGCAAACCGAGCTCAGAGGAAAGTCTGTCTGGCAAGAGCTGGTGTGCGGTTTCGAAGGTGGCTTGACAGGATTGTAAATTATGTCATACGCAGTTCATCAATTATAGTGATAAAACTGTGAAGGAGAGTGGTTTGTCAGGAGAGATAAGGAAAGAGGGACTGAACCTAGATATATGTTCTATCCTGATGATCTGGTCATTTTTAGAAGTGAAAAGAGTCCACTGAAGGAGTCGCTTAATAAATTTAATGACTTGTTAGAAGGGACAGGATGAAAAAGTGGTAGGAGAAAATGTTAACTATACTCCCAGTTGCAAAATCACAGGGCCCCTTTGTTAAGTTTGCTAATGACTCTAGATGTGTTCAAATAAATATGCCATGAAAAGGAGGTTTGCTTTTAAGCGTTAAACTGAAGCATTTCAGAGGCTTAGTTAGGATACATAGCTGTATGTTAACATCAGTATTTCTGCTATCTATGTGGAATTTATTTGCATGTTGCATACTATGACAAGGGGTGAATGACACCGTTTGCCCAGTCCAGTGGGTCTGGGTAAACAACTGGGATGTATCCAGAACCAGATGCCAGGACTTTTTGAGTCCCATGGAAGGATCAAGCTGGAGAGCTCAACAATGGGCACCGACTAGCCAAAAGGCAACATGAAATAGGTGAGGAGTATGTTCTTGCATATTCCAAGAGAAATGTCTACACTATTGCTCTCACCATACTGCAGATGAAGTCACAAGTGATGTATGTTCATCACTTGAGAACTCCACCATCTAAGATCATCTGGCATGGTAGAATGAGGCCTCCTGAACAGTGACATCATTCGCCTTACAAGGATTGAGCTGGGGTGGCAGCAAGGTTGGGGCTGTTGCAGTGCACCAGCAAAACCAATCCAGCATTCCTGCTGGTGTACCCACACCCCTCTAACCTCACTGATGCCCTGCCCTGGTAAGCAGCAGTGACAGCACTGTCAGGAAAGCTGCAACATGGCACCACTCCACATCTCCTGGTAACATCAAGTGATGATCGGCAAGCATGTGCAAAACATCTGTTGTAGATCAAACATCCTGGAAAGTCAGAGCATTCATGTCCTTTCATGTGACTTCAAATAAATACAATGACCATCACCGGCTCTTGTGGAAGCGAGTTGCACAGTACTCACAATGCACTGAATGAAGAAGCACTTCCTTTCATATGTCACGAAAGATGGGAAAAGCTTTAGAAGTCGGGAAACTTCAAGGCGGCAGCAGGCAGATTGTGGGGCAGTGGGGAGAAGGCAGTGAGTAATATACCGTGGGGCCAAGAGAGAAGAGGTGGGGCAGAGGAGAAGAGGCAACAGGCCATGTGGCAATGTGCACTCAGCTGGCAATTCCCACCTTTGTTTTACATCTTCACACAAATTGGGTGATGCAGCGGGATTCTAATAGAACACACATTCATCCTCATTCTCCCCCGCAAATGTAATCATCATGACCTAGGAAATGTGAGCTCTAAGCCCATTCCAATCCGTATTTTCCACAGCTGAGATGGTTTCCCAATGAAAAATTGAAACTGTGTCACAATGAACATATTCAAACAAAGAGTGCATGATAAAATTATGCAAATTGGGTATTCTAAAATGGAACAGAACTGTAACTGTCCACTCTGTGTTTACCCGGGGATGTGCCTTATTATGCAGTGTTAATTACTTTGTAATTTTTGACTAGCTTCGGCTAGTGTGAGCGCACACACAGTGATAGACTCTGCCAAACCCAGCTGCTGCATCATGCTATGTTAATTATAGACAAATTAGCATGGCCAAATTTCAGGGCAATTTCAATCTCTCCACTGGCCTTAGGACACACTGATGCCTTTGTCTATTGTGCAAGGAGGGCAGACCAGCCCTTTGCAGATTTTTCAAAAGAGAGACCGCAGTTCAGACAAATGTGTGATCACTTCCCTAAACTCAGTGGAAGGTTTCAACACTGACCTTGTCTTACCCCCGTGGAAAGCAGAGTTATGTAGTGGCTCCCACAAGCTCCAACTCTAACTAGCCCTTCTGCCAACAAGCCTCTTCTGTGCCAAGGGGTGGTATTCTGGCATACAGTTCTTTGAGCCATTTTCATGGGGACAAAGGCATGCATGTGCACAAAGAGTGGTGACATATCCAATGCATAGCTGTCAACGTTTCCCCCTTTTTTAAGGGAAATTCCCTTATTCTCAAATCTTGCAGTCCTGCCATTTTGTCCTTGACCCACCTGGAGCCACTGCAAGAGATGCTAATTAAAGGAACTAACTTGATGAGGGTTAAGGCAGCACAGAGCTTTGTTTCCATCTTTTGGGAATGATGCAGTCTCCAAAGTTCACCAAACACAGTAAGGTTAAATGATTTTCTTTTGGGTCATGGAGCTCTGTGCTGGCACCTTCTCATGGCCTGAGGTCTGAATAATTTCCAGGAAATGTTGGTGTTTTCCTTTTTTTCTAAAAACAAAAATAAAAAAATGAAGGAACAAAAATCATCTTTGTTGTGTAGGTTCATCTAATATTGATGCCTAGTTATTAGAAAATAAAACCTCAGTACACCTCTGTAATACCCACAATGCTTAGGTATCTAGGCCAGTGGAAAGGCAGGCAAAAAAAGTATTACTTGAGAGGTTTGCATAACCATATGATTTGGTAGCACAAGTCGGCAGATTCCATGTGCAAAAACTACCAAACCTATTTCTGAGGGCCTCCAGATTAAGCTATAAAATAGAAAAACCTAGTTGTCCTTGCATGGAATGTAGAACAACCTTCTAAAAAGAATTAACAATTTTTAATGAAAGTGTTGGAGCCTGCACACTCATCTTTTCACTGGAACTTGTGCATCTGAATGCTGTCACAATAGCAGCTTTCTGATGACAGCAAAATAGCATTTTGTTATTTCTTTTATTTTAAAAATTGAATTAGGTTGATGGAATACTGTAATTTTTTTTTTTTTTTAGATTGAGAAAGATCTCAAAGAAACATCTTGCCATTTAAGGAATTGATTCATGTACTTAACAAAGATAACCCATTTCACATAAAAAGAATTTGCCCTTCTGTGTTTTTCCCATATAGGTCAATTTAACTATTTCAAGTTCATTTCAGATTCTATTTTGATAGACATTTGATGATTCTTTTTACTGGAAGCAATCACGGTCCACGCTATTGCTAATGCATTTGCTATCAGTTCAAGATTAGCAGTTTAAATTGGAGGTCTTTTAGTTAAATCAGTTTATAGAGTCCATTAAAAGCTATAAATTGTTTTCCTGTCTGTATTTTTAATAACAATGTCAGGCCCCAGACTGTTTGGTCATTTCTTGAAAAGTTGGCATTTGTAGGATTACCTCCCATTTCCTTCCCTCTTTTATGACCCCATTCCAGTGTTTTTTGTTTGGTTTTTTTCCTTCCCTCCTGCTTTGGTGTTATACATTATAACACAATTTAAACCAGGTGTGGGAAACCTGTTGCCTTCTAGATGTTGTTGGACTCTATCTCCCACCATCCCTGACTGTTGGCCTTGCTAACTGGGGTTTCTGAAGTTGGAGTCCAACAACACCTGGAAGGCCAAAGTTCCCTATCCCCACCTTATATTTTCAGGACTAGAGGGGTTAAATATTAAAGTAATGGCAACCAGTTAAAACCAATAAGTGAACTACTACATATTTCATACAAAGAGTGGATAGGCTGGTCACTGTTGACAGAAGTAAAGCACAAAGAAGGTCTTTAGCGTAAGACACAATCTGCTCCAGAGAAGGCAAGATGGCCTCTGCTAGTCATCCTACCCTTCTGTTTTCAAAGCAATCCTTAGTCTGACTATGAGACAGTGGCTTAAATGTATTTGGTGATCCGGCATCATGTTGCCTTAATTTAAAAAAAAAAATTACTCACTATTTTCACAGAGAAGATCATGCTAATAATTACTTGGTATTCTGAATGCTCTCCTGACCTATAGAGTAAATATCACTGTGTGAACTAGTTGCTATGGCAGCCTGTGACAAATTGGAATGCAGAGGGGTAATCTTTCAACCTAGGATCCAAAACACCTAGGGTAAAACTATCACATCACTATGTCCCCCCTCTTTGGGGCAGGCCATGGGCTGAAGTAGACCAGTTTCTCAGATGTCAAAGAACACTTATATGGGCTTCTTAGGCCTTGCCTAAGACCTTGCCAATGACATGAGGATACGGACTGCTGGCAGGGTTCCAGCAGGCAGAACACGATAACAGCTGCAACAGTTCCACACATGCAAGTGCAGCTCTGGGAAACCACAACCTGTTGGATTTTGTTCTGTCATGAAGTTGTTCATCAAGGCACAGAAGGCAAGCTAAGAAAAGTGCTTCTGTGAAGCCAGTCTTCACAGGGAGAGATCCAACGTAACAATACCATAAGGAATGTGATTGTTGTTGCAGAAGTAGCTGTCTACAAATGCAAGGCACCCATTGGATTCTGCTGTTGTGCTGCACTAACAACAAGGCTCAAGTTTGCATCATTTCATTTATTTATTATAGCATTTATATTCCACTTCTCTTCCAAAGAGCTTCAGGTGGTGTACATGACTCTCTCTCTCTCTGTATCAGCCTCACAACATCACTGTAAGGTAGGATATGTTGGAAGATGATGACTGGTCCAAGGTTATGGGCCACTGGAGATTTGAACCCTGTCTTCCTAGTCCAGCACTCTAATCACTGCATCACAGTAGCTGCTGTGCAAGTGTGCTGCCCCAACTAGACCAATATTTTTTCTTGTTTTTAGCATATGTACCTGGCACATTGTGTCTATTAAGACACAGTAATAACTTACTCTTTTTACTAAGATAGGCTGCCATTTGGCACGCAGTTGTGCATCCAAGAGGCTTGCAAGCATAGCTGTTTATGTAGGAATTTGTATTTTTTAGAAAATAAACAAATTGCCTACATCAAGAAGAAAAGGGCAATTCCCATGTTTTGCCTAATGTAAGAGAAGCACAAGGCTATAAGCACAAAGGTGCGGTTGGCAGGCTAAAGTGTTGCTTACCATTCTGCTTCCAGCTGCGGTGAACGTGCAGAGTTGACGATGCAATATTGCTTTGTTAAAAAGGGGAGTACCTGGAGAAGAAAGACTCTGCTAAGCCCTGAGAGTGGCATGCTTTATTAGTTGAAATAAAATAGAAGGAGTAACAGCACCAGCTGTTGGGGCATAAAGCAAGATTATATGACTAGGACAGGGAGCTGATTTAGAAGATGTGATCCAAAAACCAAAGAGGCAAAAGCAATTTCTTGACTCATGGCCAACTGACATATGAGGAGCAAAAACTACCCAAGTGAGTTGTTAGTACAGAAGTTGGGAGAAGAATAGTAAAGACATATTTAAACACACACAAAATGCCCCACAAGAAATGTGGATATCATGTTCATATTTAGAACACATATTTGGAATGCATGCAGAGCTTCCTAGTGCTTGCTGATGGTTAACTTTCATCTTTCCTGAGAAGCAAGAGATCACAACAGTTCCCATAACTGTGTCATCTGGAAGATGCTCTGCTACAGTTATGCAACTATACTGCCACCTTCTAGATCTATGATTTCCCAGCTCACACACTGCAGACCTTCTTAACACAAACCTGTAATGGTGTAGGTTCCTCCACAACAACTCTCAAATAGATGCAAAGAAGCTCTTCCTCTCAAATAGTTGGTCCAAAGCCATGTTCAGATACCACAAAAGCAATACCCAACCTTTCAGAAAACATCTTGGGCTACAATTGTGGAACCCAGAAATGTTTGTCTCAACCCAACCCTGTATCTTTTTAGGAGCCACTTATTTGCCTCAGCCTTTGAATCTCATCTCTGGTGATGCTGATTTTTATGCTGCAATTGTACGTGCTGTTTTTCTTTGTGTTCATTTTCCTTTATTGCCGTATAATTCTTTATTGTTGTCTGCAATTGTTAATTCACCCTGAAAATAGGAGTGTTGAAGGGCAGAATAAAAATTTGTGAAATAAAGGAAAACAATGAGCAATCCATAGAGCTAAAGATGCATGTCAAGGGGAGCATATTTGTCCATGCAAATGTGTGCCTGAAAAAGACCAGGATCTGTGAGCAAAGGTTTACTGTAGAAACTAGAGCTTTTTTCTGCTCTTCAGCACTTTATCTAGATGGTTATTAACGACAAAATAATAGCTGAAATCCTTGGAATCGCAGTAATCTAGAATGGCATCTTATAATGAATACCAGTTTCCACCAAAGATACAATGCTAGCTATCAGATGGTTTTAAGAACAACTCTTGTTAGACGAATGCTTGACTATTAAAGAGACCAAAGGAGGGCCAGACCACTTGAGTTCTCTGGTACTGCTTAGGGACTGGGGTTGGGGCCTCTTGTTTTAGCTATAATTGGAGATGCAGTGGACTTGCAGAGTTTGCTGAGGCCTCCCTATCTCATTCCCCATAATTCAAGAGACCAGCAAATGTTCCTACAGGAAAGAAAACAATTGCTGATCCCCAAGACTACGAGGAGCTCTCAGGATGGCTTAATACTGTCAGTGTGACAAACCTAATGGAAGGAAAGCTTGTTCTTGTTCATCTGCTTGGGTTTGCTAATGCACTTTGTGGGATGCTGTTACCTTGCATGGAAATGCTGTGTTTAATATTCTCACTGACTGTGTGCACATTTCCAAAGCTGACTGAATAAAATATACAATGTGAATGACAAGGAAACCCTGCATAGGTTAAATTCCCAAGTTGAACATTGTTTCCCATTCAGCCACATGAGTCCAGGATGCTTCTTCAGAGTGCTCGGAAATTCATTTTCTCATTAGTTAGCTTTGGAATCAGTCCCATTAAAATCCCCACAGACTGAAAATGTGGGTTATAGTGTGGTTTGCCTTTAATTTCCTGTTTTATTCTTGAGGCCCCTGTAAAATTGCTTACCGAACAAGAATGCTTATTGTATGCCGTAACATATGCCAGTAAACATAATATTTAATATGCATATTTTTCTACACAATTACCTGCAGCATTATGCCTTTTTTAAAAAAAAAGCCTTGTAAAATCAACAGAGGGAGGTATTCTGTTCATGCTAATAGGTTTTGAAGGGGTCGTAAAAATGTTAAGGGTGCCATCTCCTCCAAATGTTCAAAAATCAAGTCATTTCTCACAAACAGCTTTCCTTGTGGCTCGAGGTCTTTTGGGTTAGTATACTGTAAAATAAAATAAAATAAAGCTGAGCTACTGAAGATTTCAGCAGCTGTTGCTTTGACTGAACTCCTAAAAGTTGTTACAGTTCTAATGAAAGTGTTAGAGTTAGCAACTTGCAATATATGGGACAATAACGGTGGGGCGAAAACCCTGAAAAGTATTCAGAACGGCTGCTTCACACAAGCCTACACTTATTGACTTGATTACTTATTACTCTGAGCTGAGTGTCTGATAGGTCTCTACAGACACCTACCGTATTTTTCGCCCCATAAGACGCACCGGCCCATAAGACGCACCTAGATTTTAGGGGGGGAAATAAAGGGGAAAAAAATTATTTCCCCCCCAGGTGCGCTGCGCTAATCCAGAAGCTTGGGGCAAGCTGAGGTCAGCGCGCCCCAAGCTTCTGCGTGCCGGCAAGCAGTCCGCTGCCGCCCCAAGCCTCCCGCACCCGGCAGGAGGTCCCGCTGGGTGCGCAAGGCTTGGGGCGGCAGCGGACTGCTTGCGCGCACCTAGAAGCTTGGGGCGTGCTGAGCTCAGCACGCCCCAAGCTTCTGCATGCCGGCAAGCAGTCCGCTGCCGCCCCAAGCCTCCCGCACCCGGCAGGAGGTCCCGCCGGGTGCGCAAGGCTTGGGGCGGCAGCGGACTGCTTGCGCGCACCTAGAAGCTTGGGGCGTGCTGAGCTCAGCACGCCCCAAGCTTCTGCATGCCGGCAAGCAGTCCGCTGCCGCCCCAAGCCTCCCGCACCCGGCAGGAGGTCCCGCTGGGTGCGCAAGGCTTGGGGCGGCAGCGGACTGCTTGCGCGCACCTAGAAGCTTGGGGCGTGCTGAGCTCAGCACGCCCCAAGCTTCTGCATGCCGGCAAGCAGTCCGCTGCCGCCCCAAGCCTCCCGCACCCGGCAGGAGGTCCCGCCGGGTGCGCAAGGCTTGGGGTGGCAGCGGACTGCTTGCGCGCACCGAGAAGCTTGGGGCGGGCTGAGCTCAGCACGCCCCAAGCTTCTGCATGCCGGCAAGCAGTCCGCTGCCGCCCCAAGCCTCCCGCACCCGGCAGGAGGTCCCGCTGGGTGTGCAAGGCTTGGGGCGGCAGCGGACTGCTTGCGCGCACCTAGAAGCTTGGGGCGTGCTGAGCTCAGCACGCCCCAAGCTTCTGCATGCCGGCAAGCAGTCCGCTGCCGCCCCAAGCCTCCCGCACCCGGCAGGAGGTCCCGCCGGGTGCGCAAGGCTTGGGGTGGCAGCGGACTGCTTGCGCGCACCTAGAAGCTTGGGGCCAGCTGAGCTCAGCTCGCCCCAAGCTTCTAGGTGCGCGCAAGCAGTCCGCTGCCGCCCCAAGCCTCGCGCACCCAGCGGGACCTCCTGCCGGGTGCGGGAGGCTTGGGGCGGCAGCGGACTGCTTGCGCGCACCGAGAAGCTTGGGACGGGCTGAGCTCAGCTGGCCCCAAGCTTCTAGGTGCGCGCAAGCAGTCCGCTGCCGCCCCAAGCCTCGCGCACCCAGCGGGACCTCCTGCCGGGTGCGGGAGGCTTGGGGCGGCAGCGGACTGCTTGCGCGCACCGAGAAGCTTGGGGCCAGCTGAGCTCAGCCCGCCCCAAGCTTCTAGGTGCGCGCAAGCAGTCCGCTGCCGCCCCAAGCCTCGCGCACCCAGCGGGACCTCCTGCCGGGTGCGGGAGGCTTGGGGCGGCAGCGGACTGCTTGCGCGCACCGAGAAGCTTGGGGCCAGCTGAGCTCAGCCCGCCCCAAGCTTCTCGGTGCGCGCAAGCAGTCCGCTGCCGCCCCAAGCCTCGCGCACCCGGTGGGACCTCCTGCCGGGTGCGCGAGGCTTGCAGACACTCGCCCGAAGCAGGGGGAGCCCTCCAGAGGGCTCCCCGTGCTTCGGGCGACAGGCTGCCGCCCCAAGCCTCGCGCACCCGGTCGGACCTCCTGCCGGGCGCGCGAGGCTTGCAGGCATTCGCCCCATAAGACGCACCCCGATTTCCCCTTCATTTTTGGAGGGGAAAAAGTGCGTCTTATGGGGCGAAAAATACGGTATTTCATCCGAGGTGACACCAGGTGCTGTAAAAATCCCCTCTGTGTCTATTAATCTGTGATAGCTCATTTATACATGGAAGCCATCTCATGATGCTATAGTCAATGAATTATAAACATGCATGTGTGAAGTGGCCCAAGTTGTTAAGTAAGCAGCCAAATTATCTGTTTTTCCTAATCTGCCGGGGCTATGGCTATGTGAACAGCAACACATTTCTTAACTACCTCTGGGAAAATCATTATTTCCCCAGCACAGATTAAAATATCATAATCTCATAATGTATTATTTATAAAATCATCCAAAATATACCCAGCGCCATGCATGGATATACAGTGCAGGTCCCAGCCAGCAGGCTCACGCTCCAAAAAGCATGAGACAAAAGGAGAGCGAGGAACTGGCTGAATGGGACACAAATGAAGCCAAAAGAGTTAAGCAAAACCTAGATAATAATTGACCTGTAAGTCGAAGGAGAGTCAAAGAAGTCAAACGGAAAGGGAAGAAAAAGGTGTGTCATTCATAATTTCTTCAAGCTGGAACAAAGAGGAGCTCCACGCATAAGCAGCGAGAGAGAAAGCACGCAGATGAGAAATTGCACAAGGGACCAGCAGTTTAGTAAGGAGATTAGCATTTGATGAATGAAGGGAATAAAGAGAACAGAGAGAAAGCAATGAAGATGAATAAGAAGAGGCCAAAGCACGAAGAAATGGGAACGCTAGACGTTTTGAAATGATATAGAGTATGGGGAGGGCATGATAGAGGTGTATAATGTTATGCATGGTGTGTGGAAAAAGTGGGCAGAGAGGTGTTTTTTCTCCCTCTCTCATAATACCAGAAGCCAGCGTCATCCAATGAAACAATGGTAGCAAATTCAGGATGGAGAAAAGGAAGTACTCATTCACACAGCTATGGAGTTTTCTGCCACAGGATGCAGTGATGGTGACCATCTTAGATGGATTTAAAAGGTGATTGGACAAGTTATTGGAGGACAGGGCCATTAATGACTACTAGTGATTAAAGCTTTCTATTAGAGGAGCACATCAGCTCTGGGTGCACCATGAATTACAAGGCAAAATGCTGTGATTCAAAAAAGGTTCCCACATTTCCAGGTTGGAAATCACCATTATTAACAAGGTACCTCAAATTGGACTGGGGACTCCTGAAGCATCCAGGTAGCTCTGTGGTCTTGGCTGTCTGACCCAGAGCTTGAGAGGGGGAGGAGATGGGAGTGGGGAGGCTCTTTTTGTTTGGATTGGCAGTTCTAGCTTTAAAGCACAGTGAAGATGGGGGAGAGCACTTGGCGTAGGCATCAAAGAGAGTGATTTGTGTGATGTGCATGAAACCAATCAACAACAGTCCACCAAATTTCAGAGAACGAAGAGAGCTAAGAAGCAGAAAGGGAGCAAGGGTACCGAATCCTCAAGAGAGATCAAGGAGAATGATCATGGAAGAGAGTCCTTGTGGCTTAGCATAGAAGAGATCAGTAGAGATTTTACACAGAGCAATCTCAGTACAGACAGGAAATGATGAGAAAGGGAATTTGAAACAAGAAAAGAAAATTGAGACACTGAGAACAGATCATATAGAAGGCTGCAGCCGGAACAAACATAACCTTGGTCACAGAAGCATACCTCACGATTGCTTTTTTGGGGTGTGTGTGTGCAATTCTTGCATTTTGAGGAGCAAGATAAAAGAATCCTGCCTTCTTTACATGCTGTTCTATCCCTGAAATAGTGTTAGTGAGACAGCAACAACATCATCATCATAAGGAAAGTATCCTAAGTGGCTTTTCTCTTTTGCTTTGGCCCTTTCCAAACCCTGGAAATCTGAACTCTCTTGAACTGGATCAAACAGAATGTAATGTGACAGTGTAAAATCAAGTGGCAGGCTTGATTTTGGTTTAACGGACCTTTCCTTAGTTCATTATAGTCACTTGTTATTTTTCATGTTCAGGGTGGTCAAGGGACAACTGAACACTAACAGATCACAGTGCAATTAACACATCCTCTCCGTTTAATCACACTTAAAACAGCTTCATATTAACAAAGCCAATCGCAAGCTATAAATCACAAATTGCATTATAACCAACTAATAGATAACACCAACTACCATTTCTTGAAATTAAAATGTAACCATTCAAATGTGTGAAAGCTAGCCAACACTAGCACAGAACTCTTGAAATGACTGAGATGGGAGGTGCACAGCCATTGCAACAAAAACTGTACTTAAACTACCCCAAACATATCAGAAATAGCACTGAAAAGTAATGTGGATACTTTGTTTTTCAAAAGCCAAGCCATGGGCCCCCTACTTTTGAAATTGAGCAAATGATCTGACTCTGTATAAGGGAACTTTCTATGTTCTTCTGTTCAGACACAGGTTTATCGGCTCCACTGCGTTCTGAGGATTAGGTGGAAAAGTGAAATTCAGTTGTTGGTACTGAAACCCCCTGCACATGAAATGATGCTCTATACTATTTCATTTTAGGAATGGTCTTACCATAGCCTCCTTCAAAGCAGGAGAGAACGTTCTAAGCACTTCTCTTATTCATTAGGCCTGTCCTGCTCCTCAGCACTTTCAAGTAGGGAAGAGGCATGTTTCACCTTTCCAAGGATCACCTTGTCTTCATCATCAGGCTGCACAAACTGGAAGGTATCCCCCCCAAAAGATAAGTGAGTGTCCTAGAGAAAATGGCACATCACAATTTGGACCCTTAGCAAACGCATCATCATTATCCCTTTCTTTAATCACAGTTCTTTTATAGGGGAAAGAGCTTTATTGCTTTTTTAAAACCAATTATTCCCACATAGTTAAGACAATTTGTTTCTGTATTCTGTGCTTTCCTGAAAACTTTCCCATATGCTGCTAAAATTTGAGCCATTGGCTAGAACTCCCCGAATCAAGCTTTTAACCATCTGTTCCATTTTTTTCCAGTTGCTAATCTCTTCTATTTTATTCAGTATGTCTGGATTTCATTTTTGTCATACAAGATGCTCTCCGCACTTCAATTTAACGACTGTGCAGTTCAAAAAATTCTTGTCTCTTAGCATTTTTATGGATAGTGACAAAAATGCTATTGTTACTTTCCAAAGAAAACATGCAGATTAAAAAAGCAAGTAACAAAGCTACAAAAAGACAAATGCTATTATTCAAGCATAGTAGTATATGAATTGCAGAAATGCAATCCCATTGTGTGTGTGTGTGTATGTGTGTGTGTGTGCTGTATCTTTGACTGATGGGGTGACTGAAGTGTATTTCATGTGTGCAAGCACAGAGAAATTGACAGAGGTTTGTAACTGCTATTAAATACAGTAACCTAATATGAGTTTTGGGTAGAAAAAGATTGCCTGAAAGTCTCTTTCAAGGGGGTCTATGGTCACTGGATTTGCCTGGTCCCCAAACAGAGAACACGAACTGGGACTTCTTTATTGACATTTTGAGATCAGTGGAAGCTGGCTTCTTATTTATGTACGTAGAGGGGATGGCTTCACCTTCTTAATGGTACTTGGTCAGTTCAGAGCAGTTGTGTTGCTGTAAAAAACTGGGAAAGTAGAGTGGAGGTACAGTCAAGGATATTAATTCCCAGGCAGGTCCAGAGCCCCAGGCTCGATGGCACTACTGCTCTGCCTTGGAATACATGCGTTGTCTGAAATTCTGCTCTAAATATAAAAGTATTGAGATGGATATATAGTTGAAACTTGTATATTGTATGTTGTATGGCGGCCTTCCATCCATATGTCTGAACTGTAACTCTCCCATTATCTCAGACCACTGGCCATGCTGACTAGACACTCCAACATCTGGAGAGCACCAGGTTGGGGAAGGCTGTTTTCTGGTATGAACAAAACTCCGGCTTTGTTTTGCATAGTTATTTTGAAACTGATGGCCTTAATCTGAATCACACACAAATTTGATCCATGTAACAACCAGCAGGTCGCGAATACGGCTGCACGTCACCATCAAGAGACATATGCACCCAGTTCAATGAGAGATGTAGAGGGCATTGCCTGGTTCTGGGATAACAGGAGACCACCCTCTTTGATTCTTTGATCCCAGATCCCAGTTGTGCCCTTGTGAAAGCTGCATTTCTTGCCCTGCTTTAGCTGTTATTAGATTGTAAGTAAAGAAAGAGTTATGGAAAGTGTGTAACAATTTCCCCAATGCTCAGTCAAGCAAGGTGAGCATCTGATGCCCGGTCTCCTGGCCTTGATCTACAAAAAGTTGAAAGGAAAAGAGGACAGGGTTGGTTCCTTTTCCCTTCCACACAAATGGATTGTTTCAACATTCTACACTCCTTTCTTTCCCTTCAAAGAACAGAATGCCACCAAATCTCTGTAACTGATGCTCAGCCTGATATAGCTCAGCAGTCCCATAATTTCCATACCAATATCCTGAGCCAGTTTGACTTGCATCTTACACTACGAGAGTCATACCTGCAATCTCTTACATAACATCATTTAAAAATCAAATGTAAGGACTAGCTGTTTAGGATTGATATTTGGTAGCAACTGATATGAAAATAATAAAGCACCTTATCACCATAACTCAGTGAGCAGCCGGTCTGTTCAAGTCACAAGGAAGTGGCTACTTGAAATGAGCACTCCTGCTGATAGCACTTTCTTATGCTGCACAAATATCCCTTTTCTCTCTCTAAAGCCTTATGTGTACTATCACCCTTTATATGAGGAGCACCACAGTCTCTGCCTCCTAAGCAATTAATGAGGCTTTGCTCACTCAACAGAGCTGTCTCTGATAGTTGACTGGAAGCAGGTTAATATTTGGTTGCCTCTGTTTATTTTGTCCTTTTCCAGACTGAGCTAAGGCTCATTAAGGATGAAGATAAATACATATAGCATGTACCAGTCTGAAATCCATTAAACCAGCATTATTTTTAAATATGGAAAACAACCCATTACGCTTAACCTTATGCACAGTTTATTCTATGGGTCATCTAATTAAATAATCTTCCTCCTTTTGTAACGAGTCATCGTCACAAGAGGTTGAGCCTGCGAGCTTTAATTGCTTTTAAAAGTGAGAGCGGAAGGGGTGTAGAGATATTTAATAGCAGATCAGTTTCTTGCAAATCTCCCCTTGCAATTCAGACAATCCTATTAAAGAGGGATTTCTGGTAAATGATCTATCTTTTCTCACCTGAACAACATGTAACAGTTAAAGACCAATTTGCGGGACCAAATTAATGTGTTGGGTAAATATCCCCTAACTTGATAATGATTGTGCATCTTTAAATGATGCCACAATATTGCTATAGAGAGAACACACTAAATATAATATATGTAAGAAAGCAGCAACACAGAGATCAAGATGAGTGATATGGGAATTGAGTGGGAATGCAAAATTCAGAATTCAGAATCATTCACTTACAGAAGACAATAGTCAATACTATTATGGAAACAGTAATTTGAGAACATGTCCTGGGATGGCCATGTGCCCTAATTTACAGAAGACAGTCCCAATGTAGGCTCCTCACTTAATACAAGTGGGGTACTGTCCACCTCAAACCTCCAATTCCCCATATCCATTCTCTTACATTCATATTAAATACATTATTTCACATTTAGAACCACTCTGGACTTCATTCTGTCAATCTCCTGTGCTGCCCAGTCATTTCTGGATAGAACAAGCAATCTCAACCATCTCTATGTTCCAGCTCTGTCTCAGGGGTAACAAAAAAGTTCTTAAACAATAAATTCCAGTAGGAGTAGCTTAAGGAGTGCAAGGGACCCCACTGAAACCTCAGTTTGATTTTATTTCCCTTGAAATAAACCAGGCGTCCCTTGTGTGGGGATCAAATTAAGGAGAGAAAAAAACAGGTGTGATTTAAAAGGGATTATTTAAATCAAAGGGAGTGATTTAAATGATCTGTTGACCTTGCGGAAAGACCAGAACAAAGAACACAGTGCAAGAGAAACAAAGTACAACACTTTGGGAAGCATGCAAAGGGGTGCTTGGTGGCAGTTGGCAATGATCAGCAGCTGGCAGAACCATAAATAGTGTAATCCATTGTCCAGTGAGTTCTCACAACACAGCCTGGAGAATCAAAGCCAGTGATGTCATTTTTCCAAAATGCAAGAATGAACCGAGCTGTCGTGCATTTTGCGAGCAGTGGACCAAAGCAAACTGAGTTTATAAAGGGATACAATGAGAGGAAAAATGAGTGGGTACATTACTGTGAACCCCACCTCTAGCTGCCACCTCCTCTTGCCTATCCCACCCCTGTCCTGGTGAACCCAGAGCCACTGCTGGAAGGGTGCCACTCTGTGCACCCCACATTCTGCTGCCCTTGCAAGCACCTCAAGAACTGCTGCAGTGGGAAAGTCACCAGCAGGGAAGGGGTTAAGCCTGCCATTTAATGGAAGTGGCCCATGAAGGAATTTCTCTTTGGCCCTGACACACACACCCAAAATCTCTTTGTATTTAGTAGAAAATACAAAACTTCATTTGGGCATGAAGTTACTGAAAAAAATTAAAAGCAAGGTCATTCTTTTCTCCACTTTAAAGCTTTGATGGGGAATTACAAAAGCAATTAAACAGCCATTCTACCTTTTGCTTATTGATCACTAGAAAGCACATAAGGTTGTCTGTCAAAAGCAGATGGCATGGTGTGATATAGATTTTCCATATTACTTAATTGCATTACTGCAATCACTATAAACTGATAAACATGCCGTAGCACAACTGGAAAGGCAGATTGGTTTGTGCAAAGAAAGCGGGGGGGGGGGGGCTTTTGTTTGTCTTTTAGGTAATCATATCTGATCTTTCTTATTGGCCTTGTGATGGCAACAAGAACAGCAGTGAATGAATCATTGCTTGGAGGGAAGATGCTGACTAACTTAAATTTTCCAGGCGTTGTCATGTTTCACTTCTGAATAAATTCAGACTTATTTTTTTAACCAACACTAACTGTAGCACTCTATGTCTTAAACAAACAAACATAATTTGAAACCTATAGCATGCCTTCCACATGCCCCAGAAAAGGGACATCCCCCCCCTTTTTTTGCATGAGATGCCGGCAGCCATTTTGGGTGCCATGATCTCACGTGCTGTGCTCTTTCCCGAAAAAAGCACTTTTTCAGGCTGAGAGTGAGGTGCGGGTCACATGATTCGCCCAGGAGCATGTCCTGGAAGATGCGCATCCCAGTTTTGCATCTGAAAAAGTTGGATGGTATGCTATATGTCATAAAGAAGGCTGATCGCCGAAGAATTGATGCATTTGAATTGTGGTGCTGGAGGAGACTCTTGAGAGTCCCATGGACTGCAAGAAGATCAAACCTATCCATTCTGAAGAAAATCAGCCCTGAGTGCTCACTGGAAGGACAGATCATGAAGCTGAGGCTCCAATACTTTAGCCACCTCATGAGAAGAGAAGACTCCCTGGAAAAGACCCTGATGTTGGGAAAGATGGAGGGTGCAAGGAGAAGGGGACGACAGAGGACGAGATGGTTGGACAGTGTTCTCGAAGCTACCAACATGAGTTTGACCAAACTGCGTGAGGCAGTGGAAGACAGGCGTGCCTGGGGTGCTCTGGTCCATGGGGTCACAAAGAGTTGGACACAACTAAACGACTAAACAACAAAACATGCTATAGATGGTATGACTTTTTCAAGCGAGTGGCACCTGTAAGTTTACCTGTGATAAACTTGTTGCTACATGGCTCCTGCACAATGCACTTTACTCTCATTCAGGAAGACACAACACTTAAGAACATAAGAAGCTGCCTTGTATCGAGGCAGACCATTGGCTCATCTAGTATGATCAACAGTGACCAGCAGTGGTTCTCCAGGCTTGCAGAGAAGGTGCATTCCAAGCCCTGCCTGGAGATAATGGAGACTAAACCTTTTGCCTGCAACACATGTGCTCTACCACTGAGCATCCCCCAAAACCTTGACTTTTTTTGATGCCAGAGATTGGTGGCTCATCTTCATTTTGATAGTCTCCATGCTACAAAAAAGGCTTCATTTTGTCTGGAAAGTTCAGCTGGTAAGTTAGGACAGACTTTATCTGCAGTTCCCAATGGCACCGTGTACTGAAAAACAACAACCAGTGTCCCAAAATTCTATGCATATGCCTGGGAACTCTTGGACTCCCTTAAGCTTAATCTCCTCTGTTGACTCATTCAATCAAGGCAAAGTGGTAAAGTAGTTGGCATGTGTGGGAATGCTAGAGGCAAGCTGTGTGTGCGTGTGCGTGCCCCTGGCTCTCTGCCCACTTTTAGCCTATGCACATGCAGGTGGATTCCATCATGCGCCAATTGTTAATTGGTTATTGAGAACCCTGTAGTTCTGAGCAACCTCTCAAGGAGCATTGCAACACATCCACCTGAAGAAAAGTGGTCAAAATCCTCCCCTTGGGCACCTGGAAATCATCCTTCCACCCTAGTCTTCTGTATGGTTTGGTTTCTAAGACCATAATCACTAGTAGGCCCTGAAAACTGTGTGACTTCAGTAGGCAGGGTGAACTCAACCTAGCTCTCGTTTGAGTCTCTGTGAGATCTCATTAGTGGCAGAAATTCTTGGTGGGATAAACCTGGTCAGATTGACTCCTCAACTCCTGGCTTCTGGGTGTTGGTCTTTATTCCCCATTCCACCCCCCACTCCAGCAATCTTTGCAAAGTAAAGCTGCCCTATAGCCTATGAAAGCCTGTTCCTTCTACCCAAGACTTATCTAATTAAAACTGTCTTTTGTTTTACTTTCTTAATAAAAGCTCATTTTCTGGAATGGCTCTGATCTCAACTCTGTGCTCCCTCCCAAGTACACTCCTGCCTAAACTCATGTTCCTAAGGCACTCTTGCGTTTATTGGTAAATGTTTGAGTTCCTGAATCAACAGCACCAGACTTACAGCAGAGCTTCCTTTGACAAAACGCTACAGAGGGTCAAGGTCTCCCTAGCACTGGAGGTCAATTTTGTGTTACAGCTGATTCCTGTAATATGGAATGGTAGTTTTCCAAAGAGAATAGAGACACATGCTTCCTGAGCAAGAGTGCTGTCAGGCGCGGAGAGTCCTCTCCTTCCCCTCAGTCACTTAATAACGAGCAGTTTATATTTTATAGTTCTTTTTATTCAGTTATCTGGTTGCAAGCAAAAATCCACATCTCCCCACAAGGAGAACAATTGGCCACTATGAATCATCCCTCTTCCTCTTCTATCAACATCCTGGGTGCCAACGGGAAGTTCCTCCTCCTCTCTGCATTCTCTGTTCTCAAATACGGACGGACCTCCTAGTTCTTGGAGAGGGAGGGTCCCCCACACTCTCTAATGACATGTCTGCTATCTGTTCCTTCCCTTCTCCCTCTCCTTCCCTGATCTCGTAACTAGGCAACTCCTGTGGAAACTGCTCAGTGTCTGTGTCTCTCTCTGCTTCTGAAAACTCTGGAAACAAGGGGGACAAATCTTTCCCCTCCTCTTCCTCTTTGGAGAGGAGCTGATCTGCTTCAGAATGCATTCCCCAATCCTCTGATCCAGACCATTCCCTGACATCTGGTAACATTTTGCTTCTGAAGTTGGGTTTGTAAATATTTGAAAAGCCACTAAGAACATTAAGAATTACATTGCTGGATCATATCAAAGGACCATTTGATCCAGCAGTCACTCAGTGCCTCTAGAAAACTCACAAGTGTGGCATAATGGAGAGATCTTCCTTTTTAGTCCCTAACATCTGTTATTTCTAACTTAATATTGATTGATTGATTTACATTTATATCC
Organism: Podarcis bocagei; assembly: GCF_964188305.1. NCBI lineage: Eukaryota > Metazoa > Chordata > Lepidosauria > Squamata > Lacertidae > Podarcis > Podarcis bocagei. The sequence continues at coordinate 74,997,619 of NC_138126.1, forward strand.
TGCAATGGGCTCAAGGTGGCATACACAGTTCTCCACCACCTCATTTTATCCTCACAATAACCCTGTAAGGTAGGTTAGCCTGAGAGATCGTGACTGGCCAAAGGTCATCCAGTGAGCTTCATGGTTGAGGGGTGGCTTGGACTCCTGATTTCCCAAATCCAAGACACGAATTGGTATTCCAATCTGGCAATTCATGGAGATGATCACAGACATTGCTTCTGTTGCCCACGTCAAATCTCTCTCTCTTTTAAACCTGACACCCATCCTACTCCAGCACAGAATTGGGGGGACGGAGAACCTTTCCCCTTCTTTCTCTTAAAATTATCTTTTTTGAAGGGGAAAAGGGGAGGAGGAGATATTGACTTTCCTCCTACTTGAAGTGGCTAAGTAAATGTACTTGAAGGTGTTAACAATCATGTTCACCGTCAAGAAGAAAGTCAAGTGGAAACTGAGAGCATTTCAAAGCTAAGTGCTGGACTTGTTTTAGATTGCTGCAGCTATGGACACTATAGTACTGCGGTACCTCGGGTTACATACGCTTCAGGTTACATACGCTTCAGGTTACAGAGTCCGCTAACCCAGAAATAGTACCTCAGGTTAAGAACTTTGCTTCAGGATGAGAACAGAAATTGTGCTCCTGTGGCGAGGCAGCAGTGGGAGGCCCCATTAGCTAAAGTGGTGCTTCAGGTTAAGAACAGTTTCAGGTTAAGAACGGACATCCGGAATGAATTAAGTACTTAACCTGAGGTACCACTGTAGTTCTGTTCTTGGGATTTTTTTTTGGGGGGGGGCTTTAAATGTATGTTATGTACACTGCCTAGTTTCACTGGCAGTGCACTTCTATACATATTTATTTGGTAAGCCTCACTGAAATTGAAACTTGGGCTTACTCCTATCTATGTGGGTACAGCATTACAACCTGAGACAGCTTCAGTGTGAATACACATTGAGTGTAGCTCGGTTATGGGAACAGAGTGCTTTCCTCTCCCTTTTTTGTTCCCTGATTGCCAGGTTCAGTACATGCAAACAGAGGATTCCCCCCTCCCCCACTTGTAATAAAATGAGAGAATAGGGTTCAGCACTGCAGTTGGCCCAGTTATTTTCATTTTTCAGTCAGGGCTTATCTTGCCAATCCTATACCTCTCTACTCAGCATATCAAGGGAGTGATTCTAAATTCTGCCTGCTGTTGCAGAAATCCCTTTCTGGATCAGGTCCTGCACATGAAAAAGGAGGCTGTGCACATGACCCCCTTTGGTGATTTCTCTGTCTACAGGAGAAAAAGGAAGGGGTGTGGTTGAGCAGGTGGGAAGAAATTTGCTCAAGGCACAGGGAAGGGGGCAATTGCTCTGCTTTTCCTGTGCTGAAACTAGTTCCTGTAAAACCAGAGGAGCATTTTTGAAAATCAAGGAAGAATGGAAAAACACTTCTTTTCTCAAGTTTCCTCTTATTCACACAGTGACAGTTTTACTACTGAACGCAGTCCAATGATCCTAAATGAAATATTCCTTTTGATGCTTAGAGGAGTAAAAGTGTCATTTTCACTAATTCTTTTTCAGGAGAATATATCATGCCAGAATTAAGTCTCCTGATGAGGCAGAAATCCTGTAGTGCCCATTATTACACCACTTAATTTTTGTCCCTTCCTTCCATCACTGTAAAACTATTTAATCTTAGGGCAGGCCAGGAATGAACAGCTCCCTTTAAGACATATTAGGTAAGCTCACATTAGATGACATGGCTGTCCTCTGTTATGACACAGGTATCATGATAGTTTTTCATCAAAATGAAAGTATTTTTAAATTTTTATGCTTAAGGATTTATATTCCACTCTCATACCACCCAACATGACATGGCCCAAATCCGAGACACCATCTTCCGGGTCTGAAATCCCACATGAGTCATGTGACCCACACAAGATCGCAGACACAGAAAAGTGCTTTTTTGGGGGCGGATCTCAGCCCAAAATCACGAGAGAACAAGACACCCAAAATGGCCACCGTGCTCGGGGGGGGGGGGGTGTTCCTGGTTTTCCAGGCCAGTTGATGGGTATGCACTCTTTCCAGTTTAAGAAAAATTCTCAAAGAAGCATGTATATAAAATAAATGGAAAAACAGGTTCAAATATCTATATTTATTTAGAATGTATTTGTAAAAAAAAAAAATGCATTTCATGCATTCAATAATCATCCATTATTATTTTATCTAATGAAAGTCTGACAACTGGAGCAAAATCTAAAAGCAACCACAGTCAAACCACAGTCAAAGCATAAAAAAACACTGCAGTACAGCAAGCAGCACAGCCTATAAAACAGGGGTTTTCTGTTCAAAGGCCACCCCATTGCAAACCCTCTGGGGGGTGCATGTTAAGATGGACTTGGCTAAAGAGTGAAAGTGGGTTTGTCCAAAGTCTGACTGTAGCTAAAGCCAAAATCAGAATATTTTATTAATCAGATGATTAACCCAAATTATTTTTCAAACATGAATAAAAATGAATTTATTGCCCTGGATTATTATTATTATTATTATTATTATTATTATTATTATTATTATTATTATTATTATTATTATTATTTACAAGATCTAAAGAGGGGTTTTAAGCATGTTTGGTTGGCATCACTTAGAAACTCTGTTCTCCACTTAAAACCTGATAAGTGAGAGTTCCCATTATAGGGAAGTGGTGTCTCTCTGTGTTTGAAATACATTCAGTTAAAAACCCACTTCAGACAAAGATTTGAAAAGCAGTTTGGGGTCTTTCTTTCTTTCTTTCTTTCTTTCTTTCTTTCTTTCTTTCTTTCTTTCTTTCTTTCTTTCTTTCTTTCTTTCTTTCCACAGAGCTAAAGAGCATTTCGGTCTCCAATTTCTCCCCCTCCCCCCTAATATCTAAATCTGAGTCAAATTGTGTGGAAACACTGGAAGGAGGAGAAAGAGAGAGAGCTGAGACTTCATTTTAGGAAGGCAGACAGTTAAAACAGGCTTGCTAAGCAGTCTTCATGCCTGCCCAATGCACAATCAGCGCTCCCCTCCTTGCTTCTCTCCATGCCCTTTCCTGTCCACTTCTCTAACCCAAGATCCACAGATAGTGTTGGAAGGATGCTTTAGACTGCTGCTTCCCAGCTAGCAATTTTCTTTTCCCTTCTCCCCTTGAGAATTAGATTTGCTCTCCCCTCTCTTCTAGTGCTCTTCCTCCCTCCTCCCAGCTTCCAGTCTTTCCATTTTCTGCCCCGTCTAGGAGCAGATCTGAGCACTCTGTCCTTCATGAGACAGATCCAGCTACACAAGCCTGTTGAGTCAGGTGTCTTGGCTGTACAAAAAGCTTTCCTGGGAGTTGGATCCAGGCTACAGGCTAGCCACACCAACTATAAACATTCTCAGCAGATAAAATCATAAAGGTAGAAACCCCTCAGAAAGATGTGAGTGCTTGAGCAGATTTGCGTAGGAGCAGATGGTCCTTCAGAAATTCAAGTGGTCTCAAGCTTTTTAAAAATACCATACTTAGAATGTTGACCCTGCCTGCCTGGAAACATAAAGAGGGCAGTGAGATGCCCTCCTCCACCAGTGAGATGTTTTCCCTTCATCTGATACAAGTCAGTAAACTAGCTTCCATGTTTTGCATTAACTGAGATTTTCATTCAAAGCAAGTCTTCAAAAGCAGCCCCAAAAACACTCTGCAATAATCTAATGAAGACATCACTTTTTAATGTGAACCTATGGTTTTCAACCATATATGGGTGGTGCTGTGGGTTAAACCACAGAGCCTAGGACTTGCCGATCAGAAGGTCGGCGGTTCGAATCCCCATGACGGGGTGAGCTCCTGTTGCTCGGTCCCTGCTCCTGCCAACCTAGCAGTTCGAAAGCACGTCAAAGTACAAGTAGATAAATAGGTACCACTCTGGCGGGAAGGTAAACGGTGTTTCCATGCGCTGCTCTGGTTCGCCAGAAGCAGCTTAGTCATGCTGGCCACATGATCCGGAAGCTGTACACTGGCTCCCTCGGCCAATAAAGCAAGATGAGCGCCGCAACCCCAGAGTCGGCCACGACTGGACCTAATGGTCTGGGGTCCCTTTACCTTTACCTATGGTTTTCAAAATATGTAAATGCCAGTCGTACAATAGTTACCACCCAGTGTCTTCCAGGAAGACCAGTTTATCATCATCAAATAATGTGGCTATGAAATAGCTACAGGTAACTCAATCGCTGTACTGGTGATTATTGTCCCTGAGCACTTGTATAGCCAATGAAAGATGAAGACTTGAGTTTTGTGAAAGAGTGGACAATTTTTATTTGTCTATAAATCACATGGCAGAAAGGGATCTGAAGGACATGTATGCTAATATTATGTCTGCATCATTTTTTAAATAAAAAAGTTATATCCTAATAACCTGATCCTAAAGCCAGTTAAAGAGAAATGTTTAGATTTAGACACACAAACTAATGTTGATTGAGAGGGTTTAATGGGCAGTTAATATTGAACATGAGTCTTTGAGATATTGCAAACAGGTTTTTGATAAAGGTTCTCCTCCCACCCCTTGTCCAAATTGATCCTGATTAAATGGTGAAAAAAGGGTTGGGATTTTATTTATCATTCTCGTTGTTGAATAATTGTTCTTATACCTGACCTCCTAACTAGAGTCCAAAGTAACTGAAACATAAAATCATACAGATATATCAATTCACATTATGACACATTCATCCCAACTTTAACACAACAGCAACAAACAATTTCAGCAGTTGAAATAAGAATAATTTCAGGTGGCACCTAAAATACCATCAATTGGGGTACCAATCTAATCCCAAGTGGCAGTTCCATAAATGGGGAACCAAGCAAAAAAGGCCCTTTCTTATGCTACTGACCTAAGGGTCTTGCCCATCAGTGGTGCCATGATTAGGTCTTCAGGCATACCATCCAACTTTTTCAGATAAAAAAACTAGGATGCGCTCCCAGGCGAGTCATGTGACCTGCAAAAAGATTGTACCCTGAATAAAGTTTTGGTGTGCAATCTCACATTTTCGGTGCCGTGTGAGATTGCAGTACCCCAAAGTGCATTTTTTTTTTGGGGGGGGTGACATCACGGCGCAAGAGTGCAGTACCCAAAATGGCCACCATGATCTCGCATCAAAAAAAGGACACAATTTGAATGAGTATTCTGTTTGTGGCTTCTGTAGTAGATCTTGTACATTGCTCTCTCAATTTTTGGATTATTAATATAAATTTTAGAATGTAGAATGGTTTGGTAGTGTTTTGTGTGCCGCTTATGTGCTGCTTACTTTATACTGGTCTACTATGAGAATTGGCAGCATAGGTTCATTTCTTCAGTATCTGTACTTCCACTTGCAGCTAAGATAGACTGATTGAGTCAAGTAGCCTGGGTCAAATTAGGGGTGAGACATATCCCACGACCAGATAATCTGCATTCCTGAATGAAGAATTGAGGCCTCTACCGCCTGTGGACTTTGCAGGTCTCCTGTTTTGATTCAGCAGCTCCTGGCTATATGTCTTCTAACACAATGGAGCTGTGAACTAAACAAGTAGATAAAATACACAGATTTTCTTTACTCCTTTTATTCCGCATAATGTTTTATCTATCACACGGATGGTACCTGAAAGCGCACTATCACTTCTGCGCTGTTATGATGGAAGGAACTTTCCTTAGGAAATGTGGAACAATCTCTTGCTTTTGCAGAAGCACACATACTTTAAAAATGATTTCTGGTACTCAGAGGCTTTGTTTTACACAGATTACGATGGTACCAACAAGAAACAAAAAGGTAATGCCAGCTGATTTATTGGCTGTATATGCAGTACGAAGCAGTGCAAGATTTGGTCTGAGCAAGGTTTTTTTTTAATCTATCAAAGGATTTAAATGTTTTGCCTTGTATATCAATTTGTATATAGTCTGCACAGTTCTACAGAACACATTTTCTTTCTTTCTCCTGCTCAACGGCATAGGAAGAATGGATCTGGAGCCCATAATCTACTGCAATTAACTGATCTTTTTTATTTTATTTTACACGTTCACTGCATCAATATGTGTTGGCCTTAACCTGCACCGAAAGCATTGTAGAGTTATTTGTAAACATGTCAATATGATGACATTTAGGTCTGGCTTGTTGTGCCCGATGTCTGTCCTTTATTGATCAGTCCGGGTGCACGGCAGATAGGTTACCTTCCTAAGCTATATTTTTGCATTATTGCTAGTGATAAGAAAGCATTAGTCAGTGCTTTTGCTGATATACATCTTTGGCCCATTAAAATGCAAATGTTCAGGTGTATTACTGATAGGAATCTTTGCCTCTTAAAGCAGAGAAATGCCTGGCTAATTATAACTCGGAACTATTTTTTCAGATAACCGAGCAATAAGTCATTATAAAAATGTGTCATGTAAGCCCTTTTACGTCTCTGTGTCCCTGACTGCTGGGCCAGGGATAATCTAATAAGACTCCCCCCCCCCGTACAGGCTTTCTGAATTAGTTCCAGAGTATTGTCTTTTCTTCTTTTAAATTAAAAATCAAATAGCTCTAAATCAACATGTTGTACAGGCTGTTAAGGGCTCAGGAAACATCAGTATTAATTATTAAATAAGAAGTCAAATGATGCATAATTTATATGAAAAGAGAGCCACATATATATTATGGGTTTGGTCTCTTTGCCTATTTATTTTTCACAAATTATGAATTTCTGAACTGATGGAGTGGCATCGAACTGAATCATATGGTCAGTCCTAAGCATCCAACTTGCAGCACTCAACGGTAATTCCAGAATTACCCCTGCAGAAATTCACTTTTTGTTAATGAGAAACTGAAATGTTGCATGTTTCACACGATTTCCCAAAGCACTCTCGTTTTGAGATGTTGATATTTTGGTCCAGTTTAGATCTGTAGCTGTTCACCTGCCATCATTTTGTCCAAGCACATTGAGACCCTCAGCTCCTGGTTCTAATTTTATGGAGATATAAGTTGATTTTAATTAGAGGTGGAGGGGAAATTTGGCCCAGTTCACATTTATACAATTCACATTTTCCAAAATAATACATAAAGACAGCCGTCCTTTTGAATTCACACTTCTACAAATTTTGTGATGCATTTTTCTAGCCATGCAATGTGGCATATATGGTATGTATCTAGTAGGGTAAACTATGCATGAAAATACAGGGGAAATAGCATACAAAAGGAGAAAATTGCTATGCGAAATTAAATACAAAGTTGTGTAGATTGGAATAATAAGGTGCAAGGTGCCTCTGATTGGTTTGGGGCATGAGTTGGCCATCTTGATCAGTCCTTGTTTCATTTTCAGTTCACTCTGGCTTGACCCAATCTGGGTCCCAAACTCTAGTGTTCAATTAGGGTTTGGGTAGTGAGGGGGTGGGACAGAGGAGGTAATGGACAGTTTTCTCTGCAACATTGCCTTCTCTGAGACCCAGTGTGGTGTAGCGGTTAAGAGTGGTAGATTCGTGATCTGGGGAACTGGGTTCGTGTCTCCGCTCCTCCACATGCAGCTGCTGGGTGACCTTGGGCTAGTCACACTTCTCTGAAGTCTCTCAGCCCCACTCACCTCACAGAGTGTTTGTTGTGGGGGAGGAAGGGAAAGGAGAATGTTAGCCGCTTTGAGACTCCTTCGGGTAGTGATAAAGCGGGATATCAAATCCAAACTACTACTATTACTTCTTCTTCTTCTTCTTCTTCTTCTTCTTCTTCTTCTTCTTCTTCTTCTTCTTCTTCTTCTTCTTCTTCTTCTTCTTCTTCTTCTCTCCCCTCCTCAGCACACAACAATGTGTTAATTTGTCCCCCCCTTTTTTGTTATATATATAGAAGCAGAATTCTCTTAATGCCAAGATCCAAGTTTGGGGCAAGGACTGTTTAGTGAGAGAAGCCCAGCAGAGATTTAGAATCAGAAAATATGCAGCAAAGTTAAGCATGGTTGGTAGACCTTTCAAACATGTGCCCCCCCCCCAGTGAGCTCCAAAATGTCCGTTAAATTCCTGTATACCCTCAACTGCTGTGCTTTACCCAGAATATAACTATATGTTGAGACCAGGAATAGTTTTGTTGCCCTTCAGCTATTGTTAACCTAGAGATGGCAGACTCAATATGGGTGTTATGTACCAACAGACCTGAATCTATCTCACCAAGTTAAACTTTGAAGGTAAATGTGTTAAGACAGAAAGAAGCTTGGGCATTCTAAATCAGTTCTTATTTTGATAAGTCAAGTTTGTGAGCCTTCACCAAGGAAAACGAAATGTCACAAGTTGGGTTGCCAACAGCCTCGGGGAGGGAGGGAATGTCAGTGCTAATACACATGCAGAATTTTATGTTAATATGTTCTTTTTGGATAATAAAAATATTTTTGTTACAACCCTGTGTACTAAGTGGGAGGAAGTGGTTAGGCATAACACAAATAGCTGTGTCCAGAATTGAAGAAACACGTGTCTATGTCTCTTGTACATAAATGAAGGCTACTTCAGAATGATATTTAAGCAAAGCCAATCACTCCATTATCTCCACTGTCAGAAGCTATAGGCTTCTGAATACCAGAGTGCTGTTGTGCTCAGGTCCTCTTTGTGGGCTTCCCATAGGCATCTGATTGGCCACCATGAGAACAGGATGTTGCACTACATGGGCCACTGGCTGATCCAGTAGGGCTTTCAGGTATTCTTATTTTATGCAACTTTTAATTCACGTAATTCAGTTGGTATTTGCACCCTTCGAGAATAAAAGAGGATACTACCCTGAACCCATCGATCCTATTCGGTAAGAGAGAAAATGTTTATGTGCTTTCCATATTCCAACCAGAACCCTTTTCAGAAACATTGTGCTTTTATATCTGGGCATTATCTCCTTGATATCTGAAGGGAATGTGTTCTACAGGGAGGGCACCACTACTGAGAAGGCCCTCTGCCTGATTCCTTGTAATTTCACTTCTTGCTGTGAGGGAAGCAGCAGAAGACCCTTGGAGGAGGACCTCAGTGTGTGGGCTGAACGATGGGGGTGGAGGCACTCCTTCTTATGATCTGAAATATATGCCTTGATAGAACCTTACCCAGAATTTTTTCTAAAAGATGGAGTTTGTATCTGCAAAAGCTGGATTTGCCAAAATGCCTTTGAGGTATGTAGGTTTTGCTTCAGTGGTAAGGGATCCCAAATTCCCTGTACAGTGACAGACAAGGTGGCATAATGAATACCAGCAAATAATTGTTGGTTTTCTCCAACTGTGTGATAGCAAATTATGTTCTTTATAAGTGTTACACTTTCTTAGTGTGTATTGCAATAGTTTCAATATCTGATACAGTGGTACCTCAGTTTTCAAACGCCTCCGTAGTTGAAAGTTTCGGAACTCGAATGCCGAAAACCCGAAAGTAAATGCCTTTTATTTTCGAACGCACCTCCGAATTCAAACAGGAAATGTGGCTTTCGTTTTGAGTTTTTCATATTGAGGCTGCCGTTTTGAGGCTTCCGCTTTTAGTTTTCAAACATTTTGAAATTTGGACGGACTTCTGGATTGGATTAAGTTCAAAAACCAAGGTACCACTGTAATAACAGTGTTAAATTTAGACAGATTGATTCAGTTAAAACAATATATTTATTCTTCATCAAGCCTACTTTACACATTTCAGACCTTAAAAATATGGAGTAGCATTGGGAATATTTGGGAGGAGAGCAACATTCAAAGTCACCAGTAGAAAATCCAAAGTTAATTTTACTGGGAAAACAGGACATTGCCGCTGTGGTTCCCACCACTGTCCTATAGCTTCCTATCTGGCTATACCTCTTTTTCTTGCATATTCCCTCCTACCTAGCCTGAGAAATGCATTTCTCCCCTTCAATGTTCAGTGGTTACATCAGAAAACCGCCATGTCCCTGGTGTGGCTAAAATCAAGCTGAGTCCCACGGGCACCATTTTACAGAAGCAACTAAAATCATGATGTGAAATCCATGGTTCCTGGCAGAAGCAACCAAAACAAAAGGATAAAATTGTTTCTCTGCTTGGCTATTACAATTACTACTGAGAGTATCTGCCTACTGGTTGCAAACTAGCAAATGCAAAATCAAACACTTGCATGCCAGATGGTTCTATCTGTCAAGTAGCCCCTTGCTAATTGAACCACAATGCCGTATGTGCCACATGCCAATTTCTTTTCTAGAAATGAATGGAGAATGTTTTTTTGTTCCTTTGTAATGCAATGGACTTTCTGACTGCTAAATTAGAGTCTGTGTCTGTCTCTTCTGCATGTCACTGGCACTTCTTGTAAACAGCATTTCTGTTTCTCTTGCCGTTCACTCTCTTTCACAGTCCTGAAGTTGTCATCATGTACCACTGTTTGTAACATCCTAGTTGTTTATTGTGGAAGTAATTATTTCACAAGGAGAGGGAGGACATTCAGAAGCAATAGGGGGGGGGAACCACCCAAGAGATTTTTTGTCAATTCTGAAATGTTAGAAAGGAGATCATTTGAAATGATGAGCCTAGAAAAATTTGACTACAGATTTGCAGCTACTTGTCTCCTCCATCACCTTTGCTGAGGTAAATTGATGTAATACTACATGGTCATGTGAGTTGAGTGTCAGCAGTGGAAAAGATTTATGCTGCTGCCTTGGCATTTAGTACCTGAAGTATGTGTGATTCATAAATAGCATATTCTGGAAGACTGGTGATTTCTCTTAACCAGGCATGCGACCTAATATCGGTATCAATTTTATTCTCTCTCTCTCTCTCTGGCTGTCTACCATGGATCTAAAGTTGAACGATTTTGCCTCTGTAAGACTAAAATCATTTACACAGTTACATGAGAGGAAACCCATTTTAAACTCGGCAGGATTATTTCCAGGTAATTATGTATAATAATGGGTTCTCTGACTGCAATCCTAATAACTTACAATTGAACCTAGTGAGACTTGCTTCTGAGAAAGCATGCACAGGATGGAATCAGGCTCCATGGATAAAGAATATGGACTAAAATGAAATACAAATGTATTTAAAGTGGTTTCTGCATTTTGTACAGAGCAGGGGCTGCTGTCCTGTGAAGAAAGTGAATATGCAAATCAGGGCAGCCATGCTGGACTGAACAGTCCTGTATAATGTATGAACAGGCTTGCTAAGGTACAGAAATTAGGGCAAAGGCTGTTTAAAATTTGGCAAGGGAATTTTACATAAAAGGTGGATAGTGCAACCACCAGAGCTACATTACAATGACGTTGGCATGGTTAGCTAGTATAGAGCAATGAGTAATATTCAAACTTAGCACTTGGGAGAAACCTCTCCATGGACTGTCATGTCACAACATTGACCCTGCATCTTGTTCCAGCACGCAGGGGACTCAGTTAAACATAGGTCTGTAGGGCTTCACCTACACTGACTGGAATTGGGCTGTATAACAAGCCCATCACTGCCTGTGACCATACTTTAAGGAGGAAGAGGAAGAGAAACTGAGAACTACTTCAGAATTTGGGTGGAAGGAGGGTTGAAATAATAACTTTTCAGTTTGTAAATCCTGTAGCCTTTGAGGTTTTTTAAATTTTAAATCCTCATTCATTCCTGGAGGAATTAAGAAATGAAGAACAGTTGCCAGACTTAAGCCATGAGCTTGTCCTCCTCTAAACTATTTCTTCCCTTACTCTGAAGATTTCTGAGTATGTTTGGAGATTGTATTATTGATGCTAGAAAGAGAAGTTCTGATCAGGACTCCATTTTCTTTTAGAAAAGTTATTTATTCCTCCTTATTCATTTATTGGGATGTCTTCACCAGAGTTCTGTGACCAACGGAGGATTTAAGCATGCTTAGAAGTCTTCATTGCAGAGAGCTTTAAACAGTGAGGAGCAATGGGTTTTTAAAAGAGCCTTCTCCCACCCCCTGCTACAACTTGTAAGTTCTGAAGAATTTAGGAGGGACAGTAGGAGTTGAGAGGTATGGTGATAGTGTAAGAGCTTCCCCCCATACACGTGGGTCTTTCCTAGCTTTGCCCAACCCTATAGGAACAGCCTGTACTTTCCACAATAATTTTGGAAAGAGGGTTGGAAGTGTCTTGAACATTTGAAATGAAGATGGGCATGCTTTGTTCATCTTTGAAGAACATTAGCAATGATGAAGCTGTCTTTCAAGGACACCTGTTCACCATTGCTAACATTCTTGTTGAGGAACCCTTGATCATCCTCCAAGTCAGGGGTCAGCAAACTTTTTCAGCAGGGGGCCGGTCCACTGTCCATCAGACCTTGGGGTCGGCAGGACTATATTATTATTTTTTTTGGGGGGGGGAAATGAACGAATTCCTATGCCCCACAAATAACCCAGAGATGCATTTTAAATAAAAGGACATATTCTACTCATGTAAAAACACACTGATTCCTGGACTGTCTGCAGGCTGGATTTAGAAGGTGATTGGGCCGGATCCGGCCCCCGGGCCTTAGTTTGCCTACCCATGCTTCAAGTGATAACCAGGAATATAGTAAACAATCAACTAGTGTAAAGCATCATAGACACGCCACAGGACTTTGAAGATGAACTTAAATATGTGACCACAGGGAAGAGTTTCTATGTCAAAAGATAGAAGGGGAAATGTTGGTCTCTACATAGTCAGCCTCTACACCTCAACATTGGGAAACATGTAAAATACTTGCCTGTAATACTGTGATTCATAAACAGTCATATAGAATTGAATGTGTGACCCATTTCCTCTTTTAATAGAAAATAAATAAATAAATGCAGGCTTCGTTATGTGCTTGAACTCACCCCCGACAATCGATAGTCCTATCCTGGCAAAATGAGCAGATTGTCAGCTCCACTTTCCATTGCATGTTATCTATTCACCACATAATCTCAGGGCTTCTGTTCAGTTCTTTTCTACAGGATTCTCTTGCAGCATCAACTTATTGTTTTGCAGCTTTTAAATCTCTCTGTGCTGGCACAAAAATAATAGGTAAGGTTAAATTCTTCAGAGTTGGGATGCCCCATTTAAACAAAATCACATTCCCATAACCTTGGGTGCCCAATGCTACAAACCAAATATGAGTTTATCATGGTGTTTGCCTTGAAATTCACCTATAAAAAAACCCTGCCATGTGCTTTTGAAACTGCTGCAAGATCTCTCATACAAAGACAAGCTGTTATTCATTTTTAATGAATAGTCTTTGCAAAAAAACAAACCCAAAACCACACATCAATATGAGCAGCTATTCATATTTGTTTTCCTTTTCTGTTTTATCGGCTTGCCACCCACATGCCAATATGTGACTGTGTAAATCTGATTCTCGGAAACACATAAATAGCTTTTCAGGAGCTTAAGAAAAGAAGAGCCTTTTTCCCTTCAAAAGGCCACCTTTATTGGTCCCTCTTGCACCATGGTGCATTGTTGTACATACCTTTGTAATTATTAACGATAGCTGAGAGCCATTAGGATTGCACAGGATGGCTGCTTTAATCGAATTTCAGACTGCGCCACTTCATACCGCAGATGGAGTGTCACACGTCTGAATGCTCCTCTGCATAAAAATGTCCATGCAGGTAGCTCATCAAGGAGAGGGATAGTTTAAAGGTATTTTGTAAGGGGGAGAGCAAGGAAAAACAAGGCAACTCGCATCTGGTAGCACAGTTTAGCATTCTTCGGTCTAGTAGCCTACTACCTCATTTTGCACAGTGCATGAGGACAGATTCAGGCGTGCTTTATGCAAGCAGTGTAAACTTACTTGTAGGAATTAGGGGGAGAAATAAAATTCCCAAATCTGCACTTTCAGAAGAAAAAGAAATGCAAACCAAAACACAGCCATCCTTCAAAATTTGCTGCTTTCCAGATTATGCAAGGCCAAGCAATGTGCATATAAATGCATAGATTAGTGAAAATGTAAGCAATATATCTTAACCAAAAGGGTTTCTATTTGGCTATGAAGAGGATGTGTTGCTGACAAGAGCCATGGCCACCCAGTTCAAGGAGTGCATGCCAAAGATGGCTGGGAAAGGGGAGGCTGTAGTTTAGGGGTACAGCAAATGCTTTGGATGCAGAAGGTCTCAAGTTCAATCCCTGGCATCTCCAGGTAGGATTGTGAGAAATTCTCACCTGAAACTCAGGTAGTCAAGGTGGTCAGTATTGAGCTAGATGGACCAATAGCTGGATGGATAAACACAGCATAAGGCAGATTCACATTTTCTGCCCCACAAATACAAAAAGGTTTAATGATCTGGCCCTAAGAAGCAAACAAAACAGAAACTTACATGTATATTTTTTATCCTGACCATTATTATTATTCTTCCAAATAAATATTTGATGTTGATCAAAAACATGTACCCATTTATTAAAATGTCAAGCTGCCTAGATAACAGGCCACAATGTCTGACATCCTTAGTTGCTAGTGTTTCCCATCCCAAATGTTCAAAACATGAAAGCATTATTGCAAAAAAACAAAAAACACACAACTGATTTGAAATATAGTTGGCACCAAAGGAAAACACTGTTGGGAATGATTTCTGACCCCTCTACAGTACACTAGTACAGTGTTTCCCAACCTTTTTTGGGCAAAGGCACACTTGTTTGATGAAAAAAATCTCGAGGCACACCACTATTACAGCCCCGTGACGTCAGCGCGCAGCGTCACGCCGGGAGGGACGCACGAAAGTGTAAGTTTCAATTTTTTCCCCTCCCCCTTGCCGGGGAACCTCCAAGCTTTGGGGGTGGGGGGGAGGAGGCAGCAAAGCGAGGCAGGAAGGAGAGCGCGGCTTGGCTGGGTGAGCTTTGGCAGGGGCAGGGAATGAGAGCCGCGAGGCGGGCGCTGTGGACGGAGGCGCTGCCCGCCGAGCTCGCAGGCAGCCAGGCAGGCAGACGGCGAGAGCCCCGCGCTGGGCGGCCTCTCCTCGCCGCCGCCGCCCCGCCTCTCGCCGCCCGACTCGCCCGCCTCCCTCCAGGCAACATCTCGCGGCACACCAGGCAACATCTCGCGGCACACTAGTGTGCCGCGGAACAGTGGTTGGGAAACACTGCACTAGTAAGTGACTACTAATGCTACCTTACTACAAATGTTAACAGACATATAATGACTAAGGTGTTCGTGTAGTTCCTTTGCACAAAATATCAGCGGATGGATGGAGTCAGGGGTGCCAATGAACCACGAGGGAACATTGTTATTGCCTCCACTGAAGCCAGGGATTTAATTCTTTATGAATTATTTAGGATCTAAGAAGACTTGATTGGAGAGCCTGATGAGAAAATGATTAAAATCCAGGAATCTCATATTCATTGTTCTATAATAATTAAATTAATTAATGATTTATAAGGTGCAGGGAGTTATTAGGGATGTCTCAGAGTCTCTCTATTTTAGTTTAGCAGTTCTTGATTATTAGTGGAAAATATTAAAACTACTTTGATAGTTGAAGATTGATTTACTTTTGAAATGTATCACTTTGGGTGTGTGGGTGTGTTTAAAAGCCTTGCTCCCCAATTGTGAGGTTTTCAGTTTTCAAAATCTAGTTACTGTTTCTCCATAAATTCTTTTCTTGATATTTTGTGTGCTACAAAGCTCTATATTTGAGAATTAAAAAGAAGCAGGTCCTGTACCCTGTTATGTAGAAATGAGTGGCTCCTGCTCGTTCTGCTATGTAATCACCTAATTATTAACTGGCTGCACAAAATGAATTACACTTTAATAGTGAGGCTTCACAACAGCAAGCACAACATCAGTGTAAGATTAACTAAGCTCATTCTTGACTAGCATCTTCTGCATTTTCATACTGATCTAATTGTGGTCAAATTAAAAAAAACACCAAACACCCTCATAAATTTGTATAGCAAGTGATCAGCTCCAAACTATTTAAAAGCAGAAAACGAGGCTTAAATAGCTGAACACATTATCTGCTCACATTATTTTCTCATTTGCGGTTTTAAGACCAGGTTGATGTATGCAGCCATTCCGCTAAACTTTGACAAGGTGTCTTTTTTTATATAAAAAAAGTTCCACTGTAATCAGCTGCACCTGCACATAGCAAATCCCCTTAGCTGGAAAATATGCCAAGCACAGAAATTCCCCAAATTAAATATTTTTAAAGGATTGAGAAAAATAACAGTTTCTCTAGTCACATGCTGACTGCTGTGGTTGCATCCACACTTTTTAAATCTAGGATTTAAAAAACAACAACACACCTTCGGTTTAAAAGAAGAGTAAAAGTGCTTACAAATGCACTCCTGCCTCAGATACCGTGGAAGTTGTAAGTTAAGGCACTTGCATTTATCATGCAAGCAGTAAACATGCCCTGCAGTTCCATTGAGCTCATTTACAACTTAGCCTCCATGTATCCACCCCCCCCCCTTGATCTTTCGGTTCCAACCCTCTTCCTTCGCTGGCTGGGGAACACTAAAGCTCATGGCACCATGGTGTCTCTGGCACACTGATCCTGTGCTCTCCTTATACATTTCATTTGGACTGGGGAGAATGGCAATGGGCTGTATATGGGGGGAAAGAGGCTGCGGATGCAGTGAGGGATGCCAGACTGGGGGCAGGTGATCAAGGGGGTTATGCGTCTGTTTAGTAACATAGGAAGCTGCCTTCTACCAAGTCAGACCATTGAGCCATCTAACTCAGTTTTGTCTACACTACAGGTATCTTTCCTAGCCCTGCCTGGGGATACTAGGAATTGAACTTGGGATCTTCCATATGCAAGTCATCATGAAAATACCGACTCACCTTAATGTGTTGTTGTTTAGTCATTTAGTTGTGTCCGACTCTTCGTGACCCCATGGACCAGAGCACGCCAGGCACTCCTGTCTTCCACTGCCTCCCACAGTTTAGTCAAACTCATGCTGGTAGCTTCGAGAACACTGTCCAACCATCTCGTCCTCTGTCGTCCCCTTCTCCTTGTGCCCTCCATCTTTCCCAACATCAGGGTCTTTTCCAGGGAGTCTTCTCTTCTCATGAGGTGGCCAAAGTATTGGAGCCTCAGCTTCAGCATCTGTCCTTCCAGTGAGCACTCAGGGCTGATTTCCTTAAGAATGGATAGGTTTGAGCTTCTTGCAGTCCACATTAACTATGGTGCCTTAATATACATTTATTATGCAAAATAGTAATTTAAGGCCCATCATTTGACTGTGATGTTTTCCAGTCATTGGGTTTCTCTGGGATTATTTCTATTTTATCAGCAACACTATTTGTTCAGCAAGGGTCTTTCTGTGGATTCCTGTGAGATTCAAGCTTGCAGGATCTGCTTTAACTGGTGTCATTAGCTGCATATCTACTGAATGCAAAGCCTGTGCTGTTCTCCACCAACTTGTGACATAAAATCAATACTAAAATATTGACAAAATGTTCTGTGCCCTAAAATTCTAGGAGCGTGCTTCCAGAGAATAAGTCGCCTAACCTCAGAGGTTTCAGGGGACAAAGCCACTATATTGGGGTAGGCAATATGGTGCTCTCCAGATGTTGTTGGACTACAAGTCCCATTAGCCACAGCCAACATTCTCAGGAATGATGGGAATTGTAGTCCAACAACACCTGGAGGGCACCATGTTAGTTACAATCATCTGATAATGACTATAACTGAGAGTACAAAGTGCTCTGAAGAAGAGAAAAGCATAAAATAGAAATGTGTAACGTAGAGTTTTCCCCATACAAAATGCATGGAGGAAAGATATTTTTGAGAGTTTGATCCCTTAAGAGGTGTGCAAAGAGTCAGGAGACTTGAGTGGTCAAACACACATCACCACAAGATGTCACAGAGTCCACCTGGAGATGAAATGGCATAGGGAGAATTTATATGGAAGAACTAGGAGGGTGGAGGTAGCATGGTATAATAATAATAATAATAATAATAATAATAATAATAATAATAATAATAATAATAATAATTTGTTTATTTATTATTTCTACCCCGCCCACCCGGCTGGGTTTCCCCAGCCACTCTGGGCGGCTTTCAACAGAACATTAAAAACAGAATAAAACTTCAAACAGTAAAAACTTCCCTAAACAGGACTGCCTTCAGATGTCTTCTAAAAGTCGGATAGTTTTTTATTTCCTTGACATCTGATGCAAGGGTGTTCCACAAGACGGACGCCACTACCGAGAGGGCCCTCTGCCTGGTTCCCTGTAACCTCACTTCTTGCAGTGAGGGAGCCGCCAGAAGGCCCTTGGAGCTGAACCTCAGTATCTGGGTTGAATGATGGGGGTGGAGACGCTCCTTCAGGTATACTGATCTGAGGCCATTTAGGGCTTTAAAGGTCAGCACCAACACTTTTTGTGCTCGGAAACCTATTGGGAACCAATGTAGGTATTTCAGGACCAGTGTTATATGATCTCAGCAGCCAGCCACCAGTCTCACTGCTGCATTCTAGATTAGTTGTAGTTTCCGGTTCACCTTCAAAGATAGCCGCACGTAGAGTGCATTGCAGTAGTCCAAGCTGGAGATAACTAGAGTATGCACCACTCTGGTAAGAGAGTCTGCAGGCAGGTAGGGTCTCAGCCTGTGTACCAGCTGGAGCTAGTAGACAACTGCCCTGGACACAAAATTGACCTGTGCCTCCATGGACAGCTGTGAGTCCAAAATGACTCCCAGGTTACGCACCTGGTCCTTCAGGTTACCCCATTCAGGAGCAGGGAGTCCCCAACACCCACCCACCTCCTGTCCCCCAAAAACAGTACTTCTGGCTTGTCAGGATTGGTGTGTGTAGGAGATGAGCAGGCGAGGAAGGTGAATATAAGATTTGAGATCCTGGAACAGATCAGAAAATTTACAACTTTTCAGAGCCTAAGAAATCTTAATCCATGCGTTGAGATCTCATAGCTCTTCCAGTCTATTTGGCTCTGCTTCTGGAAAAAGCAGTATTTCTAAAAATTTTACCTGGGGGGCCTTGGATTTCAACCTCCAACCTAACAAATTTGGCATTCAGGACTTCTCAGTTACATTTCCAAGTATCATTGACAATCACATGTATGACAACTGCTGTCTCTCCTTTGTTCTCTCTAGCAGACTCCCTTGGTGACTCAAAAAATATTGAACTCACAAGGAAAGGCAAAGCAAAGCACAGCACAGCACAATGTGGTCAATGTAGTTAATCTAGCCCGTTTAGAAATGATGCACAGTTTTATAACATTCAAAAATGTCTAGATTATACTTAGCTAATGCTGATCCATTTCGTTGAATGTATGAATATGTTAGCTTGAGGAGAGAACTTGCTTATTTGAAATCAGGTACAAATATTTATAGCAGTGTTAATACTTACACATATTAATTTATGAAAATGTATACCCTGGATAAATTTAACGCAATGCTTTTAAAATCTACTCTACTCATTCTTTTGGGATGTGGGTGGCTCTGTGGGTTGAACCACAGAGCCTCTTGGGCTTGCCGATCGGAAGGTTGGCGGTTCGAATCCCTGCGATGGGGTGGCCTCCCATTGCTCGGTCCCAGCTCCTGCCAACCAAGCAGTTTGAAAGCACGAAGTGCAAGTAGATAAATAGGTACTGCTCCGGCGGGAAGGTAAACGGCGTTTCCGTGCGCTGCTCTGGTTCGCCAGAAGCAGCTTAGCCATGCTGCCCACATGACCCGGAAGCTGTATGCCGGCTCCCTTGGCCAATAAAGCGAGATGAGCGCTGCAACCCCAGAGTCGGTCACGACTGGACCTAATGGTCAGGGGTCCCTTTACCTTTACCTTTTACTCATTCTTTTATTTATATACTATGGTTTGGATCCTGCTGTGAATGGAGTCCCTCCATATGTGGAAGGGCCTTTGATCCAGATGAGGCTCTCCTCCTGGAGAGAAGGGAGACTTTTCTAGTTCCTTGTTCCAGCATCCTGCACCACTTCCCATGCTGTTCTAGATGGTGCCACAATCCTCTGGATCAGATTTGCGGAATGCAGGAGGAGAGGAAATCAATAAAAAAGTTCCTTACCGTTAGCAAGCAGCTGGAGTGCCCTTTCTGTGATCCGATCTCTCCTCGTGAGATCTTAGGATACAGTCTTTTCCAACCTGTCCTTGGGAGCTGTCCTTCTGTCCATTCTGTCCCTAGCATTTGACACTAAACCATCCTGCTCATTTCAACTACTCTGCCAAAAATTAGTGAAGAAATTGGGTCAAGATCATGGGCTGGGAAAGAAGAACATACTGAGCCTTGATCTGAAAAGCCCAGTTGATTCGTGAAGTTACAAAACAGTTCAGCCCATTTCCTCTTTGCTTTATAGACTGCTGGTAAAAAGCAGAATAGACAGGCAGCTTTGTGCGAGCCAAGAGGACAGTGTGCTGTTCCAGTTTTAGACAGGCTGCCATTTAATGCGGTGTCCCTACCAGTTTTATCAGGTCATTTAAATGACCTAGTTTCTTCCGCTTTTATTATTGTTCTCCCTCTGCCTACGGGTATAAGTGATATTTAAAGCTAGTCATTCCTGGGAAACATTGGATGTAAAGCAGGCAGAGAGTGGAAGTTACAGTAATAGAAAGAGGTAGGAGAAGGGAATCAAGCCTAGGTTTTCATTTCTGTTACTGATGATTGATGGATGTGAGAAGAGACAGTATTGCTTTTAGGGCTCCCACCCATTTACCCGGCTGTAGCAATCTCTCATTACATAATTCTGGATGGATGTGCTTGTGGGCTGGGAACCTCTGTGACCTGTGAGAAATACATAGGTCTGCTCTGTATTCTTGCCCTTACTAGGTATTTTGTTTCTATTTAGAAACAAAGAAAACCAGTGGTGCAGTGTAATGAATACAAACTAATCGCAGCCCATTAGCAGCCCTTCCTGCTAGAACATTCGATGATTTGGAGTAGAACTCATTTTTTATTTGTCTCTAAATAATGTCGGTGTTTTGCTTCCTCACACCTGCATCTTAACTAGATCCTGTGCAGCTTAATGAATAAAAGACCCAATTGTTCTGGCGTTGGGATGTCCTCTATAAATCCATGGAAATAGGCTGGTGCAGCGATCTGCCTCCTCCCTTTCCCACTTCTGCCCTTTGTGGCATGCATAGAAAGGCTGTGGCAGTGGCTCTGAAAACTGGGTCAGGATCTGCTGTGCAGTGACCAGAGTTAGGATTGTACCACATTTTTGAAGCCAAGCAGAGTCTGGTGAACTAGGAAGGAAGGAAGGAAGGAAGGAAGGAAGGAAGGAAGGAAGGAAGGAAGGAAGGAAGGAAGGAAGGTGCAATAGGAAACATATAGCAATGCAACACATTGCTACCAAAATGTCTGAAATCTTCCCTTCATTATTTAATTAGAGAAATAAGAAGAGCTGCACGAAAATGTGATTTGTGAACCATGAGAAGTTAATAAAGATTTTATTTTCTTCCTGTGACAAATAAATCCACCTGCTCCTTCTGTGTGATCAAGCACTTTCTCCAGTGGCCTGGTTTTGATTATGATTTTTAGTCAGAAATTAATAGCCAGAAGGTTAACACAATTGCTTAGTACAGAGTACTATTAGCAAAACCAGAAAGTGGACAAGCTTTTAAAATGACTGACTTTTTGAGGTGTCTTGATTTCTGTAGTGTGCAGACCAGTTGGGCTGCTTTTAATATTGCCTGACTTTTTTTGAACCTTGTAAACAGGTGAGATTAAATCTGTAAAGAATGTTATACATAAAAATGCTCCATAAATGCGTACATAAAAAGCTAGTGTCAGCTGTAGATAATGGCATCAAAAATACTACTCAATTTAACAAAACGATGGGTGCTCACTTAGGCAGCACCTTTTGAAATTAGCATATGGGCTCTTGGATGAATAACCATGCAGAATATTTAAGGTTGTCTGCCAGTTTATACATATGGACATTGTACACAAGTACTATTGCCGAGAATTTGTTACTTTAACCCCCCCCCCCCACAAGCCAGTCTATGGAGTATGTACAATATCTTAAGCTTAATGGTAATTAAGTTTCAGCATGGTGCGAAATAACATTTTATGTGTCTGTGCTGATGCCACTACTTGGTCAGATACTGCAATAGGTCCATCCAGATGCCTCCATCCGTGATCTCATGATAGATAAACACTGCGCTTCTCAGCAATGACATCTGCTGGCAATGTGTCATAATGAGCCAAAATTCAATGCCCAAATTAATATTTCTAGGAGGTCTTCTCTGTTGCAAACTAGGGCAGGATTACAGAATGAGGAAAAGGTTATGCTAACAACTACATGTCCATTTGTACTCACACCATCAGCCTGGCTGGTGCAATCAGTTTCTTGTACTAACAACATAACTGGTTTGTAGCTGTCTAACCTGCACGAACTCTCCATAGTCTAGAAAGCATTAATTATTATGAAGAGCATTTTTAGATTCAAGAATAATTTGCAAACTAGCTTTGATTTCTATCAGTCTTGATTTCTATCAACCTACCATTTAACCCTAAGCATTTGCTGGATAATGTATGAAGAAATTCCACTTCAATCAACTTCCCAGCCCCAATTAGATCACAAATGGCTTTGCCTGCCTCTGCCATCACCCAAGCAACATCTCTTGCTCAGTGGGCCATCCATTGCAACTTCTGCTACTACTATAGGGGATGAAACACATTGATACTCTGATGGATTATCCATGGCAAGGTAAACACAATATGGCTGTCAACCCACTGTTGAATAACTGATGACTTAAAAAAACACAACGCCCCTTGATTTCTTTTTTCTTTTTGAAGGAAATAGGAGATGGGCCATTTGTAATTTGAAGAGTTTAAGAGGACCTTTTCTTTCTTTTCACAACCTTCATGAGTGTAACTATTTATTTAGTATGGTGCTGACATCATATCAAGTGGTAAACATCAGATCCACAAAACTTGTGACTAGAGAAGTACAAATCCATCAGTTTTAGTTCTCTGTGTTTCTCAATTTTCCCATCTTAAATCAGTGCTGCACATTTCTGCAGCAATTTGTGATTTTTAAAAAAATGAAAATTCTTCAGCATTGTAGTGTGAATTTCTCCTAAAACATTTTTCAGTATGCAGTTTTGACAAATATATATTTTCTGCATGCAATTTCCCCTAATATATGTCATGTTACTTTCACTAATACATGCATTCATGTGCACACTTGACATTAATATATACATCTTTTGTAAACATTGCTTGGCTGAGGAACAACAGGGCAATATTATGAAAATTGTGAATTTCAAAGGACATCTGTATTTCTGTTTTGCATCTTGTAATGGAAAATTTGTCTTTAAATGCAGACTGAAACAAATTTCCCCTCCATCCCCACCTATGACCCAGCATGGTGAATCAAGCCCAGGATTCATGTATCATGGAATGTCATGTGGTTTACTTTACTGTCTTCACATTACATTCTCTGACAGGTAGCAAAACCAAGAGCTTGGTCATACACCTGATGGATTAACTCACAAATAGGAACGCTTGAGGAATTCGCTCTTTCTAAATTTGGTTCAGCCTTACCTGATCTGCACATTTTATCCAGTGACTCCAATTAAAGTGATGGCTACAGTCTCTTTTTCACGGTTTATTCTTACTGGGGGCAGGGGGGGCAAGGGGAGGTCAGGTTAACAGATAACCCACCCCAATAAGATAAGGCCAAAAAAATCCCCCAATTGCTTCCCTATTTCGCAGATGAGATACACAGGACTAGTTCTTGCGTCATTTACAAAATACAAGAGGTGCTCTCTCAGGATGAAGAGAAAGGTGTAAATGTCAAGTCATATATAGCAAGTGAGTCCCAGGCTACCCTGGTGCCTTGCCTTCAATGGTAATATTAATGAGTTTTCACCATAAAATGTGTGATTGCAATGCAAGTGTGAGAGCATTTACTTTTATTTTCTTTAGGTTAGTCAATATTGATACCCTCCTTTTCTATTAAAGATAATCTAGGTGACTACATTTATCTACATTTTTAGTCCTGAAATTACGTCTGTCCCCCCCAATACTATAAGAAGTGGGTGTATGATATTGGTGGTAGAGATTGAAAGTTGTACTCAGGAGGCAGACTTCTAGGGTAGAATTCAACATCATGTTATGGTGAATGTCATGCCAGCACAGGCATTGGTCCTATGCTTCTACTCTCACAAGATTGAATGTATTGCCCTCGGCTGTACTTGAGGGACACTTCCAACAGATTCCACATGAAAAACGCTTATGTCCCTGTGGAGATGGCAGTAATGAATCGGTGGTGCATGCCCTTCTGGCTTGCCCTCTTTATAAAGGAATGAGATTATCACCCTCTTTTATTGTCCATTCTGGATTGCCCAACCACTGCCACAGTGTCCTTTCTCTTGGCAGATCAAAATGAGCAGGTGACAGCAAAGGTTGCAAGGTTTTTAGCTGGGGCAATCAGAATAAGACCCACTATTTGACTATTGATTCAAAACCCTAAAATGTATTTTTATTTCTATTCTTTGTATATCATATTGTTGTTTTATTGCTATGGCTGATGGCTGACGCAAATAAAGATTCATTCATTCATTCATTCAAGCATTGGTCCCTCTCCTCCCCCCAAGTGCTGTTCTGAGGGTTCACCCAACAACCCCAGAGCCAATTTCGGGGTGCTGCTGCTGGGGGAATGTAGGGGAGAAGAGGAGGGGAAGTCCCTAAAGCACAAGTGGAAACCCTCACACAGGGCCTGCACTGACAGAACATAGCAGGACATATAAACTGCAACCCAATACCAGGGAGTATGTACAAGCAAAGTCAATGGAACATAGTTCCAAGGAGAAATCAATTGCATTATGCCTTTAGCTCATTGTAAGGAATGTCTTGTCTGAATTCAGAACCTGAATATATATGTTCATAGAATATATCTTTTTCTTTTTCTTAACAAAAACCTCAAACGTTTTCAGCCTAGATATAGGAGACACTTTCTAATCTCTCGCTGTCCAGCTTTATTCTAGCATAATGATATCAGTCAAGCGGAGCTTAGTCCCATCACAAGAAATACTATGCAACCAATAAAACTGGGATGTGCAAATACAGTGCCAAATACATCAGAGCAATAAGACTTTGGGGAAATCATCTTTTTAAAAAAGGGTTGGGAGTAAAGAAGGACAATATATATATTTTAATGAAAAATAGCACAATAGCATGGTTCTTGGCTCATGCTGCCGGGGGCAATGCAGGGGGCAGCAGGATTCAAAGGTGCCTTCCTCTACAGTGCCAAAGTTTTTAAGCATTTACTGTACCTGCAGCTCTCAGCAGTGAATCCCCAAACTGGTGATAGAACTCTCCAGAATTTGAGGGGAAACACCCCTACTTGTGCACGCTACTTTTCTTCTCACCCCCCCCCCCCATGCTGGCAACTCTTGTGCTTCCACACAATTTCAAAAAACGGATGTAGGCACTCATAGCTGATAGAGAAATATTCTCACTTAGATGTGTTTAATGCACCTGCTCCCATGTTACGCCTATGGTGGCTGCATTTAAGAAATAGGGTACACATTGAAATGTGCGCTTCTTTGTTTTCCTTGCCTCAGGAGGGCTAGAAATTTTAGGCTAAATTAGGCTAAGTTAGACATGTTGGTTTCAATGAGCTTATGCATATGTCTAGCCCTGTGGTAGATTTAGGCCTTTAAGTTTGATATCTTCTCTTTTATTTTCTGTTAGTGTAGCACGTAGAAAAGCTTCTTTTCTTCCTATGGACAAGGTATTGGAAGATCCCACAGAAGTAACGTACTCAAAATACCAAAAATGCACAAATAGCTATCCAGCTGTCGTCAAATAGATTTTGCTCATTCTGGAATCATATTTGCGAACACTGGTAATAGTAATATGCATGCAGTCTGATTCACTGCATCTTGATTCACTTCCATCACGTTGACCTCGCAATGTTCTCTCTCCCACCTCAAACACTTTATTAAGTAGATTTTACGGTGTAGGCCTTTATATATATTTTTTCAAGACAGCCTGCAAAAGAGAACCATAAAACAAATATAAAACAGATCAAAAATATCAGAAACAAAAGCAATTATCATAGCAACAGTAAAAATACCAATAGCAGTAGATATAAAATCAGTTAGAATCCTGGGCAATCTTTTTTCTTTCCTTTTTCAAATGTCTAAAATGTGGCTCTCCATGTGCCAGGAGACATAATATACAAATGAATGATTGGGAAAAACTGTGGAAGGTGGATCTCAAATTTACTGCATGTACCACACTTAAAGAGTATATGAAAATGATGTATCGTTGGTATATAACTCCGGTAAAACTTGCTAAAATGTATAAAACAAGTTCTAGTAAGTGTTGGAAATGCAGAGAAAAAGAGGGTACATTCTATCATATGTGGTGGGAATGTAAGGTTATTAAAAGCCACAGGGAAATGATATGTAACGAATTAAAGAGAATGCTTGAACTAACCTTTTTAAAGAAAAAAACAACCAGAATCTTTTTTATTAAGTGTAACAGAAGCAGAAACACCCCCATCGTTCAGCCCGGACACTGAGATCCAGCACCGAGAGCCTTCTGGCGGTTCCCTCATTGCGAGAAGTGAGGTTACAGGGAACCAAACAGAGGGCTTTCTCGGTAGTGGTGCCCACCCTGTGGAACGTCCTCCCTTCAGATGTCAAAGAGATAAACAACTATCTGACATTCAGAAGACATCTGAAGGCAGCCCTGTTCGGGGACGTTTTTAATGTGTGACATTTTAGTGTATTTTTGGTCTCTGTGGAAGCCGCCCAGAGTGGCTGGGGAAACCCAGCCAGATGGGCGAGGTACAAATAATAAATTATTATTATTATTATTAATTCCTAAAGAATAGAAGAAATTATTTATGTATACCACAACAGCAGCCCAGATCCTGTTAGCCCAAAGATGGAAAGAAGAACAGTTGTCAACAATAGAAGAATGGCAAATAAAACTTATGGAATATGCAGAAATGGCAAAACTGACAGCAAAACTCAGAGACTCTGACAATGAGTAGTTTAAAAAAGAATGGGGGGAAATATTGTATAAGTGCAGAAATATTGTAAACAAGTTGGTACATTGTCAGGGTTCGATTAAACACTTGTAAGCAGTAAGGAACTAGAAAATGTTAAGGAGTAACAACTGGATAAAAATGATAACAAAATGCAGAGAATGAAGTAAGATGTAAAGAACCAGTAGAAGGGGGTGGAAAGAAGCCTTGAGGTTTAAAGAACATCAAAAGAAGGCTTGTAAAATAGTAGGATTCCTTATTAGAAGTTCAAATGTTAGATTGTGGTTTGATTTTTGTATCCTTATTTTATTGTTTACTATCTGTGAAAAACAAAAAAAAAATTATTTACAAAAAAAATTACAAAAAAATTAAAAATTAAATGTGGCTCTCCAGGCAACCCAGTCACGTGGCAGCTTATAAATAATAGACAGTGTTCTTGAAGCTACCAGCATGAGTTTGACCAAACTGTGGGAGGCACGACTAAACGACTAAACAACAACAACATTATTAAGAAAGCCAAAGAATGGCAGGGATATTTAGATAAGGACCTCTGGTGCCAGACTTAACAAACAGGTAGGTTCCTTTTGTAAAAAAAGAAAAGGGGGAAAGGGTAACATTTTCAATGTATATATCCCTTCCACAGACACCTCTGTTATGATGATGACATTAAAATATTCTGTTCCTCTTCAGTAAAAGAGAGAAAGGGACACCAGATGTATCAAATGTATCTTTTTTGGAGATGCCCTTGATGTCAGGAAAAAGCACCAAGGCAAAAGCCAGCTCCAGATGGCTGGAATGCAAAACAACATGTTGTGGTTTGCAGATGTACTGTTGGAGAAAAGGTGGAGCCTATTCTCTGTACTGAGCACCGGATGTTAGCTCAGAGTGTCATGTGACCTGTGCTGGAAGTACAGAGGAGGAGTTGAGTCTCTTCTGATGGAGTCTGAAGGGAACGTCACATTTCTATGTACTGTTGAGTGACAGGAATAAAACATGTAGAAAGGACTCCTGTCTGTCTCATTTCTCCTCCCTGGGAGAATGCAGGGAGGGAGAGAGAAGCAGAGGGTGTGTTCTATCTCACGTCTAATGAGAAGAATCGCCGGGTTTGTTTACCTAGCCTGCCGGGGTCGCAGACGGACGGTAAACACAGTATCTCGCTCAACTGCCTCGGGGGAGGCCAGGTACCTCTGCCTGTGAGCCGAGATAACTAACATATGGTAGCAGAGGATGGTTTCGATCCATCGACCTCTGCATGAGAGGCTGGTGGAATGTCCTCCTTTGCTCCAAGGGAGAAGGCAAGCGTCTGACAGAAGCCAGAGGCTGAACAGACCCAGAGGAAGGTGTTTTCCAAGCAACGGAGATCAAGGTATGCTGCATTTCAGGCTAAAAGTGTGAACGCAGGTTGATTAATTCCCTGGTTCACGGGAGCTCTGCGTTTGAAAAACAAAAGCTCCGGAAGGAAAGGCCTGCAGCTCAGAGGCTGAAGCCTGCATTCCACAGATTCTTGTGGTTAAGATAAGAAGTCCTGAATGCACTCTTGCTAAGTAACGAGCATGGAAAGTTACTGGCTACGCAGCTGCATTGTGAGGCTGGGAAAGCGAAACTAAGCCACAGAGTGTTTTGGCTACAAGTTTTCCATAGCAGCCAGCGTTTAGCTGCCAGGTGCAAAGAACGTAAACAACTTGCAGTTTGCCTGCTTGAGAAAGGAAAAAACTGTTGGATTTTACAGCTTGACTGAGAGTGTGAGCCAGAGGCTTGGCTTCAAGATGGATGCCAAGAAGGGGCTGCCTTGCCCACCTCCCCTAAATAATGACAATTATTCATCTTGGTCTGTAAAGATGAAGGCTCTGCTGCAGAATCAGAGGCTTTTTGATGTAATTGAAAACCCCATCCCTGCAGCACCAACCGGAGGTTGGGAATCACAGAACGTGAGGGCCAGGACTGCTATAATTCTGTGTGTCTCAGATGAGCAGTTGGTGCATATCCAGCATTTAGAAAATGCGAAAGAGGTTTGGGACACGCTGCGTACAACGCATCAGAGAGATGCTGGTTCTTCAGCATTGCTGAGAAGTTGACCAATCTGAGACTTGCGCCTGATGGAGATGTTCAAGCGCACCTGACAGAGATGAAGTTTCTGCGTCAACAGATGGTGGAGCGCAATTTCCGTCTTCAGGAGGAAGTGTTTTGCTTCATGATGATAAACAGCCTTAATCGCACCTACAAGGTTGTTGCCAGTCAGCTTGGTTCCCTACCGGCCGCTCAGCTAACCGCGGAGAGAGTGTGTGCTGTGGTCCTGAACGAACACGACAGACTTGCTGCACTGGAAGTGAAGGACAGGGGGAGGGTAGAACAGAGTTCTAATTCCCCCACTACTGGTGGTGCTACTGGAAAGCATGGAGTAGCATTGAGTGCTGTCCGATGCTACAATTGTGAACAGACTGGGCATCTACAGCGAAACTGTAAGAAGCCGCGACAGTCAAAAGGAGCGAAGAGCAGCTCTACGAAGCCTGAGGCGTCAGGCAAAAGCCGTACCAAGTGCCAGGTGAAACCTGCAAAGGCTATGATGGCGAAAGGAACCACGCCAGATGTTGGGAACGCCTTCATAATCGACACGGGATGTACAAAACATTTATGCCCGCACAGAGGACTGTTTTCGACGTTGAAGAAGCAAAGTTTCACTGTGAAACAGGCCAACGGTCAGGAGTTGGAAGCGACTGGAATTGGGACTGTGTATCTTGAGAGTCTGAACTTGACTATAAGCGATGTTTACCTGGTTCCAGAACTGAAATTTAATCTGCTGAGTGTGTCGCAGATTGCAAAGAAAGGACTGAAACTGTCCTATGATGCTAAAAGCTGCAAGATCTACAAAGATGGAGAACTGTTTCTTACTGCCAAAGAGAAAGATGGACTGTATTTGTTGACTTTTGATCAAAGTGATTACATGAAATGTAATTCTTCTGATTCTAACGTAATCTCTCTTGCAGGTGTGACCAAGAGCGCCCGGAAGGTGCCGAAGGTCGACAGAGCGTTTCAGCGGGTGTATGCTGATGTGATTGGTCCTCTAGAACCATCTAGGGGCAATGCAAAATATTACCTTTTGTGTGTGGATTGTTTCACTAATTATTCTTGGGCTTATTTGATGGAGAAACCACAAGAAACTTTAGAAAAGTTTCAGGAGTTTTGTGACAAGGTTAAAAATATGCATGATGCTAACATAACCAATGCTATGTGAGGCGTTCTGATAGGGCAATACTCCAGATATTATTTTAACCCAAGCCTCTATTGGTACATTAGAGGTTTCCTTCCATCTCTGGGCAATAACTAGTCTAGCTGCTGTGAACAGGAAGGAAATTAATTCTTTAGATTTAAGGGTGGAGTGATAATAAAGCAAGTGCTGAATTAGGTGGGATATATTTTTTGGTAATTTTGGAGGTCAGATGAAAAACTTTTTTGCCAAAAGGCGTGGACCACAGCGAAACCTTGTTCTCCACAGTCTTTCCAACATAATGGTGAGCTTGAAGGCTTGATCTTTGCAAGGCTTGTGGAGTCCAATGCCACTGAAAGAAAATTTTAAGGGAAATTTCCTGGAGGTGATGCCAAGGAATATCAAGTAAATTAAGCCTTCTTAAAACAATTGATAGTCGAACGTGTCCACCTGCTTAATTACTCTATTCTTATTTTGCGGCTACACTGCCTGTGATCAAGCCAGGATTCACAACCTGGAATCATATTACGTTCTTGCAACTGACCACCACCATTCCACCTCTACGGAAGGATGAGCAAGTATTAAGGTAAGCCTGGAGTGTTGAAAAAGCTGGCATCCATTTTTTATGAAAGGCTATGGAAATGTTGTTTCTGTGCGAGAAGGATCCCAAGCGCATTACATCTTTCATATAGTTTTAATAGTTCAGACGGAGTCAGGATGATTTCCAATAAATCATACCTGTGTTCAGGCTCTCATGGCCCCAGGTTGTGTGCTGATTATTAGTTGTAGGCCGGCACCTCAGTATTTTCTCCCTGTCTTCTACTTCTTTGCCTGCTTGACCCCTCTTTCTCTCCACCTCCCCAACAATATAACTGTAAACCCATCACCGTTGCCCGAGGCTGGAAGAGCCTGACAAGCAGTTGTCCTGAAACTGGTATTGGCTATTAAACAGAACAAGGGATAAGCTCTACAAGAGAGTGACACTATTGCTAATCTGCCCTGGGGCATTAACTCTTTGCCTGTGTGCATTATGCTGATCCACTAACAGCACAGAAACCTTGAGCCTGAAACACTCAGCTAAAATTGCCTCTTATGTAAGGCAGCATGAGGTGCTGCTGACATCCCATTAAAGCTTACTTAGTTCATCAAGAAAACTCAGAAATGATTTAACCTGATGGGATGGGATGAGCTTCTAGCCCTAGGAAACCCACAAAGTGTTTGTAGTTATAATTAAGAAATGCACTAGCCCTGCTGTTAACCTAATTGATGCAAAGCCTTGATTGGGCAGTGGCTCGGATTTCCCTAGCTGACTTGAATGCAAGAACCACACATTGTTGTTGCTTTTTGAAAGGAAGAATATAAGGAACGCCACCAGATTTTTCTTTTCACTTTCTGCAAAAGCGCACAGGCTTGGCTGCGATGTGAGGGAATGGCTCACCCAAAGAGAATGGTAACAAAGAGAAAGCACAGTGGCGTGGCAGCTCTTCATTAAGGGTGGCAAGCATGTGGCTCTCTTCGCCTCCTGATTTTAGACTGGAGAATACTGGCTTCAGTGAAAAAGTGAGAATTCTTTCTACCAAAGCACATGGCAATCATTTCTCCACAAATCCTCAGCACACAAATAATGGGAGGCAAGGTTTTTGTGTGCTGTCTATTCTTTCTAAAATCTATTTTCCTTCCCAGCAACAAAAGAAGGGAAAGCATGTTCACATGCCCCTTGGGAGGAAGTTTCCAGGGTGCCTGGGTGAATCTTCCACCTGTGCCTCTCACTTTCTGGTGATCGTACCACTGTGGGAGCCAAAGGAGTAGCTGGTATTGCTGCATATCCCAGAAAATGGCATTGCAGATCTCAAGACTATTGCAAGCCAACAGGGGTACAGAGGTGGAACCTGTCGATGATATGTAACAGTGCAATCCTAACCCTCTCTAATCAGAGGTAAGTCCCACTGAATTCCACCCTCAAGAGCCCTTTCTCAATGCACTGATAGGAATCCAAGTGGATCCCTGCATTTTATCTCTGTTTGCAGAGAAAGGGGAGGAACCTTCCCAATGAACAGAGAACCCTTGAGTAGTTTCTCTGTCTATTGCTGAACAGCAGTATTACGCTCTGACAAAACTAGCTCCCCCACCAAGTAATATTTATACAATCTAGTCCTTTCTTCCAAAACTTCATAAGTGTAGGACATTGCATAAACATATGTTTCAAAGAAGTATTATTCTTGTTCCATCTTCAATATATTGTTGTAGACAGTCCCTTTCTATACAAACATAACAGAGTTCAAAAAATATTATTTTTTGTTTTATAAGACATAATTTAAAACTCATCAACACCTTTGCTACAGAAGCTCGCACTGTCTAGGTAATATAGGAATCTCCAATTCTTTATTCCATTCATTTCTCAGAGTCTGGATATCAAATTGATTTATTGATACCAATTATCTATTAAAAAAAATAGTCACCAGTTTTGGGGTCTCAAAGGATTTAACCAATTGTTCTAATATCTCTGGTTTCTTAGATACTGTAAAAGCTGCTGGACCAAACAGGGTTATTAACAAATGCTTCAATTGCAAATATTGCCATTGGGCCATTTCCAATAAGTGCCATTTATCTTTTAACACAGCATATGCATAGAATTAATCTCATTCATATATCAATTGGTCCAGAGTCAATATACCTGCATACATTTAATCCTTCCATACTACTCCCCCAATTTTTAGAGTAGAGTTTCCCCACTGTCAGTTTAGTGTACAGCGGTACCTCGGGTTACATACGCTTCAGGTTACAAACTCCGCTAACCCAGAAATAGTACCTCGGGTTAAGAACTTTGTTTTAGGATGAGAACAGAAATCGTGCTCTGGCGGCACAGCGGCAGTGGGAGGCCCCATTAGCTAAAGTGGTGCTTCAGGTTAAGAACAGTTTCAGGTTAAGAACGGACATCTGGAACGAATTAAGTAGGTAATCAGAGGTACCACTGTGTAAGTAAATAAATTTTCGCCTATTAGCATTAATTCAGGGGCGCCGACTTATAAAAAATATTGGGGGGGCCCATACCGGGGTCCTGCCACTGGTTCGCTCGGGTAGCCGGGAGAACGCAGTTCGAGGTGGCGGTGTTGGGGAGAGACCCTCGCTCAGGGCGCCACGAGACTTGGTGGCCGGCGGCCTATCTGGGGGGTTTTGGAGAATATTTCGGCGGAGCGATTGGGGAGGAGGGGGCTTGTTGACGGATTCTTCAGCTGGGCCGGAGATCCGCTGCTGGGGGGTCCCTGGGCCGAGTTGTGAGCACGGCCTGCTGCAGGGAGATCCAGCCGATTGCGCGACGGGGACGGCCGGGGCTCTCCGGCTAGGGCGCGCGGCTGGCTGGCTGGCGAGGGAGCAGGTGGGGAGGAGGCGGGCCTCAACCACTTTGGCTGCCCCCTCCAGCAAAAATCCTGGCTACGCCCATGCCCCCCCAGGCCCCAGCTCCTTCTGCCCCCTCCCTTGGTTTTCTATATAGTAGACCCTTCGGAGAAGTCCCGCCTGCTCCTGCGTCCCCTGCCAAGAGATTTTCTTTCCATAATGCAAGGCTGCATTTCCCCCTTCCCACCCCAGTTGCTTGCGGGTTAGTTATTCCCCTCCACGCTCTTGAAGCAGGCAATCCTTTTTAATTTTTTTAAGGTGAGCTGAATTTCCAAGCATTTGACATTTTGGGTGAGGCGGCGGCATTCCCAGGCGCGGCGAGAGATGCAAACAAAGCAAGAGGGCTGCCCTTTTGGGGAAGGAGGGTTGCTGCAACCTGCACGTCTGCCCTGGCCCCTTGGCCAAGCAAACTCCGCGGGACGGGGAGTGCTTGTCGTTGTCTCTGCACCAACAGGCGCCTCGGCGGGGGCCGCCCGCCCCGCAGAACAGGGAGGCGGGGAGAGCAGGGCTCCCTCCCCGGAAGTGAGTGCCTGTTGCACAGCCGGAGGGTTTCGGCATCGCGGCGCCTTGCATGACGAGGGAGGCGCGGCGGGGAGCAGGGATGCCACTCCGCGCTTGCTGCCCCGGGTAGAGCCCCGGGTAGCGCCCCCATCCCCCCCAGCTCGTGCTGTGTCTTGGTTCATGTGCATGCGATCCCCTGTCTCGCGCTGCGGATCCTCTCGCGCGCGGAGAGGCGGCAGACACCATGGGGCTCCTCGTGCTGTTTCTGGTGCTCGGGTGCTTCTACAGGTACGAAGGTGCAGCGGACGCCGCGGCAGGCTGATGCTCGGCGGCGGCGCTCTGCTGGAGGGGCGCCCGAGATTATTGGGGGGGCGGAGCCCCCCCAAACGCATTTTTGAGGGGGCTCGGGCCCCCTCAGGCCCCATGTAGTCGGCGCCTATGCATTAATTCTGATTTAGCCCAGTTTACAGAGTATCCAGATATTTTACCAAAGGTATATATTGTTTGCATCAATGCAGCAATACTATTGTGAGGTTTTGAAACAAACAAAAGTATATAATCATGGAATTGTGTCTTGAAAAGTCCACATCAGTTTTGATTCAGAATTCGATATGGCAATAGTGCTATTAACCAAGTTAAGAGATCCCAAGTTAGGGATATTTGTATTTTGCAAAGCAGTTCTGGTGGTGAGTCACAGCTTCATTCAAAGAAAAGTGCAGCTGTGTGAGGACTAGAAAATATTCCAAGCATTCATTTAAAGAATAATGGCATAGTAATCTCACCTGTAAATCTCTGTGCTCATATCCCATTCAATTTATCTTCTATGAACATTCATACAAGTGATAGCCATCCATAATCTTTATCTTTAAATTACTAAACAATTCTTTTTAGAGATTTGGCTCAGTGTGGCTAAATAAATCCACAATTCCTGTAGAAGTACTTTCTATGGGAGATGACACATTTATTGTTTTCTTCTAGACTTTACTCTTTGGTGAAGGTTAACCTGGCCCTCTTCTGATGTAGGCCGACAGCTTCTGAAGTATTGTGCCATTCCTTAGCTTGAATATAGAATTCTGACAAAAGTAGAATTTTGACAAATCTGTATTATAGCACTTACTTAAGATCATAAGGGGAGCCCTGCTGGATTGGATCAGCATCCTTTTCTCAGATTGTCCAACCAGATGCCTATGGGAAGCCCACAAGCAGGATATGAGTGCAACAAGACTCTTTCACTCATGACCTCCAGCAACATTTTGCTATCACAGCTGGTGCTTTGCTTTAGACAGGATAAGTAGCAACCCACAGTAATCCTTAGGTGGAGTTACCTTAGAAGGTGTTGGGACTATGAACATCTAAGATGGATACCTCAGCTGGGTCCTCAGAAGGATGGCCAAAGGCTCACATGCATCAGTTCACCACCTCTAGATGTTCCCAGATAGTCAGACTGGACTGATCTCTACCAGTAGTCAGGCCAAGATAATGGAAAGTAAATGCTTCATACACCCAACCTTTTGTATGGCTGCTAAAGTTGTGATGTACTATTCACCCAGCTCCGTTTCATTGGCTTTCTCATTTCTTCCATCCACATTCCTGCTGCAGGTAAAATGAGAGATTTTAGGAAAGTGCATCAGAAAAAATGATCCTGGAAGGCAAAGTGCTGTTGTTGATAACATGCAGAAAGCTTCATAGATTATGAGGCATTCTTTGATTTCTCTGGGAATTTCTTCATAGCAGAACTAATATGGTTACTTTTGTTGGGTGGTTGACAAAAGGACAAAGGCACAAATATAAGAAGGTGGGGGAATCACTTTGCTACCTAAACTATAAGAGAGAATTGTTAAGCAGAAGTGGCTCGCTGGTTAAAGTAAATGAAGCAGAGAATGCATAATTTTCAGAATGGAGAGATGTACACAATGAGGTCCCTTAATGGAACTGCATTATGACTGGTGCTTTTTAGCTTGTTCATATATTATCTGGAGTTAGAGGTGAGAAGTGGGATGGCCAAGTATATTGATGGCATGAAAAAAATTAGGTGATGAAAATAAAGATGGATAGTGAAGAGCTGTACAGTGGTACCTCGGGTTACATACGCTTCAGGTTACATATGCTTCAGGTTACAGACTCTGCTAACCCAGAAATAGTGCTTCAGGTTAAGAACTTTGCTTCAGGATGAGAACAGAAATCGTGTTCCGGCGGCACGACAGCAGCAGGAGGACCCATTAGCTAAAGTGGTGCTTCAGGTTAAGAACAGTTTCAGGTTAAGAACAGACCTGTGGGACGAATTAAGTACTTAACCCGAGGTACCACTGTAGAAGGATCCCTCCAAATTAGGGAAATGGTCATTAAAATGGCAAATGCTCAGTGGAATGGACAGTGCAAAGACAGTCCAATAATAGTCTGTTGTCCCAAAAACCTGCAGCTGGCCCTGCACATTACTATCTAAACCCTGTAAGATCATTATTATATCCAGAGTCTAAAACAATAAATTGCACCACTGCTTGCTCTCAAGGAAGGAAAACAGCCAGACTCAGAGAGAATGATCTGTACAGTTTTGATGTGTTTCAACTCTTAGAAAAGTTATATAGGAAAGAATTAATTCAGCATTTGTCTTTTACCTCAACTTTATTCAAATGCCTCCAGAGATCAGTTAAACTGCAGGCAGCTTCTTGTATTTCTTTCAGAAGACCCAAGTGCACCCTTAGTGGGCTTCAGTCACAAGGACATCTGAAGATGGATGGAATTGTAACAGGAGTCTAATCCATTTGTCTGCAGTGCAGAGCCAGTGTGGTGTAGTGGTTAAGAACGGTAGTCACGTAATCTGGGTAACCGGGTTCGCGTCTCCGCTCCTCCACATGCAGCTGCTGGGTGACCTTGGGCTAGTCACACTTCTTTAAAGTCTCTCAGCCCCACTCACCTCACAGAGTGTTTGTTGTGGGGGAGGAAGGGAAAGGAGAATGTTAGCCGCTTTGAGACTCCTGAAGGGGAGTGAAAGGCGGGATATCAAATCCAAACTCTTCTTCTTCTTCTTCTTCTTCAGAGATGATTTGAAGTTGCTTCCCTGATGTAAAGAAAGCTGAGAGACAGACAACTTGGAGGTGAGGCTCGCTGTGTGTTTGAGCACTTTCTGTACACCTGACAGTCATAATGGAATACTGTCTGTGATTTGTGAATATGAGCGAGTGGATTGAACTGTGTGGTGCTTTATTAACTGCACTGCCATTGAAGCATTATCTCATAGACTAATTGCCACAGTATAAAACCCAAGTATGAGCTCCTGCTAAAGAGAATCTCCCTTCCTTTGTCCAACACCTGCATAACAGACACTATGCCATCCCAGCTGCAATGCTACTCCTCAGCCATGAAGGAATATGCAGGAGTTGTGCCTATATACATATATGCAATGTTACAGGATATATGCAATACAGTGGTACCTCTGGTTACGAACTTCCGGAGGTCTGTTCTTAACCTGAAACCATTCTTAACCTGAGGTACCACTTTAGCTAATGGGGCCTCCCACTGCTGATGCACTGCTAGCACGTGATTTCTGTTCTCATCCTGAAGTAAAGTTCTTAACCGGAGGTACTACTTCTGGGTTAGTGGAGTCTGTAACCTGAAGTGTTTGTAACCAGACGTGTTTGTAACCCGAGGTACCACTGTATATGCAATGTTACAGGATAGGCTTAAAATGCTATCTTTAATTGTTGGAATGCTAACAGTACCTTGTGCTTCTTGAGAAGAAAGAGATGTCCAGTGGTTATCTTTTGCCATCTAAATCCTTAAAAGCAGCCGAGTGGATCAGAAAATGAAAGCATCAGAGGGACCACGATGTGGCTTTAATGACTCATAGTGTTTCACGTGCGAGCCACTCCATACTAGAATTTTTTGACCTTCTCACCACACAGCAACACATGGAAGCATTTTGTACAGTTCTACCAACAGATGTTGACACACCAAGGCTCAGGCCTTACTACTAGTATAGAATAGCCAGCTGTGTTCTTGCTCCAATGCTGGAACAATACTACTCTGTGGAGTCAGATTATGCATGGGGAATTGGTTAGGTCCAGTAGACCAGCTGGTCTGTGGTGCCCTTTTGGCTGAGCCAGGTCTTTACCAGCCCCACACAAGTCAAGTGCAGGGCAGTGGGTGTGTCGTGGCTGATATGGCCTGGTGGGCCTAATTAAGGGACCAGCCAGAGGTCCTCAACCCTTGAAGTAGACATTCTGAAAATGCACTGTTGCTACTAAAAGCAGCAAGTCCATGTGGAATTCTCTGCTCCACACCCCTAACCTCTTGGGAGAAGTGTCTTCCTTAACCTCCTTATGTTGTGCACAATGACTCTCATGAGGTCTAGCCAGCATGGTCAGGGATGATGCAAACTATGGCCCCAAACATCTGGAAAGCACCAAGTTGGGAAAGGCTGGTGTAGAGCATCTCCACATCCCTGTAGTGCAGGGAAAGGGAAAGAGTGTCATCATGTCAAGCAAGATTGATTTATTGACTTAAATCATTGCCATACTGCTTTATAGACATTCTTTTAAACCCCTCAAAGTGGTTTACAACCTAAAGCATCGAACAGAACACTACAAAATATCAAAATAAAAGATGATAGATGAGGGTCAAATACAAAACACACATTTAAAGCGGCATAATTAACAGGAAAACAAAATGTTCCCTTAAACATTGCAGATCCCAAAATACCACAAAACAACATCTTTAACGGCTAAATAAAACAACTGAAATAGAAGCTGCATCCATGCTTCCCTCTCCCCCAGAATAACTTCTCCCAAACACATCCTTTGCAATTTCCCACACATGAGCCTCACTCTCAAGTATTCCCACCAACCAGACAGACAGCACAGCTAATCTGCAGCCAGCCATTTGTCGCAAAGGGGACGTCTGGTTTTCCAAAAATACCTGGCATAATTTTCGACTCACATATCCTCCCGCCTCCATTTAGGGGAAAACAGCAACACAACCGCTCCTTTCCCACATGTCCCATTCATGCAGGGCCTTACTCTGTATCCGTTCAGTCACAGAATCACAGTTGGAAGGGACTACAAGGTTCATCTAGTTCAACCCCTTGTGATGCAGGAATCTTTTGCCCAATGTGGGGCTTGAACTCACGACTCTGAGATTAAGAGCCTCATCCTCTACCAACTGAGCTACCCCAGCCCTCTCACAAAGAGTGATATTCAAAAGACTTTGAAAGTCATGAAAACATTACAACCCAGACTCTCACTCAGGGCAGCCAAAAACACGATTCCAGTTACTACCCAATAATGCACCACACACTTTCTCCCACTGGCTAATACATTCAGCAGTACAAATTTAAAATGGGTAGTGCCCTTGCGGTGACTTCAGTCACACCACTTCCTAGTCTGTGGGCTGGGGTGCAAATTTCTTAGCTGCAGCTATTTCCACTCTTCTCCTCTTCCTCCTTCAGAGGCAGCAAGAGCACCCCAGGGTTGTAGGACAACAAGGAGCAAGGTGGGCAAAGAGATGGAATGGCATCTCCCCTGCCCCCAGGTTCTCCCCCCAGCAACAGGCAAAAAGTATAAGAGGTCAGTCGATGTGCCTGCTGTGCATCACATTAGGGGAATGCTAAACTCCAATGCTACTGTTTTTTGTATCAGCCGTGAGGTTTCCTTCTTTGTTCGTAATTGCCTAGTTTATGTTTTATTGAGGCTTCCAAATGATTTTCCAACAACATAGCAAGAACAAGAATACCCTTTTACAGCACGTTCCCATATCTATATCCGTTCTCCCTCCTGCCTTTGCCTCAGACTGCCCTGTTTTTGAAAATTATATAAATACTTAACAAGGGATTAAAATAATCCCTCCCCAGAAAAAAAGGCGGGAGGGAAAGGGGAGAACCAAGAATAGCTGCTTCTCTTTTCTATTAGTATACGCGTCTTAAGCAGTTTCCCAACGTTTTTGTACTTTTTTAAAATTTAGGGAAGCATACATGGTCTTCTCTTTCCCCCCACTCCCCCATTTTATCCTTAAAACAACTCTGTGAGGTAGGTTAGGCTGAGAAAAATGACTATTCCAAGGTGAAATTCATGACCGAGTGAAGGTTGGAACTTGGTTCTCTCCAGTCCTACTTCAACACTCTAAACATTGTGTCACAGGGGCCACTTCCACTCTCCCTCCAATGAGTTTCGTTGCATCTACAAAGTGGGGTGTTTTGCTTAGTTTGAGACATAATAGTTTAGCTTGAAAACAACAAAAAAGAAAAGAAAAGAAAAATTGCTTGCTGCACTGAAATGAGATTGAGTGTTTTCTCACATTATTAGCACGCCACTAGATGTATGCAGTGATAAGTGTCAATCTGCCACTTATCCTGGTACTTTTCACATATCCCTAGGTTTATTAAGAGACATGCTGACTGCACATCGACATTGCTTAAGTCAACTTATTTTGCCAGAACCAACTTTAGTGAAGCATTCTTTCTAACGTGCATTAAGGCTGCCTCTTGGAGCAAACTATTTTGTAGAATAGCCTGGTCAGTGCCAGAGATTTCAAATATTAAGTATAAATAAAGATTTGAATAACCCACAAATCATTAACCGGCTCAATTTTCAGCTGGGGATAATTAATCCAGAATCACTTTGCTGGGGCTTTGCTGCTCTGTGTTCATTCCTCCCTTCTCCTTAAAAACCATAAACAAAAAACAAGGCTTATTGTGTATTTTCCTTTCATCTCCTCTTGGAGAACTCTTAATGCCTCTGTTTCTCCCACTGTCATTAGATCAGCTGGGTACACAGGGTTTCAAGAGACGGGGAAGAGGTCACTTGCAGGATGAAGGACTTTGTTGGTAAGTTTTAATGGGCTCCTAAAATATGTCATTTGCCATATGTTGGGGGAGGGGGGAGGAAGGAGGTATCTTATCTTGTTTTCTGGGCCAATCCAATGTGAGTCTGGGGGAAGTTGCTCATCCCTGGTTGGCACAATACAGAGGGGCAGAAATATTTGTATTAGAGGGTGGTGTCTACTTACCCCATATGATCAGTGCACAGATTTCCATTTTTATAATGGACTTTTCTCCCTCTCCTTGTCCCACACTGTCCCCCAAACCACTCTCAGAACAGATTTGGAGAGCATACAGTGGGTGGGGGAAGGCAGGAAGTCCCGTTGTGCAAGTGGAAATCCTTGTACATAGTGTTTAGTGTCTTGGGTAGAAGCCGAACTTTCAAAGGATAAAATTTTGATGTGGCCAGAGGTAGCTTGTATGATAAACAAAATGAAGGTAATTCTGGGTATTGTGTTAGCATTGAGGAATTTCTTCATATTAATATTAATAAGGGCACTTGTATGCAGTGGGAATAAAAGTCTAAATCTGTGCCCTCAAGTTAAAGCTGAGTTTCCAACCTGCACACAATCGCTTTCTCCTATCAGAAATAATATCTATCTACAATGTACCCCTCTCTGTGGTGATCTAATTAGAACGCTAACTGATGTAGCATTCTGACAAAGCCAACAGTAGGAATGAAGATTTAGTTGAATGGACAAATTAGCTTTGGATTTTCCTGCAGCCATAAAAGCTTTTATTGTAATTTTCCATTTCTGCTCCTGGCATATTTGCATTTTGCTTAACAATTTATCTTCCGTCATTTGTCAGATATTATCAATCTCTTGTTAATAAGTTAAGACAGCTCACATTAAGTCTTCTTAATATGCGCGTGTGCTCATTGTCTTAAATAGGCTTCCTTAGGCTCTAGCTGTGCAGCAAACCCATCTCCTGCTGCTTCTACTAGCAAGAGGTCAGCCATCAAGGATGGGCATAAATCTCCCATGTGTGGAGCATTAGCAGGAGCGCTTGGGTTTGACATCATGACCTCTCAAACTCTGTGTGAGCTACAGAAATGGCACAAGCCCTGTATGCTAGCATAAGGAGCGCAAGGTGGTTGGCATCCCTGTGTCTCAAGAGACAATGGAAGAGTGCGCAATTGGGGGGTAAAGTCAAACTGCTGGAGAGCTGCAGGACAAAGCTACAAGGACAACATGGACAAAATGGGGAAAAAAGATATTCCTCAAAGGGCATTGGTAGAATTGGAAGACATCTTCTATACGGCATCAGCTAGCTTGCTTCATTGTGCCACTTAAAGCCACTTTCCCTGGTATTCATTACAATTCTATGCCAACTCCTGAGACTGGAGAGAAGGCAATACTGCTGTGCACTCTGAGAACAGCCCAGCATCAGGGGCACTATATCCCCCCAGGAAAAGACTTTTTATTGATTTATTGAGTCTCATCTCATACTTCCTAAGATGGTCAATTTTTCTGCTGCCTCTGCATCTATTATTCCTTCCTGGCTAGCATGTGCTTTTCCAAGAAAAGGTAATGGTGATTGCTCACGCGTTTCCTCTTCTCTAAATCAGGGGGACTTTTCTGAGCCCTTCTGGTCATCCTTCCAAGGGCTAGTGATGGGCAGGGCCAGAACCAAAAGTGGGCAGAGCTTTCAATGTAAATTGCCCCTTTGTAAAGAAGGCTACTTTTTACATATACACGCCCCTCTCTGGTCTCCATCCAGACAAGCAAAAGGCATTATCAGAGTTCAAGGACATAGGAGGTGCACAGCAGCAGCAGAGCAGGGTGGTTGCCACTGAGCTGCCTTGGCCTATCCTGGCTGTTCCTCTGCAGCTCACTTGGACCACTTGCTCACCTCTCTGGGTCACCTGCCTGCTGTTCTATTGTCATGATGCAGCTCACCTATCAGTGGCCATGTGAAACCGCAGCATGACAACAGTCTCGCACCTTTTTTATATAGTAAGAAAAAAGAAAGCAAATTCCCACAAGGCTTCCTTAGAACAACTAAAAACAAATTCCACAAGGCTTCAGCTACAACAGGGGATCTGATTACTATTCAGAGATGGCTCACTGCAACTGTAGGTATGCCTTCAGCAAAGGAAGTCCTGGATCTTTTCCAGTTAGCCCAAGGCAAGGCTTCACCAAAGGAACAGACAGACCATCCTGCAAACTCCCTAAGGAACATCCAGTGAGTTCTTCTTCAAAACATTGTCTGCATCTGCAGCTCATTGTGTCCAGTGTTCTTATTCACTGACCTTCCAATTTTTCTCCTCCCTTTTTATAAACCCTCTTTCTCTCCTTATGCAAGAACATTCTATTCCCTGTTATT
Source organism: Podarcis bocagei (assembly GCF_964188305.1). NCBI lineage: Eukaryota > Metazoa > Chordata > Lepidosauria > Squamata > Lacertidae > Podarcis > Podarcis bocagei. Next base: position 75,040,652 of record NC_138126.1, read on the forward strand.
GCCAAAATTATACAATGGCCTCATGGCACTTTGTTGTTAGCTGCTCCCCTCATGGTATGATACCTGCATAAAGTGTCTTTGTATGTGTCTGGATGAAAAAGGAAGTCCCCCCCCCCCCAACTCCTAGAGCAAAACTAATATCATAGAATCATAGTATTTGAAGGGACTATAGTGGTAATCTAGGGGGTCATTCTCCATGCAATGCAGGAATCTTTTTGCTTAAACCCATGATCCTGAGATTAAGAGTCTTATGCTCTACTGACTGAGCCATCTAAGCATATATTTACTTTATGTTCCTCATATCTCTGACCATTCAGCATGAATATCCCCAACATTGTTCATCCGATCTCTCCCTCCATCTTCCCTTTGCTGCTTCCAAATTGTGCATAGCATACTGTGGCATAGTCTACTGTATAATCATAAAAAAAAATTCCCCTAGAAATGTTTCAGCTCCAAGAGCCTTCTGGAGGTTCCCTCATTGCGAGATGTGAGGTTGCAGGGAACCAGGCAGAGGGAATTTTCAGTAGTGGTACCTGCCTTGAGGAACGCTTTTCCATCAGATGTCAAGGAAATAAACAACTATCTGATTTTTAAAAGACATCGGAAGGCAGTTCTGTATGGGGAGGTTTTTAATGTTTGAGGGTTTCTTGTGTTTTAATACTTTGTTGGAAGCCAGCCAGAGTGGTTGAGGTAAGATACAGCCATTTCTGTATCTTAAAACATGCACTACATTCTTTTCTGTGTAGTTCAGCACCACTACAGCTTTCATCTTTAGCTTTGTTACTTATCTTTAGGTGAAAATGTTTGTCAGAACTAGGCCTTTGGCTGATTAAAGAATCTATGGCTTTTTAAAATATGTTTGGGAGGGGGGTTATTGGTTTGTTTTTGTTTCATTGTGTATTTTGTGTTCTCATTTTGTACTTTTATGTTGTGAATGGCCTGGTGATCTTTGGCTGGTGGGTGGTAAACAAATTTAAATCATCATCATCATCATCATCTGATTACCTGATGATGTCAAGACAGCCATTGCTCTAACTCTGAATGATGAGGGAAGAAGAAAAGCCAGGAAAATGTTCAGGCACTTAAATCAATTTTTTCTGTCTCATCACATAGGGCTGGTGTTTTCATTGCATGCCAGTCCACAATCATCCAGCTCAAATGACCAATGTGTTCCTGAACGGAAGGGAATTAATTTATTAATGGTTGATTTTTTAAAAACAAACAAACCTCTGTTTGCAGAAAAGTGCACCCTACAGTAAAACTGCTTATTCAATAGTAGTTCCATTGACTGCTGAAATGCCACAAGGGAGTGGATTTATGGACTCCAACAAACCATCCAACAAACCCTAGTTCAATACTGGAATATTGAAAAACCAGTTTCTAAGAAAGACCAGTTTCCAAGACCAGTTTTTAAGAAAGACCTGTAACCACGCAGAGATTCTATTGACAAATACTGTACTTAAGCTCAGGAATCGTTTACTGATTGATCTTCAAGTCAGATACAGTATCTGCTATGTTTCTTGAAGAACCTTTGAACAAGAAAGAAACAAGACAGCCCATCCAAGAGAAAAATAATAATCTATGGAGATCCTGCATCAAAAAAGAAGCTCACCAAGCTACAGAGGTTTTAAATTTTGCCAGCGACTGTAATGGGTGGGGCATGGTTTTATTCATTCTTCTGAAATATGGTAACCAGTCCTTAAATTCACTATGTTAGCAAATACATTCTTCCAATCTGAAGTGAAACATCTCAACAAAAGCTGCAGCACTCATTTTTAGTAGGGATTTGAGCTTTAAGTTAGCAAAAGTTTTAAAAATATCTGACACAGAAGCCAGACTTATGTCTAACGCAAGCAGTTTTCAGCTGACAAACTCTGAACTTCTGTGACCCTAAAAACCTGAAAGTGATGATGCCCTGGCTCCCTCGAGTCAACTCACTAAATTAACTGTGTTTTGGGGACCAACCAGGCTTGAGCAGACGCCAGATACTGTCATGCTTGGTAGTGCAATATGATTAAACATCAAAGCTGTTCATTCTGCTTGTTGTGATCAAAAAGAGTTTTAGTTCCTGCCAAGGGCCCAAAACAAGTTGTTTAACAATAACAGAAATCTGAAGAGAAAACAACAGGACAACAACATGACAATCCTAGTGCACAACTCTTCAGTGTTAAAAGGAATTCTGCTTCATTAATATTATTTTAAAACACGTTATTCAGGAGTTTACAATTTCATGGCTGTTTCGATAAACTTAGTGGATGAGCTAGTCCACACATGACTCCTGCCCTCCAACACAATTATTTATTCATATTTTGTTTTATCATTACTGGAACAGTTATAGACCAGTAAGCATTTAGCAGTACCATACCAATGTACAAAATTAAAACAAAATACAATTTAAGATATAAAAGGCAGTTCTCATACAGTCAACAAATACTATAAATGAATACTATAAAATACCACAGTGACTAAGATATAAGGCAAACAGAAATTGACTTGAATCTTTCAGATGTTCCTTCATTTCTGTGAAGAACAGAGCAATATCTGCCAACTTCCCACTGCACTCCTCCACCATACTCCACAGCATTGTGAAGACTTCCCCCTCACAATTCCTAAGAGCAGATATTTCTGTGGTAGGAATAGGATACAAAAGGGAAGGAGGCAGCAAAGCTCAATTCTGTTCCTTGACTTCTGCACTATTTGCAAAATAAAAGTTAGGATCTAAACCATAGCACTCTCCTTTCCGAAAATGGACAAGAGAAACTGGATGAATGCACCTAAGGCCCTAGAAACATAACACATAGTACTGTGATAAATTTATATGGCTAATAGCTTTCACACAAAGATTTTGAAACTCCAGTGAAAGGGGAAGTAGGTGGCTGGAAAAAATAGGTTGTAAACACACACACAACAGTGCACAAAGTAAAGGTAAGCATTAATTACTTCTGTAGATTGCATTAATAGCTATCATTCTACATACTGTATAACAGACTGGGTTTACATTTCCAAATTCAACATGGGACATTGAATTAAATGTATGGGTTTGATTCCTGGCTGGATAATTTACATATGCTGATAGGTCTTTTTGTGCACTGCATCATTTACAGACATACATCTTTTTTAATTGACCCAAATATTTCCCCCTTTTTTATAACAGCTGACTAAGCTATGTGCCCAGCCTGTTTTAGTACTTCTTTAAAATTAGAAGTGCATACAATTTCTATGTTCACATTTATGTAGATAGAATGAGGAACTTATTGGGAAGAACATTCCCCCACAGACCAAGTTATGTCATAGTTTGTTATTTAAACTAGAGTAGCTTTTGCACTCCAGTTCTCTCTAAAAATAAAGGGTGAATGAGCCTTGAGAGGCAACCATGCAATTTAGATAACTTGGGACAGAGCTAAAAAGAAATCGAAGAGTGTTAAAAACTAGCATGTCAAGGAAGGGAGGAAGAAGTTAAAAGTGGAAGATTGAGCAGGCTGCAAGCACTGTGAGACGGATTCTCCACATCGGGGTCTATACATGTGGTCACCCAACTCATGCAATTCTTCTTCTTTCATAAAAACATCACACAAATCAGGCTTTTGTGTGTATTAGGTCCTCCCCATGGACCACTTGAAGGTTTCTGAGCCTTGGCAGACCACTTTTCTGTCTGGCAGAGCAATTGCGTAGATGCTGTATGATTTCTAAAGCTTCTTTTGTTTCTTATATTGCATTTTTTAACAATGTATTTTATTAGTTTGAAAACATACAGCTAACTAACTACATATACAATATACTAAACGAAAAACATACAAAGCTACAACCAAGAGCCTTCCTCAAGCCTCATACAACCAATCACTAAGGTAAAAATTGTGTTGAGTCTCCTTTCTTTCCCACCTTGCACCTACAGCAGTTCAGTAGCTGCATGATTGATAGGATAGGGCACACATCCGCACAAATAGTGGTGCCCCCTCCCCCAGGTAAGTGTCTGAACTTATTTATAGTCATAAAAAACTTTACTTGTTAAATATTCCAGGGGCCTCAGGACAGAGCTATAGGGAAATCATTGAAGAGACAGGAAACTCTTGCTTCCCTTTATTTCAGTACCCATGTAGTGAGGTCTATCATTGCTAAGTACAGTTCATTCAGAGATTTCACAAACTTTGAAATAATATTAATTAAGAAGCTCCTTAAAGGAAGTCTGAGTCAGTTATATAAAATTCTAGAAGATCTAGTTAATATATTCTTATCAGCGTAAATAGGAAGATGTGCTGCTTACAATTATCTCACGAGGGAAATGGAATGGTATGTTGAAGCACAGTCTGCATGAATCTCAAATAAAAAGTTTAAGTGAATGTTCAGGTGGTATTTAACAGCACAGAGACTGAGTTGAATATCTACCAATATGACAGAAAAATGCTGAAGATGCAGTGTAGATTATTCTAATTTGTTTCATACTTTTGGGACTTGCTCCCAAATTAAAAAGTATCAGACTTCAATATCAAATGAGATTAAAAATATTAGTGGTTATGAGTTACCTATGAGTAGCTTAATAAATGTCCTAGGATATCTGAAAGATGCAATACTTCCAGATGATTAAACGTTTAATGACTATAGCTTTTATTGGCAGTGTTCCGGTTAGCTGTTGGTTATAAATGGCAGGGGGGGGGGATATTAATCTACCCTTAGGAATATTGAAGAATAAGTATTTAAGGATACCAATTTTCGAATATAGCCAAACTTACCAATAGGATAAGAGCAAGAGAAGGAAACTAATGAAGTTACTTGATTATACAGAAATGCAGCTTGTTTATTCACTCCTGCAACAAAAAGGTACAGGATGCAATTATGTCACATGCTTTGCAAGAAAGGATCAGATCATTAAACGGTTTTCCTCCCTATTTGCTCCCAACTTTAGGGAGTATAAAAGAACAATCTAAATGCTTATTATGAGTTGTCTTAGTATTATACTTATGAGTTATACTTATGAGTTTTCAGTATTATACTTATTTACCTTATCCTCTTTTCATTTTGTATGTATTGTCTTGCACCACCCCAATCTCTGAGCGTTGTGAGCTTCAAGGGGTTTCATTTTTTTAAATAAAATATTTATTAAGATTTTCAAAAAATTACAAAACAAAAAGAAAAAAGAAAAATACAAAATAAAAATGGTTAAAAACAATTCAATCTTTCCGTCACATATTTTTCATTTGCTTATTTCCCGGACCTCCTCCCGCCTCCCTTTTCTGTATTCCAGTTCAGATTGTTAGTTCAGCAAATCCCTCCCCTCTTTATTCATCTTAGACTTCAATTTTAAAATATTGTGACTTTAAATTTTTACCTATTAATAACCATTTTCTCTTATTCCCTTATAACATTACAGCTAAAGACCACTTAGTTTCTATCCAACATCGTACTAACGTTCATTAATTTTACAATATTTCTGTAGATAATCTTTAAACTTCTTCCAAACGTCTTCCACCGACTCTTCTCCCTGGTCTCGGATTCTGCCAGTCATTTCTGCCAATTCCATATAGTCCATCACCTTCATCTGCCATTCTTCCAAAGTGGGTAGATCTTGTGTCTTCCAATACTTTGCAATAAGTATTCTTGCTGCTGTTGTAGTGTACATAAAGAAAGTTCTATCCTTCTTTGACACCAATTGGCTGACAATGCCCAGGAGAAAGGCCTCTGGTTTCTTCAGGAAGGTATATTTAAATACCTTTTTCATTTCATTATATATCATCTCCCAGAAAGCCTTAATCCTTGGGCACGTCCACCAAAGGTGAAAGAATGTACCTTCAGTTTCTTTACATTTCCAACATTTATTATCAGGCAAATGATAGATTTTTGCAAGCTTGACTGGTGTCATGTACCACCTGTATAATATTCTCTCTTAGGGCATTACATGCCGTAAATTTCATACCTGTGGTCGAGCTTCAAGGGGTTTCAGGCACTTATCCAGAGTTTGTATTTCCTTTTGGAAATGAGGCATAGCAGAGACTGTGGTGTCTTAATGATATATGGTTTATTTATACATATATACAACCTGAGCCTACGTGGAGGGAATTCACAGTATTAACATCCCCAAAGGGTCTGGTTTCTCCTATAGCCACAGACTTGGACAGAAATTAAACATCATGCTCTGACTGTCTCCCATTTGCTGCTTTTTCTCTAGCTCAAATCACAGCCCCAGAACTCTACTTCATGCTCTGGATTTGTCCTCCTAACTGTGACCCCCCCCTTTCCTTTGTTCTCTTAATGGCCCATCACCCAGGCAATCACCTTATGAAGAATTCAGCCTGGCTGATGTTTTAACACTTACTAGATCCAGGGATCAGAGGGGTCTCACATACAGCCTGCTTCCTACCTCCCACCCTGCAAACTCATAACAGTAAGATAAATAAGAGTTTCTATGACTAATTATTAATTATGAATAATGCATTATTTACTGCATCAAATACATTCACGTTCCTTTTTTATATAGATATATTTTTGTGTGGACATTTTTATGTGATTTTTAAAAGGGAAGAAACCAATAAAAACAATCATAAAAATAAAACAAATACTGAAACATCATTTGAACAAGATTTTCTTTTTGTTAGAAGTAGTTCTGATGTCAGCATCAGCCCAATTCAGGCAGTATAGGAATGTGGAAAACAAAGCACAGGCCCAGAAATAAGCATGCTGCTTCTGCTCCCCAATAGGTTGGAAGGTGGCTGCAACCAGAGACCTGATTTTTCCGGGGTCATATATTGTCCAGGAAGCCAACAGGATTCTAAGTAGGCTCCCTACTATACAAAGTCAACACATTCAACACATTGAGGGCAATGGTTGCAGGGGGGTCAGGCCGCCATGCTTGTCCCAGCTCCCATGTTGTCTCTCTAGTTTACTAATACTTACATTGGGCCATTGTTAACCATAGAATTATTCTGAAGTCACAACTGCTGTTAATCCACATGTTTAGTAAAACCGTTTATATCTATGTACGGGCGATAAATTAGGCTTAGATGCTTCCTGAATATCTTGTTAGAGAGTGTTTTCAATGGTTTGTAGCATTAGTCCACCACAGGCTGCATTCACGTGGCAGTTTATTATGTTTTCATTACTTTCCCCTAACTTTTAAGTTGCACATTATATTTGAGCTTTCACATGATGTAAGATCCACTTCGGGAACTATAGTTTAGTGTTCATTTCATATATTCTGGGGGTGGGGTGGGGGGGTGGGAATCTGTTTGCAAATAGTATAGAAGTGAGTGCTAAATCTGTGCTATATTCCACTATAGCTTTGCTATATCTATATTTCGCTATAGTTCCAGAAGTGGGGTTTTTTTTTACATACAATGGTACCTTGGGTTACAGATGCTTCAGGTTACAGACACTTCAGGTTACAGACTCTGCTAACCCAGAAATAGTACCTTGGGTTAAGAACTTTGCTTCAGGATGAGAACAGAAATCTCATGGTGGCGGTGTGGCGGCAGCAGGAGTCCCCATTAGCTAAAGTGGTACCTCAGATTAAGAACAGTTTCAGGTTAAGAACGGACCTCCAAAACAAATTAAGTTCTTAACCCGAGGTACCACTGTAATTTGAAAGCCCAAATATAATGAGGAAATTAACTTTTTGGGAAACATTGTGAAAATGGAATAAACTGCCATGTGAATGCAACTTAAAGTTCACTCTGTTCCTCTTCTTACCTTCAGATGGTAGCCAGCAGCAAAAATATTCCAAAAGGGAGGATATTAAGCAAGCATGCATTGATGATGAATGCCTCCTGTTATCCCAACAGAGTTATCATTCATTTGATTTAAGCTAGCTTCAGTGGCATCTTCTTGCCCTTGAGGATTTCTTCACTTTTTCTTTCAGAGCTCTGTGTTCTTTGTTGAATTTCTGTCTACAGCTGTGTAATGACAACATACCAAACTGGAGTCATGGCATATTGCAGTGAACGACATGTTATTAGATCATATTATCAAAAGGCGTCCATAATCGTCTTTGATGTTGCTACCAACGTTATCCATCTCCATCTAAGTGAAATTGGAAGCTGGGATATTTCTGATCTGTTTCAGGTGGTAATTGCCAAAGGTAGTTTCAGTCTTTGTATGGTAAATAATCCCTTGCACATAATCCCTTCTGCCATGCAGATAATGTCATCAACAACAGGGGCAATGCCTGAAAGGGTCAGATACATGCAGATGCTCAATTTGTACAATTCTTCCACATCAAAAATATGATGATGATCAAGTAAAAGGAGGGGTCCACATAATTTCATTCATTCAACCAATTTATTTGCAACCAAATTTTCCCTCTAAGGGAAACATCATACAACAAATACATTTTTTAAAAAAATAAACAACATGTAGTGGGGCCGCTAGGGGTGCCTTGGAAGATGACCGATAATACCATCTTTCTGGCTCGCACGAGGTAATTTAGAGGCTGATTATGGGGAGTATATCAGCCTCCCTCGTCTCCCCAGGGGGTAGGAAGACGCTGCCTTGCCTGCGGTTGCCCATAAATCACCCCCGAGTTCGAAAGAAGGAGGGGGGTGGGGGGCACTGGGCGGAAAGCCCTCGAGCGAGCTTCGGAGCTCCCGGACGCGAAGAGCGAAACTAGTTGCATTGCTTAAAAGGGAAAAAAATTGGAGAAAAGTAAATGCACATGTTTCGAAGTCAGGGGTGTATTATCTGCTAAATAAATCTACCACTGAGAAGATAAGAGTGATGGGACGGAATGAAGAGAAGACTCATAAAAGAATCACAGCCATGTCGGTATGTTGAATGGAACGGAAAGGGGGGGGACTTTCTTTCTTTTTCATTATGATTTACCTAACAACACCCCCCCCCCAGAAGAACCGTCACAATGCCTGATAGCAAGAGAGACTGGAAAAGAAACTGTGTGGGGGAAAAAATACTAACAAAAGGTTTTATTTTGTGAAAGATCTGGAAAGAAGAGAGGCTTTCTTGTGGCGTAGTTATTACAGTGATCCGCCATTATGAGACAGACCTTGTTGCGAGACCTACAGTCAAAGGTAGGGTGAGCCACTGCTCGGTTATCAGGTTTGGATCGTAAATTTGAAAGGGCAATAACCCTTCTGGAAAGGCTGATTTATGTGCAATGGGTCTGGGAAAATTAAGGAGTGGACGCCTAGACTGTATTTCATCTGAACTGACTAAAATGGCGACGGCCACTTGAACAGGACTTTGGGATTTTTGGATCTGCGTTGAGATGAATTGCGGGAGAGCATTACAAAGTTCACACAGGAGTATAAACAACGTTGTTCCTTTCAACTCACTTGTGGAAACAACTCGGAGGTTATTAAGAAGAAAAAAAGATACAACAAGGAGATGGGAAGATGGGACTTGCGAATACCAAAGCAGCAGAAATAGAAGACGAATGGACCCCTACCGAACTCGAAGCATGGGTACCCCCCACAAAAATTTAAAATTCGGTTAAATATTTGGATTTTGTGATATGTGTTGGCATAATTTGGAATAATTAATATGATATGATAAGATTGGTTTGTTAAAGGGAAATTAAATAAAAATTATTTTTTGGGGGGGAAGAAAATAAACAAGATGTAAAATTATCTTATTTCATATTTTATATGCAAAAAACTTCACTAAGCACAAAAGGTTGCAGGAGCTTCTTCTCAAATGCAGCCCTTGCCCTTTTGCAGCCTTACTGGCAACTTCTGACAGAGTATGCATGAGCCCATATTTTCTCTCTCATTTTGATTTATTAAAAATATTACCATTGCCTTTACTTCTCTTCAGAGAGCTCTATTTAGCCTATTATTTTATTTCATATTTATTTATATCCCACTTTTCCTCCAAGGAGTTTAAGGTGGCACATATGCTTCTCCTGCTCCCCATGTTATCCTCACAACAACCCTGTGTGGTAGGTTAGTCTGAGAGGCAGTGAATGGCACAAGTTCTCCCAGGTCATAGTCTAGCACCCTAACCATGGCACCTCAATACAACTCTCAATAGGATTCAGGAATACAGCTTTTTCCTAGGCTGAACACTCCACCCTAACCTAAACAAAGAAGTCACTATACGTAGCGGAAAGCATCTTCTCCATAAATACATGTACACACTAGTCAAGTAAATGCTGTGGAGTTGTATGTAATGTGCATTATTGCAGGGGTGAGCAAACTTTTTCAGCAGGGGGCCAGTCCACTGCCCCTCAGACCTTGTGGGGGCCAGACTTTTTTTTTTAAATGAACGAATTCCTCTGCCCCACAAATAACCCAGAGATACATTTTAAATAAAGGCACACATTCTACTCACGTAAAAAGAAATAATACAGAGATGCATTTTAAATAAAAGGACACATTCTATTCATGTAAAAACATGCTGATTCCCAGACCGTCCGTGGGCCGGACTGAGAAGGCGATTGGGCCGGATCCGGCCCCTGGACCTTAGTTTGCTTATTCATGCATTATTGTGTCTTCCAGGTGCTGAGAAATTATGCTACAGTGCACCAAAAGCAGCATTGAGATGAAAACTGACTTCTGATTATCTATCTCCTTTTGAAGAAATACTAGGTTTAAAGCCACCATAAAAGGTTAGCCTTTCCGGAGAAGAAATTAATGGCTAACCAAGGGAGGATGGATTGAATTATTTCTCTGATCACTGAGGTCCAGAATGCTCCGTAGGTGGTAATATTTCAGAAACCAACTCCACCATACTTTCAACCAGTTTCCATTTATCTCTTAAGTGAAAGGCCTTCAAACATCTTGTAAAATTCCAAAGGTACAAAAGCAAGTATGTTTTTATTTGACTATGATTCTGCAGGATTCTGTTACATAAACTTTCAATAGTTGCTCAGCTTCTCCATAGCTTATTATACCACAATTGTCCCAGAATTAGTCAGTCTGGCAAACAGCTTGCTTGTGTTGATATAAGTGTGTATTGGATTGCAGCCTTAATACCTGTTAGTGGTTTTATTTGGGTTTAATGCCTGAAGAATGACTGTGATTCATATTTACTATTTTCAGGGTTAATTTTTAAACTGTTTTCACCTGTCCTGGGACCTGCTGGTGAAGGCAGATAAGAAAATATCATCATTATTGTTGTTGTTCAAAAATATGGTTTGTGTGCTGGCTAAATAATAATAATAATAATAATAATAATAATAATAATAATAATAATAATAATAATAATTTATTTATACCCCGCCGATCTGGCTGGGCTTCCCTAGCCACTCTGGGCAGCTTCCAAAAAAAATATTAAAATACTGTAATACATCAAACATTAAAAGCTTCCCTAAACATAAAAATAAGAAAAAGAGCACCAAGACAGTGAAATTTAAAACACTAATCCTAGTTCCTTGTTTCACAGAGTGTCAGAGAAAACAGTAAAATAAATTTGTCCCACAAAGGAAAAGGACAATTTTGTCATTTTCTACTTCTACTTTTTATTAAGATAGTGACTAAAAAGAGAAGCAGGCAGCAGAATCACAAAGGGAAAATATATGGATAGAAATATGGTGAGATGAAAATGCCACTCTGGGATAACTACAATAGTTCTTGTTTGTGTTTTCCCATTATAAGTACTTATCATCGTAAAATGAGTTCCTGATTGTTACCTGGTCAGTTTAAAACTTGCAATGTGAACATGCCTAAGGAGACTTTGTCTGCTTTTTTGATACTGAATGGGTGGTTGGAACATTGCTGTCAACACTGCAGACATTTGCAGAAAAAGAACCCATTTCCTTTTTACACATGAAATAATTGTGGTGTCTGAAGAGACAATTTATTCTCTCAATATGCAGCCACTTCATTTGCAGCAGGCAGAGCCTGAAAGCACTTAAAAAGAAAAGAATCAAGTATGAGCTATAAGTAGAAAGAAACACAGCCCTCCTTTAAGCTGGGACTGCTGGCAACCTCTTCCTAAGTCTGGGATCTATGGGAATAGAAACAAGATCAGGGCTCTGGAAATGGGATGCTGAGTTTGGAGAAAAGTCCACCGAGCATTGCTTGTCTGGGTGAAGCTGATGGAGTAGGAATGTCAATGCATCATGGCTTAGGAATCAATCGAGGGGCAGGAATATATCCCACACTTCTTACTAGGTTGCCCCAGCACTCTGGGCAGCTTCCAACATATATAAAAATATAATAAAACATTAAACATAAAAAAACTTCCCTATACAGGATTGCCTTCAGATGGTTCCGGGGTCTCCATACCTTCCAACATTTCTCCAATGAAAATAGGGACATCCTAAGGAAAAGTGAGACATTCTGGGATCAAATCAGAAATTGGGATGGCTTCTCTAAATCCGGGATGTCCCTGCAAAATAGGGACACTTGGAGAGTCTGAGAATGCAGCCTGAGGGACGAAGATGACAGATAGTTGATGAAGGACCTTGTATGAGATGCAGGGAAGAGAAGATCTTCCAGGGTGGGAGGATGGGAGAAGAAAGGGAAGCTCCCAGGTAAGATTTACCTGTGAAAGAGGACTTCATATCCTTCTTTTTTCTTCTTCTTTGTTTTTATTGTTGTTCAGATTAGTTTGTTTTGCTTTTGTAACATACAGTGGTACCTTGGGTTAAGAACTTAATTCGTTCTGGAGGTTCGTTCTTAACCTGAAACTGTTCTTAACCTGAGGTACCACTTTAGCTAATGGGGCCTCCCACTGCCACCACGCCACCGCCATGTAATTTCTGTTCTCATCCTGAAGCAAAGTTTTTAACCTGAGGTACTATTTCTGGGTTAGTGGAGTCTGTAACCGTAAGCGTCTGTAACCCAAGGTACCACTGTAGTATGAAAGGTCTGAATAAAATAATATATATGAATGGAGCCTGAAGCTGGTGTCATTATGAACTCTGGGTCTGCATGAATCCACAGGACTTAATTTGCACACTGCCCTGTATCCACATATGAGGCATAGGATTGTCTGGGGAATGCTTAAAGGCTTTGTAGGCCTCTGCTTTTTCTAGATAGACATTCTAGGGCAAAGTCTGAATGCACTTCCAGCATGGCAAAGCAAGTTAAAAGTACCTCTGCATAAAACCAACAAACTTTATCTTCCACATAAATCCCACCAAGGACTGGAAGTGTTTTAAGGCGCATCAGCTTAAAGAAGTTTTAGAATGTGCTGGGAAAGAACTATAGTGCTGCAATCTATAACAGGGAACATTCGCTTGACAATAAGAAACCTGATGCACTGGGCTGCAAAATATGCTGCAGTGTAGTATTGGCTTGTTTGTGGTTTTCTTCTTAAGGCAGAATTGTACGTTTTATTGGCAATTTATCGCTGCTTCTTGATTTCAGAAATATAGTTAGTAAGCCAAAGGAATAAAGTTGCTTACTGCAAGGTAATTGTCAATGCCAGAAAGAAGAAAAAAAGTAAGATCTAGCAATATAATACGCTTAAGGGCTTTCACAAAGGGCTCTTTATTAGGAAGTGAATGTTGTGGAGACTGGTTCTCAGCAGAGTGAGGGTGGCTTTTGAAGGTGTTTCTCATCAAAGTTGTGAAGAGGATTAGATGTACATCTGGGCACCTCAGTCCACCCTGTTATGTCATTTTGGTGGGGAATCTTACCTCGGCTCAATTTGGAATTGGGAGAGACCTCATATTTTCCCCCAAGAGTTAAGAATGTAAAGAACAGTAGAAGAGTCCTGCTGGAACAGGCGAAAGGCCTATCTAGTCCAGCATCCTATTCCCCTCAGTGGCCAGCCAGATGTATCTACGAAGCCTGTCAGCAGGATGCAAGGATCAGGATTCAACTAAGGAATTTCGCTAGTGGATGCCCACACATAGACTTCCACTAGTACAGTTGGGTCCCCCTCCTCATTGCACCCCTCAAATTGGCTCTGTGGGAGAGGGGTATCTCAAGAACAGGAGGAGAGATGGATCATTCCATCTGGCAAGCTGAAATGCTTGCACTGATGGAACAAGTGCTATGTTGAATAATATGGGGAAAGTTCTTCACCCTTGCAGATTAACCATTTGTATCTGATGAGGGGCCCACCAGCACATATCTAGTAGGATTGGGTACCTCTCCCCTCTCAGACATTTTCTTGCTGCCAAACTTAGCAAGTTTGACAAACTTTCATAAAATGCTTTCTCTGTCCCATATTGTGTCTATGCCTCACAATAAGTGAGCCGATCTTTCAGGCACACCCACTACAATTTCCTTGGATAGTACAAGAGCCTATTCTAAGCTATTACGGCTTCTGCTTAATGGTCCTGTTCAAGCAGTTTTGGATGGCTAGGCCTTATCTCAGTGTCTCACCTCAGAGATTTAAATAGGCTTGTATATCAAAGCTAAGTCTTTATCTTCTATTTCTATCACTATTCTAAATCACAAGGGTACCAGGGATTTCTCTAAAGCAGCTATATGGCTTGCTGGCATTAGGCAGTACCTACAGCTATCAAAAACCACCCTTGAATATGCATGTTTAACTAGCAAATTTGTTCAAATCTAATGTTCCAGTTGCTAAGCAGTATTTTAACGCATCTCGGGATGTATCTTTTCATCAGTGGTAACCAATCTTTTCCCCCCTGTTCCACATTTATAAGGCTGTGTGTGTGTGTGTGAATTTTCATAAGCATCATTTCCTGAAAACAATTCTACACAGAGCTCCCTATACTTTCCTTTGATTTTCCTATGCCAGACAATTCTGTGGCAGGGGTATCTAACCTGTGACTGTCTAGATACAGCCCCAGTCAACATGGCAATGACCAGGGATGTTGAAAGCAGTGGCATGCAGTCTGTCAGGAGGGAGATGTGTGATAATAATAATAATAAATAAAATTTTATTTATATCCCATCCTCCCCAGCCAAAGCCAGGCTCAGAATGGCTCAAGTGGGTCCAAGAGCCCTCCCACCACCTCCCCCAAAACTCACCTGGCTTTGGGAAGGAGGCAGCAGGGCTTCAGCATCCTGTCAGAGCCCTGGTGCCCCATTCCCAAAGCCCAGTAAGTTTCTGCACAGCTTAGCAAGGAAGGCACAACTCTCTCACACACAACATCAGGACGTCAAGACGCCACCCCCCAAAAAAATCACCCTCGCAAGTTGGCACCTGTGGCCCTAATTGTGGTCCTAATTGTTCCCCTACAAAAAAAATTCACTGCATGTCACTGGATGAAAGGTTAGCCCTCCCTGCATATTTATTTTGGGTGAACCCTCCCCCCCACACTGCCAACATAGTGGTGAACAAGATAAAATCAACAGTAAAATTATAGTGATCAATAGAAAATACATCACAAATCAGTAGATCAAATTAATGCATAAACATAGTTGGATCACTCCTTAGGGAAAACCTGGGTGAACAGCTGCCTAAATGTCAATATTCTAGATGCCTGATTGATGTTGTTTCGGGGTCTGTTTCGAAGGGCAGGTGTCACCACACTAATGGTCCTGGTCTAAGTGGACACAAGATAAACCTTGGACTACAGCACTTCTCCAAATTTTGCAATGCAGTTCTTTAGTCAAGACAAGTGTACCAAAAATGCGTTTAGTAGTGCAAAGTGTCCATATGAATGCATATATCAGCAAAATAACATACGGAAATCCATTATATTAGGGGGAAATGCTTACAAACATTTGTATACAGGGCAAAAGTGCATACAAAAATGCAGCACTTTTTCTAAAAAAAATATGTTTAGGGGTACTCTCATTTTCCTACTAATATTGAAATACTGCCCCTCAATGAGAGCAAACTTAGATTGACAAAATGTTAAGGGCTATGCGTACCCCTGCGTACCCCCAGAAAAAAGCCCTACAGAAATGAATTTAGGGGGAAAATGCTCCAAAATGTTGGTGAATTTTGGAAACAGGAGAAACAAAGACAACCAAAATTGACAGGCTTGTCCATCCTTATTATGGTCTATATACTTCAGTGTTAAGAGTCAAAAATACTTTATACCCCTTCAAATAAGGATGAGAGCTCATTGCTATCTTTTTCTTACACAGCAATATATAAGAAGAGCAAAAGATGCTCAGAGAAAGTGACAAGGTCATTTGAACCAACACTTCTTATAGTGTCATTTGGACAGTCACTTCTCAATTGCTTTGCTGAGCTCCTCGCTATCATATTTGACCAATCCTATGAAAGTGACAAGAGTTATGATTAGTCTTTGCACTTCCTTCTCTATAATAGGGTCTTCCAACAGCACTCCAGTGCCTTTCAGCATTTGCTTTTTTTCAAAGCTGCAGCTCTTTATTCAGGGGCTTTCTATTATGGGCTTTTCATTGGAGATGTGCAATCCTAGAAGGGAACTTGGTCTGTAGTCTATTCAAATGACTCAGAACCATCGATTACCACTGAAAATTCATTTGTCCTGCTGGATTGTACCTGATGCCATTTCTGTTGTCCTCCATCACAGTTGTCAATTCCGATTTCCTTTTAATGATCCGGATGTCTGAGTCCATTTGTGCTGCTCTCCATCACACTGTAACCATTGTGTGATCAAAATCCAATTGCATCATGGGCTTCATAGTGTTACTGTTTAAGTACTTCACATTCCAAGAAAATGTTCAGCACAGCTGAGAGGTATGCACTGTTTGTTCTGAGTGTGTTAAATCAATGATGGGGCAGGGACCCATGGCCCTCCAGATGTTGTTAGACTCCAATTCCCATCAGCCCCAGCCAGCATGGCTAAGGGTGAAGAATGATGGGAGCTGGAGGAATCCAACAACATCTAGAAGGCAACAGACACCACATCTCTGTGTGAAGAGTTGCGTAGTTGCACTTCATATCCTTTCAAATGAAGGTGAGGACACATAGTGGCACATCACTTGTAATTGTTGTTGTTCTATTTATACCCTGCCCAACTGGCTGTAACATAATATATGAAAGAAGCAAACAGGTTCTGAGAAGGAAGCGTCATTTGGGAAGTCAGCATAGGGATTAAGTAAGCTGAATTGTTTGCCTTGACTTTGAATTCCTGTCAGCAGGACTTAATTCGGAGTAACCATGCACATGATTGCTCTTAAAGGCTCACCAAGACCACTTTAAGGAATTGGAGTGCTACAGGAAAACCCTATGAAAGAAAAGGAAGTATAAATTATTATAACTACAGGTAATCTGGAATAAGAGCAATTCTCTTTTATAAAAAGAAAAAAGATGCTTTAACTAGGTGGCTTAACATTTGACTAAACAGAAAAGCCCCCATCCCTCAAAGTTTCTGGGTCTGGAAATCTGAGAAACTTGTGGCATCACTGCACATTGGCTGCCATAGAAAAGTCTTCCTGGTCACAAAATGGCTGCCATGGGGACCTTCCTCAGCACCAAGGCCAAATAACCTCCCAAGAAACTGAGTACAAAAGTCAGAATTGAAAAGCGAGTACCAAATCACACATTTACCCTCACAAAACACAACAGGAAAATACATTTCACAGAAGAAAAACTGGTAGATGCTCAGAGGAACACAACTACTCCGAAAAGTCATGAAAATTAAAACCACCCACACACACCCCAAAGCCAGTAATGCATATACTCCATGAAACATGCAAAACATCACCCCAAATACAAAAACCACCTACACCACTCCTTAAAAACGGGCAATGCAGAAGCATACAAACACTTAAAGTAGGACTCCAGAATATCAGGTATAATACCACCTAAAGTCATCCCCACCTCTATTACTCCAGTCCTCCATCTTCCACACTTACCAGACAGCAGTCGAGTCAGCTTTAGCAGACACCTGGAAGACCAAGCACCAGTATCCAGCTGCTTCCTCCTCCTCCTTTCCTTTCCTGAGTGAAGTGTCTCTGGGACTAAGAGATATTCTTGGAAAAGGAAGAGAGTGGCACAGCTAGAAGTCTGCATTTTATTTTCCAGGTAGCCCAGTGCCATTTGAGGTAGAGTTAAAGAGAAAGAGGGGTATTGAAGAAAACTTTTTTTCTTCCAGAAACAGCAGGGACATCCATGGGTGCCAAGTGGCACTACAGAGCCCAAGAATACCTGAATTGCACAAAAATACATATTCTCTGTTGCCAACACTGTTACAACTTCCCATCACATCCCAGAATAATTGGTCCCTGACTGTTGTTTTTGTTATCAAAATGGCCAAATACAAACAGAAAATCCAGTGAGAATAATTCCTAAATGCAAACCTTGTTCAATAACTAAGCAGCCTGCCCTCATTTTTAGATTAAGATATCAACATACATTCGTTGATTTGGGAGGTGGGTGGGAAGGAAACAGACCTAAAAGACTTGAGACCTGCTAAAATGGACCTAAACTGGCAATCTATCCAGGACTTGATAAACATTGTGGATTATCATCAGCATCATTATTACTATTGTCTGCCTGGGATTGCTAACACAAAAGGAAATCTATGGGACTATCAAGCACAACACATATTGAGAGAACTCAATATATTTGCCTTGGTATGTCACAAGATGGACACACCTGATTTAAAGACACAAGGCAGATGAAAGATCTCAACCCTATTACTATAGAGAAATCCTTTTGATAATTTCATTTAAAGTGCTGGGAATCCAGGGATTCTGTGAGGTTTTAACTCAGGTTTCCTGACAATGAGTTAACAGTTGAAATTAAACCCTTTAAAGGGGCATAATGGCATTACTTGCTCAAGCTAATACAGCTCCAGTAATGCCTGTATTAAAATCTTTAGTATTTGAGTAGGCTACCTCATTAAACATACTGAGCTGTATTTATAGCAGGATACTGATTATTATTACTGACCAATCTGCTCCTTAATGATTCGGCAAGCATGTTGGTTTTTATAGTAATGAAAACGGAGCTCTTAATCAGGTGATCTGACAAGTGTGCAATTTGCCCAGGAAAATTATGCCAGGCTGGAAATGGGGGTGGGGAAGGAAAACACAAAGGTAAATGTCAACACTAAGCGCTAGAACACAGAAACGAATGACAACTAAATAATGCATTTATTCATTTTTCTTATGCTTTGGATCAGAGGAGTGCTCAAAGCCTGAAATGAAGGACTTGATGGCATATAAAGATCCCAAGGTTAGGATAGTCTCGCTTTTACCTCAGTGAAGACTAAATGATTGTTTCTTGGGTGTGGAGGGGAGTAGAATAATGAATCCATTTTATAATGTTCTGTTAATAGGACTATGACTGAGGGAAAGCTTAAGGCAAGTTTGGCCCTCCAGCTGTTTTGGACTACAATTCCCATCATCCCTGACCACTGGTGCTGTTAGCTAGGGATCATGGGAGTTGTAGGCTAAAACATCTGGAGGGCCGAAGGTTGCCTATGCCTGGCTTAAGGCAAAGCCTAGGCAGAAATCTTGGACTTGACAAAGGAGTGTTAATAGCCTGGGATATTCAGGTGATGTGTTTCCATGGTAACCAATTTGTTAATCATAGGTAAGTCTTCTGAATGAGATAAATGCAGACTTTGCTGGCCAGGGTGCAAGTTGGATGAGCAGGATGATCTCTGCGCCAGTATGGAGCTAGTGTAATAATCAGGCCTAAAGGTAAACGGTAAAGGGGACCCCTGACCATTAGGTCCAGTCGTGACCGACTCTGGGATTGCGGCGCTCATCTCGCTTTATTGGCCGAGGGAGCCGGCGTACAGCTTCCGGGTCATGTGGCCAGCATGACTAAGCCGCTTCTGGCGAACCAGAGCAGTGCATGGAAGCGCTGTTTACCTTCCCGCTGGAGCGGTACCTATTTATCTACTTGCACTTTGACGTGCTTTCAGACTGCTAGGTTGGCAGGAGCAGGGACTGAACAATGGGAGCTCACCCCGTCACGGGGATTCGAACCGCCGACCTTCTGATCGGCAAGTCCTAGGCTCTGTGGTTTAACCCACAGCGCCACCTGCATAGATGGGGCCTAATACAGTGGAACCAGCTCAGGATCCAGTGGATCCCATTCCACTCACTACTTGCTGCATGGATTCTGTCACTGCCACTTACTACTATTTAGTTCATTTCTTCCCTCCCTTTCACCATGAGATCTCAGGATAGGTTGCAACAATTTAAATATTAAAAGCAGTTTTAAAAGATTCAGTCAAGGTAATAGGATGGGTCCTAAAATATATATCTCTGGTGTCAAAGGCAAGAGGTTGTTTTTGGCATATGATGAAAATTACATAATGAAAGTGTTAGGCACCTATCTGTGGGGAATAAATCCCACAACTTAAGGGCTGCCACAGAAAATCTCCTCTCTGACACACTTCTGAGGGCATTGAACCTATCAAGCAGCTGATCTGGTGTGAGGTGGGGTGGCAGTCCCAATGTTAACCTGAACCCACCCCACCCCCATAATTGGAGCCACAGGGCAATTTGAGGGGACTATGCACAGCCCTACTGTGTACCTGTCAAATGATGCTCATGGCAGTTAACAGCAATAACGTAATACAATATCGAGTAAAAAAAGAAACAAACATAAACACAGACAGGTAAGGTACCAATAAAATGGATAAAAACAACTAGCTAAGCCAAATGACAGTATATTTACAAGTGAGCTTATGCAGTGGCGTAGCAAGGTGATGTGGTACCCTGTGCGAAAAAATTCTTGTCAACCCCCCCCCCATTGAAATTATTTAAAGAAGGAAAAATAAGATACAGTTGCAAGTGTTATTTTCTGGTTTATTTACTTAACACTGTGAGCATAAGCACTTAAAACCTTTTTTCGCGATGTGAATTTATTATGAATGAATTTTTTTTTTTACTGAATTTTGCAGCTTTGGCTTAATGTACAAATACAAACAAATAGCATGCATATAATGTTTATGTTACTTATCAAACTCAATATCATAGAGAAGAGGATGATCACAATGAATCAATGAAATAAAAAATGTAACAAAAATAAATTCAGCACAACTAACTCAACAGAATGACATGGGGTGACTAACCAGCACGGCAGTGGATAAGATTGGTTGCGGGATGAGTGATCAGCCTGGATAGCTCAGCTGGTTAGAGCGAGGCACTGGTAATGCCAAGGTTGCAGGTTCGAACCCTGCATGGGATAGCTGCAAATTCCTGCATTGCAGAGTTGGACTAGATGATCCTCAGGGTCTCTTCCAACGACAGTTATATGATGATGAGTCACCTGTTGTTTACATCTTGCTCAAGTACAAACTGCAGAGACAGACTTTGGCGAATCAGCGGAAAGAAACACCCCTTTCCCTTCCTTATCCATACGATCTCCACTACACAGTGCTGAGTTCAGCCCATAGCTGTCAACTTTTCCCTTTTCTTGCGAGGAATCCTATTCAGAATAAGGGAATTTCCCTTTAAAAAGGGAAAACGTTGACAGCTATGTTTCAGCCGCATTTCATTGCATTTGTTGACTGAACTAAAAAGTTCCACTACGTATTATGTTGACTTGCTGAGGTTAATTAATTGTCAGACGAAGTTATTAAACTCGTTTTATATAATTTTTTTTTTTTTTTAAAAAGGTGCCGCGGGCCCAATTTTATTTTATTTTAAAAATACATATTTTTGCCATTTTGTCACCCCCCTCAGTGATGACGCCTGGTGTGACCCGCACATCTCCTTCCTACGCCACTGAGCTTATGAAACAAAAGCCAGTCCAAATGAAAAAATATATCTACCAACCAGAGCAAGGGCTTCTCTCCCTCATGGCTGCCAAAGAACCGTAGTGGCAGGGTAGTGTGTTTCCTTTGTATTCAGTACAATATCTGCATGCCCAATACAGCCTACCTGTTGGGCCCCTGATTTGCTACAAATTAATAATGCAACCAGAGAAACGAAGGAACAGACCCTCATCTTTTTGAGAAAAAAGGATTGTTCCTCATCTAATGCAGAGCTGGCTTTGAAATGTTGGAGACTGAAAGCTTTATTCCTGTGTTCTCTGTTGCAACCGGCTGACCCCTCCTTTGCCCACTCTATACCCTTGGTATGAAGAAGCTATAAAAGAGGCAGGAGGAGTAGCCACCACCCCATCAAATTATACAGCTGGGAAAAGGTCAGTGTAGGATGGAAGGGTAGTATAATTCACATGACCGTGAACAGAGTGCCAGGTCAGTGTCTGATTTTTATGCTGAAGGTTTCAAATGTGAGCAGAAAATAGCTCAAAATTGGTTCATTTTCATGACAATCCTGGGGACTCTTATGGGGAGGGGTAGAGGCATTTGTGACTGTAGTCCCATTAATTGTCATATTTCAAAGAACACAGACTCAGTATTACCAGGCTATAGTAGGGAACCTTCTGTTTTCAAAATGCCAGTTGCACACATTTTAAATTATAATTTTGAACCTTTTCCCCTGTTAAACTTTACTTAACAACCATCTTCGGTTCCTGTGTTAATGTCAAAGAGCTGGAAGGTATGTGAGATGTGATAATTGCAGGGGGTGGGTGTTAGTGTTGAAACTTGAGGAGGAGGAGGCTCTGAACTTCTTTGATGCAAGTAGGTTGTGTGTGCATGAAAATAAATACCCCCAGATATCCCTTATAGAGATTACACAAGCTCCAGAATGTGCCCAGAGGAAGGAGATAGAGAAGATGAGGGCTCTAGAGGCCAAGTCTTATGAAGAACTAGAAATTGGATATGTTTAGCCTGGAAAAGATGGTTAAGAGGCAATATGCTAGCCATCTTCAATTTTTTGAAGGACTGCCATATAGCTCTGGAATGGAGAACTAAACTCCAACTCTCATCAGCTGCAGCCAGCATGGGTAATAGTCAGGGATGGGAACTGTAGTCCAGCAACATTTGAAGGGCAGCTCATTGCATGTCGAGGTCCCCAAGCCACCCCCCAATAATTCACACAACACACATCAAATTTTTGTTTAGGTTTTTGGCATGATTTTGGCCACAACTTTATTTAAATACACACATTTGAGTGGTTGCTTAGGCATTGGTTCCGACTACCTGTCCTTGCCCCAGGGACAGAACTGACTTCCAGATTCCAGCGGAAGCCAGTCAGGGAAACAATTTTGGGGAGAAATGAAGCTGGGCATCAGTCCCTCACTTCTCATCGCATGCTCCTGGTGGCTTGCACGGTCCAAGTCCGATGCCAGGGACAAGGACGAAAAGAATGGCAAGCCCCTGGATTCCTTTAATGGAATTCCCTTTCAGCACTTACCCCTCCACCAACCAATTTTAACCAATGCCTAACCGCCAACCTTACAAGTTGTGACTATTTGCAACGCAGTAGGCAAAAACCAAATGGCACCAGCCAATCAGCCAGATGGACAAAATTCCTACCAGGCCCCTGCCTCAAAGCAGACGACCCCATGACAGGCATAGCAAGGTCAAGCAAACAACCCCCCCAATACAGGGAGGGTTGGCGGGTGATCCGGTGCAAGCAGCCAAGAGGACGCCCAAAGCTGGGCGTCCAGCATTTAAAACCTCTGACCCCTCCTTCAAAATTGGCTACAAGCAATTCTCCCCAGCGACCCAATTAACCAATTCACTGCCTGGGTCTCTCCACAAATCCGCCCAGCAACCATGGGGTGGCTTGTATCCCCCACTGCAACACGTGCTCTCTGCTAGGGAGAACATGTTTTCTCTGCTACTGGCATAGATGATAGGGGGAAATGTTTTTGGTTCCTCCAGAGGGTAAGACCTGAACTAATAGATTCAAATTACAAATTCTGAAATTGTTCTATGGGTCTTTGGACCGCAATAAAGATTTATATTATTATTAATTACAACAATAGGGATTTAGACTAAACATTGGGAAGACCTTCCTCTGAATATGACCAGATTGCCTTAGAAGGTGGCCAACTCTCCTTCATTAGAAATTTTTAACTGGATATTTGTTGGCCATGTATCAGCAATACAATAGCAACTGATATTTTGCATATTCAGGCATTTCAACTAGCTGTCAATTTGGTCCCATCCAGCTTTATGATTCCATGTTGCTTCAACCTAGTTTCTATTGCAGAATTTACTCCTCTGAACATTTCCAATGGGACAGAAGTTTACCAGATCCCTTTACCAGTTGATCTTTACCCTATTCAGGCCTACCAATTTCAAAACTATGCAGCAGTGGTATATAACTTAACTTGAGAAAACATGGGGTTTTACAACTGGTACCAAATGTAAATACTGTTAGCTTTACAAAGATTCCTCAAAATTTGTGCAGCTGCATTTGAAGTAAAATCAGTAGCTTCATACAGGGCTTGGGATGTTTCTGAATCCCACCCCCAATAAATTTGTCTAAGGATTATAGTTTGGAAGCAGAAGCTGGTATTTCAATGTGGAACAAATGCATTAGGAATCCTACATTTCACATACTCTCTCTCTCCAAATTTTTGAACAGAGGGAGCCTTGAGCATTTGTGTTTTGCAACAAATTTTAGTTCCTTGCATTCATTCTGCCCTCCCCACATCCTTGATACCACATGTACATTGACAAAACATTGTAAAAAGCAGTTGTCATGTGATTGCATGTAAAGTTCTATCAAGATTCTCTTTGAATTGTGTTTTACTAACAGAATGGGTGTTCACACCAGTAATACACAGCAAAGAAAGAATGTCAGTACAATTATACCTCAATCTCATTAGTGTTCTTTTTTCTTTTGCAGTGTTTTATCAATGCACATGCTTGCATTGGTAATATATGGTTGTTGGTGGTAGGAAGAATTGAATGAAATATACGGATTGAAAACTGCAGCAAAATTATCCTTCCAGAATTTGAGATACTTTCCTTCCTGTCATGGGAGACTTTGAAGGCAAAAATACCAGGAAAGCTAGAAAATAACTTCATTGTTCCCTTTAAAACAAGAGCAGAGTAACAATAGGAAACCCCTGAGTTCACCCAGATACAACTAAGTCCAGTGATATCTGGCCTCATGACTAAGGTATATAATCACAAGATTCACACTGCTTAAGCAGGAGCAAAATGCAAGGCAAAATGGACCCATGGAATAATGTAACTTTGCAGGTTACATGTCAGCTCCTGACAGTATTTTCACCAGGTATCCATTACAAACCAAAACAGAGACAAAGCTTTTGGGTCACCTCAAATGCTCTCTTTTGGAAAGCAACTTCCCAAGGCCACAGGTGGAAGTCTTTTTCTGGTCCTGCCAGAGATCCTTTTAGGTGAAGAGGGATGGAATTGAACCTGACTCCTTCTGTGTGGAAAACACATGTTCTATCTCTGTGATGTGGACAAATACAAAAGGAGTGTAGGAAGCAGACACAAAATAGGCATCAGTGGAAATCAATAAAAATGAATTCATCTCTACATGAGAGGCAAAACTACATTGTGCAATGTCTCTATAATCCCTCTGTTATTGGACATACCTGGGTGTCATTGAACATTTTGCAATACAGTGGTACCTCTGGTTAAGAACTTAATTCGTTCTGGAGGTCCGTTCTTAACTTGAAACTGTTCTTAACCTGAGGTACCACTTTAACTAATGGGGCCTCCTCCTGCTGCTGTGCAATTTCTGTTCTCATCCTGAAGCAAAGTTCTTAACCCAAGGTACTATTTCTGGGTTAGCTGAGTCTGTAACCTGAAGCGTCTGTAACCCAAGGTACCACTTTATATTTATCTGCGTGGTAAACCTGGATTTTTTTTTTTTGTTTTAATTTTTTGGTCATCAAAAGCTGTTATCCTGGTCACAATCCTCCCTGAGGACTTGGTTGTTATAGGGTGGCATAAAAATACCTAAAATAAATTAAAATAAATATGGTAACCTGCACAAGGTTCTATATGACCTGCACAGGGTTGAAGTGCTTCAGTGTGACTGTCTCAATGCATTTGCCTGAATGCAAAAAGTGTACCCTACACAGTATGGGTAAGACAAACACAGAAAAGGATTTATGGCAGCCCCCAGAGAAATTCCACTCTATTTTTTTCAAAATACTTTAAACTTCCCTTGAAATTCCTTGGAGGTTTGGCTCAAGCATAACCCTTTGGAGCCTCCTAAAATTTTGTGCCAGGTGGAATTTTGGTATAACTTTAGCCATCTTCAGGCAAGAACAGCATCCAGCCCCCTTCCCAGCCACAATTTGTCAGTCTCTTTCTGGTGTCACAGTCACCATGTTGGGCATAAGCTCTTGAAGAAGGGAGCCTGCTCTCTGCATGCTAAGCTCCCTGTACAATTGAGAAGCCTGATCCCCTAGCCTTGGCAGTCAGATTCTATAGACATGCATTACCATGCACTCAGTTACAAGCAGTAATTCAGCTGTTATCAATTGCACCGGGATTGGAGGCTTATAGGAAAACAAGCAAGGCAAACTGTGAGGAAAATGGCAATGAGCTGATTTTTAAAGAAATCTTTATGTTCCCTCTGTATGCTGCTGAGTAAACACATTGAAAATGTATGTGGTTTGATTTTCTATTAGCATTACCTTTGAAAGACTGTTGTTGAAATATCTGAGCCACGCACATAACTGAGTGAGAAAGGAGTGGTCCCATCTTCAGCAAGAGGCCTCAGAGAATTAGCTCATACATAGATGTATATCACTTGAAATCTCGTTATTTGATTGGCTAATGCTTAATGAGTTCCAGCTAAACATGCGAATTGGCTCCATTGGAAAACAATAAGGCTCAGGTGATTCGGGGTACTATGCAAGTTCTGCCTTGCAGAACTTCTGCAAGCATTTGACCAATGTTGGTTCTCATTCATTCACACTCTCAGACCTGCACTTGATAATACGGTGGCCATCAAGTGACTAATGCAGGCATAGGCAAACTCGGCCCTCTAGATGTTTTGGGACTACAACTCCCATCATCCCTAGCTAACAGGACCAGTGGTCAGGGATGATGGGAGTTGTAGTCTCAAAAAATCTGGAAGGCCGAGTTAGCCTATGCCTGGATTAATGGGTATGTGTGTGAAACAGCCCATAAGAGGCTCATAAACTTTCTAGTTCCTAATTTTTCTTAGATGCCTTTCTCCACACACCGAAACACGGTAATATGCTCCAAAGGCATATTGGAAGTCTCTGAGTCCAGTTTGAGGATCAGGATGTAAGAAATTGCCCTGGAAATCTTGGCAGGTATGATTCTTGTTTGATATCATATGGTTAACATGATTGAGTTTGGGGAAACTGTTTCATGTCATTAAGGAGCTTCTCTTCATGAATTAGCCAGAACCTGCAGCAATATTTAATTACAGAGGGTGGAATCACATGCAGCAGTAATCTTCTGTTTACTTGCCTTCATAATGGCAGTGTCTCACAACTCCCTCTGGAGAGGCATCCCATGAGGTCTGAGGGGCTGCCAGAAGGAAATCTTCCTATTCCTCATCGTTCAGTACTGACACTGAGGTCGAGTTCTGAAGGCCTTCTGGAGGTTCCCTCACTGTGAGAAGTGAAGTTACAGGTGAGGCAAGGAAGAAAGGGCTACCCCTATGCTATCCATATAATCAGTTATCAGTAATCAATATATTCAATATATATTCATATATGCTTACACGAATCAAGGATTACAGTACTAAAAATCCATTTTGAATCAAAGGGAAGCTGTGCTTTAGCTAACTGCAAACTGCTTGGAACAGCAAAGTTAGGAACCGACCTTTCCCCTACAAACATCCTTGTACCCTTACAGGGGAAGACGTGAATCAGAGATTCTGGTACAAATTCCCCTCAGATACAGGCTAAATTAATCTACAGAACAGGAAGAGCAAAACCACAAAAACTCCAAAACTCCCTGTCCTGTCATAACTGGGGGAAAGGTTAGACTGAGCGTCACTGGAAGCATCGGAAAGCAGAACTGGAATCCTGTGCTTGACCAGTGCTTGACCAGGAGCTGGAAGCGTGACAACAGCTTGCTAATTGGCTGGTTTTTGCTGACAATATTGTGAGTCCCTCATGGTTGTCTCATGATCTATGATTTGCTGTGATTTGCTCAGGTATAAAGACCTCTGGATTTCTGTCAATCGGGGTCCCAGTTTCTTTTGGAAGCAATTCCAAACTGGGTCCTTATTGCCTGGCAATAAACTTCACCTTCTTATTCTCCATTGCTGAGTCTGTTTGATCCCTATTTTTGCACCTAGCCAAAACCACTAACATCATGTGCTACACAGGGAACCAGGCAGAGGGCTTTTTGTAGTAGCACCCTCCCTTTGGAACGCCCTCCCATCAAGGAGATAAACACCTACATGACTTTTAGAAGGCATCTGAAGACAACCCTGTATAGGGTGGCTTTTTGATTGTTTTTCAAATGCTTGATGTCTCACTGTGTTTTTATATTTTCTTGGAAGCCACACAGTGTGGCTGGGGCAACCTAGTCAGATGGGCAGGGAATGATGATGATGATGATTACACTGGAAACATTTTCTGTTTGCACACTTCATGCTGATTGGGGCGGATAGGAGTTGTGGTTCAAAACATCTGGAGGGTGACAGGTTTGTGGAGGCTGACATGGAGTCCCAGTCGTAAACCCAGCCAGGGATGTCAACTTGAATAAAATATTGTGGGGGCCCAGGTAAGCCCCACCCTGCATAACTGATCACATGATGCAGTGCACACACAACATTTGAATGGGGATGCCCAGTCCCCTCAAATATTTTATCGTAGGAGCCAAAGCCCCCACGGCCCCTAGGAGTTGGCTCCTATGAACTGAGCCTTGAAACAGTACCACTCATAATATTGTAGCATATTTGTGTGTGCACATGTGTGTCTTTGTCTGTGAAATATGCCTTTGTTTTCTTTCAGATGCTACATAAAAAAGTAAAAAGCATTTTTCTGTGCTTTTAGTGGATGAGGTGTTAAGTCATTTTTTGGTGTTTTAAATTGTGCTATGTGTGTGATTTATTATAATTACTGGTATTTTACTGTTTTGATTATTATGTATTGTGTCCCTATATTAGTTTATTTATTGTTTTTATAAACTGTCCTGTGATCATTTTAGGTGAAGGGTGGTTTAAAAGGTAAAGGTAAAGGTGTCCCTGCCCGTACGGGCCAGTCTTGCCAGACTCTAGGGTTGTGCGCTCATCTCACTCTAGAGGCCGGGAGCCGGCGCCGTCCGCAGACACTTCCGGGTCACGTGGCCAGTGTTGAAATGAAAAACGTGTGTATTCTGCTAAGAATAACAGTTTGAAGCTAGTAGTAAATTTAAACACAACGTGTTTAAATGTGGACTCTTTTTGACTGCTATTGAGACTTGTATAAAACAATTGTTGTTCATGTACCTTCGTACTATATCATTGTATATTTGAAACTACATTATTTTTGTACTTAAACGTTGTATCCAAACTTATCATTACTTTAAAACTATCGTACTTACACGTTGTGTTTAAATTTACTACTAGCTTCAAACTGTTATTCTTAGCAGAATACACACGTTTTTCATTTCAACTCTTGAGTAGGAATTATTCCTTACATTGAAACTTTTGGCCAGAGTTCTTGATATATCCTTTTCACATGGCCAGTGTGACATCGCTGCTCTGGCGAGCCAGCACCAGCGCAGCACACGGAATGCCGTTTACCTTCCCGCTATAAAGCGGTACCTATTTATCTACTTGCACTTTAGGGGTGCTTTTGAACTGCTAGGTGGGCAAGAGCTGGGACCGAAAGACGGGAGCTCACCCCGCCGCAGGGATTCGAACCGCCGACCATACAATCAGCAAGTCCTAGGCACTGTGGTTTTACCCACAGCGCCACCCGCATCCCTGAAGGGTGGTTTAGAAATTTCTTAAACAATATACAAATAAAATAAAACTTTGATGGATCTGTGTGGTTTTTGCCTAGTTTTCAAAACTGGGAAAGTCAGCCAACTGTGCCTCATTCATAGTTTAATTTCCCTTGCAATGTAGGAATCATTCCCCACCCTCCATATTATGATGTGGGACGCCTCTGAACAGAATAGCCACATGACACCTCCTGTAATTCACAGGCTAGTGAGTATGCAGTAAATTAAGATACAGAACCAAAGCTGAATGGTAGACTAATGCAATTACCAGGCAGCTATTCTTATTGGGACAACATCCTACCTAATAACATGTTATTTATAGTCTTTAATTTTATCAGAATAAAAAGCCTTGATTAAAATAGGCTTTTAATTTCCTTTATTTAGAGCCTTTCAAATGAACCCCCTAAAATACAAATATTCAAAATGTAGTTAGAATGTGTGAACAATTAATGTTAGCAAACTAGTATTAACTGGCACAATGCCTGTATGACATGAATGTTTCTTCCACCTATTCCACTGCCACTGAAGGATCACTAATAATAATAATAATAATAATAATGATAATAATTTTTTTATTTATATCCCACCCATCTGGCCAGGTTTCCCCAGCCACTCTGGGCATCTTACAACATATATAAAAACACACACACAAAAAAAAATTAAACAAAATATTCTATACAAGCAACAAACAACCCAATAAATCAATTGAAACCAATAATAACAATAACAACAATAACAATTATAACAAAAAGTTTGCAGTTATAGCCGAATCAAAATAACCACCAACCCTAAGTAAACATTTAACCAACACCAACCTGACAAAAACAAAACAGAGGAACCAAAATTAGAACCATTTTAAACATTTTAGCCAGTTGCCCCAACCCAAGCGTTTTTCCAGCAATGTCCCAGGAGCCTCCCAGGAGCCTCTTTTAGCTGTTCAAGGTGAGTCTGTTCCTTCCTACTAATTTATGATTAAATCAATGATGGTTAAATAGTGCTTACAGCAGGCATCCCAAACTCGGCCCTCCAGCTGTTTTGGGACTACAATTCCTATCATCCCTGATCACTGGTCCTGTTAGCTAGGGATGATGGGAGTTGTAGTCCCAAAACAGCTGGAGGGCCAAGTTTGGGGATGCCTGGCTTACAGTGTTTAGTGGTTATGTTAATGTAGAGGGCAATGCCCAGTCCCCCAAAGTAAGCATTTGAATTGATTTTGACCCATTTATTATTATTTAACATCCTTGTTTAGGAATTCAATACGGCCAAAGTATACCAGCAGAATGCCTCCCCCTATAGAGACTTAATCTGTTAGAACATCTGGGGACGTTGTTTCAAGTGTCATCTTTCTAAGATGCTAAATCAAGGGGTGTCTGCCATAAGAGCTATGACCCATTTAGTCCAGCAGGACTTGAGCACCAGAGCACTCTCCACTTCTCTGCTTTCCAGCAACTGGTATTTGGAAATATTGCAGCCATCAAGTATAATAGCCATGCATAGTCCTCTTGTCCACGAATTTAAAGCCTCCAAGGATGGTAGCCATCCTTGGCTCCTGGGGTAGCAAGGTCCATAGTTTAACTATGTGCCGCCACTTCTCTGTCTCTGTGCCTGAACTGAGGAATATCTGTGCTTGAATTACAAGGAGACTAGGGGGAAATCCATATGTTTCATGCTGAACTCCTAAACTAGTGTTTTAGAAAGCTTAAACGGGAGAGTCAGGCTTTAGAATCTCATCAAGGTCTCCTATTTTTTTCTCATGTACTTTGAGCACTGCGAACTATATTCCCCAAGAGGAAGGCAAAGCCACAAGTCTGCTGGAGTTTAGACACAAGGGAAACCCTTTTAAAATTATTATCTCAGTCTCGTACCATCCCAGATTCAGTCCCTGGCATCTCCAGCTAGGGCTAGGAGTGCCCCCAATCTGAAACCCAGGAGAGCCTCTGCCACTCAATATAAACCAGAGGTGGGTAAACTGTAGCCATACAGATGTTTCTGGACTACGACATCCACTGTCCTTGATTATTGGCCAAGCTGGCTAGGGAAGCTGGGTATTGGCCAAGCTGGGTAGGACCACAGGTTCCCCACTCCTGATGTCAGCTGAGCTAGATGGACCAATAGTCTTATTCAGTACAAGGCAGCTTCCTATCTTTGTAATGCTATGCAATCAGGATCGATAATAAAATTAAAAAATTCCTTCCAGTAGCACCTTTGTTGTTGTTTAGTTGTTTAGTCGTGTCAAACTCTTCGTGACCCCATGGACCAGAGCATGCCAGGCACTCCTGTCTTCCACTGCCTCCTGCAGTTTGGTCAAACTCATGCTGGTAGCTTCGCGAACACTATCCAGCCATCTCGTCCTCTGTTGTCCCCTTCTCCTTGTGCCCTCCATCTTTCCCAACATCAGGGTTTTTTCCAGGGAGTCTTCTCTTCTCATGAGGTGCCCAAAGTATTGGCGCCTCAGCTTCACGATCTGTCCTTCCAGTGAGCACTCAGGGCTGATTTCCTTAAGAATGGAGAGGTTTGATCTTCTAGCAGTCCATGGGACTCTCAAGAGACTAACTAAGTTTGTTACTGGTATGAGCTTTCGTGTGCATGCACATCTGGTATCTGAAGAAGTGTGCATGAACACGAAAGCTCATACCAGTAACAAACTTAGTTGGTCTCTAAGGTGCTACTGGAAGGAATTTTTTTATTTTGTTTCGACTACGACAGAACATGGCTACCTACCTGTAACTAGGATCGATAATGACCACCACAATGTGGTGCTGATAACACCAAGGTTGCAGGTTTGATCCCTGTATGGGGCAGCTGCAGGGGGTTAGAATCATAGAATCATAGAGTTGGAAGAGACCACAAGGGCCATCGAGTCCAACCCCCTGCCAAGCAGGAAACACCATCAGAGCACTCCTGACATATGGTTGTCAAGCCTCTGCTTAAAGACCTCCAAAGAAGGAGACTCCACCACACTCCTTGGCAGCAAATTCCACTGTCGAACAGCTCTTACTGTCAGGACAGTCTTCCTAATGTTTAGGTGGAATCTTCTTTCTTGTAGTTTGGATCCATTGCTCCATGTCCGCTTCTCTGGAGCAGCAGCAAACAACCTTTCTCCCTCCTCTATATGACATCCTTTTATATATTTGAACATGGCTATCATATCACCCCTTAACCTCCTCTTCTCCAGGCTAAACATGCCCAGCTCCCTTAGCCGTTCCTCATAAGGCATCGTTTCCAGGCCTTTGACCATTTTGGTTGCCCTCCTCTGGACACGTTCCAGTTTGTCAGTGTCCTTCTTGAATTGTGGTGCCCAGAACTGGTTGGACCAGATGACCCTCAGAGTCCCTTCCAACTCTATGATACTATATGGACTGATGCATGGAGGAATATACCTTGTGGCATAAGGTTGCATTATATCTTTATTCCTTTGATCACTATATATTTATTTATTTATTTTTCTCTTGCAGACAGTTGTTGACCCTGAGGTGGTAAAATAAGCAGGCACACAACTATATCATTTCTATGCCCTTGGGAACGAGGCAGTCTATTGCAATAAATCCCAGACTCTTATGTGATGAAAAACTAACAATGGTCCCTTGTTACAGCCCCTTTAAAATGTTATCATGAATCAATGAAGTATTCAGCCTTAACCGAGGGAGGGGGGAAGGTACATAAATCAGGGATTCTTAAAACACAGAGAAAATAAGGAGTTGTCATGCTTCATATACAAAATGCGGTTTTGCATTTGAATATTTCTCCTGGATACCTTTTGCTTACATTTCACTTTTAATCAAGATAGCTGAGTGTAACCTGAAACAAGACCTTTCTCTCACGCTAAGCTTAATGATCCTTTTTAATATCAGTACAGTTTGATTTCTTCTAGCTATCTGCTGTGTCCCTTCAGCCTTGAAGCATTAAACATGTGATTAAAATAGACTTTGGGGCATGGTTCACAAATTAACCAAAAGGCACAGTGAAACTCTATATTCACCCAGCATGAAATAGAAAGCTAATCAAATCAGATTATTATATTACATTATTATATTACAATTATATCAGATTATTATATTAAGCTGGTAAACAATTAGATGAATTAATGCTACCTTACCTTCAACATAGTCCTTCAAGATGAACAGCTGGTTTTTCTTTCTTCTTGCAGAACTCCAACTTCTGCTTGTAAATTATTTGTACAAGATTATATAGAAGAATTTAAGTTGCTCTGAAATTGATTTTGAACTGCCTTTGATATCATGAACCATCTGTTGTGTCACATACTTGAATCAAAATATTCAGATGTTCCCTTCCTCAATGAGACTGAAAGAATTTCATTTATGACCTCCAGGACTGAAAATTTTTGATGTCTCTTTTCAAAAGCTGGTTTGTCTTCATGTATTGTTAATATTCAGTAAAAGCAATAAGTACAGCAGAAATCTATAGAAAATGATGACCTCTTTCTTCATCCTTCCATAGTTCATCCGGAGAAATTTATTTATTTCCAAAATGTTTATTTCTACGAAGATCTGCTCAGCTGTAGTTTACATTTGAGAAGAACTTTTAAAACTTATGTTAAATGTGAAAAATGCATGTTTGAAATTGAAAAACACCCGTAAAGAGCATCTGTCAACATTACATTCCTATTCCATTAATCCAGGGAAGATTTGGAGCTTTTCCTCCCACTAAGAAGTACAGTGGTACCTCGGGTTAAGTACTTAATTTATTCCGGAGGTCCGTACTTAACCTGAAACTGTTCTTAACCTGAAGCACCACTTTAGCTAATGGGGCCTCCTGCTGCTGCCGTGCCGCCGGAACACGATTTTTGTTCTCATCCTGAAGCAAAGTTCTTAACCTGAAGCACTATTTCTGGGTTAGCAGAGTCTGTAACCTGAACCGTATGTAATCTGAAGCGTATGTAACCCGAGGTACCACTGTATAAGCTAAACAGGCTATAGCTTAGGGCCCCACTCTCTTGGACCCCCTCCCCCAAAAATTCACTATTAATATACTTTTTAATTGTCCAGTAGCATGTTATAGACCAACTAAGTTTGTTCTGCTATAAGCTTTTGTGTGCATGCACACTTCTTCAGATATCTGGTATCTAAACAAACTTAGTTGATCTATAAGGTGCTACTGGACAATTTTTTATTTACCGTATTTTTATTTTATTTTGACTGCGTCAGATCAACATGGCTACCTACCTGAATATACTTCTTCTTAATTGTATTTCAGTTCAACAATTACTATGATAAAATACATATTTTGTTATGTGCAAATGGCTTTAGATACCTATTAGGTCCATAAATTACCATATAGCATATATTCAACACAAAAAACAGAGACAATTTGTTGTTGGCAAAGGACAGCTGGACGTATAAAGGGCCCCATTACCTTCAGTAGCTTAGGGCCTCATCAAACCTAAATCCGGCCCTGTCTGTGAAGCTGCTATTATAAAAAAGCTGGTATGCTAGAAGGCATACCAGCCAGGAAACGACACAAGAACTTTGTCTCTCTTGGGGCTTGCCCACACTTCTGCTTTTCCCGCACATAGAAAGCATGGGTC
This sequence comes from Podarcis bocagei, assembly GCF_964188305.1. Taxonomy (NCBI): domain Eukaryota; kingdom Metazoa; phylum Chordata; class Lepidosauria; order Squamata; family Lacertidae; genus Podarcis; species Podarcis bocagei. Next base: position 75,075,676 of record NC_138126.1, read on the forward strand.
CGAGCAGTTTTCCGCTTGTCCCATGCTTTCTAGGCACAGGTCCAAGCGGTTTTCTGTTTGTCCCACTGCTTTCCCTGGGAAAACTCGCTCTTTAGCAGTGAATCGGAGCAAATGTCATCCCATGGAGAAAATGATTAAAGTTTAATCCGATTAAGCAGTAACGATCAGGTTTCCCTGGGGGGAAGTGGCCAGACAAGAGGACAAGAAAGTGGTCTGAATGAGCCCTTACCAAAGCAGAAACTCCCTAACATACAACTAAGTGCAGTGTCGCCTAGTTACTAAACCACATAATGACACTATCCATATAGCTGCCCTTGAGAATGAAGATTTAAGCTGTGCAAAAAAACCCTGCAGAGATATAAAGTACCAAATGAATTATAATAGGTGCCATTCGACTAAGTGTTACTCAGGGTAGACCTATTTAAATTCATGAACATTACTAAGTTAGGTCCATTAATTTCAGTAAGTTTGCTCTGAATAAAAAGGTACAATTCCACCTGTTGGCATTTCGTGGACGTATAAGCATAATCCTGAATAGTGTCTTGATGACAACAGTAAGAAACTACAGTACAGTTAATTCTGGAAGAAGATCTACAAAGTAATAACTTTGCAATTTACAATCACCAAGTTTCGTCATAGTCCAGTTCAAGCTTGGAGTAGGTTCACTTTAAGTGCAGCTTATAAGTGAAAATGTAGCTCCAAACTCTGCCCATTCAAATGAATGTTTAAAGACAATCATATACAGAAGGATAGTCTGGAAATTAATACCATTGATTAATAGCTCTATGTAGATCATGGGTGGCTATAGTCATGAATTCTTCTTGGGGAAAGTGTTATTCAGTGGAGCATGTAATGTAAAAAGCACAGCTCTTTCTAGCACATTACTTTTTCCATTTGATTTATCCTTTTCGGTTGCCAATTTGATTTCTAATTAAAATAAAGCAACCCATAATATTAATTTAGCTATATTAAAATGCCATCAGAACATCCTGTTTGTCTTCGTTAATGTTGCTCTCCCAAAATATAAACACATACTTTTCATTTCTTTTTCAGATCGTATGTTAACGTGGGAATTAAACTGTGTTTATTTTTGCAGTTACATCACAGCTGATAACTGTTGCCCTTCCCACTTCTTTTGCTCCCTTTTTCTGTAGAATGGTGGGAAAAGCAACAATTATCGAGATTCACTAGCTTCCAAAGGTTCTGAAAGGGGTCAAGAAAACAGGTTGCAGAAATACTGTACTCAAGGTAACATTCAGATTCACTCAAAGCATCCCCATCATCCCTCCTTGTAAACAGGTCTCCACTGGTGAAGATGAACTGCAAGCAGGTAGAAGGATATTATTCATTGAAAAATCAAATGTTGCAGAAACATTTAATCTTTAAATCTTGTTCTCTGTTCTGACAGTCCTTAATTATACATATGCCATCTGGAACGATGAAAAGGTCTTGACTTCCCTCTAACAAAGTGTTTGATTCATTTTCCAGAAGATGCTTGCATGATTTTCAAACCAAGTGGAAGCAACCTGCAGTTCAGCAAGCATCTTTGAACAAAAGGGAAGGCAGATTCTTTTCCTGGGAGCAAAGGAAAACTCAGAAGTATACATGGGAAGATATTCATGTTTTCAAAGGGAAGAATCTTAAAAACTCACAGAACACAATCCTTGCACCCATTAATACGGACTGGACAGACTCCAGTCAAGTCCCCCTGTGCTAGTGGACCCTGAAGGTGCCAGCACTAGCGATCTATTCTGGCATAGTCAATGGTTCTAGAGATAGAGTCAGAAGGACTCCAAATGGAAACTGAGGCGAGAGATCTTGTGCAACTCCTTAGCTGGAGTGTCGTTTTCAGTACTGAGCATCTAGATGCAAGACCTACCCGTTGCAGCCAGTAGCAGTCAGTGAGATAAAGAAGTGCTACAGAACTTATTAAGTAGTGGGTTGACATAGCAGCCGGCACAGCGATTTCTTCAAGTAGCTCTTTTATTAAGATAAGCTGGAATAGAACTGACTGCGAACAGCTCAGCCGGCCTGTATTTATAGGCAGCCGGCTGTCAACATTGTAACCACAACAGCTCAGAGTTCCCGCCTAAACTAACTGCCGCGGACCTGAGTGAAAACTATCTACAGACCTGAGTGAAAACTATATACAGTATCCCCCTGTTGGCCCAGGGTGAAACTACACTACATAACACCCCTCCCCACCGAGATAAGGCATTAGTTACAATCGTAATGGTTTCCTTATATACAGCACTACGCGTAATGGTTCAATTAGGCACAAAAGCATATCGGTTACATTTCCCATACTTAGACCAACAGTGATACCTGTCCAACAACGTAGTCCTTTAAATGAGTTGGGCGCTTGGAAACTCTGCCAGACCGCCGGGGACTGGTAGCCCAGTCCGGAGGGCCACACAGTTCTCGCTGAGGCTGTGGTGCGACCCTAGGTGGCGTTGGAACCAACTCCCCTGGATCCGCTGCTGTGGGTGGAGCCTCCGCAAGTGGAGTGGTCTGAGTCTGTTCTGAGACGGCTTGGTTCAGCTCCACGCTGGCAGTTCGCGAGGGAGGTGTAGGTGGGGCCTCGCCATCTGTACGTGTCTCTTCTGGAGCCGCAAGCGCAGTTGGGGGCGCCTCGGTAGTGTCTAAGTCGCCAACCCTGCGCCTAAGCTGGTCTATGTGCCGTCGCCACAAACGTCCGTCTTCGAGTGCCACCTGGTACGAGCGAGGTCCAGTGACTCCCACTACTGTGGCTGGCACCCAAGGAATGTCCCCCACATAGTTCCGGGCAAAGACCTGGTTTCCTGGGACAAATGACCGTGGTGCGTTGGCACAGCCTGGGGGTTCAGCCATGGCAAAGTCTGGGTGTAGCCGGTCGAGCGGTGACCTGAGGCGGCGGCCCATAAGCAGTTCAGCAGGACTCCTCCCTGTGGCCGCATGAGGAGTGATGTGCTGCACGAACAAGTATTCGGCGACCTGCTCATGCCAGTCTCCCCGGTCCAGGCGCGCCAGTGCCTCTTTTGTTGAGCGCACCATTCTTTCCGCTTGCCCGTTGCTGGATGGATGAAAAGGTGCCGTTAGGGCATGGCGGATGCCCAGTCCCAAAAGATACCGCTCAAACGTGCCTGATGTGAACTGCGGTCCGTTGTCAGAGACAAGGACATCAGGACACCCATGCGTTGCAAACAGGCCTCGCAGCACCCGGATGACAGCTTCGGTAGTGGTGGAGGGCATCAGGGCGACCTCCAGCCATTTGGAATAGGCGTCCACCACTACCATAAAGGTCCGGCCGTGAAAGGGGCCAGCCAGATCGATGTGCACCCTCGACCAGGGTGTCTTTGGCGTCTCCCAGGTGTGTCCCTTAGCTGCCGGTGGTTCAGGCCTCGACTCTTGGCACGCCTGACAGGCGGATACCCAGGCAGTGATGGCATCGTCCATATTAGGCCACCAGACGTAACACCGAGCCAACGCCTTCATTTTGACAATTCCCGGGTGGCCAGCGTGCAGAGCCTCCAGGACGCGCTGACGGAGTCCCTGGGGAATCACGACGCGGTCTCCCCACAGCAGACAGCCGCGATGAGCTGAGAGTTCATGTTGTCTGGTTGCGAAGGGCTGGAACTCCGATGCAAAAGGCCCTTGTGGCCACCCCCTCCACACCCAGTTGAGCACCCGGCTGATGGTGCGATCCTGGGCAGACGCGGAGGCCACAGTGGCAGCCGATACAGGCGCCGCCGGAAGATCCTCAATCAGAAGGAGCGATGAAGCTGGAGCCGGGTCTTCCACAAATGCTGGAAGAGGGCAACGGCTGAGGGCGTCGGCATGGCCCATCGATTTCCCCGGGCGATGGATGAGCCGGTAGTGGTAGGCAGCCAGGAAAACAGTCCATCGCAGCATGCGTGGTGAGAGGACCGGTGGAGTTGGACGATCACCGGCGAGGAGGCCCAGGAGTGGCTTGTGGTCAGTGATGAGGTCAAAAGTCCTGCCATAGAGGTATTCATGGAACCTCTTCACTCCAGCCACAAGTGCCAATGCCTCCTTGTCGAGCTGGCTGTAATTCCGTTCCGTCGGAGATAGTGTCCTGGAAAAGTAGGCGAGCGGTGCTTCTTTTCCATCTGAGAAACGGTGACTAAGGACAGCACCGATGCCAAAAGGTGAGGCGTCGCAGGCAAGGACCAGCGGCCTGGATTCACTGTACTGTACCAGCACACTGTCTGAAGAAAGGAGAGCCTTGACCGCGTTGAAGGCCGCCGTCTCTCGATGACCCCAGGCCCAAGGCGTCTTAGTGCTAAGGAGTCGGTGAAGAGGCTCAGCCACAGTGGCTTTGTGGGGCAGGAACATGTTATAAAAGTTCAGCAGCCCCAGGAATGCCTGCAACTCCTTTTTGTCCTTTGGGGTGAGGGCCTGCTGGATAGCGCGGATCTTGGATGTGGTTGGATGAAGGCCGGAGGCATCGATAAGATAGCCCAGGAACTCTACCTGTGGAACGGCAATCAGGCACTTCTCCCTCTTTACCTTGAGCCCGGCCTCCTGGAACCTGGTCAGCACGGCACGGAGGCGCTCGAACAGCTGCTGGTGTGATTCTGCAGACACCAAGACGTCATCAAAATATGGTACCACGCCTGGAAGCCCTTGCAGGAGACGCTCCATAAGGCTTTGGAAGATGCCAGGAGCCTCACTCACCCCGAACTGCAACCGGCGGCAACGGAATGCCCCCCGGTGGGTGACGATCGTCTGGGCTTCAGCAGTGGCATCATCGACTGGCAGTTGTTGATAGGCTTGGGCAAGGTCCAGCTTAGCGAAGACCTTACCCTCACCCAGGGAATGCAGCAGATGTTGGACAACAGGAACCGGATAAGCGTGCTGCTGAAGTGCCTTGTTGATTGTGCACTTGTAGTCAGCGCAGATTCTCACCGACCCATCTGGCTTGACAGGCGTGACGATGGGGGTTTCCCACTTTGCGTGGTCAACGGGCTCCAAAACTCCTTGGGCGATCAGTTTGTCCAGTTGTTCGTCCACCTTAGCCTTGAGAGCAAAGGGAACCCGGCGTGGCTTGAGCTTGATGGGGGCGACTTGTGGATCAAGGCTAAAGGAGATGGGCGTACCAGTATATTGTCCCAAGGTGCCGTCAAAAACCTCGGCAAAGTCTTTGACCAGACCCTCAGTCTCTGCGTTAGAGATGCAGTTGATGCCGGTGACTTCCAGGCCGAGGGCATCAAACCAGTCTAGCCCTAGGAGGCTTGGCCGCTGACCTTCGACCACCACCAACCGGAGCAGGCCCGAAAAATCCTTGAAGGCGATCCGGAACCGGCCAACGCCTACCACGGGAATGTCGTTTCCCTGGTAGTCTCTCAGATGTACGCGGTGAGAGTCGAGTTGCCTTTTGGATACTCTGGGTACCAGTCTTTTGATGGTGCTCCATGACACGACGGACAGGGCAGACCCGGTGTCGATCTCCATGTCACATGGAGCTCCTTCAATGAGCACCGTGACGTTCAGCTTGCGTCGCGTAGACGAGTCGGTTTGGCCAATCGTGGTTCCAGACGAGCAGCGGCAGTTGGTGAGAGCGAAACAACTTTCCTTGGCAGACTGGAGTGAAGACTTGAACTTGCGAGTCGATGAAGGGGGGGTGTCAGACGGAGCCGATTGGCAGACCTTAGCGATGTGGCCCCTTCTGGAACACCTCCTACAGATGGCGTCTCTGAATCGACACTTGGCACGGGAATGGTCGCCTCCGCAGCCAGCACATTCCGGTTGGCCCTTGGACTTCTGTTGGAGCTTCCTGCGCTCCCGCTTTGTCTGGTGCACGTCATCGTCTTCACTGGAGGATGCCTCATCACTGCTGGCCTCTTCATGATGCACCGGAACTGGCCCCCTAGTAATACGCGGGCTGCTGGACTTGCGGATCTCCTGGGCGGAGCGTTCAGCAGCTTCTGAGGCCACAGCCTCCTCAATGGCTTTCTGTAGCGTGAGGTCTGGCTTGGCTAGGAGACGCCGTTGCAGATGGATGTCCCGGACCCCGCAGACGATTTGATCCATCAGGGCATCGTCTAAGTCTCGGAACTCACAGTGCATTGCAGCCTGTCGCACGGCGGTGGCGTAGTTGTTGATTGACTCCCCCTCTGCCTGGTTCCGGTGGTAGAACGCATGGCGGGCAGCAATCTTGGACGGCTTTGGTGCGTAGTGGTTGCGGAGCTTCTCTTGGATCGTGTCCCATGGTGTTGCCTGGACTGCTTCCGGCGCAACCAATGCTCGGGCCGTCTCAAACACCTCAGGCCCACAGAGGCTGAGGAATAGGCCCCGCTTCCGATCCACTGATACTGCTGTCAGCTCGTTGGCTTGGAGGTAGCAGTCGAACCGAGCGAGGTAGGAGTCCCATGACTCAGAGGCTGGCGCAAACGGCGGTAGAGGCACAAATGAAGCCATGATTCCGATGCTGGCGTGAAGGGCGATGGATGGAACACAGTGCTCTAGCCAGAACAGTCAGCTCTGAATTGGTTCTGCCCAGTGATTTCGCTCAGTGATTTCGCTCAGTGATTCAGCTCAGTTCAGAGGCTGGCCGCATCTGGCTGTGCTCTGATGTCCATCCAATCCCACCTTCGTCGCCAGTATTAAGTAGTGGGTTGACATAGCAGCCGGCACAGCGATTTCTTCAAGTAGCTCTTTTATTAAGATAAGCTGGAATAGAACTGACTGCGAACAGCTCAGCCGGCCTGTATTTATAGGCAGCCGGCTGTCAACATTGTAACCACAACAGCTCAGAGTTCCCGCCTAAACTAACTGCCGCGGACCTGAGTGAAAACTATCTACAGACCTGAGTGAAAACTATATACAGTATCCCCCTGTTGGCCCAGGGTGAAACTACACTACATAACAGAACTTCCTTCCTAACTTCCTCCAGCCCACCTGGGCAGTGCTGGGATGGGGCATAGTGCTGGCATGGTTGGGGTCTGCATGGACATACTGGTGGGAGCGTTGGATTGCTTCTCTGACTACCACCCTGCCTCCGTGCAGTCCAGATAAGGAACAGTAACATTGAGAAGGCACTCCACGACACTGCTATAGGCAGCTTTTCATCTTTACTCATCATTGGCCCTGGGTCTCTCTTGGCTTGCCCCAAGAGATGGTGAAGAGTTCTACTTCTGCTCGTCGAGTGTCACATATTACTGCTTTCCCCGCCGCTTCTACAGTGGTTAAATGTGCTTTTCTGTGGAACAAACCAGACATGACATAGGGAGTAGGGACTGGATAGGAACCACTACAGGAATTGCACCATGGTCCTGATCATACGTCCCCCCATCCCAACTCACTGCTGCTGCATGTTTGCCATTTGCAACACAAAGAAGGCTCTCGTTTCCTTTCCATGTGGACAGCAGGCATGAAAGAGATCATTCCACTTGGCATCAAAGGATGGAGCAAATGATTAGGGTTTCCTCCCCAGTCTATAGCCTCACTTTGACTATCAAAGGTTAGCAGCAGTTACTGGCCTTGGTGGCTTGGCTTTCCCTCCACTGTCAGAAGCAACAACTGTTTTGCCAAATGCAAGATGGTTCTTTTAAAATTAGATTCAGAAGCCATGCAAACACAAGTGGGTGAGAGGGTTACAGATTTTATTCCGAACAGCAAGCAAAATATACATTACAGTGGTGCTTCAATCTGCCACTGAAGAAGTGGCAAAGTGACCCCCAGATAGTCTTGATGCATAGCACTGAGGCCAACAGTCTATGCGCAGCTCCTGACTGACATGCCCCAAAACTAGACATTTTATAGGCCTGTGTCCTGTTGGGCTAAGACAGGCTCAAGCAGAGCTACTCTACATCAAAAGACAAAAATGCCAGGCCATACATCAAAGGCTTTAACTGACCAGGTTAGAGAAAGCAATAAAACATAGATAAGCAGAATAAAAAAAATTCCTTCCAGTAGCACCTTAAAGACCAACTAAGTTAGTTCTTGGTATGAGCTTTCGTGTGCATGCACACTTCTTCAGATACACTGAAACAGAAGTTGCCAGATCCTTCTATATAGTGAGAAGGTGGGGAGGGGTGTTACTCAGAAGGGTGGTGGGAATGGGAGATTGGCAGATAGCTGAGATGAGCCTGTTGACGACTCTTAACGACTGTAATAGGTCTTACAGGAAAAGGCAAGGGGTGAGAAGGTGAGAAATGGTTTAGTCATGTATAGTGAGATAAGAATCCAATGTCTTTGTTCAGCCCAGGTCTCTCCATTGTTTAATGGACAACACCATTACTGGCCCCAACAACATCACACATACCATCTCGGGACTATTTAATTGCTCATCGTCTAACATTGTGTATGCCATCAAATGCCAACAGTGTCCTTCAGCTCTCTATATTGGACAAACAGGCCAAACCTTACGCCAAAGAATAAACGGACATAAATCTGACATCAAGAATCACAAAACAGAGAAACCAGTAGGAGAACACTTCAATCTCCCAGGACATTCTATACAAGATCTCAAAGTAGCTGTTTTACTACAAAGGAATTTCAGAAATAGACTGGAAAGAGAAGCTGCTGAATTACAACTCATTACCAAACTTAAAACCATGGAGAGACCTGGTCTGAACAGAGACATTGGATTCTTATCTCATTATACATGACTAAGCCATTTCTCACCTTCTCACCCCTTGCCTTTTCCTGTAAGACCTATTACAGTCGTTAAGAGTCGTCAACAGGCTCATCTCAGCTATCTGCCAATCTCCCATTCCCACCACCCTTCTGAGTAATACCCCTCCCCACCTTCTCACTATATAGAAGGATCTGGCAACTTCTGTTTCAGTGTATCTGAAGAAGTGTGCATGCACACGAAAGCTCATACCAAGAACTAACTTAGTTGGTCTTTAAGGTGCTACTGGAAGGAATTTTTTATTTTGACTATGGCAGACCAACACGGCTACCTATCTACAACTAGATAAGCAGAATCAGGATAAGACCAGACACAGAAGAGTTGACCATGTCTGATCATTATCTCCTTGAACTCACAATAATCTTCCGCAATAATTATCCCATACAACAAGATTCAGAATATCAGTTGCTTCAAACGGCAGGAGGGGAGACTCAGGTCTTGCTTGTGGGCTTCCCTGATGCATCTGGTTGGCCACTGAGAGAACAGGATGCTGAACTAGATGGGTCACGGGCCTGATCCAGCACGGCTTGTTCTTCTCCCCCCCCATCTGTGTTGGCCATTTTTATAACAAAATCTCCTACACAACATCAAATTACTGAACAAACATCACATAGACTTCTAGAGCTGTAGAGTTGAGAGGGACTGTGGGGGGTCATATGGCCCAACCCCCTGCAGTGCAGGAATCTTTCCTGATGTGGGGCTCAAACCCACAACCGTGCTCTACTCACTGAGCTATCCTAATGTGTTCCTATGCCAATTGTAAACCACTCTGAGGTGGTTTTTGTTTTGTTTACAATCAAACAGTGTACAATTTTTAATGATAGCACGAGTCCTTCATCCTCATGAAAAGAAGACTTTTCAGACTTAAACATTATTGTAATATAGGTCACCATATTCCACAGTCTCCAAAGTCCACCCCCCCCCTTTCCAGCATGTTTCCAGAGAGCATGCCTTTATTGACCCCCACCAGTTATGGTGCCACCATCAGTGCCAATAAACTGCTCCATCTGGAGTTGCCCATTGGCTACAGATGCTTTCAGTGCTTTGAGCATTATACAATGTCCCTCTTATGTTTGGTGCTGCCAGATAATATTTTAATACATCATAAAAGGGAATAAAGAGCTAAATAAACAACCCATTATAAGAGGGAAACAATGTTCTGAAAAGGGAGGAACAATTGATCTTTGATAGACGAACGCTGCTTTCTTCTAAATCAGAATCTTTATTAATGAGGACTGAGCAAAGTATCAAGCAGTACTCTTAGCCCGACTTCACTTACATGAAAATTTCCGAATTGATTCAAGCGTTTAATAAGTTTGTCTTTTAAGTCTGAACTTGAAAGGTTATCCAGCTAATATCTCCTTTGAACATATCATCTTGTAAAGGCATCATAGTTTGCATCCAATTCAAATATCTTTTATGTTCCCAGTGCTTAAGCAAAATGAAGTACTTTATGGATTTGGGAATGTGTTGTAATTCGAAACTTGTAGATTGCTAAGCTGCTTTGATAGTGCAGAAAAGTCTCCACTAGAAGAATGAAACTGAAGAAGCAAACTAATTAATAAAAGACTTGTTTGAACTATGGGGACCCTTTTATCAGAAAGGAAAAGGACTGATTCTTCTTCCCCTCTACTTTGAAACAGACAATTATTTTTGCTAACTGATAGGTTTACTATGCTGAAAGAGTGCATAAATTCGTTAGCTGCTTCCTTGTTCCTACTGATTGCATGTCAGGCTATAGTTGGGAAAGAGAAGGGAAACACAAGATAGATTTAAAATACTGCGAGAGCGTTGTAGAAAAAGTATTTTGCTCTTATACATTCATTTCATTCATTATGAACTGTGTGCTGATTGCAACCATTGTTCTATTAGGAGCAATTTTATATAAGAAACCAAACCCATGCTCCATGATTCATGCATCTGAGCTAAACAATGAGACACAACTTCAAGAATCTCTAGATGAAATACTTAGTGACAAACTGCTTGCAGATCAAATCAAAAAGAGAGAAATGTGCAAGAGTAATGAATGAAACAGTTAAAATCATTTGTGCAGCCACTGAAGTCTTCATCCTCTAATCCTCCCTGCCCACCATCACTTTTGTCTGATTTAATATGGTGCCAAGGAAGGAAGAAAAACTTATTCACTTGCTTGTTGTCTCATTTAAGCCCAATTGCTTTGCTGGGATGTGCAGTGTTAGTATATCAGGTTAGAGATGGGTGAATCTGTCAATTTTGGTTTCTTGCTTGTCCGTTCATCTCATTTCTGCATTTGAAATAGGATCAAATAGGTATTTCGAAAATCAAAAGTAGCAAAAGTTAGCTGCATATCCTCAAAGCTGCTCTACCTCAAGCAGCAAAATGTCTTTAGGCCACTCCTGCCATCTTGTGATTTTTATTTGACATGCCAACCCTATAAATAAACAATTTAACAAAATAAATGGGAAAACCCTTATTTCTTCAATAGAGTCATAAGAACCAATGGGATGAAAACTGTGGGGATTACTGACAAAAATGTACTCTTTTCCAGGGCAATTTGGGAAAGGGAAAACAGGATGATGTCTATGTCCAGAAAGATTTTTGTCACCCTGGTTTATTGGGGCAAAACTAGATGTGACATTAAATGTGTTTTTGTGATTCAATTGGAGGATTTATTTATTTTTTTAATTCAAATTACCGGTACATCAGCAGCAGGGTTGATAATTAATAGGATTGGAGCAGGCATGGTGATGAAATTTAACCCTTCCCTTCTTGGCTATAGGCTCTCATATGAAATTAGTATTTGTTTTGGTGTCAATGAGGGATTTCCTCCAAAAGGAAGAAGAGGGTTTTTCCTCAGGAGTCAAGCAGGGAAGAAAAGGGTTAGATCCCACTTCTGCTTTTGTTTTCACGCCCCCCACCCCCATTTTGGTATAGTTTGCATTAAAATACAGTTTTTTAACATCAAGTGTAGTTTGGTCTCAGTGTGAAGGACAGAAACCTGGTTTATGTAAAGGTCTCAGGCATATATATTCCTCTTCACTTGTGTGTACTGTGCTTAAGTGAGGCAGACTGAGAGGTTCAGGATGTTTGTGATGGTGAGAGGTTTGCTATATATATATATATATATATATATATATATATATATATATATATATATATATATTTGCTTTCGTAGATTTTCACGGGTACAGGAATGCAGGTTTTGGTGTCTTCGGGTGTCTTCCCGTGTAAGAGTTGGGGTGTCTAGGCGACGTTTCGACGAGGTCTCACTCGTCATCTTCAGGCTGGTGCTTTCGGCTTCTTGTTACTGGAACAGAGCAGGATCTCAGTGTTTGAGTTCCTATAAATACTGTTGAGGGGGTGTGGTGTATAGCCTCCAACGTTCTGGGCAGAGAGGAAGTTTCCAGGTTAGTGTGCCTTTTCTTCTTTTGTTCATTAATTACTTGAGGGATATCTTGAGTGATTTCTTGAGTGATATTCTGAGTACCACTTAGGAGGGTCATTAGGTGTGGATTAGTTGCTAAAGCTTTCGTGTCTTGACCTCTTGAGCTTGTGAAGAGTTTTTCTGAGAAGATGGCTGTACTGCACTTAGTTGTGCTCTGGCTTGGCTTCGTGTATAGGGGCGAGCTGTGGTTTTGTGCCCTGTGCCAGCCAGATCTGTGTAGGGATTGCAGGGGGGTGCAGCATCCGGAGGTGCCACTATGGTTTGGCTACTGGATGGTGTCTGTAATTTATCTGTGGAGAGGGTCTGGGTTTGGGTCTGGTGTGGTTGATTGGAGATGGCGTTCTGTGTGCCTCTGGTTCTGGTGTCGGTTTTTGTGGGGAGGGCTAATTTCCAGATGTCTGGCAGGCGGGACGTGTCGTCACGCTTGTTCATGTTGTGAGGGTGTTTCTCTATTTCGATGGCTTCCATGATTATTCTCTTGTGGTGATGTTCCATGTTAAAGAGCAATTTGGAATCTGCAAAATTAATTTCGTGTCCTGTTTCTTTCATGTGTTGGTAAAGAGAGGAAGTTTTTTCTTCTTTTTTGACGGCATTCTTGTGTTCTGCTATACGTGCATTTATTCGTCTGTTTGTTTGTCCAATGTACGTGGCTGGGCAGACTTTGCAGGGTATTTCATAGACCCCTTGGTTTTCTAACTGGATTTTATCTTTGGGGTTTCTGAGGATATTGGCTATTTTTTGGTTGGTGCAAAAGGCTGTTTTGATATTGTGTTTATGGAGGATTTTGCTAATTTTATCTGTAGTGCCCTTGATATAAGGAAGGAGGGCCATGCCATTGTTTTCTTCTGTGTCTTGGTTTTTGGGGGGTGTTTCTTTTTGGATTAGCTTCGTAACCCTGTTTTGCTGGTATCCGTTGGCGATTAACACATTTGAGAGATTCTGTAACTCAGTTGTCAAGTGGTCTTTGTCAGCCAGGCGTTTGGTTCTGGAGATGAGAGTCTTGGCTACGGAGTTTATTTGTGCAGGGTGGTGGTGTGATTGTGCATGTAAGTAGCGGTTGGTGTGTGTTTTTTTCCGGTAGATAGTGTGTCCTAGGGAGCCATCAGGTTTTTTGTAGATTAGGACGTCAAGGAAGGGAAGTTGGTTATTGGCTTCTATTTCCATAGTGAATTGTATTTTGGGGTGTAGGCTGTTGAGATGTGTGAGGAAGCTATCTAGTTTTTCCTTCCCGTGTGGCCAAATTACAAAGGTGTCGTCAACATATCTGAGCCAAAGTTTGGGTTTGTGTTCTGACTTGTCTAAAGCATTGGTTTCGAAGTGTTCCATGTACAGATTTGCGATGACCGGTGAGAGGGGTGATCCCATAGGTGCTCCTTCTATCTGTTTGTATCTTTGTCCATTGTGGATGAAGTACGTGTTGGTTAGGCAGTGGTTGGTCAGGTCCAGGATGTATTCGGGGGGATTGTATTTGTTTTGAATGGCTGTCAAGGCTTCATTAATGGGCACTTGTGTGAAGAGAGATACAACATCGAAGCTCACAAGTAGGTCATCGGGATGTAGGTTTTGCTTCTTTATTGTTTCTATGAACTGGAAGGAGTTTGTAACGTGTGAAGCGATAGATTCTGCATAGGGCTGAAGTTGCTTAGCGAGAAATTTAGCGAGATTTTGTAGAGGTGAGCCTATGGAGCTGACTATTGGTCTGAGTGGTGTTCCTTCTTTGTGTATCTTGGGGAGACCGTAGAGTTTGGGGCATCTGGATGATTTTTCTCTGGGGATGATTCTTAGCTGGATTTCTTCACTGATAGGAGAGGCTTTTATTTTGGATTTGGTGGTTTTTTCCAGATAGGTGGTGGGATCTGTTTTTATAGGTTGGTAGGTAGGGTCTTGGAGTAGATTTGATAGTTTTGCTTGGTAGTCCGATGTGTTCATCACAACAGTGGCATTACCTTTGTCTGCTGGGAGAATGATTATGTTGTTGTCTTTCCTCAGGTTGGTGAGTGCTTTCTGTTCTTCTTTGTGTAAATTGCTTCTGGGTGGTTTGCTGGAGCAGAGGATGTTGGTGACTTCAAGTCTGATTTTATTGGCTTCATCTGGGTTGATTTTGGTTAGGCTAGCTTCGACTCCTAAGTGCAGTACAGCCATCTTCTCAGAAAAACTCTTCACAAGCTCAAGAGGTCAAGACACGAAAGCTTTAGCAACTAATCCACACCTAATGACCCTCCTAAGTGGTACTCAGAATATCACTCAAGAAATCACTCAAGATATCCCTCAAGTAATTAATGAACAAAAGAAGAAAAGGCACACTAACCTGGAAACTTCCTCTCTGCCCAGAACGTTGGAGGCTATACACCACACCCCCTCAACAGTATTTATAGGAACTCAAACACTGAGATCCTGCTCTGTTCCAGTAACAAGAAGCCGAAAGCACCAGCCTGAAGATGACGAGTGAGACCTCGTCGAAACGTCGCCTAGACACCCCAACTCTTACACGGGAAGACACCCGAAGACACCAAAACCTGCATTCCTGTACCCGTGAAAATCTACGAAAGCAAATATCTCACCTCTACGGGGAGGAAACCTTCCAGCTGACAAGAACCTACGAGAAACTAGAAATCCGAAGAGCCACCATCTTATGTGATCTCTTGTTCCTACGCAACTGCCGAGACAACAACTTAATTCCCACATGCTTCCAACTTAAATTCCACTCTAAAACCCCAGCTACCGAAAGGATCCTGAAACGAACTGAACTATCCCTAATCAGAAACGAACTACATAAGAAAAGATACCTACTAAACCAAACCAACAAAGATCTGCTCACTCTTCACCTCAAACTCTGTAACAAAATCCACCCTGCACTCTGGGACAAATGCAAACAACTAGCCGTTTGGAGAGCTGAAACTGAGTCCTCACATAAGACAGACACACACACCAACAAACTCCACAAACTAGAGAAACGCCAGAAGCCCAGCCACCCTCCACAACAACCCATGAAACAAACAGTACATAACATATCAGACAGGATCCTCACCTCAACTGAAACCAAAGTACTCTCCAAAGGTTTCAACTTTGCAGTCGCCCCGAGACGCATCCCCACGGAAAACATCATATGCGGAGTCGAAGCTAGCCTAACCAAAATCAACCCAGATGAAGCCAATAAAATCAGACTTGAAGTCACCAACATCCTCTGCTCCAGCAAACCACCCAGAAGCAATTTACACAAAGAAGAACAGAAAGCACTCACCAACCTGAGGAAAGACAACAACATAATCATTCTCCCAGCAGACAAAGGTAATGCCACTGTTGTGATGAACACATCGGACTACCAAGCAAAACTATCAAATCTACTCCAAGACCCTACCTACCAACCTATAAAAACAGATCCC
This sequence comes from Podarcis bocagei, assembly GCF_964188305.1. NCBI lineage: Eukaryota > Metazoa > Chordata > Lepidosauria > Squamata > Lacertidae > Podarcis > Podarcis bocagei. The sequence continues at coordinate 75,091,121 of NC_138126.1, forward strand.
ACCACCTATCTGGAAAAAACCACCAAATCCAAAATAAAAGCCTCTCCTATCAGTGAAGAAATCCAGCTAAGAATCATCCCCAGAGAAAAATCATCCAGATGCCCCAAACTCTACGGTCTCCCCAAGATACACAAAGAAGGAACACCACTCAGACCAATAGTCAGCTCCATAGGCTCACCTCTACAAAATCTCGCTAAATTTCTCGCTAAGCAACTTCAGCCCTATGCAGAATCTATCGCTTCACACGTTACAAACTCCTTCCAGTTCATAGAAACAATAAAGAAGCAAAACCTACATCCCGATGACCTACTTGTGAGCTTCGATGTTGTATCTCTCTTCACACAAGTGCCCATTAATGAAGCCTTGACAGCCATTCAAAACAAATACAATCCCCCCGAATACATCCTGGACCTGACCAACCACTGCCTAACCAACACGTACTTCATCCACAATGGACAAAGATACAAACAGATAGAAGGAGCACCTATGGGATCACCCCTCTCACCGGTCATCGCAAATCTGTACATGGAACACTTTGAAACCAATGCTTTAGACAAGTCAGAACACAAACCCAAACCTTGGCTCAGATATGTTGACGACACCTTTGTAATTTGGCCACACGGGAAGGAAAAACTAGATAGCTTCCTCACACATCTCAACAGCCTACACCCCAAAATACAATTCACTATGGAAATAGAAGCCAATAACCAACTTCCCTTCCTTGACGTCCTAATCTACAAAAAACCTGATGGCTCCCTAGGACACACTATCTACCGGAAAAAAACACACACCAACCGCTACTTACATGCACAATCACACCACCACCCTGCACAAATAAACTCCGTAGCCAAGACTCTCATCTCCAGAACCAAACGCCTGGCTGACAAAGACCACTTGACAACTGAGTTACAGAATCTCTCAAATGTGTTAATCGCCAACGGATACCAGCAAAACAGGGTTACGAAGCTAATCCAAAAAGAAACACCCCCCAAAAACCAAGACACAGAAGAAAACAATGGCATGGCCCTCCTTCCTTATATCAAGGGCACTACAGATAAAATTAGCAAAATCCTCCATAAACACAATATCAAAACAGCCTTTTGCACCAACCAAAAAATAGCCAATATCCTCAGAAACCCCAAAGATAAAATCCAGTTAGAAAACCAAGGGGTCTATGAAATACCCTGCAAAGTCTGCCCAGCCACGTACATTGGACAAACAAACAGACGAATAAATGCACGTATAGCAGAACACAAGAATGCCGTCAAAAAAGAAGAAAAAACTTCCTCTCTTTACCAACACATGAAAGAAACAGGACACGAAATTAATTTTGCAGATTCCAAATTGCTCTTTAACATGGAACATCACCACAAGAGAATAATCATGGAAGCCATCGAAATAGAGAAACACCCTCACAACATGAACAAGCGTGACGACACGTCCCGCCTGCCAGACATCTGGAAATTAGCCCTCCCCACAAAAACCGACACCAGAACCAGAGGCACACAGAACGCCATCTCCAATCAACCACACCAGACCCAAACCCAGACCCTCTCCACAGATAAATTACAGACACCATCCAGTAGCCAAACCATAGTGGCACCTCCGGATGCTGCACCCCCCTGCAATCCCTACACAGATCTGGCTGGCACAGGGCACAAAACCACAGCTCGCCCCTATACACGAAGCCAAGCCAGAGCACAACTAAGTGCAGTACAGCCATCTTCTCAGAAAAACTCTTCACAAGCTCAAGAGGTCAAGACACGAAAGCTTTAGCAACTAATCCACACCTAATGACCCTCCTAAGTGGTACTCAGAATATCACTCAAGAAATCACTCAAGATATCCCTCAAGTAATTAATGAACAAAAGAAGAAAAGGCACACTAACCTGGAAACTTCCTCTCTGCCCAGAACGTTGGAGGCTATACACCACACCCCCTCAACAGTATTTATAGGAACTCAAACACTGAGATCCTGCTCTGTTCCAGTAACAAGAAGCCGAAAGCACCAGCCTGAAGATGACGAGTGAGACCTCGTCGAAACGTCGCCTAAACACCCCAACTCTTACACGGGAAGACACCCGAAGACACCAAAACCTGCATATATATATATATATATATATATATATATATATATATATATATATTCACTGAGGCAAAGAAAATGGACATAGCCATTAATTAGTAAAGAAGTAAGTCTCAAATTACGTGCAAGCATTAAGGTTGTTTCAGTGAATGCTAGGAAATTATGATGAACATAAAGGCAGCTCTTCTGCGTTCAGGGAACTAAATGTCTGGAGATATTAAAGCAAAACAGCTTTGGTTTTGAAACTGATTTTTTTTAAAAAAAAAAGTTGAAGAAAATTTGTTAATGGTTTTAGGACTCCATTATGGATATATATAAAAAGAAATCAAACATGCTTCTGATTGGACTCAACAGATTTGCATATGACTGGGATGCCTGCAGATCCTAGTAAAGGAAATAGCATCCATGCAACAATGCAGAATGCCTAATGCTCCTTAGAGTCTTTAAAAAAACATCACGGGGTATAATGGGACATTGAAACATGAGAATCCATCAGGGCACTGGTCTCATGCCAGAAGGGAGCGGATAGCAGCCGGAAGGCGTTAAGTGGATTTCAGTCCTCCTAAAATGGTGATTGAAGTCCAGCATGACAAAGTCATGTTGATTCTCAATTCACTGCAGCGCAGCTTTTCAAAATGTACTAATTAAATGGGGCGGAAACAAGCCTTAGAACTCATCATCTTGGCACATAGTGGGGACAATTATGGGAGGAAACGTCGGGGTCTCTGAATTAAATGCACAAGACCATTGCCAATTTCAGGCAAATGATGGCTTTCAGAACCTTCTAAACATAGCAGCAAAGGGGCTATCACAAAAGGTTATGATTATTTAAATTAGTATACCACCCTTTAGTTGAATATCACAGGGAGGTTCACAACATAAAAATACCGAATGAGATCACAGAATACACAAAGGGGGGGGGGACAAATTAGAAAAACCTAAACCAATAAGGTAAATGAGGGTAGCCTCCTTTATGCACCTTGTAACTCAAGCACATATGGTCAAACCTCGAGTATACTTGCCTCATCACACAATGAACTCACTAGACAAGGAATTGTACATAGAGTAGTATAACTAATTGCTTATGAAGTGGATTTTACATTAGCTAATGGAGTTTGGATGCAAATGAAAGTAACAAAGATAATTAAAGCTGGCTTCAAATGTGTACTTAGCACATGATTAAGATTCATGTGCCAGCTTACAAAATGCACAGTTCCAGCGTGACATTGTATCTCACGTTTTGCTTCTTCTTCTTTGACATCTCAGTGCATATCTGCAGTTCATAGGCCAGTCCCTAGTCTTTGATTAATTGTGTGGCTGGGCCAGCATAGGACATTTTGGAACATGAGGTATAGTAACCCCGTCATAGTAAAACAAATAAAGGCAAGTCTAAGTGCGAAGGTAAGGGCTTAATCGGTCAAGGCAGCGGTGCTATTGGTCAGCAGGAGAGCTGAACTGGGAGCAGGCTGGGTTGTATTCCCCTTGAAAGACCAATCAGGTCTGTAGCTTGCTTCTGGTCCCAGTTCAACTCCCAGTGGCAGACAGGCTTGGAGTGCTTTGGCACAGTTGCACCCTGTTCTGAATAAAGCAGACCTGGTCAACTGTGACACATCCCCAATCCACTGAATTACTGAAAGGCACTCTGTGTGAGGCTGCCTCTAAAAGCCATTTTGAAACGTCATTTGACTTCCACATCATTTCCAGATGCAATCTGAAATGCTGGTTCTTCCTTGTAAGCCCCATGTGGTTTGGGAGTAGGTTATTTGAGGGCATTCCATACACTCCTGTCAACCCATTGTATTTAACACTGAAGGCTCTGCTAATTGTCACACCACAGTCAGAAGCCCAAGTCGTTGGAAAACGAGGCCTGTGGCATCAATATTTTAGAACCCCCTGATACATTTTAGGGGCCCTCTCTTTTAAACTTTACATGAGTAGCTAAGGTCTTTTTGTTCCATCAAGCTTCCAGCGTCTTGTTGTTATACTGACATTTAAAAAACCTGCTCATTTTTAATGAATGAAATTCATAAACTGTTTCGTTGTAATCTGAGCTGCTTCTTTTGTTGTTGCTGCTGCTTTATAGGCTTGAGCTGTTTTATTGGTTGCATAGGCACCATTCCTTGAAAACACATTCAAAGCCCATTATTTGCCCCCAAAGAATTCTGGGAACTGTAGTTTACCGCTCACAGAGGTACACCTCCCAGTACCCTTAATAAACTACACTTCCCAGGATTCTTTGGGGGGGAGTAATGTGCTTTAAATGTGGCTGATGTGGCTGTGACCCAAGCATCCTACCTCTATTCCAGATGCAGGCACAAACATACTACCATTGAAGGAAAATACCTATAAACTCAGTTGATAACATCCCTACTTTTGATATATGTATCTCACAGCCTACCACTAGGCAGAGATCATGGATAAGATAGAATGTTGGCACGCTTGGTCTTTCCTCATTCAAATCAGCTCTAATTCAATGCTATCCAAGGTTATAAAAGACCTTTCTAGCCTGAAAGATCTATCTGTGTTAATAAAAAATAATGACAGTTAAGGTAAAGGTAAAGGTACCCCTGCCCGTACGGGCCAGTCTTGACAGACTCTAGGGTTGTGCGCTCATCTCACTCTAGAGGCCAGGAGCCAGCGCTGTCCGCAGACACTTCCGAGTCACGTGGCCAGCGTGATGAAGCTGCTCCGGCGAACCGGCACCAGAGCAGCACACGGAACGCCGTTTACCTTCCCGCTAGTAAGTGGTCCCTATTTATCTACTTGCACCCGGGGGTGCTTTCGAACTGCTAGGTTGGCAGGCGCTGGGACTGAGCGATGGGAGCGCACCCCGCTGCAGGGATTCGAACCACCGACCTTTCAATCGGCAAGTCCTAGGCACTGAGGCTTTTACCCACAGTGCCACCCGCTATGTTCCATATTTCTGGGTGAGAGCCATAAGCACTATAAGGGTGTTCTTTTAAACAGAGACTGAAATCCTAGACTGAATATGTTTGAGAAGGAAGTGAAAGCAGCCCAGGAACTCGTGGGCATTGCTTGCACAGAGAAGGAAATGACAATAAGTATTCTTTAAAGAATGGATTCTTTTGCAACTCAACTAGTGAGGCTGTTTATCAAACAGAGAAAATCTATTATATATGCAAGCTGAGCTCTAAATGATATTAGTGAGGAAAGATTCAGTCCCTGAGAGGGTACATTTTCTGTAATATGGCTATAAAGTATTATGGGATATATAATACATACATATCTGAAGGAGTGATTGAATATTTCATTCTCTTGCGCTACCACATATATATTTTTTCTCGCACGAATCGATGAGGTGTCACAAACCCAGTTGTTTTTATTCATTGTGAATAATGTTAACTGTAAATGTCATTTTCTGTTTATAAATAATTTTGAACACAATGCCAGTTACTACAATTGTATATTAATCATAATCTCAGCCTAGTTTGTGTGATTTCTTGCAATGTTTCAGACTTTCAATTAGACCTGGTACAATTGTTTATTCCAAGAGCCTGAAAAGTGGCCTGTCGTACTGTATCATTCCCACACTCGGAATGGATGACTGAGATCATTTAACCTGCAGAATAATCAATTAGGTACATCAGCTAAGAATGCAAATTGTGTGGACACACTGTATCGCATTAGGGGAAATGACGATTTAATGGACAGAGGCCATCAACAGCAGCTGGTGGACTATGGAGAGAGAAGATTTAAAGAAGAGGACAATGAGAATAGACTTCATTTTTTTGAACCACCAGAAGTAGATGAATCAGAAGGTATTTTGTGCAGCTGGTGGTGAGGAACTATAATCAGACATTTTCTCATGAACAAGGAGACATCTTTGGGAAGTTCTCTTATTATTTGTTTAGGGCATTTACATCCCATCATAGAATTCAAGGCAAATTATATATAATTCGCCCACCTAAGAAGTGACTAGGCCCAGACCTTGTAGCTTTGGAAGGGGAGCAAGAGGTCTCCTAGCAACTCTCAGCACCCTTAACAAACTACAATTCCCAGGATTCTTTGGGGGAATCCATGGCTGTTTCAAGTGGCATCACAGTGCTGGAAATGGGACAAGAGAATGGCTGAGCCTGCTCAGACTACCAACCCTAGTGCTAAAAATGCCTATCTTGCTGGGCTATCCCATTTCATCAGCTTCTTTAAAAAATGGTCCAATTGATATGTAAGAAAACACTCCACAACAGCTCCAATTTTAGTAAATTATGAATTGGGCCTTAGCCTTTTCGGAAGCCAATTGGAAGAGGAGAAGAAGGATGCTGGTGACTGGTGATCCCCCCACCCAACAGGATCATGGAAACATCCATTAGGTGGATCTGGCATACTGATTGATGTGCACTCTGCTTGGTAGTTTGACAAGGGGATTGCTAGATTCCAGCATGTCCCCTGACTACACAATCTTCATCTCTATGTGCAGCAGTGATAATTAGCAGATCAGAGGGGACCATAAATCTCAAGGCCATCAGGTGATTTCTTCTGGGATAGTTTCAGTCAGGGACAGATGCATTCTTAAAGGAGGACGTTTGCTCTGCCAGCTGATAGTGTCATTAGTTTGTAAAAAGAAAAGAAAAGGTGAATCGATTATGTTTTGGAGTAAGTAGCCTTTGGGCATGATTTGTGAAGTTCATTGTGAAATCTTTCACAGGATAAATGGCTGTTTTCAAAAGGGTCCCATTGAATCTTAATCCAATGTAAACAGAAAGTTTGGCTAAATGTTCACAAACAGCTCAACTCTTCCTTTTAACAGCTTGCGTTGTGGTATTTCAGAAATTCACATTCAGAAATTCGCACTCATGGCTAACTATGTGCAGAATATTTAGGGTTACATTGATCTGACTGCAAGAGTTAAACACAAGCTTAAAGCTCTCCATTGAATTGAATTGAATTGAATTGAATTAAAATTTTAAAAAATGTGTCACTTGGCAGGATCATACCAGGGCTGACCCAAGACAGCCTATGCTGTAATAATTTTGTTAGTCTTAAAAGGTGCCACAAGAGTCTGTGTTGTTCCTGCACAAAATTACTTTGATCACCCCTACTTCTTAAGCCTTTGTTATCACAACACCATCACTGCACATGAATTACTGACAGAGCAATTCTATACTACAGTGATGCCAAGACTGGATGTATGTTGGCCACTACACCAGCTGAATGGTCCCCATATCCAGTGCATGCCCAGTCTGGGACAGGGAAATACATACACAAATAATAATAATAATAATAATAATAATAATAATAATAATAATAATAATCAGAAGAATGGCATAAAGTAACAATGGCCCTGGAAACAATACCATGGCCCACCAATGAAGGACTGTGTTGGCAATGACACCCATATATGAGCTGTGCACAGAGGCAGCTAATGAACTCAGGCTGATGGGGACACCACCACCCACAGCACATTCCATCCGTCCATCCTCCCACACACTTCATGCAAGAGAATGTCACAGCATTCTGCTCTATCAGCCCATTGGGACAACCAAATGCAAAACACTACTAAACCTTAGGTTACATAAATAAAATCCTGGTAACAACACACAGAAGGCAACAGGCTGTTTTTTACTATGTAACTTCTATTTCAAACACAATTCAACATATAATATCTGTCAGGTTTAGCGCTTCTCCCACACATGACACGGAACTCTGGCAGTTTAAGTAGCTGAGGTTTATTGACCCGACTGGCTTCTGACCCCTCCCAAGGCCAGATATACGCCACGTCCTCCCCCGCCTCCTGCTGGCCCGCCTCTGCTCTAATCGCTTGCTCCTCCTCCTACTTCTTGGCGACTCAGGTACAGCCAGTTCCTCTTCCTCTGGAGATTCCTCTCTGCTGGGAGTGTCCCTGACAATATCTCACAAAGTGTAATTCCATAGACAAACACATCATGCAAACAGAACATATCAAGAGAAATTAAAGTCCAATAGATGGTCAGGAGATAAAGTCCATTCGGTTCCTAAATTGGCATATTGGCAATAACCACAATATGGTATGCTTATCTTATGATGTTCCACGTATCGCTGCTTTGAGGATTCTAACATTCCTTGTATGTAGATATCAGATCAGATGGAAAATGTATGGCACATGTAGATATCCTTTTTTATCTTAAGTAGTCAAAAACAGCCTGTTATGTTGTGTGTGTTGTTACTATTGGGACAACCAGCAATGACCCTTCTACTGCTACTCCAGAGGCATCCTTTTAGCCAGGGCTTTGAATAACCTTATGCTGTTCACAATACTGCTGTTTCAGAAGCACAAAACATTAGGGTGAGAAAGGAGAAGACCCTCCACACAGCATCCATGTAGTTCCCTGGACAGGATGCCTGCAAAGAGACTCTTCACCATCAAGGGAAAGGAGTTTATGTCCCATTATGTAAGAGAAAGGCTCTTTCATGAAGCAGCCAAGCTCTAGGTGGGTTGGACAACTTAGTTTTATATGTTGGAGGCTTCTACAACCTCCAGGGTACAACCTGACCCTAGGAAAGCGGAGAGCACATTTGAGCCAATCAGAAGATGTGGTGCATGGACCACCCTCCCAGATCTTGCATGCGCCAACCAGCACTTTTGATGTACTCCATCCTTCTTAGCAAACCACATGACCACCCCTCCTTCTATATTGCCTGATAGGCCAGCGCTGCTGAAGAACGTTCCAAAATAGCTGAAGAACATTCCAAAATAGCTAACTACTCATGCACCTTCTTACCATAATCATCCTACTCTACAGGTAGGGAACCTACTTAAACCTGGAATGGGTCCCACCATGGCCACCTCTGATGTCACATCCATATATGACATCAAGCATGGGACAAATGAAAATGTTGTGCCAATTAATGACTGGGACAACTGAAAGGCAGTGACAGCAAGCCTGCAGTGAGCAGCTATGCTACAGAATTCTAAACTGGGAATGTCGGAGTGCAGCTGATCCTAGCAGGCTTCCTAACAGCCATTTGGCACTTACAGGAAGCATGAAGCAATCAGGTTTACTACAGAATTCTGCTTAAGGAACTTCATAGCTTCTCTGATCTCAATATCTGATAGGCACTTACAGGAAGCTACACTTACTGAGGGCCCAAGATAAAGCCATTTTGAACTGAAGCCAGAGATGCAAAGAACCTTCCTTTGCATGCACAGCATGAGATACCCCTTGCATTTGGGCTTTTTGAGGAGGGGTTTGGGTCATTTGACATCACTGTGATACCAGGTGATTGACAGGTGGGAGGCCCCAGTCACCTGTCAAGATGGTCTATGGGGCACTGGGCAGCTGAGAATCTGGTCTACTGGGAGGATCCTGTTCCTTACCCTTATCCTCAGCCCTCCCTCTCCTCATCCCTTTCCAAATGACAGCCTCAAACACTCTGGCAGCAGCACCTATCCACTTCAGTCCTGTATTTTCCTTTCCCCTCATTCTTTCAGACACTAAACAAGCAAAAGTAATTAAGGGCACAACCCTGTGCTGAAGATTTGCCAGCATAGCGGGGCTTCTGTTGAATCCTGCAGGCCCTCCGCCAGGGGGAATCTTCAGTATAGGATTGTGCCCTTAATGACTTTGGCTTGTTTGTTTTTTTAGTGTCTGAGAGAATAAAAAAGAAAGCAGAGAACTGAAGCTGGTATTTAACACTTAGTTCTAAAATGTCAATGTTTGTGACAACAGAAGCACAGGGGTCAGCATTGACTGGGACTTTGTCAGTGATTTACTCTCCCGGGACCACTGCTGCAGAGTACAGTTCAATTGCTTTCACATCCACTTCTACTGAAAAGCGAAGCCCAGCCATGCACATTTCTCACCATAGTATACAAACCTCTACATGTTTTCTCATCAGTGTTTGCCAGGTGGCTTGTTCCACAGGTATGTGTGCAAAGGATCGTAGCCTAAAACTATCAGCTTCATGAATAACTCCAAATGCTAATATATTCTGACTCCTTTAATAAAGTCTCTCAGAGACTAATGGAGTGGACAGGATGGAAAACTAACATCCCACTTTTAGCTCAGGTTAGATGTGGCAAGGGGCTGCTAAGGCTAAGAACTTAAGAGGAGCCTGTTGAATCTGACCAATGGCCCATCTTGTCCAACCTCCTGTTCTCACAGTGACCAACCAGAAGCCTGTAAACAGGACCTGAATGCAAGAGCACTCTGTCCTGGATTTTCTAGCAATTCAGAAGCGTATTACCTATGACCGTGGAGGCAGAGCACAGAACCCCCCCCCAGGGGTGGTGAACCTAATATTATGCACAGGGGCTCTCTTTTACCTTTGTTGCAAGGTGAGACAGGCAGGGAAGACCTTTTTCTGTTATTCACATTTTTCCATGTGTAGAACTGCCATCGTATGCTGGGTAATATATACTATGTAATCTAATGGAGATCAGACTCAGCAGTATTTGAGGGGTGGGGAAACCTGTTGCCCTTCTGACATTGTCAGACTCTAGCTCCCATCACTTTCAGCCAGTATAGCCAAGGGTCAGAAATGACAGGAGTTGTCATTCAGCAGCATTTGGGGGGTGGGCACCGGTTCCTCATCTGGACTTTAAAGGAAAGAGCCAGTGTGGAATAGTGGTTAAGAGTGGTAGACTCGTAATCTGGGGAACAGGATTCACTTCCCTGCTCCTCCACATGCAGCTGCTGGGTGACCTTGGGCTAGTCACACTTCTTTGAAGTCTCTCAGCCCCACTCACATCACAGAGTTTTTGTTGTGGGGGAGGAAGGGAAAGGAGATTGTGAGCCACTTTGAGACTCCTTCGGGTAGCGATAAAGTGGGATATCAAATCCAAACTCTTCTATATGTGTCAGCGACCTTCTAGTAACCAAGTAGCCAACTGGTGGGGAGATGGTAAGTGTAAAGCTCTTTAATCAACTCTATACTTTTCATTCAAGATTTGTATTAAAATACTCCAATGCAAAAGAGTAAGAGACATTTGGAAGAGGAGTTTTCTCAGTATCTTTTCTAAGCAATCTTTCCTCTAATACAGCCCCTAATGTTAGTTTAGTGACTTACACAAAGCATCAACAATAATGTTATATGCAGTCAAATACACGGGGCATTGAATTCCATCCCTAGCATTTAAGGTGCCACCAGACTCTCTGTTATTTTTGCTGCAACAGACTAACATGGCTACTTCTTGGCAAACTTTGTTTATCTAGTATCTATGAAAGGAGGGTGGAAAAGGTGAAGTGGCACAGCCTTTGGCTACTTTTTGCTTGCATCTCTAGGGCAAAACGTATTAGGGATTGCAGTCAAATTCCAATCTGAGTTGGATTGTGGATGTCTGGTCAGGTGGAATGCATTGAGAAGACACTAGTTCACCATTATCTATGGTACGTTCTGCCTAGATATAGACTGTATGTCTTTTTGCAGAGATCTAGACACCAGTGTACACCAAATATATCACTAATACATGGCAACATTTAGAGGCATCAGCTAAGAATACAATTTTTTTCAGGTCCTTAGCCCAGCATCTAGGCATTAAGTTTGTGAAGCTTTTTCCAAGGGTTGGGATCTGCTGATGGACCAATACACTCAATCTGAACAGTGATAAAAAGGATCAGAAGCACACACTGCTTTGTCACAGGAGACCCAATTGGCCTCTGTGGGATGTGCAAACTGCAGAACTTCAGCCACAGTTCTCCAAAGTTCGAGGTGGGCCTGAGTCATTGATGTTCCTTAGTTTCCTTGCCTAACTTCAGTCTCCTATTGCAGACTTCAAAGATCAAAGCAATACAACACCTTGAAAAATGTAATTGCTATTGACTTTGTGGAGGATTTGATTAGGATGAATTGGCAGGGAAGTGATTTAATGTTAAATATTGAAGGTAGTTTCTCTCTCATGTCCAGGAGTTATTTTAGAGGGTTAAGAAAGAGGTATGCTCTCTCCCTTTCAGTAGAAAATAAATTGATTTTGAATGGATGACAGAAAAGATAAGAAGTTATGGTGATGAGAGCAAGAGAGATTATTTTTTAAGAAGGAGCCATTTCTGCCCTTTTTATTCGTGCAAGAGATAAGCTCCACAAAGTAACGCACTCACAGAAAGATGTGGCTGTATAAGCATTTAGAAATAGAAACGCAGGATTATTATTTTTCGAGGCAATTTCTTGGGACTTATTACAAATGATTGATTATGTGAATATCTGGGATGTCCCTAGACCATTAGAATAAATATGATCTATGTTGCTAGATGCACAATTTATTTGTCAAACAAGCACTCGCCCAAGTCAGGAAATATCTCAAGTGCATCATCTGCAAAAGGACTAAGAGGTCAGAAAGGACTTTTGTACATATCATGTATTCTCAATGCCGCTAGTCATACATTTGTTTCTATATGCACAAAATGCATAACCAATCAGGGTTCCCATCCCCATGGCACATGGAAGATGCTCCCTTCAGACTGAGCTACTGGGCTTTGGGATGTTGCCATGCCGCACAGTGGCATTGACAGGGAATTGGTTCATTTATGCATTTGGTACTCATGGGTACTAAGTTCCTAATAAGGCTAATGAAATGAAAGCACATGTGGTTATGTACATGCAGACGTGCAGTCTGCAGTGCTACCATTTTAGATTTCAGAATATGTCGGAAAGATTTCAGTGTGTACAAGTGACATCATTCCACACAGTTTAAACCCATAGTTGAATTCATTTAAGAATAAATTGGGGGGAGGCAGAGTATTTAAATAATATTGGTTGTTTCAATATTTTATTAGAAAATGGGGGGAGAAATTCAACATTGCACTCTCCTGATACACTGGCACACTGTTTGTGGTGGCGGGGGGGGGGGAGGGATATGAGGGGCAGAGAAGAAAGGGGAAACTTCCACTAGCACACTGGGTTAGTTTTATCTGAGCCATAGTTATTAACCTAGTCCTAGACCATACCCTTTTATAAAGGAAGAAACACACAATGTTTAAAAAGTAAAAGGAAACAAGAATGAAGATACTGAGAAAAGGTATATTAGGATATGAAGGTAGATAAATAAGGCAAGACAAGGTCATGGTGTTGGTACTGGAGATCCAGGTGTGAGTTGTAAGCCATTTTAGGTACAGACAGAGTCATGAGAGGTGAATCATTTTGACCAAGGAATTTGCATGGAGATGAAAGGGTTGAGGTGTCACCTTAGAAGGCTAAAGAGAAGAATGTGATAGTCAAGATGTGAAAAGATTAGAGCATGGGTAGGCAAACCAGTGGCATAGCATGGGTTGTCAGCACCCGGGGCAAGGAGGAGGAGAGGAGGAGGAGTTTCACTCTATGGGAAGCTGAATGATCATGGTAAACAGAGAACTGGCTAAAAGAACAGAGTCTTGGAGTGCTAGCCCATGAAAGGGCTCAAGTAGAAGAAGATATTATTAAGAGTATATAAACACACATTGTAGTTGGTTTTTGTCTTGCTGCATTATTGAAAGCTGAATTTATTTCTAAAATAAAATTTCTAAAATTTATTTATTTTATTTATTTAGAATAAATTTATTTATTTGTTTGTTTATTTATTTATTTATTTATTTATTTAAAATAAAATTTTCTAAAATTTATTTTTTGCACCATAACACTCACTTTTTTCCTCCTAGAAAGTAAGGGGAAATGTCTGTGCGTGTTATGGAGCGAATGCCTGCGGGTGGTGGAGCGGATCTGCTGCAGTTGTGAGCAGAGGATCCATGGTTCCCCTTCCTTCCCTCCTCCGTGGTTACAAAGCATGGATCCACATGGATCCTCAGGATTTTTGCATTGGGCTACTCCAAACTCACTGTCAGATCACATGTCTGTGGCCACAGCATGAACCACCAAAATCATATATCCACTCTTTTGTTTAGAATATTTTTTCCCCTTGTTTTCCTCCTCTAAAAACTACGTGCGTGTTATGGTCTGGTGCGTGTTATAGAGCGAAAAATACGGGTACTTGAATTCTAAAACTGTAAGGTTTTTGGGTTGTTGTTTTTTAATACCTTAAAATGTTATAAAGGAAATCTTTCTGTAGCAATGAACAAAAATAAGAATAACTTCTCAGCATTACTGTATATCAATAGCCAATTATTTTCATCTGGATGTGTTCTGGCTGGCTGCTAATGGACTGACAACGAGTTAGCTTTTAGAGGAGCCATCATTTCAAAGATAGAATAGCTGACCCTTTAATTTTGAGGTATTACAGAAATTATACCCCTCACCTTTAAAAATGGCAAATGCACTAAATCATTTGATCTCTTTGTGGGCTAAGGTGCTTTCTCCTTGCTGTTATGTTTTATAAATGTATACCAGAGTAGTACTAATGTTCAATTTTGGGCATGTTCCACAGTTTTTCTAAATGCTGTTTCTTTTGGCGTAAACATATTTTAGGCTGTGTGTGAGATTGTTTCACAGGATTGTAAGAACACAAACCTTGTGGTCACCTTCACCGTTGGTAAAAAGCAGAACTATGTTTGCACATGAGTACTAAGCCAACAGTATACTCAAAATCTGAAAGTATTCCACTTTTGTGCTTCAGCTTGCAAGAGCTGAGACATTTGACTTCTAAAGGACCAAGCACCTAAGTCCAATTTGGCTTAGCGTATCTCTAAAATCAGCCATGCTTACTAAGGTGTTTTGTTTTTTTTAAAAAAACTTCCTTCCTTTTCACAAGTTGGGCAAAAGTCGTTTCCTTTTTAAAAGCCAAATGAGGACTTTGTTGGGTTCTAGTACTGTGAGCTGGCATGGTAAAGTGCTAGTGGATCTCTCTGTAAACTTGGATTTTCACAATCTTTACTTTTTTAAGTCTGATAACTGTGTTGTAGTAGAGTAGTTCATGATGTAATGGCATGGGTGCAACTTGAATAAAATATGGGGGGGGGGGCAGGTAGGCTCCACTCTGCATAATGAATCTCTCTCACACACACACACACACACACACACACACACACACACACACACACACACAATAAATGGCAATGCCCATCAACTTGGGGGAGGGCACAGTTACCTCAAATATTTTATTGGGTGGGGGGCGAAGGGACCTCAGCCCCTAGGAGGTGGCTCCTATGTGTACCAGCATCTCTTAGAGTTACTGTAGCTAGTTTATGCTTGTCTTGTGTCTTGTGTCATGAGACAATAAACACTGAACTGAACTGAATAAATACTGTAAACTGGACTGAATGGGCAAAGAGTTTTCTTACCTGGGAACTCTAGAAAACACTGACTACTGGAAAGCTGGAAAACTCTAATGTTCTGCTGGAAGACTCTGCTGGAGCTGTGCATGTTCTGCTGACCACACTGGCCAAAGTGTGGTGTGGTATCAACAGCAGATGGTGGGCCCACGTTTAACTGGTAATGCACTAACAGGTTATAAAAGTCTAACAGAGTTTATCTGTTGGGCACCTGGACTTCTGTCGAGGTTTATCTGTTGAGCTACACAGAATAAATTTTGGATGTTGCTATCCCAGGGACGCGGGTGGCGCTGTGGATTAAACCACAGAGCCTAGGACTTGCTGATCAGAAGGTCGCGGTTCGAATCCCCGTGATGGGGTAAGCTCCCATTGCTCAGTCCCTGCTCCTGCCAACCTAGAAGCTCGAAAGCACATCAAAGTGCAAGTAGATCAATAGGTACCACTCCGGTGGGAAGGTAAACAGTGTTTCCGTGCACTGCTCTGGTTAGCCAGAAGTGGCTTAGTCATGCTGGCCACATGACCTGGAAGCTGTACGCCGGCTCCCTCGGCCAATAAAGCGAGATGAGCGCCGCAACCCCAGAGTCGGTCATGATTGGACCTAATGGTCAGAGGTCCCTTTTACCTTTTGTCCCAGGTTTGTTTTCCTGCAGTTGGCATACCAAGAATGCGTGGGTGTGAAATTCTAGGCTGCTCCTCTTGCATCATTTTGTTTGACCATTTTAAGCTCTGCACATGTTCTAATAACTTTAAAGGATACGTGGGGGGGGGGCAACTGGCCACAAAGCTGGAGGCTTCCTGATGTCACACATTCTGAAGAACCAGTGTTAAAGGAAGGATGAGTTACTTGTGCATTATTCTTCTATGTGTTCAACAATTGTGCAAAGGGAGACAGGCACATCTCCCGCCTTCACACAAGAACCATGTTGGATATTAAGTGCAACTTTATGCTCTTGAACTGATAAGCCAATTAGAACAACTTCTAGGTCAACTAGGTCAACCATGTCTACACAAACACAAATGTCATTGAATTCACTGGTAACGGGGTTTAGGATTGCAGCCTAATCTTGTAAATAGTTCTTTGAATATCTAAATCATCACAATTTGGCTTACAGTATCACTCAAGGAAGAGTTGCACACCGGGGTCCAAACTTAATAAAAGTAGGCATCATTTTCCACTGAAGAAGGCAGGATTAACACCTGTTTACTGCTGGGATTAGTCTGATGGCATACGTTTTGTTGTGGATGCTTTGGGGAAACGTTGGAGAAGCATCAGTGTTAATTCAGGTATTAAAAGCTATCTGTTATGAACCGTTCAGCCAGTGTGCCCTCTGTATCACCAAGCTAGCTGTACTGACAACCTCTAAATATATAAGAAATGTATCTTGAGTTCTCTGACATTTTATATTCCAAACTTTGCCCAGTGGCTGATGGTTTCTTCCTCAAAGTGACATATTGATTGTAGGTACATGTAGGGCGAGTATGATTGTGTTCAGTATTTTGAGCTCATCATCTGTTATCCCATTCTTATTGTCATCCTAGGCCCAGACAGTATCAAATTGGAAGCAGTAGTGTAGAAAATTACGAACAAATCAGAAAAGACTACAGCTGTGAAATGAATCAAGCCACTGTTTCCACATTTAGTATTTCCTTGGGAATAAAAGACTTTTGACATATTTG
This sequence comes from Podarcis bocagei, assembly GCF_964188305.1. Lineage (NCBI taxonomy): Eukaryota > Metazoa > Chordata > Lepidosauria > Squamata > Lacertidae > Podarcis > Podarcis bocagei. The sequence continues at coordinate 75,108,017 of NC_138126.1, forward strand.
GGGGGCTTACAGTTATCAAGACAAGAATGCATTTCTGTAATTACAGACTCTTGTTGGCTGTGCTGTGGAACCCAGCCAGATTGCAATATTACCAAATCTATGGACGGATTTCTGAAATAATCAGATTTCAATCGTAGCAAACGCATGGGAGTTCTCAAAAATGTGGTTCAAGGGATATGAAGGTTGACATAATTAACATAATTAAACAAAACTAAAAAAAAGAAAATCAAGACAATCGGACTCGTTTTATGTGGCTTTTTTGTATGTACAATATTGGTGATTGTACAAAAATTATAGTAAAATGTATTAAGCTGGAGGAAGTCCAGGCTTGTGTCTAAACCTTTTCAACGTGTAACTCTCAAAATTCAGAGAAGTGAAAATTTTGAAGGATAACTGCCTATGGTTTTGGAAAATGTTCATATGGTAGATTGCCCTTTAGATTTCCCTTTAACTGCAAAGTGGATCAAATTTCTCCCCAATTTCTGCATATAGATAAACATTTCGCCATGCTCAGGTATTATTGGTCTAACTTTGGACCCTTGGCTTTCTACAGAGAAGGCCACTTCACACAAAATGATTTGATTTGTGTTTTGTTTTTGTTTTTACATAACTAACAGCCATGGGTCCAGTTTGGAACTAGATTCTTCGATCCAGTTTGAGAGTACAACATGGCAGGGGGGACTCTAGACCTTTGTCCCTGTTGGGGAAAAAAGGATGTACCGGTAGACTATAATCCTGGTGGCTTGTTCTACCACTCATTCAGATCGTGCAGCATATGTCATCCAGCGTTAACTATCAGCTGGATCAAGGCCAAGTGAATTTAATTAAATCAAATTCAATCAAAGACTATCTCATGTGTATCAATCAAGAGGTTTGGAAACATAAATATTATTCACTTGCCTGCTTTGTTTTTAAGGCTAGGTGGATCTGCCTTTGATGCTTTGTTTGTTTTGAATGTTGCTTTGATAACTGCTCTGCTGAATTCAAGTGCTTCTCAGGCTGTGCTTGTTTGCTTGTATGGTGCCATTGATGTACGCGACACCCCAAATCTCTTTCCCCCCCTTTCATTTGTTGTTTTTGGCTGTGTCATATTTTACATTGAAGTTTCCTTGAGGCAGGAACCTGTGTTAGTATATTGCAGATACACTGGGTTGTCACCAGTTAAGGTCTACAACCCCACTGAAATCAATGGTCATGACTATCAGAAGTCCATTGACAACCATCAAGAGGCTCAGTACAATTCATGCAGACTGCCACTTAATAAGCAAATAATTATAAGTTGGACAATGCAAATAATGCTGTCACTCTTGTATGCCATCTTTCATTTTTCTGTGACTAAGATTTCCTTCTAATTTACAGCATTCAAGGTTCCTGGGCCCTGTTATGAGAAATACTTATTGCAACCACCGTTCTTTACACATTTTTAAATAAAATAAAGATCATGCTCCATAACAATTGTTACAAATATATGAGGGTCTGATTAATATAAATGTTATATTGCATTTGTTTGTCTGATATGTTTTGTCATGTCTCTTACACTTCCAAGAACGATGGCAAGAAACAGTACAGTCCTATGCATGTTTACTCAGAAGTAATTCCCATTGACTATACTTCCACATAGAAATGCAGCATGTCATATTCTGTAAATCTTATGAAAGAAGCTGGAAACCAATCCAAAAAGGCATTGTGTGATGCTGTGTGGTCCACATAAGGCTCTTTTGCTCAATGTATCCATATTTACTGGAATGGGTGCTGCAGCTGCAGTCTGTCTGAATTTTCATTTATTTGTCACACTCCCTTCTAAATCACTTTCAGGCAGAAATGCTTATTTTCATCTTCACTGAAAACTGATTTCTATCCAAGCTATTTCAGCTCTAATAAGGATTTGTAGAATTTCGCTTTGGTTTTTCTCTGCTCAAGGAAATGTCCAGTCCTTGTGTGTTTATAATGCACTCTCTCCTCCTTCCACAAATAAACTGCTTTGTTTCTTACAGTATCAAGTACCTGTTTACGCTGATGTCAAGTCTGAACAGCAATTGCAGACCACAAAAAGCTCCTCTGGTTCTTAATGGCGCAAAAGCAAGCTATTCATTGTTGCATCCTTTGAAAAATGCTCCTTCCCCTAGCTTTCTATAGCCCAGCAAATTGAAGCTTGCAGCCTATCATAGTCTGAATGATAACAGTGTAATGATGGTTAGACAAATCCTTCTTTTCATGCTTCTTTTGCCTAACTGGGGATTCGTGTTCCTAATGTTTTTTTAAAAAAAAATAAGGGGAAGGTGTAATCTTTTTAAGAAATGGAATGGAATGAGTACTCATGAGGGAAAGGGACATAAGAAGAGTGGCAACTAAAGGTGTCAATGACCCACCCACCCTGCAGGTGTTCACTGCTATTTTTGAGACACATCATTTAGAATGTATTTGCATCTGGTCTCTGTGCAGTGGGTTTCATTCTTGAGCTACAGGGCTTCCCCATGTGCAGACATGAATTGGCCATCATTATCCCCCAAGCTTCCCATCTCTTCCTCAGTTCCTTAACAATCTTTCTCAAAACCAATGCAATTGGTTCCATACCTCAGAAGGAAACACAGCAGATGCAAGCCTGGTATAAATGAAGCCCAGAACTTGATAGAATTCAAAGTGACTGCAACATGTCTTATTAAAGATGCTGTGCACAATAGGGATGAATAAATTGGTCTCCTTCCAACCAGTGCCGGTTTTGCAGGTGTCCATTCACAAATCCAACCTATCCTATGAATTTGTGAATCTTTCTTTTAAAAAATGTATAAAATTCATATTTAAGTATATATTTAAATAAAATACACATTTTCACATTTGTGTGTGTGAGAGAACTACAGTGGAAACATTGGAGAAGTGTGAAATCTATAGAATAATTAACATTCTGATCCATGTTGTAATTTCAGTTATGTGAATTGGGTTGGTTCTCTTCCCTAGTGAGCAAACAGAAAATAAAATAAAACAAAGTATTCCATCAACAAGGACTGAGGAACAGAATTATTTCCTCTGCTCTGGAACTAGTGACCTGCTAGTCACACTTGTCGGGTGAGGATGACAGTGAGAGGCTGCCCCATAAACTAAAAAAGGGCTGAAAACCAAAACAAATGCATGGTTTGCTAAACCGTTCATATTAAAATATATACAGTGGTACCATGGTTCCTGAACTCAAGCCATTCTGGAAGTCCGTTCAACTTCCAAAATGTTCGCAAATCAAGACATGGCTTCTGATTGGCGGTTTGGCCCCAGAAACAGTGCCGACAGCTAACACTTACTTCCGGGTTTGCGACGTCTGGGAGCCAATTTGTTCAGGAGCCAAGCCGTTCGGGAACCAGGGTACCGTTGTTCCTTCAAAAGTAGACGTGTACCCCAGTTCCTAGATTTATCAACGAAACAACCCCAAAACAAATGGAAAAACTAACAAGGTGTATACAGTGGTACCTCGGGTTAAGAACTTAATTTGTTCCAGAGGTCCGTTCTTAACCTGAAACTGTTCTTAACCTGAAGCATCACTTTAGCTAATGGGGCCTCCCGCTGCTGCCGGTGCGCGATTTCTGTTCTCATCCTGAAGCAAAGTTCTTAACCTGAAGCACTATTTCTGGGTTAGCGGAGTCTGTAACCTGAAGCATATGTAACCCGAGGTACCACTGTATAGTTAGAAACTATTTTTGGGGGGATATCTGAGGAGGCCATTAGATGTCAAAGGGGGTTACTAGAGTGGGACTCGCAAATGCCCACAGAGCTTTTCCTGGGGCCTGCAGGGGATCTTTTCCCTCTGCACTGGAAGTAGGTTTCGAAGAAGCATTCTGTTGTAGCCAATAGAATAGGCTGTGGGGTGTGCTGGGTTGTGGGGTGGGTGTGATGCCCACAACACTTTTTCCCATTTACAAACATGCTTACAGGCTCCAAAAGGTTTGCAGCCAGTGAGCCAATGTGTAGAAATGGGGTAAAGCACTCACTTTAAGCTATCAGTACTGATTAACATTCAACAGTGAAAAGATGGGTAGTTTCTTTCTTTCCCCATATTCATCTCACTGAAGTAACTGACATTGTGAGTGACAAAGTAAGAGGGAAGTTTTCCAGAGTGCCTGACTGACAACGTGAGTGACACAGTCTGATAGGACAACTTGAGGGGTTGGGAGGCTGCTTGTTTCTCTCATGACCTCCATGAATACGCCCGTGTGCATCTTGCTTTTACAAATGTTTTGTGGTAACTGTTGTGTAAACCCATAAAAATACAAGCACAGACTATAAAAATGGTACAGCTTACATATACCTTGCCAGTTATACCACTAAAACATTCAACACAAGATGTGTGAGGAAATAAATACTGCCTTCACTGTATGTAGCTATGAAGCTCTATTTTAATAAATACATTACTCATTTCAAATTGAACATTTTGATAACTCAGAGAATAAGTAAATATTATAACTGGCAAAGTTTTTTCAAACCTCAACAAATAGTAAATAATACTTTATAGCCACTGTTTCTTTATTATTTTCTTTCTTTCTTTTTGCCTAGGGGGGATACAGAAGAATATCTGAATTTTTATTGAATACAGGAAAAAGTATTGTTTCTTGTCTATTGCAAGCTTTGGGTTTGGGATGTTTTCATTATGTAAAATGAATACACACAAAATGGGCAGATGGTTGATGTCCAGACGTTTCAGAGAAAGATAGCTTACTACTGAATTATAAATGCAGCACCAATCCGGTTAATTTATACATATAGGGTGGATTTACAGAAGTCATCCCCATTTTTTATTTGATCCTGGAATGTCCCACTTTTCCTTAGGACATCCCTATTTTCATTGCAGAAATGTTGGAGGGTATGGTAGGACGTCCCTATTTGCATCAGAAAAATGCTGGAGGGTATGGAGTTAACCGACCCCCAAATCATCTGAAGGCAGCCCTGTATAGGGGATTTTTTTTAATGTAAATGTTTTATTATACAGTGGTACCTCGGGTTAAGAACTTAATTTGTTCCGGATGTCTGTTCCTAAGCTGAAACTCTTCTTAACCTGAGGTACCACTTTAGCTAATGGGGCCTCCTGCTGCCACTGCACAATTTCTGCTCTCATCCTGAAGCAAAGTTCTTAACCCGAGGTCAACGGGTCAACAGAGTCTGTAACCTAAAGCATCTGTAACCCAAGGTACCACTGTATTTTAATATATGTTAGAAGCCTCCCAGAGTGACTGAGGCAACCCAGTCAGGTGGGTGGAGTATGAATACAACAACAATAACAATAATGGAATAGGACGTTCCTATTTTCATCAGAAAAATGTTGGAGGGTATGGTATAATCACCACCACCACCATCATCATTTGCCATTCCCTTCTCTTGCAAATCAAAGGAATTCAGATGTGAACTAGCTTCATGACTGAGTATTCTAGGGTGAAAACCTCTTCAGTTTAAAAGCAGTAGCACCTGCCACAGAGCGAAAGTGGTGCTTGCCTGACCTCCCATCACTGTCATTGCTTAGCCTTACTGGGCAGGAACGCAGGAGGGGTACGGTGATAGGGAGGTTGGTGCAGTGCAAATGCATTGACAGGAGCAGCATCTTGCTTCCACCAATGCATTAGCGCTGTGCCAGTGAATTCCCCATTGCCTTACCCAGTAGTGGCCTATGTGGAGATGTAGGTGGGGCACCACTGCTCCCCCAGCTTCCAAACATGGAAAATCTGTGGTGCTCACTGGAGGTAGAGAGGGAGGTGTGAGGCATGGGGATCTTGCACTACACAGCCCTATGCCTTGCCCCTCCTCCTCTGGGGCACACCACCATCACGCTGTGTTTTGAAGCCAGGAGAGCATAGGTGCCTCGCCTACACTGCTGCATGGGCCACTACTTGCCTCACTCCTCTACCCGTTCTTCCTGGTAAGGCACAGCAACAGCAGTAATAGGAGGCCAGGTAAGCGTTGGTGCCTTTCCATGCCAATAGCTAGTGTTTAAAAGAAGAGTTAATCTCATTGCCACTTGCTGATACAGCTCATCACTACCACTGTATGCCATTCTGTTTAACCCCAATGCAAATATATAAGGAACAAATAACTCCCTGTTGTTAATAAAGTATATTAAAAAATATAAAAAGACAATATTTATTTGAAAGATTGCTTGCATTTCTAATTTTAAAAGCTTAAAATAACAATAATAAAATGTATGGGGAAAGCAGAGAGTCAGTATGCAGCAAGATGCCCATTGGCTCCATAGTATTTTGTGTATTAGGGTTTCCCCAGTCTGCAGAGGAAGAGAACTGGGGCTGACTGATCAATGGGAAGTGCTGAGGATAAGCAAGCCTAGCATGTTTCATTGTAAAACATGCTTTTGGCTTACCATAGTGTGGAAGACAAGACAGGCATATTAACTTAGAATTTCCATGCTTTTTGGCATGAGTACATTTGTAAGTGCCATCTCCTAGACTTAAGCTTTTTTTGATCCTAGGATTTTGCTTGTGCTCCAGAAATAAAATCCACTGAATCGCATGAGCCTGGGGGTGGAGGGCACATTTAAATGGCAACATTTAACTTTGCTATGACTCAAAAATAAATACTTGGGATTTATACTGCTAAATGCACTTGGCATATATTAGATCGGAAATCTTTCATCAGAGATGGGATATCTGTAACTCCCCAGATTTTGTTGGACTTCAACTGCCATCAGCCCTAGAAAGCATGGCCACTAGTTAGTGATTATGGGAGTTGTAATCCGGCAGCATCACAGCTTTACATCAACTCTCACAGAATAATAGAACTGTAGAGTGGGAAGGGACCTTGAGGGACATTTATTTTAGTGCAACCTCCTGCAATGCTGGAATCTCAACTAAAGCATCCATGACAGATGATCTTGTAAGACGGTGTTAACACACACATATCATCCAAGTTTTTATTATATTCTTAGTTCAATCAGTTTAAAAAAGAGTGTACTATGCATATGATATAGCACATTGTTTTCATTCCCATATTACTGTAAAATCTAGGGTGAGAAATTGAGGCAGAATGGCTTATGAAAACCCTGGAATGTACTCCTCGGTTATCAAACCGCAAATCACATGAATGTGACAGAGATCTCAAAAGAAATGTAGAAGAAATCACAAAGGAAAATGAGCTGAGCCAAAGTCTGCAGATCATGTGAAGGAACAGTGACACATGCAGTCGTGTGCAAACACGTGCCACAACACTTCACATCCAATTACACAAGTGCCACATGTAGCAGCACTTCCAGCACAAACATGTGGGGAAATGAGCCTGCATATCACATACAAACACTGGCACATACATGCAGCACTTCATACACAAGTGTGCAGCAACATTTATTCATTCATATATCCAGTTCTTCCACTCACCCTGAAGGACGCCCAGGGTTGCTAGCAAACCTAAAACCATAACCAATATCCAAAAATTAAAATAGCATCTATAAAAATTATAGTACCTGAATGTATGCAACCCCCTTCGAAAACCCTGCGCAAAATCAAAATATCTTCAGATTCTGGCAGAACATGGTCAGAGAAAAGAACTGCCTGATCCCCCCTGGGGTGGAGTTTCAGAAATGGGGGACACCAACAAGAAAGTTCTCTCTTATGTCAGAAGCAGGCACAAACACACAAATGCTTACACTCATGTAAGCAGCAAATGGCAAAGAAAAATCAAGGGGTTTTTTATATTAATGTTAGAATTCAGGAACTTTAAAGTGTGAAAATGTCACATATTTTGTGTCCAAGAATCCAAAGCTGCAGAGCACAGCTTCAAAATGCCTTCCCCCATGGAGATGTTGCAGATTGGGGGAGGAAGAGAGAAGATTATTCCCAGCCTCAGTAGCTTTTACTAATGCAGTCGAGGGAACACTGTATTTTTGCAGGTTTTCCGGTGGATAACATAACTATTTTGTGTCCCCTAACTTGTTATTGACAGTTTCACACAGCCCAATAATCCATTTCAGGTTTCGGCATCCTCTCAAGAGGAACAGCCACCAAATAACAATTTTTATTACTTTCTCACACTTTCCCCAAAGAACGTTTTCTTTCAGGGAGTCCCAGGATTCCTCATTAAACAATGCAACCACCGGCCTTTTCGATCCCAAGAAGATGATATTGCTATATCTACACAGGAGAATGTGAAAACCTTCTTTTTTTTATTTTGCATCTGCAGCCATGGGACTAACTTGCCAGGTGACAGAAAAGAATTATTAAAACTTTGGTACCATAGCCACAAAAGACTCTGCAGGACAGAAGTCATGACCTGAGATCACCCTTTGGTTGGGCGTTGCATGATGACTAATGGCAGCTTTGACCATGAAAGTTCAGCAGACAGGACAGTCTTGGAACGCATTTAATTCCTCTGCACTACCTTGTTAGAACAATGAATCTCTTTCATTCAGCTTTCATTTATCCTCACAACAATCATTCCAGCTCTAGTTAACCCAACCATCCTACCCTGTAACAGAATATGAGAGCTGCCCCTAAAAGCCTGTAACAAACAAGCTCAGCTCAGCTCATCTTTCCCCGTGCTGTTGTCCTGAATGCTCTCTCAGCAGCAACAACTAAAATGAAGCCTCTTGCTGACTCATCTAACCTGATTCGCTTCTGTCATAATCATGCTGTACTTCTGGGTTTGTTTTTTTTCCACTGGTGCAAGCAAGCCCTCACTTTAACAGAGTTATATTGTGGTAAATGGCTTTACGGGTGGTGGGCAGAATGATGGTGAATTGGGCCCTATCCAATAAACCAGCTCAGAGAGTAGAGCAATGATTTACTCTGGTGATTTATAGCAGAAGTATGGTGTTCTTTACATTGCAGCTCCTGCAGTAGATCTTGGCAGAACTACACACATAATAACGATAAAGGTCATGAAAGGAGAGAATGGCTTTATAAAAACAGCCCCCTCCCTCGCCCAATCATGCTGGAGAAATGTGATTGAGTGCATTGGAACTATTTGGGGGCAAACACTCTGAAGTTTGCAGTCCAAGTATAATTAGAGTGGAAGTAAAGGTTTAATGATATTTCAGGAATCTGCATGGCATGAATTTTTTAAATGGTCCATCGCGCTCTTATCACTAAAGTGATTCGTTGAGATTGTTCTTGTTTAGCTTTGCGCTGGCGTGATTCTATCACTGGTTCATGTAACTTGAGGTTGGTTAACAATGTCACATCAATCAGAGGAATGAAAAGAAAGTCCATGCTCCTGTTTTAGTTGGGAGTTGCCAAATCCAATTAAGCAAACTCCAAAGTTATTTAGCCAAAACCAGAGTTCCAAAAGTTAAAATTTGAATAGCAAATGCAAAAGCTTTTGCATCATTTCTTCGATGCACATCAATATTTGCTTCCAAAATTGTCCTAAAGGTAAAGGGACCCCTGACCATTAGGTCCAGTCGTGGCCGACTCTGGGGTTGCGGCACTCATCTCGCTTTATTGGTTGAGGGAGCCGGCGTACAGCTTCCGGGTCGTGTGGCCAGCATGACTAAGCCGCTTCTGGTGAACCAGAGCAGCGCACAGAAATGCTGTTTACCTTCCCGCCGGAGCAGTACCTATTTATCTACTTGCACTTTGATGTGCTTTCGAACTGCTAGGTTGGCAGGAACAGGGACCGAGGAACGGGAGCTCATCCCGTTGCGAGGATTTGAACCGCCAAGTCCTAGGCTCTGTGGTTTAACCCACAGCGCCATCCATGTCCTAAAATTGTCCTAGAGCCTTACAAAAACATGATACAAGACTGTATATTGGCACTGACATTCTAACACATTTTATTTAAAGTTTAGATGCATCTTAGCCTAAACAGTACAGCTAATTAAATAATAATTAAATAATAATGATTGCAAGCAGTCCTGTTTGTACCCAGACCTATGCTTATAACAGACCCATCAAAAACATTGGGAATTAAATTAGTCATGATGGCTAACTGATTCCGATAGTTCTGCTTTAAGCATGACCAAGACTGGATCCAACTCATTATCTCATTATCAAGTGAGTAGATGACAATGAGCATTCCATAATGAATTTCTGGTCATGCAGAGCCTAACTGGGGGTGGGGAGAGAATAAAGAAAAAAGATGAACATTTTTGGAACTCCCTACAGCCTGTTCTACACATCTTTAGATAAAGTTCATATACAAAACAGATGTTGCACTAGAGCATCAGACTTCCACTAGTACAAAAGAAGTTTCCCATCTTATCCCCTGTCACAGAGCCCCGCTTCACCCTTAGAATCTGGCCCAGAACAGTTTATGTGGGTGTGGGGGGAGATGAGAGAAAGGGGAAGTTTCCAACCTTCTGTTTTCTATCGTGCCCCTGCTTCTTTTGGAAACCTTTTGTAAAGTGTGTGTGGGTGCAAATATATATCCCATCTTGATTAGCAACAAATATTAATTCTTCAAATTCAGTTGGACTTCTAAAAGAGTCATATTTCCTAATTAAAAATGCAATCCTGAACACACTTGCTAGTGACTCAGTTCCATTGATATTAATAGGATTTGCTTCTGAATATTTCTTTAATGAAAGTATGGAAATCAACTTGTGAAAAATGTGGCTTTATGTACACTGTGTTGGAATGATAGATATATAAATTATTTCAAGACAATGGCTATCAGTATAATTTACCAGAATTTTTTGTTATTCTTGAGATTTAGATCCCACTTTTCAAACATGTTAGCAGGGTCTGACCCCCACCCCACTCACCATTCACCCCTCCCCCTCTTTTCTTCCTAACCTAACACTGCATGCAACACATTGAGCTCATTGGATCTTACCTCTTGGTAGACGTTTGCACTGTAAACAAGAACATTAGCATGATGCACATGCTCCGGTAACCTGCATAGCACCTAGCAGAGCCGCATCTGAATGCCTGCTGCCTCCTCACACATTACATCTTAAGATGGTGGCCGGATGCAAACTCCATGACCTTCATCACAAACCAGCTCCCCATCATTCCACTCCCCGTTGCTCTATTTACCATCTAGCCTTCTGGAGAACTCATAAGCTTGCACACTATCTTGGTTGCTTTAATACAGGTATTGTTCCAAAATGGATTTTGGAAATACAGTATCTGTGAAAATCATAATTTATTATTTCCTAGTCAAGTTCACACTTCAAAGGGTCCCACCCCCCAATTAGAAGGCATCCTATTCATGATGCAGCTTGAGACCATGTCTTAAATGTAACTTAAGGTGGGAGAGAAGCAATCACCCTGTTCTGTCAGGGAAACAATGGAGAAACAGCAGGTTTATATTGCGCCCTGAGCAACTTCGGAGTCAGTATGCAAATGACTGGGCTGCAAAGGATTAAGATCTGTTTCACTGAAGGCTCTCCAGCTTAAAGTAACCTGGGCTGGTTGAGATTTATTAAATTGGATGGGACATGATTCCAGCTGACTTGATTCCATTCCCCACACGTCTTACTCCTTAAATTGTCCCATTTTGCATTTTATGCCTAATACAGAATTGAAGGCTCCCTTTGGTGCTCAACCCAAACAAGTGATTGCAGGAGAGCCTGTTTCATATGCCATATTGACATTGCCCATGTAGAAGGCAGCAGGAAAGAAGATAGGGACAGAACTAGAATGAGTAAGCTCTGCCTATCATTGGCTCTGGCTCCACCTACTGTTAGCCTTTCTGCCTTCAGCCCTACCAGTCCCAACGAGCACTAGCCAACACACAGAGAGCTGTGTATCTTGCAGCTGCAGCAGCTATCTCTGGTCACTCACTTGCATTCTCCCTTTCAGCAGCACAGCTGCAAAGATTAGACATCCTCACCACTACCATGAGAGAGAGCACAAATGAACAAATGAGAGGCATCTGGACAGTGCAACAAGGAGAATTAGGCCTGCTGGTGAGTGGGGAGGCTAGGAGCCCATCAAAGGTACTGCCAAGAGTCTTCTATAGCCTCAAACTGGCTCTGCTGCTGCAACAGAACTGAGCCTAGGAATTGGCTGTAAAGCATTAGAATTTGTTTTGCTCAATGCTCTCTAGGTTGAAGCAACATGTGTTGGTTTAGATTTCTTAAATTGGACGGGACATACGGGAAGTGCCATGGCTCAGTGGCAGAGCACATGTTTAAAAGCAGAAGTTCCCAGGTAAGATTGGAAACACCCCCTGCTTGAAACCCTGGGGAGATACTGTCAGCCTGTGCAAGCAATACTGAGCTAGATGGACCAATGGTCTGACATGGTATACCACAGAGTCCCAGGTTCCTAATCCTGTGCACACTTGCTAGGGAGGAAGCTCCAAAGGATGGATGAATCCACACAGATATGTTACCCAGAGAGAGGATGGAGGTGAGGCAGCAAAGAACAGCACCTTGCTCAGCTGCCCTCTCTTTTGCTGGGCAGCAAGATGGGGCTCAGCAGGTCCAGTCCCAGAAGCCTTCTGTTGGAAGTAGGCAGTTGAGCAGTGAAGGATAAGTGGTAATTGAGCAGATGAGGGGCAAGACGGATGGAGCATCCACCTCCAATGGCCTCTCATTCACTCTGAGTGGCAGTGCTGGGCCCAATCCACCACTACCCAGGGAGAAAGGAAGCAAGAAGCATCTGCCCCTTGTTTGCCCATTTTGGTGGCTGTGCAAATGCACCTGCCTTTCCTTCTCTCTGAGTCTGAGGAGAAGAGATTCTTTCCATCCCTGGCCACCACTGGAGGCAAAGATGTGGTGGGATGACCTAAGGCTCTCTGAGAAGCTTCTGCCAGTGGTTGGGATTAGACACACTGATAAGGTGCATTGGAACTCAGAACGCTTCCTAACGGTGAGTCAGTACTCTTCTACCTATATCAGTATTGTTGACACTGACTGGCAGCAGCTCTCCAGGGTTTGAGATGAAGGGGATGCAGCTCAGTGGTAGAACAGCTGCTTCAGAAGATTCCAGGTTCAGTTCCCAGCACCTCCAGGTAGGGATGGGAGACACTGGAGGGACACTGCCAACCAGTGTAGACTCTACAGAGTTTCCTCCTATGTCCGGGAGGAAAAGATTGCTCAGAGAAGGAGAGCTGGGAAGAAAAGTGAAACTGAGGGTTCTCTGGGCAGCGCTTGCCACCCCACCCAACTTTCAGTGCCCGTCCCTGAGGCCGTCTTTGGTCAAGCATGACACAGAGGCAGCCAGGGGCAGCTTCGGTGCGCCTCATAATGGGCCAAACTTGCACAGAGGGAAAAAGCAATTCTCACTTCACTGGCAGGCCGTAACTCAGAGACCCCAGGCGCCCATCACCTGAGCCCCGCTCCCTCCGGCAGGTTGGTTGGGGCTGATGAGAGTTGGAGCCCAGGAAACCCCTAGCGGGACACCTGGGCGCCCCGCAGCCTCCATTGCCCTTCGCCAGCTAGCCAACATCTCCCGCTGCCTTCCCTCCTCTCGCGTCTGGGACTGCCGCCTCTGCTCCCCCCCCCCCTCCAGCACAGGTGTCAGCTATTGGGTAGGATATGCAAATGCGCCGGTGACGTCATGCAGCGCCGGTCCAGACAGCAGAAATAGGGCAGGAATTCAGCAAAGCAGCATTGGCACCTCTTCGCGCCTGGATTGCGACCGAAGCGGCTCCTCCTCCGGCCCCCTTCGTCTGTTTTTGTTCCGCTCCAGCTCGCTTTTCTCCCCTTCCCCTGCTGCCTATCCCTTCCCTCTCCCGCTCGCCGCCAGCCTTTCGCGATCTCCTCCCGCTTCGCCCTTCCAAACGTTCCTGCAGACTTCATCCCACCCCCACCCCATCCACCTTTCCTGGAGAAGATCTTGCTTGTTTCAAGAAAGCCCCCCAAACTCTGACGTCTCCTCTTCCAGTAGCTGTTGGCGCTGCTTCTGCGGGGCACTGCATCCCGAGGCTCCGTCTGCCGCGCTTGGAAGACCGCTACAGGTAAGCCTTTGATCTCCTCGGCCAGGTGGACGAAGGATGGGCGAGCCGGCAGCCGAGCAGTCGTTTCCTTTCTTTTCCTCCCCAGCAGCCCAGATTCTCAACAAGGTTCATGGATCATCCAAGTGGGGGCGACTCCCCCAAAGGATCCCATGTTCCCTTCTGGGTTCTCTGCGGAGTCTCTAAAGAGCGAGCGAGAGTTTACACGCCGGTGAACTTCGTCGGCAGAGAAGCCGGCGGGGCGCGCAGCGATTCCTGCTCCCCGGTGCAGTATGAATGGTATTCGGGGTGGAGGCGGTGCGGTAACGTCAGGGCGGAGAAGGATTGCTGGGGAGGACGGGGCTGGTGCCATCCCCGGCACTTGCTGGAGGGAACTGTCCACCTCCGTGGTGCTGAATGGCAAGGGGAGAATTCAGCCCGGCGCGGAGAGCGCGGTGAATGGCCGTTCTGGGGCAGTTCACCTTTGCGAAATTCGCTTCTTCTCCAGACACCCCTTTTCTTGCCGGTGAGGGCTGATGGTTTCAAGTTTCCTCTATATCTGCCTTGCCTCAGTTGCAGCGGTTGCGAGTGTCGGATGGACCGAGAAAGATGCTCCGCAAATCCGACCGGGTTCGCTCTGTCTTCTTGGCCAGAGGACCTCGGGTTCCTCTTCCTTTCCAGTTCCGCTCTGCTCGTGACAGAGCTCGGGGAGTTGGGGATTTTTTTGCGGGGGGGGGAGGCTTTTCTATATTCCTTAGTTCAGCGGTGTGAATACTTTTTCAGAGCTCAATACGCTAGAATCCAGGTTGTCCTGCAGTGGGGCAGAGAGCCATGTGAAAGATGCAGAACTCCTGGCCAAATCTTTTACAGTCCTTAACTTAAGAAAGAAATGGCACGAAGTCCCTCATTTGTTTTGCATGTTGCAAGCCATCTAGGGACTTATTCATATCAACACCTAGGTAAATTGTGCTGTGGACTTGTTGGCCCACTCTAGAGAATGGCAAAGACATTCACAAATTAAAATATAATGGTGCATTAAATTAAAATACCCAAGTATCTTTCCCTGTCCTACAAACACACACACCACTTTTCTTCTTCACACTTCTATTTAAATTGCACACTAAGTGTACTACTTAACTTGAAGAAGTAGGTTGCAGTCCAATCCTATCAATGTTTACTAAGAAGTTTAGTCCCACTGGGTTCGATGGCGCTG
Organism: Podarcis bocagei; assembly: GCF_964188305.1. NCBI lineage: Eukaryota > Metazoa > Chordata > Lepidosauria > Squamata > Lacertidae > Podarcis > Podarcis bocagei. Next base: position 75,123,030 of record NC_138126.1, read on the forward strand.
ACTCTTAGTATGCAAGACTGCAGGCAGGGTCTTATGACTGGGGTACTAGGCAACCAACTATTTATTCATTTTTGTTTTTCCATAATCAAAAGTTTTGCAGTACCTCCTCTCTATAGAAGCTGTGGAAATACAACTGTGTGTATTCTGCATAACCCAGTGGAGCATATGGAATAAATATTTGCAACCATCTTCAAAGACATGTAAAACTAAACATTTTGTGCTTTGCTAATCTTATCCTTTTTGCTGTAAAATAGAAACTGACTAAAGACGAAGCCTTGAGAGTTCTCTAAAATGGGAAGATAGTTGGATGTTTACACCACAGCTAGAAAAAGAAATTGGCAATATTGGAAAGATCAGGCTGTGGTGTAACAGTAGCCATGTAGTTAGACATTCACTGTATGCTGTTTCCAATAGCTTTATCACAACAGACTTACACTGAATCACACTGATGCAGAGACAAGTGCTCTTAACATTATTTAAAACAAGTGATGTGTTAGAGACATGGCCATCTGTCATGGATGCTTTAGCTGAGATTCCTGCATTGCAGGGGGTTGGACTAGATGACCCTTGGGTCCCTTCCAACTCTAAGATTATATGATTCCATGACTGTCTTCCATGGAAAGGCACAGACAATCTACAAATTGACTGATAGATCCTCTAGGATCCAGTCATATAAATATTTACTTGGAGGGATGCTCCATGGGATCCAATGGGACAATGATAGGTAAGTGGGCACAGGACTGCACACTGTATGCTTCTTATGCTTTAATTTAAGAGTACAGGATTTATATTCTCTGGCAAGATGCTAAAATGCTCCAGAATATCTTCAGGATTTGTGTTTTGGTCCAGAAATAACTTGAAAAGTTTCAGAGGGAGGTTTCTTCTTATCCAACACTTCCTCTAATCCAATATTACACTTTCCTTTTATTTATGCTGAAATTCTAGCATTTTAAATACCTTGGGTCCTCATTTGTTAGTTGCCGTATGCTCGTGTCTTTGTGGAAAATCCTGGCAGATATTTGATGCATTGTCCTTTAACGCACTGTAATATTATGGATCAGCCATCTGGTACTTCAACAAGGATGCTGGTCTTTGTGTGGGGTAGCCCTCAACTGGGTCATACACAGCAGGGATGAGTTGTACATGAGCTGTGGTTCTGAAATTCTGCCTTAGAGTTGCACTTGAGCTTTTTCTCCTTGTTTTGCCCCTAGGTGTCGCCTCTGCTGCTACACTGGATTTAAATCTCGAAAAAGAATGATCTGTTGTTTGTTTAAAAAAGGAAAGGGAAGGGGGAAAACAGGGAAAATCCAAAGTTCAGTAGGGCAGATAGTTGTCTTCTGATGTTCATGCTAGCTTCCTTCCCCTAGTGTCTTTTCCTGCATAGCCCTGAAAACCTAGGTATGCTATGCCCTCAATAATTGCTGTGTCCTGGTTAAACAGCTAAATGTAATAGATTTTCCATGACATTCAGTAGAGGAAACTGATACTATTTCATTTCAGAGAAGTAGCATTCATTGTTTTTTAATGCATACTTTGGAAGGATATATTTAAGAATGATTGTAGGTTACAGTTGACTGCATGTATTTAACCCATCATTCATAGACTCATGTCCATTTCTTCTTAATAGCGCTATCATTCATGTGAAATGGCATTCAGTTGAAAGTGAGCTTATGCTCTTAAAAGTACAAATCAGTGTTACTTTCTGAAATCATCTTTAAACTACTACTGTGCATTTTTACCTTTAAAAGTGCTCCGTTCACATATCTTGTCTGGGTGGCTAACAAACAAACCATAAAAACAAAGAAGACTGAGAGCAGCAGCATAATTAGAATATCACATTAAAGCACCTGAGATAAAGAAAACATAAGCATCATGGCAGAATAAAACTAACCAGAAAAGCCTGGGGGGGGGGGAAAGAGATTTTCACACCAAAAGATCTCAAGGGGGGGGGGTTGGCAAACCTCTTTAGGGAAATCATTTCACAGGCAGGGTGCTACAGTTGACAAGGCCCTCTTACTGATCATCACCCCCTCAATTCAGAGGGCAAGGTCACCCAGAGAAGGCACCCCCCCATAATTATCTCAATACTTAGGCAGGTATATGTTGTACGGAGTGGTCCCTGAGTTACCCAAGTACTAAAACATATTGTGCTTTTAAAGTAAGCACTAGCACTTTGAATTGTGCTCATAAATGAGCCAGCATTGTATTATTACCACCACCACCACCACTACTACTACTGTTATTATTATTATTGGTGTGATATAGTCTTCTGGGACCAGTCTGCATGAACTTGGCACACAGCAGCTAGACTGCAAACTGAAGTTTCCAGGAAGTCTTCAAAGGAAGCTCCATGTATAACAAAATTGCCAAGATCTGTTTTAGAGTTTCCCAAGTGAATGGATAGGGATGCAGGTGATGCTGTGGTCTAAACCACTGAGCCTAGGGCTTGCCGATCAGAAGGTCAGCAGTTCGAATCCCCGTAACGGGGTGAGCTCCCATTGCTTGGTCCCTGCTCCTGCCAACCTAGCAGTTCAAAAGCACATCAAAGTGTGCAGGAAGGTAAATGGCGTTTCCGTGCACTGCTGTGGTTTGCCAGAAGTGGCTTAGTCATGCTGGCCGCATGACCTGGAAGCTGTACGCTGGCTCCCTCGGCCAATAAAGTGAGATGAGCACCGCAACCCCAGAGTCGTCCGTGACTGGACCTAACAGTCAGGGGTCCCTTTACCTTTACCTTTAAGTGAACAGATAACTTGCCAGGCTATTTTAGACTATGTGGGGTTGCAACTAATGCATTTGCTGGTGGAAGGAACTACATTGTCATGGAGGCTAACTAAGTTTGCAGCCACAAAGTTTGATCAATCAGCATCCACACATTATGCAACTGATCTTTCAAGGGCACACAACCATTTTAAAATCAAGATGAATGGCATTTCCTTGCTGTTTTGCAACATCCTTGATAGGCAGGGGCAGTGTATCTTGTTTCACCACTTGAGGCAAAATAGGAAGTGCCGCATTGCCTCGCCACTCCTGCCACTCCCACCACCACCTACCTGCTCCTGCCTCCACTGCCTGTTCTGCTGCTGCCACATGCCCCACTGCATCCACTGCTGGCAGAGAAACAGAACCACAATCACACCAAGTTTGGGCAAGCTCTCACCCCAAATGGACTCAATCTTGCCCAAAATCAGCATTGATGGTGGCAGCACTTCTCTGTCACTGGCAAAGGTGATGATGTACCCATGGACATGCTGCCTGGGGACTTCTGCCACCTACCCAATGACCAGGCTGGCTCTGTTGATAGATCTCAAAGCAGCACAGAAAAGTACCATGCCCTTTCACAGCTTTTCTCTTCTTTACTAAGTTGATACTCATACAATCTTTAAATCTTTACTTTTCTGTTCCATGTATTGAGTTTGAAATGCCTCAAATTCTGTTTTCATTATAAGAATATCTGGTGGTCTACTCCACTAACCTTGTGGCCTATAATGTTGAGAAAACTTTTTTATAGTATTTTAGCTTTCATAATTTTTTAACTACTAATTTCTTCCACAACTCTGTAAGCAGCTCTTGCCAATAATAGCTGATAATTTTCTAGCAATTTCAAATCATGAAATGGTTCAAGCACAGCTCTGATTACAATAGACATTATGTCTTCTGCCCCAAATGTTCAACAGAAAGTCCCAATCAGACGGAACTGCAAGTTCCATTAAGTACAAGTGCGTCTGCTTGAGCTTTTAACATGAATTCACTAATTTTTTCTTAACAAGTCAGTTTTCATTTGATTTGTGTAGAAAAGTAGCTATAGCACACCAAATATAAGGTGAGGGTCAAAATGGGGACAATGTTACACATACTTACATACATTGATTCATGCAAAATATAGATAATGTATCCAGTAAATAAAAATCCAAAGAAGCTTTTACTGCTTGCACATTTTTTCAAGGTCACATTAATAATACAGAATGACAAGGTGACATGCATAATGCTGATGTTCTGGTGTAGGAACCACTTCTTTAAGTCAGAAATGTCTGCTTGACTTCAACAACAGCAAGCTGGGAGAATGTCATGCATGCTCTAGTTTGCACTGAAAAATACTGATTTTAAAAATAGTTACAATGCAATGCAGTGCATGGGTAGTTAATTGGTTTCCTGTTCCTAATTGCTAGCAGATTGCAAAAGTGTGGGGAAATGATCTGATCCAAAACATGGAATGTTTTGAAATGTTTGATATGAGGGAACTAGCCCAAATCCAAAAGCAATGAAATAAATGAGACAAGTGACTGCAGCTTCTATTAACATACCAGGCTATTTGGGGGATGTAGTCAGAGTAATGTAATTTAGATGAAACCTTTTATTTGGCCCATGCAAAATGACTTCTCCTTCAGACGGATAGAAGTATACTGGATCCATATGTGATATTTTGTGTATCATAAAGTTTACACAGCTGCATCAAAGATAAAATAGTACATCTCCTCAACATTGGTACAGTATGCTTTTGTTGCATGCTTCATTTTTACCAGATCTTTCCAAGATATTCAAACCAAGGATCAATTCTGCTCTGTCTATGGTTGAGTTTCTATCTTTCAGCCTGTTTTGTACAATATATCTGTGGATACAGATAATCTAAAATATTTCTTAAGGGCTTGGACTGTTGTTTCTTCTATACATCTTCACAAATGTCCCTAGTGTGTGAAATAGAATTGTAGAGTCAGAAGGGACTTTGTGGGTCATTTAGTCCAGCCCCCTGCAATGCAGGAAACTCAGCCCGTGGTTCCCCCTCCAATTTGAAACCAGACCAGACCCTGCTTAGCTTTCCAAATGTGGGAGCAGTTTTATTGCTGCACCAGACAAGCAAATTCATCTTCATGGAATAATAGAAGTGTAGAGTTAGAAGGGACCCTCAGGGTCATCTAGTCCAACCCCCTGCAATGCAGGAATATGAAGCCATCCCATATGGGGGGTTGAACCTTCAACTTTGGCATTATCAGCACCAGACTCTACTCACCTGAGCTATCCAATCTACATCATCATCATTCTCTGTGCTTCTTACAAGTTCCTCAGAATATTACCAACTCACCACATCCTCAGAGTAATCCTGGCTGAAATGCAGAGTGTTCGTATGAATCAAATCTCCACTGTACTTACATATGCCTCCAAAATAGCTGTGTGGTGCAGAAAGTTTGTGCAGTCCTGAAACAGAGCTGATAGTGATAGTGTTTCATCTTAGCTGCTTTGTTTATTTCCTGATCATCCCAGCATTGACAAGAAAGGAAACTCAGTCTTGGTTATTTTGTGAGACAGACACGGGGGGCAAAATGAAAGCACTGTGCTAAGTTTTCTGCTGTGTAAATTTTTACAAATGCTCTTTGTCTCAAATGGAATGCCTGGCAAAATGTAACACATTATACTTGGTGCCATTTAGGCATCTCATTCATCAAAGCCTAAGAGATTAATCCGAGATGGTGTAGATAATTAATTGGAACTGTAATTTAACTTCATGATGGTTTGCTGAAAGGGTTAGTATAGAATTGTGCTATTAATTTTCCTAGGATTAGCAGCATTTTATAAAACTGATGGGCAGTAAAATTATTTTCCAAGCCTCACAGCTATGCAGCTGCTGCAACAAATTAGCAACTTTGTTTGAGGAAGTGAAGCCCAGATTTGTTTTGGAAGCTGATTGTGTTTCTTTCCGTGTGCTCAAACTAATAAAGCAGCTGAACTGTCAATGCCTGAAAGGTTTGATTTGTCCTTCTTTTTGTGGCTAACTTTCAGTGGTCAGTCTTTGGCAAACATTTCCATAGTGCTACTTTTTCTAATAGCTCTGTACTGGAAGTATTCTGGAAATTGCATTATCAAACATGTGATATAAGTGTGTGTGTGCGCGCGCACGCATGCATGCACATCTAGACATACAAACATATGATCTTCTAAGTGTGCATGGCTTGTTTTAAGCTATTGTTAGAATACTGGCTCACCTGCTCTGTTGTTGTATTTTGCACTCTAGTTTCCTTGTTCATTGTGAACTACCCCATTGTCTTACTTTCATGGGTGGCACTCTCTGAGACAGCTTGATGGTCTTGGGAGTTGGAATGGTTTCTTCCGAACTGGTGATGTAGTTGTGTTCTTTATTTCAAACACCAAGGAATGTGTGGATGAGGGAGGAAAGGCAAGTGTTGTAAGGTTGTGGGAAGATTTGATGGCATATTGTGTGCTGTCTGCCACTGAGAAGTGCTGCTTGTGGAATTACAAGAAGTATTGAGCTTTTCTCCTTTTTTGGTAGCCATTGTGCAGTGAGACAGTCAAGACTGTTGAATGTAGTTTTAACTTTTAGACTGAGGGCCTTCGTTTCGCAACTCATTCCATGACTCACACATTGAGGGCAGCTCACACTACTGCGCGTAGGAATGCAGCCCTGGAGCATGGGTACAAGGGGACTGATCCTGTCAGTGTCAGGACCTATTTACCCTAACAGCAAGTGCAATTGTTTTAGTGCTTCCCCCATTCTGTTATGAGCCAGTGTGGTGTAGTGGTTAAGAGCGGTGGGCTCATAATCTGGTGAACCGGGTTCGCGTCTCCGCTCCTCCACATGCAGCTGCTGGGTGACCTTGGGCTAGTCACACTTCTCTGAAGTCTCTCAGCCCCACTCACCTCACAGAGTGTTTGTTGTGGGGGAGGAAGGGAAAGGTGATTGTGAGCCTCTTTGAGACTCCTTAATGGGAGTGAAAGGTGGGGTATCAAGTCCAAACTCCTCCTCCTCCTCCTCTTCTTCTTCTACTTCTACTGTGTGCACGTGTTTTCCATTTAATATGGGGAGTGCTTTACTGCATGCATTTGACATTATTCAGATGTCACAAGGGCCTTTTCAGGAAGTCACTAGAATAGTGCCTAGGCACTAGAGGGGTTAGATATAAATGTGTATGTAGACATATTTATTATTTCATTTCACTTCACTTATTATTCCCTTACTATGAACATCTCACAGGGGTTTCACAATAAAGAATAAGGGCAGTAAAAGCATCTGCAATAAAACAGTTTCATATTCAATACAGAACCTGGCTGGGATACAATCAACCCAATGTCAAAGAGTCAGCAGAGAAGGCACCTGTCTGACATGCAGTGGGAGGGACTTTCAAAGGGTAGGTCCCACCACACTAAATGCCTGATTCCAACACTGTGCAGGGAGCAGACCTCCTGATAAGGTGCTTTCTGCAGGATACCCTCTCATATAGGGTGCCGTGATTGGTTGGGTATGTAGGGATGAGGTAATATTTTAAGTAAATAATAGATAAATCAGTAATAAACACACCTCTCCTTAGTTCCCCTTAGGAATAAGGAAGTGGATGCTTGCGACATCAGCACCCATATGAAGAATAATAAAGTCTATCTATAGCTGGAGAACAAGGTTGTATGGATAGATCACTCCATATTTGCTCTGTGCCACTTTAAAATGTGTTTACCCATCATTCTGGCCTCTATTATTTCCTCATCAATCTGGCCTTTAACAATCCTTTATGAAATCTGCATTTAAATGCACTGAAAACAAATTTCTCTTAAAATATGCTTTTTAAAAAATGTGCTTAGATATAACCTCTCTCACCACCAAAGAAGCACAAGCGGATAGCAGAGAACCTGCACAAGCGACGCTGACACAAAACCCCACATATATTAAGTAAAATAGAAACATCGCCACCCGACCCCACCCTGATCTGTAAAAAATGTTACTTGAAAAGAGAGAGAGAGAGATTTCTTTATCGGAGCCAAAATCTGCAGCATGACCACTACTGGGAATCCAAACCACATGGCTACCTCTACAGGAATGCTCAGCTACTTCTGTGAACGCGGGTTTTTACTTACTGCAAGAAAACACTTCACCCTTTCCCAAATGATGGTATTCGATGCCCACATGGGATAGACCCATGAGGATGTGTCATTACTTGAATGTCTAATCATTTATTGGATTGGCTGGTTAAGGTTCAAGATTTTGGTATATAATGTGAAACTGTGTGAAGGGTATTAGCTTGCTTCAGGCATTCTTTACCTGAGCACTGTAATCAGGGGGACTGGGCCAAGAGGGGCCTTCTGTACTCATAGAGGCTCCTCACACATTTTAGAACGCTGACTTTTTAAAGCAGTTTAAATAATGTCTTAAGAAGACTACTGTTGCAGACACACACAAGACACAGAATATGCTACAAATATTTTAGACTAGTAAGGATGTCAGGCTGCATCCACATATAGCAGTTATTCTGTTTCCCTGACATTTCCCTAATTGTTAATTTCCATGTAATATATGACCTTTCACACGGTGCAAAAGCCACTTCTGGAAATTTAGTGGAGTATTGCGGAAGTTTAGTGCTCATTTCTGTGCTAATTGGTTTGCATACGCATTAACCCAGAAAATTGTGGGAGTAAAGTGATGAATTTTAAGGCATGTTGGCATACTATTCTTTCCTGCCATTTTCATGGGCGAATCATGTGAGAACAGAAGTCCACACATGTACAAAGTGTGAGGGAGTAGCGATGTTGTCCAATATCGGTTAAAAAGCCACTGTTCCGTAACACAACAGTTACAGCTGTGTGAAAGGAATGTTAGAAAATGGGGCAGAAACACTAGCATTATAATCAGGAAAACTAATGCAACATTCCCCATGTTGGAATATACCCTCTATGTTTCTTATAATTATCCTAGATTGCATTTGGTACTGGGTCAGATTTCTACCACCCTTCTCTACTGCACACAAAAAGTTGCACTTCTTAAGTAGAATCTAACCCAAGATGAGGTGCTCATAAATATGCATATGGGTTTGATTGCATTTAACCCCAGTAATTTAAATCAAAGTATGTTAAAACTCACTCTGCACAAATTTTATCACCAACTTGGTAATTGCTTGACAGCAAATCTGATTTTATGCAGGGAAAGCACTCTAAAGCATGATGAGGAAACTGCTCTCCTGGCATGCGCGTTGGGAAATATTAAACAGTCTGGGTGCAGAGAGTAGAACAGGCTTCTTTGTCTTGTACTCTCTAAGCACAATCTGTTTAAGGAGTCTGTTCAATCTTGGCTTGAACTCTAATGTATAAATTCATTCCCTATTAATGCATGTGACCTTTTTCACCCTCCTTCCACCCAAAATGACCCAACATTTCCCTATTTACAGCCTAACCCTCAGGCAGGTGGATTTGGAAGTTAGCTCTGGAGGGCTTATTTCATACTTCAAGCTTAAGCTTGAGGACTCTGAGTTCTAATGAAAGAGACACCTGCTGGTTTGATATCAAGATGTTAGAAGCAGAAAGCTTACTGCCAAAGCTTCTAAGAATGGTGTTCCCCGACTCTCTACCCTGGGGCCCACTTGAAACGACTTAAAATTACAGCCTCTTCAAACCACAAAATGGTGATGCAATGACTTTGTTGGTCGCAAAATGGTGGCAGTGGAGACAGAGTTCAGCATAATTAGTTGCCCCCCCTTTTAAAAAGTGATTAATTATTTGGATTTAGTTACTTTCTTCTGAACATGAGGCTTCAAGAGGAAATACATCAGAGCATGGTGGCGCTGTGGGTTAAACCACAGAGCCCAGGACTTGCCGATCAGAAGGTCAGCGGTTTGAATCCCCGCAATGGAGTGAGCTCCCGTTGCTCGGTCGCTGCTCCTGCCAACCTAGCAGTTCAAAAGCACGTCAAAGTGCAAGTAGATAAATAGGTACCGCTCTGGCGGGAAGGTAAATGGCTTTCCGTGTGCTGCTCTGGTTCACCAGAAGCGGCTTAGTTATGCTGGCCACATGACCCAGAAGCTGTATGTCGGCTCCCTTGGCCAATAAAGCGAGATGAGCGCCGCAACCCCAGAGTCGGCCACGACTGGACCTAATGGTCAGGGGTCCCTTTACCTTTACTTTTACCTTTATGAGCTGCACTTAATTTTCTATTTGGCTATGGGTTTGTGTGAGCCATCCCACTGCCTCACCTATTGCATGAGGATATTTAAAGTGACCCATTTAATGGGGTTGTCGCAAAGATTAATGAGATAATTTAGATTAAGTGGTAGAAAGAGTTGCAAATAAAATATTGTATAAATGCTAAGGATCCAATCCATCCAAAGTTATGCACATTCCTTTGAAATCAATGGAGATTCAGAAAACGATGTATGTATCCTTATGAAACCACATCAGAATTTTGTGAAAGTCTTTATGTTTCACAGTTGCTTTTGGAAATGATCATATTGTAGCAGCAGTCCTATACACACACATTTGGGAGTAAATCCCAATGAACCCAAAGTGATTTATTTCTGAGTAGATATGCACATGGTTGCGCTGTAGGTCTTGCACTGGTGTGTTTTCTTTCAGACTCTGTTCACTGGTGTGCAGCTCTCTCTCTGTGTGTATGCAATCCATTTCAGTCAAAATAATGCAAATTTCCCGGTGGAGCTGCATCCAGTAAAAGCACTTTTTACTCAAATGAGATACAATATTAACTTGTGAAAATTAAATTGGATTGGGGGGGGGCAGCATGCTCAGCCCTAATGCCCTTGCCTTTTATTCATGCCAGCCTTTTAGACGTTCTGGTTCAGATATTCCCTTAGAAGTAGATTGTGCCAGATAACCAGGTACTTCTCCCCCACCCTAACAAGAATGCTAACACTGTAAAGGCCTAGTATAAGAGAGGAAGCCGGGATTTACCATAGTGGCCATTGTTCTGCTAGCATCATCAATATTTTTAAAGGGGCCTAACGTACTGGATGCATCCAGAGATTAAAGTAAACAGGTTACTGCTTGCAGACTCACACCCTTAAATTCAAAACAAGAAATAATGACAGGGAGATGCAATAGGTCATTGTCTTCCTATAGGCTACCAGGTATGCTATGTAAGAGAAATATAGCTGGAGGATTTTAGAATCATAGAGTTGGAATAGACCACAAGGGCCATCGAGTCCAACCCCCTGCCAAGCAGGAAACACCATCAGAGCACTCCTGACATATGGTTGTCAAGCCTCTGCTTAAAGACCTCCAAAGTAGGAGACTCCATCACACTCCTTGGCAGCAAATTCCACTGTCGAACAGCTCTTACTGTCAGGAAGTTCTTCCTAATGTTTAGGTGGAATCTTCTTTCTTGTAGTTTGAATCCATTGCTCCGTGTCCGCTTCTCTGGAGCAGCAGAAAACAACCTTTCTCCCTCCTCTATATGACATCCTTTTATATATTTGAACATGGCTATCATATCACCCCTTAACCTCCTCTTCTCTAGGCTAAACATGCCCAGCTCCCTTAGCCGTTCCTCATAAGGCATCGTTTCCAGGCCTTTGACCATTTTGGTTGCCCTCTTCTGGACACGTTCCAGTTTGTCAGTGTCCTTCTTGAACTGTGGTGCCCAGAACTGGACACGGTACTCCAGGTGAGGTCTGACCAGAGCAGAATACAGTGGCACTATTACTTCCCTTGATCTAGATGCTATACTCCTAATGATGCAGCCCAGAATTGCATTGGCTTTTTTAGCTGCCGCGTCACACTGTTGGCTCATGTCAAGTTTGTGGTCAACCAAGACTCCTAGATCCTTTTCACATGTACTGCTCTCAAGCCAGGTGTCACCCATCTTGTATTTGTGCCTCTCATTTTTTTTGCCCAAGTGCAATACTTTACATTTCTCCCTGTTAAAGTTCATCTTGTTTGTTTTGGCCCAGTTCTCTAATCTGTCAAGGTCGTTTTGAAGTGGGATCCTGTCCTCTGGGGTGTTAGCCACCCCTCCCAGTTTGGTATCATCTGCAAATTTGATCAGGATGCCCTTGAGTCCATCATCCAAGTTGTTGATAAAGATGTTGAATAAGACCGGACCCAAGACAGAACCCTGTGGCACCCCACTAGTCACTCTTCTCCAGGATGAAGAGGAACCATTGATGAGCACCCTTTGGGTTCGGTCAGTCAGCCAGTTACAAATCCACTGAGTGGTAGCATAGTCAAGACCGCATTTTGGTGTAATAGTGGTTCATTTCATTTTACTCTTCCCTCCCCAACCACCCCAAATAGGAAAAAAATAAAAATCTAGCAATGTGTGCTGATGCAGCAAACTGGATCCTAGAGTCTTGACATTGTGCATCTTCACGTGACTCTTTTTTCCTGAAATTTCCATAAAGTTTATAAGAAGTTGATAGACATCTAATCTATGGCTGCCATCCTATCCACACTTTTTCAGAAAAAGCCCCCTTGAATTCAGAAGGACTTGCTTCTCACAAGCATGCATATAAGGCTGCACTGCACAAATCTTTCAATCCCTGAATATGGTTAAGGCAGGAAAATGTCTTCCTCTTTTAGCAACTAAAACTAATGCACTCTTAGAAATGTTTTTGGCGGCTCTACGCACTAGTAAGACATCTGTTCACACATGAGCTGCTTTGTCTGGCAGATTTTTCCTGTGAAAAGATGATTTTATGATACTGTGCTGATGACATGGTTAATACATCCCATCTGAGGTATTAATTTGCCTGTCACTCTATTCATATCCCTATTGTCTTCTGATCCTTAATGCTGATGTTCTGTTAATTTAAGCATAACGTTTCTTATACTTGAACAGAGTAGGGAATCCAATTCAGCCCAAGGGCCACATTCCCTTTGACAGATCTAAAAAATAAAATTGATAGGCATATATTATATAGTATATAACTATTTAGCAGAGTTAAAACAGCTTGGAAGCTTGAGCCAAACCTCCACCCATAGTCTCAATCACAGACCACTAGCATAGCTTAGAAAAGGAAAATAAAATACACAGGAGTACCACTGGTAAAAGAAACAAAGGTTACACTTACAGTTACTTCATGTTCACAAGGATGGCTTTGGATTCTGTGTCTACACCATGAACAATAGTTTTATGGCTGCCTTGTACAAGAGAAGAGGTGAGGGGGAGCGCAGAAGGAAGTGAAAGAACATATACATTTAGTGAGAAACCACAAGGTATATTTTCCCTGACTGTCTGTTAGTCTCAGCACTGCCCTCTACTGACTGGAGACATGCAAGGTTGCTTATGCAGTGGTACCTTGGTTCTCAAACGTAATCCATTCCAGAAGTCCATTCGAATTCTGAAACGTTTGAAAAACAAGGCACAACTTCCAATTGGCGCAGGTGCCCCAGAAACAGTAGCCGACAGCCACACTGGATGTTAGGCTTCTGAAAAATGTTCGAAAATTGGAACACTTACTTCCGGGTTTTTGGCATTCGGGATCCAATTTGTTCATTAACTAAGCCGTTCGAGAACTAAGGTTCCACTTTACCTAGCACCTTCTGAGTGGGACCAGAGGAAAAAGTGGGTGGAGCAATGAATGTGAACTCCCCTTTTCTACAGCAGGCTTATGAAACAGAATGAATATCTGTCCATCCAAGTGAAAATGCAGTTATACACACCATTCTTCACTCCCACCAACCAAAAATGCAGTCCTTCCTAATGCAAACACCCACCACACATACCTAAACCCTTTAAAATAGGGATGGAGAAATCTTGACCTTCAAGCTGTTTCTGAAGTACAATTCTTATCACTTTGCCATGCTTGCTGGAGCTGATGAGAGCTGTAGTACAGCAACACATGTGGGGCCAAAGGCTCCCTACACCTGTGCAAAGTTACAGGTCTACAAATTTGTCCAGGGTAGATATCCAGGATATCATACTGGGCATCACAAGGGGCAACGTGGTCATCTGACTGCACAGCCAAATGAAAGTTCTGTTAACCTCACTCCATGCTGAAACTCAGTTTGGACATCAGCTGGTAAGATGCTGGTGCATTAAAACTGTGATTGGTGTGATAAGTCTTACTGTTTCATCAATGCAAATATTATTTGCTTTGGTATAGGAATCTTTACAAGCTACTCAAGTTATATGATGAACTCCAGAAATAGTGTTAAAATGTGAACCTAGTCTGCACTGAATGTAGCTATTGACTCTGGTTGATACTGTTGTTTTTCTTCTTCTCAGACATACAGCAATGAAATCAATAAGCTTCTGGTCATTCCTCATATTACTTGAGGTTTTTCCATCAACTGCTTGGGGATGGATGGAATCCAATGGGAGCAAGCAATTTTATTCTGATACTGGGAGGCTAACACATGAGGTATGGTCTAACTTTTCCTTGCTTTACAATGGCATTTCTTCTCTGTTCTTCTCTACGTTGCTATACATCCTTTCCTGAAACCCAGATTATTATTATATTATATATATTATTAAATATTCAGAATGTGAATAGTCTATACTATACAGGTGGTAGTATGATTTAATGGCACAATGTCAGTTTCCATGTTCTGCTTTTAAAACAACAACACAACTTTACTAATCAGATTGATATCCCAACTTTCCTCTATTGAACTATATATATCCTATATGTGGTTTTCTATTTAACTTCAACTACAAACATAGGAGGTGTTGACTTTTCCCAGAGAGATGTTGACTTGCCCCAGACTACACATAAACTTCATGACTGAGTGGGGACTTGAGTCAAGATCCCTACAACTCAAAATAGCCATTTATTCTGATTCAGCAGTTCTCTGCTATTGTTCAAGAGTCCAGGAAAACCCAGACGTATGGCAAACCTAAGATCCACCCCACCTAACAAGATGCTGCTGCTTTTCATTGATCTAAAAAATAATTTTCTCATGAGCTCTGGCATGAGAATGGCAACTTCAAGTGAGCTTTACCTGGGCTTGAAATAGAAGTGAGAAAAATGACAGGCACAGAAATTATCTCAATTAGCTACCGTATGGATGAGCAGATGATAGTCTGAGTTGGGCTACCAGTGCATCTCATTTGTGTATCACATTGTTTCATAACAGGACAAATTTAAACTGCCAACATCTGATTGTGAAACAGAGCTTCCTACCCAATAGTAATAATTCTGTTCTTTGCTTTGAGTAATATTTTGATTCATCAACACCTTTTATAAAATGCAATATGTTCCTAAATACAAACAACATAAGTCCTCTGTGTTTATGCAAAATTTACAAATCAGGGTTGCACAAATATCCTGGTCCTCATGTTCATAAACAGACCACAATATTTAAATTAGCTTACATTTCTTCCCTTCTATATAGTGACAAGGAAGTTAAAACTATCTGCTAGTCTCTTTGGGTTGTAAATTAATGCCAATACTAATTTAGGTCCATGGTTATACTCTGATTGGAACTTTCTAACCACATGGAATAAAATTCAAATAGTCATTTTTGAGTATTGTATCGAGGTAGTCTCCAAATCACTCTGAACTGAAATAGGCTGTTCTCCAAAGCAGTGAATAGGGATGCAAACTATATCTCATGTTTAGTAAGGTAAAGGGACCCCTGACCATTAGGTCCAGTCGTGACCGACTCTGGGGTTGCGGCGCTCATCTCGCTTTATTGGCCAAGGGAGCCGGCGTACAGCTTCTGCCTCCTGTGGCCAGCATGAATAAGCCGCTTCTGGCGAACCAGAGCAGCGCATGGAAACACCGTTTACCTTCCCACTGGAACGGTACCTATTTATCTACTTGCACTGGTGTGCTTTTGAACTGCTAAGTGAGCAGGAGCTGGGACTGAACAACGGGAGCTCACCCCGTCACGGGGATTCGAACCGCTGACCTTCTGATCGGCAAGCCCTAGGCTCTGTGGTTTAACCCGCAGCACCACCTGTGTCCCTCTCATGTTTAGTATACACCCCTAATTTCAATGGCTCTTAAACCCAAACAATGTATATATAGGACAGCAATATTAGCTCCAGAAAGGAAAAACAACAACATTTTGTTGTTTTCTTTCCTTTGAACATTTGCATCCTGCCCTTCAATTCAAAGTATATCCTAGGTGGCTTAACAATATTTAAAGCATAGAAATGTATAGATACCACATGAAACACCACGTGGCATACACAAGAGTAAGAACGAAAGATAAAATTGCAGCATATGGCTGGAGGTTTAAAAACCTAGGGAAACAAAAAGGTAGTTAGAAGAGCATGATTTTAAGATTCAACATGCAAGGTCAACGAGGACAACAATCTGCCAAAAATATTAGTACTTCAACATTGCCTATAGTCTGACGAGTGTTCTCCTGAACTACGAAGTTACATTCAACATTGCTGCTTTTCAACATGAATACCTTTCAGTCACAGAAGTACAATCAGGGCCTACCTGTGGAGCAAGACTTATTTCCTTAGCAACCAATGCACTCTTATGTTCAAATATCTGTCAGAATTGTCATTTTGTGTACTTTGGAGAGTTCTGGCAGAATGGAAGCTGTGACGGTTTAACCACATACTTTTCTAGTTCCAAACACTTCCCGACAGAAATGGTCAGATTTTCCAGAAGCATCTCCCCAAGAACATGGCACCTCATGAAAGACTACCCTGTTTTATAAGACTCAACAATCGGTGACTATTCTACAAGTGTAGCAACAAAGGGAAAGGACTTAAAAATATACATCCACTGTACAGTAAGTCATTGGCCTGCTTTAAAACTATCAGGTAATCATTTCATTAAGAAGACTTTGGGTGTCTCTTAACAGAAGGACTTGCTGGAAATACCATCAGTGGATTGGTTGCATGTTGAGGGTGGAATAGAGACAGGTTTGTGCATGCCTGCATCCCGTGGAACTTAGAATTCTAGAATTGTAGAGTTGGAAGGGACCACGAGGGTCATCTAGTCCAACCCCCTGCAATGCAGGAATCTTTTGCCCAATGTGGGGCTCAAACCCATGACCCTGAGATTAAAAGTCTCATGGTCTACTGACTGAGCTATCCTGGTAGCAGCGGTGGAGGAAGCCTTTCCGCCCTTAGGGGTGGAGGGAACGGGGCAAACCAACCATAGGGGTGGAGTGAACTGCCCATAGGGGCAGGGTGAGCAGCACCCATAGGGATGGAGCACATGGAGCCCAGGGGGGTGGCGCGGGACACATAACACCCTTAGGGAGGGGCAGGGAGGGGTGGGGTGGGCAGCACCCATAGGGATGGGGTGCGCTGCGGGGCCTCAGCCACCCTACAGCTCCGTGCCCCTGACTTTATGGAGGGGATCTTAGGAGATTGTGCTGGTAGGAAGAGCTGAAAAAAGCACCCATACATAACACCACGCAAAACACATTAGAGTCCAGTACAGAGATGGAGCTACCTTAAATATTTCTTAGCTTTCTGTTTAGGCCACATCTTCATGACAGATTTAAAGCAGTCATAACTTTAAACAGGGCTCATAAACAGGGCTTTAATCCCACAGTTCAGTTTAACCACAGTTCTGGGTTCAGACATAACAACAAACCATGGTTAGTTGAGCCAGAAGTGAAAACTTATTGTAGCTGCATTATTGAAACCATTGCATCAAAGGCTTCAACCCTAAGCCCAATTATCTGCAACAGGCCCCATTGAATTCAGTACAGTGGTACCTCAGGTTACAAACATCTTGGGTTACAAACACTTCAGGTTACAGACTCCGCTAACCCGGAAATAGTACCTCGGGTTAAGAACTTTACCTCAGGATGAGAACAGAAATCGTGCGCTGGCAGCAGCAGGAGGCCCCATCAGCTAAAGTGGTACCTCAGGTTAAGAACAGTTTCAGGTTAAGAACGGGTCTCCAGAACGAATTAAATTCATAACCAGAGGTACCACTATACAACTGACTTCTGAGTAAACATTGCTGAGATGGCCCTACTTCCAGATGTTTAGTCTTTAGCCTGACAGCCATTGAAGAGCTGTTCTAGCCCTTGGATTTGTATAATTAAGTTTCAGGCTTTCTATCCAGAGACAGAACAATCTGTACCAGCTCTTTAAGAACAGTAGTAAATAATAATAATAATAATAATAATAATAATAATAATAATAATAATAATAATAATAATGTAAAGGTACCCCTGCCCGTATGGGCCAGTCTTGCCAGACTCTAGGGTTGTGCGCCCATCTCACTCAAGAGGCCGGGGGCCAGCGCTGTCCGAAGACACTTCCGGGTCACGTGGCCAGCGTGACATCGCTGCTCTGGCGAACCAGAGCCGCACACGGAAACGCCGTTTACCTTCCCGCTGGTAAGCGGTCCCTATTTATCTACTTGCACCCAGGGGTGCTTTCGAACTGCTAGGTTGGCAGGCGCTGGGACCGAACGACGGGAGCGCACCCCACCGCAGGGATTCGAACCGCCGACCTTTCGATCGGCAAGCCCTAGGCGCTGAGGCTTTTACCCACAGTGCCACCTGCGTCCCTCCAATAATAATAATAATAATAATAATAATAATACCCCACCCATCTGACTGGATTTCCCCAGTCAATCTGGACGGCTCCCAAGAGAATATTAATACAGTGGTATGAAAGCATTCTTTTTAAATACATCTGTCATGCTGCTTTCAGCTCTGTCCCTCTCACTTTATTTGGTATAGTGTAGCAACTAATGCTGCAGGGATAATCCCATTGGGGTCATTAAATGGGACTTACATCTGAAGAATCATTCAGAGGATTGTGTTCTGCGGCTGTGAGCTATGTGCAAAAGGAGCACCTGTTCCATAAATCACGTCCTCAGGTTCTCTTACTTATACCCTTCTCTTAGTCCTGGCCTACTTTACAGAGTTGTTGTAAGGATTCCAGAAACAACATGCAGGAAATGCTTTGAAACATGGTGAGAGTGTTTTAATCCATTAGGTGAACGAGTGTTTGTGTTATAAATATTTCTGCTAAATAATATGTGACAGTATAGTAATCCATACTGTCGGGGGGGGGATGGATGGGTGGGGACCCTCTTCTCTCCCCCCCCCCAAATCTGACATTGTGTTTTAATAATACTTCCCTTATCAGCAGGAACCATACTTCAGCATTAATCAAGAGCTGGTAACACAAAGTGGTCATTGTTTTTTTAGCTTGACAGCTGGAGGCAGTCTTTCATAACAGTAGAAAAGCTATTTGTGCCGAGATGTTGTCAAACTGTATCAAGGTTCACCCAGGTGTCTTGAAGTGCTTCAGTTCAGGTGCAATAAGGTTATGCACTAGCTTCATAAGATAGCATTGTCATATAGAAAAACATTTTTAAAATGATGGCAATTCATACCTGATAATGCTACCACAACCTCCTTTCGGAAGTGCAGATTGCACAGCAGTGAATATCTTGCAAAAAAAATGCTCCTCAAAAGAGCAGGTGACAGTGACTTTGGCATAAACAATAATTATGTATTTTAAATTCATTTATATTGCATTCATGGGGGTGGGGAATAATAGATTCCGAAAGTGAGGTCTGAAGAGAAAATGTGGTGCGTGCTAAACGGCATTCAAAAGGATTTGCAGAATCTTGTTCATGAAATGGTTTGGCAAAGCAAATTAACGTCCTGAAACCAAGACGACACATCAAAACATATGACCTGTGCCATTGCAAAATTAGATTTTTAGCTCTCATTATGTGCTGTCTTAAAATGATGCCTAGGAAATAAACCCCATTTATAAGCCTCCATTTCAAAACTTTGGTGCAATATTACTCTTCCTGAGGCAAGATATTTCACTATCATTTCTTTCAAACCATTTGGCCCTGGATTTGTATGTAATCAAATATATTTAGGAGAAATGTGAAGGATAAGTGGGAACACTCCCCCCCACACATTAAGAAACACTTGAATATTAAATTACCTTTGTGCTTTTGTTCTGGGGGTACGCAGGGGTACCCTAAACATTTTGTGAATCTTTGTACTTTTGTCCATTTACTGTATTTATTTTCCCCGATTTGAACTATAAAATGGTGATTTTCTTGAATCAAAATGAGAGTACCCCTAAACATTTTTTTAGAAAAAAATGCATTGCCTTATTTTTATATCTGTGTATGTCTTGAAATGATTGTGAGAAACACAGAGTGCACACACTACAGCTCTTAAAGTTGTGGTAGAGAATCTTGGACCTGGGGAAGAAACACGGTCCTCTAGTTCTCTCTATCTTTATTATGACTTAATTGATGTTTACTAAATATATCTCTGGTCCTTTGAACTCTTCCTAGGCCACACCCCTCATTGCTTTGCACCACATGTTTTTGCTTGGCTGCAGTGGCGTAGCGTGGGTTGTCAGCACGCGGGGCAAGGCAAGTAATTTGCGCCCCCTAATCCGTGGATTTGCGCCCCCTAACCCGTGGATTTGCGCCCCCTAACCCTAACCCCCAGATGTTGCGCCCGGTGCGGCCGGCCCCCCCTGCACCCCCCACGCTACACCACTGCTTGTCTGGAATGTATCTTCAAGCTTGGATCATGTCCCTTGCTTGTGAATGGAGAATTTAGAGGGGTATGTGCTTATTTGTGTAGAAAGCAGCCTACTGTACAAACATAAATTTTGCATGTGTTGCTCTGTCCACTTGACGTTTTACATCAATTTTAGGTACTTTATGTTTAATTCCCCCTTAGTCTGTGCCACTCTGAGCAATACATGGTGACTATATGGGAGAGTAAAGCAAGCTTCTTGTATCAGGCAAAAATCTAGGATCTTGGTTCAGAGTCAATGGCTACAGTGAACTTACACAGGCCCACATCAAGATTGTGGCCTCTCCTAGCACACTGCTACCCACTGTTTTTCCTTGACAAAGACTTTGAGCTTTGAACAGCTGTGTGATGGGCAGGAATTCAACATGTGTGCCTTCCCGTTATGGCAGCTCTGCACTGGATAAAGCTATATGTTGGATTAATAGTACAGTAAATACAACATCTACAAATATTGTAGAAGTTAGACGTATAGCAATAATTTATAGTTTGAAATATATTCAGATGAGTTCTGTTGTGTTGGTAAATATATATTTTGAAGTGGTTCACCAACTGCCTTTCAAATGTAGGAGTTCACATTTTGCTAAGGGTTCATAAATCACTTCGAAGCTTGACACTGATCTTGGTAATAAGGTGTTGGTGTTTCTATCTAGAAATGTCTCTATTGACTGTAAATTCCTCTTTGAGAGCATGTTCCTGCCTGTACTTGTACATAAAATTTCTCAGTGTTGGTGTCAATAATAAGACAACTTGAATTAGAGTGTAAGTATGCAAGTATATGATCATTGTGCTCATTCCCATTTTCAATTTCTTCTACAATTGAAACGGAAACTGAATGGGAAATGAGGTCTGTGAGGCTACTGTAACATCCATTGTAACCTGATACTTAAGTATCTACTTCAACATATGCAAGGACATTGAGAAGAATTAACTGCAGGAAAATGGCCAAGCACTGTCACCTCTTGATGATGTTTCCTTAGCTTCACTCTGCTACTGTACTATGATATAATCATAGAATCATAGAATCATAGAATCATAGAATCATAGAATCATAGAGTTGGAAGAGACCACAAGGGCGATCGAGTCCAACCCCTTGCCAAGCAGGAAACACCATCAGAGCACTCCTGACATATGGTTGTCAAGCCTCTGCTTAAAGACCTCCAAAGAAGGAGACTCCACCACACTCCTTGGCAGCAAATTCCACTGTCGAACAGCTCTTACTGTCAGGAAGTTCTTCCTAATGTTTAGGTGGAATCTTCTTTCTTGTAGTTTGGATCATTGCTCCGTGTCCGCTTCTCTGGAGCAGCAGAAAACAACCTTTCTCCCTCCTCTATGTGAAACTCTATCATGTTTACCAGAAACTCTATCATGTTTACCAGAAATAAGACCCACTGATTTCAGTAGAATTTTATTTCCACCTGCATACCTTCATGATCTTGTTTGTGTGCCGCGGTAAATAATAGTTTATGGCTTACTGTGAACATAGAATCATAGAATTGTAGAGTTGGAAGGGACCATGTGGGCCATCTAGTCTAACCCCCTTCAGTGCAGGATACTTTGCTCAATGTGGGATTCAAACCCACGACTCTGAGACTAAGAGTCTCATGCTTTACCAACCGTGGGTGTCCGGGGCCATGGTGCCATGCAGCGTGCACGACCCTGGTATCGAAATATGTGGTTACCCAGTCCCTTCATGGAGAATTTTGTGGGTGCTCAGGCACCCAGGGCCCCAGGGAGTTGGCACCTATGTTACCAACTGAGCTGTCCCAGGCCGATGTAAGCTATGTTGCTCCTCCCCACTAGCATAGAGAAGAAACATAACATAATCCCTGGCTTAGCATTGTGCCTCAAACCAGGCTCAGTCATTTGTTTCACTCACTGAAACAAACCACAGTCTGTAAACCAATGAAAATTATTGGCTACCTATTGTGGTTGGAGCAAAATAAACCATGATCAGAGGGGAAGAACAAAGCAGCCCTGATCAGACACAAACGATTTATGTGGTGTTCTGTGACATAAGAGGTAGGCCTATATTTTCCCCTGCAGGCGACTGTCTGAAAAATGTTTAATTGGAAGCAAGTTCTTTTTAAAAAATGGAGCATATCTTAAGATAAACATGATTATAATCAGGCTGTTACTTTCTCTGGCTCTCAGTATCTTTGTATATGTCATTTTTGTGAATGAAAGCATTTTTAATTTTAATGGAATCATTAAATTAGCATTAACCATCTGATTTAATGGAAATGTGATCTTCTGAAAAATAAATGTAAGCAGAGTGAAAAATAAATATATTTTTCTTTGCAGGAATCCAGAAGCTTTGAAGGCACAAGAAGAAAGGGTAAGCGATTAGATTTTTATTTTTAATATTTTTTATGGAAAATGTAATCATTCAGATTTAAAATAGGCATATTTTTTAACATTTTAAATGCTTACTGGTTAGATAGCATTTTTTAAAAAAATATCCACAAATGTTGCTCTGGAGCAAAATCTTATCAATATAATATGCTCAATATTGAGAACTGATTTCAGTGTATGAAACTTTTCACTGTCTCTTAATTGTAACAAACAACTGTTTTGATTCAACTTCACAGCCATAAATGTCTTGGAACTTTATATGATAAACTCTATTTGATGTTCTGTGAAAATTCATTTCACAAAAGGGAACAAAAAGAAGCTGCCTATAAAGGAGATTGATAGTTCAAAACCCGTAGACGTAAATAGTGTCCACTTGGTGAATATTTCTACATAGCATCCTGTTCTGATGCACTGGTATATTAATTCACTTTATCAAACTGTAGCAAATAACAATCAGCACAAACAGCTAAGAAAAAATGCTACTCTGTTTTAACTTGAAAAATTGTGGTAATATGCTTGTTGTACAATGTGGTTATGCACAAAGGAATCAAAGTACAGGGAAACACCAAACCGCCCCATGGTTTCATAGTTTTAATTGAAGGGGGTTTCACAGAATTGCACTTGGCTGGTGTTGCGGAAAAACTGTTTGCTTTATGTTTGGGAAGGGCTGTTTGTAAACGTTCATTTGGAGGTTACTTGGTTATAGATGAGGCTAGTTTTCTAGATGGATTAGTACTGGAAGCAAAGCGTGTTGCAGTTGTATGGATTGATGGCCTTCATTGTTGCTCTACAGCAATCCATCTCTGGTCAGTGCGTATAACTTGATAAAATGCAGAGGCTAAAATGTTTGAGTCCGCTGTGTGTTGTAATCATCGCCCGTGTCCATCTGTACCCAGTTGCCTTGAACAACCATTCACTTCGCTTCACTTCACCTTTCAGTGGAGAGAGGGGGAGCAAGCACAACAAGTGTAGTAAGCAGCTGTTTTAATTCAGCTCTTGTCAACTGCCTCTCAAGTTAAAACCAAAAGGTTATCGGCAAAACGTCTCAGACAGTTGTGTGATTGCATTGTGATTGATGGCTGTCTAAGGACATGGAAAGAGTCATGAAGCGCTGACTAACAGCAGCAGCCAAATGCATTCCTGCCCTGCGAGCACAAGGTTGCAACCAGTGGGCTGAGATTCGGTGGTCATGGGAGGGGGGAAATGTTGAGAGAGGGGAAACTGGAAACAATAACGGATTCCAGGGTGTGTTGACATTAGGAGTATATGAATTGCTCAATTATTGGTTTTTCTCTCTCTTTTTTCATTTTTCAAATCTTAAATTCAGGTTGCCGATTTCTGCATCTGCATCAGTGAGGTCCCGCTGCACTCCAAAAGCTTCAGGGATCTTTGAGGCTGGTGGTGGGGGAAAGCAGCGCTTCCCCCCACCGCCAGCCCCATAAGCTCGGGGGGCAGCGGCAAGGCTGCATGCAGCCTTTGCGCTGTTCCCCAACCTGCTCTTGAACGCACCTTGTTTTAGAGGGGGAGAACAAGAAAATTTTTTTCCCTCCTGTTCTCCCCCTCCTATGGTCCGGTGCGTCCTATAGAGCAAAAAATACGGTATATATTTTCTCTAATTACACATTTTTGTAAGCCATTTATTTCAATACAATGCGTTTTTGCACACCGCTTTAACTGATATACAGATTTCCATGCACACGGTCCTCTAATATATGTGTTTTGGAGAAGTGAGGTAGTGATCTGTTTACAAAATTTGGAGATAATCAAATTCCAAATCATAGATGTGTTTCAGTTCACATCATGCTTTGGGAAGTGTGAATTAGGTGGCTTCACATTACAATGCAATCTGAAATGAATCCCCACCCCCTTTCCCTACTTGGCACAGATAACATAATGTGAAAAACTGGGACAGCAATATATAAGGGGTGAACAAATACCTTCAGATTTCCATGTTTTCTTATTAATTGGAAGCTGTCTCAAGCTGGTCTTTATTAACACAGACAATGGACAGCTGGCTGAAAAATGGCTATCAAAGAGCTCCACTCTATTTACTGTTAACTTTTCAGTTTTGTTTAACAGATGTTTCTGGAATGCCTAATATATCTCTGTAGAAATGTGAAGTGGGAAACAGTTCTCCAATAAATAGATGACTATAATTCCCTGTTTTGTCTGCACTGTGTTTTAGATCAGGCTGTAAAACATCAGCGTACAAATTTTCTTGTAACTGAAGGGCACCACATGGGCACCTGCTCTTGTGCATACTTGCAAGAGTTTCAAACAAATGGGGGGAGGGGGGAGGCAAGCAGCTGTGACTATAATTGAATAGGCCTTTATTGAACTCCAAGAACTCTGAGTCTTATGATGCTTTGCTACAAATGATCCAATAAATGGGTACCTAAGAACTATGAGATGTCTTTCCTTGAAAGACTGAAATGACACCCATTTTTTCTGAATCTTGCTTTCATTTTGAATCTCCTCAACAGGCAATGCAGGACTTGAATGAGTACCGCAGGCCATAAACGTGGAAGTATAGCCACTCTGCAGCTGTGACTGGGGCATGGCAATATTGTGAGATGCCAGCAAGTCTAAGTCTAAGCCTTCCCTTCCCCCCTTCCCCCCTTTAGAAGGCAATCCCTCAGCTAATATGTGGGATGTGTTAATGTCTGCCATCTTGCAGCTCTTTGGTGTAGTGCTATCCCTTGCTGCTATTGCCTACTATCATTGACTGCATACCAGTGCATGGCCAATTCTGAATAAACCAATAGTCCCAAGCTGATTTAGTGAGGACTATATCCTCACTAGGACGGCATGAATAAGCAAGCTATCAAACAGGCTGTTAGCATTACTTGCCTCAATCTCCCTTTGGATCTTTGTGACAAAAAAGGGCTCCCAGAGTGGCTTTCATATCACAGAAAAGGCAGTCCCTGACCCCAGGTTTACAATCTACAAAGACAAGACCCAACAGGGGAATGGCCTGGGAGAGAAGAGGAAATAGACAAACTCTGGTTTAAGTTGTTCTAAAGACCAACTAGGATGGAAAAAAACAAGAACAGGAGGCACCAACAGTTGTTTGTCAGCTGTACAGGTGGATTTCTTATAAACTGCCCTGAGACCTTTTTGGCAAAGGTGGTATATATACATTTTTGAAGAAACAAGACCTGTGACACATTGGGAACTGGATACAGAGGTTGCTCAAGGTACTAACTATTGAGTATTTTTTGTTCTAACTCCTCCCTCCAAACATATTTTGGGAAGGGCTGTAGCTCAGTGGTACATCATCTCCTTTGCATGCGCAAGGAGGTTCAGTCCTCAGGTTCAGTCCTCAGCATCTCCTGAGCTAGATGAACCAATTGTCCGACTCAGAATAAGGCAGTTTCCTATGCTCCTATGCCAATTATTATTTTTTCCTAGTTATCTACACCTTCCAGAGAGATGAAGGGATAGTGGGGTTTGTGTGAGAGGTTATAATACTGTCATTTTTACATTGAATTTGAATGGTATAAATAGCTGTGGAAGGAACAGAGAAGGATTGCTCCTTCTCTCCCTCCCCACCTCAGCCTTTGCAGTTGTAGTCATATTTTGTGACATTGTGTTTGCTTTCATCAAACACTTTTTCCAATACCATCTGTCAAAGCAAGCTCCCTTGAATCGTAGACAGCAGCACAAACAGTCGGATGTGAAGAGATTCTTCAGTGCCAGCCTGAACTCTGCCTATCTGTAATCAAAGTGTGTTTGGAGATTTACAAGCAGTGGCAAGGAAGTCAACAGCAGAATGTTACTCAGCCTGATAAATATATGGCTGGTCACAGAAAATATCGGAGGGGATTAGCGAAACTGGTGGGGGATTTTTTATTCTTCTCTTCATATCAGCAGATACTGAAGCACTTGCCCGTCTGCCCTGATCTTCTCCCATAACAAAAAAGTCCTACATATAATGCACTGCACTTAGAAATAAGATACATAGATAAATCAAGTGATTATTAAATGTTGTGTAACAGCAAGATGACAAAATGCGTAAGAAAACAGGATAGCCAGGTTGGTAATCTTTTGGAAGAGAGTGTGTTCATCTGGATATGTCTAGTGCACGTAGCAAAGGTTTGATTGAAGCTCTGGACTTGGGGCTCAAAGTTGTTGTAAGAGGCAAAGAAGTGGTCCTCAGAAGTAGCAGATTGCGTCCATTAGGACTAGTAGGGAAGAAGGCAAGGAGCCAAGGGATAAGTGGAGCCAGAGCCAATGACAAGTCAAGCCAACTAAATCTATTGCTACCCCCGTTCTCCTCCCTGCTGCTAAGGAACAGGAAGCAGATAGGCAGCACTATCCCCTAGGTTGGTTGTAAGTAAGAAAGCAGGTAGGTGGTGGCTAGCTGAGGACAGCCTGAACTAGGAGGGGCAATGCCCCATTCATCCAAACTGAGCAGCCTCTACTGGTCCTCAATTCACAATGGTTACTTCAATACAGAGCTTCTGAAAGCAGTGCCCCTCCACAATAAGCTGGATGCTGAATTAAAGCTATATTTCCACATAGCACGTCACATGGTGCACTGCTATCATTCAGCAATGCTCTTCCCCATGGTCAACATCCTGCTATACAGTTGTACAAAATGGGTGCCCCTTTATACTAAAGAGCAAAGACTTTTGGTGTAGTGGGAGATGCCCATGAAGGAGGAGAGGAGGGTATTCCCCCCCCCCCGCCAATTCCTGCTGCAGCTCCCAGTGTTCCCAAAAAGTCTCTTCTGAAGTGTGCCTCCCCACCTTTCAGAACAGATTTTCAGAAGGCAGGGAAAGGAAATTGGGAAGAGAGACACCTTCTCTTCCATTGGTGGATGTCTGGCTGGAGCAACTGCACGAGTATTGATTGGATTCTACCCCATAATGTTTACTGAAAAGTGAGTTTCATTCTTCAAAAATTCCTTCTATCTTCCCTCCTTGAAAGATATTACATAAACTAAAACTAACTAAAGGGCAGAATACGAATGATCATTTTCTTTTCCTTTTTTAATTTTTTTTGCTATGTGGCATGATTTTATTGTGTATTATTAAGGCGCACAATTGCTCAGTGTCACCAGTATATGCTCATCTGGCTCATCTAAGAAATTTCACAGAACCTTTGTTCTGAATAATGATGGAACTCATGGGTGAAGAATACTTTTATTTCAACATATCTTTGTTATTTGTAAAGGGAAACTTTGTGTACCTTATTATTCTACTGTATTTTTGTACTTTTGTCCTTCTAGGCTTTGATGTTTTACGGTTTACATCTTGGAGTCTTAATTTTCTTACTTTTTGCTATATTTGCACTCCTTAACAAAATCAATAAAATATTTCTTAAAAATTCTTCCAAGGTTTGCTTTATGGAATTCCTGCCCTTTATTTCTTCCTGTTCACACACAGCACAGCTTAAGATGCTCATTACTGTAAGTTTCTGCTCCTTTGGGGGAGGAGGCTGCAATTCCTAACTTCCTAACATTTTATCCTAATTCCTATAAAGAAAAAAAGCTCTATGTTGCTATCTTAAAATGAAAAATGAATCTTGTGCTAGTAGCTTATTCCTGTTCCAGGTCTGCAAAAGTGGATTAATATGTTCTACATAAAATATTTGTGAAATCATACAATTGTAAAGTTGGAAGGGATCCCAGGGGTCATATACACACAATATAGTGTGCGTGCTAATAATAATAATAATAATAATAATAATAATAATAATAATAATAATAATAATAATAATAATTTATTTATACCCCGCCCATCTGGCTGGGCCTCCCCAGCCACTCTGGGCGGCTTCCATAAAAACCAAAAATACAGTAAAATATCGCACGTTAAAAACTTCCCTGAACAGGGCTGCCTTAAGATGTCTCCTGAATGTCAGGTAGTTGTTTGACTTCCCAGATATCAAAAGCAGTGAGACAGCTGCTTGTGCATGCTTCTAATTCTCACTTTCTGTGAGAACATCTGTGTCTGAGACTGGGTTTGTTCCCCCCGCATATGCTGCTGGGTTCCCAGACTCCATAGTATTTCATCTCTAGGGCTGCATTACCTCACCAGTATCCTTCCAAGGGCCATAGATGGGGCCAGAGCAGGGGTCAGCAACCTTTTTCAGCTGTGGGCCGGTCCACCGTCCCTCAGACCATGTGATGGGCCAGACTATATGTTGGGGGGGGGGGAATGAACGAATTCCTATGCCCCACAAATAATCCAGAGATGCATTTTAAATAAAAGCACACATTCTACTCAAACACGCTGATCCCTGGACCGTCCGTGGGCCAAATTGAGAAGGCGATTGGGCCGCATCCAGCCCCTGGGCCTTAGGTTGCCTGGGCTAGAGGCAAATGCTGGGATGGCCAGACCAGAAGCAGACATGGACAATGCTGTGGATATGACCCTTAACCTTGTACAGTAGGCTGCACTGCAGCTACACAAAAGTGAAAGGATTCTACACCCACCTGTCTCCATCCATAGAATCATAGAACTGTTGAACTGGAAGAGACTCTGGGGTCATCTAGTCCAGCCCCCTGCAATGTAGGCATCTCAACTAAAGCAGCCATGGCAGATGGCCATCCAAGCTCTGCTTAAAAACCTTTAAGGAAGGAGAGTCCCCCAGGCCTGAGTCTCCCCCACCGCTCTGCTGCAGCCCCACCTTTTCATGCACAAGTGTTTCTGTTTTCCTTTAGGAACTGTTGAAGAGGATGGTATTTTAGGAGAGCCAAACGCCTCTATGACTCCCACTAAATGTGAATGTTTCAGTTTACCTGTACAAAGTGCTACATAAAGCATATGGTTTAGAGCTGATTCTTAAGGCACAATTCACATATGAAACTCAGGCAACTTTGTCCTGTCATGTGCCATTCAACCAGTTAATTGATTATTATACCATTAATGACTTGTTCCACACTGTTAAGGCCCGTTCTTGCAAGGTTCTAGGAAATATGCAGAAGGACCCGAATTGCCCTTCTTTGCTTCTGATATCCATGAAGGATGAGTCCCTTCTTAATAATATTTTTTTAAAGAACCATACACATGCCTGAGTGAGTAATTGTACTAAGCTTAAGAGACCTGGATTCTCGGCCGGGGCAAATTGCAATAGCTTTCTCCCTCCTATCCCCTGTTTGTTGATGAAGCTATTCAATCTGGCTTGGAGACTCCAGCCATAATTATTCATTTGTTTATATTTTGCTTGCAGCCATCCATTCAAGAAATTGGTGTCGAATGATGGGGTTTTTTAAGTCAGCCAGCCAAGAAATGATCGAACCAATTTTTCCCTCTCCGCTCATCTGTCTAACTTTAACAAATGACATGTATCTTGAGGGTTATCAGCAGATGAATAAGACAGAACTGTGCTGCAGGTTGTTGTAGTAAATAGCTTTAAAACCCCCTTTTTAAAAAATGCATTAAATCCAGAAATGCTCAGGTGCAACTATGCATTTGTTTTACAATGCCGTGATTTAACTTATTTCAGTTTAAACATTTAAATAATGTACATTTCATCTAGTACTGCAGATAAGCAGTAGCAAGGCTGTATATTTTTAATCAGAATGAATAAGAACTTTGCATATTCTTTATTTATTTGCTTCAATGTTATTTCATCTTCAGGAAAACAAATATTTATAGGGTTTCGTCCCTCCACTAATGGGAGTCTTGATCCAGCAAAAGCTTCCATAAGCACTAAAGGAGAAGAGATGGTTTTTGCAAGAATCTCCTCTTTCTTCTAGTCCTCTGTGGAACTTCCCATCTAGTCTAAGGTTACCATATTTTTTTCAATGAATCCGGGGACACTTTGCAACTTCAATGGATTTTGTATCAGGACTGATTTGTAAATCCAGGGACTGTCCCTGGGAAATGGGGATGTCTGGTAACCTTAATCTAGTCCCAAAGAGACCTCAGCCCTCTGGAACCAATGATTATTCATTTATCAAAGGTCATAGCTTATGACCCTTGAGAGCCAGTGTGGTGTAGTGGTTAAGAGCAGTAGTCTCGTAATCTGGGGAACCGGGTTCGCGTCTCCGCTCCTCCACATGCAGCTGCTGGGTGACCTTGGGCCAGTCACACTTCTCTGAAGTCTCTCAGCCCCACTCACCTCACAGAGTGTTTGTTGTGGGGGAGGAAGGGAAAGGAGAATGTTAGCCGCTTTGAGACTTCTTAAAGGGAGTGAAAGGCGGGATATCAAATCCAAACTCTTCTTCTTCTTCTTATGGTGAAATTGCCACTTTAAAACTTGTGCCAAGCCACTTCAGTGAATCATCTATAAGAACATATAGGAACTCCGAGTTCTTTTCCACATCAAAGGGCAATGAAATTATCATGAATCTGTGGGTGCTAGACATTTCTAAATTCCTGGAACAGTAAGTGTTAGAATTTAATCAAGGCTCAGAGTGTTAAAACTGGGGCCAGACCCATGTATATTAAGTTGTACACTAGACATTTCTAATCCCCTGGAATTAAGTCAGACTAAGCTTCCAAAGTGAGGTGATGGTTCAGAGGAATTGGGCATCAGATGGCAAATGGTTGGGGCCTCTTTTCTTCAACCGGTAAAGCCAGAGCTTAGGGTAGAGTTAGGAGTTAGGTGACCAAGATGCAAAGCCGCACACAGAGCACAATGTTTGACATCTGTTTGTACCCAAGGAGTTCCTTGCACCTGGAACCCCTGAAATCCCACACCACTCAGAGATTGGGCTGGCATGCAACAATATCCATTGTACACTTGCACAAAAATTATTGGGAGAAATGTGCATTGAACTGGTCAATTAACTGTTACACAAGTTGCATCTAAGTTTATTTGATTGTGGTCATAGTAATTACAGTGAATCTTTGGCAAGCAGCACCTGTTGACACTTGGTAAATGTAAAGGGACCCCTGACCATTAGGTCCAGTTGTGACCGACTCTGGAGTTGCGGCACTCATCTCGCTTTATTGGCCGAGGGAGCCGGCGTACAGCTTCCGGGTCATGTGGCCAGCATGACTAAGCCGCTTCTGGCGAACCAGAGCAGCGCACGGAAACGCCGTTTACCTTCCCGCCGGAGCGGTACCTATTTATCTACTTGCACCTGACGTGCTTTCGAACTGCTAGGTTGGCAGGTACCAGCTGCCTTTTGAGTCACTCTGTTCAACTATTGTGGCTTTTTGTGACAATGCAGAGACAAAGAATGGCCAGTAAGTGATGAAATCTGTGAATGTTTCTCCCACATACAATATTTCCTATATATGACCATTCAAAAATAAGCTCCATTGAATACAATGGGGCTTATTTCCAGGAGCATGGATGCTGGATTGCAGCCCTAATATGCAAAACGTAGAATGTTTGGGGAAAGAGGACGTTGTGTTGCATTCTCTCACATGCACTCTGAACTGATACAATTTGACAGACATTTCACAGGCTCCATTTGTTTCCCCTTGCAGAACTGACCCATATTTTACTTGCCTTGGAGAGGGACATTTCCTTGGGCATATCGTTTAGTGCTGAATGTTTTGGGACCATTGTATTGTGAATTTTTCCTTTGCTCACGGACTGTGAATTTTCTGCCTATTCTCCATTCATGCCCAAGACCCTACATGGGAATGGGCAGAAAACTATGCAACCAACCTGGAGAAAACCATGAGGGTGCTGTTCCTATAGGCTAGAGGCAGCCAATGTGGTGCCCTCTGTATCTTTTGGACTCCAAATCCCAACAACCCCAGCCAGCATGGTTAATGGTTGGGAATGATGGGAGTTGTAGTCCGCAGTATCTGGAGGGCACCACATTGGCCAGACCCATGTATATTAAGTTGTGGGCCAGTGTGCTATAGGCAGTGTAACCTAGAGACTGATTCTCAGGGGGCACTTCTAATTGTATAGTAACTTGCATTTTCAACTGACAGATCATTGTGCTTTCAGTCAAACTAATGGATCAGAGGGCAGTTGCTTCATACTGGATGCAGCACCATCCTCTCAA
Source organism: Podarcis bocagei (assembly GCF_964188305.1). Taxonomy (NCBI): domain Eukaryota; kingdom Metazoa; phylum Chordata; class Lepidosauria; order Squamata; family Lacertidae; genus Podarcis; species Podarcis bocagei. The sequence goes on from NC_138126.1 coordinate 75,155,485, forward strand.
ACGAAAGAACCAAAATGTTAAAGCATTTAGCAAGACAAATTGTAGTAACACAAATCTGTGCCATATAATAATTAATACATTAATCATTCTTGCCACAAGTTTGGTAACACACATTACCCAATGTAGACAGCTTTATCAGGAGGAAAAGCAATTGCTTTCCACATTATTTATTTTGCCCATTTTAGCAACTATTCTCATGTGGATAGTTGCTGCAACTGAGAACTCATTTCACTCTTTCTGCAGCTGTTGTCATTTTATATACATCTTCTTTGATTTTCTATTTCCCCCTCAGCATTGCCGTGAAAGTTTAGTGCCCAAAGAGGAATATTTGACTAGGACAACATAGGGTATGAATGTGTAACTTGTACTATTTTAGCACGTGACACTATTGACAATTTTATCCTGCCTTGTTTACAGCTTCCATTAAAGACTTGTGATTAGTTAATGGTGTTGAAAAATGCAAAACACCACACACAACAAATGTCACTGTGATGGACTTCTAGGGACTGCTCTGCTGCATTCTCTGTTTCCTACCTGCTTAGATGCAGGATCAGGGCCACAGTCAACAATGCTTCCCACAGGGCCAGTGTGGGGAGCCTTTGGCCCTCCAGTCATAGCTAAACTACCACTCCCATCAGCCAAAGCCAACAAAGTTGATCAGAGTTTTACTTCAGCAGCATCTGGAGGGCCAAAGGTTCCCCATGTCTGTGGTAAGGAATGGCTAGGAGGAGTGTTTGTAAGCATCAGTTTCCCCTTCCTGTTAGGTGGCATGACTGGTCAGATAGAAAACACCTGGGGCCAAACATAGCTGCTGACCTTCACACGCCCTCAGATCTTTCTGTAAAAGAAACACTGGTGGAAGGAGGGAGACTGACAACACAAGGGCTAGCCAGAGTTGCTGCTGACCCAAGCACAGAGAAAGCTCCCAGGAGGAGCTTCTGTGACTCCTTGTTAACATGGAGAGGCATGTGACCACATGCCACACCTAACAGATGCTCTGACTGGGGAGCTGTCTGTAAAGAGACTGGAGAAGGAATCAGAGAGCTGCTCTCCTGGCATGAAGGAGTGACTCCTGCTAATTCCCCAAATGAGGTAAGCATAAACATGAAATTAGACCTCTTTGTCTCAACCTTAAGAGTTTACTTATCTAGAAATGTCAGAAGTTCTCAAAATTAGAGTTGCAAGAAGAAGTATTTTCCATACACACACACACACACACACCCCTGCATCCACCCACCCCACCCCCCGAAGAGAGAGAGAGAGAGAGAGAGAGAGAGAGAGAAAGAAAGAAAGAAAGAAAGAAAGAAAGAAAGAAAGAAAGAAAGAAAGAAAGAAAGAAAGAAAGAAAGAAAAGAAAGAAAGAAAGCTTTTTTCTGGGGGGACACAGGGGTATGCATACCCCTAAACATTTTTTGAATCTTTATACTTTATCCATTTGTTGTATTTATTTTCCCCTATTTGAACTATAAAATGGTGGTTTCTTGAGTCATAATAAGAGTACCCCTAAAAAAAAAATTTGAAAAAAACAACAACTGGAGAGAGTTGGCTGCCCCCAGAAAACACCGTGTTACAGTTGTTAGAAAAAGAGCTGCCTTATTTTAACTAGTAAGAACTACAGAACTCCTTATGAACTGGATCACAGGTGGACTGCATTAACCAAAATTACAAGAAGGAAGTTTTAATACCTAGGAGTGTTTGCTGTGAGTTGACACAGTCGTGAGGAATGCTCAGTTTTATGCAGGAAAGAGAAGGGCTGTGCCCATGCCCAACAGTCACAAATGCCAAAAAACATTTCCTCATCCCAAATAATTTTTAGGGATTCAAATTTTGGCTCTTCCCAGGTGACCTTGAGCAAGCCAGTCTCTCCAAAGCTCAGGCTCCTCACCTGCAATATTGGGTGGTGGTAATAATACTGACCTCCTTTATAGAGAGGTTCAAGTTGAAATCCTCGAAATGGACTCCATGCTGCATGTGCAATGCTTTGGACAGTTGAAAACATTATGTTAAATATAATGATGATGTTAGGATTACTCTGTGAAGAATGTACGTAAAAATGCCCATTGTCCCCATCCACCAAAGATGAAATACAACTGATAATTAATCTTTGCACCACTGGAGTAGATTGAAACAACAGAAAATTACAAATTTAAAGGAAAAAATCTGGCAGCTTGTCAGACATAAATATGTACCCTTCATGAAATCAAACTTATTATCCCATCAGTTATGCACATTCTCCATTTGGAGACTAGTTCTGTAAAGATGGTGACGTTAATTATTTTATTACGGACCTGTCGGAGGGGAGACTTAATTATCAGTTTGACATGTCTTGGCCTAAAGTGAAAACTGCTTGTGGGAGAGAGAGAGAGAGAGAGAGAGAGAGGGAGAGAGAGAGAGAGAGAAGGGAATAAAGCTATCAGTTCATTAACTGGTGCCAGAAACAGCAATAACTTAACCAGAACATTCTGATTAGCACAGTGGGACCAATCTGTAATATCTTGTTAAAGACAACTTCATAGAGTTCTTGGCACTAAAATGTTGGCAGAGAACTGAATATTTGAGAGGAACTTTAGGTTTGCAATATATCGTCGTGAAGTTTTTCCTCAAGTTCCAGTTAAGAAAATAACTTTCTTTCTTTTTTGCTAGGTTGATGGAATTTGTTTGTTTTAACAGTATGTTATGAGTTGTCCTTTATCCGTATAATCTAGCTATACATGAGGCTGCAATTTATGGTGCACTCTGCTGAGTGGCACATACCACCTCCACCAGAAGGGAAGTGTCTGGCTGGGTGACATGTTTTTCTCTGTGTGTGCTGAGAGGGAAGATTTCCTGCATGGAAGAGCTTCCCTTTCTCAGTACTGTACATAGAATAAAAATGCCACGAACCCTACACAGTCAAGGTTCTGAATAGAACAGGCAGCATCCAGGAGGCTTCTCACTTCAGATCTCTGCCCTTAAGCTCATGGACATCTGAAAATAGGAAAATGATGATGCCTTGGAGAGAGCAGGACTTGGCAGAGTGCCTTCATATTCCCCCTTGTGTAATTCTTTTAATGACTTCACTGAAGGGCAAGGCTTTGCAAAGGGCTTAAATCTAATGTCCCTACCACCAAACATTTGATTCTCAGATTTGCAAACAAATCAGAGGGCGCTTGCGAAGCACAAATGGTGCCCACCTGCTCCTCTTTGCCTCTCTCCTAAGGTTCAGTCACTTACACTGGAGCAGGACCAGGGAAATCAGTGGCAATGGAGCGCCCTTCCAACCTTGTGGAGCCTCTTTTTCTGCCAGGAAAAGGACAGAGACTACCCGCCCCAGGATTTTGGTTGGGAAACTGGTGCTGAGATTTAGTTTAATGTTCAGGTAAATGGCTCTTCCTTTCCCATGTTGCTTCTCTTAGGAATATACTTTTTATTAGCATCATTGCCCTGTTATTCAGTCAAGAAGGCTCCCAAGGAAGCTTACAAATGATCAAAAATGAGGTAGTCAGGTTGCCATCAGGTTTACAATCGAAAAGACATAAAAGGAAAAGAGGTGAGGAGGGGGGAAAGCAACCTCAGGCACCAGTTCTCAAAGTTATTTTTTATAATGATCAGCTGGGATGGGAAAAGATCAGGGTTGCTGGAATGGCTGCCACTAGGAGACAGCTGAGGGGTGGTCTAATCTGCATCCTAATGACACTGTCTGGAGGCCAGCAATTAGTCTGAACAGAGTTAAACTGGGTTGAAAGAGTCATTGCTTCCCATAGTGTATTTCCAGGCCAGTCGCCATGATTGCTGAGAATGATGGGAGTTCAGCAGCATCTGGAGGATCAAAAGTCCCCCATTCTTGGTGTATATGCATGAGGGTTTTTTTATTTGTGGTGTAAATATTGGTATGACTTTGTGGTTGCTCAAAATACCTAAATTCTTGGGACTAATAGGAGATAGAATTTAATTAAGGCCAGGGGTTAAGACTAGATGCCAGGCCCGTTTGTATTAAACCAGACCCAAGTGTATGAAGCTGTGTACTAGACACTGCTAATCCTTTAATTAAGCCAAGTGCTAAAAGATAATTAAGCCAGGCTAACATCCTCATGAGGTGATAGCCTGGGGATGGCCATTAAGAAGAACAAAGGATTGTGAGACTTTGTCAGAGATTGCAAGTGAATGGGGCCTCTTCCTCCTTCGACAGATAGAAGCCAGCCGATTAGAGTTGGGGTTGCTGTGATGGGATCTAGAGTTAGGAGTTATGAGACTGAGACACAAAGCAGCAGGCAGAGCACAATGGCTGATGGCTATTTCGATCCAGCAAGACCCTCTTGGACTGTTAATGCTGTGAACCCCTCCACTGTCGGCTCAGTTTGTATATATGTGTAAATAAAACATATGTCATAGTCTCCGCTGTGCCACAGTCCCAAAAGGAGAAACAAACCCTGGGGTAAAGCATGTCTGAAACCCTTGGAATCTCACACTGCTCAGAGATTGGGGTTGTGTGCAACAATACATATTTCTTCCCCCCTGCCCTGGTTTCTGAGGGATTTCTTTTTAAAATTAAATTGCACAAACTTTGCCAGAGAGAAAAGTGAGAAGAGTATGGACACCACAAGCCGTGATACGCTTTCAAAATTATTTCACCTCCCTGAAACAATTATAGTTTTGTCTCCTGCCATTGATAAGCAATTTTGTGTCTCTGAAGGAGGCAATGAAGGAACTGTTTGTTCCAAAGTTGCTTTGAATCAAAATAATCAGTGCTTGCAGATTTCTTTTTTTCAGAGAAACTATTTTAGTCGCTTAACGAAATCTGTTTAGCTACTCAGATTTTCCAACAGAGATGATCAAACGGTTTCCTGTGGTTAGCACCTGGCCCACAATATGATTTTAGGATAATCTGTTAATTCCCCATAGGAAATTGTACTTTCTTTCATTTGATCTCAGCACAAATCTGTGATGAATTCAGTAATTGTGGTTAAATAGAGGTTAAGTTAACTTGCAGAAATTACTTTCTACAATGATTACTGTCAGTCCATTGTTTTGAAATCTATTACACAACAGTGATAAGTATGTTTATGTAAGATGCCTTTTTAAAACCATCATAGTGGAGGGGAATGTGTGAAATTAACTTATTTTATAGATAATAGTAGAATGGTATAAAGAAAGTCTGTCTGTAAAGTGATGGTATGAAAACATTTTTCCGAAGCTTTCTGTATTTAAAGTTACTTTAAGGCAAAGTATTTGGAAACATAGAATGACTGGCCATAACAAGTGGTGTTAATAAAGAATTAAAAGCAGAGAGGATATCAGGCTAGGTGGACAGTTCTGGATAAAGAATTCAAGAAGACTAAAGCAAACACAGCTAAATCTACACAAATAACATCTTTTTATTTTCATATGTGGTGAGAATGTCCAAAAGTTCAACAAAAATGGTTTCAGATATCTGCAGAATTTTTTTAAACCATAGCTCCTGCCAACCTAGCAGTTCAAAAGCACACCAAAGTGCAAGGAGATAAATAGGTACTGCTCTGGTGGAAAGGTAAACAGCATTTCCGTGCGCTGCTCTGGTTCGCCAGAAGTGGCTTAGTCATGCTGGCCACATGATCCAGAAAAACTGTCTGCAGACAAACATTGGCTCCCTTGGTCAGTAAAGCGAGATGAGCGCCGCAACCCCAGAGTTGTTCGTGACTGGACTTAACTGTCAGGGGTCCTTTCCCTTACCTTTTTAAAGTCAATATTCATTTCTCTCCAAAACTTGCTTTACTTTTGGCATGTAAAGGGAAAAAATGAGGACATTGATATTTGAAGCAATAAATTAGGGCATTAAATCCAAGTGCTTACCTTCTGATTCTCGCAGCTGGAGAATCTCAAGGCTGGAAGACACTTCGTGATTTCATTATAACAAACTGATGGAATAACTTTTGGAGCTTTGCTCTTCAGGAAAAACTTATATGGCAAGTCAGATTCCTAAATTGAAAGGCAAAACTAGCTTCCTTTATGGCAGTCTAATGGGAATTTTCAGACTTTGTTAAAAACCATCAGATACATCCCACTCTTCTTCCAGCAGCTATGGACCTCTGGGACAAGTAACTTGCTCTAAGTTTACCTTGGCCAGAAGAAACACAACCATAATCCCTCCACCTGTTTGACCCTCAAATGCTTAATTGTCAACTTTCCTATACCTATCCTTTATATCCTTTACATAATAGTGTAGCAGTATTATCAACAACTGTTTTTTGCCTTATGCTTTATGTTTATGTGCATACATGACAGATGACCATCCAACCTCTGCTTAAAAACCTCCAAGGAAGGAGTCCACCACCTCCCAAGGGAGTCCCTTCCGCTGTCAAACAGCTCTTAGTGTCAGAAAGTTCTTCTGATGTTCAGTTGGAATCTCCTTTCTTGTAACTTGAAGCCATTGGTACGGGTTAATGTAAATGTATTTAGAAAACATTTTGTTCTGAAACTCTTAATGAATTTTTAAAATTTTTTAAAAGAAAACTGTACACCAATGTTTCCTTGGTGTTTGCTGTGGTAGAGTCCGGGGGGGGGGGATGTCCACTCACATGCAATGTCTCATCATCCTGCGCATACTCAAGTGTTCTTTAAGTGTTTTAAGATATATATTTTTCTGGGGAGTCTCTTCTGAAGTTACCTAAATGGCTTGAACCTGGACTTTATTGAGCAATATCAGCTGAAGATTCAACATTCTGGAATTTTCCCATACCACATTTACAGGAAGACTCCTCTCATATGGCCCAGGGCTTATTCTTACATGAACTATGTAGTACGGGAAGGAGACTCACTTTGGTGCAGGAGTGGAGAAACTTTGTCAGCCCAAGGGCTACATTCCCTTCTGGGCAGCTTGCTGGGGATCAGAAGCCACTGGCAACTGTGTTCTGAGGCAGAAGTGGGTGGAGCAGTGGATCTGACCATTGTACAGTTGGCTGGTTTCTGTGCAGACTCACACACCACTCTCTGTCCTCCATCTGGGTCAACAAGTAATATTGTCAGGGACACATTCCAGCCAGGCAAAAGCATCCAAGAAGGCTTTGAAACAGATCTGTGGAGAGGGATTGTGGTCTGCGGACCAGGAGGAGAAGCATGGGTGTGGTACATCAGACAAATTTGCCTGAGGTTCCTCTTAGAGCCTCATACACATAACCTCATCCCTGAAGCAAATTCCAGGGAACTCAGGCTGCCACATAATGGATGAACTGTCTCTCACTAATGTAGGGGAAGAAACAGATTTATGGCTTTCTTCTTATTGCAGCTATCTAATAGCCCACTTAGTTACATTTGATTGTTATCTTCAGTGAACAGGTTCTGTTATACTATACAGAGAAAGCCACACCTCCATGATGAATGTAGAGCCCAATACCCCCACAATAAAATAACTGCTTTAACAAATGCACCATAATAACAATGTATTTATGCTTCTTTAGACGGGACTCAGTAGGACCTTTTGTTCCCCTTATTTGTTCAGAGATTTCTATTTCCTCTGTAAATGTTCACTTCAGGCTATATTACTGCAAACAGGGTCCCAGCTCGGTAATTAATGCCTGTGTTTGTGTATGTATTTTTAATAAGTTGAGTCTGTAAAATGGTCCAGTTGTTTTTTTGAGTTAAGGAATGAAAAATTTGCAGCATGTATGGTAATGTAATTACTTTTTCAAATATATTTCTGGAAGATTTTTTTTTATTGTGTGCCTAAATACATATTTACTGCACTTAGTAGACCAAAATAAACCCGAATAAGCTATTTTCGTCTGTTAAATAAATAAAAGCACTGCAAAACCCCAGAGAGGCCCATTCCATCTACCGAAAGTATCTTCATCTCCAAACAATTGATTCAAACATTAAACATTTCCTTGTTTCCTCCATCTTTGTGGGTTTATCCTGAGTTTATACATGCATTGTTTAATGTCCCCTGCATTTCAACCAATATTCTCAATATTGCTTATGCCACCACCTTGCTGAAGCTAAGCAGGTTTATGGTCTTTATCATTACCAGGGTGGGTGACTACCTGGGAATCTCATATGCACTGTCTTGAGTTCCATGACTTATTAAAAGAATAAATACAATTGTTTAAAATGGGTTGCATTAAAAACTAGCATGCATGGCTTTCAAATCAGCATCACATAACACAGATGATGAAAAAGTCTAATGCTGAATTCTGGTGGTTTATGCTTGAAGTGTTAGCATTTAGTTAGGGGCTGTTGAAAATGGGTTTGTGGGATGAACCTGGCAGATCCATGTTTCTTTGGCAGATGCATAAAGAGGAGCCTTGGACCCTCCCACAAAGCTTTGTATGGAGCAATGTAGCTCCCCCTGCCTGCCTGATATCCAGGCCCAGGTAGAGGGGGTGGGCAGCTGGTACACTTGCCCCAGGCCTTGGAGGGCTAAGCTGGAGGGGAGCCCCAGACTTATGCCAAGACTGCTCCTTGTCTTCCATCCATCCCAGGCCTCAAACAAGCACTGCAAGGTCCTGTTGCCATCCATGGCATGTTGGTGGTAGCCAGCAGAAGGCCCCAAAACAAGGTGCTACAGAGTTGAGGAGGGGCCAGACTGAGCCCACTCGCTGCCATCCCACAATGACATTGGGAGCGATTGCTGTGCCAGCTGGCACAGTCATGTTACTGCCCCCCACCTTCCACCCCATCTTCCACAGATGTGGCAATGGTTCCACTGCTTCATATAATTCCTTCAGGGAAGCGTGGGGAACTTTGCACTGTGCCTGTCATCTGGCACAGTGGTCTGAAAGAAATCTCCTGAGTGGAAGGGGTGGATGAAGACATCTTCTCCCTAATTTATTGAATATGCATTTCATTGGCATCTCAAGCATGTTTTTAAACCCCTTGTACTTCCTTTGACAAACCTACAAATTTATTCTCTTATGTGTATGTTCCATTCTTATTCCACCACCGCATGACTCCATATGTATTCTGCCTCTTTTATTTTCACTTAAAATTCATTGCTTTGCTCTTTTTCCTACTGTGATGAGCCACTCTAATTTCTTGAAATCATTACAGTTGTTTTCTATTATTTCATGCTAACCTGTTAGAGCAAAGCAGTGTGAGATGATAGACCCCAGGAAGAGCAGCAGTGACGATGCTACAAGTTGGATTCTGCATTGTGTACCTTCTGCGTTCCAGGCATCTCCAAGTCTATGTTGGCATCGGTGCAAAATGAGGAATACTTTTGTGCCAGAAAGATACCGGTGGCGGGGTGGGGCGGGGGTGAGGGGTGAGAAAGAGAGCGGGAGGCAGCAGTTGATAGGAATTGGAGAGATTCTGCAATTACAACAGATGCACTGCAGAGTGGATACATAGTCATCACAGAGTGAGAAAGGAAACTGACAGCATGGGCCCAGCATGCTCAACAGAAGACTGCCTGGTGCTCCATCAATTGTGAACATTAAATGCAATGATGAAACCTCCACTTCTCGTCTTATGCCTCAGCAAGAACTAATTACCCGCTTTAACAACACTTTAAGGATCATACCAAAAGGGCCCTTGCAGAGCTGGAAGACAACTTTTTCAAATGGGATAATTCAGCTGCCTGGAGGAAAAGGCAGTGGGTTTTCAACCAGCTCCCAGAGAAGTAGCCAAATCGCTTTGGCTTGAATTGCAGATGAAGCCACTTGCTTTCAGAGCTTGGCAGCAAGCTTCATTGTCTCCTCATTATGTGCCCTGTGAGATAAACGGCAGGTGGAAAGAGCTAAATGATCTGATCAAATACAACATGAAGGCTTTTCTGGCAAGTAAACAGGAGCTGGGTGTTCTTTTTTAAAAAAAATACTGGGCTGCTCAAACTAGGTTGAGGGCGAAGGGTGTGTTACTGCTTTATGATGTATATGCATAATATATATTGTTGCACTCCACCCCAATCTCTGAACGGTGGAAGATTCTAGGGGTTCCAGGCACCAAGGGTTCGTGTTTCCTTCTGGGAATGAGGCACAGTGGGGACTGTGGAGTCTTTATGATATATGGTTTATTTACGCATTATCACCCCAAAAAGGTATTGTTTCTCACAGAGCTGCAGCCTTGGGTCCAAACAGAAACCAGCCATTGTGTTCTGATCCTCTCTCCATCTTTCTGCCTTTGACAGCCTGCAACCCTATTTTCCCTCTAAGTCACATCTTGACCAACCCCAAAACTCAACTTCAGACTTGCCTTTGTTTTCTAACTCACTCTGAAGAAGGGGCCTCTCCCATTTGCTGCCTGGCACGGAGCTCCCTCTCTTTGGCTTTCTAAACGGCTCCTCACCTTCCTTTTGTTCTTCTAGTGGCTCATCTCCCAGGCAATGTCCTCATCAGGAAAACATAGGGATAATGATTCCCTCTAATAGTAAACTCCTGTGGTGAGTACAGATAGAACTGAAGGCATAATGGGCTCCCTGAAAAGCAAGGCAGAGTATCAATTTTGGGGAACCCCAAGCAGTACCCCCCATTATAGAGATAGATAGATGATAGATAGATAGATAGATAGATAGATAGATAGATAGATAGATGATAGATGATAGATAGATAGACAGACACACACACACACACACACACAGAGAGAGAGAGAGAGAGAGAGAGAGAGAGAGAGAGAGAGAGAGAGATGGGCCAGTTTTTAAAAGTAGTAACAGCCAAATGAGAATATACTCAGTAGCCATTGAACGTTAGGTGTCAGTTGGGAAAGAAAAAGGAAAAGGTGGTGTTGGGGTATAAGTGGAATGGCCTACCTGAGCCAATTGCAGACTTATTTCTCCCACAGAAGGTCAGGGCTGACCATGTGTAATCCTGCACAATGCCACTAATAGGGTTGGGAATCCATTGCAACATTTTGTTGCAGTTCCCACTGGTAATTTATAATAATACTTAACAGATATTCTGTTACCTTTTAGAAACCATTGCTACTTTTTATCATTTTGGGAGATGGGGAAAGATTATTTCTCCATCAGGTAGGCTTGTGATGAATGTTACAAAAAAAAAAAAAAAAAGCAGCTAATTGAAATGCATTTTTGTTCATTTGACAAAGAACTACAACAAAGAGTGTTAATAGCATGCAATTTACTTTGTAGCATTTCATGTACCGAACTGATAGTTAGCTGGGTGCAATAATGATACACTTTCCTTTCTGAATTTATTTTACTTTGATGTCTTTAGATCTTTCCTAATAAGCTTCCTTCAGAGTGTGTTCCCAATACTAGTCCCAATACTAGCCAATGGAAATTGTACCAGCAACCAATTGTGTGGTGTGTGGGGGGTGGGGGTGGCGATAGATGGGTGGTTTTGTTTTGCTTTTAGACAAAGTTTTCTTACATTTGTTAACTGTACATAGCTTTGAGAAATACAGTTAACATCCGGTTACTTCTGCTTCTGCAAATGGATATAATTTTATTCATCATTATAACTCCTCCATATTTTCCTGTAGAAACTATTATGATCTTGGGAGTCCTGTACAGTCCATCATGGTCACTTTCTAGTAATTTTCCTTAAGGGTGTTTCACACATAACCTTCACCTAACTAGGAGAGACTGAGAGGAAATAAGATAGCCATTTTCAAATATCTGAAGGGCAGTCACAGGGAAGATGGAGAAAGCTTGTTTTCTGCTTCTCTGGAGAGTAGGACCCCAACCAGTTGCTTCAAGTTACAAGAAAGGAGATTCCAACGAAACATTAGGAAGAATTTACCAACGGTAAGAACCATTCAAATGTGGAACCTTGAAAGTGTACCCTGAAAGTGGAAATAGAAGAGGGGCTTCTCTAAGCTTCAACAGAAGCTTAAAAATACAGTCTTTCCTTGTGTCATTTTGTATAAACACTGACACAAATAATAATATATTTAAAGAGTTACAAAGGGCCATGGCAGCACACAATCAACCATTATGTCCTTTGTAATACAGGAAGAAAACCTTAGAAAAAGTCCTTTCCTACTTTTTTATTTTTAGAAAACATTATAGCACTTTAGCTTATTTGATGGCTAAAATACAGTCAGTGAGAAGAACATATTGCAAGCCCGTTCCTCAAAGCAATATCCAGGCTTTAAAATTCATCATGAATATGGAATGATGCCTATCTTATATGGGCCTTTGGCCTGATCCAGCCACATTAGACTAGCATGGCCTTTAAAACCTGACTCTTTACTCTCAATATAATGCTATGTTGAAAAACATGCTCCCAGTCAACAAGGCAAGACAGCATTGTATGATCCAAGGGTTTCCAAACTGTGGTCCACAGACCATCAGTGGACCATCAGCTTCCTTCGTCTGATGCATACCTATGGATTTTGTGGTTGAAAATGGGAGGTGGCACATTAATTTTAATATGCATTTTAATTGTTTTTAAAATTGCTTCTTTTAGTTTTCATATATTGTATTTTATTGTATTGCAATATGAAGTCTGTGGGGTTAAAACGGTAATACAATAAAATACAATATATGAGGAATAAAGTAAGGAATAAAAATAGAATTAAAAGTCGTAAAGCATCTAACTCAGTGTGTTACAATTGCTACAATAGGCAAAAAAATCATTAAGCAGTCCTTCAAGACCCTCAGCAATTTTCAAGTGGTTTGGGGGGGGAGGTTTGGGAACTGCAGTTATTACAGCTGGTCCTCATACAAAATGTGCTTACTTAAAAGCTACTCTGAATAGTCTGGAATTTCAACATTAAACAAAATAACCCTAATTGTTTTATTATTATCAAAGCTGACCTGCTCTCTGGGCATATAAATTCTCTGGAGTGCTCTCTGTTATACATTTACAGTACCGAAGAATCTTTTTACTGAAAAGGAAGACTGGATAGAATACAAAGCTACAAAATCTAGTACCTTTGTAGGAATAAATTAGATGCGTGATTGCCTGCCACTTATGACAGAAATAGCTACCCGACTGGCAACTGGTGGTTTTGGCTATCATTATGATAAAATAAGTTATTTAAGATCTCCAAACATATATCTGCTTGATCTTATGTTGCCACCTTCTTTCTTTCCTTGGTACCTTGCAAAAGTACCGTATTTTTTGCTCTATAAGACTCACTTTTCCCCACCTAAAAAGTAAGTGGAAATGTGTGTGTGGTGTAGTGGTTAAGAGCGGTAGTCTCGTAATCTGGGGAACTGGGTTCGTGTCTCCACTCCTCCACATGCAGCTGCTGGGTGACCTTGGGCCAGTCACACTTCTCTGAAGTCTCTCAGCCCCACTCACCTCACAGAGTGTTTGTTGTGGGGGAGGAAGGGAAAGGAGAATGTTAGCCGCTTTGAGACTCCTTAGGGTAGTGATAAAGCGGGATATCAAATCCAAACTCTTCTTCTTCTTCTTATGGAGCGAATGCAGGCTGCGCAGCTATCCCAGAAGCCAGGACAGCAAGAGGGATCGCTGCTTTCGCTGCGCAGCGATCCCTCTTGTTGTTCTGGCTTCTGAGATTCAGAATATTTTTTTTTCTTGTTTTCCTCCTCCAAAAACTAGGTGCGCCTTGTGGTCTGGTGCGTCTTATACAGCGAAAAATACGGCATTTCACTTCTTCCTATTTTAGAACAATCTGTCTCCTCTTGCAAAATTGAAGTGTGGAGATGTTTGGAGCCACGACCAGGGAAGGAGATGCCAGCACAATCTAACTCAAGAACATCCAGCAACAAACTGAACTTTAGCTTGTTTAACGTAGGTACTAATGAAAAACGACAGTGCTGAAGTTCATGCATTTTTACTTGCACAATGCTAAATTGAATTTGAACGTTCATTAGTGAGAGCTAATATCTGATTTGTGCATCAAATTAGATAAGCCTGATGAATGTCACCCATTGATTTATCCCTCCCCACCCCCACCCACTGCCAATGCAATCTGCTGTGTATCTGCCATAATAAGAAAAGCCTAAGGCCGGTTCCCACTGCCAAATGCTTCCACGCGCTTGCATACATGGCACCACCAAGTCAAGAGAGACTAGCATAAATTGGCAGAGCAGGTGGAGAGCCAGCCGTCCTTTCTGCCATCACAGATGTCGGGGAAAGAACAACTACAGCCATGGAAACAACTGCAGGCTTTCTAGATCTATCGGGCAGTTAATACATAGGTATACACTAGTCCACTGTGCATGTGAAAGGGAGGGGTTTGGCACTAGGAAGCAACTCTTTTGTCTTCTCACTTTCCATATACTGCTCAAAGCCTGATGAAAAGTGAGGCGGTGCAAAAATGAGAAGCTTATTTCTGCCCTCTTCTTAAGCAATGGTTATTAAGCCTGCTATGAGTCTCAAGTTCCATGATTTTGAAGCTGGTTTTCAAACTATCTCAGTATTGCTCCAGCTCTTTTGTGATGTGAAAAGAAGGCCTGTAATGCATACAATGGTATCTTTTAAATGAGCTGAGAGAAAGAGATGTTAATTACCGTATATAAAAGCATTAGCATTCCTGATTTTAGTTCCTTTAATAGCAGCTGAGGTGGGGTGTGAGGAATGAACATTCCTGAGACCATGACACTGAGGTAGGGAGGGTTAATATTTTCTTCTCACTCTGTGGTTCCAATGAAAATAAGACTCCTTAATTGGCCATAACTGCTGAACAGGAAACTTCTTCTGGCCCCAATGGAAGCTTTATTCCAAGGTTAGCAGGAGATTCTGGGGTGGGGCAGCATGGGGAGAAAGCCCATGCATTACATGCTGTGGCCCCATTGCTTCATCTAGCTCAGTGACTAAAAGATCACTGAACATCAGGAAGGACTTTGTGGCGATGAGAGCTGTTTGACAGTGGAAAACACTCCCATGAGAGGTAGTGGTCTCTCCTTCCTTGGAGGTTTTTTAAAGCAGAGGTTGGATGTCCATCTGTCATGTATGCTCTAGTTGAGATTCCTGCTTCGCAGGAAGTTGGACTAGATGACCCCTGGGGTTCATTCCAGCTCTATAATTCTATGATTCTAAGCAGCTCTTCAAGATTTCAGGCATGGAAAGATCTTAGGAAATGAACCTGAGACTTTCTGCATGCTCTATCAATGAGCCATAGCTCTTCCTCAACCCGGGTTGCCTTTTATTCCAACAATACTGTATTTAGTAGGGAGGGAATTGTATGAAATACATCAACCACATGTTTGACCAGCTTGTGAAGGGGCTCCCCCCGTGTATTTATGCATAAGCATCTCCCATGTGATGGAGTACCTTGGCCCAATCCCAGGTGGCCACATGTTCTTTCAACACCTTGTGCTGGTATCACCTGAACCCTCCCCTATGGCTTGGCAATAAAGAGCAGTGAATGTTTTGCTCAAAGAATAAAATGCTAATTCATGAAAAACAATGGGTTGTCTCGAAAGATGCTTGTATGACAGGCTTATGCAAAATGTCTCCCCCTCTCACACGAGGAGGGAGAAGATTCTCTTGCATCAGCAATGAAGTATGTTTGTACACTAAAATTGAGAGTCAGAAGAGTTCTAAACAATTTTTCCTGTTGATACATACCTGTGCTTTCCCTTTCACTTAATGCGAGCATATGTAAAACATGCTGGAAGAATAATTGACGCATGATTCAGTGTTGGTTTACATAATAAATCTGGCATTATTTGCTATGACAGGTGCAATAAGTTGAATACCATTTTAGATCTTACATAAATATTGGACTGTTCCAAGCTCCATCCTAAGAAGCAGTGTTTCCGATGACTATCTCTTTATCAGCGGATGAGTTTGCTATTGCAAACACTAGCTCTTCTAGACACTATGCATTAAATTACTCCATGTCCCAATTCCCCTTCTGCCATAAGATGTATAGTATGTTTCTTTCTCAGGGCAATAATAAACTTTCTTTATAGAAATAATTCTTCATTTCCTTGTGTAGGATATAATTGATATGGAAAGATATTTTCACCCACACTCTTCCTTTTTCTGTCTCTACTAATGAAGTATTAATTCCCGCTTCAGGCTTTATTTGTTTGCTTGTAATGGTGTTCATTCATCAAGAAAGTGTATGATTTAATTCCTCTCAAATAATGTTCTGGTAAACTTTGATGCAGGATTTCTCCCTTTCTGCTATATCTAAAGTTTTGGTCAATATTTTTCTGTCCTTTAGTATATAGTTACTTTGTGAGCTCCTTCAGATAACCAGTTTATTGAGCATTCATCCTGATTTGCTTGCACAGTGCTTACACTGTAGTTAGACTATGACTGGTCTGTATTGAACATTTGTTCTGATTTGTTTATGGAGCAGTAATGACCATGAGCATGCATCCTGATTTGCTTGCACGGCATTTTCACACCTTCCCAATAATCCTCATTCATCTCCCTCTTTTCTTCTGTGAAACAACAATCCCTTTAAAATCTGCATGGATTCCTCTCCACAGCTGTGTCTAGCTAGCGCTGTTTGCTTGTTCAAGCAATAGAATCTATTAACACATTTAACTGGATCTCAATACTATACAAGTTCATCTGAGAAGATTACCTTTAAAATGTCACCAGGGGATTTTTATTTCAGTTACAAATGTGCATATTGCTGAATATTTCTTTAATGTTTTCATATAAAGCAAAGAGACCACCAGTATCTAGACAGAGCTAAGGAGAAACGTGTGTGTGTTTAATTTTGTTATGAAGTAATTTTGGGAATGGGTGGCACTTGGAATACATTTGTAAAATGCTACTACTACTACTACTCATCTACCCATGTACTAGGGGACGTGGGTGGCACTGTGGGTTAAACCATAGAGCCTAGGACTTGCCAATCAGAAGGTTGGTGGTTCGAATCCCCGCGACAGGGTGAGCTCCCGTTGCTCGGTCCCTGCTCCTGCCAACCTAGCAGTTTGAAAGCACATCAAAGTGCAAGTAGATAAATAGGTACCGCACCGGCGGGAAGGTAAACGACGTTTCCTTGCGCTGCTCTGGTTCGCCAGAAGCGGCTTAGTCATGATGGCCACATGACCCGGAAGCTGTACGCCGGCTCCCTCGGCCAGTAAAGCGAGATGAGCTCCGCAACCCCAGAGTCGGCTGGACCTAATGGTCAGGGGTCCCCTTTACCTTTACCTTTTTACTACTACTACTACTTTGCCAAACCTTTATTAGGCATTACAAATATAGGCCATCATCCCTCTATAAATTTCTGTAATATATACAAATAAACAGCCATGTAAAAATATGCAATAATGAGGATTTTGATTGGAATTTCTTCCCGCTAAATAGTGCCATTCACCACTCTGAAAGATACCATTGATAAAAACTCAGCCACCCTTGCATTTACCTCCGGGTTAATGTCAGACAGGTAGAGTCTGATATTGAATTGTAAAATGCAGCGTATAGCTCATTTCCAAAGCAGTCTGAAGTATTTTGAATATTGACATGCCAGTTCTGAATGTGTTGAAGAAGTAATGTGTTACAAATAAGAACATGTCTTTCTTGTGTCTTAATTAGCTCTTGTGTCAGTCAACACCTTTGGTAGGACCAATTGTTGTATCCACCAACCTCTACTGTATCTGAATATTACACACACACACACACACACACACACACACACACACACACACACACATATATATATATATATATATATATATATATATATATATATATATATATATATAATATTGAGTTCATTTTCAAATATTCTCAGTCCCATAATTGGAATGAATGTTGAGCTTCCATATCATTATATATTTATCAATATCAGTGGAGATATGGGACAGCTTCCAAGCCCTTCCCCCTCCATGTGCATATGATGAGTTGACCCTAAAGGTGCTATTCAGAGACGCCAAGGAGAGCCATGTTCACTCTCCTCACCTCTGCTGTCCATTCTCACTGGCCCCAGTCCCTGCCATCCATGCACTAAGGGAAAGGTTTGAAGGAGGGAAACTTCTGTATCTGAGTAGGCCAACCTTTCCTAACCTGATGTTGATGTTGGACTACCATTCCCATCAGTCAAAGCGGCAAGGCTAAGAGTAAGGAGTGATGGGAATTGTAGTCTAACAATAGCTGAAGGGTACCAGGTTTGGAAAAGCTGCTGTACGAGCTCCATGTAATCTGGAACCCTGATTCTGAAGGGTCGACCTTTATTATTTTATTGATTGATCAATTGATAAATGGGGGGGGGGGCTATGCACATGCTGTGGGCTCTCTGTTTCAGTTCTTTCTCCAGTGATGCAATGGGTGGCAATGGCAGTGAGGACAACTCTACTCTTCCCCTCACATAACTGTTAATTTTGTGGGGAGATTGATTGACTAGGACTCCATAGGGTTGTATCTGATGCTACACAGAGAGAGTTCTGCTTGTACAACAGGCAGCCTCCTTCCTCTCACCTCTGCATGTGCCCTCAAAATCTGTTCTGGAGGCAGAGTGGCAGTCCCATTTGGCTGCCTGAGGCAAAATGGGAAAATGTCTTCCCACCTTGCCACGTCCACCAATGCCTCCCTTACCTGGGTTTCACAGTGGCTCCTGCAAAGCAGTAGCTGCAGCTTCTGGCAAGATCCTGGCCAGATTTCAGTGAGATCTCATCAGAAACAGGCACTGCTGCTGGTGGAGGCAGAAGGGCAGACCATGGGGGGGAGGGGTTCCTCATGGGCTTCTGCTGCAAGAGGTGGCTGCTTCAACCCGCTTCATGGGTGGGCCAGCCTTGTCTGGAGCATCCTGCGACCCTCTGGAGCACATTTTAAGGGGGCTGGAGGGGAGGGAAAAGTTCCATTGTACAAGCAGAAGTCTGCTACACTAGCAGAATTGCAGCACTGGATACAACCCAAAATGTCCAAAGACATGATGGGAAGGGACACTGTTGTGCTTCAAAGTGATTCCAGTTGCAATCCTATGCAATGGGGTTGGGGAACTGTGCTGCTCTAGATGTTTCTGAAATACAACTCTCGTTATCCTTGACTGCTGGCCATGCTGAGTGCAGCTGATAAGAGATGGAGTCCAGCAACATCTGCAGGACCACAGATTCCCCATCACCTGGAAGTCCTGATGTACTCAGTGGACTTATTTCTGAGGCAACATGCACAGGACAGCACCATCAAAGTAGTGGGATGAGCATCATCTGTTTCATACCTACTTTACAGACTACAAAGGCAGCATTAATGCTCAGCAGACAAACTTGGTTTAATCTGGATAATGTGAATTTTGATAATTCACACTTGTATATCCAGCTTTGTATGCTTGTCCAAGAACTCCTTCCTTGCAGCCCTGTGGTCTATCTCATTTTTATTTAAAGGGCAAGGAAGTTTGTCCATGCTAGTGAATCACCAACAACTCACCTAGACGTCCTGGGTATCCTATAGCATGCCAATTAATTTTGAGATGAAAAGTTATTCCCCCATTGTGACTGGTCTGCCTTTTTTCCACTCCTTGTTTTATATGCACTGCTAGTGCTGCTGAAAGTGTTTGTAATGAAGAACCCTGAATACCAAACACCTTGCATTCGTATGGATGAACCCAGAAGGGCAAGTCTGAATGCTGATAATGTAAAAAACAACAACAATTGACATTCAAGAGAACAGATGTTGATCTACCTTCTTACATTAGCCATATGTAGTGTCAATTTGCAACCAGAAGCCACAGTGCTATAGAAAGAAATCCTCCTGAGGCTTTGCAGTTTTTACTCTCCTGTCTAAAAGACTAAACGTTTACTGGGAAATAGTGCTATGTGTTGTTCTTATTTTATTCTCCCCCTGATTCTGAACTAACCAAATTCTTACACTGTATTTTGTTGAAGGGGTGGAGAAAGAGAGAGGAAAATTTTGTAACAAGTCATCCAAGGGCAGGATGATAAATTAGGTGCTTGTGGGATTTAAGAATCCAGACACAGGCACATATAGAATCATAGAATCATAGAGTTGGAAGAGACCACAAGGGCCATCGAGTCCAACCCCCTGCCAAGCAGGAAACACCATCAGAGCACTCCTGACATATAGTTGTCAAGCCTCTGCTTAAAGACCTCCAAAGTAGGAGACTCCACCACACTCCTTGGCAGCAAATTCCACTGTCGAACAGCTCTTACTGCCAGGAAGTTCTTCCTAATGTTTAGGTGGAATCTTCTTTCTTGTAGTTTGGATCCATTGCTCCGTGTCCGCTTCTCTGGAGCAGCAGAAAACAACCTTTCTCCCTCCTCTATATGACATCCTTTTATATATTTGAACATGGCTATCATATCACCCCTTAACCTCCTCTTCTCCAGGCTAAAC
This sequence comes from Podarcis bocagei, assembly GCF_964188305.1. Classification (NCBI taxonomy): domain Eukaryota; kingdom Metazoa; phylum Chordata; class Lepidosauria; order Squamata; family Lacertidae; genus Podarcis; species Podarcis bocagei. Next base: position 75,175,563 of record NC_138126.1, read on the forward strand.
ATGCCCAGCACCCTTAGCCGTTCCTCATAAGGCATCGTTTCCAGGCCTTTGACCATTTTGGTTGCCCTCCTCTGGACACGTTCCAGTTTGTCAGTGTCCTTCTTGAACTGTGGTGCCCAGAACTGGACACAGTACTCCAGGTGAGGTCTGACCAGAGCAGAATACAGTGGCACTATTACTTCCCTTGATCTAGATGCTATACTCCTATTGATGCAGCCCAGAATTGCATTGGCTTTTTTAGCTGCCGCGTCACACTGTTGGCTCATGTGAAGTTTGTGGTCAACCAAGACTCCTAGATCCTTTTCACATGTACTGCTCTCAAGCCAGGTGTCACCCATCTTGTATTTGTGCCTCTCATTTTTTTTGCCCAAGTGCAATACTTTACATTTCTCCCTGTTAAAGTTCATCTTGTTTGTTTTGGCCCAGTTCTCTAATCTGTCAAGGTCATTTTGAAGTGTGATCCTGTCCTCTGGGGTGTTAGCCACCCCTCCCAGTTTGGTGTCATCTGCAAATTTGATCAGGATGCCCTTGAGTCCATCATCCAAGTCATTGATAAAGATGTTGAATAAGACATGGATGATAAAGTAAGATTTCATTTATTAGGTTTCATTAATAAAGAATTTTGTGACCTGACCTTGCCAATAGCAAGTGCGTAGTAAGGCACAGAGGAAGTCACTTGGTATACTGGATTCCTTGAGCGCGCATGTTGGTGTGGGCTGAGTCAGATTAATTAAAAAACAAGGATCTGTTCCAGCATCACACAAAAAATGGCATTCTCTTTCTGGGTTTAGCACCACCACCCATGAAACTGACTCCATACAAGTTGTAGAGGTGGGAAAGTCAAGATGGTTCTCAGTGCTGTTCAGGCACACAACCAAAAAGGCAACACCACATTCATGACTGAAAGTTGTGTCCACAGCTTGCCTAATTGTCAATCTTTCATACAACCAGCCTAGGCTTTTAAAGCAGAAATCAAAGTGACCGTGATAGCTGGGTGCTAAGGGAACCTTTGGCCTAAATGGTCCAGCAGGGCTCTCCTGATGTTCTTATCAACCCGTCCTCACACTGCTCTCTTGATTTTGTAATACATGATCAGGGCCAGATTTAGGTTTGATGAGGCCCTAAGCTACTGATGGTGATGGGGCCCTTTATGTGCCCAGCTGTCCTCTGTCAACAACAAATGGTCACTGTTTTTTGTGTTTAATATATGCTATATGGTAATTTATGGACCTAATAGGTATCTAAAGCCATTTGCCACTGTTGCTGTATGTAGGTTTTATTTTATTTGTTTTTTTATTTTATATTTTGGAAATGTACATCCATTTTTTTTCTTTAATTTTTTTTGGGGGGGGGCTCCAAGAGAGGGCCCCCTAAGCTATAGCTTGTTTAGCTTATACATAAATCTGGCAGTAAATGATCAGTAAATGACACATTTGCTCCAGCCCTTTGTATGTGCTTGTTTGAAAATGTGTAAAATTATTATTCAAATCCTAACTTAGTTCTTAAGTTAGGGCATTTGGTTATCTCCCTGCCCCCCACCCACCCCAGTTTCCCCTTTGTTTTAATGACAATGCTTTATTTATCATTTCTAAATGAAACGAAATGGCAGAATAAACTTTTCATACATAAAACCACAGATAATCCTTGTTCTACTTGAAGTGTTCACTACCGCATTGGCTAATATTGATGACACGCTTAGAGCTTCTTCTTTCCTTTACCCACATATTAGCATGGGGGGTGCAGAACAGCACCCACCTCCCACTAGTAAGTCAACTGCACACTCTACTTTCAACGACTCTGACAAGCCAATTATTTGCAGCAATCCCAGAAGTGTAGAGAATTAATGTGTGTAAATCTTCCTGCAGGTCCCTTAGGCCTGTGTATTCCACAGTGGAATTTTCAGAAGGGTAGCTGTGTAAGTCAACTGCAGAAAAAAATAACTCTTTATGGGGCTGCATTGTGTAGCTATCGGCACAGGGGCCAGCCTCTGGAGCAGATCCAAATGCCAAGCCTGCTCTCATGTCTAGTCATGGCCCAATAATGTCATTCACAACATTAGGGTCTCATTCAACTTCCAATGCGTTTCAGCAATGGCGTTCTGTATTCAACACTGGGAAACAGTCTAGTTTCTATGAAAAATAAAAATAAGTGGGCACAAATCTGACATCAGAAATGACAATACAGTGGTACCTCGGAAGTCAAACGGAATCCTTTCCTGAAGTCCATTCAACTTCCAAAATGTTCGGAAACTAAAGAGCGGCTTCCGATTGGCTACAGGAAGCTTCTGCAGCCATCCAGAAGCCATGGAAGCTGCGTCAGACATTCGGGTTCCAAAGAACGTTTGCAAACCGGAACACTCACTTCCGGGTTTGTGGCGTTCAGGAGCCAAAATGTTCGACTCTCAAGGCGTTTGGGATCCAAGGTACGACTGTATTCATCTGTCAGCAGGGGGACATTTCAATTTCCCATGACACTCTGTAAGTTACCTCACTTGTCACCAAGCTTTGAGGGCTAATGGGCACATTTGGAAATTGCCAAGGACACATGAATGTCACAAAATGGCTGCCACAGGGGGCCTGGCATAACAGCTGCCACATCTAAAACTGCAGAAAAAGATAGAGGACCATGTCTTACATTTTCAGAGGCCTACTTTATCTCACAGCATCAAGGTGATAAAACATTTTTTAAAAGAATGAGGAACGATCAACGGTACAGCATCTGGAAGCCATATGGGGGAAAGGCACCAGTTTTTATCGAAGGGTGCTACACTCCACAGCAATGTGACTTCCCAATATGTTCTGTGTATGAGCCAGCCACCATTGACTTTGCTCTGTGACTCACAGTGATATATGATTCTGCCTAATCGTTTCTTTCAGTGTGTCTCTTGGGAAGACAGCCCTTTAGGTGAAGCTAGAGATAAGATTGAAAGATTTCCTGTGATCTTCCATTAATTTTTCCCCAACTCCCTGAAGTAAATAATGGTATCATGTGGTTTCCCAGGTGTGCTCTCAACTGAATACAAGCAAACTGCAATGCTCTGGGATAATATTTTATGAAGCTTTCCATTAGCAAATATTTAGCTGCAGCTGTTATTTTAATGTTATGTTTAATACAAAAATTATATGCTTTGTGTTTTGATATTGTATATGCAAGCCACCTTTGCAAGGATATGTATATCCTAAAAGGTGGAGTGAACTGATGTTTCTTGAGGTTTAACTTTCTTTTTGAAATTCAGGAACGCTCTCCTCCTTTGGTTCACTGTATTGATGAGTAATTTGCACATTTTTTTTCTGTAGCCAACAGGTTGATGCAGTGAACTGTGTTGATACAGACATTTACACACACACACACACACACACACACACACACACACACACACCCTTGAAAAATGAAAGGCTCTATTGAAAAATCGAAGATTATCAGGAATCTTGAAAGTGGACTGGACCATTTAACATATATAATTATAAACTTTTGAATGGGATCATTTCATCTGGCAAACCGTGTGGGACCTGCCTTCCAATTACTGTGTTCTAAAGAGTGAAAATCTTCTACCCTCTCAGGGGCTGGAGGATTAGTAGCTGTTGTAACCAATTCTCCTGTTCCCTGTTTCCATAAACACGTATTTAATTACTTACCCTCATAATTTATTTGGCAACATTTTGTTTTGCAATGCTTCACTGTGGCACTGCTCTTCAACCTTTGGATGGCTGCTTATGCAAAATATTAATAGCAATTAGAAAGTTTTTTGCATACATAATAATTTTTGAGAAATGTTTAAAGAAAGGAATATGTTGTTCATTTATCAGTTATTAATGCAAGGTACTTTATCAAAGTACTAGGTCAAATAGTTAATTAGTGAGTGACACTGAAACCTATTGATAAATGATAGATTGTATGAGTAAATTATGACAGAATTCTAAACCAGAATAATAAGATACATTAAAAATAGCTATTAAAACTATTTTTACACTACTTTGAGTCATACTTCAGGTTAAATTTGCTTCAGGTTGAGGATTTTTGGGTTGCGTTCTGTGGCGACCTGGAAGTAACAGAGCGGGTTACTTCTGGGTTTCGCCACTTGTGCATGCGCATACGCTTAAAATGGCGTCATGCGCATGCACAGAAGCAGCAAATCGCGACCTGCGCACGCGCAGACACAGGTTGTGTTCACTTCAGGATGCGAACAGGGCTCTGGAATGGATCCCGTTTGCATCCAGAGATACCACTGTACTTACAACTTCACAAATCAAGGTTTGATACAAACTTAGTACTCCTGCCCCCCTGCATTGGATTAAGGGATCCAAACAAATTGAGCAGTATACACATCATGTATTAAAAGCATACTCTCCCCCAAAGAATCCTGGGAACTGTAGAGGATGCTGACAATTATTGCTCTACGATAAGCACAATTCTCAGGATTCTTTGGGAGTAGAAATGTGCTGTGAATGTGTTTTAAATGTATGGTGTGTGTGCAGTCTCAATTAAACTGGAAGTACCAGTAAACAGGAACACAAGGTAAAGGTAAAGGTACCCTGACCGTTAGGTCCAGTCGTGGATGACTCTGGGGTTGGTCACTTATCCATAGACCGAGGGAACTGGCGTTTGTCTGCAGACAGCTTCCGGGTCATGTGGCCAGCATGACTAAGCCACTTCTGGTGAACCAGAGCAGCGCACAGAAATGCCGTTTACCTTTCCACATCTACTTGCATTTGATGTGATTTCAAACTGCTAGGTGGGCAAGATCTGGGACCGAACAACGGGACCTTCTGATCGGCAAGCCCTAGGCTCTGTGGTTTGGACCACAGCGCCACCCGCGTCCCAAAACACTAGTTACTGCTAACTGGCCATATTTAGAGTTTGTGTACATCATGTTTCAGCATACCCCCAAGATGTTCAGCTTAATTTTACGAAATGTCATTTGTGTATTCAGTAACCCAAAGGACCTCCGGGGATTTCAAAGTCCTGGCATGCACTCCATAGGCCTCTGATGCTGTGGTACTTCTCCTAGTTGTTCATCTGGGATAGTCAACATTCACTGGAACATAAAACAACTTAAGGGAAAAACTCTCACCACAAGCAATATTTAGGCTTGAAGCCTAGTTAAAAAGAAAATTAACACAAAACCTATAGAGTGCTTTTTGCATATTCTCTCAGGTTCTGGCTCCTTGCCTGCAAGATCCTGCTGCTTTAAAACATTTCAAGCAGTTAAAGTACTTATTCCTTACTTTACCACCTTTTTAAAAAATAAAAATACTCCCTTCTTATTTTTCTCCCACTTTTACCTTGCCTGTGTTTTTGCAGCTTCTGAAATAAAAATAAACATGACTGCCAGTTAGTATCTCTCTCAGGGTGTGCAGTCAGGCAAGTAGGATTAGAAACTTTGGTGTCCAAATTCAAGACTTAAAACTGGGAATCCCAAACCCACCTCATACAAAGGATTACAGGCATCAAAGCTAGAGTTTACCAACAGGATAGAGACTTAGCAATTGTACAATTAAGGCTGAGATTTGGGGGTGAAACAATAAACTTGTTCCTTCCCTTCATAACTGGCTCCATCCCAGGTAGTAGACGGGTTTTCCATAGATGACAGATGAGCACAACTCGCATTTTCAGCAGCTGCAAATAAATGCTTTTAGAATTGACTAGAACTGAAATGCAGAACAAAATGCATGGAGATCTATCTATGCACGGGCCTTTCTAAACTTACCATTTATAGTGGAATAGTTGCTGGACTTGCTGTTTCATTTTTTGATTTTTGTTATGTTGCCACGTGATTAATTCTGCTGGTATTCCAGAAAAATGTATTGGAGAAAACCCACTTTGTCTTCTACCGCAACAAAATCTTCTTCAGTATTTTCAGTTGTCTGGCAAGTGTACATGTGTGGCAAGTTGTTTTAATTTGTATAAGTCATATTGATTCGTCTAGAGAAAAGGCAGGATGATGATGATCATAGAATCATAGAATCATAGAGTTGGAAGAGACCACAAGGGCCATCGAGTCCAACCCCCTGCCAAGCAGGAAACAATGATGATGATGATAGTACTAATGCAAGTATCATCCTACTTTTTGATTGGTGGGAGTTGGTGGGCATGGCTTGGGAGATGTTTGTTTCATGCTGCGTCCCTCTGACTGGTGCAAGTTGGGGTATGTGAGCTCAGAAAAAAACATATGGCAGATAGAGAGTCAAAGTACTGCCTGTGACAGCAATCATTAGCTGCAGACAAAATTTTACCACGATAACCAGGTTTGCCATAGCTCATGCAGACACATAGTTCCTCTTCTAATCTCCTATACTCCAAGTATTCCAGAATACTAGACATTTTGTTTTTTTTAAAAGCTATGAAAGGGCTATCCATGTGCACATGTTCATAACTCCAATATTAACTGTCTGGAAGAACTTGATGGGGTGTGGCTACTACAGCCAAATAATGTATCTCAATTCAGGGCTTATCCCCACTTCTCTTTTGCCCCACTCTTTCCAGGCACAAGTTTGTACTTTAAAGTTCTGTGTCTGAGTGCTCCCCCCCCCCGCATCCCCCACGAAAACCCAATGTTTAGAGCTGAAGCACAACGAACAACAGCTGGGGTTTTCTGCAGATTGCTGTTTGCTCCAATTCAACTTTAAAGAGTCAAGTTTCATGGGGAAATCTCTGGAGTAAAAAAGTAGAAGAGAAGAGAAGGCTCAGACATGGAGCTTTAAAACATGGATTGTGCCTGGAAAGCATGTAGGATAAGCCCTCAGGCACAACCCACCATTCGTGTGGAAAGGAAAACTTCACCCTCACACTCTGTTATTAGCAACATGTGACCAAAGGTGAAGAAAGCTACAAATTTGCTCTTAAAAACATCAGATCAAACAGCCAATTATTCCCACTAACAATGTTAAGTGCAGAAAGGCCCTAGGTTTAAGGTTCAAATCAAAATAAAGTTCAAAGCTTATGAGAAGTGTGTGTGTGTGTGTGTGTGTGTGTGCATGCGCATGCATGCGCACACACACACACACACACACACACACACTTGTAAGTTGATCTACCCACCTGTATTTGTAACTAGCAACAGGCTTTGAATTCAGAAGTCCTAGCTGGTGGAGCAACCAAAACAAACACCTCAACCAACTCAGTTACAATTCATAAGATGCGACTGGCCAAGCATATTTAAATCACATCACTGCATAATAACCTAGAATCACATTATGCATATGGATTGTGTTCTTATTTTTGACAGGAGTCCCTTGAACAGAGCTTCTTCCTCAAATCGAATTATGCAGCTATTGTTTCGACACAAACTCCTTCCTCTCCCTAGCTTACAAAATACCCTTTGGACTTTTTGTTCAACACTTAAACGCCCCCCTCCCCCCAGATATAAGTTGGGATTGTGAATTGTTCCATGGTGCAAGCATATATAACTCCGTTTATGTGCTATCAAAATAGGATGGTTATCAGATGGCTATTGGAAAGTAATTGGTTTATAGCAGTGTCATGAAGCTGCCAGTGGGTAGGCAGTGTAGCATAAGAAGTTAGCATATGCTGAGGCATGTGAGGCATGCACATGGAAGGTGCACATCATACAGATAAATGAGGTCTTCCTTTGAAACAAAAGCTGCTAAGGGCTGGGATTGGGTTCATCACATGATCTATCAGCCACACACCAATGAGAAGAGCACAGTGAGTCTAGCACATCATGGAGGCTTCACCAGCAAAAAAAACTAAAAAAAAACTGCATATAACTAAACAATATAGAATTAGACCTGTCAGCTGCTTAAATATTTGATAATTGATTGTCTGGCTGTTAAACGAAATGTAAACCAAAGTACATGCTAAGAAACCTCAGTCATTTGGGTATTCTAGATGGCTTCTGTAGCTCCTATTTATAGAAGCCTATGCTAGTTTTGCCCATAAAACTATTCATTAGCTTTGAATATAAGCTAGAGATGAACAGGAAAAAAAGATGTTTAGATCTGGTACACTGAAGGGCCACACACATCTCATGAGCAGTATGGTCAGGTGTGAACACTGCCAAGTCTCTGCAACTGCAGAGCGGTCAGCCATGTTGATTCCCCAAGTGGAAAATAATGACAACAACAGGAGCACTAGTGCAGAGAAGTCTAAGCACAACAAGAGCAGCAGATCTAATAGACTTCCCCTACTCCAACTCAAAGCTCATAGCCTATATGCTTATGCTGCACACAGATCTCATATTTAGGGTTGCCAGGCCAAGATCATGCCATATCCTGGGATTTCAGGACCCAAACCTGAAACCTAGGGATGGCCCCTGGTGTCATGAAGTAGGCATTGGAGAGAGAAAGAGGTTAACTAGGAGAGAGGAGGGGAGCAGCTCAGACATTACAGAGCGTTTAGGCTATAATTGTTGTTAGTTACCCTGAGCCCGGCTTCGGCTGGGGAGGGCGGGATATAAAGAAAAAAATATTATTATTATCTGATTCCTGGTGGGATTAGCAAGCTCACACACCCAGAGGTTCAAGGTCACCACCTGTTATCTGGAGGGGGTGAGGCAAACCTTGAGACTCCAGATTAGACTTGGAAGTTTGGTAACCCTACTCATCTTTCATAGCCCTACCAAATACTCAAATAATTCTCAAGCTGAGTATTTTTTTTATTATAAAGAGTTTAAAACAAAATAAGAAACTTTGCAAGGGTTCTTTTTGCTACTGTGGCAATGATTTTAAGCCCAACAGACATTTCTGTTATGTGTATCCTCACCCCCGTCTTTTAAGCACCTCAGTTGAGAAGTGCGAGGGGGGAAAATCAATACTCACAATACTGTTCTTTTACTGAATGTCTGATGGAAGAAGTGGTGGGGGGAATATATTGCAGAAATTAAATAGCGCCTGCAGTTACACTTTCTTTAGCTTAGTCTTCCCTGCTTTAAGTCTTTCCATGGGCTGCAGGCAGGAGAAAAGGAATGTGCTTTGAACAACCCTGGGCTAGTTCCTATAACATTATGCCATGGTATTGAAATAGATTGCAAGGGAACTGAAATATCTTGGTATTAGCTTAGCTTATGATATTTTGCTAAACAGTTAAACACCTCCTCTCCAGTGTTTCCTGTTACATTCTTATCTTTACAGTTATTGCTCATTTTCCTGAACTCATTTTATAGAATGCAGAAAGGCAAAGGTTTAGAATATTCTCGCATGAATTTTGGATGAGGTATCAAAAGAGTAATAGGTTGAGAGGGCCACCCCCCCACCCAAACAAAAACGGGCAGACAAGAGTAGCATAGTTTGCCTAACTTTTGAATCCTGAATTCATTTTGGGATAAATTTGGCAAGATATGCCTGGCCAAGAGTCTTTAGAACATGGTTGGGGAACCTGTGGCCATCCAAATGTTGTTGGATTATAACTTCAATAATTCATGAACACTGCGGCTGATGGGAATTGTAGTCCAACAACAAATGAAGGGACTCCCTTAGGTTCACTGGGGGTTGATTGTACTCCCATCCTATCATATGGTTCATTGCTTTTATCCAGTGATCCAGTCATGCTTGTGAAAAACTGATTCTTTGGAACATTATGTAATTCCTCTTAACTATTATTTTGATATGATTGCTCACATGTAATACTTGATTCCTATACTGTGAGTTGTACCGTGTTCTCTAAATCATTTCCCATGAGTCACCGTAATGCACATCTCAGCTCAGTCCAGTTTGGAAAGTTTGCAGTAGCATGGAAAATAGTAGCATATTTGCAAGCAACCTGTTTGTTGTAATGTACTAGCAGCCACGAGGGTATGTTTCCAGTTTGCAAGTCTGAGTTTCTCTCTCCTGTGTTTTGCACATGGTAGCAAAGCCCACTGGACTATGGCCTAGATATGGGCTTTGGGGACTTGCAACACTCATCTCAAAGAAGAAAAGAGCATTAGGAGCCTGAATTCTTCTCCATATTGGATTAAAACATGAGCCAGAGAAGAATTTGTTGTGTACCATGCCTCTCCTATTGGGTCCTTAAAAAACGCCTTTCCTTTCACACCAGTCCCTAAACTCTACCCTTTCCTTTGATTCTATCCTACCTGGGTTGGCTGGTGATATCGATCAGTCACAAAAAGAGGGAAGGTGGGCAGGTAAAGGGATTGCAGCTCTGAAAACCACAGGCAGGGGAGATGCTTCCACAGACACACATACATAACCCTTGAGGCAATATAAAAAAATTCCTTCCTGTAGCACCTTAAAGACCAACTAAGTTAGTTCTTGGTATAAGCTTTCATGTGCATGCACACTTCTTCAGATACCACACGAAAGCTTATACCAAGAACTAACTTAGTTGGTCTTTAAGGTGCTACAGGAAGGAATTTTTTTATTTTGACTATGGCAGACCAACATGGCTACCCAGTGGCGTAGCGTGGGGGGTGCCAGGGGTGCCAGCCGCACCGGGCGCAACATTTGGGGGGGCGCGTTTGGCCGGCCCTCCTTGAGGAAGCAGGAACCCCACTGTCCAGGCGGAGAGACCTCCTCCCGCCGCCAGCCTTCGGAAGGCTGCTCCGAAGCCTGGCGGTGGGGCAGAGAGCAGTGGCGTAGCGTGGGGGGTGCAGGGGGTGCACGCCGCCTGCCATGCTGCCCTGGCTGCTTCAACCGCGTCCGACAGCCGGCTCGAGGCTCCTTCCGGCCGGGTCTCCCGACGGGGCGCTGCGGGCGGAGGCTCCGGCACCAAGCGCCACGCCGCCCAGGCTTGGGTCGCTGTCTGGACGCGCGCAGCCCGCCAAACGCACCATCTGCGGCGCTCTAGTGCCTGCGCGCCAAGACCGCCCACCCGCCCCGACGGGCCCCCCCTCACCCGCGCCGGAGGCCGGCCGACGCACTGGCCCCAGAGCCGCCCCCTCCCCGCGCCAGAAAGAAGCCGCGTCGGGACTAGCCGGGCCGGGGAGGGGGACTGAGAAGGCTGCGCCGCGACGCCCAAAGATGCGTGTCTTGACGCAAAGGGGCCCGCGGCACCCAGACGCGGAAGGGACCCTCTCCCCCTGACCCGCCACTGAACTGCAATTTCCAGCTCCCTTGGCAAATCCCAGTCCCCAATCCCCAAGATGCTTTATTTGAGGCAGGGGTCCTTTAATTGCAAAAACAACACCACGGAGGGCAGTAGTCACCACGACGTTTGCCCCAGAGTAGAGCCGTCAGTATTAATGACCATGGTTAGGGGTTAGGGGGCGCAAATTACTTGCCTTGCCCCGGGTTTGGGGGCGCAAATTACTTGCCTTGCCCCGGGTGCTGATAACCCACGCTACGCCGCTGCGGCTACCTATCTGTAACCTTGAGGCAATAAAATATTGTGAAGGGTGGTTTTCAGGGGTTTTCGGGGATGTAGTCTTTTCCCCTTACCCTATGCAATCCAGGCACATGACCACCTATGCACCTGAATGTTCACCTGAATGTTCAACACACACATTTTCATTTTATACACTTGATGATGTATACTCTTCCCTATGAAAGGTAATTCTTCAACAATTTGAAGAATCGTCACAGCACTCTTCTTCTTCTTTGCTACCATAGATCAAGAGCAGATTCATCCATGCTCACTGCAGTGTGGGAGCCACTTCTGCATGGCCTGATGCATGGTAATTAGCTATGGAAAAGCTTTAAACCCACAATAATAGAACTGCATAAGGGGAACCAGCAGCTGTACAACTTTGGTAGAGTAAAACATTGCCATGAAGGACACTCTTCCAAAGATACTCTTGTCATAAGGATCCACTCTGGAGATTTTCCCCCATCAAAGATTTAGCCTCTTTCCTGCACTTTATTCCCTACGTCTTTCTATCAGCTCTAGTTAAATTTAAAGGGAAGGTTTTAGTGGTTTAGGTGTGGTAGGAGAGAGGGATATGGAACTAGACATGGGTAGCTTTTATTTCTAGTTGATTGATTTGGAAATGAACAGCACTGCATTGAATTTCGGGGGTAATAACTTGCCTCCCCAAGTTGATTGAATATACTTTGTTGCTTTTACTTTTTATTTAAAATATTAACACTAGTAACCCTGGATATGCTTTTGGGTCTGTGATGTAACGTATATCAACAAAGTAGAACTGAACCCACAAGCTTTTTCAGAGAAATGCACATGGAAGGGGAGTTTTTCTAACCTGTGCCTACTTTTAGCTGCTGACAAAAAAAATGGCTGCCAGTTTGGGGACTCCTTTTCACAGTTTAATTAACAGCAGCAAACCTGGGAAGACTGTGGTGAGCTACAGGCTTCCTTTTTCATTACTAATGATATAACAGATAAAGCCATTCTGCCCAGAGCTGTGGGACTCCCACCTACCAATTAATGAGAAGCCTGTTAAGTCCTGGAAAGCCAGGCAGATGACAGAACTGTAGAGGTGGGTAAATCTATCCAAGACCCAGTTTAACTCAGCTTCCAGTGAAATAGTAGAGCGGTTTACATTTAATCAATGACCACTGAACTCCAGGGAGACAAGAGAGTTTGTGGCACAACTGAGGAAACTTGTTTCAAAATGGTAAGAGTGGTGGATGTGCTTCATTACACAGCACATCTGTGAAAATGGCTGCCAAGAGATAATGGCGATAGGTTTAAATTGTCAATGAACTGGGACAATGTTCTTACTATACGGGATGAATGATGCTCCATGTGATTTTCAGTAGCATCTACATCTCAAGAGATGGAAAATAGGAGGTAGACCGATAGCAATCATGCAGTTTTGTTTGTAACCACAATTAGCAGAAATCTTATCCAGGGCAAGTCTTGCCAGGTAGCATGATCAGTGGGAGGAAGGGATACAAGACTCAGAATGTTTTCTGTGTGGCACTGTGCTCTATGGGCAGGTGTGAGATTGCATATGGCCCAATGCTTTGAAACTAGTCACAAGAAACATGACACTGCCTTGCCAGATTTGTAGAAATGAATAAGCAGACTGGTGGACTGCACGATCAGCTCTGGATCTCCCCAGATCTCTCTTCCTTTACAGAGGACAGTCTTCTATTTGGAAGAGCTGTCAGAGGTCATTTCTGAATTTGAGGATGTCCTTTATATGAGAACTGCCCAGTACAAGACTAGTGTAAAGATCAGGGACCACAAAAAGGGACAGGGGGAGGGGCCTGGAAGTTGCTCATCAATCAGCACCTGGTATGAGAATGCACCTGATGTCTACTGTAGTGAGATGTATTTCTGTAACTGTGTTGTATCCAATGCTAGTTCTCTTCCATTGAAATGAATAAACTTACCCTAGTTCATGTCCATTAATTTCAATGGGGCTACTCTGAGTAGGCCTAACACTGGATACAAACCTCTGGATGATAGTCAACTAAACAATCCAGTCAGTACAAAGATTACCACTAGTTGAACAGGACCCCCTCCTTTCTTCTCTTACTACATGTGCCTTGTGCTCTGAGGGGCTGGGGGAACAGATTTAGTGGGTATGCAAGGAGAAAGAGATGGGGGAGGTTCAGTAGTAGAGGTTCAGTAGAGGTTCAATGCAACTACTTAGTATTATGTTGAATACGACTCACAATTTTAATTTTTTGTCTGTTCATATAAATCACCATGTGCAAATCTTAGGCAGCTGGGTCCTCCTTTGTCTTCCCTTCCTTTCTGGTGATGCATAATTGGCTACCCTATTCAAATCATCCACTCACACCTCCACGACAGCATCATCTATGAGATGGTATGTCATGTCACCCAGCTGAAAACATTGTGCAGGTGCAAGACACCATCAAGATCATGGGTGCATGCCTGTAGGTAGACCTAAGAACAGAAGAATAGCCTTACTGAATGAGGTCGATGGCCCATGTAGTCCAGCATCCTGTTCTCACAGTGGCTAATGCTAACCAGATGTCTGTCGGCAGCTTGCAAGCTGAACATGGCCACAACAACACTCTGCCTACCTGAGATTCCCAGCAAATGGTATTCAGAAACATACTGCCTCTGCCAGTGGAGGTAGAACTTAGCCATGGTGACCAGTTGCTGTTGATAGCCTCGCCCTTCATGAACTATGGAGTATTGGAGGTGTCCTGCAGGATAAAGTCATTAATTGTCCTTGGTCATAATGGCTATAATGATACATCAGGGTTCTTTTTCTGTGGTGCAATATTGATGAAAAATACAAAAAAGTCTATTGTCTGAACCACAGTTAGTTTTAAAGCTGGTCTGGTTTTGGAACTATCAAATAAAAATGCTCAGGATTTAGACAGAACGACCAGTGGGGACTGAGAAGGAAGAAAAACAGCACACAGGAGATGCAAGGAAATATTTTAAAATATATAGAAGTGCCTGAAAAGTAATGAAGATGCCTCAGGAAAGTTGTTAACACTATGGGTGAAAGTAGGCAGCAAACGCCTGTGAATTTAAAAATAAAATATTCCACATTTGTGGTCTGGCAGGTCACATTAGAAGACCACGTGGAGTAAAAGAAAAAGGTGAAGCTTGACAAAGCCTTGTGCAGTTGAGGGGCAATTTAAGACACACAGAAATTGTATTAAATGAGTTACATTGTTTGGGGAGTATAGGTGATGCAATACCCTGAACTGTAACTGAATGAAAAAATCTGTTTAATGTGGGCACTTTTCAAATTCTATTGGATGTGAACTTATTCCTGTTGATGGTACTATTTGGACTGGGCAGATGACACTTATGAGCCAAGCATTAAACATGGCCTTATGGAAGTTGGAAATATGAAGAGATGTTTTCATTTTTACCAAAAAGCAGTAAAATGAATTTGCACACCTAGGAGAAATTCTTTAAGAAACCAGGTACCAAACACTTTACATCATATAATAACAGTGTGAGATAATTCCCACTGGGAATGATTTGAGATTGTGGCAGTTGGTAATTTATTTGACAGGGGATGCTTAGCTTAGTTTGTAGGAAAAATATATATCACTTCAAAAATGGTATGAAAATGACCTCTTGAGGACATATTAAACAAATATCAGGATATTTTCACAGAGGTGCCACGTAGTCTTCAGCCAAGACACTATTGTATGCTAAAACCAGTAGTCCAGGTCATTATTTCAAACCTAGATTAATTTTAATTAATTAGAAATTAATTTAAAAAGGACTGTGGAGTTGCAATGCCTGAAAGAAAGACTATTTGTTGAAACCATTAAGCTTTGGGAATGAGTAGTACTCATTTATTCCTTTAGAGAAGATAATGATATGTGCATACCGGTATGTGCTGAATAGAAGTTGTCCATAAACAGAGTAAAATGACAGGAACAATATTCTATCTCAGAAATGTAGGATCTTGCATCATTAGTAACGGGAGTGTTGTTCACAGTGATAGAGAAATTGACATTTCAATGGCTCGTGTGATAATTCTAAGTAGTATGTTACATCACATATGGAAGAGACTTTTAAAATTTAATCATTTACTTTTCACAGTTTTGTTTTGTTTTTTTGCACTTGCTGTCTTTCAAAGGACCAATTCTTCAGGTGGTATTATAGAGAGAAATCAGAGGGCCCCCAAAATATAGACTCAATCGATATTTAGCTGAGTTTGTAAACAGACTGAAGGTGGCTGGACTATTATTAAAGAAACAAACAGCAGCTCTTTCTGGGGCATCAGAAGTGATGTATTTGAGAAACTACACTCTGTGATGGATGAAATAAAAGCAATTTGGAAAGCACCTCTGCAACAGAATGTCTTTTTGCTGAAGCCCACCTTGGTTTGTGAAATCACTAACAGCAAGGTTTTGCCTAACCAGTTAATGCTTCTGTAGCCTTGGTGTAACTTCCTCAAGAAAAATGGCAAGTTGCACTGGAGAGTTTTTAAAGAAAAGGAAGCATTTGAGGATGCCAAGCAATTGTTTGCTACAGACCTCGGAGATTCTGGTGCACTATCAATCTGATATTAAGAGTTGTTTTTGACATGTGATGTTTCTTATGAGATTAGAGCAGTGCTATTTGGCCCACTGGAGGGGAGCATAGATCATAGGAACCAGTAGAATTTGTGTCATGAACCTTGCTGAACTACTGAACACTGTCACCCACAACTGGCTCATGAAGGGCAAACTGTTACATTTGAAGTTCAGAAATTTTGGGAGTATGTATATTGGTGGAAACTGACCACTTCCACTGACCATAAAGCCCTAGTTTCATTTGTTAAGAGAATAAAAGGAATGTTACTGATCACATCACCAAGGATTTACGGGAGACATGGGCTATGTCCTTGAAGACCTGTGAATAGGATAGTTGAAAAGGATGATGATGATGATGATGATGATGATGATAATTAATAATATGCTGCCCATCTGACTGGGTTGCCCCAGCCACTCTTGGCAGCTCCCAGCAGAATAGTAAAAATAAGATAAAACATCACACATTAAAAACTTCCCTAAACAGGTCAAACATCAGATTATCTTTGTCAGCTACAATTGCTACAGTCTCAATATTGCGGCTCAGATCTATATGGGGTTGCAATCTGACCGCAACAGTGGACTTTTTATTGCCTTGATTTGGTCTTAGAGCCATCATTTTTGACCATTTCCTTTTTCTGAAGATATGGACCATTTCAATTAATGAAATTTTTTTGAAGCCTCTCATGCTTGACACTGAAGGTTTGTCATAACACCTTTTCTCTGGAATAGTCTGCATGCAAAGTTGTGCTACATGCACAGTACTCCAGTTATATAATTTCAGAACATCCTTGAATTTGAACTATCTTTTAACGCCTTATAGAGTCAAGAGATGGGAGTATATCAATGTCTTAATCGAGCCATAAAATAGCACTACCCTCAAAGGAGATAAAACATTCTAGTGCTGTTCTCATTCTTTCTCTTGCATTCCATTAGCAGGTGCAGAAAATATGCCGGGCCACTGAATTGTCAAAAAGAATAAAACCCTGGAAGGGATTGTGTGAATGATTGAATTGTTTCCAAAGAGTTGTGAGCCATCAGTTAGGTAATTCAGAATGGACAAGATCCTCAGGTTGGAAAATGCAGTGTGGGAACAGTATAAGGTTCTGAATACACAGTTTAAATACACCATAGTGTATGGGGGGGGGTAATAATTGGCCTGCAAACTACATGGTGAAAAGTAGTAATTTGTGCCTCACTCTGTGCTGCACTGCCATATATTGAATAACTGCAATTTTCCCCTGGTTAATTCTTTAACTGTCACACTGATTGTCACATATTAGCTGGCATTCTTTCCTGCAGTTCCTCGTGATTTATGACATTGACCCAGCACAGTAATCGCCATGACCCATTTGGAGTATTTATTTGCTGGCTTAGCATGTCCAGCGTCGTCCATATAACACCCATAAGCTGACACTGTTCACAGAAATGAGGTCTGCATAATATTAAGTGTATTAATCAGGTTTTCAAGAAGATACCTAAATGTTTAAGAAGGTTTCCCTCCCACCACCCTTTTAAAAGCCTTTTCTTCTTCTTGCATGGAATGCTTTGATTAGAACATTGAGAACGAGAGCTAATAAAGTGATCACAACTAAATTGAACTGTAAAGTTTATTTGCTTGAATATGATAACAGTTATGCTCAATCATTCGTGAGACATAAGTCCGTAAAACATCTTCCGAAATGAGGTTGTACTGAAACTTGGCACTGTCATAAATAACTAGGCTCACCAATTTACAGTGAGCTGTGTACTACTAATCTCCGAATAAGGAGTGAGTGGAATAATGAGAGTGGGACATAGTTAATTAAATAGTGTGTGAGATGCCGTAACCATCACAGCATTATGAATGGAAATTAAAAGCTATGTACTGGGGGCACCATCACAGTCTGAAGTCTCAAATGTACCTGAAATGATGTCTTCATGACAAATGCCTCAGTACCTCTGTGAGGTCTTTTGAATTGATTCAAGGGCATTTTGAGCGCCGTGGTCTCTTTTTCCAACCTCTCCGTCAAGATAGTAACACATTTCATTTACAAGGAAAACATCAACAGTGCGGAATATATTTCATAAATATAAAATCAGTGACCACAAGCAATACTTGTTAACTGAAAATGGAATTTGCATTTGGAAGATTGATGACTGCATTGTCACAGATGTCAAATGTTCTTCAGATAAACAACTTCTAGGTGTGGGACAAATGCATATTTCATTATATGACACTGGGGAATGTGATATGATAGATTTTAATGAGTCTTCTTGCACAGTAAAGCAGTAATTAAATCTAGTCATATCATTCTAGCCAAAAAAAGCCAACAACATTCATTTGGTTGAAAAAGATTACTTTTTTATTATTAAAAATCCACTCTGGAAATAAATGCACTTGTAGCAGAGTGGTTTTAAGAGCCGTGTGAGAGAAGTGATAACTAAGTGCCAAATATTGACACCTTTAGCTGAACAAAAATTTGGATAATTTCCTTTCTTTCTTAAAAAAATAACTTATTTCAGAAATTAAAGTAGAAAAAATGTTTCCTGGTTTAATAAAAGTTTAACAAAAATCTTTTAATATATTTATTGTCACAAAGCTCACCATAATTTCTTGAGTCACATGCTCCTGAGTTTTTTCTTTGGACTACTTCTAATGCTTTAATTAACATCAATGAAGTTCAAATGTCATACTACCTATTTTAAAAAGTATACTGTGTGCCTTGTATTTTCCCCACCCTCCAAAATATTTGCTCATCGCCATTTGCTCCTTGCATCTCAAACCACTTCGGCTTCTCAAAGTACATCTATGTAGCTTAGAGCATCTGCTCTGTATGCAGAATGTCTCAGGTTCAATCTCCCGTGTCTCCAGGTAGGCCCGAAATAGAAGCCAGCCTGAAATCCCGGAGAGCCACTTCCAGTCTGTCATGCCAATTCTCCTAATACTCCACCCGAGCCAATTGCTTGCACATTTTGTTTCATAACTTTCTTGCTAGGAGGCCTAGAAGACTTGCTTTTTTGATTGAATGGAAGTTCAGAATCAAGGACCTCTGCTGACTGTGGGTCCGATACAATACCCATAATCATTGGAACTTGGTCATGCTGGCTGGGGCTGATGCAAATTGAAGGTCTACAGATTCCCCACCTGAGCTGTAAAGAACAGAGACTGTGAAGAGGCAGAGTTTATGAAAAATTGGTTCAGCATCGAGGAAACGACTTCCAACATGTTATACACACATCAAAATATGCTAAAAACATATCAACATAATAAGAGTTTTGCTGAATCAGACAAAAGGTCCAACTGGGTCAGTATCCTGATTATCACAATGACTACCCCAATGATTCTAGGCAGCATCCAAGCAGGGCTTGAAGGCAATAACCCCTATCTACTGTTGTTTGCCATCAGCTGGTATTCAATGGCAAGCTGCCTCTGAACCGGGATGTCCCATATAGCCATAATAATTTATAACAATGTGTAAGCCATTCTATGAGTGTGCTTAATGCCTAATATCATTTTAAAGCCATCTAAACTACTGACCATCACTGAATCTTATGGCGGTGAATGTATACATGTATTGTGTGGAGTAGCATTCTTTAAAAAAAACAAACCACTTGTACAGAATCTACTGGTCATCAATTTCAATGGACAACTCCCTAAGAGAGGGAGAGAAACAACATTATCACTATCCATTTTCTCGCCATCATGCATATTACTACCTGAATTACTTACCTATTCTAACCAGGAGTGGGGGAGATGTTGCAGCCATGTTGGTAGTTTATAGAACTCATATTCTTCAATGATAAAATCACAATGGCTATAAAGTTATCTGCAACTGTTATCTATCTTATACCATGGGAGTAGACTTCAGAAGTACCTGCTCTGACCTTCAGTGCACATCCAATTCTTTTATGTATACATAATTTTAAAACCAGGAATCCCCCAACATTTATCGTCATGCGCCCCTTGTAATTAGCTCTCCTTCCCATCTTTCTGTCATTGTATCAGAGCAATAGGAATCCACCACCATGACTTCAAGAGAAACCTCATTCAGCTTGGATGAAAGCTGTCCCTTGCATCCCCATGCTCTCCCTTTCTTTCTTCTTTGGCAATCACTCGTATCCGAGTAAGATTGTCTTCCATGAACAGGGTCTTAACAGTGAGTCCATGACTGTGGAGGCCAATTCTGGATTTGCATGTCCTTCCACAGTAGGGACATTGGTTTCAGGGCAGGAGTTGATCACAGTGATAGTTTGCCAAACATACCCTCCTCTTATCTCATTTCTCCTTTTCGCCCTGAGTTCAGGCTTCTTCAACCATGACACCTTTGGTAAAGGCTGTTCTCCAACTGGAGCGCTCACAGGCCAGTATTTCCCCGTTATCGGTGCTTATACTACATTTTTTTTTGTTAGCCTTGAGAGCGTCTTTAAACCTCTTTTGTTGTCCATCGGTATTTCACTTTCCATTCTTAAGTTGGGAATAGAGTAGTTGCTTTCAAAGACGATGATCAGGCATCCGAACAACATGACTAGTCCAACGAAGTTGATGTTGAAGAATCATCGCTTTGACACTGGTGATCTTTGCTTATTCCGGCACACTGGGATTAGATTGCCTGTCTTCCCAAGTGATGTGTAAAATATTTTGGAGACACCGTTGATGGAATCTTTCGAGGAGTTGGAGATGGCCTTTATGAGTGGTCCATGTTTCACAAGCATACAGTAAAGTTGGTAGTACAATAGCTTTGTAAACAAGCATTTTGGTTTCCCTGCATTGGGTTGAATTCAATGTCATATGGTTGGAGTTCTACTCCTGCAACAGGTGTTCCCTTTCCTCTCCTCTCCCTGTGCACTGCTTAGATCCGCTCCAAAGGCTCTCCCAACTTTGCAGAGAAGATTTTGGGGGGTGTCTATGGGCTGTAGGGAAGAGAAGAAAAGTTTGAATTTCCATTGTAGAAGTGGAAGTCTGCTGCATGAGTGGAGCTACAGCATTGCATTCAGCCCGACGCATCTATCTTCAGGTACAGAAAATATATACTTTGCCTTTTTGTTGTCTCCCCCCCCCCCCACCGCTTAGTGGTAATCAGATCAAGGGTACAGTGATCTAATTCACTTCCCTAGATGCACCTTTTGCTTTTCTCTCCATGTCTGCCTCACACGCACTTGCCTTAAAGTTGTTTTGCCTTGAGGGATCCTGCCGCAACATTCAGCACTCAAGGGTAAGCTGCTTATTCAACCATCTGTTCTCATTCTCCACACTACCAGGAATCGGAATTGGAAACACATATGCTATATTGCTATATATTCGTTGTGTCTGAATAATTTTTAACAGAGCAATGCCATATGTCTATCTTCAGGCAGCGGCTTCCTTGCAATATATTGGAGGTTTCCTTTTTTGCAGAACACTGATGTAAAAAGTAGAACTAAGCCAGTTTTGATGAGTTGTTGTTGTTGTTGTTGTTGTTGTTTCTAGCAAGGCAGAATCAGTGGGCAACTTTTACAAAACCAGACAAAGCCACACTGGATTCACCCGCACACTTTCTGCCGGCAGTATCACAAGAGTGACATTCTCTTCTTGAGCCCAAAGAACCAATCCCATGGGAGTTTAGGAGGTCATGTGGTGGTGATAGTGCTCTTGCAATAATCACACAACCTTTTCATAAGTAACATTAGAATCTCAAGTCATTGCTGCCTTCTCTTCCCCAGCTTTGTTGTGACATTAAAGTTGCCCTTGAGTGAAAACCCTAAAAGGCTGATCGTTTCTTGCTATGTACACACAGCACTAGAATATTTGTAAAACTTACCCAAGTTAACTACCCATGTAATAAGTTACACTTTGCAGGAAAGCTAAACCTGACTCCAGGTTGTGAAAGTGAATGATAAAACAATGTAATGCATGAATTCATTGCTTGTTGATAAAAAATGGATTGTAGACTGTACAATTTAAACATTTGTCTAAGGGTATAGAAACAAAATCTTGGAACACAATGGGACAGATTATTATTACATTTTTCAAAGGCTAAAATGACAACCCAACTGTTGAAAGTGAATGCGATAAGCTCCTGAATATGCACAATTTATTTCCATACTCATTATGATATAGATTTAAAAAACAAACAAACAAAACAACCAGTGACAACCTTATATGTTTTCTGTAAGTGGATCTAAGTGAGACTCAGATGGTTATTAAAACCCAACTTGGGTCACACAAGGCTTGGAACCCATCTTTATAATGAGAAGGTAGAGTTGAGTAGCAGGCAACAAACATTTGTTATGTTTCCGGGCATAAGAACATAAGATGAGCTTTGTTGTGTCAGACCAAAGGCCCAACTAATCTCACATGCTGTTCTCACAGTGGTCAACCAGATTTCTATGGGGATCCTGCAAAGCCCGACCTGAGTACCCTGCTGCTGTCCTCACTTGTGATTTCCAGCAACTTATATACAGATATATACTGCCTCCAATAATGAGGTCAACATGCTTCCAGCTCACAATTTAATCCTGCCTAGGTTTGAGTAACTTGGAAGCCATGCACATATAAAAACAATTTAGTCAAAAGAAAGCAGTTGTTGTGGTTCAAAGCTAAAAACTGCCTTCAGGTTTAGATCAGCTCCAAAAATATGAATCGGTGCATGTAATCTAGGAAATGGCCTCATAAACTCCGTCAGGCCTTTGGGCCATCTAGCTCAGTGTTGTCTATAGTGGTCTGCAGCAGCTGCCCAAGATTTCAGGCAGGGGTCCTTTTCCCACCCTGCCTACAGATGCTGGTGATTTAACTTGGGACCTTTTTCATGCAAAAACTGGTGCTCTGCTACTGTGTTACAGCTCTCCCTGCAAAGTGCTATGCTAATTGTTCTTTTAAAAGATACATTGGTTTCTGTTTTTAAAGAGTTCAGGCATTTCTCATACATTCTAGGGAACATCAAGTTTTTTTCCTGCTATGACTCGCTGCAAAGAGTCTCTCAGCAATATGAAAGAAAATTGCCTTTTGGAGAAAGATTGGGGGACAGATATCTAAGCCTGTGTTGACTTGCGTTGTCACTTTCATGGTAATAAGTTATTAGTCTGAATCATACTGAAGGCAAAATAGGCAGCATGAAAACCGTTTGGGATCTTGTTGAGAAAAGAAGCATGTATCTTACCAACTTTTTGTGGGAGAGAGTGTGTGTGTGTGTGTCAGTTTTGCAAGAGACTTACTTTCCTTTGAAAGTAAAACGATCTGGTTTCTATTATTATAAAGGAAGAGGAGATGCATTGTTTGACATCCAGCTTTCAGGTTCTGTAGCTCAGGCATTAGTGTAGGCTGACTTCTGTTCCTGCATACATACTCAATAAGTGTATCACAAAGTTGCCAGGAGAAGGAAAAACCTCAAACCACGTAAGTGGAAAACCATATAAAGACACAACATGAAATTATCCTGATCCTGATCCAAGGGACTCCATATGCATCAGGGATCTTCTCAGTCTCCTTGTTGTCATGGAAGTCCTCAGTGCCATTTGACAGACCACAACCCAAATACCTTGCAAAGCAGTAGAAAGAGAGTGTAGGGATGTGTTTTACTTGAAGTTTAATTATTTATCCACCTAGCCCAGTATTATCTGTCTTGACTGGCAGCAGCTTTCCAGCATTTCTGGCAGAGGTCACCACCACTTCTACCTGTTTCTTTCACCTGAATATACCATGCAGGATCAAAATGGGGGTCTTCTGTATGTGCTCTACTGCTGAGGTATGGCCATCTTCTCTATGCAGATCGGGGTCAGCAGACTTTTTCCGCAGGGGGCCGGTCCACTGTCCCTCAAACCTTGTGGAGGGCTGGACTATATATATATATATATATATATATATATATATATATATATATATATATATATATGCTTTCGTAGATTTTCACGGGTACAGGAATGCAGGTTTTGGTGTCTTCGGGTATCTTCCCGTGTAAGAGTTGGGGTGTCTAGGCGACGTTTCGACGAGGTCTCACTCGTCATCTTCAGGCTGGTGCTTTCGGCTTCTTGTTACTAGAACAGAGCAGGATCTCAGTGTTTGAGTTCCTATAAATACTGTTGAGGAGGTGTGGTGTATAGCCTCCAACGTTCTGGGCAGAGAGGAAGTTCCCAGGTTATTGTGCCTTTTCTTCTTTTGTTCATTAATTACTTGAGGGATATCTTGAGTGATTTCTTGAGTGATATTCTGAGTACCACTTAGGAGGGTCATTAGGTGTGGATTAGTTGCTAAAGCTTTCGTGTCTTGACCTCTTGAGCTTGTAAAGAGTTTTTCTGAGAAGATGGCTGTACTGCACTTAGTTGTGCTCTGGCTTGGCTTCGTGTATAGGGGCGAGCTGTGGTTTTGTGCCCTGTGCCAGCCAGATCTGTGTTGGGATTGCAGGGGGGTGCAGCATCCGGAGGTGCCACTATGGTTTGGCTACTGGATGGTGTCTGTAATTTATCTGTGGAGAGGGTCTGGGTTTGGGTCTGGTGTGGTTGATTGGAGATGGCGTTCTGTGTGCCTCTGGTTCTGGTGTCGGTTTTTGTGGGGAGGGCTAATTTCCAGATGTCTGGCAGGCGGGACGTGTCGTCACGCTTGTTCATGTTGTGAGGGTGTTTCTCTATCTCGATGGCTTCCATGATTATTCTCTTGTGGTGATGTTCCATGTTAAAGAGCAATTTGGAATCTGCAAAATTAATTTCGTGTCCTGTTTCTTTCATGTGTTGGTAAAGAGAGGAAGTTTTTTCTTCTTTTTTGACGGCATTCTTGTGTTCTGCGATACGTGCATTTATTCGTCTGTTTGTTTGTCCAATGTACGTGGCCGGGCAGACTTTGCAGGGTGTTTCATAGACCCCTTGGTTTTCTAACTGGATTTTATCTTTTGGGTTTCTGAGGATATTGGCTATTTTTTGGTTGGTGCAAAAGGCTGTTTTGATATTGTGTTTATGGAGGATTTTGCTAATTTTATCTGTAGTGCCCTTGATATAAGGAAGGAGGGCCATGCCATTGTTTTCTTCTGTGTCTTGGTTTTTGGGGGGTGTTTCTTTTTGGATTAGCTTCGTAACCCTGTTTTGCTGGTATCCGTTGGCGATTAACACATTTGAGAGATTCTGTAACTCAGTTGTCAAGTGGTCTTTGTCAGCCAGGCGTTTGGTTCTGGAGATGAGAGTCTTGGCTACGGAGTTTATTTGTGCAGGGTGGTGGTGTGATTGTGCATGTAAGTAGCGGTTGGTGTGTGTTTTTTTCTCCGGTAGATAGTGTGTCCTAGGGAGCCATCAGGTTTTTTGTAGATTAGGACGTCAAGGAAGGGAAGTTGGTTGTTGGCTTCTATTTCCATAGTGAATTGTATTTTGGGGTGTAGGCTGTTGAGATGTGTGAGGAAGCTATCTAGTTTTTCCTTCCCGTGTGGCCAAATTACAAAGGTGTCGTCAACATATCTGAGCCAAAGTTTGGGTTTGTGTTCTGACTTGTCTAAAGCATTGGTTTCAAAGTGTTCCATGTACAGATTTGCGATGACCGGTGAGAGGGGTGATCCCATAGGTGCTCCTTCTATCTGTTTGTATCTTTGTCCATTGTGGATGAAGTACGTGTTGGTTAGGCAGTGGTTGGTCAGGTCCAGGATGTATTCGGGGGGATTGTATTTGTTTTGAATGGCTGTCAAGGCTTCATCCACAATGGACAAAGATACAAACAGATAGAAGGAGCACCTATGGGATCACCCCTCTCACCGGTCATCGCAAATCTGTACATGGAACACTTTGAAACCAATGCTTTAGACAAGTCAGAACACAAACCCAAACTTTGGCTCAGATATGTTGACGACACCTTTGTAATTTGGCCACACGGGAAGGAAAAACTAGATAGCTTCCTCACACATCTCAACAGCCTACACCCCAAAATACAATTCACTATGGAAATAGAAGCCAACAACCAACTTCCCTTCCTTGACGTCCTAATCTACAAAAAACCTGATGGCTCCCTAGGACACACTATCTACCGGAAAAAAACACACACCAACCGCTACTTACATGCACAATCACACCACCACCCTGC
Source organism: Podarcis bocagei (assembly GCF_964188305.1). Lineage (NCBI taxonomy): Eukaryota > Metazoa > Chordata > Lepidosauria > Squamata > Lacertidae > Podarcis > Podarcis bocagei. Next base: position 75,201,393 of record NC_138126.1, read on the forward strand.
ACAAATAAACTCCGTAGCCAAGACTCTCATCTCCAGAACCAAACGCCTGGCTGACAAAGACCACTTGACAACTGAGTTACAGAATCTCTCAAATGTGTTAATCGCCAACGGATACCAGCAAAACAGGGTTACGAAGCTAATCCAAAAAGAAACACCCCCCAAAAACCAAGACACAGAAGAAAACAATGGCATGGCCCTCCTTCCTTATATCAAGGGCACTACAGATAAAATTAGCAAAATCCTCCATAAACACAATATCAAAACAGCCTTTTGCACCAACCAAAAAATAGCCAATATCCTCAGAAACCCAAAAGATAAAATCCAGTTAGAAAACCAAGGGGTCTATGAAATACCCTGCAAAGTCTGCCCGGCCACGTACATTGGACAAACAAACAGACGAATAAATGCACGTATCGCAGAACACAAGAATGCCGTCAAAAAAGAAGAAAAAACTTCCTCTCTTTACCAACACATGAAAGAAACAGGACACGAAATTAATTTTGCAGATTCCAAATTGCTCTTTAACATGGAACATCACCACAAGAGAATAATCATGGAAGCCATCGAGATAGAGAAACACCCTCACAACATGAACAAGCGTGACGACACGTCCCGCCTGCCAGACATCTGGAAATTAGCCCTCCCCACAAAAACCGACACCAGAACCAGAGGCACACAGAACGCCATCTCCAATCAACCACACCAGACCCAAACCCAGACCCTCTCCACAGATAAATTACAGACACCATCCAGTAGCCAAACCATAGTGGCACCTCCGGATGCTGCACCCCCCTGCAATCCCAACACAGATCTGGCTGGCACAGGGCACAAAACCACAGCTCGCCCCTATACACGAAGCCAAGCCAGAGCACAACTAAGTGCAGTACAGCCATCTTCTCAGAAAAACTCTTTACAAGCTCAAGAGGTCAAGACACGAAAGCTTTAGCAACTAATCCACACCTAATGACCCTCCTAAGTGGTACTCAGAATATCACTCAAGAAATCACTCAAGATATCCCTCAAGTAATTAATGAACAAAAGAAGAAAAGGCACAATAACCTGGGAACTTCCTCTCTGCCCAGAACGTTGGAGGCTATACACCACACCTCCTCAACAGTATTTATAGGAACTCAAACACTGAGATCCTGCTCTGTTCTAGTAACAAGAAGCCGAAAGCACCAGCCTGAAGATGACGAGTGAGACCTCGTCGAAACGTCGCCTAGACACCCCAACTCTTACACGGGAAGATACCCGAAGACACCAAAACCTGCATATATATATATATATATATACACACACACACACACACACACACACGCAAAAAACAAACAAACCATGAATTCCTATGCACACTGTGAGTGGGGCAAGTAGTCCTCCTCCCCACCCCAGCCCCAGCTGCCTTCTCAGTTTGCTGCCTGCCTCATTTGCCGAAGGGCTGGCGGTGGTGGCGCGAAACAGGCTTCCTCCCCGCCTAGAGAAAGAAGGCACTGTGCTTACCTTCCCAGGGGCGCCACCACCACCACCGCCGCTGCTTCTCGTGAAGTGGGTAGGCAGAGTGAGCTTATCCGCTCCACTCTCTGGCCCACAGGAGCACCAGGGTGGCGGTGGTGGTTGGAGGAAGAGGCCGAGCGGCAGCGGCTCTGCCAATCAAATGCCATGCCTGGTTTACCTCAGCACAGCATGGGGACAACTCTGTAAATCAAACGCCACTGAGGTAAACCAGGTGCAGCGTTTGATTGACAGAGTCGCCACCGCTTGGCCTCTTCCTCCTGTCACCATTGCCGGGAGTCCAGGCTTCGCGGCGGTTCCGGCTTCAAAGCGTGGGCTAGATTTAGGACCCAGGTGGGCGTGATCTGACCCAGGGGCCGTAGTTTGCTGACCCCTGATGTAGATGCTAGGGGGGAATGGGGAAGTTCCAGTAGGCATGGCCCTGCCATTACAGAGAAGTTTGTGCATGTGCACAGGCACATAGAATCATAGAATTGTACAGTTGGAAGGAACCACAAGGAACATCTAGTCTGCACATAAACAACTCATGGAATCATGGTTTATTGCCACACAACCCCAGAGCCTACCAGCAGCTTTTGCCAGGAGATGGAGAAGCCTGTATTCAGCAACCACAGACCTCTCAAAAGATGACTGGCTCTGTCAAAACTGACAGCAATAGCCCTCTGTTTGGCCATTAGGCATGTTCAGCAACACAAGGGGTGCAAACCTCTGGATCAGTGGCAAGGCAGAATGTAATTTGAAAGCAAAAGATTGTGCTCCATATAATACTGTATTATATTGTCCTATACGGTTATGATCCCTTCCAACTCTACAATTCTATGATTCTTGTATTACATATCTGGAAAACGGCAGTACTTGACTTATGGTGTCAACGTCTAACCAATGATCTCAGATTACTTGAATAGTTGGAAAACGAAACACCCAGACACTTGCTTAGTACTTTCCTGAGTTGCTTCCAAGAGTATATAGTTTTCCCCAGCCCCCCATATGTGTGAGTAGTACTGTTAGCAGTGTTTTAATTCACAAATCAGCTTAAATTACAGTTAGAGGTTTAGTTTTACATATGTCAATGGAGCTAATCTCATGGAATAATGCCAATGGAGATACCTTGAAGTAATTCCTAAATACTCGCTGAAAATTCTTTTATTTTATCTGGATGGTGAGTGAATGTTCTGAATAATACAGCCAAACTTCCAAGTTTCCATGTGATAATTTTGTTGTTGTTGTTGCTTGCCTTGGAGATATCAGGTGTTGGTATTATAAAGCTGTATGAAAGTTTTACAGACTGAGGTGAATTTCCAGGAACTGGTTGCTAAACCATTTAGGTTGCTAAAACCCACGCTGAAGGGCACAGAAAAAGAATGCTTCCATTTTTTAAAACAATTGATTTTTAGTAATTGAATTTCAACGATGTATTAAAAAAAACACCTATGTAAAATCATCAGTTTTCTTTAAAAATGGCTAATAGGCCATGACACATCAATTAATGTGCAGCCATTGGTTCAAATAGTGAGAAAAACTCAATTCATGCTGTGCTGTTAAAAATAGCTAATTAGTATAGGAAAAAGAGTTACATAAAGCTGTTCCACTGCTGTGTTTGACAATCCCAATGCATCACTGCAATGTGATCACACAAGGTTAAAAATGCTAGCTTTGTGTTTGGGACATACTGATGAGAGAGCTCATCCCTTGTTATGCCTGTGAACTGCCCCTTAAAAGGATCCCAGTGCAATTTTTGAGATAGTAGTAAGTGAACTGACCTGCACTTATCTGAAGCGATATGGTCACTTCAGCTGTTAACCGGACATTTGAATGGAATTTCAACTAAACTAACTCCTGCGTTTTGGCTGCTTTGGTGAATATATTGTGTGTTTGGGAGCATGGTGAGTGCAAAGAGCTGTCAAGATTCTCTCAATGTATAAATAAAATTAAAATAACTTATGTTTGAGGAATGATATGACTATACAATCTGCAGAACAGTTTTGGGGGGTTTTACACTGAAAATGAAACAATGTAATGTTTTTATATCTTCTAAGGAATTTTTGACTTGTAATTTGGGCTTTTCTGGCCCCTTATCTAACCTAAGTCCTTTGGAATTAATTTCCTTCCAGTGATGTCTTTTGCTACCTCAGAATGAGTGATCTGTAACTTAAGACCATGGATTGGAATGGGTCTACTCTGAATATGACCTAGTTGACTATCGCTCAAGCTTTGCCAATAGTCAGGAATTATAGGAGTCGTAGTCCAATAATATCTGGAGGGCCACTGGTTCCCCGATCTCTGTAGACATCTTAATGTGCTAGCAATCCAATCTTAAAGCCATCTTCGTCAACAAAAGTGGATGAAGGATGACATGTTATGATCATTGTGCCCTACTACCAGCACAGTGTTTTAGAGTTGGGAAGGCAGAGCTGCAATCCTGCTTTATTCAGGAGAAAGTCCTGTTGAATCCGGGGGGGGGGGGGCTTACTTTGGAGCTAACATGCATAGGAACAAGCTGCATTAATTTAATTCAGGTTTGACTGTGAGTTGTTTTATAAGTATAATCAGGTTAACACTGAAAAGTAACATTCCCTCCCTGCCTACATTTCAGCCTGCTGGAATCTCTGGAGAATGCGCTCAACCAGCGAAAATCAATTCCATTCTCTGCATTTATGAGGTCAGGGGGTTCAGTTGTAAAAAGAGCAGGTAAAATGACTTAGTATTTTCTAGCCATTTTTTCCTTTTGATACAGAACCATAGCAGACAAAAGAGAGAATTAGCCAATTGCAGAGGAATAAACAGGGCCTCTTTGAGAAAAGCTTCCAAATGTCTTTAAGACACAATGCTGCATTTAGGTATAGCTGCTGAGCTGGATGGAAGCCTGTGAGTTGTAGTTCTCTCTGTCACATACCATTTTCAACAAGCAAATAAAAAAATCCAAGATTATATGCGGTGGAAATGATGACAGTCCAGCTGGTATAAAGCCAGTATAAGTTTGCAATGCAACTGTGTCCCTTGCATGGGGCTTTGAAAGTGAATCTGCAGACAGCTCACAGTGTTGTGTTACAAAGAATGTAGTGATTAAAACTAAAGCTCCAATTGTTCACATTAGGTTCTGCCTATTTATGGGCAGCATTACTGCTACTGCTATTGCTTTTGGAACAGCCTGTATTCCATAGAGGGATCCTTCAAGCTGGTAAATTGCCAAGTCAGGTACCTGTGTGGAGCAGCCTTCTTTGATTCTGCAAAGGGTGACTCTACTGTGGCAGTTAAGAATGAAACAGATCATTAATTTTCTAATGTGCTTGGATTTATCCAGAAAGGAAAATTCATGAGAATCCTCAACAAAAATTTCCCAGGGATCTGGATGAAATTATGCTCAAGTGTTATAGATGGAATTGGACTGCTACTTCAATCATCAAGGAACAGGGCCATGTTAGGAAACACTTCTTCCACAGCTTAGTTTTTAAATATACTAGGCTTTCTGGCTTGTTTTTATTCAGATAAATCAGAAAGCAAAACGAGGAAACCAGCATGAACTTCGCATCCAGATGAGTAGGAATCCTGCTGCAGGCTCATAATATGTGCTGAAGCTGTTGTGACTTGCTGCTGTAGTCTATGACGTGTGAGAGAGTGATTAGCCTAGCAGAATTTGACCCCATTGCCTTTTTAATTCATCACAGTGGTACCTCGGGTTACATGCGCTTCAGGTTACAGACTCCGCTAACCCAGAAATATTACCTCGGGTTAAGAACTTTGCTTCAGGATGAGAACAGAAATTGTGCTCTGGCGGCGCAGTGGCAGCAGGAGGCTCCATTAGCTAAAGTGGTGCTTCAGGTTAAGAACAGTTTCAGGTTAAGAACGGACCTCCATAACGAATTAAGTACTTAACCCGAGGTACCACTGTACTGGTATGAACATTGTGTCTGAAGTATTCATGTGCTTAGAAAATGCTTTCTTCCTGTGTGCAAGCGTTCCATGTTCTTAATGTGATGTGGGCCTCCAGCCAATATAAGGGAACCATTGGTGTAGACCAGGAGTCATGAACCTGTGTCCATCCAGCTGTTGTTGGCCTCCAGTTCCCATCATCTCCAGCTAGCATGGTCAGGGATGATGGACCATGGAGTCCAACAACATGTAGAGTGCCACAAGTTCCCCATCTCAAGGCACTCGGTAGGTGAGAGAGCCAGCAGTTAGGATATGTAACAAGCAAATACTGTTTCAGGGTTGCAACCATGTGTTTGTAATATTCATAACTGAGGAGACAGTTCGGTATCTATTAATGCCATGAATCTGTGATCAACACTGCCAAGAAATGGAGCAAAGCTGTCCTAATGAACAAGTAATGAAAAGGACTGATGACACATTTTGAAGTATATTTCACAACTGTATATCTTGAACGATGAAGCACTGATTCCCCCCCTCCCTTGCAGTAGACTCTCAAACCACAACCATAGTTTCAGTAAAGCTAGGCTGACACAATTAATCTCTTAGCTGATAAAATGAGCGAATTCATTTCTATAGATTTTTTTTTAAAAAAAAAGAAGAAGAGTTCCCTGCAACTTTGAACTAGAGAGTCACTCTTAAACCCCTTACCTTGATGGCATCTGAAACATTTAATAATGCAGTGTGCTAAGCATCATCAGAACTAAGCCCCATGGAATTCCATGGTATTGGATTATTCATTATTGGTTAAACCCCAGGTAGTGTTTCAGGTTATTCATGGGTATTACAATCAGAAGAGAAATAGGGAAGTAAAGACATTATGAATTCATTGAGATCTTCTTCCAGGTAAGAGTGTTTAGGACTGTATCGTATGCCTGCAATCTTATGCACACACACCTGGGAGCAAATCCCATGGAACATAGTGGGATATACTTCTGCGAAAACATGCATAGGATTGTACTGATACAGCATTTTACAATAGTTTCTCTCACTTACCTTCCAGCGTTATGTGCAATTTACCCTTTGGAGTTGAATATTAGAGAGGCACTCTCTCTATTGTCTTTCTTGTACGTACTGAAGACCTTTCTCTTTCAACAAGCTTTTTAAGCTGAGGCCTTTCCCAGTATGCATATGTATTGGAATTGTTTTTAAGATGTTTTAAATGTGTTTTTGCTCTTTTATCGTTTGTTGATTTTGATCTTGCCAAACTCAATCCGTATTAATTGGGTCCCTATGGATATAACATTCCTGTATGGAATAGTAAAATAAAGCAATGCCCCTTTTTAATAGTACTCAAGCTACAATGAATGTGAAAGGTGTCTGAAGATGTCAGCCAAGAGTATTGCCACATCTTGCATAGCATCATAATTCCAATAAAGTGAAATCAGTAGCAGTGTAAAGTCCTGGGATTAGGGTAATTTTGTACTATGCAGTACACACTGAAAAGGAGATGGGCAAGACCAGTTGCATTTCAGCTTTCTCCTGAATGTCATCATATCATAAAAGGGAACTTGGGCATCTCACAGCATTTGCTGTTCATACCATGTTGTAATTTGTATAGCTTGCATCTACTCTTGACTGCCTGCATACACTTTTCATTTTCTTGCATTTTCTCATGCCTAGTGTGATCTGCTTCTGCAGTTAACTGTTGCTAAACTCTTGTAGGCAGTAAAACTGGATGCAGTAGACAGTGTAAAGGGAATTTAAAAGATAAGGAAAGGAGACCTCCTTATGTCAGTTTAAATGTCATAGCTCATGGACTAATTATATTGAAGATTTTTTAAAAAAATATAACACCCCCACAATTATCTATATATAGCCAACCTTATTTTAGCTCTTCAGAAAAAAAGTCAATGTCAGTTTTCATAAGTGGAGGCATCATTCAGACATTTATAAAAGCAAAGAGCAATAAGGAATTTCTATATTTAGTCTTAACTAGTGACATTTCCTTATGATTACACGGAAGAAAATGGCAAGAGCAATTCAGTGTGTTTCCCCAGCACTGGATTTTGCAGTGTCTCCTGTCAACAGCATCAAAAGTGTCACCTAGGATCAAACAGACAAAATCCACATAAATAACTATTCTGGGTATTTACAGAGCTAAAACAGATGGCTGCTCGCAGTTCTATTAGGTTGCATTAAACTGACAATTGTATTCAAGTTGTAACGGATCTCAGTCTTGTTCAGTGGCTTAGCTGTCTTAAAAATAGCCATGAAAATCAATCATTTTGATTCCTCATTGAGTGGCGAGAAAATTGTGCAAGGAACTTTAATGCAATGTTTTAATTATTAGTCTGCTCTCCAATATGATTCCTGGGGCTTATCACTCTCTTTCTCATCACTTCTGGAAATATAGACTTTCTTAATGAAATTCTGCTGTGTGCATTATTCATAGAATAATGGGAGACAGCTGTAATAAAAAAACCCCTCTGCTTATAAACTGCTTACCTCTGAATATCAGAGTGTAATATAAATATACTGTATTTTGATTCTGTGGTTGATTGAAAATGATGTCATTGAATAACATACAAAAAAGTTGGTTGGGGCACTGGGAAACCTCAGTCTAGGTAGACTTCTGAACACTCAGCTCTAGCTGAATTGAAACCTTGTCCAAACTTATGGAACTGCAGACACACAGCACTTTCCAAAATGTGTTAATAGCACTTATTAGCTTGCTTGAGAGGATGAGCAGGTGGTTGACAGCACAATCCTGTGTGTCTTTCCAATGGCAAGCAAGTTCCATCATATCCAGCAGGACTTACTCTCAAATTAGGGAGAAATTGAAGGTTTTAAAAAGAGCAAACTTGCTGAGATAAAACTTTCTAGCGAGAACAATTAGATGCTAGAAAGTAGTTTTGTGGTTATTATTTAAGCTTTTAAAAGTGCCATAGGTCACATAACATAAATATGACATTACCAGAGGGCCTCATTCCACCCTTTTTGTGCTTCACTGAAATCCTAATGCATTTTGCATTAGCAAGAAGGTGGGCCTCTCACATGATTGGGCTGCATTATAATTTGTGAAGGGTGAACAACTTCAAATGACAACATTTTCAGCTAGAAAGCAGGTAATGAATGATATTGAGTTGTGACTGTTCAGATGAAGGTAGAATTTTCTGATTATCTCAAAGGGAGCAAAACAGTATCCAGTCAGACTCATAATTGGGCTTTCAGTAAGCTTACCTATTTTCCAAGTTTGATGGGGAATAGTTTAATTTTTCCAAGGGATGTTGTCGTCTTAGCCTGGAGGAGAGGGTTCAGCTTATCACTACCAGTGTCATACAGCACTTCCTATCATTATTGTGGTTATTTCCAACCATGCTGCGTTGTGGAGGGTGGGTTGGGATGGGATAGTCTAGCAGACTCTGAGGGGGCCTTTCACAGGATGGAGTACACCTGTCGTCAAACTGGAACAGTTCCTGGGGTGATATTTGCCTCTCTCCCTCTCTTGTATGCCTTCCAACCAGACCAGAGTGTATGGTAGAAGACCAGTGGCTGGGGGTGGAGGGTAGCTCAGCTGGAGCAAACCCTGTGGTGATCTTGCCACTCTCTCTCTCCTGTAAGCCTTCTAGCTAGACACTGTGTGATGGTGGAGAGATAAGTATCCTCCATCTGGGCATCTGGGACAGGTCATAAGGTGGTCTTTACCAGCCTCCCTGCATCTCTCTCTCTTTGAATATTGACTTGGTTTAATCTACAAACATATACATTCGTACCTACCCTGGTTTCTGAACAGCTTAGTTCTCAAATGTTTTGGCTGCTGAACACTGCAAATCCAGAAGTGACTGTTCCAGTCTGCGAACTATTTTTGGAAGCCAAACGTCCGACGGGGCTTCCACAGCTTCTGACTGGCTGCAGGAGCTTCCTGCAGCCAATCAGAAGCCACAATTTGGTTTCCAAACATTTTGGAAGTTGAATGGACTTCTGGAATAGATTCCATTTGACTTCCAAGGTCTTTGGTGATCACTCATAGCCAAGTAAGATTGTCTTCTATAAGCACGGTTTTAACAATGAGTTTGTAAGTGACTGTGGAGGCCAATTCTGGATCCACACTTCCTTCCACAGTGAGGACATTGGTTTCCGGGTGGGAGTTGATCATGATGTGGATTTGCCAAGCGTTCCTTCCTCTTAACATGTTTCTCCCTTACGTCCTGAGTTCGAGTGTCTTCAAAGCCCATGACACCGTTGGTAAAGGCTGTTCTCCAATTGGAACGCTTGCAGGCAAGTGTTTCCCAATTGTTGACCACCAGCATTACGTTTTCCATTTTTAAGTCTGGAATAGAGTAGTTGCTTTGGAAGACAATAATCAGGCATCCGCACAACATGACCAGTCCAAAGAAGTTGATGTTGAAGAATCAGTGCTTCAACACTAGTAACCTTATTCCAGTACACTGATATTAGTTCACCTGTCTTCCCAAGTGGTGTGTAAAATTTTTTGGAGACTGTATTGATGAAGTGTTGCATACATTTTATACACATGTATAAAATGTATAAAGATTTCTATGTGTAATGTGGGATGCATGTGTCATTTTGGTCAAATGGAAAGCTGACCAGAGGAAGAATTAGCTGAGCTCATTCTTTGTTCTCTTTCAGTCCTTTCTGTGTTCCTTCAAACAGGCCAAAAGACTGAAATAAACCTGGGACAAGTTTTGCAGTGTGTGACTCATCCTCCCAGACAGACTTGCTAGAGGAATTCCTACAGCTATACCACCTTGGGCTGTGATCTTGTCGGATCCAATAAGCAAAGCAAGGTTGAGAGCAGTCGGTATTCTGAGAGCAGACATTACAGGGAAATTAAAATGCTTCAGGAAGAATCTTTTTTATTTCAGAGGCAGGGAGAAGTCTCCCCATACTCCTTCTAGGTTGTTGCTAAGGCAGTGGCTTAGCATAGCTATGTGAAAGAGCCTCATACTTCTGAGACCCATCCTCTTCTTTTGGTGCAGCCATAAGGAGGAAACTGGAAGTTTTCACTATGTTTTGATATGTCCAAACATAGAACTGCAACTAATTTGGTTTATGGTTTATGGTTTAGGGCAGTGATGGCCAAACTTGGCCCTCCAGCTGTTTGGGGACTATCATCCCTAGCTAGCAGGACCAGTGGTCAGGGATGATGGGAACTGTAGTCCCCAAACAGCTGGAGGGCCAAGTTTGGTCATCACTGGTTTAGGGGATGGATGGCTCTCCAGATATTGTTGGACTACAGTTCCAATTGGCAGATGGGGATCATCAACCTGGATAGGCAGCCCATCTAGAAGAGGGAAAACTCTGATCCTAAACCACCTCTGTTTTGTGGCTATATGCTGCTTTGTGGCTATATGCTGCTTCAAGAGTAAACACTGAAGAAAAATCCATACCTGCTGCCTTGCAGGACACCTTCAAGAGAATAGTAGGTTAAGGAACTCTGCACAAATTCAGAGTGAAGCCCCGAAGATGGTTGGATGGTGTCTTGTATGCCTCCTTCTGACAACTCCTACAGTCAAACATCTGCCAAATGTATTCCTCTGCTTTCTTTTGGATCACATCAGCAAGGCTGAGAGTGGGGTCTTGTTGTCTGGGCAGCATAGGACCTCCACACACACTCCCAAGATTTGTGCCCTGGATAGGTCATTTCGATGCTGCTAACACAGCAAAAGCAAAGCAGGAGGCAGCAGTAATGAGTTACCAGTCTCTGCAGCCACAGCAGGAGCTGTGATTCTGTGGCGGTTTGACTTCACACTCCACTGTCTCTTGAGACAAACAGATGCCACCAACAGTTCCCATTGTTTTTAACCATTGGCCTTGATAGCTAGGGCTGAAGGGAGCTGGACTCTAACAATATTTGGGGAAATAAACCAGGATTAGTAACTACGGTTTATTGTTTCCCTAAACAATGGTTAAGACTAGGAATTGACAAATCTGTCAGTTTTAGGTTCAGCCTGTTTCTCAGTCTTCTGATCTTTAATTCAATTTGTCACATATGCATTAAAAAAACTTTTTAGTACACATTTTTCCTGACATAACCCTTTTTATACCCAATTTTGACTAATATAGAGATGTTTGCAACCATTTCCCCAAATACAGAGTTCTGTATGCTTTTCCCCAAAATATATGCATGTCATGCAAAGTTTCCCCTAATACACACACACACACACACACCCCTACAACCATGTGAGGTAGGTTAGGCTGAGAGATAATGACTGGTTCAAGGTCATCCTGTGGGCTTAATGACTTTGTGGAAAATTGAACCCTCTTCCAGTACTCCAACCATTATACTACATGAAGGAGCATGCCACATTAACAGATGGTAATCCTAAGCACACTTCATTGAGTAATACCTGCTGATCTCAGTGACCTTTTCTTCCAAGGAGACTTGCATAGGATTGGGCTATTTGTTAGTCTACAACAGATTCCCCAAACCTAATACCCTCCAGATGTTTTGGATCATAACTCCCATCGCTGCCAGCCATTATGGGAGTTATAGTGTAGAACATCTGGAGGGCACCAGGTTGGAGAGGGTTGGTGTATGAGATAGCCTAACCCTTCTGGTCTTACTTTTTTAATGAACCGAAATGGAAACTCTTCTGCAATAAGTTTCTTTTCTATCAAATTGTTCACATCTTTTGATAGACTGCTAATCTCAACTAACTTGTCTCTATAGTCTCTGACAGGAGTGAAAGACAGATTAATAACACAGAGATACTACTAGAAAGGGGGGGATATCATCAACTGTCCCATTCCTTTTTTTAATGTTCATTTTGCATCACCTATTTCACCACTACCCAGAGTTTCACATATAGCTGACAGCTGAAAAGGCAATGTTTTGCAACTGATCATCTTTGAAGCAGCTGCAAAATTGGTATAGTAGGTCCTGATGGGCAATTGGTTTTTAATGAAATGTCAACATAGCATGCCCACAAAGAAAATTTTTCATACACTATGTCTGTCCCCAAAGGGATTGGCTAAGTTCACAAAGTTTTTTTGCTGACCTCTTTTTATATGTTTGGCTTCAGGTGTGCAGGCTAGTGACACACAGTCATGATTTAAATTCCTCTCCAACTACTGGAAGAGAACAGATAAATCATGGGCGAAGTTAAATTATATTCCTTTTCTTTTTGCTGATTTCCACCATCCCACTCCAGTAGAATAGAAAAATGTTTGTTGTAAATTTCACCTGAAGCATTTCAGCAGTGACAGCTTATGTGGTTATGTTTAAAAGGATTCACACCACCATATTTCAAATGGCCCCCTTTTCTACTACAAGTGAACTTTTAAAGAAGTTTTTTTGAAAAAGCATGTCTCTGAACATGATAGGTCAGGTGTAGGCAACTTTTGGCCTTCTAGATATTGCTGAACTACAATTCCCATCAGCCGTAGGAAACATGGTCAGGGGTGAGGGATGATGTGAGATGCAGTCCAGTAACATCTAGAGGGCCAAAGGTTCCCTACACCTGTATTAGGTAGAGCTTTTCAGATGGTTTGTCTGCATTAGAACTTTGTGCTCAGTTATGAAGACTAATAGAACATCTGCTACATTTTGTAGCATCTTCAAGGGAGTCAAGATGGTGTCGTTTTGTACTTTAGGATTAGGCCATTGATCAGACTCTTCATGCTCACAACACATCTTTAACTGGCAACATGACAATTTTTAAAAACAAACTATCTATCTAGATTTGTGATAAAGGAGAAGGATGAAGTCTTGCATTGAACGGAAGTGTGAAGCTGTAAGGAAATAAAGTGTGCAGGGAGCAGAAAACAGTGTGATTTTCTGTGGGGAGGGGGGAAATCTTAATCCCCCCCCATTTAAACTCCATGTGATGGGGCCATGCCCAGCTGCCTTCTGTTACCAGTCTCCACAGGTATTATGTATTCTCAGTGTTGCAGCTTGGAATTATCTCCCCTACACACACAATTTTCCATTTTGAATTACCGTTTTGCTTTTGTGAATGAGAAGTTAAGGACTGGAAATTGCAAAATAATAAGCAAGGACTTTCTAAAGAGTCAGTGGGTTTAGAAGATGAAGCCAGTGTGAAACGTTCATCTATATAAATTTTACATCAGACAAATCAACATTCCCCTTTGTTTTTCTTTCTGCTTGAACTCATCTGGCCTTCCACTGTGTGATGATGTGATTTCTGAAAGGACTTGTATGTCTTCAGTTGGGGCAATGTGAAATGAAATCAATTTGACTGTGAGTGAGAAGTGGAAGAGGAGATGTCATGTTGGGGGGGGGGGGAATGGGAGAAGTGATATAAATGGAATTTTTCTATCCAGTGGTTCAAACAGAATTTCAGTGGATACGTTGCTCCTACTTTTCACCAAATGGTTTCAGTTTTCATTTTCTCCTTTCCTTTAAAATATATATATATATTAAAGATTTCTCAGTTTACAAAAATGTGTGCATTGTCTCCTTTTCAGGATGTGTTTTCTACAGATCGGTTACATTTGTTGTGAGACATTAGTGCTGCATGCACTATAAGGTTGGGAAGAAAAAAGGGGCAAAGAGGGGGGGAGGGATGGTGCACGGGGTGCAGTTTGCATGCAACATCTTCGCTAACCAATTGCTCTGAACAAATTTTAGAGCTTGCTTTCCCCTGATAGGTATGGCATTGTGGCTCCATTTGACTGATCAGTTTTGAAAAGTTTCTGGTGAAACCCTACATTAAGTCAGTTGTTTGTGAAGTCAAGCTGACAGGTGTGATGTTTTCCTGGGGATGCTGAACTCGGGGAAGGATTACTTCATGCAGTAATGGAGCTAATGGTGTTACACTCAGGACAGCTGTGGGTACATCTGGTGTTAAACTACCGTTATTTAAACTTTATGATGTGAGAGACTGCCAACTCTCCCACTTGCAGCATATAAATTATGTCGATTGCTCATGCACTTTTTCTAACCCTGATTTCTCTTGAATTATGGATGATCGACAGGGCCAGTGCTTGCTTTTAGCATTCCCAAGTGACCATATGTGCTCGGAGTGCAGTGAACAGTCATAATCTCATTGTGTTCAGTCAGGGGATGCATAAAATTGTGTGGGCTGTGGCCATATAACGTGTATTCTAACCATTAAGGGAGCTTTTACATCTCAAAATTGACAAGCTGTTTTGGGGTAGTATATACTTATGTTGTTCAGAAGGAAATACGTTGTGGTCATGGCTTTGCACAAAACTCCTTCAGCTAGAATTAAGGGCAGCAATATGCCAACACATGAACTCCACATATTGTCCTCAAAATATCCATTTCTGAATGTAGTGACAATTGGCCTATAATGGAGGCAATACCCTATTGGAAACAGAATAGATCTTTTAAAAGCTCCATGCACTCCATACTAAGACAAACTTTCTTTTCAATAGTGGCCTTCTTGTCAAACTCTTGATATTCTTAAGCTGTCATTAATTCTCAAGTCACAGTTATTACTTTGCACAACCTCTTTATGGAGGAGAGGAGAGATGGTCTTTCCAGTATCAGGTTCCTTTTGAAAGAGAGTTATAGCACTTTATGATTTGAGGGGTGGTGAGGAGAGACATGTTTTAAAGGGCAAACTGGAATCCAGTAGGATTCCATTAAGCAGAATAAGAACAGATTACCCAGTCTGACAAGTTTGTGACTTTGAACTGATAACCACTAAAGTTCAAAATGCAAATTCTGGTTCAAATCACAAGGATTCTTCCCCAGATCAGACTGTAAAATGAGGGCGAGGTTATAGCTCATAGGTGGAGCATCTGCTTTGCATGCTGAAGGTCCCAGGTTGAATCCCTGACATCTTTGAGTAAGGGTGTGAATGTCCCATCTGCAACCCTGGACACCCGCTGTCAATCAGTGTGGACAATGCTGAGTTAGATGGAGCACTCATTATAAGGCAGCTTCTGGCAAGAGATGGGCATTTCACAGTGGTTGGCAAGAATGTATTTTCTAAGAGCCTCGTGAACCTGATCAGGAGCACTTTAGATCCTGAGGAGGCAGGAGACAATATTACAGATGACAGGGGAACACAAGGTACTGGGAATAATTAACTTCGTTGATGGGACAGGTTAGTTGAATTTCCAGGTGGCTCACAGAAATGGCAAGTGCGGGAAATTAGAGTTCTCAAGCAACAACATGCATGCAGAATCATCATATGTGTGAATGGTATTGTGAGCCCAGAAATAACATTTGGGGTGCATCCAAATCACCTGTTTATTGAGCATTAGTTCCAATTTGTTTTCAAGGAGATTAAACAATTTTGGCTTATTAACAAGCATTCATTCTGATTTCTTTGCGGGGAGGATATATGACACTGCATCAAAGCCAGAGCTACTTTCTACTACACTTTTCCTCTGCCCCATCTGGTGAGCTGCTTCTGCTCCTTATCTATCCCTTCACAATCTACTTCCTAGCACACTGAACTGAAAAGAAAGCAGCCTAGGCTGTCTGTCCCTTACTGTTGATGGCTAGTGCTAGCATCCAGTTGAACCAGCACTCTGCTATTTCACATATTTTCAATCTACCTGAACTGTGTGTCTTTCCTCTGCCCTCATTAGCTGTGTGGAAGCATAATGGCTTCCCCTAATTTAGAGTATATTGACATATGCATGTACGTCATTTGATGTCTCATCATTCAACAACTAGCAGCTCAATGTGTCAGTTGTCCCTTTTGAAAACTATTATATTTGACAGTGAATGCAGATGTTACTACACCTCACTTCATTAGCATCCCTAATTATTTATGTGGGTAAGTTTTTCCATGCTGGCTCAGAAATAAATTTGGGTGTGCTCATAAAAAATCACCTCTAATGGCAAGCGAACCTTAAAACCCTTGCATTCAGATCAAAATCCAATCTAGTGAGGAACTGGCAGTAGGAGCAGTGGAGGGTATAACCTCTATGTTCCCATTCTGTACCACCATTCCAAGGCCCAGAGATTCAGGGGAAGGTGGCAGAGACTGGTGGTTACACTTTCCAAGTCCTCAGGTTGGCTTGGAAAAATTGATCTTGTTCTCTCTCCTCCCCCCCAATTTTCTAAGGAGAAATGATCTTCTGTGACTTGCCTCTTCCAATATTACGCCACCCATAAATCACTTGTTTGAGCAGTTGTTCAGATGGATAGGGCTGCTTAAGTAAAGTTTGCAGGGGCTTTTGAATGAAATCAGGTGACATGAGCATTATTTTGTAGTGTTTTTACACATGCAAGTTGTCATTTGATGGTGCAAAGTTGTTACTTGATGGTGCAAACACCAAGTGATGAGAAACATGCATGCATTTGTGGATTTATTCTGAGATTATTGTTTTTATAGACATTTGAATTAGCCTACAAGAAGAAAAAGGGACACGGGTGGCGCTGTGGGTTAAACCACAGAGCCTAGGACTTGCCGATCAGTAGGTTGGCGGTTCGAATCCCCGTGACGGGGTGAGCTCCCGTTGCTCGGTCCCTGCTCCTGCCAACCTAGCAGTTTGAAAGCATGTCAAGTGCAAGTAGATAAATAGGTACTGCTCTGGCGGGAAGGTAAACAGCGTTTCCGTGCGCTGCTCTGGTTCACCAGAAGCAGCTTAGTCATGCTGGCCACGTGACCCAGAAGCTGTACGCTGGCTCCCTCAGCCAATAAAGCGAGATGAGCGCCGCAACCCCAGAGTCGGCCACGACTGCACCTAATGGTCAGGGGTCCCTTTACCTTTACAAGAAGAAATGTTATGAACTTCTGCTATAGTTTCATAAAAATGCTTCCATATTCGAATTTTAGTGTGTGCAGTGAGTATATCTATAGGCAGAGCACCCCAACATTGCTAGTTTATATTTGGAAAAAACATATATTAAAATAATTCACATAAAAATGTAAATAGCCAAAATGGCATTAAATTCTAAACAAATGAATGAAATTACAACAGTATAGTACTATAATCCTACAAATATCTCCTCAAAATAGTGTCATTTATAAAGCTGAATCCCAGTTAGTGGATTGCAGCCTAACAAAAATAATATATTCCTGTATAGTTTTTAACAAACTTGATAAATAACATATACTGAATAAAGTAAAACATGGTATAGAATGATGAAAGAAAGGAAAATGCAATCAGAGTGACTGCTGCTAGTTTTGGAATATTATATATACTTTATTACGTCAAATAAAGCCTCACATTTTCTATGAAAAACTTTTTTTTCATTTTCCCCCTGTCTGTAATTCAGCAAATTAAATCTGTTTAACCATCCCAGATACTGTATTGTTCAAGTAAAACTGAGACTGCAAAGCCATGTTGGGGATGATGCTGGCAGGTTTAATTGCATTTAATTGCATTTCCATGGTACCCAGACGGGGATAGCTTGTAAGCCTCAGTTTGTATTTGCCTGTTCTTTGAATTATCCCAATACTTTGCTTAGATAGTTATTTGTCACTTTCATGTTCACGGATGGCTAAATACAATCAGATCCTTGGGTATTAAAATGCTAAATGTATACCATTTCTTGATTCTTGAATGTCAAAAATCTAATTTTTAACTGCTGCTTAAAACATTCCAAATCTCACACGAAGGAGCAAGTGAAAGATGGAAAATGGTACCTTGCCCAAAATCTGCCAGTGGATAGCCAGACCAGATGACTGGACTGGAATGACTGGAAGGTATTCAACTACTCCATTCTGTGAAAGAATTCCCAGTTGTGCAATGGGGCTTTCCCCCTCCTCTCCTTTCTCCATGCCCTCCCCAAATCTGTTTTGGAGGATTGGGGAAACCCCTAGAATGGATTTAAGGGGTGTGCAGGGTGAGTATAGTGGAGGGGGGCATTCCTTTGTGCAATGAAAAATCTGGACGTAGTGAGAAAATTTCACTAGGTGGAATCCAATGTAGCTCTTAAACAAAGGTTTAGTATCTCTTATATGAGACACAGGGCACTACAGCCTTCATTTCCTCCAGCGGCATAGTTGGCTCTGTTCCCCTCTACGCATCAATCTGCTTGTTACACAGAAAGTGTATTCAGGGTAATATAATGCATTCTGACTCCAGTATACTAGATTGTAAATGCGTGTTGGGAATCCATTATTGTGATAAAATCCCAAGCATCTTGTATCATGCAAAATAATGTGTGCTGCTGAGATTAATTAGTGGATAAATGAAACCGAGTTGTTTCATCTAGCTCAAAAGGTGCATTGCCTCTCTCAGTCACACTCATAAAGGTTATTGCTAAAAAGATATACCATAATACAAATAGGAAGGCATTTCTCTTTCTTCAATGATATTTCAAAATATTGTGCTTCCAGTTACTAGCCAAGTAAATTTATCCCTGAAAGATTACCTAGGGAATTAAGCTATCCATTAACTTTGTAAAGTTTATAGATTGAAGAAGAGCCTGCAGGATCAGGCCAATGGTCTATCAGGTCCCCTGTTCTCATCGTCGCCAACCAGATGCCTGTTATGCCTTCTCTTTCCAGATTCTAGAAAAACGCTTTCTACAAGCCAAATTAGGAACATAGGAACCTGGCTTATTACCAGAAGCAGTTCATTGGCTAGAGCATGGGTAGGCAAACTAAGGCCTGGGGCTGGATCCGGCCCAATCGCCTTCCAAATCCGGCCCGCGGACAGTCTGGGAATCAGAGTGTTTTTACATGAGTAGAATGTGTTCTTTTATTGAATATGCATCTCTGGGTTACTTGTGGGGCATAGGAATTTGTTCATTCCCCCCCCCAAAAAAATAGTCCTGCCCCCCACAAGGTCTGAGGGACAGTCGACCGGCCCCCTGCTAAAAAAGTTTGCTGACCCCTGGGCTAGAGGCTGCTAACTAGCTTCCCAGGAGGTGGGTCGCTGTTGCTTCTCTAGAGAAAAAAGAAAGGAGGGGGGGCTGCAGAAAGGTCAGTGTGGTGCAAACACGCAAAGAGGAGTACTGGGTGGGCTCCATGGTGAAACCCAATTGACAGCTACATTCTCAACACATTTCCCCCCGAAAGTGCAGATCAGGACAGTTTGTGTTAGAATTTTCAAAGACAGAATTTATCAGCCATTTTTACTCAAGGGCACCCAACAAGCTTCATGGTTGACTGGGGATTCAAATCCTGGTTGCCCTACTTCAAATCCATCATTTTTTTCCAGTATATGGCACTACACTATTCTTTTGAATAAAGTTAGAGACCGTACAAAGTTTTGAGTATGCATATCTGGTATCTTGCCTTGAAAGGTCTACTTAAACTTCCCACTTCTTCTACCAGACTTTTAAAAAAATTTAAATCCATTCAGCTGCATGACAAAGTAGCAGTGACAGTGATCTAATGGATCATCAGTTTCTGGAGGGTATAAGTACATTGACATAATTGTTTATTGTACCTAAAAAAAGAAAAAATCGGTTAGAGGACACTCAAAGTTCAGTCACATCTAAAGAAACAACGCAAGCAGGTCAAAACAAGTAGCACAGTATGCCGTGCTAAATCAGTGCAGACAGGCAAGTGCGGAGGAAAGAGGCTTGCAGTCCCCATGACATTTCGTGAGTTTAGGTTTCTGTGAAGTGGAGTCAGCCACTTAATCCTTGAATGAACACATCTGATGCTAATGCCCTGTGCTTTGTTGTGTACTATGATCTAATTGAGAATTAATGCATTCTCTTTTGTCCCTGGAATGAACTTGCCTACACACTCCCTCTGGACCAGGCAATACAAGTTTATCAGCAGCACCTTGCCTTTCTATAACCTTTCTCCCCCAGCCTTGATGGGTGCATAGTCTCTTGTCACTTGACTTACCCACCTGAAAAGACAAGAATTGTTGTTCTGTCAGGACAGGAGACAGGCAGATTTTGGGCTAGAAATGTGTATTTCTTGAAATGTGCATATTTGTTTTCAGGCAGATCATTTGCCCCTTTGCATAATGACTGTTTATTTTTCCCTCTCCATGTCAGTGTGTCAAATATG
Organism: Podarcis bocagei; assembly: GCF_964188305.1. Classification (NCBI taxonomy): domain Eukaryota; kingdom Metazoa; phylum Chordata; class Lepidosauria; order Squamata; family Lacertidae; genus Podarcis; species Podarcis bocagei. The sequence goes on from NC_138126.1 coordinate 75,221,663, forward strand.
ATCACAGCAGAGACACATCCATCACTCCTGCATAACATTTTCACAAAGAAATTCAAATTAGTCAGCAAAAGCATGAATGTTTTAAGCCTCTATATCTATCTATCTATCTATCTATCTATCTATCTATCTATCTATCTATCTATCTATCTATCTCTATCCACACTGCTTATAAATGTTTAAGCTTCATTGGAATTATTAATAATTTTTTTTCCATGGGCAAAGGATCCAAAGAATTGGAGTGAGGCAAGAATGTCAATAGCTAGGAATACCAATTACTGGATATTACAGATGGGCAGAGTGCTGCTGCGCTCATGCAAGCCAATGGAAACAGATCTCTCTCAAGGGGAGAAAGGCTGTTTCCCCCAAATCCATGGTGGGAGGCAGAAGCAGGGCCGGATTTAGGTTTGATGAGGCCCTAAGCTCCTGAAGATAATGGGTCCCTTTATGTGCCCAGCTGTCCTTTGTCAACAACAAATGGTCGCTGTTTTTTGTGTTGAATATATGCTATACGGTAATTTATGGACCTAATAGGTATCTAAAGCCATTTGCACATAACAAAATACTCTTTGTCAACAACAATTTGTTGCTGTTTTTTGTGTTGAATATATGCTATATGGTAATTTATGGACCTAAGAATATTGGGGGGGGGCAAGAGAGTGGGGCCCTAAGCTATAGCTTGTTTAGCTTATACGTAAATCTGGCACTGGGCAGGAGTCCACACCCCACCAGCGACCTTAGGAGTAATGTGGTCCTTTCTGCTGGATTTACCCCACCCTTCCTATATTTCCTGAGGATTTATACTATTTTCCAGTCATCGCATCTAATAAATGGACAAAATATTACAATGGATGTACCATTACTGGAGTGGTGTAGCAGACACTTTCCTACGATCCAGTTGCACTCAGAAAAATATGGAATAATGAATACGTGGATGGCATCATTCCTTCCCAGTGGATGTCAGTCCCCAATATCCAACCCACGTTCATCCCCAGAGGGAACTTTTACACTCCACATAGTTTTGGCTAGAATCATGATCTTTACTTTTCTTCTCTTTGATGTCAGAAGTGGGCAGCATAATGCATTATTTATTCCAGCAAACTCTCCTGTGGCAACCTGAGCTCACAAAACTCTTGTCACCAAATATTAAATTGGACCATAACTCAACTCCTATAAATCCATTAAAGTAATTTGCACTCACTGTGGAGCTAGGTTATAAATCTTTTTGTTTGGTTTTACAAGACAAGCTTCTGCCAAAAACATTTACCGGCAGGTTGTACTAATCTCACCCTTTTCTCTGTAGGTTACATATGAAGTAGACTAAAGGACACAAAGGCTGTGCTTAAAGCACAATAAGAACAAAGCAAAAATTGACAAAGCTCGTGACATTTGGAGTCTAGCCTCTCATTTTATCCCTAACTCATATGGCGAACACAGATGTAAGGAAGGAAATAAAGAGGATTCTGGCCCCCCACAACTATGTCTGTCAGAGTATTTTCCAGGGGGTTCTTATTTCTTTCTAGCATATTTATATGGTAGTTTTTTAGGCTCAGGTTTTCTGTTGGAAGTGCCACTGAAATTTCATGTAAAGCCGAACTGAAAGAGAACATGGCAGCTCCTTAGGTGAAACAGCTGGAGCATTTTGAGGGAAGCTAAAATTATTTAGAAGATAGGTCTAGTGTTTTGAAGAAAGGAGCTCTGGACATATACCATTTATATTATCTTTAGAATTACTGGAGATGTAGCCTACTTTGCTTCCAAATTAATATGCAGTAGTTTTTCTACCTGCATTCAACAAAATGTTTTACAAGGACTGTTGACCTACGCTGATTGTTATACTTTGCCATTATGCTGTTGGATTTTGTTAAAACACTTTTGCATACTGGCTTCCTTCTCTTATCTCCATTCCATAGCCCAATGATCTAAACTTGGGAATTGCCACTTGGGGACCAATTTATCCTGATTGTAGGACTGAGGTCAGGCTTGCAAAAAACAACAACCACATAATGGTGCAAATCCAGAACTGGCTGCTCAAAATGTGTTTACTGTTGACTGAGTGCAAAGGTACTACATGAGTTGCTTCTTAGCATATCTGATGGCCCTTAGGGAGACTGGAGAGAAGTTTTAGAATGAAGGTCTCTTAGAATAAGATCTCTTGGAATAAAATGGATTTATAGTACAAGGTGGTGACATCAGGCTGGCGGGGTTATCAGCAGAACTTGGTAACATGGCATTTCAGATTACAACTGGGAAGCACTCACCAAGTAGATTTTCACCCACAGCTGCAAAAGCCCTTTTGATGAAAGATAATGGCCTGCAGAAAACTGTGACACACAAACCCTCAGCAGAAAAATAGAAAAAAGAAAGAAAGAAAGAAAGAAACCAAGAAACTGAGAATGGGCTAAAGCGCAGCTGTGAATGATTTATTAAAATAATTTGAGTGAATGATTTATTAAAATAATCAGGTTCGAAGCATTCACCCAGCAATTGCATCCATGATTTGACTACTGACTGTGAAGGTGCATCACTGTGATATCAGCTCAAATGGATCTTTTTATTGAGTTAGAATTTCAGGTTAATGATGCCAAAAACAGGGGACTCTGAGTAGTGAAAATAATGAAACTGCCATTTGCAAACATTATCCAAATCTGTAGTTCCGAAGTGTCTTACTTCTTCTGCCCAAAGTACTGTCCTTTTTATTATACTGCTTACCGCTAGGGTTGCCGAAACAATACCCCACTCCTTATTTTCATTTTACATGAAAAGTTGACTTTTCATCCAGCTGTCAACTCACTCAAAATGTTCATTCGTATCCATCTGGATTTGTTTTGTGCAGGTTTTCACTGTCACTGAACAAAGTGACATCGTCATGCAATTATTACATAGTCATTCACCTTCCAGCACATTTCCCCAGCATCTTTTATTATTTGCTTTCTTGCAGCATATGACTTTATGTAGCAATATTCACAGCACAATCCTATGCATGTTTACTCAAAAGTAAATTCAGTTGTGTTCAGTGGTATTTTCTTCCTACTCTGTGCATTAAGGCTTGGTAGCCTTAGTGATATAAGCACCTCACGCATCATCACACAGCATCATTCCGTTTCTTACATGGTATTCCATTGGCTGCACTGAGCTGCTGTAATATTATTTGGGACTCATTGCTGAAAACAAAATCAATGGTAGGAAGCTGTTGCCGATGGCAACTCAGGCTCCTGTGCTACCAATCCATCCCAACAAACAAGGCTTTTCACCCATACTCACCTGGAATATTATGTATCAAGGTGGGGCACATGTTTGAACATCAATTTCTTTTTTCTTCTTTTCTTTTTTGCTGAGGGTTTGTGTGTCATAGTTTTCAGCAGGCCATTATCTTTCATCAAAAGGGCTTTTGCAGCTGTGGGTGAAAATCTAACCTATGAAACTTCAGCTCTGTCATTTTTATCAACTTCTTTCTCTCTCCATCATATCTGATTCAATCAGCCTATGCTACAAGCCATTGCTGCCCCAGGAAGAAATTGTTTGTGTCATAGGTTTTAGGAAGATTTTCTTCTTTTTTTTAAAAAAAAAGGCAAAAGCTTAATTTCACTCCTTTTAAAAATATCTACTGTTCTGCTTGGAAAGAAGAATTATCCATAGTTCTTTGGCATTCCACAGGCCGTTTTAAGGATAGCCTCATGCTGCCATGCTTGTTAGAGTAGGTCTCTTCCCAACACAAACAAGCATCAGGAAAAAAATTCCAGCTGGTGTGAAGTGGCTCATGTTTTCAGTTATGTGAAAGGAAGAATGCACACCATTCAGATACCTCTTGATTATTTTAAGGTGAAAAAGACCAAGAGACAATCCCCACTCCCTCTGAAAATACCTAGAGACCTTTGCATGCAAAAGGTCCCAGCTTGAATCCATAACATCTTCATGTAGGGTTGGGAAAAAAACCTTCTGTCTAAAACTCTGGAGAGATTGCTGCCAATCAGTGAAGACAAAAATTGAGCTATATGAACCAACGGTCTGAGGTATGGCGGCTGCCTATGCTCCTAAATGATGTAGAAAACATAGCTGCTCTTTGTCAGTTCTGAGCCATCAACTCTTTACCTTTCCATGAGTGTGTGGTGGAGAGCAATACTTGAATCCTAGTTTTGAACTTCAACAACTGGAACAGAAGCCTTGTAATTAGATTTAGAGTTGGGAGGCTCATTAAGTATTACCTTTGAAATATCCTCCGTGAAAGGTTAATTCCATCTCTGGGGTGTAGTACTTTAGCAAGGGGCCTGATTATCCCTCACATCCTATCTGCATTTTATCTTACCCTCTTCCCATGTCTAGCGCAAACTCCTTCTTCTTACCTTTAAAGGATTCCACAGCCTCACCTTTCTATCTTTCTGCTCTCATATCCCAATATATTACTCAGATCTGACCTCCAGCTCTACCACTTTGAGCCTGAGAAAGGCTTGCGAAAGGCAACCTGCTCTTCTAAAAGAGAGGAGACTCTTCCTTGCTTCACCCATTGTTTATCCCTCACTGCCCTTGTGTTTGGATTGGTTGGTGTGGTGGGACAGAGTTACCCTCCCAACACCTTACTGGGACAATGCTGGGTTAGGGCAGCAGCAAAGTCAGGGTTGTGATCTAGATTGGAGTCAATCTAGTCTCACTACTGGTTGTTGTTGTTGTTGTTGTTGTTGTTGTTGTTGTTGTTATTATTATTATTATTATTATTATTATTATTATTATTATTATATGCCCTGCTCATCTGGCTGGGTTTCCCCAGCCACTCTAGGTGGCATACAGCACATAATTTTTTTAAAAAAACATTAGACATTAAAATTTTCCCAATACAGGGCTGCCTTCAGATGTCTTTTAAAAAGAAGATAGCTGCTTATTTCCTTGACATCTGATGGGAGGGCATTCCACAGGGCAGGTGCCACTACCGAAAAGGCCCTCTTCCTGGTTACCTGTAACCTCACTTCTAGCAGTGAGGGAACCGTCAGAAGGCCCTCAGAGCTGGACCTCAGTGTCCGGGCAGAACGATGGGGGTGGAGATGCTCCTTCAGGTATACTGGTGCATCTGTGCAGCCCTGACCTTGCCACCAGCCTCCCCCAGTGCCATTCAGGTAAGGAAAGGAAGGTCAGCTCAGTTGCTCTGCCACACTACACCAGGCACTACTGGAACGTACTCCCAGCACACTCACATTGGCCTAACCTTATTCCCCAGCTGAGCTCTTTTGCTGTCTCTTTCCCACTGTTATCTCCTCCTTCCTATCCAGTTAGATGTATGCCCCTTGTCTTTGGGGTCTAACTGCCAGCTTATGTATTGAAAATAAGGGGAATTCACATGTGTATGATCATCACTCAGTGATGACACACTCTATTAAATCAGGGATGAGGAACTTGTGGCCTTCCAGATGTTGCTGGATTCCCATCATCACTCCCATCATCCCTGACCATTGGCTATGCTGGGTGGAATTAACTGGAGTTCAACAACATCCGAAGGACCATGGGTTTCTCTTTGCATAAAGGGATGGCTTGCATAGGTTGGGGTGATGGTTGTGGGGGGTAATGGCTGACAGCCATTTTGAAAACAATGGTGCTCAGTGGTATCCAGGACATAGGCAAAAGGAGCTTCACATGACACTGAACTGAGAAGCAAGAACTTGCCACCCATGGATACCAGAATTTATCTCAGAATTCAGGTGCAAATGTCAAACTAATCAGGCTTTGTAGTAGACCACTCGGATTCACCACTGGCAACTGCCAATGTAAAACAAAGCTTTGGGAATTTGTTAATATAGCTACAAAGCCATTTAGAGCAACCGAAAAAGATGGTATTGTTTGTGGAAATGTTATCTCTGAGCCAAGAAAATAGCTTAGCTAAAGATAACAGGGAAATCAAAAACAAGCATTCAAAAGTGTTTGCTTTATTGTTTTCAGTTGACAATATGTTGGCCTGCTCTCAAAATGGAGTATCCAGAGTTCCCTCACGCTGGCCAAAATTGAAATAAGAATTTACAGCTTGCGTAATCCCCTTCCTTTCAGAGCATTGTGAATAGTCCTTTAAAAACAACAGCCTTCCAATTTTTCCTGCAGTCTCCTATTTACATTGTTAATCCACTTACAGCAATATGTAAATTCTTGTGCCTTGTTGCCTCTTTAAAACTCATTAACTTGGGTGCCATATTTATTAGCTGTTTCAATTGTCTTAAAATAGGAAAAACCATCCAACCTCTTTTTAAGCATGGTGGCAACTGGGTTCTTGACAAATATTCAAGAAAGCTAAGGCACAAATTACATTTGTCTCAGGATTGCTGCTCTAATATCCTGAGGGAGATGAAGCCCAGACCCCTGTTCCATGTTCCTTGCGAGATATGAGCCCTTGTTACTCCACCCTCTTCCATTTCTCTCCTTCCCTCCCCTCTTTTGTTAATCCCCACCATCTAACTTTAAATGCTTAACACTATACATTGCATTGTGGCTAGGTCGCTTGTGGTGGTAAATTTACTGCTAGCATAAACACACACTGATTGTGGGATTAGCACTGGCAGCCAATCTGCCACCAGGCCAAGTTTGAGGTGGTACTAACCTATACAGATCAGGATTACATTACTTGAGAGACTTCGGACTCAGCTACATTAGTAAAGAAACAACGATTTGGATGCGGTATAAACATGCAACACCAGATGGCGCCAGAAAGCAGGAAAATTTTATACACTATATTCCATAGGGTTTCCCCCCCTTTTGTTATAACGATCTAATCTCTGACTTGTTTATAGCTGTTTCCCCCCCTCTGTGTAGATCCACCCCAGGAGAATTTATCCTTCAGGTTCCAAAAATATCAGTAGCACATTCAACAACAACTTGGAGCAGGGCTTTTTATGCGTTCCTGTTCTGTGGGGACAGTCCACAAGCCATAGTGAAGATCCTTTCCCTACTTCACAGGTTCTGTAATCAAGAGGAGTGATTTATGTGATCCTCAATCACTATAAATTTGTATCAGGGTACCTCTCTACTTTAATTTCACTTCACTGCCAATCATGACCATGTATTTAAACTGACACTATGTGTGGATTATGAAATAGTTGAGGGTGGTGGTGAGAGGATACTGTTTCAAAACCACACAGGTCCACTCATTTTTTAAAAAATCCCACTCAGAGACTACCAGTCTTGTCTATTTTGTCACGTTTTAGGGCAAGTGAGGAGCAGAATAAATAGACTGAGAAGGGAGCAGTACTTACACAGTGCCATAAGACATGCTCTTCTTTCCATGCATTACATCTGACACTCATGCCATGTGTCTCTCAGGGTTGTACACAATGCCACCCCACATGCAACTTTGTGCCATGGCAGATGATATTTGTTCACTAGCAACTGATATTCTGAGGCATGATGTATCTTTCCAAACAAAGATACATTTCCTGGTGGTCTACTTTCCTGGTGGTCACTGGCAGGAGTGCAGAGACTCGTGATATTAAAGCAGCGATCCATGTTGTATATCATTCTAGTCCTCAATGCTGATACTGGAATCACTTGCCACGGAGAGGCCATTTTGCGTAGTATTTTTATGGTAAATGCAATGTGTGGTCCAGAGAGGAGAAACAAAGGAAGGGAGAAAGAAAGGTCAAAAGAGCATTCATGATTTATAAATTCAATAAAGGCCAGGTAATCTTTGTAGGTGGCAACATATATTAGAACGTGATGTAGCACTCACATCTAGAGTATTATGCTGGGCTTTGTCAGTGAAGTAACTGCTCCCCTGGCTCCCATGTTTATAGCAATCTGAATGGTGGTGGTGATTCAGCACAATGTCTTAGCACAATCCCTACAGTGAATTTCAAAAAGCATTTACAAAAGCAGGAATCAGCTTTGAAGTCTTCAGTTTTAGGAAGCTTTTGTTTTTATTTGCTCAGCAATAATTTCACCTAGGCTAGGCAAAACTATCTGGGAGAGAGAGGGCCTAAACTCTGTTTACATTATTCTGACCATGGCTATGATCTATGCTTATTTATGCGCTTTGCTTGTTTGGCAGAAAAAAACTCTTCCAATTTTCCATCCCATTTGGGTATGACAGGGTGAAGATAGCCATACCATTCGCTCTAAATGTGATAATAGTTTGAACAAGCATCCACTGCCTGGAAAGCACATTGTTCTCAAGGGACTGAATACACATTATTATTTATTCAATTAATACACTGCCCTTCATCCAAGGATCACAGGGTGGTTTACAGTACAAACACAAAGATGCATAACATAACAACAAACAAAACAATACCCCAAAAGTTTAAAATGCCATAGATAGCTTAATTAGCCAAAGGCCTGGGAGAATTGGAAAGTTTTTGCCTGGTGCCTAAAGATATGTAATGAAGATGTCAGGTGAGCCTCCCTGGGGACAGCATTCTGCAAATGGGGGGGGGGGCACCAGAGAAAAGATGTTGCATCCACATGCTGTTGGAGTGGGACAGAGCCAGAAAGGGCTTAGAAATCCCTTCTCATGTTTCAGCATCCACCCCAAGCTCCCTGTGCTTCAAAGCAAGTTATCTGGTAACTGAGGGGTCAGGTAATAAATGTCTATTGATCAGACCAAACATGAGAATAGGAGTTTTTGATTTGCCTACTATACCTAGTAGCTGGGTTAAATGGTGCTGAGTTAGGGTTACCATATTTTGAAGAGCAAAAAAAAAAAGAGTACACATTTGCCAGCTTCTAGTTTTAACTAAGGGATGTGGGTGGTGCTGTGGGTTAAACCACAGAGCCTAGGACTTGCCGATCAGAAGGTCGGCAGTTCGAATCCCCGTGACGCGGTGAGCTCCCGTTGCTCGGTCCCTGCTCCTGCCTAGCATTTCGAAAGCACCTCAAAGTGCAAGTAGATAAATATGTACCGCTCCAGCAGGAAGGCAAACGGTGTTTCCGTGCCCTGCTCTGGTTCACCAAAAGCAGCTTAGTCATGCTGGCCACATGACCCGGAAGCTGTACACTGGCTTCCTCGGCCATTAAAGCGAGATGAGCGCCACAACCCCAGAGTCGGTCACGACTGCACCTAATGGTCAGGGGTCCCTTTACCTTTACCTTACTTTTAACTATGGATCGCTATGAGGACTCTACCCATGAAAAAGAGGACATGTCCTGGAAAAAGAGGACGCATGGCAACCTGAGGTAGGGAGCCATGCTAGTTCAGTAGATGTGCACGTCCCGCTGGGGTACACAATCCCAAGGCAGATACTTGCACACAGGCCCAAAGTCCAGTCAGGCCCAGTTCCTGCCTCTGCAGCCAATCGAGAGCTCAGAGCACCTGAAGGTCAGTTGAACACAAACACAGTCCCAAAGAGCTCCCAGGAAGTTGAGCAGACACAGCACCTCAGCTCTGCTTCCCTTTTATCTCTTGCATGCTAATTGCAGCATCTGGGCTTGATGAGACATGTGAGCCTCACCTGTTCCAAGTCTATGCCAGCTAAGGAATCACATGCCTCCCGTCAGAGCTAGCGAGCCCCACCTGGCCAGCTAGAGAGCAGAGCTGTGGGCCTTGACTGTCTCAGCTTCCTAGAGTACCCTGCTTTCTTCTCCCTATGCCTCAGAACCTGCTGTGTTCATGCACAGGGACCCTTCTGGCTCTGGAGATGGGTCCTGCTACTCTGGTTCCTGTGCACTGAACCCCATCCCCTCACCATCCTCCGACACACTGTAAGTACTTTCTACACCAACCTCTCCTCCTCCACCCCCAGCTTGCCCCGGTGTGCCCCAGTCATGGCTACACCCCTCACCGCTATCCTCTTCCTCATCCCTGCTGTCCTGCCATTTCATGGCATCATGCCCAGTCCTTGGAGGGCTAAGTTGGCTGGGAGCCCCACCAGGGACCAGCTTCCTTTTTGTTTGAGTTTATAAACTTATTCTAACGAGACTCCTGCCCCAGACCTCAGACAAGCTCTGCATGGAACACTATGGGAAGCCATTGGGCCTCTGGGTGCTGAGCCAGAGGCAGCAGGATGGGGGATTCCTAGACTTGCCCTCAATTTCTGAGACTTTCAGGGCTTTGGGACACATGAGCAGGAAAAGGAACCACTTTGCAGCTTACCTGGTCCACACACCCAGATTTTGAGAGATGTAGTGAATCACATGAGCTTCCCTCAGCCCTAGTTGGTGTGGCTAGTTGGGACTGAAGCATACAAGTACATTGCTTCTATATAATAGGTCATGTAGTTTTCCTATGTTATCATGTTCAGGGCAGTAATGATGGTTCAGTCCCAATGAAGCAAAGAGGGGCATGTTTTTGGGTTGCCTTAGAGACTCTTGCCTTAGAGAGTTCCTGTGCAGCATTCATAATTTGTGTAGAGTTCCTATGTAATGTTTGACTAATATCCAGACCAGGGGCCAGCACCCTTTTTCAGCCGTGGGCCGGTCCACCGTCCCTCAGACCATGTGGTGGGCTGGGCTATATTTTGAAAAAAATTAATGAATGAATTTCTATGACCCACAAATAACCCAGAGGTGCATTTTAAATAAAAGCACACATTCTACTCATGTAAAAACACGCAGATTCCTGGACCATCCGCAGGCTGGATTGAGAAGACGATTGGGCCGCATCCAGCCCCCGGGCCTTAGGTTGCCTACCCCTGGTCCAGACCCTAGGCAACCCACCTCACAGTCTTCAGTCACCACATTCCACAAGTTCAGAAAAAATTGAGAGAGACAAAATTCCCTTTGAGGAATATAAAAGAAATGGAGGAATCATTGATCCCTCAAAAATATTGTGCTTGCGGGGGCAGCGGTGGTGGTGGGGAGTTAAGGCTACAATGTAAGTGGGTGTTACATAAATCTATCTTGCAGTAGTTAACTTTCAAGGTTAGGAAGTAGATGCAGATATTAATAGAGAAATAGAATTTTAAAGATTGAGACAACATCTCGGATGACATCTGACTATTTCCACTGGACTCAGCATTTAAAAAATGGCCGTGATAACTGATATGTTATTTGGACATTTATTTCATCATTGCACCACAAATTTTGTGCGCGGTCTCTGCTAAAGGAATCTCACTGAAGCAATGGGTGCGTGGCGCTGAACTATTGATCTCACTCATCTTTTAGAATAGGCCTCAGAGTGTAAGCATTCACTGCAGTGGTCAAAGGGTAAAAGGCAACAGAAGAAGAAGAGAAAAAGAAGGATGGCCTTGGGATTAAGAGGGAAAGCCTGGGGCTGCAGGAAAGAGGTAATGAAAGAAATGAGATTCAACAAGCCCAGCTTTGAGCAATCGCCTACAGGGATTTCATATCATGCTTTTAGAAGCATTTAGAGATCTTTAGCTCTAATCGCTCAATTCCCAACTTCACTGTGATCCATACCCTAAAGCACAGATAACTGGGCATTTCTTTATTTCTTGCAACGTCCTCCAATGTCCTGACAAGGCCTAACTAAGAAAAATATACAGACATTAGATTACTTAATGGGCTCATTGGGTGGTCAACTAAGCTTTAAATTTAGGTGCCTAGCATTAAAATTAAGTTCTAAGAGAGAGTGTCCTTCCCAAAGATGACAATCCAGTTATATCACCTCAGTATTCACATGAGAAGGTAGTTGTAGCTCTGCCTTTATCTACTTATTTATTTCTTAAATTTCTATCCCTAAGGGAGCCTGAGGAAGCACACATCCAAGAAAAGGAACAATAAAATATCAAATAAAAAACATATTTAAAACATTAAAAACAACTAAAAAAATTAAAACAATAATATTTTAGATTTTAGTAGCCACTGATAGCCTTTATCCTCCATGAATATCATGTGAATTAATGTTATTGCCTTATCTGTGTTACCACTATGACGTTATCCAGTTCTGCTCTCCCTCACATAAGCTTTGTCTGCCTGTCAATCATTCACTCTACCTTCCTTTCAGTCCAACCTCCATTCCCCAGCTATGGTCTCTGGACCACCAGTGGTCCATGAGTGTCATTCAGCTGGTCCACAACATATCTGCAGATTTGTGATTAAAGATGGAAGATGGCACACTGATAGCATTAAATAGTCATATTAATTTTTAATTGTATTTTTATTACTTTTATTCCATAGAATTCAAATTATGATACAACAAAATACAAAACATAGGAAATAAAAAGAAGCACTAAAAATACAATTAAAAATAATTCTGCATCCAGCACTGTGCTTTACATTTGCTACAACAGGCAAAAGAAAATCCTTATGTGGTCAGCAATTTTTGAGTGGTCTGTGAGGAGAAATGTTTTGGAACCACTGATCTAGACAATCTGTTATGTTAGCCCATCATAGATGAATGTATCTGGTTAGCAGATTTTCATGCATAAACTTCTGCACTATGACTAAAATATTTCTAGCTTAATCTCACCCAGCTTTTCAAGCTGTATTCCCTGGTTATAAATCAGGCATGCTGTCCTCCTATTCCAATTCCCAGAGTGTCCTAAAATTAATATGGGGGCCAATAACACTCTGTCATTCTCCTCTGAGCCTCGTGTTATCTCTTTCCAGTGGAATTCTGACACGTTGGTGTCCTCCTCTATGTCCTCTTTAGATAATGTGCCTGAAAAATGTGCATGACCTCCAGACTTCATCAGCTAAAAGAGTGGGCTGCACTTGGGTTGTTGTTGTTGTTGTTGTTTTAAAAGAACCCATTAGTCTTTCCAGGACTACAAGATGTTTATGTAGAGGCTAACTTCGTGTAAGCTTATGCAATATAAAGCAGAAAGAAATTTTTCTTCTAAACAAGGGATTCTTGTTGCAAGAAAAAGAGGGCGGGGGAGAAACCGTCTCCAAATCCTTCCTCTCATGTACAACAAATATGAGAAATCAGCACCGTTTGCCTGCTGAGTTGGACTTAAGCACCCCTTAGAAATTATGCCAAACCCGTCATATTGCAGTGACAAAAATGCATACTTTGGTTTGCTGGCTGAAGAGCAACGGAGCTGAATTAGTATATGACTAAATTTATATTGCTTCAAAGTATAAATTTACCTGAGGAATAGATCATAAATATGCATTGCTAAGGGAAGGAGGAAGCTCCCTTATCAGATCTGCTAGTTTATTATCCTTACAAGCAAAGTAAATTATACTTGCTCAATACGATGGGGGCACGCAGGATATTTAAATTTACTTACTATTCTTCACAGGTAATTAATGTGTAATTCATGCTTGATAGCATTTTGATGGCCTAGATGTGATCTATGCAAGCCATAAAACACTGAAATCAGTGCCATAGCATTCATATATTTTTTATGGGAATGGATTGTAACTTGCATATTTACTGAATTTACAGCTAGAGACACTCACAGCTAGAGAAACTGCAGAACGTACCCTAACCATTATAATCTGAACTGTTAGTGTCCTATGATTCTGCATATGAAAGGTTCTGTACTCAGTAAGATGTCTGATACAGAATTCACATTCCTAAGCTCAGCTATCTGAGCTATCTGCGTCTTTAAAAGGAAATTTATAGTTCTCATGATCGTGGAGATGCATTTAAAAATAAAACCTGCTAGTAAATTCTGCAGGAGGTTTAACTCCCATTAAACTTACTGGAAGTTCAGCCAATCGGAAATTTTGCATTGAAACTGCAGTAGAGAATAGATTTTTTAAAGAGAGGTGACAATGTATACCATAGTATGGTTATAAAAAAAATAAAACCTTTGAAAATATTGGAAATTGAGTTTAGCAGTGTACTGTGCTTTGTGTATTAAAGGATACTGATGAAATGTGCATGATCAAAAGCCAAAGTTAAGCACTTTGAAATCTCATTGACTTCAGTGGCGAACAGGAATGTGCACTTAGCTGACCGACTGAAATCTACCAGAGCTAAGTATGGTGTAGCTTTGGCTAGATCATGTCCATTGAATTTAATATCAAGGAAAACCATAGCTTCACAGACTTCTTCCTCCTAATGTCTATACATCACTTATTTCTAACCTGAATTCATGTGATCACCAGGAGCAGTTCACAAGGGAGACAAATAGACTTCTTCTCCTGTCACACTAATGTTAATATAATATAGTACCTCCAGTCTTCGGCCATATTTGGTAAATTTAATTAGTGTCAAAAAGTGGCTTGTTTTGTAAGATGATCAGTTTTTAACCAAAGTAAATTACTTTCTTTATGACTAATAAATTAAACGAATTATATCTTTTTTATGCAGCATGGTGGGCTCATAAATCCTCCAAGCAGTTAGCTAGTAGTTTCACTTGATTACCTTTTCCATTACTGTTTTTTATACTCCTTGCCAGAGTGGGGAATTCATTCAGCTTTAATAACACGAGAGAAATGTTGATGAGCAGCTTGTTTAATTAGTGAACTACATCCTGAATTTTGTCGTCGTCTCAGAAGCTGAGAAGTGACCTGAGAGATCCTTCAGTTCGCCTTGGCTGATGAGCCTTAGAAATTTCTTTTTAGGCAGTCAAGTCTTCTTTGGACAGCCATATGCTTTTAACAGACAGGCATTGTTGTAAATAGCAATCACATGAAAGAACATGCCTTTGGAGCTACTTTGCTTAATGTACCAGATGACCAAGGTCAAATGTTTAGTCGGAAGCTATTACTCACCTGTGTGTTAATTAAGAGTGCTTTTGAGAAGTCCTCTTATGAGGCTGTTCTTTGTAGTGTGGTTTGCCATGTTGGGAATGCAAAGCAGTATTTCGCTCCAAAATACGGTAGCTTATTTGTGTGGATCCTTTATTTGAAAAGAAGGGGGGACCTATTTGGCTAAAGAACAGCTCAAAACAAAGCCAGCTTGTAGGCAACACACTATGCGCTATTTTGCCATTCTCCTCTACCTTAGCTATTGTCTGTTTTACAATTTTACCCATGGCATGAACATTGGATAAGGATCATGGGAGTTGATGCATGCTGCTAAGCCTGAGTAGGCTTGCAGGAGAGGATGGGATCATATGAGAAGAGTAGCAAATATCAAGTAGCATACCAGGAAGGCAGCTTTGACTGGAGGAGCAATGCATGGTTCAGGCTGGGGTGGGGGAAACAAGATGCTATTGCACAATAAAGTTCCACCCTCCCTGACCCCAATGATCATGCTGGCTGGGCCTGATAGGAGTCCAACATAGAAGGGGACAGGTCCCCCATCCCCATCTATAGCCCCCTAGATAATATTGTTCAAAGAGAGAGGGAAAGTGAGTATAAAGGGAGGCTTCTGGTCCATGGTTTTAGCCCTGAGCCCATGGGGGACAGGTCCGCCCAGAGGTACCTCTCCAGTCCATTCACTACAATGGCTGTCAAAGGTGGGGAATCCTTCACACATTTACCACTTCATGCACAGGCCACCCAGATCCTGGAACCCTGGGTAATCCGGGATCTAACGGCCACAGGGAAGCCTTTCAGGACTGTGGGGCAGGGAAGTTAACTCTTTCTTTCTCTGCTAATGTACCTGCAGAAGAATCATGTCGAAAGTTGCCATTGTGGAGGCTTCCCTAGAAATGCAGATAGCAACTGTGGAGAACTGATTTCTCACTCCCCCTCCCCATCCCCCAGGGCCAAAACCAGGACCAGGACATTGCTCCAGCTTGCGGGCAGCTGCTCTTTGCATAACAAACAGTATGTGATAATTGCATTCCATTTGCCCAATTAATGCTGTCTAGTTTGCCTCTAAGAGCTCAGTCCTAGGACTATTTATTCAGAAGCAAATCCCACTATGGCATTTCCTATGTGTGGCTTGCTACTGACTAAATCCCCTTAAGTGTACATAGAATTGCAGCATTAGAAGCATTATTTTAAATCACCCGGGCACAAATTAAATGGATTTGGTGAAGAACAACAGTGCCTCTAGATGCCCTCTGAGTGACAGCCTTCTTAATCACAAGCACTCTGTTACAAATAGATGGTTTGATGCCTTTCACTAGGCTGAGGAACTTGGAGCTTAGCCTTTGCCAAATGTACATAACCAAAGCATGTGCTGAAATACTATCAGACTAGCACTACAATAGATTTGGTTTATTGCTTTATTTAGAGGCCCCACCGTGAATCTGCCCACTGGCGCAGATAAATAAGGCTTAGCCCCTGCAAACAGTTACTCATTGGCACAATTCTTTATATTCCTACAACCAAACATTCCAGATAATTAACACTGCAGCAAGTCCCAAGTAATTACACTACTGGATCCTAAATGGACAGCAGGCATGGCTTTGTGCCAAACCGACTGCGGCTGCTATTTGCCACTGTGAGGAATCCTTTTCTGTAACTTTGAATGGCATTCAGTGACATCCCGTGTATTAGTAAAAATATCAAATTATATTAATGGGAAGAGAGAGCTGTGTTTCTAAATGGGAAATGCCTTGGGGCTTTTCTCGTATTGACTCATTCGCAGCTGAAGCCTGTCAATTGTTTCTCTTGCCTGAACTGAACACTGACTGATAATTCTTGTGTGGTGCTTTAGCTCTTCAAAGGACTATACAAATATTAATTTGCCGAAGTCTAATAATCCTCTCTAGCATGTCCTTGCCAAAGAGCTCAGGGAAACATGGGTTGAATAATGCCGCTGAGCATTGGGGCTAGCTGTTCCTTATGCAGCAGGAACTCAGACTTAAGTGCTTACATGTTGAATTCCAAGGTCAGATTTTGATATTTGCAATTTTGACTGTGTGGATATAAATCCCCATGATCCACCCCTCCTCAGCAAAGCATGCCCCTCTATTGATTTTTATTCTCAAGTGAGTATTGCTGTGTTCTGCAAATTGCTAGTCCTTACCAGGCTGAAAATTAGCATCTCTCTATCTGGATACAATGCCATTTTGTTACCTAGTGGTTAATTCACTAGTTCAGTGGGTGAGGGGTGTGCAGAGAGATGCAGAGCTCCAACTCCATTCACACATTACAGTGGTACCTCGGGTTACAGACGCTTCAGGTTACAGACGCTTCAGGTTAAGAACTTTGCTTTAGGATGAGAACAGAAATTGTGCTCCGGCAGCGCGGCGGCAGCAGGAGGCCCCATTAGCTAAAGTGGTACCTCAGGTTAAGAACCATTTCAGGTTAAGAAAGGACCTCCAGAACGAATTAAGTTCTTAATCTGAGGTACCACTGTACTTGTGAAGTCTGCACACAGAAAGAGACAGTGGAGTTGTGCTGCTTGCCCTGTCCCTGAGGCCACATGACCCCACTGTGCACATATTATGTGCCAAATGGCCCACTACAGGCATAGCCTTCATCAGGAACTGGAATTACAGGACACGACATCTCCTCAGACATCTATGCTCAATATGTGGTCATGAGCAAACAGGGTCAGATGGAGGTGCATGACACCAGGGATAGTGGTGTGGCTCTGCTCCTCCTTCCTACGTGAGGGGCGCCTCCATGTCAATCAGGTGAAAGGAAGCTTTGTCCTGACCACAGTGGTCTTCCTAATGCAGTGCTTTAGTTTAGCTTGAGTTTGCCAGTTGGGGTGAATAGCAGTCATTCACTCATGGGGTAGGGCAAGTAAAATCTGCATGCACTTGAGCCACTATTTGGGTAGTGGCTTAGCCTGCTTCCTGATAGCACTAACCACTGAGCGTCAACATTGTTCCTAACAGCATAGCTTCCTTCTGGGTTCTTCTTCTTGGTCATGCCAACATGTGATGAAGCATGTTAGGAGTTTGCTTCTATCATCATCCTCATTATCATCACCAATGATGACGTAGCACCATCAAGTACACTTTATGGAATAGTGCAGGTAAATGAAATCCAGGGAAGCAGAGGGTACAGTTATTAGAGAGAAGAGGAAGGAAGGGAATATGTCCTGGAAGCTTTTTTGGATGATTTTTTTTTTTAAATCAGAGTGTGAAACTACCATGGATAGGATGTCCCAAGTCTACAACCCAACCAAAATCAAGTTTGAGTGCCCACAGTTCTCTTTTAAAACAGAGCCCTTTATGTGACTGTTAGCTGTGCTGATTTTTTTCTGCAGGGCTTTTGTGCTTTACATTTGTGTTGTGACAAATGTACAGTATACACTGTAATTGTAAATGACCTTTGCAGTCAAGCCACGCACAGGTTACAGTATTAGCAGTCCCATGGATATTGTTGCAGGGGCATGCTGTTGCAGGGGCATGCTGAACAATTAGTAAAGTGAATAAAGGATATTCAGATATGCCACTTAGGGACTGTAATTTTTATGCCACTTGGAGACACTTTGACCTTCTAGTTTATTATGATTCAAGAAAAAATGTCAATATTTCTTAGCCTGCCAAGGTTGGTGGGAATTTTAATAAGCTATTGAGTAGAGAAGTTAATCCTCCAATAACAGATTCCTTGCCTTTGAATCTACAGTGTTGAAAATTAAGCTTTAACTACAGCTGGAGGAAACGTGGGATTTTGTTTTCATTTTTTACATATAAAGCTGTTGACTGATGTTGCATATTATAACTCACTTCAGGCGGCAGGGGCTTTGGAGCCCCTACCTTTGGCATGGAAGCATTTTTGCACTACATTATAATGGTGGAAAAGATGATAATGCAGTAACAACAGAAGGATTAAAGCTTGCAGCAAATTGCAAACTAACCTTTCTGTTTTGATTAGTCCTTTTGCAACATGCTTTTGTAATGCTCTACATTATGCTTATTACAATTAACGTTGCACAGTAATCTTCTAATTTCGAAAAACTTGGATAATTGAGTAAAATGCCAGTTATTAATTTTTGAACAGTACCTTCATTGGGAAATCCTTTTCTGTATCCATTTCTACTAATAGCTGTAAGCCTTCTGCTCTCTGAAACATCAGGTCCCACATTATTAGAGACTAACAATTTTTTTTTTGGTTAGGATTTCAGTGTCATCCAATCTTTTTGTGGCACTACCTGAAAGATACGGGAATCCAATGGCATAAATATGAACCTGTGTATAAACCCTGGTATAAATATGAACATGAGAACCTGCATGATATACATGTCAACATGTCTAAACCTGGTCAATATCTCCTGGACAAAAAAGGTTGGAGGCAATCTTTTCCCAAACTCTTAAGGTGATATGATAGAGCCAATTAGTGCTGTCTGCATACAGCTTATTTTCTTCAGCCTTAATCTCTAGTCAAACAAGTTTTGTGAATGTTAGAAGTGCTTCAGAAACCATTTGAACAGTAACAAGAGAATGCCAAAATAAACAATATGTATGTATGGCTCTCATGTCACAGTCAAATGTCTTCAAACTGCTATGTGTATCAAACCTAAATTTTCATCCTTGGAAACTCATCCAACGATAGAGTGTGCCCATTGTCAGTTGAATGCCTCCTAATTAGTCTTCATTACATTAAAGCAGGTGTAGCCAATGCAGTGCCCTCCAGATGTTGTTGGACTACAATTCCCATCATCCCTTATCAGCCATGCTGGTGGGCCTGATGGGAGTTGTGGTCCAACAACATTTGGGGGGCACTTCATTGGCTAGCCTGCCTCAAAGAACCCAATGTGACCTTGTCTGGTTTTGTGACACCAGTTTTATGCTGTTCAGAACACAATAATCGTTTCACTTTATGAACAAAAGTTTCCTATTGATATCAAGCACATTGCTGAGTATACAGACACAACTTTATTGAAATCACGTGGTTGCTATGTTGTAATCACTGAGGCTTTAGTTTGTCACATGGCTTAACCACCTGTTTATTCATTATTTATTTCAACAATTTATCTACCACTTAATTACAGCGGACGGGATTCAGCTCAGTTGCTGGCATGCATAGAATGCATTGCCCACTCAGACAATAGGACTTCTCTCCCTCTCATCCTTCCTATACCACTTAAATCTGTTCTGAAGTTCTGGGCGGAAGTGTGGTTTTCAAGCAGATCTCATTCTCTACATGCATACCCTACTTAGCATTATGTTGAATTCCACCCAATAGTCTCTAAGCAGTGTACAAGTAATTCAGTACAGTAAATATAAAAAAATCAGTTTAAAATATAAAATCAGAAATCAGTTAAAATGCTCAAGGGAAAGAATAAAGTCTTCAGTAGATGCCAGATGTTCAACAGGGAGGCCCTTCTGACCTCAAGTGGGAAAGAGTTCCATAAAATTGGGTCCACAATACTGAACACACAGCTCCTGGTTGATATAAGCTACTTATACAGTCATACCTCGGGATAAATACGCTTCAGGATAATTATTTTCGGGTTACGCTCCGCGGCGACCCGGAAGTAATGGAGCGCATTACTTTCGGGTTTCGCCGCTCGCACATGCACAGATGGTCAAAATGACATCACGCGTATACGCAGATGCGCAGTCATGTCTTATGTTCTGTTCAGGATGCGAATGGGGCTCTGGAACGGATCCCGTTCGCATCCCAAGGTACCACTGTACTAGCAATGGGAGGTCCAATACAGTACAGTGAATGCCCTGAAGATCTCAGGTGGTTTTTGAGATATTCTGGACTCAGATTAATGACCTTATAATTTTACACAGGAACCTTGAGGCTGACCTGGTAGCATATGGGCAGCCAGCACAAACATTTGAGCAATAATCTGTCCTCTTCAGCAGCCTAGTCTCAGTGTTTTGCACCAGTTTACAGCCTCTAGACCAGCTCAATTCTGTGTCTTTTCAAAAAGATGTGCTAAGGAGGCTAAGGGAGCTGGGCATGTTTAGCCTAGAGAAGAGGAGGTTAAGGGGTGATATGATAGCCATGTTCAAATATATAAAAGGATGTCACATAGAGGAGGGAGAAAGGTTGTTTTCTGCTGCTCCAGAGAAGCGGACACGGAGCAATGGATCCAAACTACAAGAAAGAAGATTCCACCTAAACATTAGGAAGAACTTCCTGACAGTAAGAGCTGTTCGACAGTGGAATTTGCTGCCAAGGAGTGTGGTGGAGTCTCCTCCTTTGGAGGTCTTTAAGCAGAGGCTTGACAACCATATGTCAGGAGTGCTCTGATGGTGTTTCCTGCTTGGCAGGGGGTTGGACTCGATGGCCCTTGTGGTCTCTTCCAACTATATGATTCTATGATTATGCACATGTTTCTTCAGAAGTCCTGGGGTAGGTTCAACAGGAGGAATCCAACATAGCCCTCTCATTCTTTCAGTGCAAGGATTTCTGCATGCACAACAGAACATTCTCCTCTTTTCCTCCTGTCCCCCTGCATCTGTTCTGGGGGTTCTCCCAACCCTCTGGAGCAGATTTGGCATGCACAGTGGAAGGGGGAGGGAGTCCTGTTGCAGGGGCAGAAATCCTTACACTGATGGGACACGGTAGTTAGATACCACTCAGTGAAATTGAATCCCTAGTAAATATGCTGACATTGCAGCCTTTAAATGTCAGAAATGTTTTAAAGACTGAAATGCTGAAGACCTATTAAGCATGCTGATGGGGGAATGACAAAGGAGCCAGGTTGCTTGTCTGTCACTGTTAACGGTGAGTCTTGGCCCATAATAGTTCAAGAGATGAAAGTGGAACCTAACTTCTAAGTCAAAGAGATGTCTAGCAAAGAGATCTACTAGAAAGGTAGTCTATGCATATGGCTAATGAATTCAACTTTTAAAATCAGCAAGTAAATAATACATAGGCACCAACCAAAGACTAGGCAGGCTGAATGCAAGAGGCTCCTTTCACACAGTGCCCTCCACATGTTCTCTGTCAGCACATAGGCTCTCTGATCAGATCTTCACTGAACCCATGTCGGTCATAGGTTGGGACTGTTGGGCAGGTTGGCATTGGGGTGGTGCCAATGAATGAAGCCTTCCATCATGTGCTTAGTGAATATGTGGAGCACAGTGGGTGAAAATGGTGGCACAGTCTCTGTGATATCTGTCTGACACAGCTTTGGAAAAGTATTTTGGCTACTAAAGTATGTTGCGGCAAAAGAAGTGTTCCCTTGTTACTCAGCTTGGAGTTGTTAACACCGAAACTTTTCTTTCCTCCTGCTCCACCATTCTCCTTTTCCAGTGCTTTATGGGCAAGATGGCCTTCATGCATCATGTGAAAAGAAGTACTGTGGCCGGGGAAGCAAGTGCGTTGTGAACAAGGAGACCGATAAGCCCGAATGTAGATGCATAGATGACTGCAAGCCCAGTTATATGCCGGTGTGTGGATCTGATGGCAAATTCTATGAGAATCACTGTGAACTTCATCGAGCATCCTGCTTGCAAAGGAAGAAAATCTACATTATTCACAGCAAAGACTGCTTCTTCAAAGGTAGGACTTTCTACATGATGAACCAAATCTGGAGAATACATGTCACCTGCTTTCCCTTGTCAGATGATGCACTATGTTTAATTCTATAGAAAATGCAAAGGATTACATCAAATAGATAAGTCCACAACCGTTATTAAAAGGACTTGATCTATGAACTAATTGACAACTGAGTTATTTGCACATACTGTATATTAAGCATATTACAGTATCAAACAAATTTCCAATCAAGCAATCATTTGCTGTTTTGTTACTCTATGAAACTTAAAAATAAAATAGTTGGATGAAAGTATAATTTGTGCTTAATAGCTGGGAAAAGTGGTGGTCAATGCCAAGTACTGTTAGGATTTTTTTCTGCATAGATCAGAGAAGTATAATTGTGTTGTCCCTAAGGGTAGAGAATATGTAAATGTATCTCCCCCCTTCCAATAATGTTACAAGCTTTTGAACGCTACAAACATTTTTCAAGGAAAAGTCTTCAGAACAAAAGGAAAATAAGATGATATAAGTCCTTATACAGTCACACTAAGAGCTGACTTACATGAGAAGCAGGACACAGTAAGACACCCTCTAAGGGTCAGCCATATTATTTAAAATGGCTCCCCCCCCCCCGGTGAACAGAAAGCATAAATAGGGCTCTTGTTGTGACATGTTAGTGTACTTGTATATGCCTATTCTTTACCATTCTTCTTTATTATGGTGGCCAGGTGTGCTTCTTCAGCCCAAAGCTACAGACACCTGTGATTATGAATAGACAGAACAGATTCACGTTCTATTAGTTATTTGCGCCAACTTGAATTTGACTAGGAACAAGCCCTTCGTCCAACTAGAATCAATGAGAGCAACTGAGGATAACAAGAACAGATCTCTGCCAGAAGGAATTTTCTTCCTCCAGAGACTTACATCCTCTGTGATTTATCTGTATTGCTTTCTAGCCATCTAAGGAAAGGAAATTTCTACAGATTAAACCAGGGACCGGGAACCTGTGATTCATCACATGGTGTTGCATTCCAATTTCCATCATGGCCAATTTCCAGCTAGCATGGCCAATGGCCAGAGATGATAAGAGCTGCAGACTCAGTAGTGGGGTTGGAGGCTTGGAAAAAATATTCACATCTAGCAATCCGTGCTCTTCTTTGGTTTCAGATAGTACATGGGTAAAAGATAAAGGGACCCCTGACCATTAGGTCCAGTCGTGACTGAGTTTGCGGCACTCATCTCGCTTTATCATCATCATCATCATCAACCTTTTATTCGACCGTCAGTCAGAAAAAAGTACAATTGTCAATACACAGTTAAAACATCCAAGAAGATTTTTGAGCTTAGCCAACACTAAAATGGGCTAAACAGATAGCCCCATATCAATACAATCAATTAAAGTCTTGCGACGCTTAAAAGCTAAAAAAAGAAATTTGGCCACCAAGGAAGGTATAGCTCTAGTGACGTTATTCAGCAAGTGTAAAACCTGGTTTTCTCTGGGTAGGGAGCTAAATTGACATAGAAGTGGGTCTATAAAATTTTGTCTAAGCTCTGCATAAGAAGGGCAAGTCAAGAGAATGTGTTCGGTGGACTCAACCACACCCATGGCACGACAGGTTCTCTGGGCGTATGGTACTCCCCTGTACCTTCCCCACAATATCGCAGAGTCAAGGACATTTAATCTAGCCGCTGTAAGAAGTCTGCGGTATTCCACATAGTGGATTTCTGCAAGGTAGGGGGCTGGTATGGTCCGATAGATCTGGTCCCCTAGGAACATCCCTGGTTTTACCTGGGCTATGTCCTCTTGTCTAGCAATGTCACTCAGTCTCCGGGAGATCACAGCTCTAGCTTGATTGTACGACATAGACTCAAAGTAAAGGTGAGACAATCCGCAGGATTGAACCTCATTAGTGACCTCCCTTTCCCACGATGATTGGAAATCATCCCTCAATATCAAGGGGGCAATACCCACTGGTTTAAAACAAAGCTTGAGCCATAGCCAGAGCTTCGTCTTCAAGGCCACATACCGTAGAGCTTGCCAGCCGACCTCTAATCTCATAACTGCACCCGCTACCGAGGGGGGAATCCTAAGGATGGCTCTAAGGAATCGCGTTTGGATAGAATCCAGTTTCAAAAAGTCCCTACGGGAGCCTAAAGAGATGCCCACCAAAAGAAGGGGGAGGACTTTCATTTGAAAGAGTCTCAAAGCTATCGTCACTGATTGAGCCTGATTCTTAGCATATAGAGATCTAATCTGGATGGCTGCTTTAGATGCATTAGTTGTTATATAGTCTCTATGGGCCAGAAAAGACCTATTTGACCGTATTACTTGTCCCAGATATTTAAAGCAGTTAACCTGCTCTAGGGGGATCCCGTTCATCGACCATCGATAGAGTCTCGGTCGGGCAGAGAAGACCATGATCTTGGTCTTAGCATAGTTGGGTTGGAGCTCATGCTGATCACAGTATTCATGTAGAGCTTGCAACATTCTCCTCAGTCCAATAGGGGATCTAGCAAGAAGTGCGGCGTCATCCGCATACAGAAGAACATTCAGAGATCGGCCTGCTAGTTTGGGGGGGTGGAAAGCATCATTGGCCATGTGAGTCACCAGTGAGTTAATGTAAAAGTTAAACAATGCTGGGGCCAATAAACAACCCTGTCTTACCCCTCTAGTGGTGGTAACGGGGTTGGAGACTAGGCCTTTATTGTCTAGCCTGATTCTCAGAAAGGTGTTTGTATGGAGGCTGATAATCAGATGAAGGAGACGACGATCGATATTTGTTGCAGCCAGTTTTGTCCATAGCTGCTTTCTAGAGATTCGATCAAATGCCTGCTTAAGGTCAATAAAAGCCACATGAAGAACCTTTGGGGCTTTGCCGGCATACTTTTCCGCCAGGTGATTCAAGGTTAATATTTGGTCTGTAGTAGATCTTCCAGGGCGAAAACCCGCCTGTTCATCGGCAATGATATTGTCGTCCTCCATCCATTTCGATAGTTTGTTTAGTAGGTACCCCGAGTAAATCTTCCCAATGACATTTAGCAAGCTGATTGGCCTAAAGTTGCTCGGCTCTGTACGTGGGCCTTTCTTATGTATTAATACAATCAACGCAGAGCTCCAGCTAGAGGGAAATTTTGCTGTTTTGTTTATATGCGTGTAAAGTGCTGCTAAAAGTGGGATCCACCAATCTTTATTTGCTTTGATGGCATCAATGGATATAAGGTCATCACCGGGGGCCTTGCCTGCTTTAAATCGATCTATGAGAGTTTCAACTTCAGGGCATGTAACTGGGTCCCAATCGGGCAGTGCTTCCGGCTCCACCGTATCTCCGCAGGCATCATGGGCTGCATACAGATCGGCGAAGTATCTTTCCCAAGTGTCCGCTGAGATGTGGGGTTCTATTCTTGCAAGCGGCCTACCCAGGTATCTGGAAATTAACTGCCAAAAAGAGGCTGGATTTCTATTCTCTGCAGCTATCAAAAGGTTGTTCCAATTGTTTCTTTCTGCCTCAAGCTTCTTTTCCTTTAGTAGGGCTTTATAACTTCTCCTGAGGGTGATAAGACGGTTACTTGGCATGGGGTCATTTGATGCTCTGTATGCCAACCATTCATTATACAGATGATTCTTGAAGTTTTTGCATTCCTCATCGAACCATTTTTTGTGGAAAAACTGTTTACCATGCTTTGTGGGGGACCGGACTAGTGTTGGTTTTAGAAGTTCTACTATATCGTCATATATTGGTAGAGGCTCATCCGCCTGCATAAGGGAAGCCCTTTTTATTTGGAGCTGATCAGACCAGAGAAGTTCGTTCAACTGCTGGGCCGAATTGGAGGTCCATTTAAGGGCTGTAGGTCTTATCTCCAGATGATCATTTGATAGGTGCACAAAGGAGTGCCTATCAAGTTCGTCAGCCAGAGTCAAGGAAATTTCTAGAGGGAAGTGATCACTCTCCAATCTTGTAGCCACCTTAAAGCTGGATATTTTTGGGGTAAGGTCAGGAGATATCCATACAAAGTCAATAGTGGATGCACGTGAACCTAACCAATAGGTGAATTCGGCAGGGTAGTCCGAGCTGACTGCCCCATTTAGCAGAAGGAAATTGAGGGCCAGCAAGGTTTGCCTGCATTTGAAACCTGCGTAGGTGGCTATGTTATCTTTGAATTTCCTTGGTAAAAGATCTGTAGTCACAAGAGGTGAAGAAGGGTACTTGCTAAATTTAGAGAATAAGATTTGGTCAGTATGTGACAGGCGTCCATTAAAATCTCCCGCCAACAGAAAAGTGGCTTCGGGGTATTTATCAAAAAGTGTTTCCAATGTCACTTGGATTTCCTGCCATCTCTGATCAACCAAATTTCTCTTATAGATTGGGCATAAGTAGATATTGATCACTACTATCGTTTCCTCTGCTGTTTGCAACTTTATAATCAGCATGAGTGACGACTGGATGTCAATTTTTTCGGCCTGAAAATTTATGGCTAAGGAAACAAAGGTAGCCAAGCCTCCTTGCGGTCTACCATGTGATAACGAGTTCTGTGTGGCATTCAGGTAAAAGCCCTTGTATCCTGTTAGATAGAAGTCCTCACAGGCCCATGACTCTTGGAATAGAAGGATGTGGCTGCCATTTATATAGGCAACAAATGATGGATCTGTCAGTTTGGATTTAATACCAGCCACATTCCATGATAGTAGTGTAAGAGGCCGCTTTGTGTTTCCCTCAAGTCATGATTTCTCTTGCGTGGTTAATCCTGGAGAATCCAAATGGGGGTGCACGCTGCGTGGAGGGGCAGTAGGGTGAAAAAAGGCAGTGATTTTTGATTGTTTGCATTTCAGGTTCAAGTTGTCACATGTCACAGGAGCAGCCAGTGGCTGGCATCTCGCTTTATTGGCCGAGGGAGCCGGCGTTTGTTCGTAGACAGTTTCCGGGTCATGTGGCCAGCATGACTAAGCTGCTTTCTGTCAAAACAAAACAGCGCACGGAAACACCGTTTACCTTCCCGCCGGAGCGGTACCTATTTATCTACTTGCACTTTGACGTGCTTTCGAACTGCTGGGTTGGCAGGAGCTGGGACCAAGCAACAGGAGCTCACCCCGTTGTGGGGATTCAAACCGCCGACCTTCTGATCGGCAAGTCCTAGATTCTGTGGTTTAACCCACAGTGCCACCCGCGTCCCCTAGTACATGGGTAGACGAGTCTAAAAAGCCCACGACTCAAATTTTCACAGCTCTCTAGCAGCTAGGATGGCTCATTTACCAGAAGTAATGTAATTAGTGTTAACTCTGGAAGTGTATACTTGAGTCTTACCATACTAAGCCTCAGCAGCAAAAGTAGCAATATTCACTAAAATGTTTTTCTTTTAAAAATAAAAAAAATCAAATACTTTATTATATGCACTTCACAAGTAATGATAAGAGTAGAAGAACGGCCTGCTTTGTGGCTAGGCAACATAGTTGCAGATCAGGGGATCGTGGCCTGCTGTGAAACCTACAAGGTGATATTAGATAGCCCACTTATGCATACCCGCCAACATTTCTCCAATGAAAACAGGGACGTCCCATTCCATTATGATCATTTTACTGTTTATACCCCACACATCTTATTGGGTTGCCCCAGCACTCTGGACAGCTTCCAACACATATAAAAACATAATAAAACATTAAAAAATGGGACACTTGGAGGGTATGCTTATACCTAGTGCTTTTTTTCTGGAGGGACGCAGGAGTACGCATACACCTAAACATTTTGTAAATCTAAGTTTGGCCTCATTGAGGGGCAGTATTTCAGTATGAGTAGGAAAACAAGAGTACCCCTAAACATTTTTTGGGGGGGAAAGCACTGCTGATACCCCATCATTGAAATATCCAAACTGTCTTTAGGCAGAGGTTGTGTCTTACTAGCACCAAGAAGCTTAAAATCAATTCAGCAGCATGCTCCATCACCTTTTTAAAAAAGCCCTCCAAAACGTATTTTTACAGGAAATGGCATTTGCCAGTTGTACGATTTGTCATACAAGACATGATCTAAGAAACGTTAAGCACTTTTTAAAAGCATTGTTAAATGAATGAGTATCTCTTCACTCCCACTGAAATTGATTAGATTTAAAAGTTATTAATGTTGGATGTAGAATGCCTGTTTTGTTTTCTTAGTGCATGTATTAACCAGACTACAATCTATGACTGTTTGTGTAAGATTAAGCAGATGGGAGTCTCTTTGTGGGCCTTTTGCACTTTGACTTCTTCAGTGCAGATGAAATTCCCTATGGAACATGATCTGACTGACACCCCTGCAAACTGAATTCCTTTTCTGACATAGTTATTCAATATCCAAGTGACAAATCTCATGCCCTTTGCACATAACTAGAGGTCAAGAACATTGATAGTGTGCCAGAGGCACCTAATGAGTGACACCAAAGCCCACCATCTTGGTTTTTATAATACTTTTCTGCATGTTTTTGGGCTTGGTGGTGGAGTGGGAACTTGTGAGAAGTTTTATCAAAAATAATTGAGGATAGTTTTATCAGAAACCATAGACAGATATAGTGGTGTGAACACAGGGAAGTGTCTGGATTCTGTGCAAAACACAAAACAATGCTGCACACTATAGAAATCTGTGTGGTTTGGTTCTTCTTTGTATTCTAGCCACACACTTTAAATACAAGGGCATCAGCAGCATATTTGCAAATTGTTGGTGAATTGTTTGTTGCTCTTTTGACAGGTATATAGTACCGCTCTCCAAAAAGGAGAATGACCAGTGTTAAGAAGTTCATATGTGAGATCGCCATCCCGGAGTAACATGGAATAAATCCATTAAGGCTACAATCCTATACACTTTTACTTGGGCATAAACCCTGTTACACTCAGTGGGGCTTACTTTTGAGAAGACATGCTTAGGATTGCACTGGATGTAAATGTCAAGAGAGAGCATTGCAATCTTGTGAGCATTTTTTTTACAAAAAAAAGCAGTTTGATACACATCCCTTCTTATAGTTTTCTGTTGCAAGCAAATTCCAGCTTGAATTTTGTTACTTCCTAGAAAAGTCAGATATTGGGAAAACTCATTCTTATGTGTTTGTTAATGTGCTCACCTGTGTTTTTTCTTTCTTTCTGACCCAGATTTGTGGCTGCTTCTAAAATTAGGTTATCTACCTTTTATATGTTATGCACGTAAAGTGTGAATGTGACAGATGTGTTTGCAGGCATGTGTAGATCGTCCTCAGAACTAGTTGTGATTGACTCTTGGTTCCTGTGGGTTACGTGCTTAGCAAACTGGAGTTTGCTGCTGCATTACACATATTCAGTTTCTTCATGTAGGAATTGTTTCTAGTAGATGCTGGCAGGCATGTTTGTTTTTAAAACTATTTTATATATCTATGAGTCAATCTCCTCTTGAGGACCTATGTAAAACAAAAAGGGTGGTCATTTTCGTAAGTCTATGTGAGGATTCCGATTCCTGATTTGATTATTTGGATTCAGGATCTGAATTGAATACAGTGGAGGAACTGGTGGAATACATGCTCAGATTTGCATGATGTGAGGATGAATGTTTTGAGCAGAGCAATTCTAGATAGATGTAGAATGGACCAACAATAATAACCAGAGAAGAGACAGTTGCTTTAGCAGAGGTAGATGATAATAACATTAGAAAAACCCTGCTGCATCAAACCAAAGGCCTATCTGGACAAGCATCCTCTTCTCACAGTGGCCAACCAGAGCATTAACCAATATTTGATCGGAAAAAAACACTTTTGTTTCTTTCTCCTTCTTTCTTTCACCCTTCACATAATATAATTGAAATTATGTCCTTAAGAGGTTTGACTTTGCCCTTTAAAAATTAACTCTAGTTACAATAGAAAATCAAACTGTCCTCTTAGTTTTACATTAAACTTTTGCATTCCCGTTTAATAAAACATATATTGAAATACTATTTTAAATAAACAAGTTTGTTGTTTAGTTGTGTCCAACTAAATCATGCCTAAAATTGTGGTTCACATCATCCTAGCAATTCATGGAGTATGTCTCATGGATTTTCCTCTGCTTAGAGACAGAAAAAGGAGAGCAACATAACTTATTGGACACCATTTAGTTTCCTTTGAAATAAGTTCTGTGCCTCCTGCAGAAGATGTTACGGTTAATTAGAAATGCAATTATCTGATTATAGATTGGTTTTATGAAATGTAACGTCTGCCCCCACCCCCATTAACTGAAGTTAATATATCCCATTTGTTCATGATTCTAATTATCTGGATATTTTGGATTGCCTATAGGACACTTAAGGAAAATAGGTGGAATTGTGCTCACTTTGTGAAATGGCACGATTGCCTTCCTCAAATGCCGATACAGAGTTTGGTGGGAACAACAGGAGAATATCTCTTTTATTAGCCCTTGCTTCTGGTAATAATTTATACAGCACTAAACAGAGAGATGTAAGAAGAAGAAAATGCATTTTTTAAAAAGAAAAGAAAGAAGTATGCAAATACAAAGTGATTAGATGACTTAGGCAAAGTAACACCAGCCTTGTAGACCTTCTCTGTCTGATACTAGTAAATCCACAGGCAACCTCCCATAACTGTTGTGTTCATGCATAGTGAATTAAATACAGTGGTACCTCAAGTTACATATGCTTCAGGTTACATATGCTCCAGGTTACAGACTCCGCTATCCCAGAAATAGTGCTTCAGGTTAAGTACGGTACTTTGTTTCAGGATGAGAACAGAAATCGGGCTCCGGCGGCACGGCAGCAGCAGGAAGCCCCATTAGCTAAAGTGGTGCTTCAGGTTAAGAACAGTTTCAACACATGAAACAAGGTTATAATTTGCTGATAAATTTTATTGTTAAGAATGCATTATGCGGGAGATGTGGGGAAGTCCGATAGAATTCTGAAATAAGTTGACGAAATGGTTGAGATTTTCTGTCTTTTCTTTTCTTTTTACTGTTTATGTTTTTTCTCTCCTATTTGTAACCTGGAAAAAATGCAATAAAAATTATTATAAAAAAAAGAACAGTTTCAGGTTAAGAATGGACCTCCAGAACGAATTATGGTAAGTACTTAACCTGAGGTACTATGCCTTCATTACAATCCAACATCCTGGCCAGCTCTACCCTTTGCACAGCAACTACAGCGTTCTTCAGGGAGCTGCACAGAACCCTGGTAAAAAAGCAAGGACAGAGCCTCCATTCTTTCATCTGGCTCAGCATACAGCACACTTGGTTCTATTTCCTATCCTCACCATGGAGCTGTTCCTGCATTACAGTAAGGACTGCTTCATTATAAGGAGCTGCAAATGCCGTGGTGCATTGTCCAAATTATACAGAGGGTCACGATTAAATTTAACATGGCATCAAATGCAGAACAGCTTGGGGTGGATTTCATGGAAATCCATGATCAATGTTAACATATGTATTACCTCGATTACATTGTGCTGCCTGAGGCAAAGCCCCAGGATCAACACTTTAAAAAGTCTTGTTGCTAATTAAACTCCTGTTTCATCTACCCACCCTCACACCTTTCCTTTCTAAGGCTGAAATCCTATGCATGCTTACCTGGGAGTAAGTCCTATTTAACTCAGTGGGGTCTACTTCTGAGTAGTCCAACAAAGGATTTTTCTGTATATCCTTTTCCCTCCTGCCTGCCCATTAGCCTGCCCATCTTTCTCAGTGCACACACACACACACACACACACAAACACACAGAAACCCCTTGCTATACTTAGGGGAGAGAAGCCCTAGGAGTTTGGACTGGAAGGGAAGGGGAAGGGGAAGGAGGAGAATGAAAAGGACAAGGAAGGGAAGCCAAAAGGATGGAGGGGAAGGCAGAAGAATAGTGGAAAAGGTAAAAGGAAGATGAAATGGCAGAGGGAGAAATCAGAAGCAAGAAGGAAAAGAAAGAGGTAGGCAGACAGAAAGCATTGTAAAGTGAAAAAAACAAAGTAAGCTGAAAAGTGGGCACATCAATATATTATTAATAACAAACAAACAAACAAATTTATACAAAAACAAAGGCTGTCACAGTGGCCATAGCAACCACTGCTTCCTTTGCCTGTATCCTCTGATGGCCTTAACATTTTGCACAGCCTGCAACAAGCCGATTCTGTGATGGCTCACTTTGCCCAGTGGCTGGGATAGCTCTTTTCCATGAGTTGTGTCACAGGACTTTTTCAAACGCTCTTGTGCAAGGGGTGCTGCATGGGAGCTGCCACTTACTTCCTGCCAGTCCACATGGGAAGCTGATCAAAACATTCCCACAGCAAGCCATGTGGAGGTGGGGTTTGGAAGCAGCCACTTTGAATACGCATGATGGGGTGAGCTCCAGTTACTCTCTCCCAGCTTCTGCCAACCTAGCAGTTCGAAAGCACACCATTGCAAGTAGATAACTAGGTACCACTGTAGCGGAAGGTAAATGGTGTTTCCATGTGCTCTGGCTTCCATCACGGTGCTCTGTTGCACCAGAAGTGGTTTAGTCATACTGGCCACATGACCCAGAAAGCTGTCTGTGGACAAACACCAGTTCCCTCAGCCTGAAGTGAAATGAGTGCCACACCCCATAGTTGCTTTTGACTGGACTTAACCATCCAGGGGTCCTTTACTTTTACCTTACCTTTACTTCTCTATGAGCATTCCCTGTCCAGCACAAGTTTGCCTGCTTTGTTTCCTATCATTTTTCACATCAAACATTATCTTATATGTGAAACATATAGAGTCACATATAAAATTCTGCTTGACATCAATCATGCTTGTAGAACCAGCTATTTGTATTGACTGGGTCAGTCAAATAATGCCTTTACTGGGACCAGTTGTGGGGCAGAGAACTTTCAAAGTTACAAGAACTCTTTCTTAGGTTGGATGCTCAAAATATTATGTGTGGAGGTTTTTGGGAAAGGATATGCAATTTGCAGTTGTACAGTTTGTTTCAGGCCTAGTTTTCACCAGCAGAAATTGTGTCAAGACTTGGAGATGGGCAGAGCAATCTAACCCCCCCCCCCTTACACTGGCTGGGTGAGGGGTTGAATGAGGCAAATGTGTCTCTTCACCCAACTCTCCTGGTTGAGTCAGCCTCCTGTCTACCATTGTCAATGGAATAGCCCAACTGTCATTCCATTGGTATGACCCTCCTATTTCTACTTGCAGAACAAATGGGTGGGCCATGGGCAGGAATGCAGTTGGTAGACTGCCTACCATTGGCAAGCAGTGAAAGGCCCCCAAATTGAGCTTTCTGAAGGTGGATAGTGGAGATGGGATGCCCCAGGATCTGTTGAATCCTGAGCCAGGCTCAGTGTTGTTGTGGGACAGCGATGGACTCAGTTTGGTCCCAACTATCCTGTCCCTTACTTCTGCCACGGCTGCTATGAGAAGCAGGGCTGTGGATTTGGTAGTGGTTCTGCCAATCTGCAAATCCCCATCAGTGGAAACGGGGAATTAGAATTGTGCCCTGATATGACAACTCTTCCAGCAAGGGAAGGGTGTTTTTACTGGAGTGGGGAGAGATTCAGCTGCTCAGTCCCACTCCCTTGCCTCAATGAATTTTCAAGGGAACTCCATCTCCCATCAGCACCAGAAAGCATGGCCAAAGGAAGATGGAAGTTATAACCAACAGCATACAGAGACCCACAGGATTCCTGCCCTGGCAGTACTAGATTTGAATGTAATTTTATTTTTCAGAATATTATTTAGGCCACTTTGAGAACCTCTCAGGGATGTAAAGCAGCATGCATATAAGAATTCAAAATAAGTAACACACACTCTTTTATAGAAAAACATTCATTGTACATAGAAAATAAGCTCAGGGAGAAAGATTTGAGCCTAGCCATCTCCTTGACTTTGGAACTTTTTTATTTTAGAAGAAGAAAAAATGATGACTAAGGGGAGACATGATAAAGGAACATGAAATTATGTATGATATTGAAAAAGTGGCTATAGAATTTCTCTCTCACACACACAACACATTAGATCTTGAAGTCAACCAGTGTAATTGATGGGCAGTAGATTCAAGATGGATAAAAGAAAGAAAAGTACTTTGTCACATAATACATAATTAG
The DNA here is from genome assembly GCF_964188305.1 of Podarcis bocagei. Lineage (NCBI taxonomy): Eukaryota > Metazoa > Chordata > Lepidosauria > Squamata > Lacertidae > Podarcis > Podarcis bocagei. The sequence goes on from NC_138126.1 coordinate 75,255,746, forward strand.
TTTTACTGCCATGAGATGTGGTGAGGGCCATTGGTTTCAATTGCTAGTAAAAAGGAATTAGACAGATTCATAGTGGATATGCCTCTCAGTGGTTATTAGCTGTGATCACTGTTCCTGGCAACCTTTAAATTATTTGCTATGGGAATATGTGGCTGGTTTTAAATGCTTTAAATGTGTGGAGCATTTTAATTGTATTGTTGTGCTGCTTTGTTGCTACCCCAAGCTCTTTGGGAGGGAGAATGGAATAGAAATGAACTAACTAAACAGCTGTATGGAACCACCAGCTTCTGAATACAACCAAATGCAAGCTTCTGAAAGAGAACAACAGTAAAGGAAGGCTTTTGCAATTGTGCCCTGCTTGCGACTATCAATAAATAACTGGCTGGCTAGCACTGGATGCATGTTCAAGGTGGGCCTTTGGCTGAGTCTAACAGGGCCCTTATTATGCTCTTATGACTGAATTTCATTAGCAAAGTTAGCAGAACTCACCAGATGGGGCAGAGCTGCTATCCTGGCTTCCTGGCAGGTGGGTCACTGCTGAAGTGGCAGGGAGGTTAGTGTGGTGCGAACACACTAGCAGAGCAACTGGCACACTTGCCAGTGTGTTGGCACTGTGCCAACCTCCCTGTTGCCTCATTCCTCCCAGTAAGCAACAGTGATGCAGCTCCAGGGAAATTAGTGCAGTAGCTCCACCCCAACTGGAGAGCTATTTATGACAATTAGGATCTTCTCACTGTAGGCTACAGAATGACTTGCAGTTGCAGATCTTTGCCTCCACAGCCTACAAGTTGTGCGACCTAGTTGTATACATTGTCTGTTGGTTCAGGGTCACTGAGAAGTAAAAATAACTCACTCAGAGTTTTTAAAAAATATATATATATTGAATGAAAGATAATGAAAAACAGCTAAAATTCCCCACAGAGACACACCACACACAAATTAGACTAACAAAGATAAATGGGGAAAGAACAAAAGCAAGTGATTAGAGTACAGCATGCACTTTTACAATTTTGTTTGAGAGCATCAATTTCTATAGGAGCAACGACCCTGCAGAAAGAGAACTGGAATCAAAGGGCATTATCAAATACTGTGAAACTTACTGCTGTTAGGCACAATTATACTGGAAAAGCTCATGAAACTTCCAATCAAATATTCAATATATACCATCTGCTGCTGAAGGAAATCTTTGATATGGACGTCAGTGATAATTTTATTTTTTGATTTTATTTTTGTTAGCTCAGTGGGCATTTAGACCACCTGAAATAATAATAATAATAATTTATTACGGCCGTAGGCCCATACAGATAAAAACAAGACATAAATAACAGCCTGTGCACGTGGGAAAAAACAGCCGCTAAAACACTACTATAACAATAAAATACTATAAGATGGAATGGCATACTACGCCTTAATTAGCTTGTGGTGCTCCTTGGCAACGCTTTTGGGTAAGGACAGCGACCAGGAACCTAGCCACTTTCAGGGTCGTATGGGTATCCTTATCCTGCAAGATTTGGGCAAGGTGGAATTTTGGTGGGGTACCCTCTAGTTTCTGTATGATTGATCCCAACAAATTTGCCCGTGGCACCTTGAATAAGGGGCAAGTGAACATAATGTGCTGAAGCGACTCCGGCGTCTCCTTATCACATTCGCACATGGCGGAGGCTTGGCCCTTTGAGAATCTATGTCTCAGGACATTGGAGGGAAAAACGTTAAACCTCGCTTTGGTGAAGGCCAGCCTATGGGCAACAGTCGAAAGGGAGGAGAGGTATGATGGAACGCAGTAAGTTAAAGTGATACCAATGTTCTGGGGCGAACAAACACCTCCCCCCAGCGTATAATTTCGCTGTAAATCGATGTCATCCAGTCTTTGGCGGATCAGTCTTTGAGCAGTGATTTGATCTAGTTTTAGGGAATCTAAGGGAGAGATTCCATAGCTCAGGAGTTTGGCATGAATTCTACTAGTCCAAAGGCTGGAGAATTCATCTCGCCATAAGCATTGGACAAGGTAATGGTCTGGTAATCTATGCCACAATGATAACCAATAATTGAAGACTTGCTTCCACAGGCAAGTTTCTAAGGATGTGATCTTCAATTCTAGTCGCACGGCTGCGTTGCTTACGCACAGGGGGAGCATTAGGAGCCGACGTAGGAATTGGTTTTGCAGAGTCTCAAGAGGAGCAAGGTCTGTCATCACGGCCCAGAGCGGGGCAGCATAAGCAAGCACGGGAACCACTTTTGCCTTGAACACCTTTAGGGCCGAGGGAACATGCAAAGCTCCATCCGAAAAGAAAAATCGGAGGAGTGCATATGACAGAGTTTTGGCCTTGTTAAGTAGGTGTTGAATATGTGCTTTCCACCCCAAATTGTATTGAAAAATAACTCCTAGGTATTGAAATTTTAGGACTTGCTCTATTTTTGCTCCACCAAGCTTCCATTCGTATAATCTCCGATTTCTGGCGAAAATCAGAATCTTAGATTTAGCATGATTGATGGTTAATTGGTTGAGTTGACAATACGTGGCAAAGATCTTCAGAGCTCTGGTTAGTCCAACACGTGTATAAGATAGAATTACCGCGTCGTCCGCATATAAAAGGAGTGGACAGCGGTAATCTGCTAGTCTAGGCGCATGTGTACTTGGAGATGAGTTGACTAGGGGTGCTTGCATGTCGCTGATGAATAGATTGAATAGGCAGGGAGCCAATATACATCCTTGGTGCACTCCCTTGTTTATTGGTATTGAATTTGTGAGGTCGCCCGCAGGAGTAAGTCTCACTCTGGCAACGGTACCTTCGTGGAGCTGACTTATAAGCCATAAGAGTCTTCTATCGATGCCCTGTTTCGCAAGTTTCTCCCAAAGAATATTTCTAGGAACGCTGTCAAAGGCTGCCTTAAGATCTAAGAAGGCAGCACACAGGTAGCCCCAGGGAGGGGAGGAGTACTTCCGTGCCAGATGGTAAAGAACTATCGCATGATCAGTTGTAGAGCGTTTAATTCTGAACCCTGCTTGTTCGTGGCCAATCTGGTTAGTCTCATCTACCCATCGCAATAGTTTCGTCAGCAAAAAGCTGGCATAAATTTTCCCTATGATCGAAAGGAGGCTGATGTTACGGTAATTTTCCGGCTCCGTTGGAGAACCTTTTTTATGAATTGGTACTATAATGGCCTCCTTCCATATTTTGGGGATGAGACCAGAAGCGTTGATTGCGTCGAAGGTTTTGGCCAAGATGCCAGCCCACCATTTTGGGTGTAGTTTGATGGCTTCAGCAGGGATCAGGTCGGGCCCTGGGGCTTTGCCCGATTTCAGATGGGCTATTAGCTTGGCTATTTCATCAGGATCAGTGGGAGGCCAAATAGGTAGGTGGGAAAACAGATGCATCAGATGGTCGGAGGGAGCATCTGCCTGTGAGAAACATTTCTTCAGGAACAATTCCCATGTCGGTGCAGGGATGAGACCAACTGAAATTTAATCTGTGCACATCAAACACAGGGAGGAAAATACAAATCATTTTTCTGAAGAATACAGGAAGCTCCTTTATTCAGAGTCAGACCACTGGTCAATCTAGCTCAGTATTGCTCACGGTGCCAGAAGATCTCCAGAGTTTCATACAGGAGACACTCCCAACTGGAGGTGTCAGGGATTAAACCAAAGCAAATGCACTAGCACTGAACTACATCCATTGAACTTCCCTTCTCACCTCCAACTGATATGAGAGGCAGGGCTGTCATATATTTAAAATAGACACCCCCACCGTTAACTGCACCAGCTTTGAGGGTTTGTGGGTTTTTTTATACAATCAAGTGGTGCATAAATTTTGTAAACCAAATAACAGTTAGTCACTGAGAACCCATCAGAATAAGTGCTTTCAGAACTGTAGCAATCATAATTTACAACAACGTGGGACAGAAAGAAGTAATTGAATTTTAATCTGTGGAATGGAATCTCACCCTGTCCCTACACCTTCTCTGGTTAAGCAGTTTGTCATAAATATGCATTTGCAAGAGTAATAATTGTGTAAGCCCATGTATAAAATTGCACTTGACAAACGTCTACAGACCTAATTCTGAGAATCTATTAGATTTCACTTCTTACATCTCATCTAATTTCTGCACATCTATGAATCTTATCTAATAACCATTTTAAAATGGTCATAATGGCCACAGTATTTCTAAGAGGGGCACTGGAAATGGAAAAGACTGAATGAATTCTTGGAATGAATACTAAGCCTTGGGATACATGGTTGCTAATATATCCTGAGTGAGCCAATTAAGACTTGTCGCCAAAGCAAGGCCTGTGGGAAGGTAGGGAATTGCTATGCTGGGGCTCAGTCTGGATCCCAGTATCTTCTACATGAGCCAAGGCACAAATATGAGATTGGAGTGACCATGTGTCCTCTATAAAGTAGAACACTCCTTTTTGAAGCTTTCAAAGATCAGGCCTTCACTTGAAGGAATCCTGCATTTCAGGGGCTCTTTGAAAACCTGTTTGTTCATTCTTCTCTCTCTCTCTCTCTCTCTCTCTCTCTCTCTCTCTCTCTCTCTCACACACACACACAGAGAGAGAGAGAGAGAGAGAGAGAGAGAGAGAGAGAGAGAGATGCTATGTGAAAGACAGGATCTCAATTATTAGAGAGATCTCAACCAAATTTTTCTTTGCTATTCCTCTAAAGGAAAGTTAGTTAAAGAGCCTTTCACTCTGTGAGTCAGTGAGCAGAGATTATTTTGGTGCCCCTTCAGCCCTTTTCCCCAGCAAGATACAGATTTATTGTTGAAAATGAATTGCTGGCCAATGGTCCCTGTCAACAGAAACTCCTCAGGTTTCCTGAAGGCCAACTACATGGATGTCTTTAAGCTTTTCCTTGATTGCTTTGGTCTTGAGGAAAATTCCCCTTCTGAAACTACTATTTGCATTGGGAGGAAATTCTCCATCGGTTCCAATGTTCTTAAAGGTAAAGGAACCCCTGACCATTAGGTCCAGTCATGACTGACTCTGGGGTTGCGGCGCTCATCTCGCTTTATTTGCTGAGGGAGCCAGCGTACAGCTTCCGGGTCATGTGGCCAGCATGACTAAGCCGCTTCTGGCAAACCAGAGCAGCGCACGGAAACACCGTTTACCTTCCCGCCGGAGCGGTACCTATCTACTTGTTATTTATCTACTTGTTCTTAGCCCAAACTAAATTCAGAAGAGGGATTTTTTAAAAAAAGAGGAGTGAATGGAAATAATTAAATTCCCCACCATTTATGCTCTAATTATCACCCCGACTCCACTGAAGCAATTTGCATTTAAAAACAACAACACCTTCATATTAACTGCAAATGCACATTTGATGCCACTTCTGCTTTGGCCCCAGAGTAGCTCTTGTCTCTTTATAACTTTTGTCATTGTTGATCACTATTAGTTAACATTGATACCTGCAGCTTGTCAGATTGCTTCTCTGTAAACCAAGCAGGAAGCGATTAGCAGTTGACTCATGTGTTGTATTCATTTATATTATCCCTTAAACAACAGAGATCCATTTTGAAGAGCCCATTTCAATATGAAAGGAACAGGCAAACCTATAAATGGAGTACCAAAAGAATGAGATTATTCACATTTTAACATTCTAATGTGCTTGCTAAATTGTTGCTCAGAATGAATGGAGTTAATTCTTTATCTTTATGGTAGCACGAACTCACTCAACTTAGAAATTTGTTTTTTGAAAGTCTCGAACTCACTATTAATTTTATTTAAGGGAAAATGTCAACGTGATAATGAATAATTTATTCATACAGTGCATTAACACTTGAATTGGAAGTGCAACTTGCAATGTAGGAAGTGGGAAAATGAAAATGAAAGATGCATGGCGAGGTGGAAGCTCACAAACGCCGGCTCCCTCAGCTTGAAGCGAGATGAGCATCACACCCCATAGTCGCCTTTGACTATACTTACCAATCACGGTTTCTTTGGAAATATTTGTTTTACTATATAACACTCTCATGAGGTACATAGACTGTAGTTTTTAGAGATGGACAACATTCTAACAGCACACTTGATGCAATGTAGAGTACATTGAAGAATTCCAGTTGAGAGATTAGAGGCTCATGTAATAGTGTGGGCTCATCATCCATGTCCATTAATGGTCATAGCTGGTGGGCCAGCCAAAGATAGTTGAAGACATTCTGTACAACTAAGTCTCCAGCAAAGCTGGATCTCAGAGCAGGGGTGTAGCTAGCTGCTCCGGCACCCGGAGCAGCGGGGGCGGGGTGAGCCGTCCATGGGGGCACCACAGCAAGCTGCCCACAGAGTCCGCCTGGCAGACGCAAGCCCCATGCTGCCATTTCAGGCAGCGCGGGGCCCCAAGCCACCATGGCACTCCCAGGAAAGATGTGGGGCCTGGGCACGCTGCAGGCCAGACCCCACGGTAAGTGCCACCCCCCTGCAGTGTGCCATTTTGTCACCCCCTCAGGGATAACACCTGGGGCAAACCGCAGCCCCTGCACCCCCCGTCCTACACCCCTGTCTTAGAGTATTCCCACTCTGCAACCTGTTCCTTCAGGGGAATTGCAACCTCACCTAAAACGTGTGGCTTACCTAATTCTCAAAACTGGAAATCAGCAACCCAGATATCCTCCACCTTATTTGGATTCAGTCTCAGTGTACTTGCTCTCACCCAACACATCATGGTGTTAAGAAAGCAGTCTAGCCCCTGGATCAGATGACATGAAGAGGTGGATCTGGGTGCCATTGACATACTAATGAACTCCAGATCCCCTAATGAATTTCATTTGGATGTTAAACAGCATGGGGACAGGCACTCCACAACATAACTTTGATGACCCATGCAGCCAAAAGTAGCAATACATGGTAGCCCACCAGAACTTTATATGCTTTCTTTTTTTGTTGCCTGCCACTGCAAAAAACATAGAGTTTTCCAGCAACTGAGCTGCTGAGCTAATTTCAGTTTTGTAGGTGACAATTTGCACAGGACTTTCCCTTGTGATTTTGAAAGTGAGTTTTTAAAAGATCCATGTTTTCAAGCACTAATATCCCGTTAATCTGTTTGCATGAAGAAACCTTCCTGAAACTCTTGAGGTTAACATCACCTAATCCTCTTTTAAAAAAAAATGAACAAAGTCATGTTTCCTTTTAATTGCTATGTTGAAAAGAAATTTAAAAACTGTTGCAATCCAGTGAGTTTCAAATTATTTGTGACCAATAACCAGAAGCCTGAGCCTTTCATGTGGAATATATTGGTAGTGACAAAAGTGCAATATCCAGTGAAGCAGGCTTTCAAAAACAGGAGGTTGTTGTCTCTCTTCATTAGATTAGGAGCAATGCAATTGCGGCTAGCTTTTGTGCTCAACGACTTTTCAGAATGACATTCCTGTTAAGTAATTATAAACATGGTGTACATAACCTGATGTTTTATCAAGTTGCACATTAGTCACAACAATACAGCCATTCCCATCATAGGAGCCCTTTCATTCACTTACTATGCTGTGGGAAGCAACACATTATATATGAAATTAACATTGTATTGTTTGGTCTCATTCTATAATCTACAGTGGTACCTCGGGTTAAGTACTTAATTCGTTCCAGAGGTCCGTACTTAACCTGAAACTGTTCTTAACCTGAAGCACCACTTTAGCTAATGGGGCCTCCTGTTGCCGCCGCACCACTGGAACACGATTTCTGTTCTCATTCTGAAGCAAAGTTCTTAACCCAAGGTATTATTTCTGGGTTAGCGGAGTCTGTAACCTGAAGCGTATGTAACCTGAAGCATATGTAACCTGAGGTACCACTGTAAAAGCCTGTATTTTGAATTAAGTTTCTGAGATAGCAGAAGGACCATCCACATGTGGAAACAGAGGGATCACTAAAAACATGCCTCTGTCCTAGACTTGTTTTGTCCTTAGCTGAAAAATGGATCGCCCTCATCTTCCTTCATTTTGTTATTCCCATGGCAATTGCTCACTGAGCATTTTTACAACACCCAAAGCCTATACAATTTTTCATTATTTTATTCTTTTGCATACATTTCAATATTTGCCATCAAATTATATTACAAGAGCTGCATTAAGCCAGTCATAATGTCGTATGGCAAGCCTTCAAGGAATACAAATTTTCCACAGTGACAAATCAATGAGTATAATTGCTTGATTGTAAAGCTGAGTAAAAGACACTGGAATGGATTTTTTTTTTGCAGAATCATAATAATTACTTTTCTGTCCAGTATATTAAACCAATCAGCAATTATAGGTGTTTTTGATAGGTGAACTGAACGTTTGCTGTGTTCATCGTTTAGCTGCAATAGGTATCCTCTCAAAAAGGCATTTTCCCCTCAATAAATATGCTGTCCTCATAAAATTATTGTGGGCTTCTCAGGTATATTTCAACCTTTCTCACTGGTGTCAGTTTTCAAAGTCTTTTCAATCACTTTTCTTGCAACTACTATCTTGTTGATTTGCTTCTGTGAATGGACTCGCGTGGATCTACAGTCCAAAAGCAGGAAGTGATAGAATGATAGATAGCAAAGAGCATCAGTATGCAAATCATGTGTTTCCAAGCAGAAAATGGGATGCTGCAGATACACAGAAAGCAATGACTAGAAAAGGCACAATTCTTATTGCATCAAGACTTGAGCATCCCTCACAGACTGTAGCACTTGCCTTATATGTCACACGCTGACTCATGAGAAACTAAAGATCTGATCGCTAAGATTCAATCTTTGTTTGGGGGTCTACTGACTTTGACCTGGAATCAAGATTGAATCAAGGAAACTTGCTTAGGAGACTCACCACAGAAATTGTTTAGCCCCCAGCCTTCAAATGCTCCATATGGAGAAGTTGATGTATATAGGTCAGGGCTGTGACAGAATGCTTGTGTGGTCAGCCCACTTATAACATCTCTTCTAAAAACTCCCAGGTGTTTAGATCTGCTATAGTTGTGATTTTACAAAGCTCTGCTGATTATGTAGTTCTTTATGCAGCACACTATTAGTACTCACTGTGGAACAATCCAACAAAAATAGGGTTCAAAATATGCGAACTTGAGACAAGAAGAACACACAAGGCACCATTTAACTTTATCAGTGTTTGAAGAAAAAAACCCTTTCGTGATTTTTAATATAGTGCTTGGTCTCTTTGTGTACACACAAAGGAAGAGGGACAACTGCTCAGATTCTTTTATAAATTACTACTCCCCATAGAAAAACAATACATGCAGCTGTTGAAGTCCTACCAAATGCCGGGTGCATATTTTGGTGTAATATAAAAAATGAAAGTGCTTTTCTACTTTGGATCAAACCCAGAATATGGGCAAGCCATTTCTTCCTGAAATGCAGGGAGTTTTCATGCCAGCACCAAATGTTCTTGGAGGTGTCCATCATGAATCCTGAAACTCTGCATACTTTGGGGAGTTTTCATATGGTAAACCAGGTCTGCATGTTACATCTGGCCCCTGAGAAAACACCTTCCATGTGGATCCCTAACACACCCACCCTGCTTTTAGAGAAGAAAGGATTGGCCTTGCAGGGTGAGTGAAAATGTCCTGAACAGAGGATTCCAAACTTTGCCTGTGTGGTCTTCAATGTTAAGAGTCATTCTGCAATCTTGCTCTACTGCATTCCAAGTACCTCTGACACAGCAAGTTCTGCATAAAAGCAGGCATAAACCTAGATTGACTACTTCCAGGCTTTGTTTCATGTGTTCCCAGGATCTTCAGGAGGCTCTTAGCAAGATCTCTATAGAAGGAAGTATATATTTGAAATATCCAGTTAACAAAAATTATATACCACTTGATGGTAAGAAGAAAACCTTTAAGCTGTTTACAAAAAATATCCTCCCTGTGTGTGTTGCAGAGAGGCAGCCCTTATTTCTTGATATTTCTTATCTATAATACTGTTGCTGCAACATCCTGGCTTTGTGCCGATTGTTTTGAAATCTTATCCTTTTGAATGTCTTCCAATATTGGGATGCCCTCTTGGGTTTCAAATTCTATCAAGGGAGCATTTTTCTCTGCAGCAGTTGGTCAAGGGAAATGCATTTTCCAATTGTTGCTCTGATGAAGGTTTCTGTTCAGCTCTCCACGGCTGAGGAAAGTGATGCTACATGATGAAACGAAAGAGAAAGGCAACAAGCATGGTATTCCTAGGACACTGGACTTCATTTGGCTATTGGGTAGGAAAAAAATGAGTGGCTAAGTAGAAGCAGCAAATCAAGTCCAAGGGGACTTAAAAGACACATAAGGAAAGATGCAAGTTCAAATTCCTTCTGGTAAGATAAGTGAAGAGAACTCCAAGTTGTATACATGGCAGAAAGGCTCATAGCTGTACAGTTCACAGAAGCAATGTGGAAAGGGCCTCTCAATTTTAATATTTTACCTAAGACATCAAGTCAGATCCTACTAACCGAAACGTGCAGGTTATTTGGAAAACAACCCACCATGATTATTATGGGTGTGCTGTTGGGTCTGCCAAGCAGGAGCTATAAATAGGCATTGATGTGGCACAGTGCTGATTATTTCACTATCGCTTTAATAGATCTCCTTTAACCTGGTGCGAAATTGACTTTGGAAATGTCTCAACTGAACAAACAGCTCTCTTCAGCAAACAGTATGGAACCCACATATATGTAGTAAATGCTAGTATCTCCATGTCAGTGGAAAGAAATGGTCTGTCGGTAAAATGTCAGCTGGTGACAGAATTAACTGATCAGGTTAGAAGCATCCGTAAGGGCTGTTACTCAGAGGAATAGTTGATGGATAATTCCCCCAAGGTAGCTCTAATCGCTTGATGACTTTGGCATTGAGAAGGATTGCTTCTGTATGTTGTGGACATGTTGTTTGGAAAATGCCAAGCAGGTACATTTCCAAATGATATGAGATTGCATCAGAAAGTGAAAGTTAATTTTTAGGAGGATGCTTGCAACAGCTGCCTGAGGGATGGATTATCTACACTAAATTTAATATTTATTCAGTGCCTGAAAGTGAAATCCCTTGGATTCTGATTGCAATCGGCATTATCAGCTATATGGTTGAATGTGCCTAAGGTATCTTTTCAATCTGATTTCTTCTAGAATATATTTTAGATAGTTTCTTCCTTCATACCTGAAACTGCACTACTTCAGCCTAAAGCTTGTTAGTGGATGTTGTCTTTAGCTTGAACCAGGTGAGCAAAGAGAGAAAGACGACCCTGAGTTCCAATTTTTCATTTACAGGTATTGGGTGACAGGCTTTATGTTTGGGGGGGGGGGGCAGAACTAAGCTACTTGATTGATCAGTTAAGTATTTTTATTTATTTACTTGATTGGGGGTGACAGCTCCCCCTCCCTGCCCAGGGACTGCAACTAGCACAAAATGCTGAAGCAGTGCCTCAATGGGTCTGACTGCACAAGGCCATGTTGCAGCATTTAAAATACATTTAAGTGTTTACACAGGTCAGCCACTGGGCCCAATTAGTCTTGATGTATAAAGTCCTTATAATGGCTTAGGACTCATCTAACTGAAGGTTCATAGCTCTGTTACATGTAGGAGGGCCTTCTCGACAATGGCACCTTGACTTTGAAACATTCTCTCTCCCTCTTGGGGGGTTGGCTTGGATGATGTTCCAAAAATTGTGTAAGCTATAGGGTCTGTAATACAGTGGTACCTTGGGTTACAAACACTTCAGGTTACAGACTCTGCTAACCCGGAAGTAGTACCTCAGGTTAAGAACTTTGCCCCAGGATGAGAACAGAAATTGTGTGGCAGCAGTGGGAGGCCCCATTAGCTGAAGTGGTACATCAGGTTAATAACGGTTTCAGGTTAAGAATGGACCTCCAGAACAAATTAAGTTCATAACCAGAGGTACCCCTGTACTTGCCTTTTTGTCCCCCCACAAATGGGACTACTTCTAGCAAGTGGCTTGAAGCTAGAGCGCACAGTATAATATTTATATGTGCACCACTATTCATATTCTGTCTACACTCATTCCCTTAACATATTTGGGGTTCAGCATCAATCAAGACAATATATTTGGAAGTTTGGGGGAACCTTTGTTTAGCAGGATTGCCTGAAAAACCATTCTAGCAAATGCATAAGCTGTGTTATTTGTATATACAATGAATGAAACAATTTCTATGTGTTCTGATTACTTGGCATTCTCCATGCGGTGGAAAACAATTTGGGGTGAAAAATGAAAAATGATCCCACTAGTGTAACTGCAATCTACTGAAAAGGTCAAGGGAGCATATCAGACTTCAATTACCTCAAATTATCCAGCATGGAAGTTCTGATATCCACATCTTGTCACAAAGAGTAGTCCAAGCACCAAAAATAGAGATGCTCTTATCGTGTTCTGTACAAGTGGCAAGATTCATCACAAGAAGAGCCAATACATTTGGGGGTGCTCAGGCTGGTTGCTATCAAGGCTATGAATTTATTTCCCTCTTTTGAAAGTACCAAGCATATTGCTGCCTCCACTAAGCAGTTTTCTTTAAAATAGCATCACTTTCTTGTGATATTGATTGTGCTCTTTAAGAAGGGGCTTTTTAAAAATTGATCTAGTTTTCTACTGGTGTATCACAGTCCCGAATCACATCTAGTGTGGCTCTTCAGTCTTGCCCAGATTAAAGTGTTGACATTGTCAAAATATTCAAATTTTCTACTTAGGTACACACACACACACACACACACACACAAAACTTGGCCTGAGATCTGCCTTGCTGAATTCAGAGAAGTGTAAATTTCAAAGTGCTTCCGTTTGCATCTTGTATTGGAAAGTGTGATTTACATAAATTTGCCTTTAAATACAAACTGAATCAAATTTTGTCCTCCATCCCCACAACTTTCAGAGAGGATTACATAATAGAAGATAAGCCTATCAAAGGCTGCTGGTCATGATGGCTATATTCTGCCTCTTAACAGTAGCTGATGGTGTGATGTGGCTGCATTGCTCACTTGACTTCCAGCTGAATCACTGCTGTAGAAGTGAGGCAGCCGTGAGGTCAGTGAAGTGCAAATGCACTAGCAGGAGCACCAGATTGATTCTGCCAGCACGACTGCACCACACCAACCTCACACACCACTCCCTCTCTCCATCCAAGTATTTGGCAGTGACTCACCTGGAAGGAGGTTGAGTGAACTCTGCAGTTCATCTGAATACCAGTTGTTCAGAATCACAAGTGGGAAGAATGATGGCTGCTGCAATAATGTCCTGCTTGCAGGTTTCCTATAGGCATCAGGCTGCCCACTATGCAAAAAAGGATGCTGAACTAGATGGGTCCTTATTCCTGTATCTCTTGGCTCCAAATGTTTCCTGCGCCCCCTTCACTAGCTGAAGGGTGTCACCTTCCAAAATCAGAAAAGGTGTCTTTAGCCATATACTTTTTATAAAATTCTGGACTCCCCGGCAATTAGCTTAACAAAGGATGATCAGCCCACGCCCAGAAATAATACATCAAATGAAAGATACAGAGAGAAGGAAGTTCCCTGCTTTCAAGTAGTTAAGCAAGACTGGAGAATGCAGATTCTTACTTGAAAATGGTCTAGAACCTCATAATGAGGTTTGCCATATTTGTGAGCTTGTCACAGGGAACAAAGCAGTCATAAACACGTTGACTCATAGATCCTTATGAGCTCAATAGCAAAATTCCTATACCTGTTTTCCTGATAATAAACACTGTTGAACACAGTGGGACTTTAAGAACAGAGATGCAAATAGAGGGAAATATGTAATAAATATTTTGGCATTTCTATGACATCATCAAGGAAATCTAATACTTTTTGACCTCAATCAGGTGTTTGACTATTAATGAATAATATTAAATATTAAATCCCCCCTCCCCGATGCGAAGTAAAAGTGGTAATTTGTGTCCCTCCACTGTTGCATTTGTTGTTCCTAGAAGTGAGTGAGAAGTACTAATTAGTATTTGAAACTACTTCTGAAACTGAAAACAGTTCAATGGTTTGGCAATTGTAGGAATTGCAAATAGCTGAAAGGTAAAATAATTAATGTAATAATCGACCAAGCAATTATCCTTCCATGTTCTAAGCTAACACTCATTCAATGGTAGCTCTATACAACACTGTTTTGAACTATGGAATGGATGCAGCAGGAAATCTTAATAGATTAATGAACCCCAAGGAACACAGGGGAGTTTGCTTTAAAAAAAGAAACCTGAAACTAATGACAGGGATAAGATGAATAGATTAATGTGATTAGTGCATGATTGAGGACAATGGAAGCTGAATGAAGGAAAACTGAAAGTGTGGATTGAATCTCAGAATTAAGTGGGCATGTAGTGGGCAGGATTTTTCTTTTTTTTAAAAAAAATACTTTAAAGATAAAAGAAGAGCTGATTAAAAGCTATTCAGCACAAATGCTAATTTTCACTGGGCGTGCAGTGTAAGAATCTGTGGAGCAAATTGAAATTCTAAATGCTGGGGAATACTAAAAGCCTCAGTGCTGCAGATTCAATTAAGTGGCTTAGAAACAGACTGTACGTCTCCTGTTTGAGTTCATTTAATCCCCAGCTTCATAGATGTGTGATTTAACAAACTTTTTTCCTTTTCTTTTTTGGCTAATGCACATTCAGAGGGAAAGTTCCTATAGGAGGTGTCTGAGAGACATACCTGCAGCTTGATAAGCTGATAAGAATCCAATGCAATTCTGAGGTTGCTATTTTGCATATTGTATTGAACCTGCATTTTACTTGGAGGTACATTAACCACTCATGTTTAAGGTTATCTGTCGGAGTACTTCCTCTTTTCTGCGTTGAAACTTCACCTGGCACATTAAAGCTTGACATATGGAACTAATGAGCGCTTTGAGTTTCAGCTATTAGAAGCCTACCTTTTAACTGATACCTTTGGAACCGGAAAGTTAAATGTGTAGAATTTCAATCTAAAAGTGCATGCTTTGGTAAAGAATAGCTGTTATGGCCTGTGCATACTAATAGCTCAGTTGATTATGGAGGATCCCTGAGTGAAGCAAGTGTTCAGTCACCATGCAGAGCCCATGCTGGGATTAAAGAATGAATGAACGGAAAGGATTCAGGTTGTTGGGAATACAGCCCCAGAGAGTGTGCCTTTAAGAAGGGAAGGTTGTTTGGCTGATTTACTTGCTGCAAATCAGCACATCTTCCTTTCTGTCTCTGCTCAGTTCTCCTGTGAAAGCATACACACAAATTCCATTAACACTAATTCCAGGAGAATCAATCAGCATTTCAAGACAAAGATGACAGCTTCCCGGTGAGCCTTCAAAATGATTACTTATCCTAATGTTTAACTATACTTTTTTCTTTTACCTAACTATACTTATGTAATGCTGCATTTGAAACGCTGCATTCTCCTCTTCCTTACTTCTGAGGTTCACTTAATAAGCAATAAAATTAGGGTGATCATAGATCAGCATCTCCCCTCCCCCCATGCATGAAGTCAAGAATATTTACTGGACCCAGGATTGGACCCCCTGGAGTATCCTCCCTGTGGTGTATTTGAAATAACTGCTGCTTATGCTAACACAGCCTCACAGGGTTGTTGCAAAGTTAAAAAGAGGAGGGCAATGTGTGCACAGACTTGAGCACCAGGGAGAAAAAGCAAGATCCTAATTTATAATGTAGCACCAGCCCCACAGTTCCATCATGATCAGACTTAGAGTGGCAGAGCCCAAAGCAGGAGGAATAAGAGGAGTGGGGGAATGAGGGGGACCTGATTGGTGGGAACAGGGGCTGGAGGAGATGGGCTTTTCCTGATGTGTCTCTTCAGGAGGGAGAGCAAGATTGCCAGCTCCTCCTCCCAACTTCCTGGCAGAGCAGAAAGTATCAGTGGAGGTTGGGGCAGCTCAGGAGGCAGGAGATCAGGAACCTGAACAGGAAGGTGCATTGTTGTTGCCTAGGTCTAGGTACAGTGGTACTTCGGGTTAAGAATTTAATTTGTTCTGGAGGTTCTTACTTAACCTGAAACTGTTCTTAACCTGAAGCACCACTTTAGCTAATGGGGCCTCCTGCTGCTGCACCGCCGGAGCACGATTTCTGTTCTCATCCTGAAGCAAAGTTCTTAACCCGAGGTACTATTTCTGGGTTAGTGGAGTCTGTAACCTGAAGCATCTGTAACCGGAAGCATCAGTAACCCGAGGTACCACTGTACTGCCTCTGCAGATGGGCGTAGAGCAGGGGTAGGCAACCTAAGGCCCATGGGCCACAAGCGGCCCATGGGGGTCGTTTAACTGGCCCCCAAACTGAGCTGCCCGCTTGGTGAGTCCCCACGCGCTGCGCTAAACTGGCACAGCGCGGTGCGGGGACTCGCTTCCATGGCAGAGAAAACCGTGTCTGTGCAGACTCAGACACTGGAAATCGCGTCTGTGCAGATGCAGATACTGGAAATAGTAAGCGCTCGCAATCCTGCCCATGGAGGGATCTCTGCTGGAGTGAACCAGCCCAGGTGAGGTAAACCTTGCCAACCCCGGCGCAGAGCAACTGAGGAGCATTCATTTGCAAACCAGACATGATTGCAAAGTAAGTCTCAGGAGTGAGCACATCACACCTCATCTTTAAAATATTGGTGGGTGGGGTATGGAAACTGTTGGGACATCTTAATTGCTTCTGGCTAGTCCTGAACTTCTTCCCAGGCTAGTCCCATCTTCATAACGCCAAGGTTGCAGGTTTGATCCCCGTAAGGGACAGCTGCATATTCCTGCATTGCAGGGGGTTGGAGTAGATGATACTCTGGGTCCCTTCCAACTCAACCATTCTATGAGTCTATGCCTGATGCTTTGGCCCTCTGGGGTTGAAGGTGAAGCTTTGCAACCAACTTTCCTGAGGAAAGCTGCTTGTGAAGCAGCACCACGTAGAATCAGGTCCCCCTGCAGTGCCTGTGCACCCCCCCCCCCGGTTTTTTGTTTTTTTTAAGCACCATTTTAACTTTATATTCAAAAGCCCCTCTAAAAACTCCTAGCTCCCTACCTGCCCCACAACTTCTTCAAATTCAGGTGGTGATCCACATGGGGTGAGTGACTCCCAGGGTAGTACAGGAGAAATCTGCCCAACCTGGGAGCCACATCTTAGAGTCCATGCACAGCCCTAATATTAACCAGGTTGTCCATCTTAGTAGAAAAGTTGGCAAATGTGCAAATATGACCACCACACCAAAATCTATGAATTTTAAATACTTGCTGAAAGCAAAATATTGTAATAAAATAAGGAAAATGCAATACTGGAACACATCTCCACTGCAATTCCACAGAAAAGATGCATGTTATGAGAATTATGAGGTATAAGATATACATACATAAACACATACATAAATATATAAACCACATGTCTGAAACAGTACAGGAAAATAATCCTGAAGCCATTTTGACTCTCCCTAATTGACCTCAAATATGTCTGCAAGGAGGAAGGAAATGGGGAACCCTCCCCATTGTCTCTTTGCTCACAAATCCTGTCTTAAGGGCACATCTGTGTATGAATAGGGTGAGCCTGTGACCTGGATTCAGGAACTGTGTATTTACCATCACAAAAGAATGGCCAGACTGCTCAGATAATGCAATCAGTGACCATTATCAGGTACCCTGGCAAACAGAATTTCTGCTGTAGACCCCGCCTCCTCTGCTGTTGACCACCTCCTTCTGTGATGTATGTATGATGTTTTAGGGGGTGGTCTTGGGCTCCAGAGTGGGCAATTTCAAAAGTCTATATAAGACCTTGCACACCAATGTTCGGGGTCCTCCTCCTCTCTCCTGGTGAGGGTGGAGACCCTGTTGCAACAGTTTAATAAAGATCAGGCTTACTAGCTGCTTTGCTTCTCAATATCCTCTGGTTGGCTTCTGTTATTTTCTCCTACCGATAGAGAACCTACATAAGGACTCTATATGGGCTCTTGGGTAACCCATAAGGGAAAGGGAGCAAGTTTTTTTCTTATAACAATGCACTAGTAATATAAAATGACAAACTGCTAGATTACAGCTATTTTTAAAGGCAATTACTCTAGAAGTGTTAGGGTGTGATCAGGCTACATCTAAAGTAAATGCTGCATATAAACAATAACATTTCTTGAATTGATTGTTGTTGTTTTCCTTACTGAAATAGCCTGGTAGGTTAAGTTAAGATTAAACTATTGGGTGCCTTCCCATTTCCACCCTAAAATAACTGTGATTGCATCTCCTTTCCCCTTTGTGACTTGAAATTTATTTATTTTCTTATTTGCACTAGCTGTCAACATTTTCCTCTACCATCCAAATAATTTAGGTAATCAGCACCGGCATGTGCCGTTAACAGATCTTTTTTTTAATGGATTTGAAAAGAAAAATAAACAGCAGAAGCAAAAATGAAGCAGTGGTTTTATTCTATCAGTTTTCATCTCTTAGGATGGTCTTTTAGTACTACTCACTTTTGAGTGTCAGTAAAATCATTTTGTTCTTTTTTTAACTAGCTTACAATTAAGATTGGGAGAAAGCAATATGGTCTATAAACCACAACCACCAGTATTGACTAGCTAATGGCGGCTAGTTAGTCAGCAATTTCTTTAATGAGCTAAACAGATTTCCAAGTAGATTCCAGGTAGGTAAAGTTTAAGTGTTGTGACTAATAAAACATCCATTAGGCCAGGGAAACGACAAAGGGCCCTGCAGGTTTCAAATTCTAGACAGTTATATTTGCTTCTGGCCTGGGATCTTTGATTTCCTCTGCTCAGCCATGGACACACAAAGTAGCCCTAGGCAAGTCATTATTTCTCAGCTCATTATCTCTCAGCTCAGTTCCCAGAGTTTACAGCAGTGTTTCCCAAACGTTTTTGGGCAACGGCACACCTGTGTACTAAAAAAAAATCTCGCGGCACACCACCATTAAAGCCCCGCCCCGTGACGTCAGCGCGCAGCGTCACGCCGGGAGGGACGCACAAAAGTGAACGTTTTTTCCCTCGGCAGCTCCTCTCAGCTGCGCTCAATCCGCCTCCGCGCAGGCTGAGGGAGGGAGGGAGGGGCGCGTGTGACCCGTCTCTGCTGGGAGACCAAACCCAGCGAGACAGAGTCGCGCGGAGGCGCCCAGGCAGCGCTGCCGGCTGCGAGGAGGAGCGCCAGGCAGCAGCAGGAGGCGTGGCCTCTCCTCGCCGCCCCCGCCCCGCCTCTCGCCGCCCGACTCGCCCGCCTCCCTCCAGGCATCTCGCGGCACACCAGCCGGTGTCTCACGGCACACTCGTGTGCCGGGGAACACCGGTTGGGAAACACTGGTTTACAGTATCTTCATACTTTTATGGGCCAGCTCTAATGAAGTTACTACTGGCCTTTAGATAGGACAGTGCTAGCCTATATGGTAAAGGTAACTGCTAGGTGGGCAGGAGCTGGGACTGAACAACGGGAGCTCACCCCGCTGCTGGGATTCGAACTGCTGACCTTCTGATCGGCAAGCCCTAGGCTCAGTGGTTTAGACCACAGCACCACCCTAGCCTATATGGTACTGGACATTATAAGAAATGAAACTAAAAGTGTAAAAGGGAAAACAATAACGAACCACCCTGCCTGCAAACTTAGAACATCTGCCAGTGACCTCTGTATGCTTCCCTTGCTGGGGGTAAAATGGATGATAACTAGGGGAAAGGCCTTTTCCCAACTTTGGTGCCCTAATTATGGAAATCCCTGCACAGAGAAGTCAGTCAGGATTGCCCTCTGAGCATTCTTGTGCACAGCTGTTTATTTTACAGTTAACTTACTCTTATTATGGCTTGTTGCATTTTGCACTTTCCCCAAATTTATTTTGTAAACCACCCAGGGAGCAAACGGGGTGAAAGGTGGTTAAAATAACACACACAATTTTAAATAAATAAATGTGTCTTTGTTGAAATAAGTGCTTTGCAGATTTATGCATGTATACAGATAAGCAGCATGGCTCCCAACAGCTGCAGAATAATGCCCCTCTCAACAAGGGTTTGTTCCTTTTCCACAAAGCAAGTTAATTGCTTAAGGGAAAGAGAATTTGTCTCTAGTCCTGAGGAATTCTCCCATGCTCTAATCTTGTGCAGACAAAAGGGCAAATTTCATCCCAGTGACATTCCTGTACTGTATATAGTTCATTTGAGGTCAATTGCCTGCATATATAATCTTCAGTTATACATGCTAAAATGCAATTAGATGATATGAGCATGGAGCTGGTTGCTAAAAACAAATAAATGGATGTACAGTTTCCTACATGTTGACCACCCAGTGGCAGAGCTTCATTCTCCGGCACAGGGGGATGGAGAGCAGGTGGGGGCGTGGCTGGCATGCGTCCTGGGGACAGCTGCAATGGCACCCCACCAGGATCGCGCTGCTGGGGGCAGTGCTCTCCCCCCGCACTCCTCTTCCTCCACCAGTGTGACCACCTTTTTATGTTTGACCTGTTTAGTGAATCCATCTGTCTTTTTTGAAAAAAACAAGAACTTGCTCCCCCACTTAGTTATGGATATATGTGTGTGACTCTGGAACTCTCTTTGTTATCCTCAAACTTCCATTGCCTTCTCAAAGCATTGTGAGGTGCTGCTATGAAAGTGCAACAATGTTTCATCCCTGTGATAGATATACAATGGTACCTCGGGTTACAAACACTTCGGGTTACAGACTCCGCTAACCCGGAAGTAGTACCTCGGGTTAAGAACTTTACCTCAGGATGAGAACAGAAATCGTGCAGCAGCAGCAGCAGGAGGCCCCATTAGCTAAAGTCGTACCTCAGGTTAAGAACGGTCCTCTGGAATGAATTAAGTTTGTAACCAGAGGTACCACTGTATTTTGGTTGGCGAGGGGGTGGGGAGAGACACTGCTTTCAGACATTAGTTCCTTGTTTATAATTCTTTAAAACACACAAACAAACAAACAAACAAACAAATGCACTACCAAACAGAATAAACAAATACCTGGCATGTTTTCATAGTGTTTTAGCACAGACATGTTCCAAGGTAATATGGATGAAGAAACATGTCTGTGTATGTCAATAGTTTAAACACTCAAATTTTGGCTAACTGGTTCAGACTGGTGGAATGCAAGCAGTAGTCTAGCAAGACATGCAAAAGCAGCTTGACTGCCCTTTTGTACATCCCTTGCCTAAGGGAAGATGTCACTCTCTTTTTAATGCTTATGAAATAAGCACGGACATTCATTAGTGCAAGAGTGGCAACCTTGCCCACTTACAAATGCTGGCATGCAGCTGTTGAACTCAAGTGGCTAATTGTCACCAATGAATTATTTCGCCTTTTGGGGATGGGGAGAAGCAAAATGTGGCAATGATAATTCTGCAGATATTTTGGTACACATAAAATGAATAGATGTTCTGACAGCTACAGGCCTATCACAAGTAATTGTGCCACTAGAGTTAATTTCTCTGTCAATGCCCTTAACGAATGAGAATGGCTGATAAAAGTATACTTCAAATTGCTGCATTAATTCATTATTGAAAAATGAAGGGATATTTCTGTCACGATTGCAATGAGCAGGGCTTTTATGCAAATATTTCCCCACTTTTTAAACAATGATCACTTTTGTAGATGCAGAATTCTTGAATGCCTCCTTGATTTGTTTGTCTCAGCTGGAATGTTCAGGGTTTTCTTGGCAAGTCTGATGTGACCTTTCTCGGCCTTATCATGTGATGGTTCCAAGGACTTAAAATCCATACTTCAGAGTCGTTTGATGCACATCCTCTCATTAATTTCATTGAATCACCCACTCATTTTGTTGGTAAATAATCACTCTGTGAATGCTCAGCTATGCTATTCAATAAATGTAAATGAGACGTTTGAAAACATGCCAAATCAGAAAGGGCCTTTCAAAACAACTGAATTTCTTATATTGCAGTATAGTAGTACCAAGAGTCTTGGCCTCAGTCCACAGAGAGACGGAAGGAGCCCATAGAGGGATTCTTGGGTTTTGGTGGTGAAAGCTGATCCTTTTGGGTCCCACCATGTATTGGAGGTCACAAAGACACTTGCCAGACCCCCAGGCAGAGTACAGACTCTGTTGTCTAACAAACAAGATGGGGTGGATGGAAGACAGCACAAAACTGTAAGAGCAAGTCCAAAGAAAAGATGCCTGAGTCTTCTTAGTGGGATTCTCTAGCTGGTTTGGGGACATATTTATTGCCCCCTCACCCTTGCCTCTCTCCCAGTTTAAGTTGGCTTGTCTAGGAAGGATGTTTCCCTTTTTACTTCTGCTCCCCCTCCATCTTTGACAGGAAATTGGAAGGCAGATGCAACAAATACCCATGCCCTTCTCCTGGCCTCCGTGTCCATCCAAGCTCCTTTGATCAGAACTTTCCAAACTTTTCATGTAGGCGGCACACTTTTTAGACATGCATGGTTTTGCAACACAGTAATTCAGTTTTACTAGAAAACCAGAGGTTAAACTAACCCCTTATAATAGCTTTCACGTGACACACTTACACACTGCAGCCAACACACTAACGTATTGGAACACGCAGTTTGGAAAGCTCTGCCTTAGATGGCTCCATTCTAGCAGTGTTTTCAAGATGTAAGATGAATAAATTCAAACTTG
Organism: Podarcis bocagei; assembly: GCF_964188305.1. Lineage (NCBI taxonomy): Eukaryota > Metazoa > Chordata > Lepidosauria > Squamata > Lacertidae > Podarcis > Podarcis bocagei. The sequence continues at coordinate 75,278,212 of NC_138126.1, forward strand.
CTTCACTGAGTGACTAGAAATGTGCCTTGGGCTAAGTAGACTAACCGACTTACCTTGATACATAAAGCTACCTCTATAAATGATCTAAGACTTTTATCTACCATTTCTATGCTGTGGTTAAAGCACTTGGTGATTATAAACCTTTTCAATGAAGCACGTCAATGTATGTTAGGATCTCAGTCAGTTTAGACAAGCTGTGCTTGTTTTATTTACTCCTGCATATTTTAGCTGAATGCTTGTCTCTGGAATGGCAGATCAACAAGCAGTGGTGTTTCTCTCTCCATCCAACCCCCTCCAATTTCTTTACTGAGAATGCTGAAGTGTGCAGAATGTGGTAACAAGATAACAGGCTGGTTGGCTGCTGAAACACCTGATCATTTGAAGAGTTCTGATACCCAACAGGAAAGTGAATGAGTTTGGTCAAATTTGATTAGCTGCTTGGGATTCTCTACCTTGGGCAAGGGGTGCATTTATAATTAAACCCTGTATAAATGAATTGCACAAACTCACTTCAGGACAGCTGTCTATGGATTTCATATATTTGAGGATGAACTAATTACAGGCAATAAGAAGGGTCATAAAGTAGAATCTGCTTGTTCTAAAAGGAAGCAAAAATGAGGGGGGGGGGGCTGATTTTCTACCTGGTCCAATCCTCTCCTCCTGTTCCTCTCTTTCCCCACTTTCATCTCTCGTTTTCATCTGCCATTTTTCTTCATATAATCAAAGCAGATGCTGAGTTAGAATAAGTGGCATATTGCCATTGAAGACAAAGAACATTGGATGTTGAAATCAATGCAACTCTGACAATTTAATGCAGCTGAGGGCCTGGCATTATATTTTCTCTTAATGCCCTTTCTCCCTGTTCCATTCAATTGCTCCTAATCTCTCCTTTTTAGTTATGTCAGTTTCTGCTCTCTCAATCTGTCACCTCGTCTAGCCTCTTGGAAAAAAACAACATAACCAATGAAGCCAATGTGGAATTCAAATCCAAGTCATGTTCTCGGCCAAAGAGATCTATCAGCTGGGTGGGTGGTGTGAGCACCTATTTCCAACCAGCTGTTACGTTTTATTCCTGCAGATCTCCCGTAGCTATTTCCACACAGATTCTAATGGAATAGACAGTGGACTAGACAATGGTTACACAAGGAAGCAGAGGCAACAGTTTAGTGGTGGAGCACCTGCTTTAGCTTAGATGAGGAATAGGGAACATGTTTTCCTTCAGATATTGTTGGACTCCAAATCTTATCAGCCCCCACCAGCATGGCCAATGGTCAGAGATGATGGGCATTGTAGTTTTGGAGGGTCACTCGTTTCCCTATCTCTGACCTTGATTTTATACATTTGTATGTTTTAGGTATGGGACGCGGGTGGCGCTGTGGGTTAAACCACAGAGCCTAGGACTTGCCGATCAGAAGGTTGGCGGTTTGAATCCCCGCAATGGGGTGAGCTCCCATTCCTCAGTCCCTGCTCCTGCCAACCTAGCAGTTCCAAAGCACGTCAAAGTGCAAGTAGATAAATAGGTACCGCTCCGGCGGGAAGGTAAACGGCGTTTCCATGCGCTGCTCTGGTTTGCCAGAAGCAGCTTAGTCATGCTGGCCACATGACCCAGAAGCTGTACACCGACTCCCTCGGCCAATAAAGGGAGATGAGCACCGCAACCCCAGAGTTGGCCACGACTGGACCTAATGGTCAGGAGTCCCTTAACCTTTACCTTATGTTTTAGGTAGCAGAAGCTCCAGAAGAACTGTGATCAAAGTCTCTTCCAGTGTGGCAGACATGGGGAATCTGTGGCCCTCCAGAAGTTGTTGGATTCCAGTTCCCATCACCCTAACCAGCATGGCCAACAGTCAGGGGTGATGGCAGACACAGCTCAGCAACACCTGGAGGGCCAAACATTCACCATCCCTGCAATACAAATGGATATACTGATCCATGTGGAACTATGACTCCATATAAAGTTAGTCAGTGCTGCACAAAGAGGCAGTGGACATTTTCAAGCATGTGGCTTTTGAGCCTCCTCTTGTGATGTGCGTCACCAAGTGCTTGTTGGTGCAAGAGAGCCAATGTATAATCATGCCAAATGGGCCTGGGAAGCTTAGCTTGTGAATTGGTCCTTGGTGATTTGAAATCAAGCTCCTCACAGGCTTGCTGGTGATCCTGTTCATGACTGCTGCATCACATAGTCACAGAAACACAGCATGATTGTGTGCATTGTCACTCATCTAAGAACATAAAGGAAGCTGCTAAGGAAGCATGAAAGAGCAGTTCATGAAGCTTAAGCCCATCTGATAATTCCCAGACCTATTAGCAACGCCTCCTCTTCATAGAATCATAGAATCATAGAATCATAGAATCATAGAGTTGGAAGAGACCACAAGGGCCATCGAGTCCAACCCCCTGCCAAGCAGGAAACACCATCAGAGCACTCCTGACATATGGTTGTCAAGCCTCTGCTTAAAGACCTCCAAAGTAGGAGACTCCACCACACTCCTTGGCAGCAAATTCCACTGTCGAACAGCTCTTACTGTCAAGAAGTTCTTCCTAATGTTTAGGTGGAATCTTCTTTCTTGTAGTTTGGATCCATTGCTCCGTGTCCGCTTCTCTGGAGCAGCAGAAAACAACCTTTCTCCCTCCTCTATGTGACATCCTTTTATATATTTGAACATGGCTATCATATCACCCCTTAACCTCCTCTTCTCCAGGCTAAACATGCCCAGCTCCCTTAGCCGTTCCTCATAAGGCATCGTTTCCAGGCCTTTGACCATTTTGGTTGCCCTCCTCTGGACACGTTCCAGTTTGTCAGTGTCCTTCTTGAATTGTGGTGCCCAGAACTGGACACAGTACTCCAGGTGTGGTCTGACCAGAGCAGAATACAGTGGCACTATTACTTCCCTTGATCTAGATGCTATACTCCTATTGATGCAGCCCAGGATTGCATTGGCTTTTTTAGCTGCCGCGTCACACTGTTGGCTCATGTCAAGTTTGTGGTCAACCAAGACTCCTAGATCCTTTTCACATGTACTGCTCTCAAGCCAGGTGTCACCCATCTTGTATTTGTGCCTCTCATTTTTTTTGCCCAAGTGCAATACTTTACATTTCTCCCTGTTAAAATTCATTTTGTTTGTTTTTGCCCAGTTCTCTAATCTGTCAAGGTCGTTTTGAAGTGTGATCCTGTCCTCTGGGGTGTTAGCCACCCCTCCCAGTTTGGTGTCATCTGCAAATTTGATCAGGATGCCCTTGAGTCCATCATCCAAGTCGTTGATAAAGATGTTAAATAAGACCGGGCCCAAGACAGAACCCTGTGGCACCCCACTAGTCACTCTTCTCCAGGATGAAGAGGAACCATTGATGAGCACCCTTTGGGTTCGGTCAGTCAGCCAGTTACAAATCCACTGAGTGGTAGCAGAGTCAAGACCGCATTTTACCAGCTTCTTTACAAGAATATCATGGGGCACCTTGTCAAATGCCTTGCTGAAATCAAGGTAGGCTATATCCACTGAGTTCCCTTCATCTACCAGGCTTGTAATTCTGTCAAAAAATGAGATCAGGTTAGTCTGACATGACTTATTTTTCAGAAATCCATGCTGACTATTGGTGATCACAGCATTCCTTTCTAGGTGCCCACAGACTGTTTGCTTAATGATCTGCTCCAGAATCTTCCCTGCTATTGATGTCAGACTGACTGGGCGGTAATTATTTGGGTCCTCTCTTTTCCCCTTTTTGAAAATAGGGACAACATTTGCCCTCCTCCAGTCTGCCGGGACTTCGCCTGTTCTCCAGGATTTCTCGAAGATGACTGCCAGTGGTTCTGAGATCACACCTGCCAGTTCTTTTAATACTCTTGGATGCAGTTCATCTGGCCCTGGAGACTTGAATACATCTAAACTAGCCAAATATTCTTGTACTGTCTCCTTAGTTATTCTGGGCTGTGTTTCCTTTGCTGAATCATTTGCTCCAAATTCTTCAGGTCGGGCATTGTTTTCTTTATCGGAGAAGACTGAGGCAAAGAAGGCAGAGGCTTTGCCTTTTTCTGCGGCACTGGATATGGCCCTAAAGTCATACGGCACAAATATTCTTAGAATGTTTCAACAACTGTATAACATACATGCAAACTTCCACAGCAGCAGCAATGGAGAACCTGGAGTCCAACTTCCATCAGCCCAGCCAGCATGGTCATTGGTCAGTGATGATGGGAGTTGCATTTCAGCAAAAGCCGGAGGGTTGCAGATCTCCTCTCCTATTTTGATTCTACATTATGTTCTCTAGATTTATTTTCCAGTATGAGCATTCCAGCTAATTAATATAAGCATGGTTTTTTAAAAAAAAAATTAGAATGGCTATGTTTATGTCTGAATTATGGTGGTCACCAGGCGTACGCGAGCCTATAGGTCCCAGCAGGGCCCACTGGCATTGAAGTCTACTCTGTCTGAGCCTTAGAATAATAGAATTGTAGAATTGGAAGGGATCCCAATACAGGAATCTCCCCTACTGATTGCCCCATTCGGCATCGCATTGTAGGAAGTGTAACACAGAGGATTTTTTGTCATTTATTAATTTTGTTTGGTCAAGCCTCTCCAGATATGTAAATCTGACATGTATTTTCATACACAGTTTTCTCTTATAATGTATGTTTTTAACTGCTGATTTTATTTATATTTTGAAAATGTTTACAGCTGACTTTTAGCAATAACTTTAACGTGTGTTTTTTCTCTGTGTTAGCTACTTAGTCTGCTTCACGGTTTGGTAGAACCCAAACTCTGTTAGGTAAAAATAAATAAATACATAATATGATGTAATAACTAAAGAACGGTGACATCAAGATGGGTCAGTCACCGGATTGTTGTCTTTTGCCTACATTGAAGCTGATGTATTATACATTTGCCACCCTGTAATTTATTTATTTATTATTACCATGTCTAAACTGATGAGACGAGAGGGGCAGATTACTGAAAATGTATAGCACAAGTCAATGAAAGTTAGCTGCTTGATATATTGGTTTTATAAAGTGTTTGTCCTTCCATAATATGTGTGGCTTTCAGCAGAAAACATGGTCTTGGCTACCATTTCCAGATCCAGACTAATGTACTTTCAACCAGTATGGAACTGATGTTTTTGCCAAATCTTTTCATAGAATATACTTTCTTAAAAAGATGTCTGTTATTAGCTTAAAAGCATGAGACCTTGCATTTTAGAACTTGGAGGAGTGTGCTGTACAGTCATACTACCAAGCTGTTAAATTTTGTGTTTCTCTAGCCCAGGGGATTTTCTGTTTCCCGCCCCTCCAAGCAAGTACATTTCCTTTACAAAAGTTTAATTTTCCACAGATACTCTCCTGGATGTTGGCACAGCTGTCCGTCTTTGACTGTGCAGGTTTGAGACTTCCCGTGATTAAGCCTTGCTCAGCATGACAGCTTGTGAACTCAGCATGGAACTACTTTAAATTCCAGCCTCGGAAATGCTGATCTCAGACATTGTGCAGAGTGCAGTGACTCAGCACAAAAGAAGCCCAATTGAGTTTGGCTCATGAGCGTTCATTCCACAGCACTGCCTGCGTGAATCATGCACGTTGACCCCAGGGTCACAGCTAATATGCCATGTCTTTTTCAAAGGGCATAGGTGAAAGTATAATGCACTGTGGGCAACACAGACACAAAGAACACTCATAAATCACACTTATATGCTAGACATTTTGGCTTTGTCCTTATGCTGCCTTGTCCTACAGGCATCATTTCTTAGGAATTCTCATGATGACTTGTCTATGGCTGGATCTACACTCCTGGTTCAATGTTTTGCTTAGACTCAGGCATGGCAAAACATGGCCCTTCAGATGTTTTGGGACTACAATTTCCATCATCCCTGACCACTGGTCCTGTTAGCTAGGGATGGTGGGAGTTGTAGTCCCAAAACATCTGGAGGGCCAAGTTTGGCCATGCCTGGCTTAGAGAACTAGATCAGTGGTTCTCAACTTGTGGGTCCCCAGATGTTGTTGGACTACAACTCCCATCGTGCCTGAGCTCTGGACTTGTTAGCTAGGGGTGATGGGAGTTGTAGTTCAACAACATCTGGGGACCCACAGGTTGAGAAAGGCTGATCTAGATACTCAACCAACAACAAAGACTGCAGGAATTTCATTCTCCAGCATTGTCATAGTTGGCTTCTCTAAGGTATATTGAACTTCTCCAAGTACCATAGCACTCTCCTCGACACCCAATTGAATGCAAACTACTTTCTTTGCAATTTTAGTATTTATACAAAGAAATGGAGATGATTGAGACAGCAACCGTAAACAAAGACACCAAACGTGAAAACATCTCATTGCCTATGCTGTTCCCTTAGCAGTACAACACCCCAAAGGAACAGTAATCCAGTTTTTGAAATGTTATCATTATCAGTTTCTTGCTCCATGCACCCAGTATGGGCCCAATTAACTAAATTAGCAGATTGTGTTCATCTAATTAATATGGCTGTGTTGGTTTAAAGTGGTGCCCTTGGAGTGAGTTATAAGTGAGTAGCATTTATTCATCATTTGTACAAGTGAGTTAACCTGAGGGATTGGGTTTTTTAAATTATAATTTTACATTTAAATGCCAATCTGCCTATTTTGCACTTTCCAAAACAATACATGACCTGAAACTTTCCTTCAAAAATTGCACTTCTCTGAATCTTGCAGTGCACTTCTCCAACCAAATATGCATATATGAAAATCCATTATATTAGGGGAACGTGCTTTGCAAAAAAAGTGTGTGTGAAAATTCACACTAAAATGCTGATGATTTTTCATGAGAAATTCTGCAGGCTGATGAGACCTTACTTACGAACTGAAAAATTAGAGACTGAGAGAAACCAAAATTGACATGTTCACCATCTCCATTCTCTAGGATAAAAGCTGAAGTCTACACCAATGCACACTTTAGAGTATTTGTTTGTTACATTTATAATTTAAAAACAAATAGTGTGTCATCTATGGAAGGAGCCCAGAAGGTTTTTTCCTCTTTGTGTGAGGACAGCCATGTTGTGTGTGGTATTAGACAATGGCTTCTTTCTCCCGTGTAGTCCAAGTTGCACAGCCAAGCTCAGGGCAGTGTTCATAAGGGGAAAGAGGGATTCTCTTTGGCATGGCTAAGGAGTCTGTCCTGGAATCAGAGAGGCAAATAAAGGCATGATTTCCCCCCATATGCAGTACAGCTGTGGCTGGCTCAGAGCAGTGATGAGTCTGAGCCACTTCAGAACCAGGAAAGGGGTGGGAGTGGGGGAGCACAGCATCTTCAGGGCAAAGTCCACCTTGTCCACCTTCTCATGTTCAACCTAATGACATTGTCAATCTTCCACCACTGCTTGATTGACAGCGGTGAGGAAAAATAAGCCCATCAAACTGATGGATTCCATGTTGGTTGATTATATTCAGAGACTGATTCTCAGGTGAACTGCAGAGCACAAGCAGAAATAGATGTCACATTTCAAATATCAAACGAGAAAGCTTATGAGTCCTCTTGACTGTATATCCTAGACAGCTGAAGTAAGCAGAGCCAATTTACTTTACATCTAATAGCAGCAGTTTTTAAATCTAAAGGATGTATATTGTATGTCTTTGGCTGGTTCTGCATTGCCTGTCCTTCCTTGTTTTTAGGGTGGCTGCTTTTGGTTTCAAGCTTTCATGGACATCCACTTAAAAAAACCCCCAGCTAGGCATGATATAGGTTCTATCCCCCTCTTACATAGAGGGGAAGTTGAAAATGAAGCTGTATTGGCTGGGGATGGGGGCAACATATTGGAAAGGAAAGAGAAGGAAGCTGCTTCTGCCACCTCTCCTTCCTGCTGCAATCTGGCTGCCCAGAGCCTGAAGTTTATGAGTAGTGTCGGATCTGGGAGCGCCACAGATGACAAATGCTTTCTTAAAAAATGCATTTATATACATATTCTGTTTCAATAATCTGCCTCAAATAGCTTTGGTTTGTGTCCAGATTTAAATTGTAACTTGCTAGCTTTACTATGTGAAGTTGATTTTGGCCATTTGTCAAATAATACCCACAATGGAGAACACACTCTCCACATGGCTTTGACTAAGAGGCTCTGATCCTGCATAACAAATAACTTTGTAATCAGATGGTTTACTATAGATTTCAGTGTTACGGTTTTGGTTGCTTTGTTTAGCTGTTTCGTGAGCTAAACAAAAGTTGGGCAGCTCTGGCCATTTTATCCGATAATCACCCACACAAATGTGCTTGCCATGCTTGCTACAATTGCATCTGGCTTTGTCGCTGAGCCCTCTGACTCTGCAGAATCCTAATGGGCAGTTTAATTTGCCTAGAAATAGTAGGCTTGGCTCTAATTCAGATTTTCTGGTCCTCTCTCATTTCTACATTACTGCAAAACAATCCACTTCTGCTCATGGAATTACGGAAGTCATTAACACGCGCACCCACCATTGTGAGGGAAGACTCAAGCCCTCTGCACCTTGCAGTTAAAAGCACTGCTCTCTCTGCAGTCACTCATGGGCTATCGTTTGTAATTTTGGCACATCAACACAGGTGCCAGGGCAAGCCTCAGCATGAATAGGTTAGCCAGGGAGCAATGCTAATACAAGGGGTGAGATACAGCATCAATGAGGCAGCTATTAGTTGTGACACCTCCAGCCCTGAGGTTGACTGTCCTGCACCCTCTAATGATAATGACTCTTGCTATGTGTATAACCTTTGTCCTGGCAACGAGAAAACCCTCTCTCTTTTTCTCCTTTATAATATGAGGGTCATAAGTCTCCGTATACATATTCCCCGCTTGCGAGCTCTGACACACACTTGAAAGTTGCTCTGAGAGTGCTTCACCGAAAATAGGGTCATAGTTGGCAATATTACATGCTGTCAGCTCTCCTCCGGCATCATTAGGGAGTAAGGGTTTAATAACGGCTACATTTGTTATTACATCTGTTTTGCTTTGCCCTGCCAAAAAAAATTCATTACTCGCTGTGGCAATGGGAAGCACATGAAATCAAAGCACACACCCCTCTTCAGAAGGGAGCACCATGGGCTCATTTCTTTTTCTTCCCTAGGAGCAGCTCTTTGGGGGATGTGCTATTTTAATGTGCCTTTGATTGGCCACTTGAATATTGCACCCCACTTTGGGGATCTTGATACATTTCAGTGGGCAATAGTTTGATAAATAAAATAATTTGCATTTACAGTGGTACCTCGGGTTACAGACGCTTCAGGTTACAGACCCCACTAACCCAAAAATAGTACCTCGGGTTAAGAATTTTGCTTCAGGACGAGAACAGAAATCGCGCACCGGCAGCAGCGGGAGGGCCCATTAGCTAAAGTGGTACCTCAAAAATTTATGCACTCTTTAGTGAATGGGGTGTTTGGACCCCAGAAAATCTTGTTCCCATCCCTGTTGCTGTAGCACCCCTCCCCCATCCAGTCTTGTGTCCCACCTTTGGATTATTTTCCAAACTTTTTGCATTTTATTTATTTCATATCGCACCTCAAGGCAGCTCACAACATGAATTAACATACAGCTAAAACAAACGCAAACATTATACACACACACACAGAGAGAGAGAGAGAGAGAGAGAGAGAGAGAGAGAGTTAAGTAACCCAATTAAAAGCAACACTGAAAACACTTTAACTCATTTCAAAGCACACACACAAAACAGAAAGTACAGAACCCACTCACAACAGCCAGTGAGTGGTCCAAGGCCTGTCTGGGCCAAAAGTCTTTGCTGGTTGGTGAAAGGAAAGCAGTGAGGTGGCTAATTTAGGAGTTCCACCATCTGGGGTCACCCACCAACAAGACGGACTCTTTTGGAAATTCACAGGGTTCCACTGAGTCCACAGATAGTAGGGATCATCTGGATTGGTGGAAATTTTGATTCAGTTTTCATTTAAGGCAAAGCTACCTAAGTCACAGTTTCTGAAACAAAATATGTATCAAAACAGTCAGCCTTTCTATGATTTTTTTTCAACCAAGTAACATGCACAAAACTGCATATACTAGGATAATGCACTAGCAATCTGCATATCAATGCATTTATTCATGAAAATAACATACAAAATGCATTGTATTAGGGGAAATTGTTTTTTAAAACTGTGCATCTTAGGTAGAATTGCATGCAAAAATATGCTTAGAAATTTGCTGGTGAGTTTTCATGAGGACTTCTTTTTAGAAAAAATAACAATCTGATGTGGATATGTAGGAAGTGAAGAGTGGAAAGATGAGAAACAGAGAACCTGAACACATTTTCCCATCCCTAGATAATATCCCCCCCTCATATGTGAAAGGCACTGTTTTGGCTGCATGGGCATCATCACCTCACCCCATGAGATCGGAAAATAAGGGCAGTAACACCATTCTCATCTTCCTCTCTGTGTACATGCACACTTTATTCACCCAACTGGTTCTGAAGAGGTCATGATGAGCAGAGCATTTTAACTGCATAATAAGATGCCTAATAAGCCTCAGTTAATTAACCTAATTACTCATTCTTCCCTTGTACACTTTCCATTCAAAGTGCAGGTTAGCGATAGTGCGGACAGCAATATGTTGTCAGACCCCAAAGGCAGGGTACTCCTGTATGTGGGCTTAACTTGCAAATGAGTCACTGAGATATCTCAAATGGATCATTGGCAACAGGGTATTGCTTTTGTTTTTTGTTTTTTGACTTTCCGGGAAAGGGTAAATCTGAATTAAACAAGGCAGGAAAGACAGACTGGCATCTTGATGGCAGTCGTGTGGGTCAAAAGCTGCAAAAAAAATTTGCATGTGTGAGGCACACTGATACCACAATAAGCATCCATCTTGTATCACCCATGGTTCCCTCATACATTAACTTATTGCAACGAAAACCAAGAACTAGAACAAATAAATGAATGATGATTAATGTAGACTTAAATCCTAAGCACACAATGGGGCTTACTTCTGAATAAACATGCATAGGTTAGCACTGACAATAAATGAAGGCAGAGATCTAGTGTTATATATTTCATCTAGTCTACATTTTCCCTAAACTAGTCACTACTTCTCAGCCTAACCCACCACAGAGGATTGCTGTGAGGATTGCAAAAATCCCTTGATAGTCCTTCCTTCTTTCCCGAAACTAACATAATTTTTCATGTTTCTAGGTTCTGAATCTTTCTATTGCACATTTTGTTGCCTTACCTAACTGAACCACATGGTGGCAAGCTTATAAACACTACAACTTCTGCCTGGAGTGCTGTTGTTAGAGCAGTACTCTATGGAAAACTAGATTCGGTGCAAGAAATAATGTACAGAACCAGGGATGGTTAATTATAACATCCTTCCTAATTTTCTCCCTGGGTATTGGGGTTCCAAACTCGCCAATGGCATCAATATACTAGCAATCTGTTACCCTTCCATTTTGATGTCCAGGCTTTTTCAGGTTTTTTTGTGTTTGTCCACATCCTTCTTTTTGCAGTTGTTTTGATCTTTGATCCAGGTTACAGACACACACAAGGACTTGTGCATATTGGTGCAATAGAGTGCAAAAAGATTTACTGAGGTGAGCATACAAAGATTCCCTTTTGTGCTATGTTTCATTAGGGTGCAGAGGTTCATGTGTGCATGTCTGGAGATCAGAGCCAAAAAGAAAATATGTTTTTGGAAACTTCCATATTAAATCAGAAGACAGAGCTGAATGGAGGTAATATTCTTAAACTTATGCAGAACCCCCCATCATTTCATTCGGTATGTCTTTTTTATCAGTGATAATCTAGAGCTACTGAAATGCAAAGCCTTTTATTAAAAAGCACTTAAGCATGCGACCACAGTGTACAAAACATGTTAGAGGACTAAAACACTGACAGCCTCTGCATGGGGGTGCCATTATGTTTAAATCAGCTTTAACTTCAAGCAAATTATGCCACATGAAGTTGTAGCTGCAAATTATGACTTCAGTGAGTTGCTCAGCTGTGGAGACTTTAAAATACAGAGCTAATTTGAGAGCTGGAATATGATGTTCCCAGAAAGCCATTCATAAAATCCATGGCTGGCTCTCATTTCCACTTGCCAATCTCCTCCTTGCAGTCTTTGGAGAAGTAGCCAATTTCATGTCCTTAAGAAGTTCATGAACCTGTATAATGAGAAGGAATCTATAATGCAGTGAAACAAGCCACAGCAGCATAGCATTCAAGACAAAGCATTTTAACATATCATACTTGGTTGAGAGCAAGAGGCTGCTGTATCCTAGCTTTCCCCACTGCTTTATCCCAAGGAAAACCAATGGTTTAGCACTAAAGAGTGGGTTTTCTGGGGGAAAGTGGTGTGGCAGAGGAAAAACAATTCAGGCCCATGCCTAAAAAGTGAGAGAGAAGCAGAAAACTACTCAGGCCAGTGCTTTCTAAGCACAGGACAAGCGGTAGTGCAGACAAGCCCTCAATCACCACATCAGATGTAGATGACCATCAGGTGTTGCTTTAGCTTTCCACAGAGCAATCCCATGCGTATGGGTGCTGGGTCCAAACGGTGAAAGCAAATGGATCAGGCCAGTCATTTAACATTGGGGGACACAAAAAAAAACCATCACATTGCATAGCCTAATGGTTTGGTGTAGGCTTTATCTCTAGCTAAAGGATCATAAATACTCTTTCCAAGAGGTCACAAAGAGCTTCTGCCCAGCAGGGAAAGTAGTACAGGGCAGGATAGATTCTTGGTTTGTCTTCTGAAGACCTTCCTGTATAGCCACTTCTGTTTACAAACCAATGAGTTAAGCTCCCCCCCCCTGAAATAAATGTCTGTGATTCCGTGGGGAAACATCTGCTCCTTATCTGAAATGAGATTTTGAAAGAACTCAAATATGGCAAGACATCTGCCTTATTAGTTATTGTGCTGCACAAACACCTTTATTCCCAGCTTACATTTCTGTTCAGTGCTGCAAACAGCAGACACTGTGGCCTAGAATGCTCAAAGAACACAGCAAGATTGTAGAGCCGTGTGAAGGAGTGGGTGCAAATAAAAAACCAGTTAGGTGTCTCATGCACTCTATAAAGGCAACTCCTTCTGAGAGGAAATAATTATAAAGATTTGCAGAAGAGCATTCTAATTAATGTTTGTCTGGGGTCACCAGTGTGGCTCCCATGGGTGTAGTGGTCTCCTTGAGGACTTCCTCTGGAGTTCATGAAGCCTCTTCACCATGAAGTTGCAAGGGAAGTACATAGAGTTGAAGCATGGGGCTTTAAAGAGCTGTACCTTTTCCCATGTCATCTCTTATCTCTCTGTGCTTTCCAAGGCTCATATCAGCACTAAAAGGGCCAGAGGGGAAAAGGAGCACTTTGGGTGACTGAGGAAAGGGAAATGGAGTGACCAGGGGGGCTATCAGATCCTCTTGAAATTACATACAGTGGTACCTTGGGTTAAGTACTTAATTCGTTCTGGAGGTCCGTTCTTAACCTGAAGCACCACTTTAGCTAATGGGGCCTCCTGCTGCCACCGTGCAGCTGGAGCACAATTTCTGTTCTCATCCTGAAGCAAAGTTCTTAACCCGAGGTACTATTTCTGGGTTAGCGGAGTCTGTAACCTGAAGCGTATGTAACCCGAGGTACCACTGTATTTTTCATTCTCCACCATCACTACCAAACCACATGTTACATCTGCCTCTGTTCACTAAACCAGCACAATTTACCCCTCAGCTCGCCTGCCTCTGATGTCCTCCTTTTAGTTTTACTCAGCGATGGCTCTTGAGGAGAGCAGAGGCAGTGGTCTCCTACTAGCAGTTGCAGTATTGTGCTAGTCAGGACAGCGATAGAACTGGGTGAGTCACCAAGGGCAGGGGAGCTCTGGGGCAGTAGTCCTGCAAGTGTGTGTGTACCTGTGGGGCCGCCACCACCACCACCACAAACCTGGAGCTCCCCAACTTTGCTGCCTGATAACTACAGTGCTACCACGGGGAGGGCACCTCTGCCCCTACCCCCTCATGAGCCACCACAGCATTTACTGTCATGGAATCCTCCCTTTCTGCCACAAAGGCTTCTCAGTCCTTCTCCAACTCCACAGTGGCCAAGAGTCCCTGGAGGAAACCATGACAATTAATCACAGAGTAACCTTACCCTTAGTACTAGGTGTTTCCCCTCTTTGAAAACCAGTTGTCATTAGAACTCTTTTTGCCGCTGCCAGAGGCAGGTAAACAATTTATAACATCATGTTCATGAAGTTGAAAATTGAGAAGCTATTTTCGCATTTTGGAAGCTTCCTTAGCTCAAACAGGAGAACAAACTAATGACTGTGAAATTGCTTCTCTGCTGTCATCAGCTCTTCCTTGTTTCCACAGACCAGTAACTTTAAGCTGAAGTTCTGTCCTCAAATAAAGTGAAGTTGTCATTTATTAATTTGCTTGGCTCTTGAGTCATTTCACATCAGAACAGTGCTTTTTCCTCAGCATATAATGTGGTGACACGACACCACACCAAGTATCAGGTAAGAGCTAGCAGGACTTTTAAAATATAAAGGAACAATATTAAGAGTATAAAGGAATGATATTGGTCCCCAGAGATCAGCAATTACAATTAAATATTCCACACACACGAAGTTAGACTCATGGGAAGAAGAAAGGACAGCTGACAATATCAAAAACAACTTTTTAAAAATGCCAACCCATTAGGAAATGATTGCATGCCATTTTACCAACTCACTGGCTTTTGAAAAAACAAATACCCTTTTTGCCTGTGGGTGGCTCCCTTGTAAAGTTACTCACCTTACCTGCTGACCCCCACATAACCAGTGTGACCCACTCCATCGGTCCTGGGACAATGGAAGAGACCCTCTGAACCATCCCACTGGTACCTGAGAAGCCTAGTTTCTTCAAATGAGAACGTAAAAGCTCAGGTGCATCTGGTCATTGTGTGGGGGCTTCCTAACCATTCTAGGCTGCAGTGTACAAGCTAAGATGTTTTATGTAGCCCGAATTACAAGGCAAATAGGACTGATTCAGCTAAGGGTTGCATTTGCTTGAGATTGCACCTCTAACAAGGCATCTCAGATCAAATCAGGAGCGCTCTAATGTCCCAAAATTTGCTTTGTGGAGTTGGGTGCCCCCCAAATGCTGGATTTGTAAAGTGATCCCTGCCCCCCCCCCAATTTTTTAAGTGAGACCAAATGACTAGGGAAATGCCCTGAGCTTGAGTGGGGAGGTGTGGAGAGCTGTGGGCATCTTTCATTTTGATGGACATGTCTAGGTTTTAATCAGTGGATAATTTTCCTAGGTCACGCCTATCACAGTGATTTGTGGAAGGGATGTTTGCAGACTTTTAGGAGAGCTCATAAAGTCATTGCACTTTCCCTTCCCCTCAATTCAGGTTTAGAACTTTTCATGTGATTTAGTTATTGTTTTTATTCTAAGCTCTATTTGTTTTCCAACAATCAATGCCTACTTTAATTGTTTATTTTTCATGCAGTTTATTTTCTCTCTGTGCTTGTTGCTTTTTATTAATTTTCAATTTGCTTGTTCAAAGCTTCTTCTCATCTCCTCATTTTTAGGGTACTTGTGATTCCATTACATTGGATTCTTGCTTTCCAGTCAGATTAATAATTTTATTAAAGTGTTCTCCCCTACACAATTTAAGTCCGATACATCCCCCTGCCCCCAGCTAAGGCTACTTGTCCCTTAAATAAAGCTGAGAGTTGTGTTGCTCATTGTCAGCCTTTTGTTATTACCCACTTGCCCAGGGGCACCTCTCTCATGTCGCCAGTTTTCAAACTGATTGTCCACAAAACAGTAAAGGGGGGATTAAGTGATTTCTATTTAACCCCAAAAGGTAAAGTTTGCCTTTACAGAGGAACCACTATAATTTGGAAATTTTTGTTGGGAATCTGAATACGTGCAGCTTCACACACAGAGTCAATTAGGGTTTGGCTGACAGCCAAAGCAATGTGAAGGAGTAAGTCTGCCTGGTGATACAGAGGCATGGAGACAGCTCCATGATTGGTCAAGCTCTCTCACGGGAATGATGATTTATGGCCTACTAACTAGTTCGAGTTGAGAGTTGTGTAAGAGAGAGCTAGTCAAAGATCCGTGTTCTGTTCTGTTCCTGTAAATAGTCCACTGTATATAGTAAACACCTATAACTACAAGTTACTGGTTATTGGTTCCTGCTTCATCCATCCTGTCTGCAGGTAGTTGCCAATTGCTTTCGTGAACTCTGCGTTTACTCTGCTAGGTCTGGCTAAGGTCCTGCAACTAGTCAGAAAGTTGCGAAACACCAATAGGTTTTGGCAAAAAATTTGGCATGCTTCACCCTCCCCCCATAAGGTGTACCTGTGTCTGCAAATTACAGCCTATTGGGGGGGGGAATAAAATGACTTTTAAAAATAAACTTTAAAGGTTCCCTTCATGGAAAACCCTATGGTTCTCCAATTTGGTAACCTTAATCCATTTTGTGGAAAAGAAAACAAATGTGTAGCAGTTTTTAGATTCTTATTAGAATGAATAAAGGTAAAGCAGAACTTTGGATTTAACAGACCTGCTTTGGACCTGAACTGAAAATACACAAGTTGCATTTTAAAATATATTGAAAGAAAATGTAGAGAACATAAAGCTTACTATGTCTATTAACAATACCCCAAAGTAGCCCTCAAACTGATGGCATTAGCACACATGCCCTCCCATGATTTATACCACTACTCAAAAGCCTAGAATCCTTCTCATTTTCCTCTGTCAACAGCTACTAGTCCTTTGGCTCCATCATGAATGGAAGGGTGGGAGAGAAGGGGCGGGAGGGTTAGTTTTCAGCTCTGTGCATGTGACTGGGAAGGAGGGGCTGAATCTCAATAAAAGACAAATCAAGCCCAGAACTTCATTTTGAACAGTCTGGGAAAATCCCATATTGGGGGGCAAAGTGTTTTGTACCTGGTATTTGGAATTTACACCTTTGAACTTCACCCCTGATCATGAGTGAAACTGCTCTTCCACCCCACAACTTGGATAAACAGTGAAAAGGAAAGGATCTAAAAGGTGGTTGGGTTTCTAAGGGTTTGGCTTTGTTTTTCCTCTCTTGCCATGCACTAGAACAGTGTTTCCCAACCTTTTTTGGGCAAAGGCACACTTGTTTGATGAAAAAAATCTCGAGGCACACCACCATTACAGCCCCGTGACGTCAGCGCGCAGCGTCACGCCGGGAGGGACGCACGAAAGTGTAAGTTTCAATTTTTCCCCTCCCCCTTGCCGGGGAACCTCCAAGCTTTGGGGGTGGGGGGGAGGAGGCAGCAAAGCGAGGGACTGAGGGACTCCTCCAATGACAAGGGTTGGGGAAGAAGAGAAAGGGCTATTCCGCTCCAGTCCTTTCTGAAGGAGCTGAGGGTGGGGGTCCTCCGGCACCTTCGACGAAACGGCGCTGGCCCAGGGCGCTTCTAGGAGGCTGCCTTTGTGCGCGACGTAAAGCCCTTTTTCCCTCCCTCCAGCCCCGTGTCACCTGTGGAAAAGGGGGCTGGATCCAGTGACGCAACTCGGAAAACTGTTAGGGAAGCCAGAGCAGGAAAGTGAGTGGGGGGGCGGCGGCACCGCTTTAACCCACGTTTCCTTTTTGAAAGAGAAACTTAAGACTAGATGACCCTTGGGACCCCTGCCAACTCTACAGTTCTATGGCCCTTTGTGGAGGGGGGGCAGCACCTGGAAAGACGGGCTAGGGGATAATTGGGGCGGCCGCCTTAGGCACACCAGAAGCGAAGCACGTCCTGAGCTACAAAAACAAACCCAATTCCTGCCTCGTTTTTTGCAGTTTCTGCAAAGTGAGGGAGTCTCCCCCGCCTCCATTCCTCGGTGCCTCCTCCTCCCCCTGCTCCCCACTACAGGTCTCCCCTGCACTTGGCCAGGCCGCCTCGCCCTCCTTCCTTTCCCAGAGCAGTGGCTCAGAGCGCCTCCTTGCACCGCAGGTACACTCCGTGGGGAGGGGAGGGAGCGGAACCCCAGACCAGCCCCCAACCAGCTTAGTCCGACCGCTCTTTCAAGCCCCCTCGGAGGAGGAATGAGTCGAAAGAGCCAGAGACGCAGCCGCAGTGGAAGCCCCGCCCCTCCCTTCCAGTCTCGGGGCGGGGCAGAGGCCACCAGGCTGGCAAGCAGAGCGCCGAGAGCGAGGAAGCTGATGCAACGCGGAGGCAGACCCCGGCTGGCGTGTGTTAGAGCAGTGTTTCCCAACCTTTTTTGGACTCGCCCGCCTCCCTCCAGGCAACATCTCGCGGCACACCAGGCAACATCTCGCGGCACACTAGTGTGCCGCGGAACACCAGTTGGGAAACACTGCACTAGAAAACACCTCAGATATTAATGGCTTTATGTGTGAGCTAAGCAAACAATGCCTTACACTTGGAGATAGCTTTCATTGAAATCTAGCAAATTATTTGGCTTCACACCTTGAATTTCTGTAAAATGCATGTTTTTCCTGAAAGATATGCAAGAAGCATTATGTGATGATGTGTGCACTGAATATATTCCAAACTGAGCAATGAGGAGGTAAAAATAGATCAAATACTCATGCCAGCAGCTTGCATTTACTTTGTAGCACAGCAGATGGATGACAAATGACATATGTTATAATATGCCTTTGCTGGCGGCCTGTGGCTTATATGGTATAGAAGTTGGCATGAATTCAAGTCACAGGTAAAAATCAGCCCTGTAACGCATCATGAGTAACACACACACACACACACACACACACACACACACACACTGCCAAGGAATGGAAGTGGTGGTGATGGTAATGTTAAGAACTCAGCTCCTATCCAGCCTGCACTTGTCTGTAGCACCTTTCCCAGTGTTGGTTATTGGCAATTGGTGTTGCTGATAGACAGGAGCCTCCTTCTAGGGTGGCTGTGAAGACCCATTTATTTCCAGGAAAGAAATTAAAAGAAAGCATCCCCCATCCTACTTAACTTGATAGCACCTCTTTAACAAACAAACAAAGGATTGAGTATTTAAAGCATTCTTACCCCACTATTCACCTGAAAATATCATTAAAAATGAAGAGAGTATCTGACGGTGCCTTGGTGCCCACACCATGCTGGAGACTCCAGTCCTATGGGGACATTGTACTCAAACAAACTGCGTTACCTAAGTGGTACTTAACGGGGGGGGGGGGGGTTTCCAGGATATTGGTGAACTGTGTATTTGTGTGTGTAGGTGGTGCTGTTATAGTGATGGTGCATCCTTTTACTTTCCAGTTTTCTGCTACACATATGCTGATGACTATTTGACACTATATTTCAACATTTCAGAAACAGCCTCTTTTATCTTCTTGCTATCTACAGCTACAAGTGTCAAATCTAAGCCTATGCAGTGAGTAGTAACCAAGTTGACAGCAATCACTGCCAGCCAGACAACTGTGTTCATGTTAACTACTATTTACAAATCCATAAATACCATGGTGCAAATATGCTACACTTTCCCTTTTTTGGGGGGGATGTAATTTAGTGTGCCCCCAGAAATAGATTGATTCATCCCCATCCCCCCCCCCAGTTTTGCCAGATGAAGACACAATGGGAACCTGCCATCTGTTGTAGCTTATATATGAAGCAAAATAGACTTAGTTTAAATTCATCACACATGATGGCATGCACCAGTGCTGTTTTCCTAGAAAAGGAGGTGTCATGAGTCACCACGAACACCTCCCTTGTTCTCTTATAATGGCAACGACGCCAACCTGAGAGGTGCCAGAACTGAGTTCCAGTGAGTTCCTGCTGGGGGAAAATACCCTGGCATTCATACAAGAATTATCACATGGAAATGTTATATCCAAGTTTGAAATTAAGACTGTGTGCCCTTAGGCACAGGCTTTTTCTTCTGGGAACTGAGCAGCCCAGTGTGCCTAACATAGTCTTTCAGGAAGGTCCACAACTGATTCTACTGTCAGATTTTATTCCAATGTTAGGTTTGTTTGAATTGTCCTAGATGAATCATTCTGCTATGCAGAGTGTTTTGAGACTCTGGGGTGTATAGAAAGCAACCAATAAACTAAACATATATTGAAATAAGAAGGAGGTGGTGGTTTTGTGCAGTCATCAGTGAGGAGAAATTGGAGAGGCCATCTCCTCTGACAACCCATTTTGGATTCTGTTCTTGCCCCCATGCCACATTTGCTGTCTTCTGGTACTGTGGGTTAAACCACAGAGCCTAGGACTTGCCGATCAGAAGGTTGGTGGTTCGAATCCCCATGATGGGGTGAGCTTCCTATGCTCGGTCCCTGCTCCTGCCAACCTAGCAGTTCGAAAGCACACCAAAAAGTACAAGTAGATAAATAGGTACCGCTCCAGTGGGAAGGTAAACAACGTTTCTGTGCGCTGCTCTGGTTCACCAGAAGCAGCTTAGTCATGCTGGCCACATGACCCAGAAGCTGTACGCCGGCTCCCTTGGCCAATAAAGCGAGATGAGCGCCGCAACCCCAGAGTCGGTCACGACTGGACCTAATAGTCAGAGGTCCCTTTACCTTTACCTTTATGTGTCTGTAGGGGAGGGCTCCCATTTGCACTATCAGTAGACAGTAAATCATGTCCATGGGAACTCCTGACACTTCTTTAGCAAAATGACTGACTTCAGCATATCAGCATCAGCTTAGGCATCCATTCATTTTTGTTTTGTTCATTCGTTTTTTGTTTTAAAGTTCACTTTCCAATCTCCAATTAAAAGAGCCTACCACAGGGAGGCTGCTTTACCCCACTGTTAAAGCAGAGGCACAAATCAGAAATGAAGTGAAGATCTCCTTGCTAAGCCTTCTTATCAGCCAGAGGTTGCTAACAGGCTTGTCCTGGATTGCAGAAAGCTTATGGGCTATAGCTTTGTTCTTCAGAGTTTGAAACTGTAGCTCTAAAAGCATTAAGTTGCATTCATTTCTGTCATGTAAGACACCCTTGGGGTAGATGCTGTGCCTCCCATTTAGCTGTAAAATTGAATTATTATCTGCATTGTCTTTTGATAGCAAAGCTGTGTTATTAATGTATCTGCAGATTATAACCACCTCCAATCTACTGGTGAACACGGCAAGGAAACCTTAATCAGAGATCTCTGTAGCTTGGCGACTGGCTTTGTAGATTCTTTCAGACCCTAAGCCTTTCCTCATAATTGAGATTTTTGGGGGAATGTATTTCAGGGTTTCCTTAAGTAAAACACAAAGGTTTATACTTTAGCGCGCGCACACACACACACACACACACACACACACACACACTCTGCCTCACTGAATGTAATTAAAAAGCAAAAACCTTAACTCCATTGTCTGTAATAGTTTTAATAGGATCTCTTTTCTCGTGGGTGTTGAAGGCTGTGTAAATATACTTCAGTACCTGATAAGGAAACACTAGTAAAAGGTCTCAAGAACAGGATTTTAATGTTATGGGCTGTGTAAATAAATGTTGGTATTTAAGAAGAAAGTGCTTGTAAAAAGCTAGAAAGAACTGGGTTTAATGTTAGTGAGCTGATTACAGCAAAATGTCTAAACAACCATACCTACACTTCATCTACACTTAGGATTAATATCAATATTTTTCAGTTTCATCAGCTGATATATTATTATTATTATTATTATTATTATTATTATTATTATTTGAATTTATATACTGCCCTGTACCCACAGGTCTCAGAGCATTTTACAGAATGGTATATGACATAGGTTGTTGCTGAATGCTGAGACCTGAAAGTGGATGGCATCTACATACATACATACACCCACCCACCCACACCATCTGGCAGTCTGCTTGTCTAGCCAATAAAACGCTAAAATGTATATTTAATTTTCACTTTATTGCAGCCCTTGTTATCCATTAGCATTATTAAGTCATTTAAGAGTCACAGTCATTTGAGTAGGCAGGCATGAATTTCCATAAGTGTGACATAAATACAACCAAACTACAACAAAAACACATATTTGCCATTAATTTCTGTCTAATTTAACTAGCAGTTTAGGAGGCAGTATTGAATTTTAATTAATAATAATGAATGAAAACTGATTGCATGGAAATTAGGTGGCACTCCTGCCCCAGTGGCATTTCCAGAAAGGAGTTAATGTGAAATGAATTATTTTAGACTACCAGCAGAATTAGGATGGAATATGATTCTTTGATGGTGAGGGCTGACCATCCAGCATGGTAAGGCAGCCACCTCAATTGGCTGGGAGTTAGGGATGTATCTTTCTGTAGTGTACATATTGTCTTATGAGATATTTTCATTTTGTTTTTATGTTTATATAGCTCACACGAGAATTTTGCCTTAACTTTTCTGTTCTTTTTTTTTTTGAAGTTAAATTCTGTTAAGGAGAGTGGAAAGCTCTTCTGCTTTTTGCTATTAAAGACCCTGTCACTACTTCTAAACCTGATCAGTTACCGGTACTCCAGATTTCCCTCTCCCACCTGTTCAGGACCCAAAATTAATTTTCACTCTCTCCTCTCCACCCCACCCCCACCCCAAATAATTATTGCACCAGCTCTAATTTCTACAGCTTCCCAGTTTGCTTCTTCTCACTTTCAGATATCCACAAAAGTCTCTGTCAGATATCCTTGGGGTTTTTTTGAATGACTTCTGGCACACATGGGGTTATTTTTTCCATTTAAAAAGCAGTTGGGCAAATTGATGTACCTCATAGCAGTGGATCAATGCATGTTTTTCAACATTTTATTTGCAGTGGATCAATGCATGTTTGTCAACATTTTATTTGCAGGTACAATGTTTTTCTTGTGTTGCAATTTCCATTCCAACCCGTTGCCTTGATGTGTGAGCACATACACAGCTTGAGAACTAAGCAGAGTCTCTGCTTGATGGTATGCCTACATATGCCCCCCCCCATCCAATTTTAGTTTTGCACATAGTTGCACATGAGAGGCAGAGTGCTGTAGTGGTTAGAGTGGCTAGGACCTGTGAGACTAAGCTTAAAATCCTCACTTGGCCATCATGATTGCCCAGGGGTTCTGGGGCCAGTCAGCAATCCGAAGGATGATGATGATGATGATGATATTTATTTATTTATTTATTTATTTATTTATTTATTTATTTATTTATTTATTTATTGTACCCTGCCCATCTGGCTGGGTTTCCCCAACCACTCTGGGCGGCTTCCAACAAAGATTAAAAATACATTAAAATGTCACACATTAAAAACTTCCCTAAATATCAGGTAGTTGTTTATCTTTTTGACATCTGATGGGAGGGCATTCCACAGGGCGGGCGCCACTACCTAGAAGGCCCTCTGCCTGGTTCCCTGTAACTTGACTTCTTGCAATGAGGCCCTCAGTGCTGGACCTCAGTGTCCGGGCAGAACGATGGGGGTGTAGACACTCCTTCAGGTATACTGATGATAATATGGAATTAGACATTTATATGTAAGTTCTTGTAATGGGTATGAGTTACTCGTGCGTAAACTGGTGCCTTTCTCTGTTAATTTGCCTTGTTAAAACTTTCTGACTGCGCAGCCCCTTCTCATGGTGGTTGCCTCAGTCACTGGCAGAATCCGTCAGTGGGCGTTTCTTGAACCTCTTCCAATATAAAAGTTGTTTGACACCCAGTCTCCTCCTGCTCTCACTGCGCGGGAGTCTTCTGCACAGGGAAGGCGTGGGTAGCGGAGGACCTGGGCTCTCCTCACTGATGTCCAGTGAAGAGTCCTGGAGCCCTCTCTCCACTTCCCCCGTCTGCCTCCCTTTATCCCCGGTGTTGCGCTGATTGGCTTCCCCCTCTCCTGAGCTATTTCTCCCCCTGCTGCTGGGTCCTTCGCCAGCATCATCTGGGAGCCTCCCCTTCGCCTCTCGCTCCGATGTCAGTTCCCTGACAGTTCTCAACCTCTATTTCTCGCCTGTCTTCCAAGGTTGTATATCCAGCTGCCCATTTATTTATTCATTCTGATGCAAAGTCGACTAGATAGGGAAAGTCATTAAAAAAAGGTTCAGGATAAGGTCGGATGTTTCAACATTGTTTAACTATACCGCAGAGCTAAACTATAGAAAGTTACCTCTGACTGAAGCAAGGTCTGGCCTCACTTTAAGACAGCCTTTTACATTTCTAGCAGAAATTGCACCTTTTCCCATGTCTCAGGCTAGCTGGAAGCAGATGGTAACCAGCTGGCAGAGCTTGAAGCATTTCTGACTCAGTGGTATTCCCAAAGAAGGAACTTTCTAGAAGAGTTGCCAAGGGATTTCCACCAATGATTTCTATAGTTTCCTCAGATTCCACACACCCACATCTGCATTTATTTATACACCTTTCTGACCTGCACCATTGCCTGGCTATTTCAATAGAGCACCATTTTGTTTGAATAAACATCTCCATGTATTACTGGGCTAGGTTTGAAGGGATTGCTGCTATTTGTCCTTGATGGGCATGAATTTTATCACCCTTTCCCTCACCACTTTAAGCCGCTGAGTCAGCTCTGCTTCTGTGGGAAAACCTTAGCCATTAAACATTCACAAGGACAGGAGTCCTTAATCTGTCTTCATTTTTTGAGTTATAGGTTTTTTAAAACCTGGCACTTTTCAGGTGCAGTTCTCTTCCCTCCCTCACAACAAACATCCTAGTGGGATTGTTAAAAGAGGTGAGGTCCTTCTGTGGCTTGGGAAGTGGTTTAGGTAGCAGCAAGCAGAGAATAAGAGGAAATGGACAGTTCTTCCAGTGGAGGGAGGCAGAGAGTGGAGTCCCCAAGGATGGGAATTGGGATGTGCCTCTTGTTCATAAATGAGGCAGAGTTAGGGGTGAGCAGTGAGGTGGCCACGTTTGCCAGTGACACTAAATTAATGTACCTCGGATTGCAGATGCTTCAGGTTACAGACTCCACTAACCCAGAAATACAGTGGTACCTCGGGTTAAGAACTTAATTCGTTCTGGAGGTCCATTCTTAACCTGAAGCACCACTTTAGCTAATGGGGCCTCCCACTGCCCCTGCACCACCACCGTGCGATTTCTGTTCTCATCCTGAAGCAAAGTTCTTAACCCGAGGTACTATTTCTGGGTTAGTGGAGTCTGTAACCTGAAGTGTCTATAACCCAAGGTACCACTGTAGTACCTCGGGTTAAGAACTTTACTTCAGGATGAAAACAGAAATCATGTGGTGGTGGTGCAGCGGCAGCAGAAGGCCCCATTAGCTAAAGTGGTACCTCAAGTTAAGAACAGTTTCAGGTTAAGAATGGACCTCCAGAACGAATCAAGTTCTTAACCCGAGGTACCACTGTAAAACAAACAAAGGATTGTGAAGAGTTGAAAATGGCCTTCTCCAAACCGAGTGAACTGGCAATAAAATGGCAATTGCAGTTCAATGTAAAGATGTCACCTTAATGAAGATGCTAGTGGTAGAGCACATATCAACCCTGGTTGCAGCAGCTGTGAAAACTGCAAATTCCACACTAGAAAAGGAAGTGAAAAATAAAACCGCTGATATCATAATGCTGTTATACAAATCTGTGGTGCAACCACATTTGGAGTACTGTTCTGGTCGCCTCAGCTCAGAAAGGATACTGTAGGGTTGGGAAAGGGTTCAGAAAAGAGCAAGGGGATGGTGCAAATCCTCTATGAGGAAAAGTTTCAGCCTTTGGGACTTTTTAGTTTGGAGAAAAGGTTAGTGAGAGGTGACACAATATATATGGCATATTATATGTTTCCCAATCTCTTGACCTGGTTAAGACATCAGGAGTACCTCACAGGCTTGCATATTCCCATCCTGTTCTACTGTCCACCTTTCTCTCTCCATGGTAAATTTCTTCTTTTCCCTTCTTATTCCAGCTTTAACCATGTGTAACATTACATCTACAGTACAATCAACGTTAACCAGACTTTGAAAGCAGTTTACCCTGGTTAACTGAGCAATATCCTTGGCTGTGCTATACTATGTTTAGGGCTGAAAAGAGAAATGACAAAGTCTGCAAGATATTTCTGATCACTTTACTATCGTTAAGAAAACTTATATTGGGAAAACCTATATCTTCACTAGAGGTTTACATGTGGCAGTCAACACATTAAGTCAACAGCTGAACTGCATGCATTTTCTCAATTCTGCCTACTCATATAGAATTGGATGGACGATGTTATAAATGGCAGAAGTTTTAGTTTGCTTCTGTCTGTTTTATTGCAGTTGCATCCTTCTGTATGTTCTAAATCACAGTTGAACAAACGAAATAAAAATTAATAACAAGTAAGGATTATATCAGCGCCATATATCTGTTTTAGTGACTCACCATTTACTTATGTAGCAGAATATGGACTGTATTTTCCCGTACACAAATTTCTACACTTTATGGTTTGACTACTCCCAGGATTCTATGCCTAGAGAAGTTATCTGGCTGTATCATCTTAACTTATCTTTTTAAAAAAGAAAAAAGAATGCAGTGTTTTGACACTTGCCATAAATCTAAGTCATGCATGCAACTGCTATTCAAATTCCCATTGTTTGCTTATGGGTCACTTTCAAAGTCTCAGATATGAATTAAACTAATAGGAGATGGTTGGTGTAGTTTGGAGATGACAGGCATTTTATTCCATTAGGTGGTGATATGATTTCTTTTCCATGGCATGAAAAATGCATCTGACAGCCATAGATGCATTTTCTACTTGACTGACTGTAGCTCAAAACATTGTATGATATTACAAAATCTATCACATGAAGCAT
This sequence comes from Podarcis bocagei, assembly GCF_964188305.1. NCBI lineage: Eukaryota > Metazoa > Chordata > Lepidosauria > Squamata > Lacertidae > Podarcis > Podarcis bocagei. Next base: position 75,304,776 of record NC_138126.1, read on the forward strand.
AGCATTATATATTAGCACTTTTTAAACTTCTCAGATGTTTGAAGAGTATAATACTATTAAAAAGACATCTAGAGGATATTTTCCTTGCTTGACTAAGGTTTATCTTTAGCTGTTTTGGATGCCTTTGAAGGAAGGAGTGCAGGATATTGATATGCTAAATAAATAAATAAATTTATCTTAGGAAATGGGCTATAGAAACATGACTTGCCATTCTCTTTCACAGACTAGCTATCACCTAAAAATCGCAGTTAATTGACCCCCCCCCTTTCCCCTTTCATACTGATGCCTTAAAATATGCTATAAATTCTGTGCTGACTTACTCGTGGCAGTGAAATAACAATATTTTAAATCATCATCTTTGGGGGCTGAAAAAGTTAATATATATTTGGATTGTGCAAAGATATGAGTCTCTGGTTGGCTGTCAATGCCCCCACCCACCAAAAAATTGGCTCTCAGGTGCCCTTCTGAAATTTAATCAAGATATGGTGAAAGGTTTGTCCACACTGTTTTTTGCAACAAAGAGTGGAATATTTTTAAGTTGCAGGAGATATAGATACACCACCCCTTTCTGGATATCACTTTGTAGATATCACTTTCTAAACTGTGAGGTAAGGTAGAGCGTCCCAAGGCTTAGTGGTAGAGCATATGGATTCAACTATGCAGTTGTGATAGCAGAAGCAAGTGATGAGTCCTGCTAATGCAATGGGGTTTCCACCTCACCCCCACCCCCAATCTCATGGCCCTGTACTCCGAATCAGATCTGGCGGTGATGGCAAGAAAACCCCCAGAACTGTGTGTGAGAGAAGAAGCTGAAAAACTGATGGAACAATGGTAATATCACAACTTTGAGTTTATCCCGTAATGCTTTACTTTTTGGTATACATTTTTTGTTAAATTAATTAATAAAATTAAAATTGACGTATGTCAAGGTGATTTACAAACACATAAAAACAGCTAAGAAAAGTTTTTTAAAATAAGTACAAGTGTCTAGTTTGGGGGGTCCATCTGTTCCTGAGAATGGACCCCCCACCCCAAATCATTCTGTTATTGTTCATTTTGCCCACATTCTCCAAACGCTCTCTCTAACTCCTAGTTTAACTTGGAAAAATTCTACAATTAGTTCTGGGATTGGTGCAGTTGCCATTTGCCACAGATCACATCTTTTGATTCTATCACAGCACAAAAGGGAATCTTGATGCTGTCTGACAATGAAATCAAGATTCCTTTAAGCACATTCATAAGTTCAGATTTGACCAGAGGTGTATGGTTTACAATTTATTAAAATACGAGGCCGAAACTTAATCAACAGAACATTTCCACTCAGTGAATGTACGCCTCCTCTTTTTCAGTGGCTCAAGCAGGACTGTAAAGCATGTAGGAAGGATGCTTTTCTGTCACTGTGAGACATTTAGATGTAGAGTGGAATCTATATATTTATTGCTTGGAAGTTAATAAAAAAATACAATGTACTTACATAAAACCTGTTACACCTGATTGCCAGCGCAAATGCTTCTACTTGAGCGAACCCCAATGAAATCAGTACAGAATTTAGCATCATCCCTTTGTGCAAGATTGAATTCTAAGTATTATGAAATGCAGAGTTTTCTACTTTCAGTGGTTCATTATTGTACTATTGATGCACAGCCACCTAGATTATAAATGAGCTCAAGAGCACTGTCCTGGAATCTGTTGTGCCATTACATAGCTATCTAGAAAGGAGTTTACCATACCATCACTTAGGCCAGCATGACAAAAATCATAATATGCGACATTTAGATGGTAGTGTAGTTAATTAAGATGGCATCCTCAGTAGAAAAGCTTATAATCAGAATGATAAATCTCCACAAACATATCTAGAAGGTCCTAATACTGTTTCTACCAAAAAAAGATGGTGTGCAACACATTATATCCACGCAGTTTGGTTATATTTCACGTGTTTCCAGATAATGCAAGAGCACAATTTGATACTCAGACGTAAGTCCCATTGAGTTCAATGGAATTTACTCCCAAATTTATAGGTATAGGATTGCAGCCTTAAAAAGTATTTATGAAATGAGTCAAAGCATACTCTTTTCAATAAACAGTGTTTTTGTGTGTGTTGCTTTCAGTATCATTTCAGGGGGAAATGGAGTAGGTGAAAAAGTATGATGATGTTCACATGAAAGGTTAACTTCAGTGTAACTAGTTTCTTTAAGTCTGTAGTGATTTTTTTTTTTTAAACTCTAAGAGCATCTTTAGGTGTGTGGTTCTTAGCCCTGGGAAAACCACATGGAAATCCACATTGCATAAAGAGCTTTCAGCACGTTTCAGTAACAAGCCATTGGTGGCAGAAATTGTGGTCTGGTGTCAGTAGTGGCTCATGTGGTAGAGTGGAGTCACCCTCATTGCAGTTTACATCAGTAAGCCTGGGGATCAGGCAGCAGTGAAGATGGGATTCTGGGGAGGCGCCACCAGGAGCACCGGATTAGTTCCAGCATTGCATCCACATAGCCCTGGCCACACTACACGCCCATCCAGATAAGTTGCAGTGGTATCATTGTCTGGAAGAATTTACTGAATTCTTGTAATAGTTGTGGCCTATCCCAAACTAAAACCTCTGTTAATAAGCTTTGTTGTGGGTTTTTCCTTTCATATTGATTTATTTTAATTATTCATTCTTGCATTTATATCCCACCTTTTTCTCCAGGTGCTCACTATCACATACCTGATTCTCCCCATTCCTCATTTAATCCCTACAACAACCCTGTGAGGTAGGTTAGGCTGAGAGGTAGTGACTGGGCCAAGTTCACCCGGTGAGCTTCATTGCCGAGTGCAGAATTGAACCCTGATCTCCCGGTCAAACGCTGTCCACTACTACATCACACAGTTGTTTTGCACATATGAAATTTTCAATTACAAGTCTCTTTTTTCACCCAGCAGTGAAAAAAACAGCAGTGGGGCAGGTGGGTGGGCCACCCATGGGTGTGCCACATCTTGAATTTTGGCTGCCTGAGAGGCTGCCTCACCCCACTTTATGAGTGGAGCAGAGATGGCTGGTATGTTTCCCACTCTCCCTTATCATGTGAGGAGAGGATTACCGGTACCTGACTGGGACTTATATCATTTTGCAAGCTGCAGAAGTGATGCTCTCCCCTCCTCCAAGCCGTGTGGCAGGCCTGTGAATCATGTTTGCAGCATCAGATTTTCATTCACGCTTTGCTCCCTTTTAACTGCCAGTCTTGGCACTGAAAGGCTTAAGAAATAAGCATCTGTTCCCATCCTCTTATTACTTTGGTAAGAAGCTTTACTTTGTACTTTAATGGCATATAATGAAAACCCCACAGCCAACTTCTCAGGTTAGGGATATTGCTATCTTGACAGTCCTCAAGCCGATCTACCTCAGAATTGGTACCCTGAGTCATAAAAAGGTTATTTGCCTTGTCAGCAGCCAAAAAAAGAAAAAAGAGCAGCTAGTGTTCAGTTGACTATACCATTCATCATCTATCATTGCACAACATACGAGAAACAAATGCCAAAAATGGAAAAGAAGATTTCCTCTGAGAATTATTCTCAGACATGGATTGAATTTATAAACTTACCATTTTCTTTGCATCTCCAAATTCATTCTTTTTGCTGCTGGTATTAGCGATAAAGGAATTAATTTTTTTTCTTAAACAGTGGAATCAACGGAGTCCATTCTTGACTGGCAAAAATAATTTTTGTTTGCCTTTATTTTTCAATGAGTCTTACCTTAGCCTTGCAGCCTGTGAATCCTTTCTGTGTGGTTGGCTCCCACGCAAGAATGGAAATGTCAGAATCCTTCAGGGGCTCATTCTGCTATAGAATCTGTGCAGGCTGAACAGGACTGACACATGAGCAACTATGCAGAGCTTTTTCTATATAGATTTCTTGGGGAAATCAGGTTATGGGGGATTATTTGTTATAACTATTTCCTGAAACTGAAAACTAGAACTTTTTTTTTTTAAAGGTAAAGACAGCAAACCTGATTTAGTGGCCAATGAAAACACAGATCATAAAATTGTAGTGTTGGGAGGTGCCTTTCAGTGATTTTTTAACATCTGATTGAAGGTTTTAACTCTGCTCCTTGTGCTTTTAAGGTTTTTGTCTAATTTGCTTTGTTATAGTCTTTTATGTAAACAGTTTGGTGCCTTTTGTTAGGGGCCGAAAAGTAGAATAAAAATGATTTTATATAAATTAATTGGATAAATAATGAAAATAAGCCAAATGAGGCTTGCTCCTAGCAGTGGTGCCCATTGGGACTGGTGGGTTGGAACGCAGGGAGACCAACAGCAGGTGAAGCCAGAGCTAAGGAGAGGCAGATTCACCTCCTGATTGGTTGTAAGTAAGGTGACTGGCAGGTGGGTGCGTGTTGGGGGCACACTGAGATTGGTGGGGCAGCGCTCCAGTTGCCCTAATGGACCAGTTGCCCTAATGCACCAGCCTAATGGACATAGGAAACTAATGTAAGTTCACAATCTCAATCTTGACAGGTTTAGTTACAGTAGGATATAGGAAGGCAAAAGCTTCATGGACAAGGTAGCTTTTGAGGATGGACTTGGAAGAAGGTACCAGAGATGCAAGGTCACAGGTGTTCTCTGATTCAGTTCGACGCCTAGGAAATGGCAGGGGAGAAAGGTAGGTATTCTCTGAGGTAGTGGGAAGATGTCTGAGGGTGGTAGAACTGGAGGAGCAAAGCTCATGGGTTTGATAAATAAAGGAAGCCACGACCAGTGATTAGTATGTAGCTTGTGCCGACTATGGGACTGTTCAGGAAGGCAGTGTAAGGATTTCAGGTGTAGTGTCATGTGGTCAGAGCAACACTATGTCAGCATTAGAGTGCTGCAGGTGGGTGAGAGAACCAAGAAGAGGCAGCCGGAGACTGGAGAGGCGTGGGCTGCAATAGTCACAATGAGAGATGTGAACCAGAGTTTGTTGTCAAGGATGCTCAGAGGAAGGGCCATATTTTTGTAATGTGGAAAAGGGTGAAGTGACAGATTCAGTGGCCTGAATGTGAGAACGAAAAAGAATAATCAAGTCAGTAATAGCTACATGGTATTCATGAGCCTGTGAGTCTCTCCCCGTCTCCTGTCTCTACCTCTCTGTACGTGCTTTCTCTCCATACCTTCTAATTCTGTGTCACAGCTGCATGTTCCTGATTCAGCCACCTGCATGGAGTAATGACGCTACTGTGGCATGCAGCGCTCCTTGGACTTAATCCTACACAGTTATATATCGGTGCAGCAACTCATAGGTTTGTGCATCATTTACTGGAGAGATAAAATTTTGATTGTGCCATTTTATCACTTTAGTCAATTTTTATGCAGAGTGATCTATCCCACTCTTTTGGTGTCTACACACTACCCAGGGCAGCTTAGTACAGTTTAATATAACAGTGTCATAAAAAACCATAAAATACATTAAAAATGCAATAAACATACAATAAAATACATTATTAAAAATACAAGGGCAAAGAATCATAGATTGGGATAAATAGCCACTGCAGCAGTTAATCAGCAGGCAAAAGCCTGTTATTATAAAAAATGCATTTGCCAACCAGCATTCAACAATGAGAGGGGGGGCATGCGCACCTAATGGGGTGAAGTGTTCCATAATATTGGTGCAACCACCGAGACGGCCCCATCTCCTGTTCCCTTCAGCCTTGGCTCCACCCCAGGTGAGACACAGAGAAGGGCCTCTCCCTCTGATCTTATGTTGAGGGAAGGATAGTACTTGATCTGGTGATTCCTCAGGCATCCTGAACTCAAGGGCTTTTAAGTGGTCAGCAACACTTTGAATTGTGCATGGAAACAAACTGGCACTGAGTGCAGACATAGCAGCATAGGTGTAACATGTTTCCATAGATGCATGCTGACTAATTCTCTTGTTCCTCTATTCCAGAGTCTGTCTACTTTATTAGCAAGATCACATCTGTCTATCCCGATTAAGCTTTAATTTGTTAGCATTCATCTATTCAATTACCACATCCAGTCACAAACTTTTCATTCCTACTGCTTTCTAAGGAGGAGACTGAAGCACATTTTAAATTCCCATTCAAATCAATGGGATTACATTCATCTGTAATTATGCTATGTTTTGATGCATACCACCTTATTTGTTCATAGCATCCCTTCAGCATCTCCCCCAAATGTCACTCTTGGTACTTAAAGCATTTATTAGAATTCTAGAAACTGGATTTGAAAGGATGGAGTCCCGGAACTGCATGTTGATTGACCGACAGACTGATATAATGAATGGTTTTTCAATTGCATGATTGACTATTTCACTGAAACCAGTACAAAGGTTATCTTTTCTGGTTTGCTCTATTGTCTGGATTGATGTTTCTTCTGACAGTGTGGGGAGTTTTTTTTAGGGGTGATTTTTATTTTAAAATATATAGCAGTCCCTCCATACAAAATGAGTAAAACGGCTAGCCTCAGTCCAGAAAGCCACATTTTCCTAAGCCCTGAAGTGTTGTTCAGCTTGGGATGGCAGGTTCTGATGAAGGAGGAAGAAATGGGGGGTGGGGAGCTGAATGGTGAGAACCTGGATTGGAGGAATGTACTGGAATTTAGGGATGCTAAACTTCCCTTGGGTCATGTCCAATATTGATTTTAGCAAGCTCTGAAAAGAAACATTCAAATTGATGGCTATTGGATGCAAATTGAATCATCCCTCTGTCCAATTATGTATCTGTATAATAAGGAAAGCAGCTTGATGAAAAATTGGTAAGTTTATATATTTCCTACTGAAAGCGCAATAATATTGGTTAAAATGTATCTTAATGCTAGAGGGGTTTTAAAGGGTCCTCTATAATAATTAAAAACCCACCATGGATAGCTCTCTGAGGAATCCAGCCAATTTTGCTTTCTGTGGCAGGAATAAAGTAGAGCATTGCAAATGTCAAATAGCATACAGTGTAACAGCATAAATATAGGCTAATGTACCAAGCAAATATTCCATTTATCTGCTTAAATGGCCTTTCCTGGTTTGCAAATCTGAGCTATGATAATAGTCTTAAAACAGTGATCAAATGGATGTTTTGGAACTATGGATTGGGAAGAAATTTGATTCAGTTCATATTTAGAGGCAAAATCACCTAAATACACAAACTGAAATACAGACATCCTTCAAAATTTGCACTTATCCAAATTTTGCAGTGCAGTTCTCTAAGGATGCTTATACTAAGATAGAGTGTGCATACAAATGTATATTAGTGAAAATAGCATTTAAAATGTATTATATGGCAGAAGGTTGCTTTGCAAAAAAAAATGTATAGATGGCCTGGGAATTTCTTAAATGTGAAATACTGAAGGCCCAAATGCGGATGATTTCAACAAGAAAGAAAAGTGGTAGGCATCTAAAGAAACTGGTGTGTCTGCATAAGGAGCTTACAGATTTCCTGGGGGAAATCAAACTTGACCCATAACATGATTATCCCATACTTTCTTGGAATTTTAGTTGCTTTCAGTAGGTTCTTATAAACACCAATAAAAATGGTAATCGTTATTAGACATTGGGCAAAAGTTTGCAGCATTGCCAGGAGTTGGACTACAGGGCCCTCATGGTCCCTTCCAATTCTGCCATTTTGCGATTCTGTGAAATCTTTTCCCACTAAGGCTCAGCCCAGTAACCTACGATAGCTGAGCCCCAATGATTACGATTTGCTTTGGCTCCAATAATGTTTCTGCCATTTTGCAGCTCTGCGGCAGCAGGTTGTGTGAGCAGGAACTCACAAAGTTTTAAATCACATTTGTTAAGAGTTCTAGGAAACATAAGTTCCCCCACAAAAAAAGAGCAACCCTCCTCTTAAAATTAAAGAGCAAGGAGAACAGGTGCTTGGACAACAGATGTTGAAGTACAGCAGATGCCTGGAGGATAGCTCTGAGAAGCATTCCAATTAGAAACTGTTTTGCTGATTTACGTTTCCCTTCCATTTGGTTTTTGTTCTCCTTTTGTCCTTGAGTATCAAACATAATTTCACTAAACCCAGCAGGTTTTGTTTTTTTGACTTTTGAGTCCATCTGCTAATTGCCCATCTACCTGGAGGCTTCAATTTTCTGTCCATTGTACTGCAATCAAGGGTAGTCAGTTAACTAGTGGTAATGCAGAGAGACTAATAATGCTCTCCTGAACCTCCTTGTGCGCTATTATTGCAAGTAGCAGAAAGGCTTTTCTAAATAGCCACACGGTGACCAGCTATTTGTGATTCTGTAACTTCTTTTCCCCAATGCTTTGTGAGTAGAATATGCCTCCCCAAAATGGTCCCAATTACTCGACTCCATCCAAACCGAAAACAACAAAGTGTTTTGGCTGTTAGTGTATGGAGGCCTGAAAGCTGGCGACCATTTAGTTGTTCCACCAATTGCAGAATCCGAATGGATCCAGTATTTCATATCCATATTTAAGGACATGCACAGTGAATTGAATGGAAAAGAAACCAATGGTAACAAACTGGACAGAGGAGTGGCCAAGGGTGGAAGAGGAAGAGATTAAAAAGATAGTTAATAGTTTTTAACTGTGCAAGTCGCCAGGGCCAGATGGTCTACCAATAGAATTATTTAAGACTTTCATAGATTGGTGGGCAGAACCACTAGGAGTAAATTATTTACTCCTATTGATAAATATGGAATCATCTCCGAAATATGGCTCAGATCAATTATTCCAGTCTTTAAAAAAAGGTGATCTGGGTGGACCAAAGAACTGCAGACTGATAAGTGTACTGTAACTTATAGGGGAAATCTATACTAAGCACCTTTTACTTAAACTGCTTACCTGGATGAAAAATCTAAACTTAGGGAAAGAACAAATAGGTTTTTCCAAAGGCTGCTCCATTTTAGACCATTGTCTCATACTTACACTTTTGGTTGAAAAATGCAGATTTCAAAATCAATCCAAGATTTATGCAGCATTCATAGATTTCCATGGTGCCTTTGATTCAGTTGATTATGTGATATTGTGGAAGAAGCTTTCAGAGTTAGGAATTGATCAATGTTTGTTGATCTTAATACAGAATTTATATTCTTTTAAGGTCTCCCAAATCAAACTCAATATCAAAGGTCACCTCTCCCCGGATATCCTTAACACGAAAGGTGTAAAACAGAGTGTATTCTTGCTCCTTTTCTCTTTAATTTATTTTCATCAGATCTTCTGGAGCACATCCAAAAAATAAAATCGCATGCCCCCAAAATCAACCAAAACAAGGTCCCACTTTTACTGTATGCAGATGATGCGACCTTATTATCACTGACGAGGACAGGTTTGAATCATCTTTTACTCTACTTGGTTTCTTACTGCGAAATTAACAAACTCTCTATAAATTATGAGAGGACAAAAATTCTGGTTTTCTCTATTTCCCGGAAACGAGAGAAATGGAAAATAAGAGGACAAGAAATCCAGCAAGTAAAGATGCATAGATATCTTGGAATTTTATTCCAGAGTAACTCAGGTTGGTCAAACCATTGGAGTCCGACAGAGACACATACCCGACTGCCATGTTCTCTCTCTCCTGGTTGTTTGGGAGATTCAAAAGCTTTCTCCAGCCTGAACATCACAGTGACTGATACCAGGAGGCATCAGCACACTTCAGGATCAGCAGAGTATACCGTGGTAGCTCGGGTTAAGTACTTAATTCGTTCCGGAGGTCCGTACTTAACCTGAAACTGTTCTAAACCTGAAGCACCACTTTAGCTAATGGGGCCTCCTTCTGCTGCCACGCCGCCAGAGCACGATTTCTGTTCTCATCCTGAAGCAAAGTTCTTAACCAGAAGCACTATTTCTGGGTTAGTGGAGTCTGTAACCTGAAGCATCTGTAACCTGAAGCATCAGTAACCCGAGGTACCACTGTATAGGCAGTCAGCGTTCAGACTCAGTAGCACAGTTTTTTGGCTAAACTACGTTTATTTACATATACACACTTGGAGCATCGTAACTCAGCTCCTTCCTCTTCAGCATCAGACAGCAAAGAGAAAGGACAAAAGGACAAATGTCCTACATCATGGAAACACAGTAATCCAAACATCCTGTCTCTGTCACTTCCGATAATGTGGAATGAAAACATACACCGTCATGTGAAATAAACAGTACCATGACTGCAACACAGGAAAAGAATGCTGCAAAACAGGCAAAGTGTACCTCCTCAGCAGTAGCTCGCTTTTCTTTTCAGAAAGGTAACCAATTTATATCAACTGCTATTCAGATTTTTCAAGCTAAATTCTTGTCCCAGCTACTTTTTGGGATCCTCAGGCTCCCAAATTCAATCAAGTATGAAACAATGTGTGTAGATTATGTATACACATTATGGAATATTGGGTGTGGACTAGCACTATAAATACTGGTTGTGTTGCCATTTTCGTTTCCAACCTTTGAGTCTGCTTTCCGATTTACTTAAGGGCTCCTATAAATCCAGATTGCTCCAACTCACACACAGCAAAATTAGATCTATTTGTATTGACTTGGAATTATTGTATAATTCTAGTGAGCAATATATTCATCACAATATCCAATATAGATTAAGGGATATTGAAAAACAAAACACTGAGTCAGCTGGAAATAAAATCTGCTCCCCCAAGTACTATGGTTTACAGCCGGTAACAGGATCACTTATATCTCAAAGTTAATAATTCCAGCCCAACACAGGGCATTTATGTTTGCCCATCTGAACGTTTCCCCCTCAGCTTTTGTTAAGGGCAAATATTTAAACATCCCTAGAAATGATAGACACTGCAGATGTTATTTGAATGTGCCAGACACTGTAGAACATATTCCTTTCTGCTGTCCACTGTACAACCAGATACATAAACATGTGCTATCCCCCCTTTTTGGGTAGTTCACCATCACGGCACAATGAAAACATCAGATTCTACCTGTCTGATATTAACCTGGAGGTAATGGCAAAGGTGGCTGAGTTTTTCTCAATAGTATCTCTTAGAGTGGTGAATGGCACCGTTTCACAGGAAGACACTCCAAAGAAAATTTCTGTTACTATATGACTTAGGATATTTCTTTGTATATACAGTGGTACCTTGGGTTACAGATGTTTCAGGTTACAGGCGCTTCAGGTTACAGACTCCACTAACCCAGAAATAGTACCTCGGGTTAAGAACTTTGCTTCAGGATGAGAACTGAAATCGTGTGGCGGCGGCGCAGCAGCAGCGGGAGGCCCCATTAGCTAAAGTGGTACCTCAGGTTAAGAACAGTTTCAGGTTAAGAACAGACCTCCAGAACAAATTAAGTTCTTAACCCGAGGTACCACTGTATTTTAATTGTTTTGTATATGGATGTTTTAAGATGGTCTATATCTGTAATGCCCAATAAAGGTTTGGAGAAAGAAAAAGAGCAGAATTATTATATGTACAGAAGCAGGTCTTTCCAGAGCTTTCTGATATCCCTAAACAAGCACCCAATTGCCAGGACCAGAACGGAGCATATATTTGTAATTCCTTCATAAACCTTAAATAGTAGCCAGAGATGGTTCTGAAATTTTCCACACTCTCATTCCTCTCCCGATTTTGGCATTCTGAGTGATGTAGTCCTCTTTAGAAGAGGTGGGAACTCAACCTGGGGGTGCACCCTACCCCAACATCTCTGCATGTGCCTAGCACATGCAGTCCATTCTGAGATAGAAGCTCTGAAGGCAGCATCTAGGCAGTATCTGAGACAAATAAAGCTCTTGCTTCAGTTACGTAATTGGATGTAAACCCAAAGCCAAAAGGCTAATATATTTGACACCCCTAATTTCTGAGTATTCATCAGCAACAATGGAGCAACAAAGACCTTGGGATTTGCTCTTTCTTTGATCAATTTAAACCATGGCTGAGAACCACTCACCTGAGGGGCTCCCAGGGAAGAAAGTGTCGCTAACACAGGCAGCTTAATAAATACAGACAAACAGTCTACATTTTGGTGTTGCCCTGTCTGTCAAATGTGAGCAGCATGTAGCAAACTAAGATAACCAAGGTTTGGGTTAATTCAATCTCAGTGAATTTGAAGCAATCTGTTTCTGAGTACAAAGTGGGCAGAGATGTTCCTGTTCAAACAACACGATAATGTTTTAAACATAAATACAAGGTACAACCCACAAAAGCACAAGATGTCTGGGACGGAAGATTAAGCCAAAGATAGAGAGCATCATGCTTAATAGAGATGTCAGTTTTACACAGTAGGGCTTCCTTAAACTAATTACATGTGATTTGCTGAAGCAAGGAGATAGAATTCCAGCTCTCCTTGTTTATGCAGAATGCCTCACTTGCAGATTTCAGATGCCCAAATGAAGTGTTTTACTCTTGCCAAACAGATTTTGTATGGAGACAGTGCAAAGAAAAGGAGCTTGATTCAAGTATTCAGCTTTGAATTGAAATGAAACTGCAGACTGTTGATGCACAATATTTAGGTGTAGGAGCAATGCCATCATAATCCAGAATAGGCTATAATTTCTCTAGTAAAAAATGTGAAATGTGGCCAGCTTCCTCTTGATCCAAATCACTGAGAGATCCAATGGGGATGGTGACAAAGGAGTGGGCAAAGCTAGCAAACTCATCCTTGCTCTCTCTCTCTCTGCGTATGTATTTGAATTGTTTGAAATATGTTCTCTGCGTTTCTAAGTTTTTAAAATTGTTGTTATTTTATTGCTTGTTATTTACCATGCTGGGCTTCTTTGGGAAGAAGGGCAGGATATAAATATAATAACTAACTTATTAATAAAGAAATTACTGGTTTAAAAACAACACAAAGCTATTTCTATCACTGGTTTGGCCGGCTTTGTTTCCTGAACTAGGCAATGCTGTCAAAAACACTAGATCAGCAGGTGTAGTATAGAAACTAAAGTAGTTACTGCATGCTGACAAGGAATGACATTTAAAAAATGACAAGCTTCACGCTGTTGCAAATAACCTCTTTAATGCCACATCTGGTGTGGTAAAGAGTCACTCTGAGAATTAGTCCCACTTGAGTTTTACCTTTGGTGATGTGTCCTTGTCTTGCGGTGTGATGCTTCACCCACTGGAATAGCTGAGGCTGGAGAGTTCTCTCTTCCTGTGACAATCCCACAGCTAAGGACCAATTTCTCTCCCTGATAGTGTCGGGTACAGCACTCTCAGTTGCTTTACAGCTGAGCATGCGGATAGATAATCATGTGTAATTCAGCATGCAGGCTGGAGGTTGACAGCTCCTAATGTAATTCCCAATCATGACATCCTAACTCACCAGTTTCAGGCAGCGATGAAGAATAAGAAAATTTGCTGAGTTACCAAACTGCAAATATGTAAAGGGAGATTGCTGCATTGTTCAAGGAGAGGAGGATGGGTGTTTAGGCAATGCTGTTTTGAAGTGTGCTCTGCTCATATTCCACTGACGCAGGTGGTGCATATTTATGTCTTTTAAAAACCTGTGATGGTAGGGAAATAAATTTCAAAATGGAAATCATGTTGCAGTGTTGACTATTTTAGCTTTGAATCAATTTCTATGGGTCTCGGTGGTTTTTTTTAAAGACAGTTTTGTCATGCAGTTCTGGGATGCAGGTTCACACTGACAGATTGCATCAGTTGTATGTGTGCTCATTGTGTGTTTTGATTTCTGAAATTCCTGGGGCACTTTGGGGAGCCACTGTGTGAGCATGGGAATTGTGGCAGCATGAACGCATTTCTTGCACACACACACAAAAAAAATTCTCCATGCAATCCTGTCAACAGGGAGAGGATTGCATGGAAAACAAACACAAATCGCACAACTTCTGTTGCAATCCAAAATCCCACCTAAAGACAGTGGTTAGTTGTTAATCATCAAGGCTGCAGCTGATAATATAACACATTATCTGCGTGCAAAATATCCCAGGTTTAGTCCCTGGCATCATCATGTAGGGCTGGGAATGACTCCTGTCTAACATCCAAAGAAGCAGGCCAGTGCTAGGCAGGGTAGACAATACTGAGTTGATGGACCAGGGGTCTCACTTGGGATAAGGCAGCATCCAACGTTCTGTCAAAAGTGGCTCACCTGGTGGTGCAGAGCTACATTGATAGCCTCCCAGCAGTGCAATCACTGGTGCTTAGAATGAGGTGGAGCCAATCCAACACTCACTGGTGTGGCCACACAGCTCCAACTTCAGTGTTGCCTCACTTCTCCCAGTAAGTGGTAATGGTGCCACTGCTGAGAGGCTATTAATGTGGCTCTGCCCCACTGAGCAAACCACTCCTGAGTACTATATTCAAATGCAACCCAAAATTGAAGGGCATAAGTACTAGAAACTTATCCAGACAGAATTAATATTCTAGATGAATTGACTGGCCTTGTTCTCACTGAAGTGGCAAACCTGTGTCTGGCCTGTACCAGACTGCAGATAGGAGCTCATGCGACTGTATGCTCCACCACACAGAAAACTAGAATATTCCAGACAAGGCTTGGTTGGTTTGAAGTGTGAACCCTTGTCCTTGAAATCCAGCTTTCTACTTCTGAGGGTATGTATTTCATTTAATTTTTGTGCATTCCATCATGTGAGCCCCACCTTGTAGTCTGAAATGCAGCCCAGACAAAGATTTAGTGAAAACTCAATGCATTTCTTTTGCTAAACAAATGGTTTTCACTTTCAATAAGTAATTCTCTTCATTTACAGAGATGAAAACTTATTGACACCATATTTTTGGCAGCTGACTATATTGAGTGACACCGTGAGCTTAAAAAATTGGAAATGTCAGAAATCCCTGGAACACATCTCAACAAGGAAATCTAGATTCATGCACCATTGATTTTTGGAGGAAGCTACATTATGTAGATTACTATATAATACAGTTATGGAGAATTCAGCACAAAAATTCCAAGTGCCAAACTAGATAATATGAGAAATGTGTGCTTCCCCCATTCTGTTGTTCTTCTGGTTAAAAAAAGGGGGGGGGAATAGTGAGTATGGTGGGTGTGATCAAGGTAATAAAGGAAAAAGACATTATAGCCCTAATGATACACCCCCAGTCTCTTCCTTGCATGAGGGAAACTACCATTTATTGTTTCTAATATTGTTTAGTTTAGTTGTCATTCGTCTTATTGTAATAGCTGGTCTCTTAGGCTTCAATCCTATACCCACGTACCTGGGTGTAACCTCAACTGAATGCAGTGCAACTTAATTTTGCATAGACTTGTGTAAGGTTGTGTGGCTAACATTAATGTATGGTGCTGCCGTATCCTTTATCTGAGAGGCTCCTGCCCCTTTAAGAGTAGTAATGAAAATGAAAATGCCACAAGCTGTGGCTTCTCTCATCTCTGCAGCGCTGTGACAAGGAAAAAACTGCCTCCAATTAAATTCCTGTTTCTATGTGCAACACATAAAAGTAGCAGATGCCTTTTGTGAATGTAGAGCTGTGGCAGCCCCATGCTGCTTGGTTAAAATTTGAAAATGCTGGTATTAAAGTATGACGCTTGTGTAGCATGATGAAACAATGAATTTGGAATAGCTAAAAAGTGTGCTTTCTAGGGAATGGTGGAGGAAATACTCAGTGCTAGAAGGAATACACTAGTTCTTATTCCTTTAATGATATGCTGTACTAAAGGACAGTTGTGTTTGAAAGACCTGCTCCTTCCTGATTTGTTTTTCCTGTTATCCCAACACAACAGCAAGGCAGCCGCCAGAGTTCCTAGCCCCTGTTGTATGTCAGGCAGTCTTTCACAGTAGCATGTTCAAGAGTACCCAAGTTTTCACTCTTCAGAGCTGCTGCCGTGTTCATCCGGTTCTTGTTAATTGCATCTGCTTGAAGAACATTCAGTTAACCCCCTTCCCGACACCCGATTGACACTCTTGTTGTTTTGCAGATTTGACTTCACAAAAGTCAGTGAACTGTGGGTTGGTGTTTAGCTCCCACAGTAATAATCTGTTTCATTTCACAGAAACCCCGGGTAGGATTTTCAAAAGTGGGCCAATTACTAAGGGAGCTGGATTAATGAGATGTCATCACTTACCACTTACCATTCTCTGGGAGGATGGGCTTGATAAATGTAGTTCATTGCCAAGTCCTGACATAAAAACAGGACCACGCTCTATGATTCTTGGCAGGCTGATCAATATTTTATCTGCCAAAGCATGCAGAAGTGCTAAACAGAATGATTTGTGTGGCTGCTGTGTAAGAGAAGACAAAAAAAGAGGGGGGGAATAGGCCTCTGTGAACAGAGCATGTAAATTTGATGGACATTAATATTTACGGAGCTTTTTTGCAATCAAGAGCCTGAAAGTCTGTGTTTTTCATTTTTTGAAACTGCATGAATATTGGGAGATTATAAAACATGTAAGCAGATTCTTTTTCTTTTTTTAAGTGTCTTCAGAGAGCACCTCTGGCAGTATGCTTTGTGCTGACTAAGAACCCTATTGAAGTTCTTAAGACACATGGAGACTGAACACGTGAAAGGGCTATTCAGAATGTTCCCCCGATGCCAACATGTGTGCTGGCTATCGTCCCTGACTGATGTGTGAAGAGCATCAGTCTGATGTAGGCCTACATATGAGGACACACACACACACACACACACACACACACACACACACACACACCACGAATAAGGCTTGGGTTCTTGGCTCCATTGGAAGCAATGCTTCTGAAGTTTTCCGCTTCTGAATTTCCCTCTGGATTTTGGAGATCTAAACTACCCCATCTTATTTCTGAAGTGGAACCAATCCAATAGGAATCCTGAATTGTTCCATGAAACACACACAAAACACAAATACACATGCATATGAAAGCTGGAATATAGGAAAACAGGAAGCTTCCACTCCTCCTCAATTTTATACAGAGTGCATGCATGCCTAATTTTGAAATCAAGGAATGAAATAAGAAAAATCTGGGAAATCTGCCCATTGGAGAAATCTGCCCATTGGAGTGGAAGCATGATTTTTTAAATGTAGTTTCAGTACATGCTATTATGCTCACAGTGAAAACCTCTGCTTTTTAGCTAGGGAAATGTATTGAAATCATTGCGATGGATGTATCTTATGTGTAATATTTGTATATCATCAAAAGGATCTGAAGAAACAGAAGTGGCACTTCAGAGTGGGAGATGTGTTGACCCCCAGTAGCATCAATCATATTCTAGAAGGGGGAGGAGACAGGATTTTTGCTTTAAAAGGCTCCAGAGTGCTGTTACAATTGATTGTTAATTGAGTGGCTACATGACATATATTTGGTGAGTCCTGATGATTAGAGGTGAGGCAGATAACTTTGAAAGTACAAACACATGTAATTAGGTTGTGTGAAAGACTTTAAATAAATAAATAAATCCAATTATAAAGAGACATGGAAAACAAGGGATGGATTTTTCAACATAATTTCCATACAGATCCAATGAAACCTTAAGCAGCCCCTGAATTATAGGTCATGAAATGAGATTTGGAAAGACCATGAAATTCAGGGCTTTTCTGCCCCAGGTTGTAATGAAAAGCAAAATGTTGGGCAGGGGAACATTAAAAACAGCGAGAGCCACTATCCCCAACAGACTCTGCAAATGAGTAGTGTGTCACACTGCAGTGTTTCTGCAGTTGGTGTAGCCACACTGATTAGATATTATTTATAGCTATTATAAACAGTGCTGAAATGCTTAGTCACCAGCCTTCCTGCCGAAGGTTGAATGCACACACTGGCCCTTCGCTTGGCGTTGCCACACCCTTCTGGCCCCGGCCTCTGACGATCCAGAGTTTCTGATCTCAAGCAACACCAGCATGAGTATAGCTGTACATGCACAGACACCCCTCTGCAAAAACCTGCAAAACCTGTGGGTGTCAGGAGAGGGGCAGTCCTTCTCCCCCATCCGCCCATGCATCTAAGCTACCCACGAAGGAGCTCATGAAAGGGGCAAATAAAAGCAAACAGGACTTCCCCCCTGCCCCATCCATGACCCCCCTAAAATCTGGTCTGGGGGGTTGGAAGAGAACAGGTTGCAGGGGGAGGGGAGATGGTTCCATCTAGCAATCAGAAATACTTAAGCTGATGGAATAATTTCCTTAGTGCAAAGTTGAATTCCACCCCGAGCCTTTGAGAGCAGAAGTTATCAGCGATATTTTCAACCCAGAGGGCAAGAAACTTGACTACTGATAAATGTATCCAGTTATTTTAACACCGTCTGATTGCCTCACGGCCTGCACTCTGTGAACGCTCCAGTGAAATGTTTCTGAAGCTTCAATGTCTTCAAAGTGGATGTGTCTCTCAAAACCTGCCTTGGGATGGGGAAATGGATGAAAACTGACACCCATGTTTCTGGTTTGGACACCAGGTGGTCAGACTCAAAGGTGTACCTCAAAAGACATAAAACCAGCTAATGTAGCACATAGAATATAGGTTCAATTTATGAAAGAATCAGGAGTCCTTGGGAGTTGCTAACAAGGCAACCCAGCTGTGAGCTACCTATTAAAAAGACTCACCAATGAGGATATTCTGAAATGAGATAAATTGCTAATAATGAATTCGTGTTGTGAAGGAAAGGAAACTGCTGGAGGGCACTTAACAAAGCAGAGGAAAGAACACATTTGTGAGAGCACATTTTTTTAATAAAAAAATGGCGTTTCATTATTCTATCTGTCTTAGCAGCAACAGTTATAGTGCCGGAAAGGGGACACATTTGTATGAGCCACTGGTGCTGCCAAATAAAACCTAAGAAGTGAGAGTATTTAGTAGATAAAGCTAGTGGATTCCAAGCACAGCGTAAGAAGATTACAAGTGTCATTGACAGCAGCAAGAGGGTAAAGGGAAATGATAAGGAGAGAGTAGCCACTGCCCTTGCTAAGCCCTATACAAACATCTCAAATAGGATTTTAAGAACCCTTTTGTGGAGAAGGTAAGGGAGTTACAGCATTTTAAAAATAAATAAATAAAGCCACCCAGTTGAACAGTGCAGGAAGGGAAGGCACTTTCAGGAGTTTGGGTAAAGCTTTTGAAGAAAGTGGCGCCAGGAAGGCTAGTCTACTTCTTGGGATTCGCATCACCCACACAGGAGGAACTCTTCCATCACAAATGCTCCTTTCCTCTCCTAGAAGGTTGCTTGCTGAAGATGCAGAAACACCCTTGCAGCATTGGAAGAGAACAAAGAGGCATTAGGGGTGGCCCAATCTCTCAGTTTTGCTTTCTCTCTATTTTTCATTTTTTCCAATCTGCAGTTTTCCGCATTCTATAACTATTTGTGGGTTGGTTTGTTGGTTTGTTTAAAAAAGTCCTCAGGGAAATTCATCTGCATTTTAGTGCAGAATCCTCCTTTGCAAAACCAGTTCCCCATATATAATGTTTTGGTTTGTTATTTCCACAAATGCATGCATTTTATGCACACAATTTTGTGTCTGGAGAACTGCGCTGCAAAATTCAGAGAAGTGCAGATTTTAAAGGATGTTCCGTTCATCCATTGTTCTGGAAAGTGTGTGAATTAGGTAGGTTTGCCTTTCAATGTGAACTCAATCAAATCCCACCAACTCCCACCCCTATTGGAAACAGAGTGGGTGGTGGCAAGGCAGGCTAAAGTGGGCTTTGGTGAAAATCACCCTTCTTCCTCCTCCAGCAGGTACATCCACTGGATCGCGGCCCTCCCCTTCCCTCAAAGGGCACTCTGGATCCAACCCATTTCTTTTTCTCCATTGTTCTGATTCTTATGCATATGTAATTTTTAATTTTCATTTAATATGTGTTGTAAAAAGAACGATAATATTGAATAGAAATGGTCTCTGCGTTAACTGTTCCATTAAGTGTCCCTTGGGGAAAAGAAAGCTTTTAACTCTCTATCTCTGCTTGATGTATTAAATGCAATGATATTTATTAAACGCAATATTTGATAGCAAACCTGAGGCAAAAGTAGGGGCAGGGGGAAATGCTAGATGGTTGGTATTCTTACTGAGCCCTTCTATCAGAAACCTGTGCAGCTTCAGGACCAACCTTAAGGGCAGCCCCACATAGAGAGCATTTACAGCTGTCTAGTTACCAATGCATGAACCTCAGAGCTGAAGCTGACCTGGACCAGGAATGGTCACAGCTGGTGTACCAACCAAGGCAGCTTCTAAACTGTGAGTTCTGAATTGTGCAAGGAGCCTCCATGAGTACAGAAGTTGCTGCAGCCAGTACAGGATGTGGCAGCTAGGTTGTTGAGTAGGACGTCTTGCTACAGTATGTACACATTATAGCACCATTAAAGGCGTTGCAACGGCTGCCAATATGGGGCTGGGTCAGATTTAAAGTTTTAGTTATAAAGCCCTAAAGAACCTGAGGTCAAGCTACCCTTCAGCGCTGAAGGGACCTACCCCCTCCCCTTTCCTTATGTGCTTTTAATCATGGATGGGGGGGATGCTTGAATAGGACTTAAGTGATGCCCTGATGTGCTAGAGGTGTCAAGCAGTGATTTTTATCTATGCAGGCGGAGGGGTAGCCATGCGTCTCACAGGATGATATTAAAGGATAAATTGGCTGAGTAGAAATGCTCCCTGTGATTAGCCATTCATATAAAAAGAGACACCTATTCATAAAAGACAAACTGAAACATGAGTAGATTATCAAGTGCTTGAACTGGTCATTTGAATCCTTTTTCAGTGTCGTTTTAAATATGGAGACTTCACTCTCTTTAGGTGAGGAGGACACCACCGTCTTATGTTTGAGATATTTATATGCACATTAAGGGTTATAGCCAATATTATTCCTCCTCCTCCTCCTCCTCCTCCTCCTCCTCCTCCTCCTCCTCCTCCTCCTCCTTCTTCTTTACATACCGCCCTATACCTGGGGGTCTCAGGGCAGTTCACAGAATAAAATCAAGATATAAAACCACAAAATACATAATAAAAATAAAAACAACCCAAAAGCCCCCCTCCCCCACAAAAAAAACACATTTTAAAAGGGCATAGGATGTAAATCAGATCAACCAAACGCCTCGTTAAAAAGGTACATTTTTGCATGTTGCCTAAACGTGTATAATGAAGATGCCAGGTGAAATTCCCCGGGGAGAGCATTCCACAGATGGGGAGCCACTGCAGAGAAGGCCTCTTCTCGTGTTGCCACCCTCCGGACCTCAGAAGCAAGGCCTCAGAAGATGATCTCAGGGTCCAGGTAGGAAAGAGGCAGTCCTTGAGGTATTGTGGTCCTGAGCCATTTAATGCTTTATAGATCAAAACCAGCACTTTGAATTGGGCCTGGAAACTAATTGGTAAAGGTAATGGGACCCCTGACCATTAGGTCCAGTCATGGCCGACTCTGGGGTTGCGGCACTCATCTCGCTTTATTGGTCGAGGGAGCCGGCGTACGGCTTCCGGGTCATGTGGCCAGCATGACTAAGCCGCTTCTGGCGAACCAGAGCAGCTCACGGAAATGCCGTTTACCTTCCCGCCGGAGCAGTACCTATTTATCTACTTGCACTTTGATGTGTTTTCGAACTGCTAGGTTGACAGGAGCAGGGACCAAGCAACGGTAGCTCACCCCGTTGCGGGGATTCAAACCGCCGACCTTCTGATCGGCAAGTCCTAGGCTCTGTGGTTTAACCCGCAGCACCACCCGTGTCCCTAACTAATTGGTAGCCCTACGTATAATGCATTGCAGTAATCTAACCTTGAGGTTACCAGAGCATAGACAACAGTAGCTAGGCAATACCTGTCCAGATGGGGGTGTAGCTGGGCCAGCAGCCGAAGCTGATGGAAGGCACTCCTGGCCACTGAATTAATAATAATAATAATAATAATAATAATAATAATAATAATAATAATAATTTTTATTTATACCCCGCCCTCCCCAGCCAAGGCCGGGCTCAGGGCAGCTAACAAGCAATAATAAAAACAAGTTGAATGATTACAACTTAAAAACAAAATTAAAATACAACATTAAAATATTGAAACATCAAAATATTAAAATGTAGCCTCATCGCAGGAGGAGAAAGGAAAAGAAAACAGAAAGAGAGGGAGGGAGGGAATCAAATTGGCTCCAAGCCAAAGGCCAGGCGGAACAACTCTGTCTTACAGGCCCTGCGTAAAGAATAGAATAGACCCATTGAAATTAATGCACATGACTAACTTAGGTACTTTAATTCTAGTGGGTTTACCTTGAGTAGGACTCAGTGGAATACAAGCGCATGGGTAAAATTCAATGTGGCGCTGAGTGTGATATGCACATGGGAAACGAGGTCCTCTCTATGTGACCACCTAATTTTGTTCAGAGGGTTCCTCCAACTCCCCAAAGCAGATTTAAGGGACACCAGAGATGCATAGGGCAAGGAGATGGTCATGTTGTGCAAATGGACCTTGTTCCATGCATGCAACAAATTAGTTGAATCCCACACTATGTACTGACTGAATTGCCAGCTATGCTGCAGCGTAAACTTTCAGTGCAAGCTACAATACACACAGAGTAAAACAGCACAAGAAAATACAGCAATAGAAACAATACAAAGCATGGAAATCAATGAAAGCCAGACTATGTATAAAACAACTGCTAAAACCAGATATACAAGATACTGGAAAAACTGGGCAAATAAATTTTCCAGTCACTTTTGCACTGGGAAGAGATCGAAAATGGATCCAGATGAGCTTCTCTCTGGAGGCGTTATTGGACAGATTCATATGATAGAAGGTAGACAAGTCTTATGCTATGATTGGGTGGGATCATGCTGTGCCTACTGGGGGTGGGAGATGAATTTGGTTCCGTTCAGTTAAAAGTGAAGCTATTCACACTTCCCAAAACAATATACAGGCAACTCCCAATTTACGTGGGGGTTACATTCCACGCTATCACACATTTAAGCGAAATCATATATATTTGAAACACCATTAAAAAATCCTGCAAACACCCCATTCCACCCCCCACCCTGCCCCACCTTGGCCCATTCCACCCCGTTTTTTGTGATGTTTTCAAGTCACGTCCAGGTTTGGTGAGATGTGCATGTGCTCAAACAAATACATATCGGAAGCACTGCCTGTACAAACCAAAACATTGTCATCCTTTAAAAATTGTAGGTCTTGCTGCCTAGTAAGGATGCTTCGGACTGCAGCCTAAATAGTGTTTTTTTGATTAATTGAATGGCATGTCACCAATTACTGTGTTCATTAGTCAATTAAATTTACATTGATTAAATTACATTTGCTGAATTGCCCATCACCACAATGTATACTGAGACAGTGAAGGAAGTGTATAATAATTTACAGCCCCATAAACAAAATCCAGTGCTGATGGGCAAAGGGAAAGGCCACTTTTAGTATTCCCCCCCCCCATTCCTCTCAAATAGATAAACCAGAGCTAAAATGGTTACATAACAACTGTGCTATTAACTCACAGCCCCACTGATGAAAATCTGCACTTACTGATTAAAAGTGGCATCCTTTGATTAATTGCATAAAGCTTTAGTTGATTAATATACCAATTACAGTGTGCAGCTCTACTTATTGTGGGAGTGGGGTTTTAAAAGGAAGAGTTTCTGTTCTCTTGGTGTTCTCCTTCTCCCGTGATTTGAGTTTCCATTAAAGCACGATTCACTCAAAGACACAAGAGCTAAAACATTCTGCCTCCCAGTGTCCCCACAGGCATGCAGAATCTTTTTTGGGACCTTCATGCATTTCATGTGAAAAGTATAGAGAGTTTAGGAGTATGTCCTAGTCTTAGAAACCTTGCCACAACCAGAAACTCTGTTTTACCAGGGAGGTTTCTAAATGTGTTCAACAAAATGCACATAAAAATACTCTTTAGAACATAGTCATTCTTGAAAGGATACAATTGTACCCAGAGGCGTAGCAAGGTCAGGTGGTACCCAGTGTGGATTTTTTTTCCCCACGCCCCACATCAATGGCTCGGGGTAGGCTTGGGAGTCGTCAACCCTCAGCAATGACACCTGGTCTGGTCTGCGCCCCCCGCACCCCCCTTCCTACACCTCTGGTTGTAACAAAATGTTGGCTCCTCCACTAATACATACTCCGCTTCAGTGTTACTCCATTTCTATCCACTGTTTCTCCAATCAGACTTACTTATGGGATCTTTTTATTCTTAACATTAGTGGTCCCTTACACACTTCACTGGTCCCTGTCCCAACCTCCACTGACAGAAAGGGGAAAATAGCAGCGGCAAACCAGCAGAAGCCCCATTTTGGTTTCATAGCCTATCATCCTAATCTTGAACTCATTATCAGGAAGTCAGTCCCATGGAAATCAGGATATCTTATATCCGAGGGAAACATCTGGGAAGATTTGGAGTTGCCCTCCATCCTCTTTGCTTTACAGTGCTATGTACCTGGCCAGCTGAGTTCAAGTCTTTGATTAGGCTAGTCGTGCTCCCTTCTACAGTAGGGAGTTCTTTTTGCAGATGTTACCAAGTACATCCTCCTGAGATACAGTCGAAGAAGAGTGCACAGAGCATTCCATTATGTGATGTGGTGTCAAATGGGTCAGAGCTTGAAAACAGCACAGGGGAGGGTTAAGTCATGTGGGTCCTGGTACCACAAGCCCCTTTCAAGCAGTATTGTTTCTTTTATTTTTATTTATTTGTTTATTTTTAAAAAAAACCTTTTGAAAGTTTTGTAATATAACACAGCCGCAGAACTAATGGTTTTCGAGTTTGGTAATTTGAGTTTCAGCTTGTAAATGGCATATTTACAGTGTGCAAATGATAGCACAGTACTTCCGCCTGATAATCAGCAGTTCACGCCTTGAGACTCAGTTAGTTATGATCACCACTTCAAAGCCACTCTAATCTTCTCCTTATATATTAGAAAAACCGGACTGCACTGTGGAAACGCAGCGGTGCATAAACTGCGACTATGTGGGGGCAAATAAGGATACTTTTAAAAAAGCATCTAGAGGACATTTAATGCATTCAGCAGATATTACATTTTACACGGTTGTCTGCTGAGTGAAGCCGTATAATCTGTAAAGTGAGATACTGATGAAGTTCCTTGGAGGTAGGATTTAGGGAGGGGGAAAACCTTGTCTTTATGAAAGGGCATCTCATTAGGATCATCTTAAAGCATTGCTTTTGAAAACCTCATAGGTGCAGGGCATCTCCCTTTGGGCGGCACCTTTTCTGGCTCTGTAGAAGTGCAGTCTTTTAGCAGATCAAGCAGGGAGAAGCACGCAGTCACGTAATCATGTTTTATCTTTCAGGTGACACGTGTACAATGGCAGACTACCGTCAACTGAAGGGTATCCTGCTGGACCTTCAATCTCACCGGCAGAGGCAGCAAAATCACCCAGGAGATGAGAGAATCCAGAAGCGCTTCTTAGTTGAAGATATGTTTAACCACTTGGATATAAATGGTGATGGGCACCTCAGCAGCTCTGAATTGGCTCAGGTGGGTTTGTTGTTCAATGAAAATCAAATTATGAAGTGGACTGCATTTCCCATTCAAAGTGTAAATTGAGTGTAACCACAGTGGAATCCTCAAGAGACTAGCTGTTTGTAAAACTCTGCTGAAAATTAGACTATGAAATATCTTGCCGTAGCTGACTTTTCTCCCATCTGCCTCAGGAAGCAGTGGCATTATTTTATATTGTTAAGGATATTTTGCAAAATAAGAATTTTCTATGCCACGTTTCCCCCCCCCCCTCCTTAGCTCTCTGGCAAATATAGGTTTGCGTCTGCAATCATCTTTTTTAAACATGCCCTGCTCGCTGACAGATATCAGATTTTATTTGCATTGAAAAATATTTAAATATGAAAATCAGCATAGATTCTCGCTCCTTCCTCTGAGATGCTCTAATACTAAAAATTTCATTAACAACAGTTTCTGTCCCACATGTACAATATCCTTTGTAGCTGCAGAAGTGTTGATTGACAATAGATCAATTTAGATATATGGTGGTCACACACACACACACACACACACACACACACACACAAAGTGATATTGTCTTTATTATCATGCTGTGGGAGGTTATTCCCATCATGCCCTGATTATGTATTTTTGAGAAAGATCCTGCTAACCAGGAAGAAGGATGGACCCTTGATCTGATCCAGCGTGTTCATTTGTGCTTTGAGGCCCCCAAGCCCTTCCCCTGAAAATAACTTCACACTGACACGTAATTTTTAGTTTAAGTCATTGGGCAAAATTTAGGCCACAACTTTCTTGATTACAGCAAAGTAAGCGGTATTGGCTTATGCATTGGCAACAGACTATAACTGACTCCTGCCTCTCTGGCTGGAAGTCTGAAAGGGTAAGCACTAAACAAGGGAGCAACATCAATGAAGACCAACCGAAGCTTACCCCGGGGTTCCTGTGGTCCTGGCATGGCCCTAGCCCCTCAAGCGGACTTCAGACGAGATCCAGGACCCCAGATTCCTTTACCAGAATACCCTTATTCATGGAGGGGCAAGTGATGGCTGCACCTCCCCTCCAACACACTTCAATAAGCCAATGCCTAACCACCAAACATTACAAAGTTGTGACGATTGCTAAGGGGGTAGGCAAAAACCAAGTGACTACAGCCAATCTGCCAAATGGAAATAATTCCTACCCAGCCCCTGCTCCAAAGCAGGTGACCCAATCCAAAGCAAGGCCAAAGCAGCACCACCTAAAATTAGGGAGGGAGGGTGGGTGTTTTGCAGCGCGAAGCAAGTGCACCCAGTTACGGCGCACTGCCACTTTTGTAGGCCCCAGGAATTGCGCTAACTGCCCCAATTGGCCCAAACAGCCTGGCGCGATCCTGGGGCCCAACGGTTAAGGCTTGGGCCACGCCTGGCAACAACTCTCCT
Source organism: Podarcis bocagei (assembly GCF_964188305.1). Classification (NCBI taxonomy): domain Eukaryota; kingdom Metazoa; phylum Chordata; class Lepidosauria; order Squamata; family Lacertidae; genus Podarcis; species Podarcis bocagei. The sequence continues at coordinate 75,331,424 of NC_138126.1, forward strand.
AGCGGGGGTGTCTTAGGGGCCCGCGCACAACCAGGAGCCTCATTAAGGAGGATTCTATTTGTTCTTGTAAGATGACACAGTTGCTGAAAACCACAAGAGGAGAGAGGCTCTTGTTCTCATGTTCTGATCGTTGGTTTCCTATAGGCATCTATCTGGCTGGGCAAGATGAGCTATTGGCCTGATCCAACAAGCTCTTCTAATGTTCTTAGGAGATTTGCTGGGTAGTTTCTCTCCTTTTCCTCTGCAAATTTTCAGGAGTGAATTTTCAATGGAATGAGCTCTGCTTCCCATCTCTCCCACTGACAGTTGAGGGCAAGGAGGCATCAACTGATGATGGGCTATATTTTTTTGAAAGTTTTCAGGAGGCAGCAAGATGCTGCTTTATCTTCTGCAAAAGACCAGAAAAGGGCAAATATTGCCCCATCCCTAAGTTCCCTGAACTAAGGAAGGAGAGGATAGGGTGGGAACCACATAATGGATTTGGCTAATAAGCATCCTAACTGAAATGTTGATTAGCCCTTACACAATATTTCTTTCTCCATCTGTTTTGTTTGTTTTTGTGCTGGAATGTACTCCTAGTGAGTCCCATCTTGAAAGGATTAAATAGCTGCGCAACTTAATTGTCACAATAACATGGCATGTTGAGATGTTTTGAATGAGAAGTTTTGCGAAATCACCTCTTTGGCTGAGTTGTTATGATAGATCAAAGAAGGAAAGACCATATAACATCCAATGTCTGCTAAATTCATGAATGAGCACTAATTGGTTGAGCAGAAATGTGATATTTTTCAGGCTTGAAAAAACTGAAAAATGTCATTTTGTGTGTGTGTGTGATGCACTGACAAAGCAAAATGCAAATGTAATCAGGCATTGGGAGTAGCTGCTATATATGATGCATGTTACAATGGAATGAAAGAAGTGGTTTTCATTATCTTACGAGCAGAATTCCCATCATTTTAGCAGATTTATTTGTTTGGAGGAAGGGCTTGGATATTGCCAAGGCTCCTGAGCACATAGACATGAGCTGTGTTCTCATATGCCTTGAATTTCAGCTGGACCGAGTAGTGAGCGCTTTACTTCTCTCCCTTAGGGGTAAACATAAACCATTTGTTTGTAAGGAGGAAAATAAGGACATTCACTCAGGAACACCCCTGAGGCATGGGGCATACCTGTTCTGTGATACTTGCAGTGCCTTTCACATAGAAGAAAATATGCTCATATCTGCACAACTACGTAAATCTAGGGCTCTCTCTTTGGTCATTCTAAAGTGTAACATGATCTGGCTTAAGGAGGAAGAGAGAGAGAGAGACCTATTGTTTTTATGAAGGGAAGTGGAGGGAGGACTCCTTTGTTTCAGGAACCTATTATATTTCAGTCCCTGAAGCATTGCACCCTTGTATGAGTTCCCTGGCAGTGGAATCCAGACAAGCCAGAGGAAGGTATGGCTGGCCATTTCCCCACACACTGCAGTGATGTTGCAAAGTGCAGAGTTTTACAGGAGCAAATGGCAGCCAGCAAGTCACACAAGAGAAAGTAAAGAGATGGAAGGGACACTATCTTCATAGGCTATTTACCCATGGGATGTTTACCCATGTTTACTCAACCTTTGGATCAGGGGAGCAAATGCAGCCTTCTTTCTGCTGTGTCCAGTTAGGGAAAGGGCATAGCTCAGTGGTAGAGCATCTGCCTTGCATTGTGGCATCCCTGGCATCCCCATGTAGGACTGGGAGAAGTCCCTGCCTGAAGTCCTGGAGAGGTGCTTCCAGTAACTATTGACAATACCAAGCTAGATGGAGCAATGATCTGACTCAGCGCAAGACAGATTCATATATTCTTATGTCCCAAGTTTGCAGAGGATTTGGCAGGAGGCCACTGCTTTGTTTTCATACCCCATATTGACTTCCACATCATAGTTAACTCATATGGCATGTAGTTATATATGATGTATTGCTTCCTAGGCTCTCTTATGTATGTCAAATTTGGCATGTAACTGTTGCATGTAGCAGGGCTTTGTATAAGATGACAGTCTGGGCAGAGGATATACTGTCAGTATACATTGTCAGTGCTCTTGTATATTGTATACTGATAAATAAATGAGAAGCTATAACAATGATATTAAATGAGAAGCCATAACAGGATTCATCAAAAATTAATATAACATGATAATTGCTTCTGTTAGTTTAGTTAACTTGGTTGAAAGGAAGGATAGGTTGTTGTTGTTTTTAATGTAGACCATATTTTTGTTGCAACACATCTGCCAAATCTTTCTCCCTACCCAGTATTGAACTGGTTAAAAAAAAGAGGGAAAGTGGAATTTAGCCCTTGGAGAATTGCCAACTTATTTGCTTCAATTAATGTCAAATAATTCTTTTCAGAGAGAAAAGCGCCCCTAGCAATAAATAAGTAGAAGGTCATTTTTTGTTCTTTTAATTCATGATACAAATTCAGTCTTAGCCACTAAAAACATTTGATTGAAATCCACCACACACACATCAGCCTTATTCTTGTGAAATATCAGATAAACTTCTGAGTATACAAGCCCATTAACAGCTATGGTAATTGAAATATTATTTTCATTTAAAGCTGTGTCTGTAGGGTCAGATTCAAAAATCTGCTAAATTCATAACTGCTAAAGTGATTTCCTTCCTGGCATTAAATCAAAGGAGCTTGTCAGTATTGTGAAAACTTAATCAATTTTCAATACAAAAGCAGACAAAGGGAAATTTCTATCTTTAAAAGGTAGACCCTGTAAGTTGTGGTTGATTTCACTTTTATTGACTATTTTACATGGTGGATGAAGGGTCGTGTTTTTAGCATTATTACTTGACATTGTCACCAGTGAAATGAGCCACATCTGATATCATGAAGAACATGAAGCACTCTTTGACCATATCCTTGGTGACTTGTATCTTGGCCCTCTGCATTCTCATGTTTGCCCCCACCCCATCTTTGAAATGGTATCGTGAGACTTCCTTGTATTGCGTTGTCACACATTTATGTGGGTCTGAATGTAGGCTGATGCTGCATTCTGCCCTCCCAAAGTTTTTGGAAGAAGGGGATTAGCCAGTTTAGGTGTTAAATAGGAACTTTCTGAATGATTCCTGATTGGCTTTTGAGACATTTTTGCCTACTTCATACAAAGTTGTTGTTGTTTTTGCTGCTGCTGCTAGGGTTAACTTGGCTTTTCTATTACAACATGCATGTAGTATGGTCATGTATAGCTTAGTTTTGATGTATAATATTTCTATATATTGCAACAAATTTTGCAACATAAAACAATCATATTGGTGATTGATGACTCGTGGTGATTTATTGGCGACTCCTGCCTTCCAACCACTTGATCTCATACAAGGTAGCTGTATAGGTACCTTCAAGCAACAAGCAACAATGGAAAACATCAGGAAAAGCTCAACATTCCTAACAAAATGCGATTTTTGTCTAAACATACCAAGTTTATGTACTTTTTATGGCCTATTTCCCCACCCCCAATATCCCAGTGTTCAGTTTTCCCATACAATAAAAAGTATATTCAATTAAATTTGGTTAACTAATTGTAATGATTCCACCTCTTTTCCTGATCTCAACAGTTGATGAAAAGGGACGACCTGGAAGAAGTTTTCTCAGATTGTACACCAGAGGATCTTCTCCGATTTGATGATTACAACAACGATGGTTACTTAACTCTGCAAGAACTGTATACTGCATTCCGTAAGTGACTTTATTGCTATCTATACTTCTAAAGTGAATCCTCTGCATATGGATGTGCAGAACAAACGTAGGACAAGAAAGGGTCCTCTCATCTTGCCGGGTGCCTAAAGGACCTTTTTGCCCCTTGAACCAGCTGGATCTTCCCCAGGCAAAGTTTAATGCATATGTTCTTCATTCTTTTACCAAGCAGCAGATGACAAAAGTGGCACAAGGCATGAATGAAATTGTGTGGGGTTTTTTTTTGGGGGGGGTAATAATTCTGTGGAAGGTGAGCACTCTCAAGCTCATCTCATTGTTAAGTGATTGTGCAAGGGAAAGGAAACTAGGAATGAAGGAAGGTGCACCCTCTCCTGCAAGAAATTATGGGCAGGGATTTCTTACACAAGCTACATGTGGTCCCCACACTTCTTCTACTCTTACATTTGTGTTGTCAAAATGGAGTAATAAAACTGCTAGCACATTTGCAAAAGCTAAGTATGGTTTCAAATCCGATGGGGGACTGTGTAGTGTTGCCGTCCAGCTCTGTGATTCTATGATCTGTGCTGTTGTTTTTAAAACATACCTTGTTAGATATAATTCTTCAAGAATTAGAGGTGAAAACACGTTTTCATTTCCATTAGATTTCAGTGCTGTGATAGGGTTTTGTTTGCTAGTAGGCAAATATCTATCTACTTGTGCCTAGTGTGAAGATGTGGGAGTGATGCTCATGAAAATGTTGAAAGAATATAGGGGCTCCTCCCTCCCATCGGTTGTTAATAGTAATTTATGGAACAGATGTCAGAAGAAGATTGCTTTAGTGATGGCTTTGATGGCTGCATTGTCGTGGTGTTTCATTCTTAGTGGGAGGATTATGCATGATATTTCTTGCAGCCCACAAGAAACAGTTTATCAGCAATCATTTGTAATTCCCCTTTATATATCAATGGGGAGTTGATGTGTGTAATCTTGATCATAGTTGGAGTTCAAATATTGCTATGTGAAGTTATTTTTCTTCTCTGTTTTCTTGCTGTCACCTGAGAATAAGCAACAACTTTGAAAGGATTGCCCCTCTCCAGGGCTATATCTAAACATTTGATTCTCCAGTAATGGCAATGTGTGGCTGAAATTAATGATTATGCCTGTTGTTGGACAGCAGCTTCTGACAACAATCTCACTTCATCCCCAAGCCCATTGTAATTCAAATCCTCCGAACTCTTTAAGAAATCAGGACTGTAAGGCCTTCCTCTTGCCATTATCACTGTTCCTTCCTTTCCCCTAGCTCCTTCCTTTCTTAAATTTCCATAGTTCCTTGTCTAGGCTTAATGCGATCCTGATGGAGGCCCACCCATAAACTTTCCCTGCACCAGGTATGAGAAAGTGTCTGGGGCAATGACTCAGAATAGAGTAGACATTGTATGTATTAACTCTGAATTCTTTTGAGATGGTCTCATTTTGTATCAAGCTGGGGGTTCATCCTTCAGCAGAATAAAGCATGACAACTGCTACATTATGTGTCTTTAAGATACAATATACTGGTTATCTATTTCTGATCAACAGTAGGCTAATCAGTGTAAATAATAGGCTTATCAATATTTGAAGCCGCTGACTGAATACAGTGTACCTCGGGTTACAGACACTTCAGGTTACAGACTCCGCTAACCCAGAAATAGTACCTCAGGTTAAGAACTTTGCTTCAGAATGAGAACAGAAATCGCGCGGCGGCAGCACAGCAGCGGGAGACCCCATTAGTTAAAGTGGTACCTCAGGTTAAGAACAGTTTCAGGTTAAGAATGGACCTCCAGAATGAATTAAGTTATTAACCCAAGGTACCACTGTACAAATAAAGCACCCATCTTTTTCTTATCTACCTTTTGTAGCAAAGGTCCACACTAGAGAGTGTATACAGAAGTAATCATGTATGATTCTCCCAGCAAATTTTTGAAAAGAACGGCAGCTTTTTCTGGGATGGGGATGGATCATTTGGAGCAGACGTGCAATGGATACATGTTCAATCCCTTTGTAAATATGAGTTTAGAACTCCATGAGGGAGCAAGCAGAGACAACAGAGGCTCAGGACCAACTTCAGGCTTGAAAGGGGCCCTTAGCACTGGGCACCCTCCTATTCTAGTGCTCTTCAGTGGGATTAACCTGTGATTGTGGTGAGCAGTTCAGTGCCCCAGAGGGATGCTGTATTATGGGCATTGGGCAAAATTACCACTTAAGAGTTTTGTTTCAATGTAGGCAGTATATAAACGGTTTGAATAAAAATGGCATTCGCTCAGTCACCCGGTACTAAGAAATGGCGGGAGGGGATGCATGATTTAAAGGGTAGCCCACAAGAAATGTCAGAAGTGAACCCTGCTAGGATGCTGGAGCCCTGACACCGTCCCAGGATACCGTGAGGTGTCACCAGGCTTGTGGGGCTCATTTGGGGCAGAAAAATGAAAGATGTGGAAATGATTGAGCAAGGCTTTCTCTGCAACTCACCCGCTCCCCAATGCCCCCTTCAGCAATTACTGATGCTTTAAGAAAAAGGGACCCCAGGGCAGGGTTAATGAACCTAAGTCAGTCATATCTACTAACTTCAATGTCTCTGGGTAGGATTAGCATTGGATACAGCCCCCGAGTTCCAGTGCCTTCTCAAGATCAGACCCAGGTTATATTAGCCCCCCCCCCACTTGACAGCCCTTCCCATCAGACCCCTCCTTTCCCAAGCAAACTAACCATCCTTGAAAAGGACAGGGAATCTACAGGTATAACAGGGGACATTAGAGGCCTGAGAAGCCTTGTGGTTAAGATTTTGATGCTTCCAAGCATGCGCGCGGTTGCAGTTGAAGGGGATTTTAGGACCTAGTGCATCCCAAGTCAATTAAAGTAGATTTCATGCATGCAGGTGTCAAAGGATGCCCCTGAGGTCAGAAGCCAGAGGCCTATATGATGCCAGCTGTTTCAAACCTACCCACTTGTCTCACTCTCTCGACTGTTGTAAAGGTAAATTTGCTTGGGAAAGGGGCTTCCTTCTGAAGCTTGGTTGAATCCTTGGAAAGACATCACTTTTTCCTGATAGTTCTCTGATAAAATTCGCAGGGTAAAACTATGAGGTGAGCCAGGGGTAGCTCACTAACTAATTCCTATGTGCCTTTTGCCAGGAATTAGACCCTAGATGAAACTGACAATGGGACCAAAATCATTTCCAATGGAACTTTTAAACTTAAGTTTTGAGGGAAGACTACTTTGCATAACAATATTCTGCCTTTTAGGAGTTCAGAAGTCGTAAGACTTGGAACATTATTCTTTCTCTAATATTCAGAACTTCAGAATTTTATTTTTACACCAAGGCTTACGGAAGCAGTGGCATTTTGCTTCATGAATGCTTTTCTGTCCCATGTTTGTCAGATGGACCCTGCAAAAAACAAAAAAAAACCTACAGAAATAGCATTTGACCTTTTCTGGTGACTCTCTGCCCTTCTTAAATGCAAACAAAAATAAGTGCAAGCTTCTGTTTTTGTGTTCCCATTTGAAATAAAAAAAAAAGATTTTTAAGAAGGTTGGAGGGGAAATGCTGAGCTTGGTTAACACACTGGATCTGCCTTGCACTGTGGATACTTTAAAATTCATTGCATCCTATCTGGAGTACTGGATATGTAATAAAGCATAAACCCTCCTGTGTTAAGAAGGCTATAAAGTGAATTAACCTTGCTATAAAGACTTGACATGCAGTTACTGGGGAGCATATTTGGATCAATAGTTTTTCAAAGTCACAGGAAATATGGTTAGTTTCAGCAGGCCTCAAGTATTTGTGGTTCATTGATTTTTAAATAGGCAATGAAACCCAAGACAGGTGCAAACCATTACCGAAAGACCAAAATTAGTAAGATGTGTTCGAAATTATAGGGCAGTTAAACGTACACCAAACTGTAGCCAACTGTCAAGGCAAAATGAGCTATATTCTAGCATAACCACTGGAGAGCTGCATCTGAACAGTTTCTCGGCCATTTGAGTGGCTATTCTTAATGTCAAGCAGATGACCAGAGTGTGTCCAGAAACAATAGAATTGCATCAGCTATCATAGAACAAAGGTCTGTCTTTCTGTTAAGGTTATAAGTAAGAACCGGTGGGGAATCTTTCCTCAGCTTACATAAGCCCAAAGTAATCAAGGAAATGGGTTACTTAAGAATCAATGCAAATTCAGTTACCTGCAACCTTATGAGTCCTCATCTCTCCCTTCAACAAATTTATTCCTTTCCTCTCCCACATAATCTCTCCACAAGCTTTCACTTGACTTCATGGGCTGGCACTTCAACAGTTCTGAGCAATAGGTAGGAGGGCAGGAAGACCTCTCTGCCACCTAGAACCATCAAATTGTATAGTTGGAAGGGACCCAAAGTGTCATCCAGTCCAACTTCCTACAATGCAGGAATCACAACTAATCCCTGACAACCTGATGTGATGCTGCACAGTGTGGCAGAGTGTCAATAGTAAATACCACAGACTGGAAGTATGGTTTCCCAAGGGCTTTTTGTGAGTCTTTTTTTTTTTTAAGGGAGTTGGGTGGGGGCATATTTGATGGATGTAGATAAAAGAGCAATTCTCCAGCTTGGAGTAAAATCCAAGTTGGAGAAGAATTCAGGAATTATAATTCTGTGTTTATGGCAACCAGTATCAACTCCCAAGTCACATTTGCAAGCCCCAAAATACAAGTCTCACCAATACATGAAATGTGAAAATAAAGCAAGATCTGAAAAAATGCATAACACATAAGAGTTCACCACTCCAATCATTTCCTAGAGTGACAAGAAGGTTATTACTATTAATTATAATAATTAATATTTATTTAGTTTTATTTAACTGCCAGTTCTGATATGGGGTAGCAATGTACACAACATGTCTATGGCAGGCTTATACCAATATAGCACCATCAGTCTTCTGATCTGTACAAGATTAAGCTGGCCTTCCTTTGAAATTACGATTGTTGAGCATGCTTTGTAGCCTAATAAATATCTTAGTTCAGTGACATCACTAAATCCAGATCTAATGTACTCTCCCCAAAGTTGTATCAGACTTGTTCCAGAGGGCCTTCCCGGTAGTGGTGCCCTCCCTGTCGAACTCCCTCCCATCAGATGTCAAGGAAATAAACAACTACCTGACTTTTAGAAAACATCTGAAGGTAGCCCTCTCTAGGGAAGTTTTTAATGTTTGGTGTATTTATTGTGTTTTTAATATTCTATTGGGAGCCGCCCAGAGTGGCTGGGGAAACTCAGCCTGATGGGCAGGATGTAAATAAAAAATGATGATGATGATGATGATGTCTGGCAGCAGTTTAAAGGAAGTGTAACCTTGCGGATTTGATGAGCTGTGCTGTCTAGTTTTACAGCTACCCTTAGGTTTTTAAAACTTTATGGCTTTCCTGTGTGCAATTGGGACTGCAGGATGGCCAGACTGTGCCCCAGATTTTCTGTTCTTCCCATAAATGAATCCATTTTGCCATTTGGGTACAAACTACCACAAAGTTGTGATTCTGAATCAGTGGTGTAGCGTGGGTTGTCAGCACCCGGGGCAAGGCAAGTAATTTGCGCCCCCTAACCCATGGATTTGCGCCCCTAACCCGTGGATTTGCGCCCCCTAACCCTAACCCCCAGATGTTGCGCCCGGTGCGGCCGGCCCCCCCTGCACCCCCCATGCTACGCCACTGTTCTGAATGCTAGACAAGTCTTGTGAACCTATATGTAGTATTTCTAGCGCCTTCAGTGTTCAACTGATCAGAAGTTTATTTTAATCAGGCTAGCAAAACAGCCATTTGCAAATTCACCTGTAGCAAATAAGAATTCCCTCCAGGGGAATAGATTAGGCATGTGCCTTCGCTGTACTCTTTTTGGCATCTACTCAAAACTTTCTAGTTTAGGCAAACCTGCCCAGACATGTAAATATAACATATTTTTAATATATCTCTCAGCTTATTTTTAACATAGGATTTTATTGGTTATTTTAATTTATATTTTAGGTAAGCCATGTGGAGGTTTTGATAATTAAATGATATATAAATCCTGGTTTGTTTGTTTGTTTGTTTTTTAAAAAAAGATTACTTACCATCAAATATGTAAGCTGCTCCCTCAGGTAACTATTTAGATTTAAATAATTATTTATATTATTTGCTAAGCAAGATTTATATTCCACTGCATCAAAAAAAATAATCTCTAAACAGCTTTCATAAAATGGAATGAATAAAATATTTATCAAAAGTGGCAATACAAATGGATTTTAAAAACAATAGAAATAGTAAAACATTCAACAGTTTTAAAAGCCAACGTACAGAATAAAAGGAAATCCATGGGTAGGTGTGCCTAAACAAAAAAAAAGTTTTTAGTGATGTGCAGTGATATGAAAGCAATGTCTTTGGGATTTTGATCCATGCTATTTGCTCTGTGGTGACTGTATCCTACATCTAAGTTATCACTTGGTCATGTGGTCATCAACTGATGAACGTGCATGTGTGAACCAGCCATTGGAGATGCGCCAGTAAGGTCCTAACCTGCCTATTTTCAACATACAATGACCTACTAAAAAATAAATAAACAGGAATAAGAGCAGCTACAGATGAGCTGCAGCATAGCATGATCCCAGTTAATTGGCATGGAAACAATCTAGCAATTTGGAAAGTTTAGAGCCCAGCTGAGTAGGACTTTCAATATGCTTAGATGACTGCTTGTGGATAGATTTTTTGGAATGAAATTTGACTGGAGGTCATTAAAATTAGTCAAGTCCCTTCTAGCTTCACCTTTATGTCATTCCCTAAAGAGACAAAGAGGGGAGCAAAGTTGGCAGGTGTGATGTTCTGGTTGGGGGTGGAATAATGCCATCTCCTAGCGCTGCATAATATAATCAATGTGGGCAGGTCAATTAGCAATACAAGTGTGTCAAAGAGAAGGACAACATGTATTCAATCGCAATGATTCTGTCTTGTCAACTGTGTGAATTAATAACATGCAATTAACACTGAAGTTAAAGTCTCTGTATATTATAAACTTAATGATCACTAGAGTTCTCCAGAATGACATTAATTCATGATGGCTTGGCTCAGCATTGCATCAGGCTTCCAAACATTATACAGTGGTACCTCAGGTTACATATGCTTCAGGTTACAGACTCCGCTAACCCAGAAATAGTGTTTCAGGTTAAGAACTTTGCTTCAGGATGAGAACAGAAAACGTGCTCTGGCGGCACGGCAGCAGCTGGAGGCCCAATTAGCTAAAGTGGTGCTTCAGGTTAAGAACAGTTTCAGGTTAAGAACGGACCTCTGGAACGAGTTAAGTACTTAACCTGAGGTACCACTGTATAATAATACAGAAGTACACTGTGATTTCAGAAGCAAAGCCATCTTGTGTTCTCTGCTACACTACAGCTCAGTTATGGGGGGAAATCGTTTTATTGGGGCTGCTAACAACAGCATGGCTTTGTTAGTAGGCCAATCCACAAATAATGGCATCAGGTACTTTCCGAATCTCGTCTAGCTCTCACAAAGCTCACAAAGCCTTCCCTATTCTTTCCTTTTGGGTGTTCTCAAATTGCATCTCTGGATGCTCACATGTTGCGCTTTCCGATAATACTTGTTGTTGCATAGCAGTCTGTGTGTGTCTTTTGTCACTGGGGTTTTCAATTACAGGCAAGGCAATGTGCATGTACTGCTATTTTAAGAAATAAATTACAGCTCCTGGACAGGCCAGCATTTGTTTGTTGCCTTGCTGCAGAATCAATCCTGCAGAGGTGTTAAGAAAGAGCAGTTGTTGTGTAAGAGTCGTAAGCCTTTGGTTGCTTCTCCATATAAAGTGGTACCTTGGTTCTCAACTGCTTTGGTTCTCAAACTCCAAAAACCTGGAAGTAAATGTTCTGGTTTTTGAACGATTTTTGGAAGCCAAACATCCGATGCGGCTTGGTTTTTGAACATTTCGGACTTCCAGAACGGATTAAGCTTGGCGCTTTTGTTTTTGCTATTTATTTTCAATTTTTGTTTTGAGGCTTTTTTGATTAATTTGTTTTTGTGACTGTGTGGAACCCAGTTCAGCTACTGATTGATTGACTGACTGACTGAGTGACTAATTGATTGATTGTGTGACTGTAGAAATAGATAAAAGTAAAAGCCCCCCATCCAAACAATGACTATCATCAGTGCAGGGAAGAAGAAAAAATAATTTTTAATTTTTATCATCTACAATACTGTCTGGGGAACTCCTAAGGGAAGAAGGCTCAGAGCCCAGGAACTGGTGGTGGGAGACAATGAAGAGGGACAAGGAGGAGGAGACTGGTCCAACACACAACTGTGAATGTGCAGCACACCTGCTGAATACTTTACTGTGCAGTCCAAGACAGCAGCAAGCAGTGCACTGATGTTCGCTGATGTTCTCACAACACAGTCTCATGTGTGTCTTCTCAGAAGTAAATCCCACTGAATTCAATAAGCTTTACTCCCAGGTACGTGTGTCTAGGATTGCAGCCTAGCTCTGAAATCCACAGGACAAAACGACCATGGTCCAAAAATATCAGCCAGTTGGATGCTATACTTTACCCACCAGTTTTAGTTGCTTCAGTCTGTTGTCTCCTTTCATGTCCCTGCAGGTTTTTGGTGCCAAAGTAGGAAATAATTCATTAGTTTACCAACATTGATTTGTTTCTCCTGTAAGCTATGCCGTAGCCACACTTCAAAGATGCCATAGGAAGCAAGGGACTTTCTCTCGTCCCACATCAGACGGAGGCAATGTTGAAAGATGATACTTAAGCCTCCTCAGGGAAGAAATGAAGTTTCCTTCAAAGTGACTGAAGTGATTGCCTTTGAGCCATGCGTGCCTCAAAAATATACTCTGCAACAATATTATTAAACAGCCTATTTATTTGATGCCTCCCAGAAGAATGAATTATAAGCAATTCAGTGTGATAGCCCTGTTGTGGCCAAGCGGGGGATGTGGTGGTGGGGGGAACAGTCCAACAAACTTCAATGTACAGGAGCCTTGCAAATTGCTTCAGATACGATTGGGTCCAGTGCCTTTGGAAACCATACTTTGATATTTTGCTAATTTGGTGCATTCTCCACGTATAAGCCCCGACAGAGCATGGAGGCCTAAGAGCAAACTTTGCATGATGACTGAGCACATGCATGCAAAAATAAGAGGAAGAAGGAAGCAAAACAATTACTGGAGCTGTATTCCCCAGTATTGTCGATGCAGTTTCATCATATCTCTGTGCATGGGCCCCAATATCACAGGTCAGTACCCCTGTGATTGCCCCGCAGAAGAGGCTTTTTGTTTCCCATTATGGTGTGGACTAAGGAAGCAGTCAAATATGCATTCTGGCAGAATGTTTATTTTTTAAAACAAAAACATTTGTGCCGCACACACTAATATTGTGAAGAATAACCTTCTCTGGAGGTTTTGTAGCAGAGCCCAGGTGAACTTCTGTCTGGGATGATTTAGTTCCGGTGAATCTGCATGGCACAAGGGACTGGATTAGTTAACCCAGGTCCTTTCATGCTCTATAATTTTGCAGCTTTGATCCATGAATAGAAATTTCTTCCTTTCCACTAGCAATTGTGAAGTAGCAGGAGATCTCATTTATCATCTAGACCCAATATTAATCAACGCCCAGGAAATCTGCTGTACCTATGGGATTGTGGAATTTTTGTGAAACACATTTGTCATTACTGGTTATTTTGTTGCATTTTAAAGAAGACCGGGGGGGGGTGTTTTCCTGCATCTGACAATGGGAAACATTTTACATTGGATGGGGAAAAATAATGTTGCAATGTAACATTAGTCTCCATCTTGCAGCTAAAGCAACTCAGAGGTGCTTTATGGGAGCTCTTTTTGCATGAGAGAAAAAAGTAACAAGTCATCTGGGATAGCATAACGGCTCTTTCCAGATCTTGGCTACCTAGCAGCACAATCCTGTGGATGTTTACTCAGAAGCAAATCCAACTGTGCCAATGAAAGTTCTTCCCTAGTGTAAGTATGGTGAAGACTGCAGCCCCAAATGCTTCCCCCCCCACTTAGTTTGGCTATTGAGAAGGAATGAAGAGGCCTTCTTGTTTGAGACAGACAATAAGTGTAAACTAACGAATGTTGTGCACAGTTAGTTTACATTGCAAATGATGGGCTTAACACAGTTAGTGGTGCATTGAATTTAGGGTGGCTGTTCTCTGTTTGAAAGGCCGCTGTCTGGTTCAAGTCCAGTTTAAAGATAAAGAACCACAAGAAAGGCAAGCTGGAGCCTTGTTGCTGCTCACCAGCAGTTAGTGTCTGGACCTCAGGCAGAATAGGCACAAAGGTCACCCAGTCACAGTCTTCCACATTGTACTTTTATTTCTTTTGCAGCAATTACTTCTAAATTAGCAACTACACATATAAATCAGCATGTTCACATTTTGTGCAAATGCCATGCAAATATGTGCTATTTTTGTCCTCTTTCTTGGTGATGCATAGAGTTAGGGTTGCAGCTATTAGAGAAACATCTGAGCTGAGTACAAGACTGATTATCTATAGCAGATAGGAATTTGATTCAAATCACTATGGTTGCATGATCCAGGATTGCTGCTCTGTAAACGGGAACATAGAAACCTGTTATATTCTGATGCAGACCATGGATACATATAGGTCAGTATCAGCCACACTGACTGGCAGCAGCTCTCCGGAGTTTCATGCTGGGGACATTCCCAGTCCTACTTGGAAATGCCAGGGGAGATGCCATGAGAACTTTTGCCTGCAAAGGTGATGCTCTACCACTAAGTTACAGCTCTTCCGGTGGCACATTTCCATTGTTTCCCAAAGAAAAGTGCCCTAAACTCACTGAGTTCTGTATTACCCAGTACTGGTAATCCATGTGGGTACAGACATTATGACTATATGTGAAAACTTCCAGCATATCACTGCCTGAATAACCCGAATAACCTTCTAAGCCATTAAATTGAGAAATGAAGTTGGACTGATCGTCAAAATTCTGAGCTGATGGGCTCAGAGCAAACACTGAAAGATTATTGCAGCTTACTGGGATTAGCTTCAACGTGTGGTATTTGGAAGACCAAAAGAGTTTCATCAAATAATTGTTATAACAGAATTCTCTTCAGTGTTTACATTTGCAAGAGTTGGGGTTTTTTATTATTCATTGAGTTTTATAGACAGAAATAGATCAAAATATCAAATTCCCCTGACAGTTTAATTATATGGAAGAGGAGTATTATTTCCCTTAAAACTCAATGCTGTTATCTGTGTATCGTTTATATGTGGACAAAAATACTTTTGCTTTCCGAAGTTACCAGTTGCGATGAACACATTGCAAGGTAAACTTATAAAGGTTTAGTTCTTGTGGGGCTCTACCAGCTGTGCCTGGACTGTACCACTACAACTGGAGGGAAGAACCTCTTTCAGGTCAAGGGCAACCTTCCCTTCTCAGCAACATTCCAGGGCCACATGCCAGAGGAAAAAGCAGTGGTAGGCTGCATACTCTCCACACACTCCCCTCCACCCAGCAAGTCTGCTCACCTTGTCCATGGCATGGCAGTTGAGGCACACCCCTGCTGCCATTGCCGTAGCCCTCAGAGGATGCCCAATGGCTGGTGGGAGACATCATGTCCTCGACCCCAGGAAAACCTTCCAGAAGGCTGGCTGATGCTGGAGATAACCAATGCATCAGTCAGACTCACTTACTCCTGTAGTCAATAAAGTTGCGGCCTGATTGAACCAAAAACAAGTAGTACTGACGTCTTTTCTGTTCCTACATACATGGCATTCAATGGATGGCAGAGCTCACGACGGCGGAACCTGCAAGGGGTATTATCAGAGTTCAATGATGTATTCTAACCCGACAAAAACACTTGAGAAGGCCACAGAGCAGGATTACTGAGGGATCCAGCCTGGAAAAATAAATGCTTCTCAGGAGACTCCCAAGGGCTAAGTAAAGTCACCCAGAGGGTTGTATTCAGCCCCTTGGCCTACTATTTCCCCTTCCTGCACTACAGGTCACATGTGCAACTATTCCTGCCTACCAAAACAAAAAACCACACCACTGCACATTGTGCATTAGATGCCAGCATGGGAAAGTTCATTGCGGAAAGAAGTCTTGAAAGTCCTACATCAGTAAATGATGGCCTAATTTTATATAGTTTTTGCTACTTTGCATGTCTTGTGCTAACTTACAATCTAAAAAAGGAGACATTCTAAAATGTCTCTAATGCTATGTCTTTTTTTAGAGAGTGGGAGGGGGATGTTATTGACTAGACATGACATGAAATGGGAAACGAGAAGCAACTGGAAGAAATGGCCATCTGCCAATCTGCTTCTAGCATATGATGCCATGTTTCCAAAGCCAATTCTTCAATTTTAGCCAGCATATTTTCCATCTGAATGCATGAATTGTGTATCTCTTATGTTCAGGCAGCCTGACAAATGCAGTCATAAAGAGACTGATATTTTAAGCCAAAGTCTGATTTTGTGTCTTTTGCTGCACTGAAAGAGACTGACATATCCGTGCAACATTAGTATAAGCTTGCTATTTGAAGAATTGTTATTTTTCTCCCTCTTTGACGGGGGGTGGGTGGGAAATGGTACAGCAACTTGCAGGCTTGAAATGAGTTGTTCACAGATGACAAAAAAACTAAACAAAAAACCACCCAACCATCCCTCTCTCTCTCTGGTTGTCATTCACTTTGCCATGCCAGCTCAAATAATAATTTGTTAGAAAGGGGCTTATTCACTTTCATAAATGATGACAAGCATGAGATCAGTGTCCTAATTAGTCACAAGTATTGCATGAGTATGAAGTACTTTCATCAAGAAGCATTAAAGAATCTAAAAGGAAGAAAGAAGCAGCTTGGTGTGAAAGGGAGCAGAGAAGGGAACTCCTAAGATAAAAAAATAAATCCTAACAATTGGGGAAATTGTACTAAGTGCATAGAAATGTATAACAGCTATGACAACACACTAGGAAGAGATAAAATGAGATCACAGAAGCTTAAACGTTTTCTTCTCCTTTCTCTGTACATTACTGCATTATTATAGGATTTCTGTTCCAATGTTCTTTAAATGGGCAAGTTACAACATTGGAGGGGAGTTTGGATGAACTCACAAGTTCTGCCTGCCCTCCTTTTTTGTTGCCTTCCATGAGTTAGAAGGCAACTAGAGCAGGAAGCCTCCTATATCTTCAGAGGCTCCCCACACATTTTAGATCCCTAATTTTCCAGGGTTGGATACAAGAGGCTCCCCACTGCAGGCAGTCACCTTGTTGGTAGGGGTGTTTGGGGAATGGGACAGGGCCTTCTCAGCTATGGCACCCTAGTTATGAAATAGCCTCTCCAGTGATACTTGCCTGGTGCTGTCTTTATGGCATTTTTGCCAACTTTTTGTTGGCAAGGTTGTGGGTTCAAGCGCCACGTTGGGCAAAAAGATTCCTGCATTTCAGTGGGTTGGACTGGATGACCCTTGTGGTCCCTTCCAACTCTACAGTTCTATGATTCTCTTATTCCTATAGCTGGCATATACTTATTTCTCCTCATGCCACCTGCTTCCACCTCCAGTCAGGAGGGCATAGGAAACAGTGAGAGCCACACCATGGATTCTCCCCATGATCACAATAGGATTTCTCTTCCACAATGCAGTCCTCTACATTTCTATTCAGAAGTAAGTCCTATAGGGTTGAATGGTGCCACCTCCCAGGTAAAGTATAGAATTTCAAGTTAACTGAGGAGGCATTCTCATTGTATTCCATGGGCATATCTCTGAAAGTGAGAATATGGACATATCTTTACTTCTAACTTGGATATGTCCCACAGATTTCTGACAGCCTAGCACTGCAATATTTGAGATTGAAGTTTACTAGTAAATATCCTTAATGTTACCCTAGCCCGCCTGTCTGCCTTTCTCCCACCCACTCAAGGCAGCTTACACAGTCAACAAAGACAGCAAGCATAAACAATATATTTAAACAACCCCAAACCAACTATCTTATAAATTAAAACATCCAAAGCATTGAAACAGGTGGGCCTAAATATCATCAAGGAGATACAATGAAGTATTTCCTCCAGATACTCATTTTTATATATTCGTGTGGAAAAATGTTGACACTTACAGGTGAGCAATAAAAATTAGAAAGGAAATTGGTCATTAGGCAAAGATGCATAATGATCCTTCATATTTAATAGTAAATGTCAGAGTTTTCTGGCATTTCCCACTGGTCTCTTAAAATGTTAAGTGTACTGGTAAATGTCAACATTCACCAGGTTTCTGTCCTATAAACTGAACTGTAGCTTTGTAACATTATTTGCTAGTGCGGTAAGGTTTAAGTGTTTTACTTAGTTTTCTGAATCTATTGATCAAAAAGCCTATTTGCCTTATTGGGGGCAGGAGCGGGTGGCGGCACTATTGTTTCCTTCCTGCGAAAATCTAGATTTGGTGCACTAATGCCTTTAGCAACTTGATATGTAGGAAACCCATCTTCTCAACTGTTCTTATAACTCTGGCTGCCTATTTTATCTCTATTACTGCAAAAATTGAGATTGGCTGAAAGAAAAGTGTTTATGTGATATAAAGGAGAGCATTTGTGTTGCTGTTCTTGAAGCCCAATGGCGTCTAATAAGGCTAACATTCTGGGGGGGAAACCAAGGTCAGCTCCTGAGAAATTTATACACTCATTTGTGAGCATTGTTCTGGATGCAAGTACAGTGTAATTGCACATTGAGTTCTGGTAATTGAGCATCCATCTGAGCAGCTGGTTGTTTAGCTGGGCAGTGGCACAATGATAATGGTTTTTGCCTATGGGAACACCTGCAGTTCTTGTTCTCTCTCTGGTTGATGGCGTGTCCTTACTTCTACTTACCCTGATCTACAAATAATGATCTGCTTGATGCATATTTTCCCAGTGCTGGCACTATCCCCTTCACAGACGCAGGCAAACATACACACAAGGCAAAATGCACATTTCCCCCCTTTTGTAAATGATACTCTACTGACTGATTGAAAGAATGAGGATGTATAGTGTTGTTGTTTTTTCAAAGCCATATGGGAGTGTTTTCAAAAAGGAAGATCTAATCAGGTATTATTTTTTAAACAGAGATATAAAAATGGTATGCAAGACTGTGGCGTGAACTTTCCAGAATGGTACACATTGCCTCAGAGCATAAAACTGCACAGTGTGTGTGTGTGTGTGTGTGTGTGTGTGTGTGTGTGTGTGTGTGTGTGTGTGTGTGTAACTTGTGGCTCTCCAACTGTTGCTGGACTACAACCCCCCTCAACCCCCACCCTTGCTGCACATACTAAACTGGGAGTAATTGAATTCTCTGCTGAGTAAACATGTATGAGATTGCCCTGTCAGAGTGAGACAGAAAGAAGGACTGATAGTCCCTTTTATTCAATGATGATACAAAGAGCCTTCATGGTTATCCTTTGCCTCAGTTCCCGGATGTTCGGCTATGGACTGTAAATGGCCCACAAAGGGGGAGAACTTCATTAAGCCTATAGGCATTCCAGCTCCTTTTCAGATAAAAATGACAAAGAGTCTTATAGCACCTGAAAGATGAACAAAATTTATTATGACTACCAGATATTTCGACAGATACTCCTCATCCTGATTTGGCCAGTGACTTCAGGATAGCCTGTGCTGCATCCAAAATAATTCCAAGGAAAAATTTAATGAAGTAGAAAGGAGTGATCTTCCAACCATTCCATCAGTGCCAGATGGAACAATCCCTCCTGTCCTCCCTCTGTGCTGTGTTCTGGAAATTCTCCTGACCTTCCAGAGTGGATTTGGGGAGACGCCCCATTGTTCTAGCTGGAGCTCTTGCACTGGCTTCTACCGATGTGGCAGGTTAGTTGAATTCAGGCCTTTGTGTCTGGAAACCTCATAAATTGGCAAGGTAGGCAATTTCCCTTTTTTCCAAAGTGCATGAGCTCAAGGCGATTCAATCATTCTAGACACCTTTTACAAAAAACATCCCTAGCAAGCATGTGTATATTTGTTCTTGCACCACCACTGGAAGATGGGTAAGTAGATGGCATTATGCCGGAACATGAACCCTCGGATGTGGTCCTGCAGGTATTTACTTTGTTCTGTCACTTATGTCTTGAAAAGACTGGATATAAATAGGTTGTGTGTGTGTGTGTGTGTGTGTGTGTGTTTAAAATGACTTCTGTATTGACACTTAAGAAAAGGAGGGTTGCAGCTAGTGACAGACACTGTATTATTTGAAGACAACAGTGCAGTGACAAAGCAGAGACCTTTCATCAGTGCTGTGAGCACACCAGAGGTAAACTGTAGCCTCAACCTACTTATTTTGTAGAGCCATCCCTTTCTGAAAGAATTGTAGGGTTTTAATGAAAAACGATCTTGGTAAGTGTTTTAAGCATCCAAAGGAAACAAAGGTGCTGTGAAATGAATATGTACAAAAATGATCCAGAGCCATGAGGAAAAGGGGCGCATGCTTGGGCATCGTAGCTCCACCCCATCTGCATTGCTCTTTGTGTGTTCAAGGGTGATTTGTGGAGGCTCCCGTGCACTTTGGAGACCCTGAATACAGTGGTACCTCGGGTTACATACACTCCAGGTTACATACGCTTCAGGTTACAGACTCCGCTAACCCAGAAATAGTGCTTCAGGTTAAGAACTTTGCTTCAGGATGAGAACAGAAATTGTGCTCCGGCGGCGCGGCAGCAACAGGAGGCCCCATTAGCTAAAATGGTGCTTCAGGTTAAGAACAGTTTCAGGTTAAGTACAGACCTCTGAAACGAATTAAGTACTTAACCCAAGGTACCACTGTAGAGTGTAATAGAGTACAGAAACTGTAGGCATCGTGATCCTGGGCATAAGGCAATGTTGAGTGTGCCAGAACAATTGTTTTACTCATCTGAGCTGCCAAAGTTTCCTTTGTGATAATGATGAAAAGAAGATAAAATCACTTCTTCAATTATCGTCCTTTACAGTTCATGTTCAGTGTGGTATTTGAGGATTGTAGCTCTTGTTAACAATGAACCAAGCCCACACTGCCTGCTCAGTTCTTGCTACAGGCTCAGAATATACCTGTTAATCTCTGTGCTCCCCAAATAAACTGTAAAAGATAGAATCACGCCTAAGAGAATAGAGTGTGGTGGTTAAAGTTGTGCTCGGTATAATTTTTCCATGATGAGAAAAGAATTAGTAAGAATATCATCCTCACAGGGAATTACAAATTATAAATCTTCAGTCGCAGCTAAATCTTGCAATTGGCACTGTGGGGAGCTGCTGTCTGGAGGCGGCCTAAGGACTGAATCAAAGGCTCCATTCAAACAGATGACACATATGGATGGGGGGTGGGGCAGGATTAGTTCAGTCCACTTTTCAACCTGAACTTTCTGATGCTCTGATCTGAACTTTCAGATCTGATGCACCTGAACTTTCTTGCAGATATGTGGTCAGATTTCTCCAGATTTTGCAACACATTTTCAGTGTGCACAAAACGTGTGCACAAAAGCTTGTGTTTTACATGAAAGATGCGTGGAAAATGTACAGTATATGCATGAGTACGTGGGAAAGTGTGCATTATATGTAAAAAGTGCATGCAAAATGTGTAGAATTTATACAAGGGCTTACTATGCCTTCTTTTTAAAACTTGACACAAAATGGGTTGGATCTGTGGCTGAGCACCAGTAAATTTGTTGTTCAGGCATTCCTACTTGCACATTGAAATGCCTCATGCAGAAGTCATGAAGTTTGTAAACAATTTACCATGCATTTAGGACTGATCACATCAGACATCTCCATACTTCATTAGTATGGCATGGTTGTTGGCTTCATGCTTCCTGGAGTCAGTCCCAACTATATGATGAGGGTTTTTTTGTACCAAAGTTATGTTCTGTATAGAGTCTACCAACTATGTATTTCTTAAATTACAAAAGGTACCTCCCTATAAATTTATCATGGAAGAGTGGTGTTATCTCTCAAACACATTTT
This sequence comes from Podarcis bocagei, assembly GCF_964188305.1. Classification (NCBI taxonomy): domain Eukaryota; kingdom Metazoa; phylum Chordata; class Lepidosauria; order Squamata; family Lacertidae; genus Podarcis; species Podarcis bocagei. Next base: position 75,353,066 of record NC_138126.1, read on the forward strand.
TTTTAAAAATAAATAAATGGGTCTTTCTTAAACACACACTCTCTCTTGTGTGTTTGGGTCCATTTATCCATCTTTCAATTCACCAAGTTAGATGTATGGAAAGATTCCAGCCATTAATTGATGTTTATTGAATGCTTTGCTCTTTTATGATAGACAGATACACTGGACTCTAATGAACACATTGAGATATCAAGCTGATTTCACACAGAACTGAGAAATGCGAGCAAATTACCCTGGGCTCAGCATGCATTCGTGCTTTTACTGATGTGAGGATTTCTAAAGAAAAATGGCCTTAGAAATAAAACGTAAACAGAGGTCCTTTTTCCATTGCCAAGAATTTCATGGTGGCAAGTCTGGTTGAGCTTCAGTAGAAAGGCTTTGAAGCTGCAACAGGAAACTTTGTTTTTTATATTTAAAAAAGACCACCAAAAAGACAACTAATTAGTTCAAATCATCTAAGAAATGCCATCTTTCTCAATAATCAGAACAGTCAATATGCTTCAGAAACAAAGATAGGGTTGACACAAAAGGAAGTTTGCTTAAGCCTCCCTTTCAAAAGGAAGAGATCCGCGGTCATCAGCTAATTTTGAGTCTTTTGATGGTGACACATGCTTATTCTCAGGCAAGAATAAGAAATAAATGATCCAATGTCTTGTTTTGCGATTACTCATCCTGATGCAGTAGTGCTATTATAACAGGGCTAGGGAACTGGATCTTGCTGGTGCAGCTGATTAGGGACCCTTTGAAGCTGAGTTTTGGGGTCCATAGGGAGCCGCAGGAGGCAGGAGAGGAAGGTGATGTCCCATTGTGCAAGCAAAAGTCTGATTATAAAGCATTGGGTGCAATGTGCATCAGAATTGTTATTATTGCTGTACTACTTTAAATTTATAAACCGCCCTTTCTCGCCAAAAGAAACCCAAGGTGGCTCACAGTAATAAAATTACATCAAAATAATTGAAAATACGCTACGTAAGGTGGGGTTGTTGTGTATCGTATTATCATTTTTAGATGAAACCTGACCTGGAACCACATGGTGACGGAAAGAGAATAATAACAATAACAAGAATTCTAGTTACAGGTAAGCAGCCATGTTGGTCTGCCGTAGTCGAAACAATTCCCCCCCCCCTTCCAGTAGCACATTAGCGACCATGTTTGTTATTGGTAAGAGCTTTCGTGTGCTACTGCAAGGAAATAACAATAATGATAATGATAAATATTGCAGAGAGAGCTGTTAAAAGTGACAGTGTAAAAAGTTCATAAAACCACTGTCCCAAAGCCTGGGCAAATTGGGGGGTGGGGAATCCGGACGTGTTTCTTAAATGCCTGATTTCCCTTAAGAGGAGGTTCCATAATGGGGGCAGCCACTGAAAAGGCCCTAAATTGGTTGTCTGTTCTCTATGCTTCTCCTACTGATGGGACCACTAACATCCTTACCTGTTCATACCTGCTGTTTGCCATTTGTATTTTTAATTGATGTTACTGTTTTGATGCTTTGTTTTCATTACTACACCCCCCCCCATTATTTAGTTAGCCTTCCTGGCAATATTTACACTGAGGAGTAGTAGAAAAGTCTTTAAAAGACCTGCATGAAAACACACGAGGCTTTCTTCCAAGTAAACATGCATAGAGTTGCTTCCCTGATGCATTGGTAATAATTGGCTGTTGAGTCTAATGCATGAAATGATGGGAATGAGTAACAAGGTTTGTATCTAGCATAATAAACATGATCTCAGGAAACAATAAAGCAGTGCATGAGTGCTGCATTTCAAGCCTTGTAACTAAGTGCTAATACAATTATGTTTGGAGGATGCTCAACATTTAGAAATAATGAAGTACTGGATTCTTCCCTTATCAGAACAATTTGAAAGAAACCTTGAGGGAACAGATTGCCTCTGCTATAAACATCATATTTTTTGAAACTGTGGAATACTAAAAGTGGCTCAGTGGCTGAAGCTTTTACAACTTTCCCTGAGGCCGGAGTCCTCATAAGTCTCCACAGCAATCAGCCATTGATCAAAATGATTTAGCAGATGCATATTTCATAAAGGAAAGAGGGGTCAATATATTTCTCAAAAGAATTTGTTTGAACATTTTACACAGAAATAGAACAACAGGCTGAATATTGCCTGCTAGTTTCTGTTAAGGATAGCAATCTTTGCTTCGTTGTGTAAAATGTTGATCTCCAGCTCTCATGATTGTAGAAGGAAAGAGTAAACTAACCCGCCAAACTCAAGGAGCTTCTTATGGTTAATGAATGCAGGAGAGCTTTGCTGCTATTGTGTCTTGTCCCATTTTTTATTGGGTGTAGAAGACCAGATTCCATTTCTAATGGCAGTGCCAGAGTAAGTGAAACTGAAGATAAAAGTTGTTGATGAAGCAAGAATATTTGGCAACAGCAGTGGCTCTCCCACCCCACCCCCAATTGTTATTTACCAACAATGCAAAATACGATGCTTATTCCCACAGTGGACAATATTTTAGGGCAACCACAACCTGGTGGGGCAGTTGTGGAGTGGAGTGGTGGATCTCCTGCCACATCCAAAACTCTGATCAGGGTTGAAAGTGTGTATTTGGAGGGGGAAGGATTTCTTGGGTTTTCAAATAAGGTGGGGCTGAGGATTGGGCCCCTCAGGGGACTGGCATTCCAGAATCCCCAAGCCTCCACTTTGCAGCAACTCAGTTCAGGACTTTCCCACAAGCTAACAGTGGCAGCACAACCACCTTCTGCAATCATGTAAAGATGCATGATTAGCTTTCCTTCCTCAGCAGTGAAGAGGGTATAAGTAATTAGCCGGGTAGTGTTGAAAAATGGAAATACAGAGGTGCAAGTTGTGCCACCGTATTATTAAAGACAAGCTTCCATTCTTTTTTCTATGATTTTCATATATACGCCAACCACACATCACCCTTAACGGAAGCCAACAAAGGTTCTGAAATAATACTGAAGTAGGATAAGAAAATGCTCCACAATTTATAAAATAAAGAGTTTGTATGAATTAAATAATAGGCCCTTGACCAGACTGCCATACATTTGCAACACCTATGCATTTAGTTTCTAGTTAAATTTGAGTGACATGAAAATTCTCTGGATATGACTGCTAGGATTCATTTATGAATGAAGCGTATGGCTAAATCAGCTTTTCTGGGAAGATTCAGAGTAGCAGATGCTCCCAAGGCCATTCCCCCCCCCCCAGGGTTCCCCCCTCCTTCTTCTATCATTTATGATTTATTGTTCAACTTGCTTTAAATTATGCTTTGCAATATTCTGTTCTACTGCCAATAAAAATACTGGTCACTTTGTATTCATAGGTTTCCCTCTCTTCCCTATATCTGAATGAATTGAGAGCATTTAGCCCTTGCTTTTAGAATCTACTGACAAACAACACTTCTCTTTTGCAATTTCAGATGGCTCAAGGGCTCATAAAAGAAATGCCCAGCTTAGAGAGCAGAGCTCTTTTATTCACAACAGTGGCGGCACATTACTTAGTGGTAATTAGCCAAGTCATTTAATATTTTCATCAAGATGGTCATGTTTGGTTGTTCATTGTGATGATGGCAGTGCTGTGGGGATACCTCTTTAAGAGGCTTGTTATGTTTTGGAGTGAAATCCTCTGGGAGGTTTATGTGGGGCCTCAGCCAGAGGGAGGGAAAGAAAGAAAGAAAGAAAGAAAGAAAGAAAGAAAGAAAGAAAGAGAAAGAAAGAAAGACTGAGATTGAGACTGCAGGTGGGAGCTGTTTGAGTGTCAGCTAGCACAGTGTAGGGTCATCAAAAGGTAAATACAAAACCTTCCTTATGATTATAAAATAAATGAAGCAACAGGGGAGGGTGACCAAGATGGTGAAGGGTCTGAAAACCGAGCCTTATGAGGAATGGTTGAGGGAGCTAGGTATGTTTAGCTTCGTAAAAAGGAGACTGAGAGGAAATATGATAGCCATCTTCAAATATCTCTAAGGCTGTCACATGGAAGAGAAAGCAAGCTTGTTTTCTCCTGCTTTGGAGGGGAGAACCCAAACCCATGGCTTCAAGTTATGAGAAAGGAGATTCTGATGAAACATCAGGAAGAGCTTTTTGACAGTAAGAGCTGTTTGACAGTGGAATGGACTTCCTCAGAAGGTGGTGGACTCTCCTTCCTTGGAGGTTTCTAAGGAGAGGTTGGATAGCCATCTGTCTTGGTTGTTTTAGTTGAGATTCCTGCTTTGCAGGGGGTTAGACTAGATGGCCATCAGTATCCCTTCCAATTCTACGATTCTATTATTCTAACATTATGCTGAAGAAATCAGATGTCTGTCTTTGCTGGTGTATCTGCAAGAGCATCACAAGTGCTTTCCATGATGGGGCTCAATAAATGGTTACTCCCCCATTTTATCTTCCCCAAAACCAATAACCGGCTTCCACACTTTTTCTTTCTGTGAAATTTAGCAATTGCAGTGGGAGGTTCTCATTCTGTTACTGGCAGTAAAGGTGCAGATTGATTAGCAGTTAATGGTGATGGAATGTATTACAAAACAAGAGGGCAGATTTTTTTATGTCCTCTGTGATGGCTGCTACTTGCGCATGGAACATGCAAGCCACCATGAGTCAACCCCTGTAAAGCATCATGTGCTAGTTGCAACCATTTGATCATGGTTATGGTTTTGAAAATGGATTCTTTTAATTGCTTGTTAGTACGTTTCAGAGCGAGGGGAAGACCTTCTGGGAAACATGTTAATATTTGACTGCTTTTCACAGTTTGGCCTTTCCTGTATCCTTTGCTCCATTACTCGGCTCCCTGCATCATCCCTCGGCCTTTGTTGTGTTCTTCAATGAGCAGCCAAACACACACATACACACATATATCTATAAAGGTCATGGCACTTGGCCATCTTATCTTCTTGTCTAGACATAAGGTTACGCCGATAGCAGAAGTGTGGGCTGAGTAGCACAAATGTTCATTTCAGAGATGGCCTGTCACTATTATGCTTTCTACCCTTCTTTTATTCTCTCTGATAGGATATTGAGCTAAAAAAAAGAAATGATAATACTGCTGCAGGGTCTTGCAAAATAATAACGATACTGGGTTCAATTAAGTGTAGCACTAAGGACGGTCCACCTCAACCTGTTCTGGGACTTCTCCCAACCCTCAAAAGCAGATTGAGCAGAGGAGGGAGAAGTCTGATTGTGTGAGTGGACATCATTCTGCCCATGCAACAACTTAGTTCAATCATGCCCACTATCCATGAAACCATAAAAAGGAAGACCCACCTTTGTCAAACCAGTCAGATTCAGCATCCTTGGGAAAGTGTGAGGGCCTACCACTGACAGCTGCCTTGCTCAGCCCCTGCAATGCCCCCAGTGTTCTGTTACTCTGAGGCATATTAGGAAATTATAATGACAGCTGGACTCAGCTACAGAACACTGCTTGGAGGACTGTTACTGCCTGCTGCTGCCTACCACGGTCACCAATTTAGCCTGCCATGTCCCACTGACAAAAGGAGGCAGCCCATGAAAGGTCACAGGACTGGTCAGAGTAAGAGGAGGATTGGGATGAGGCTACTGAGACAGTTGATGAGGAGCCAAGTGGATTATTGGGCGACAATCTGCCCTGCCACTATGTGATGTACCAGTGAAGGAGGGAGATCTGGCAACCTTGCTTTGTCCCCAGTACAATGTGTCCTGCTAGTGAAATGGGATTTTCCCCCTTCCTCTCCGCAATGGCTCTGGGAGTCAGCAGAACCCCAGAACAACGTGCAAAGATAAGGAGAAGGGAAATTGCTCCATCAGTGCAAGCATATCTCCTTAGACCTCCTTTGAATTCTACCCATAATGTGTACACAGTCTTACACTTTTGGGACAATTGCAAAACTTGAAGAGACTCATTCCTTTTTTGAAATCAATGTGAGAATCTATTGTATTTTGGTCTTTGATATGGTACATTGTCTGTGAGCAATACTTTAAAAATGAGGTGCCGGATGTGTGCGGAATCGATTTATTTAGTTTGGTTGAAACTTTTGTTTGTATTCCATTTAGGAAACATTTGTAATGCATACAGTTCACTCGCCCTAAGAAAGAACTATGTGGATTGCTTCGTGATTCCACTCTAAACCATTTATTCTTGTTTGGCTTATCATCCAGGCTTCAGCTTGGAAGAGGTTAAATTGCTGTATGGGAAAGGCCAGAAGCAGTTTGATAGATTAGTCTATAACTCGGTGTTCATTTGCAGCAGTAAATAGGCCCAACAAGCTTCTTCTCTGGCCAACTGCCTAGATAAAACTGTGTTTCATTCATTTACCATATTCACATTCACACAGAGTAATATCAACTAATTAATCCACGGACGGCTTTTGTGGTATATACAAATCTCGTTGCTTCAAGCACAAGAAACTTGCATGGTTGCTTAACAAATTGACTGCTGAAGATTTGTTCAGAGCACTCATTTTTCATTTTGACTTTTTCATTTCCCCCTCCCCTTTTCTTCTTTGAAGAATGAAAAGCTTTTTGTGTTTGTGCATATTCAGGCAAGTGACAGTGCATTAGGAAAGGATGGTGAGAGTTATTTTTGCTGCTCTTGAATACAAATGCAATTGTGAAAATTAGGCCTTCCTGTGTTTGTTTGCAGAATTATACTTGCTGCTGCATCAAATCAAGCTCTCCCACTCCCAACTCCCATAGCAGAATCCATATTTGTGATCGGTTTGTTTTTAACCTACCCATACCTATGTAAAAAGTAAATTCTATCGCTTCAAAAACAAACATACCTTGCATTTTGCCTAAGAAAAGGGAGCGTGTGGAGATGGTAGTGAAAACTCAACTGCAAGTTGTTGGGATGGGCAAGACTCTGGGTCAAAGTGAGCCTAACCTGTGATAAAGGTAAAGGTAAAGGTAAAGGTACCCCTGCCCGTACGGGCCAGTCTTGACAGACTCTAGGGTTGCACGCTCATCTCACTCTAGAGGCCAGGAGCCAGCAAGTCTGCAGACACTTCCGGGTCACGTGGCCAGCATGACGAAGCTGCTCTGGCGAGCTGGCACCAGCGCAGCACACGGAAACGCCGTTTACCTTCCCGCTATAAAGTGGTACCTATTTATCTACTTGCACTTAGGGGTGCTTTCGAACTGCTAGGTGGGCAGGAGCTGGGACCGAATGACGGGAGCTCACCCCGTCTTTGGTGGTTTTAACTGAAGGAAATTAAGTCCTTTATATACGACTTTCCAGACTTTAGCTTGCAAAATTTTTGCTTCAATCTATTTACAAAAGCGGAAGGCGGACTTCCTGTTTAGAACCTTCCTGCTTTGGTGCCAAATTAAAATGTTTCATAGTCCAATTTTCCGTTCTACTCACGGGTACTTGTTTAGAGTCCAATTGTCCACAGGAAAAAGTCAGCGCTCTCCGGCAATGGCTGTGTGGCTTCACTCCGTAAAAGTAGCGGTCGATTCAAAACACCGCGCCACTCACCCCACTTCGCTTTGGATCCCCGAAAAAGGGTTTCCCTGCGAGTAGGGGAGGCGCTCTTGGTGTCAGCCGAATCCCACATTCCCAGGCTTCCTCCGCCTGGGATTTTGAGGGGTCTCCGCCTTTGCCGCGGTGGCAAGACCCGATTTTCGCGGAGCGGGTTCCTCTCGGTCAGAGGAACTCCGCCATTGCCGTTGGCGCTAACCCGGAAGTCCTCAGCTAGTCTTTTCAAATCTGCTAAATCTGCTGTCATTCATGCAGTAGGTTTGCTTTCCATTGAAAGCTTTTCATTGTTAGTTGCATGATGGAAAGTACTTCTACAAAACACATTGATGGTGCTGTCAACGCATAGTGCTGAAGCCAAGCCTCTACTGAAGGCACATGCATGTACCCACAAATGGCCAGTGGAAATGTAAGGAGTTGTTAGAAGTTGCTGGATGTATTAAGATTTGTGCAAGGCTGGAGAAAAGCAGCAGAATTGGTTTAAGAAAAAGGGTATCATTGTGAATCTGGTAGAAACCAGACAAAGTCTTTTGTGTGTGCTTCCTTTCAACCCACAAAAGCTCAAGTACACCATTGCCCACCCACTTTTTAACAAAGTCTGCAACATGTTCCCTTTGCTGGTAATGAGAGAAGAGAGAGCTGAGCAACAACTCTTCCTCTTTCATAGTTCCAAGCAGATTTCTAAAGCCCATCAAAATAGAATCCTAAGACCTTTCTCTCCCAAGGTCTTAAGCTGGGAGTGGGGAACCTTTGGCCCTCCAGATTTAGCAGCATCTTTCAGGAACACACTATACAATGCCTTTCTTTGTGAAGCAATGGAGTACTTGTGATTAACAATGTGGGGTGGATGGATTCATTAGAATCACAAGTTGTGTGGGTTTGGGTTTTTTAAGCCCACCTTATAACTAAAATATGTGTGGTAGTTTCTTTTTTTAAAATAATTTTTATTAAGAATTTCAACATAACATATTATCAAAACATATCATCCTCAATTCCCCCCCTCCCCATAAGAACCCCCCCCCCCGGACTGCCCTCAGCTCCTCTCTCTGATTTTTCAACACATGTTTTTCTCTGCATATTGTAAAATTGTAAAGATCCTTATCTGTCTATTATGTTAACAATCAATAAATTTGTGTATGTTTATTCAAAACCTGCCAAGGAGTCCAATTCATTTTGTTGTTTTGTAAAAAGTTCCCATTCTTCTTTAAAGTCACAGTTGTCCTTGTCTCGCAGTTTGTATGTCAATTTTGCCAATTCTGTGTAATCCATCAATTTCTCTTGCCACTGTTCCTTTGTTGGGATTTCCTTATTCGGTAGTTTCTTTATCAATACAGTGGTACCTTGGGTTAAGAACTTAATTCATTCTGGAGGTCTTTTCTTAATCTGACACTGTTCTTAACCTGAAGCACCACTTTAGCTAATGGGTCCTCCTGCTGCCGCTGCGCCACCACTGCATGATTTCTGTTCTCATCCTGAAGCAAAGTTCTTAACCCAAGGTAACATTTCTGGGTTAGCGGAGTCTGTAACCTGAAGTGTATGTAACCTGAAGCGTATGTAACCCGAGGTACCACTGTACTACAGTACCTGTAAAAAGGTAAAGGGACCCCTGACCATTAGGTCCAGTCGTGACTGACTCTGGGGTTGCGGCGCTCATCTCACTTTACTGGCCTAGGGAGCCAGCGTACAGCTTCCAGGTCATGTGGCCAGCATGACTAAGCCGCTTTTGGTGAACCAGAGCAGCGCACAGAAACTCCGTTTACCTTCCCGCCGAAGCGGTACCTATTTATCTACTTGCATGTGCTTTCAAACTGCTAGGTTGGCAGGAGCAGGGACTGAGCAACGGGAGCTCACCCCGTCATGGGGATTCGAACCGCTGACCTTCTGATCGGCAAGCCCTAGGCTCTGTGGTTTACAGAGAATCTTATTTCCCTGTCTGGAAGAAGGTGGGATACTTTTTTTTTTTGACGTTGGCAGTCTTTTCAACTGATAGGCTTCTTGGCTACAATATTTTTTTTTTCCTGTTCTTCAATGAAAACAGAGTGTATGTGTTAGGCAGTGGCAGTCAGCAGGGCAGAGGTGGGCTAGGCTGTTTGCCTCACTTCCCAGTGCCAGGGTTGCTGCATATTTCTGAGAAGGTGAGGGGGAAGGGAGAGAGCAGGTCGGTGTGGTACGGGCCAAGCAGCACATTGACTTCACTACTGTTCCCACCTTGTACCAAACTGGCCGCCACCTCGCCCCTTCCTCTCTCAGTAACAGGCAGCAACCTCAGCTTTGTGAAGTCAGGTAAGCAACATGGCCCCTTCCTCACCCTGCCAATGGCTATTGGTCTTAGGGATGTGCTACCTTCTCACATAAGCTGAAATGCTTCTAGCATGGACCAAGGAGCAAGTTTCTGAGCTAAGAAATCTAGACTTAGTTACAGGCTTATTCATTGACTTGATATCTGCTTTTAATCTCCATTTATAATATCGAGAGAAAAGGAGAAGCAAGAATTTAGTTTAGAGTGTTGAGATAATTGTACCAAGTATATCTAACACTCAATTTCTGTCAGTGCAATTTCATTTTTAATCTTTCCAGGTAACTTGAAAGAATGCACCCCCACCCAAATCCCCTCTTCTGGCATATTAAAGGGAAGATGAAATTATTTGTTGTGGTGTAGCTTGAGGCTTCTTCATCAGACTAAGTATTTAAGATGTCATAAGATACTTTGCTGCAACTAAGTAGCCCTCTGAATTTTACTTTAATCGGTATCACTTCTGGCACTCCGTATATATTTATCTGTCATACAAATCTTGGTTTAGTAGTCATTTTAAAAGAAACATAATTCAACATCTTTTTCCTGAGAGCTTTCCCTGCCAATAAAGCCTTCTCGGGAGTTTGTAGGTGTTTGCTTTGAAAATCAGCTAGGTTTTAGAAAGAATACAGCAGAAGGCAGGGTGGATTTCACCTCTCCAAAACACACAGTAGCCTTCCAAAATTATAGATACACGAGAACTTTGTCTGCTTATCTGGTTGTCTAACAACACAGCCCTTCCATATCTGCTCAGAAGTAATTGCAATTTAATTCAAAGAGGCCTATTCCCAGGTATATGGATATAGGTTTGTAGCCTTCTTTAAGAGCTTGCCTGATTGTATCCCATGAGCATATTTATGTGGGCCTTTGTTATGCAGCCCAAAAGTTATGTTCTCTGTATATTTTCATAGAAACATCTATGACCTGTCAACTCCCATAAGGGCCCTCGAGGAAGCTGACGACAATGAAAATGCAATGCCGATACAATAAACATGGAAAGCAGTAAAATCACTATAAAAGCAAGCGCCATCAAAACAATAGCCAGCAAAGTTGACATACCGATAGAACCCATTAGAAAACTGGTGAAATAAAAATGTTTTTGATTGCTCAGCTTGAAACCATCACTGACGGGGCCACTCAAACCACTCTTGGGGAGCTACCAATGAAAATGCCCAGTTTCATTAGTCACATGTCTTTTGAGAGAGGAGGGCCTCTGATGATGACTGTAATGGACAGGCAGGTTCATGTCAGATTGTCACCCATTGTCAGTTAATTTGGGAAGTGGCCTACAATTTAATTTTATTTGCTGCTAATACATGAGGGGGGAAATTCAATGTCACGCTATGTGGGACAAAACCTTAGTGCAAGCTGTTCTGCTTGTCAGATAGAACGATCCTCCCTCTCCTCACCCCATGCATTGAACTGGGGGTTTGCCTGCCCCTTTAACCAAGTTTGGAGGGTGTGCGGCACATGGGGAAAGAAGTGGAGAACACCATTCCTTGCACGGCCTTTGGCTTATGGGATTCCTTAGATGAATCCTGTGATATGGTTATGGACAAATCGAAGTGTGCTCTTCATCTGCAGAGTTGCTGATCTCCATTCTGTTTGTGCACCTGATGGCATTGGCATTAGTATTGCTAGTGAAAGCACTGAAACAGCTCTCCTGGATGATCAGGATAAATGATAATAAAAATGGGAGCATTTCTCTTTAGCTTTAGCTAGTTTTCATTTTGGTTTTGTAAATCCACTGTTATTCTGCATAATGCCCCACTCCTCCATGGTTTTAGATGTCTTTAAATGTTTCCAGCTGTTTTAAATATGTTTTTAATTTCATATTTAATTGTATTGTTTTTTCTCTTTTGTGTTTGATGCCCTGGTCTCCATTGGAAGGAAGGGCAGGATATAAATGGAATAAACGAACAAATGAATGTTTAAACCCATTTCCAGCAACATGTTGTCCATACATATTCATTTATATGTCATACCTTCTTTCCCTATTTGGTTTGGTGCCTGTGCTGTAATAAGAATTTATTAGGCTTTCAGCTCTTCATTTGCAAAAATAAAAAATGGGAAGTTGCAATAATGGATGTGGTCATATAACTTTAAGAAGTAAAAAAAATGGTAATACATTTGCGAAATAATATTTTAAAGTGGCTTTGTTCACGTACATACTTGAGATGGCAGACTTTGTTTTCATTGTATTTCTGTTAAAATAAAAGATGATATGTTTGCCTGTGTAGATGCATAAAGCACTGGAAGCCAGCCCGTTTAGGTGTACAAAACATAATTGCAGGGACTGGAATTATGCCATATCCTGATTTATTTTCTTCCCCCAATAAGGGCTGACAGATTTCTAATAACTACATGAGGCTAAGGCCATCGCCATACATCTCGTCAGAAGAAAAGATTCTCTTCCTCCTCTCAAACACAGATTCTTTTGCAATACAAAGCTGGATTTATAGGGAAGTGAACCCACATTAACAAAAACACAATACCAGTTTGAAAGTAGTTCATTCACTTAGCATTTATGATTAGTGCTTCCAGGGACAGTTTGGACTGGGCCTTTATTTATGGACTTAGTAGAAGCCCTCATAATGAGAGCATCCAGGGTGTAATTGGTGAGAACCAGTGCCTTATGGTGGAGACTTTTCACTAGACCGCATTGTGATTGTTTACAGAGGGGCTTGCTGCAGTTGTGTAAAGCATGGTGTCAACACGGAGGCACCAGCTTTGGCACACAGCACCTTTAGCAAGGGTTGAGCATGGCTGCCACACATGATTCTATGGTGCTTGTGTGGGAGCCACCAATGCCCATGAACCAGACTTGAAACCCAGGAAACTTTGAGACAGTTGCTCTCCTGCAGGTGGGGCTCAATCATATAACAGCAAATTCAGTAGTGTAATTAAAGTAGGTTTGGTGCTCTTACACTGTTTTTTTAAAAAATGGTCCTTTCTTTCTTGGAAAGGAAAGTGACAAGAAAATGCAGAAATGGTGTGGGCAAAAAAATCACTTGGTGTGAAATTGTATAATTGCCCAGTAAACAAATTAGAATGAGTGTTCAAGAAATGGATAACTTGATTTAACATCCCCACAAACTGAGTGCAAACAAAACAGGATAAATGCTTACTAAATGGGTCATGTGGAAATCACCCTACTCATCTGTGGTATTAATTGTGGTGTTAAACAGTGGACTAGACTCCTTGGAAGGTGGTGGACTCTCCTTCGTTGGTGGTTTTTAAGCAGAGCTTGGGTGGCCATCTGTCATGCAGTGCTATTTTTCCAGAAAAAGAGATGCTTGAACTCGCCATGAATGCCTCCCTTGTTCTCTTATAATGGCAGCGGCATCCACCTGAGAGGTTCCGGAACAGAGTTCCAGAGTTCCAGCTGGAAAAAAACCCTGAGGACATGGATGCTTTAGTTGACATTCTAGCATCATAGGACCCACAGGGTCCCAGTGTGGTGTAGTGGTTAAGAGTGGTGGACTCATAATCTGGTGAACCGGGTTCGATTCCTCGCTCCTCCGCATGCAACTGCTGGGTAACCATGGGCCAGTCACACTTCTCTGAAGTCTCTCAGCCCCACTCACCTCACAGAGTGTTTGTTGTGGAGGAGGAAGGGAAAGGAGAATGTTAGCCGCTTTGAGACTCCTTCGGGTAGTGATAAAGCGTGATGTCAAATTCAAACTCTTCTTCTTCGTCTACAGTTCTATGATTCTATGATTAATAGTCCAGCATCCTTTTCTAACAGTGGCCATCCAGATGCCCATGGGAAACCTGAACTCAAGAGCACTCTCCCCTCCCTTGGTATTGCGGGTGATCTCAGATCTCAGTATAATTCTTCAGAGTTAAGCAACTCTCTGGCCTTTTAAAAATCTTTCTCCTTTCATACAAGAATATTGCAAGTGGGAATTAAGCCTGGCATTGAACATAAACTGTAAGATTAGGTTATCCAATAGCACATATCCTTGCTTCATGCCTTTTACCTTGCCCTTTGTGTGCTTCAGAGGCAGGAAGGCATAAATGTCACAGATGGTCTTGACTTGCTTCCGCATCTCCTCCTTGCGTGAATGTGTGGGGTCAGTTTGAATATAACAGGGAACTAAAATGTTATTTTAAAGCTTTCAAAATAAAACATTGCTAAAGGAAGTCAAACATAAAATGCATATTTAAAACAGCATAATTAGCAAGAGAATAACATATTATCGTAAGCACAGAACGTGTCTGCTGCTGTTGCTATCAACCCTGCCAATGGCAGGTTGTGGCTGTGGAAGGTTGTGGCCAGGTTGTGGCTATGTCTGCACTAAAAGACAACCAAGATGGTCTTTGGCCTCTTCAGTAGCCTCAGCTTTTGTAGCTGAAGTCAATTAGGGCCTCACCCTCCCAAACCAGGTGGGAAAAGGCCTGCAAGTCTTCCAAGACTCACATAACTGGCAGCTGCCAGCTGCAATGATCCTTGCCTTAACTCAAAATAAATTTCAATGTAGGCCCAGGGCTCTTCTGGAGGAAGGTGCAGGGTATAAATACAATAACGCCCCATGAGATCTCTTTTCACCATAGAAAGTATGATGTTGCTTTATTCATGTAAATGATTTCGTCTTAAAGTCCAGATAGCTTCTGGCAGATAGACCCCCCGCCCCTCTTTTAATGGCGTATATTAAGGAAAACAATGGATCCAAGCACTTCTTGAGTTTCATGCTGCCCACAGAGCTTACATTTCATTTACAAGAAAGAACAGAGCCTTCTCCTTTTGCTGTCTTGTATTAACCTTTGCTATTTGCCCTCTTGAGTCAGCCGCATTGTCTTACAAGATCTAAAAGGCCAATCTGTTCGTTGCTTCTCTGCTGTACGCTTTGCCCTACACTTGGCTGAATCTCCCCATGGTATCAAAGGTCAGTGCTTTTCTACCAAAGTGGGAGCCAAATTCTTCCCTTGTGCTCAAATGTTTTACACCACTTTTAACTTGAATAGCTTGAGCGAAGATTTCCCTTTTATAAGGAAGTTGGAATGGGACCAAAGAAAAGACATGACTTGTAAAATGCCACAATTAAAGACAAAGTTTTGACCAGTATAGGTCAAATGTGTATTTTGAATTAGAACCAGAAGGCAAGAGCTGAAAATGGGACATGATTAAAACAAATGAAACAGGACAGTAAATACAATCACAAAGAATTTGCACTGGCATTAATCTCAATCCCATAGAAACAATTAATTATCAGAAGACTCTTAAACTGTCACTGTTGCACTGAAGGTCCTTATTTCTAGGCTATCGGTTTTCTTTACTCACACAGTTGATAATGAAAGTGTGTCCCCACCAGGCTGTCAATTCAAGAGTGGGCCACTGTTTCCACATACATCTTTGCCCACCTTGGCCCACACATGGCTGCCTTCGATATCAGTGCCTCCGAAATGTCCCATCCATACTAATAGATGGTGCTTAATGGGATTTCCCCCCTTCCCTCAATTAATGCTTTCGTGCCCTACATGAGATCTAGAAATCTGAGGTCATGAGCACCTTAAAAGAAAAAAGAAACATTCTGCATAAGAGCAACCTTTTTTGGGGGGGGAGGGGTATAGTCATTTAAAAAAAAAACAACCCTCTAAAGAAAATATAAAGGAGAAAGAATGTATTAAGATTACCAGTATGTATAGTAACTGAGATGTTTTAAGTTTAACAAAGTACTATGTGATTGAAAACAAACTCCCTAGAATGCTCCCACACAATGCAGGGCATCCACAGTCAGGTAAGCAATTTTACACTGGATTTACTTTCCTTATCAGATTTTCTCTGAATTGGAAAAAAATCCAAGTTTGCTGTGGAGAAATTGTGGACTGCAAGACATGTGGACAGCATGCCCCAAACTTAAATGTATACTTGAAGTTGCATGCATCTAACTCCCACGTGGACGAGCTGTCAGACAAGGAGAACAACCCAAACTCCATTCATTGAGGGCCACTGCCTGGGTAAATGCTTTCATTCATGAGAACATTGCTGCAATACATCCTGGTGGCAAAGGCAATATCGTGGGGGGAAAATCATATATTTGCCTGTTCTTGAATTAGTAAAAGGTAAAGGGACCCCTGACCGTTAGTTCCAGTTGCAGACGATTCTGGGGTTGCAGCGCTCATCTCACTTTCCTGGCCAAGGAAGCCAGCGTACAGCTTCCGGATCATGTGGCCAGCATGACTAAGCCGCTTCTGGCGAACCAGAGCAGCGCACGGAAAC
Source organism: Podarcis bocagei (assembly GCF_964188305.1). Classification (NCBI taxonomy): domain Eukaryota; kingdom Metazoa; phylum Chordata; class Lepidosauria; order Squamata; family Lacertidae; genus Podarcis; species Podarcis bocagei. The sequence goes on from NC_138126.1 coordinate 75,369,012, forward strand.
TCCGTTTACCTTCCCGCTGGAGCGGTACCTATTTATCTACTTGTACTCTGACGTGCTTTTGAACTGCTAGGTTGGCAGGAGCAGGGACCGAGCAACGGGAGCTCACCCCATCACGGGGATTCGAACCACCAACCTTCTGATCAGCAAGCCTTAGGCTCTATGGTTTAACCCACAGCACCACCCGCGTCTTGAATTAGTAGATGTGTAATTCTCCCTACATTTTGGAGAATAGGGGGAGTACTTTCATGGAAGCAGCTTAGCCCTGTAGGAGATTGTTGCTGGTTCATTACCAAACTGATATCTTCCTTTTTCCAGCCACAATATCCTCTATTGATTGTGGTAATCCTTCTTGATGACTGGAGACTGGGCACAAGCCCAGCTGCTGGCACAGAAAGAAGTTAAGCTGGCAAAGTCTTAATGTTCAGTTGAAAGTGTCAGCTAATCTTTCTTTAACATTCATTGATGAGATAGGTTTAAGCTTCGAAATGGCAATAGTTTCAGGGGGAAAGCAGCAGAAAGGCAAGCCCCCTGTGTCCTCAAGTGCTTCCATCAGGGTTCATTGCCAAAAAGGTAGCTTGATTTGCAGTGGAATCTATTAAGCTTCATTAAAATTAAAAAAAGATGGAGAGAAATGTGGGGAAATGTTAGGGAGATCTTTGTCTATGTATATCATTTTGCTTTACGCTGAGATTGTTGCAATCTTTTGACTTTCACAGTCAAATATTTAAGAAGAAAAGAAAAAGAAAAACCACTACTATGCCCACAAGTGCTGATTTAATTTTACATTTATAATCCAAAGAAAAGTGCTCATTGAATTAAAGCAAGCACACAAAAAAATATCATAGGGGCTTCTTAGCTGTCCAAATGATGTCAGTGCTTCTGTAATATTGTTTTGTAGGAAGCAGCAGCTAAGGGGAAAATGTGTTAGCTGGAATTCAGAGCTCATGTAATTGATGAGAAATTGCCTGAGAGATAATAAGTAAATAGGTGATTTTCTCACTCCATCTGTTGAGAAAACAGTGATTCATGTTCACATGACAGGGGACAATTCCTGTCCCTCTTTCTTTCTTTTTTTGAACCTGTGAACTTCAAAGGTGATATGTCTCCACCAGCCCTGTAGCAAGTAATCCAAACACAATGGTTGCTTAATTATTTCACACTGTTTGATGGGTGTCAACTGTCCTCCCTTTGAAAAGCAGAAAAACCATAACTTTTGCAAATTCCCCAAGTGCAATAGATTTCTTTCAATGTAATGAGAGAGAAAAATTACACCCTGGCTGTTAAATGAACACCACGGATAGCCTTGTTGTTTGTTTCAAAGGAAATGACCCACCTTTCAGTGGGGACTATTAATGTCTTTCGTAGGCTGGCTAGATAAAAGCAGATTCCAAAGCATGGAAGTCTCCAGTAGCAGGAGAATTGCCATGTGGGTGTGATCAAGAAATGAAATTTCTTTGTTAGTCTCTCACTCTCTCCCCCCCCCCCCCATAATGTTTACAAATGTTCACCATATGACTCAGCATGAGAACATAAGACAACATCTTATGTCACATCTGGTTCAGCTTCTTGGTCTTACAGTGGGCCAACTGAATGCCTATGGGAAGTTCAGTGGTACCTCAAGTTACAAACGCCTCAAGTTACAAATGCTTCAGGTTATAAACTCTGCTAACCTGGAAGAGTTACCTCGAGTTGAGAACTTTGCTCCAGGATGAGAACAGAAATCATGTACCGGTGGCACAGCAGGAGCAAGAGGCGCCATTAGCGAAAACACGCCTCTAGTTAAGAAAAGTTTCAGGTTAAGAACGGACATCTGGAACAAATTAAGTTCGTAACTAGAGGTACCACTGTATGCAAGGAGTAAAGTGGCAATTGTGTTTTGAGTTTCCTTGAGCCTGCTGTGGGTTACACTGGCAGGATCTGTTTTGAGAGAGAACCTACGTAATAATTCTGTTGACATATGAGAAGAGCAGATAAGGATGTAGTTAGTATCTGTCATGAAAGTGTTAAACAACTCCAAAAGAAAAGTTAGTACAGTGGTACCTCGGGTTATGTACTTAATTTGTTCCAGAGGTCCGTTCTTAACCTGAAACTGTTCTTAACCTGAAGCACCACTTTAGCTAATAGGGCCTCCTGCTGCTGTGCCGCTGGAGCACAATTTCTGTTCTCATCCTGAAGCAAAGTTCTTAACCCGAGGTACTATTTCTGGGTTAGCGGAGTCTGTAACCTGAAGCATATGTAACCCGAGGTACCACTGTATAGGAGGGAAGTAGAATTTCTCCCCAACTACTATCTTGTTGCCACCCTCTGTTTGCTGAGAATGCTTTTGGGCTGCTTCCATCTGGGCTGCCTCAAGCAAGCTAATGCCATCACACTTTCTGGAATGCATTCAGATCACGCTTTCCAACGTTTTTTCCTACCTACCCCTGCTTGTTATCTCTCCCAAGACCTGGACATGCTCAGTGTGGTGAAGATCACTGTACACGGGGAGAGAGGCCCTTTCCCACCCAAGGGAAATGCGTCTGATAATGTGTCTGAAAGCTGCAGCAGACACCTGCAGATACAGAAACTCAATTGGACCAAAAAGGACTGCTTCTGAATCACTGTGACTTCTTGTGTACATATACTTTTGACTGTACTATATGCTCCTGAGGTCTGTTTGCTGTTCAACTTTTTATTTTTATTATTATTTACACAGGTTTTCCCTGCAGTGTGACCTAACCACGTGTCGGTATTACTGATGATGCCTTACCATTTTATTTTTGTAAAGGATAAATGCAACATTTTGTTTATGCTAGTGTGTGTCTGCGTGTGCACACTGTATAGAGTGTTATGTTTTAAAATTGTGCACCACTTGGGTATTATATATTGAGAGGTATAGCAGTTTTTGGTTAATACGTGAATAAAGCAATGATTCACTTATTTTTCCTTCTATCTCAGGAGGTGTCCATTGATGTACCTCTTAAAACAACACCACATTACATCATTTTAGATAGACTTTATTTTTATTAGATGAGTACATACAGTGATTGCAACAAACTGTCACCAGGCATGTCAGTTCAGTACCTCAGATGGAATCCTTTGCAGTAATGTGTCAGACAATTTCTATGTGTTCAATATACATATTGTGAAAATTCTCTGAAGGCAGTATAATATAATCAGCCTTAACGAAACAGCTAAACTGATACTAATTAATTTTCATTTTGTCTGTGACTCATGTGTGAAGATGTCTCCTAAGAAAGCAAACAACGCTGTTACAACAATTCCAGAGTTTTATGCCTCTTTTTACTAAGAAATATTAAAGTTCGGTAGCACACATGCTGAACATTTCAGAGGCGCCTTGACAATAGTTAAGCAACAATTGTGGGATGAGAAGATTTGATAAACCCCTTGTCATCAATTGAGCTGGCAGCATTGCCTGCTAAAATGAAAAGAACAGCAGTCATTAAAGTATGATACTGGATTGGGGCCATCTACAACCTCAACATTCCCATGAGGTGAGAAAACCTTGCAAGTAAGCTCACCACACATCATCTTTAAAAACATGGGAGAAGTGTGGAAACTTGTTGGGTCATCTTTGTTGCTTTCATCCATTTCTGAACTTCTTGCCCAGCTCTTGAACCCTTGACTTTTGACGCTGAATGCTAAGCCTGCTGCTGAGCCTATACTGTTACTTGTCTGAATAAAGATCTCTCCCTTACTAACAAGTAAGACTCTCTGTCATCGTGGTTTGGATGGGAAACAGTAGACTAATATTTGTCTTTGCTTTGTCTACAGTTACTCATTTTGTTACTGAAGTGTTTCCACCTTCTAACTAGTTTCACTTTCAAGGCAATAGTTATGCTCTTTATTACAGTGGTACCTTGGTTTAAGAACAGTCCAGTTTAAGAACGATTTGTAAACCAACTCTACAAAACCAGAAATAGTGTCTTGGTTTGAGAACTTTACCTTGGTCTAAGGATGGAATCCGAACGGTGGAAGGGCACCAGTGGCGGGAGGCCTCATTAAGGAAAGTGTGCCTCGGTTTAAGAACGGTTTTAGTTTAAGAACAGACTTCGGGAACAGATTAAGTTCGTAAACCGAGGTAGCACTGTATTTGCAGGCAACTTCAGTCTACTGAAAATCTTAAACATATGATGAAAATGACCTTCAAATCTGTATAGGCAGTTGAATTCCAGTACCCTTCTCTTAACTGATGAACACTATTACAAAAAAGCAATGACAAACCTAGACAGCATCTTAAAAAGCATAGACATCACCTTGCCAACAAAGGTCTGTATAGTTAAAGCTATGGTTTTCCCAGTAGTGATGTATGGAAGTGAGAGCTGGACCATAAAGAAGGCTGATCGCCGAAGAATTGATGCTTTTGAATTATGGTGCTGGAGGAGACTCTTGAGAGTCCCGTGGACTGCAAGAAGATCAAACCTATCCATTCTTAAGGAAATCAGCCCTGATTGGTCACTGGAAGGACAGATCCTGAAGCTGAGGCTCCAATACTTTGGCCACTTCATGAGAAGAGAAGACTCCCTGGAAAAGACCCTGATGTTGGGAAAGATGGAGGGCACAAGGAGAAGGGGACGACAGAGGACGAGATGGTTGGATAGTGTTCTCGAAGCTACCAGCATGAGTTTGACCAAACTGCAGGAGGCAGTGGAAGACAGGAGTGCCTGGCGTGCTCTGGTCCATGGGGTCACGAAGAGTTGGACACGACTAAACGACTAAACAACAACAACCCCTGTGTGGAAATAATTCTACAGTGAAGAGGTCAGCTCTTTTGAAATTGCAAAGACAACAGGGATCTCGGGCCAAACTGTTTCCATTCCTGTCTTCTTCCAGTCCCTAGGTTTGGAAGATTACCCAGCCTCTCTTACTCTCTCTGGGAATCACCGCCTGCTTCTAAAGTTGCCACGTGCATTTTTCGTCTCCTTTACTCATTTGTTGCCAGTGGGGTAGCTCACTAGGCAGAAACCTCAAGTGCTGCTGTGTTCTCTCCATTACCTTTCATTCCCAGGAGGGTGAAGTGGGAGCGATGCTGCAGCAGCAGCAGCAGCTTTGCAAGTGCTCAATTGTTGTGTGGATAGTGTTGTTCCTGCCGACTTCAGAGGCCGGTGCCTGTACTGGAAGACATATCCACTTAGAAAACAATGTACCCCACGCCAGCAATGGCAACCCACATCTCCATCATCTCCCACCTCCACCAGCCGGCTCTCCTACAGCCAGCTGCATGCTTAACTCAGGCTTTTAGACACAGCTGGCTATCAGCATACTGGCAATACTCTGGAAGGAATTTGCCAAGAGGAGCAGCTGACACTTATGTGCAGACCAGACTTAGTCTAATGGGCACCAATGCATTTCCCAGCCACTGTCATGGGATGTCTCTGGCAGGACTGTAGTGCATGAGAAATCATGAGAAGTCTGAAGAGCAGGCAAGATGTTCAACACAGAAAGTTTGGACTGAGGGATTGAGGTTATTGATGGACAAGAGAACACAGAACCCCCACACCCCGTGGATTGAAAGTCTGAAATGTCTCTAACAATGCCAGACAGTTTTACCTATTTGATAAGGTATATATTTTTCTGATTGCAACTAGTAATGGACGATTTTCCCAATTTGGCAGAAACAGCTTTTGCAAAAAACAAACAAAAATTATCTGCCCCAAACACAGAGACCAGTGTGGTTTGGGGTTTTTTATATGCAGGGCCTTCCTCGTCTACCCTCAGTGAGCATCCAAGGTCCCCTTTCTTACTGATCTCTCTGTCTGTATTGTGGTGGGAGCATTGTATCTTTCTCCCCCACCCATCCTGATGTCTAGCACACTGGTACAGCTGCGTGCACAGGGAACACTGGCAAATGTAGTCAGGGGTGGACTTTGGTAATCTTTCATTATACAGTGGTACCTCGGGTTACATACACTTTAGGTTACAGACGCTTCAGGTTACAGACTCCACTAACCCAGAAATATTACCTCGGGTTAAGAACTTTGCTTGAGGTTGAGAACAGAAATTGTGCTCTGGTGGCACGGCGGCAGCTGGAGGCCCCATTAGCTAAAGTGGTGCTTCAGGTTAAGAACAGTTTCAGGTTAAGAACAGACCTCCGGAACAAATTAAGTACTTAACCCGAGGTACCACTGTATGGAGCCTTGTGAGATTGCAAAATTTGCGCCCCCAATGGATCTTCTCAGTTATGGATCTTCTCAACTTTGCAGCCTCTCGGTTCAGCACCCTGTGTGGGGCAACTGCCCGCACCACTCCAAATCCAGCACTGACATAGTTCTGAGCTTGACTGGCAAATAACAATAGAACTATCTCATATGTTTGTGGTGAAAAGAGAGCAGAGAGATAGCATCCTCGCTTACCCCTCTAAAACATTATGGGGCAGGGCTTAGGAACAAATTGTCCACGGATGAGGGTGAGGAAGGGAGGGTGAGAAAGCTTCAGTTCCTCTCTGATTCAGATTTAAATGTGAGCTGGAAAAGAACTTTAGAGATCATAGCATTTGTTTCATATTGAGGCTGCCTTGATGAGATATTCTGAGCTATGCTTGGATGATGTTGGGGTCCCTCACTAATTGCTACAGAGAGGCCTTTGTTGCAATGGATAGAAAACACATACCTCATCAAGAAGGTAAAACTGTGAGGGTTTGTTGTAAACAAAAACATGAGTCTTATTAAGCAATTTGTGTCTGTTTAAGCTACCGGATACCCCAAATAATCCCCAAAGGATTTTTTATTTTATGTCATCATTTACTGTACCATATGCATAGAAATGTGTTCATTTGGAATCTCAAATCATGCATTTCCTTGGCCGTAAGTCATAACAGAAGCAAATATACAGGTCAGCAGGACAAATGCTCAAAGCGTAATTATAGAACTGTATGCAAAACATGAAAAAACAAATAATTAAAACAATCAGTCAGCCTTAAATAATTTACAGCATGAATATTCATGTACTGTTATCTTGATTTCTCTGCTGGCAAGGTGGTGCTACCTTTTCTGTAACAGACCTGCATTTGTTTGATAGTAAATACTCAAATGTAAAACCTGACAGTTTTAATGAGGTTCCTGAAATCGGACACTCACAAGAAAGATGGGTGACCTTGTGATATGTGGTGATGAACATGATGCATATGAAGATGGTGTGTGGTATATTCAGGTGAATTTGCTGTGTGCTCACATGACCTTGTATCACTGATTATATATATATATATATATATATATGCTTTCGTAGATTTTCACGGGTACAGGAATGCAGGTTTTGGTGTTTTCGGGTATCTTCCCGTGTAAGAGTTGGGGTGTCTAGGCGACGTTTCGACGAGGTCTCACTCGTCATCTTCAGGCTGGTGCTTTCGGCTTCTTGTTACTAGAACAGAGCAGGATCTCAGTGTTTGAGTTCCTATAAATACTGTGGAGGGGGTGTGGTGTATAGCCTCCAACGTTCTGGGCAGAGAGGAAGTTCCCAGGTTATTGTGCCTTTTCTTCTTTTGTTCATTAATTACTTGAGGGATATCTTGAGTGATTTCTTGAGTGATATTCTGAGTACCACTTAGGAGGGTCATTAGGTGTGGATTAGTTGCTAAAGCTTTCGTGTCTTGACCTCTTGAGCTTGTGAAGAGTTTTTCTGAGTTTTTCTGAGAAGAGTTTTTCTGAGAAGATGGCTGTACTGCACTTAGTTGTGCTCTGGCTTGGCTTCGTGTATAGGGGCGAGCTGTGGTTTTGTGCCCTGTGCCAGCCAGATCTGTGTAGGGATTGCAGGGGGGTGCAGCATCCGGAGGTGCCACTATGGTTTGGCTACTGGATGGTATCTGTAATTTATCTGTGGAGAGGGTCTGGGTTTGGGTCTGGTGTGGTTGATTGGAGATGGCGTTCTGTGTGCCTCTGGTTCTGGTGTCGGTTTTTGTGGGGAGGGCTAATTTCCAGATGTCTGGCAGGCGGGACGTGTCGTCACGCTTGTTCATGTTGTGAGGGTGTTTCTCTATCTCGATGGCTTCCATGATTATTCTCTTGTGGTGATGTTCCATGTTAAAGAGCAATTTGGAATCTGCAAAATTAATTTCGTGTCCTGTTTCTTTCATGTGTTGGTAAAGAGAGGAAGTTTTTTCTTCTTTTTTGACGGCATTCTTGTGTTCTGCGATACGTGCATTTATTCGTCTGTTTGTTTGTCCAATGTACGTGGCTGGGCAGACTTTGCAGGGTATTTCATAGACCCCTTGGTTTTCTAACTGGATTTTATCTTTTGGGTTTCTGAGGATATTGGCTATTTTTTGGTTGGTGCAAAAGGCTGTTTTGATATTGTGTTTATGGAGGATTTTGCTAATTTTATCTGTGGTGCCCTTGATATAAGGAAGGAGGGCCATGCCATTGTTTTCTTCTGTGTCTTGGTTTTTGGGGGGTGTTTCTTTTTGGATTAGCTTCGTAACCCTGTTTTGCTGGTATCCGTTGGCGATTAACACATTTGAGAGATTCTGTAACTCAGTTGTCAAGTGGTCTTCGTCAGCCAGGCATTTGGTTCTGGAGATGAGAGTCTTGGCTACGGAGTTTATTTGTGCAGGGTGGTGGTGTGATTGTGCATGTAAGTAGCGGTTGGTGTGTGTTTTTTTCCGGTAGATAGTGTGTCCTAGGGAGCCATCAGGTTTTTTGTAGATTAGGACGTCAAGGAAGGGAAGTTGGTTGTTGGCTTCTATTTCCATAGTGAATTGTATTTTGGGGTGTAGGCTGTTGAGATGTGTGAGGAAGCTATCTAGTTTTTCCTTCCCGTGTGGCCAAATTACAAAGGTGTCGTCAACATATCTGAGCCAAAGTTTGGGTTTGTGTTCTGACTTGTCTAAAGCATTGGTTTCAAAGTGTTCCATGTACAGATTTGCGATGACCGGTGAGAGGGGTGATCCCATAGGTGCTCCTTCTATCTGTTTGTATCTTTGTCCATTGTGGATGAAGTACGTGTTGGTTAGGCAGTGGTTGGTCAGGTCCAGGATGTATTCGGGGGGATTGTATTTGTTTTGAATGGCTGTCAAGGCTTCATTAATGGGCACTTGTGTGAAGAGAGATACAACATCGAAGCTCACAAGTAGGTCATCGGGATGTAGGTTTTGCTTCTCAGACCAATAGTCAGCTCCATAGGCTCACCTCTACAAAATCTCGCTAAATTTCTCGCTAAGCAACTTCAGCCCTATGCAGAATCTATCGCTTCACACGTTACAAACTCCTTCCAGTTCATAGAAACAATAAAGAAGCAAAACCTACATCCCGATGACCTACTTGTGAGCTTCGATGTTGTATCTCTCTTCACACAAGTGCCCATTAATGAAGCCTTGACAGCCATTCAAAACAAATACAATCCCCCCGAATACATCCTGGACCTGACCAACCACTGCCTAACCAACACGTACTTCATCCACAATGGACAAAGATACAAACAGATAGAAGGAGCACCTATGGGATCACCCCTCTCACCAGTCATCGCAAATCTGTACATGGAACACTTTGAAACCAATGCTTTAGACAAGTCAGAACACAAACCCAAACTTTGGCTCAGATATGTTGACGACACCTTTGTAATTTGGCCACACGGGAAGGAAAAACTAGATAGCTTCCTCACACATCTCAACAGCCTACACCCCAAAATACAATTCACTATGGAAATAGAAGCCAACAACCAACTTCCCTTCCTTGACGTCCTAATCTACAAAAAACCTGATGGCTCCCTAGGACACACTATCTACCGGAAAAAAACACACACCAACCGCTACTTACATGCACAATCACACCACCACCCTGCACAAATAAACTCCGTAGCCAAGACTCTCATCTCCAGAACCAAACGCCTGGCTGACGAAGACCACTTGACAACTGAGTTACAGAATCTCTCAAATGTGTTAATCGCCAACGGATACCAGCAAAACAGGGTTACGAAGCTAATCCAAAAAGAAACACCCCCCAAAAACCAAGACACAGAAGAAAACAATGGCATGGCCCTCCTTCCTTATATCAAGGGCACCACAGATAAAATTAGCAAAATCTTCCATAAACACAATATCAAAACAGCCTTTTGCACCAACCAAAAAATAGCCAATATCCTCAGAAACCCAAAAGATAAAATCCAGTTAGAAAACCAAGGGGTCTATGAAATACCCTGCAAAGTCTGCCCAGCCACGTACATTGGACAAACAAACAGACGAATAAATGCACGTATCGCAGAACACAAGAATGCCGTCAAAAAAGAAGAAAAAACTTCCTCTCTTTACCAACACATGAAAGAAACAGGACACGAAATTAATTTTGCAGATTCCAAATTGCTCTTTAACATGGAACATCACCACAAGAGAATAATCATGGAAGCCATCGAGATAGAGAAACACCCTCACAACATGAACAAGCGTGACGACACGTCCCGCCTGCCAGACATCTGGAAATTAGCCCTCCCCACAAAAACCGACACCAGAACCAGAGGCACACAGAACGCCATCTCCAATCAACCACACCAGACCCAAACCCAGACCCTCTCCACAGATAAATTACAGATACCATCCAGTAGCCAAACCATAGTGGCACCTCCGGATGCTGCACCCCCCTGCAATCCCTACACAGATCTGGCTGGCACAGGGCACAAAACCACAGCTCGCCCCTATACACGAAGCCAAGCCAGAGCACAACTAAGTGCAGTACAGCCATCTTCTCAGAAAAACTCTTCTCAGAAAAACTCAGAAAAACTCTTCACAAGCTCAAGAGGTCAAGACACGAAAGCTTTAGCAACTAATCCACACCTAATGACCCTCCTAAGTGGTACTCAGAATATCACTCAAGAAATCACTCAAGATATCCCTCAAGTAATTAATGAACAAAAGAAGAAAAGGCACAATAACCTGGGAACTTCCTCTCTGCCCAGAACGTTGGAGGCTATACACCACACCCCCTCCACAGTATTTATAGGAACTCAAACACTGAGATCCTGCTCTGTTCTAGTAACAAGAAGCCGAAAGCACCAGCCTGAAGATGACGAGTGAGACCTCGTCGAAACGTCGCCTAGACACCCCAACTCTTACACGGGAAGATACCCGAAAACACCAAAACCTGCATATATATATATATATATATATATATATATATATATATATACACACACACACACACACACTTTCCATTACTGTAGCACATATATACCAGTGCTTTTTTCCAGGGGGAACTCAAGGGTACTGACACCTCTTTTGTTGTTGTTGTTAAAAAGTGTGGCACTTAAGGTAACAGCTTCATGGTGAGTACTGGCACCTATTTTTCTAGAAAAAAAGCACTGATACATGTGTTGCTGGTCCACCAGTTACCACACTCCCCAGTAGCTAGAAAAAGACTCACATATGCAAAAGATGCTGGTGTTGAAAAGGAGGATACCAGCAACCAAGATGGATGCTTTTGTATCCCTTCACAGAATATTAAGCCTGGTGTAACTTGTCAACAACCAAGGCACTAAAACCAAGGTGCTTAAAACTGAAAGTGCAGAAACCTCAGGCACTTAGCCACACGTTTTATTGTGTCCCTCACCCACTTGTAAAATGACACTATTTACATATTCATTCATTCATTCATCTTATTTATTTATTGAATTTATATAGAGTAATATTGACACACACTTTTGGGCCCACCAAGCAATCATCTCACAAACATAATAAAACGCTATTGATAAGGGAAAGATAACTAAGTTACTACAACTCCCATCATGCCTGATTGCTGACCACACTTGCTTTCCTTGCTTTGTTGCATCTTGTCACACATATTGGAACCTGTCCTGGCTCCTGTTTTCTGGCCTGCTTTTCTAGAATATGACTCTGGTCTGATCTGGCACTGCTTGGTAGATCTGGGTGTGTCCTTCATACATATCCCAGATCCAAGCCACAGAGGGCAGGATTATAGCCCAATAGGTGTACTACTTTGGTGCAAAGATGTTGTGGGATGGATTCCAGTGGCGAGTGAGATCAAATCCAAAAGTGGTTGGAGCAATGAATGCAAGTCTTGCCTTTCTTAAGTAGATTATATTGCTGTCTCTGGCTTCCACCTTCCTTTGTAGTAATCCTTTTCTTGCAATTTGACCTCCTTTTAAGGCAACAACTAGCACTTTGACTTGTCCTTGGAAACATACTGGAAACTAATGCAAATTCAATAGCAATAGAGTTGCATGCTTTGAATAATGGCCCCCCATTGACCAGTCTGGAAGCAGCATTCTGAACCAACTGAATTTTTCAAGCAGTCTTTAAAAAGTAGCTTCACAGTGAGTATGTTGCAGTTGCCAAAGTAATATAATGTGGTCCTTTTTAAGAGGGATGTTAACAGAGTTTTCTTGGGCAAGAACACAGGAGACACAGAGTAACTAGATTAACAACTCAAAACAAATTTTGAAGCAGGATTAAATCCAGATTGTATTGCATCTTGAAATAATTCTGTGTAGTTAAGAAATATAAAATGCCACAATGTTTGCTTGTATTGATCACATATAAACTGCCGATCCAAATATATTTTTTCTTGCCCTGCAAGTTTCCTCATTTGGAAGTATAAAACATTTCTTTGTTACTGAATATTCATCCTGGGATAGCGCATATGGTACGGAATCCTGTGTATTTCTGTTATCTCTTAGGAGATGCAATGCAACAATTTGGGGAAAGTGTTCTACTGTTATGGGCTTAAAACTCATTTCAAGTTGTTTTCCAATTACGTATTTCAACTTGTTTTCCAATTAGGTATTCCATGAATGTTAAATGAAATTGCAGAGAGCTAAAATGCTAGCTGGCACTCACCCAGAAAAACAGGATCCACTTCTTGATTTCTTTATTCAAACATGTGAAATGAATTATTTTGAATTATTACAATGTAAGCCATTTTAATTTGTTCAGAAATGTCTCAGTGGACTTTCCTCTTGCAGTGTCGTCCAAACTTTTTAAACAGCTTTAATTTCCATGTTGCAGTTTACTTTGTTTTGCTATGTATTTTCTGTAGCAGGCTGTTCCATAACCTAGGCAACAATTTCTTAGATTGGACACTTTCACTAGTGGTTTCAATGCTATTACTAAGCAGGCTTTCAACGATGTGATGTTTTTGTTTTATACCTATAGTTATCGTCCTAGATCACAGGAACAAATGTACATCTTCCATAGTTTCACTTTGTCATTGTCCTTAGCACCCACTTATGGCACCCAAAGAACTCATTTGACTTATGAGACTCCAAACCTGACACCAAAATATTAAGAATGGAACCATTTTTCTTCCATCATGAAAATCTATAGGCAGATCAATATTTATCAAAGTATGGGTATTTGAGCGCCAGTGGTTGTTTCTGCTTTTGGGCTGTATCCAGCTAAGCCCAAATTAAAGAACATACAATTAAATTAATGAATCTAAGTTAGTCATGTCTATTAATTTCCATGAATCTACTCTGGTTATGACTAACATTGGATACAACCCTATGTTTCAAAATCATTGCCTAACACAATTTATCATTCTCATACCACATGTGCTAACGGCAATATATTAGTTTTGGCATAATTAAGAGAAGGTCCAACATCTTATGGTTTCTTTCATATAATACTTTTCATATATTACTATTGAAAGACGGTTTTTGCAATCAGAAAGGAGACGGGATCTCCTGGTAAGAAGATCCAGATAGGTGGGTAGAAGTGCAGAAAAATATTCACTAGATTCTGCCACATTTTAATTTCTTGTTGGATGTACAGTCATTAAAATAATCATCTTAGATACTTTGACAAAACAGCTTTCCTCAAGGATCTTTACAAAATATGGTTCTCTACTAGTACGCCTGGTGGAGAGAAGCCATTGTGGCTCTATTCACAGTACATATTAAAATTAGGTTCTTAAATCTCACTCATCTGAACTAAAGTGGGGGTGGTTATAGCTACCAATCCAAGCAGGAATCCAAGAAGCTAGCTTCTGTCAACTCACAGGGAACATTTAGTGTACTAGTTACAGAATGTTCGGAATAGAAAGTAAGTTCAGGTGAAAAAGTAGAGGAAAATATTTAAAATTGAAAGAGCAAAGTCTGAACCTCACCAGGGAATAAACAGAACGTAAAAGAAAACTATTAAAACTGCATGTATTCAAAACTGTTTATGAGGCAAATATGCAGACCTGAAAAAGCTGGCTTGGAGAAAATAGCCAAGAGCAGCTTTAGAACTGAAGGAGGGACATGCTCAAAGCAAGACATCTCTTCTCTGAAACAGAAGGCAAAAAGGCAAACTTGGCTCCAAAGGCCTCAGAACAAACAAAAATCGTATTATAAAAACTTGGAGCTAAGCAAACACAAAAGAAAGTAAAGAAGTGAGCTCAACGTTGAGGTGCGCTCTCTTTTTCATCACTTTACACCTCCAAATATTCCTGTCTTCTGATTCATCCTTTTATCTCGCCTCACCTTTTCTCACTAAAATCCAGTTTGGTGTTAGTAAATGATGTCAGGAGAAGACTCCTGCAAAACAGGTACTTTATTTTAATTTAAAATCATTATTTTGGGGAGTGACATACTTTCAAGCCTTATCAGAGTACAAGGAGTTCCATGAATTTCACTCAGAGCTGCTAATATGCCTCCTTCATCCTGGTACATGGTCTAAGCTTCTCCAAAGGCTTGCCAGTGTTCCAGAAGCAGGGTCCGGGCAGACAAAGACACTTCTGCCCTTGAGGGAGGCATTCAGGTTTGCTTAAACCATTGGCCAGAGTCTTCTTGACCAAAAATTGCTTCCTTTTCACTCCACAGTTTCTGGGGTGATCAGCTTAACCATGTACTCAAATTTGTCCACAGAATTGACCTGTGTAATGCACATTGGCACACACCAGCCCCCCAGCCCCCAGTCTTCAAGTCTTTCCACCCCTTTTCATAAATTAACCAAGGTAGGAAAATGACAGTAAAGGCTAAGGAAACAGAGAGTTCTTGGCTTTTTGGAAATCCTCTCAGTTGTCATGTTTCCTCCTACAGTAGGAAAGTGTGAGAGAAGGAAAGGCTTGTGACTATTACCGCTCAGCCTAACACACATCACAAAGTTCTGCTGTTGAAATATTGCACCAAGCCCCTTGAGGCAAAGGAGGGCAATTCTCGAAAAATAGCTCAGGAAAGCTCTGACCCATTAAAACTGGTTTAGAAAAATTACTCTACCCATCACTAGTTTTGAGTGGTGGCCTAGATCACTACCAGCCTTCTCATGAACAGAATGAAGAGAAGTGTGCTTTCTTGCAGCTGCATGCTAACAGATACCATGCGAACTCTGATAATCTGCCAGCACAATAAATTTTGTTAGGGTTGGTATAATTACTGATGGAGCATATGGAACTTAGCAAAGCTCTGGGCAATTTATAATATCCCGTCGCTTTCATTACTGTCCATATGCACAACATTGCAAAAAAACGTTCTTTTGCTGCTTTCCCCACATTGTTAATTTAGCCTAATCCAATTAGGCATTTTTTTCTGCATTGGTTCTACATATCAAGGTATAAAGAACACAGGGAGACAGTTTTAATGTAGTTTATTATACTTTAATTGATTCCCCTCAAAAAATAATGTTAAATTCAAGAAGAAAATATTATTTTTTTATGCATGAGATTTCTTTTTCAGCCTTCATCTTAATATTTATTATGTAATGCTAATCTACCAGTTGGTAAATAGTTGCTTGTTGCATACACTAAATGAGCTCTGCTTGTGCAACAGGACTTCCCCTCCTCTTCTCCCTCCACATGTTCTCCCCCCTAAATCTGCTACAGAGAGGTGGGAGAAACCCCAGAGCAGGTTTAGGGAGTGTGCAGCTCTTGGGGGGGGGGTCTCATTCTGCAAGTGGACTTCGTTCCGTGCACACATACCCCACCCTATCTCCCCGAAGACTTAACCATTGTCAATATCAGGTTGAGGGAAGTGCAAGGAGAGATGATCAAACAAGCAATTCTGTAGTGCCAGCTTTTAAGATTGCCTACTCTTGATGGGGTTACATTCCCTCTGAAGGAGCGAGTTTGTAGCTTGGGGGTTTTCTTAATCTATTACTGTCACTAGAAGCTCTAGTGGCCTCAGTGGTGCAGAGTGCATTCCATGAGCTTCATCTTGTGGCCCAGCTATGCTATGTGGACAGGACATGCCTAACTTCTGGTGTCTATGCTCTGGTAAGCTCTAGGTTAGATTACAGCTATGCATTGTACATGGGGCTGCCTCTGAATATGGTTTGGAAACCAGTTAGTTTCTGGGCCCAATTCAAAGTGCTGGTTTTGAGCTATAAACCTTAAACAACTCAGGACCACAATACCTCAAAGACCACCTCTCCCCATATGAACTGACCCAGAAAGTGCAATAATAACCTGAGATCCTTCTTTGTGTGCCCCATTCATGAGAGGTGCAGAGGGGGGCAACATGAGATCTTGGGGTTACAACAGAAATACCCCCTCATTGAACTCCCAGTACATCTGGGACCAGACCATTTATGAGTCAATTAAAACTGTTGTTTATTTGTCAAAATTAGAAAACAAAAGCTGTTCTGAAAAATACAAACCTTGGAATTTTCAGATGCAACACTGATACTGTTGTCAAGTATGTGCAATAATGTGTCATTTTGCCTTTGAATGCAAATCTCTATGTTCAAAGGTTTTATTCTGCAAACAAAAGAGACTTTGAAGTTTCTTTATTTTACAATCAGAAAATCCTGTTCAACTCATGAAAGTTAAGTCCTCCTATCTTTTTATTTATTGATTTATGCACTAAGGAGATCAAACAGAAACTAGTGGGCACATAGTTTATTCCAAAAACTCTTGCAAACATAAAGAAGGGGGAAAACCAAAGCAACATAATTCCACATAATTTATCTCACCTGGTTTCTGTTCTTGCACTTTAACTGCTCTCAACTGTTTTGCAATAAGTATTTTTAATAAATTTGTTTATAAAAATTAATTTTTAATAAAAGTTTGTTGTTTTTTCATTGAACAGGATAACTGGCAGTTTATACCTTAAATATGTAGGCATGTTGATTTAGTCCATTTCTCCGTTAAGTCCTTTAAAAGAGAATAGCCTGTCACGAGAGCTATGGGCATCATGTGTAAATGTTTGGGTAAAATTTATAGGAGATTTATAATGCCAATAATTGAGCTGCCAGAGTAAGTCAATGGCAGAGCTTTCAATCTGCAACAATAAAAATCAAAAAAGGGGCTGACTTGGCTTCTTTGGGATTCTTTTTACTTTAAAGATGGGGCAAGGCAAGTTCATTCACAAGACACTCTCTGCCTATGAACGTTCTTGGTTCACCGGGATGGTTGCATCTGATCCCACATATGAAGGCAGCAACTGGTTCTTGGTGAGAGGACTATGTACTCTGCCTCCAGCTCCACTACAACCTTCTCCTGTTCAACCCTTCCATCTGGCTGGTCAGAGTCTGCCCTCTACCTGATGAGGCTCTGCACTCCAAAGGAGGAGAAGGAGAGAGCACCGGCACATCTGCTTCTCTGACATCTAGAGTAGGCATAGGCAAACTCGGCCCTCCAGATGTTTGGGACTACAACTCCCATCTGTTGACCATCTGCGCCAACCGAGTGTGCACAGCGACTGGGGTGATGGAATAAAAACTTGCCCGCAATATCTTTGCTTACTTTTTATTTCCTAATATATAATAAATCAACAGCTGCAAAACACCCCTTCTCATTACCATTCCTCAACAGTTCACACTACACCACCATACAAAACATTTGGTTAACTTAAATACAGTTTTCAAATATTCAAGTACCCTATCTCATCACTGCATTCAGTGCAGTAGGTAAACTCCCCCTCTAATTAGTTAAAGTGTTAAGATACCACAGGTGTGCTGAATTGTGTCAAGAGCTCACAGATGTGCTGCCATGCAGGTCATAATTACACACACCTCTGAGTAGCACCATTGACCACATCAATATTAAGGAAGCCCAACACCATCATCTGTAGCTAACAGGACCAGTGGTCAGGGATGATGGGAGTTGTAGTCCCAAAACATCTGGAAGGCTGAGTTTGTCTATGCCTGATCTACAGTCACAAGGGAATAACCTCCTTCTTGTATCTCTGGGTACCTGCCTTCCAGCCCTCATTTGATCCTTCTCCTTCTTCCTCCTCCTCTTGCATCTGAGGCTGCCAACCAGGCCTGATCCTGAGGCATCTGAGGGGCCCATGACACGGTCTCTGCTTCACAGAACTAGAGCTGCCCTTTCCACAGCATACCAATGGTGCACAGACTATTTCCATCTTCTACATGCATCAGTGCTAGGACTCGATTTGCAACTAGTATGGCCAGGACTAGCTCCAGGCTTGAGGGTGTCCTTGATGGACTTCTCCAGTAGTGATGGCACTCCAATTCACATCTTCTTGGTGGTGAAAACAGTCACCCAGATGTTTTTGTTTTATTATGTATTTTGTGTTCTCATTTTCTGTTTTAATGTTGTGAACCACCTTGTGGTTCTATACAAACTTTAATAATAATAAAACAGATACCAACAGGGATGGTTACTTCTACTTAGAATACTTACTGAAAATGAAGGTCTTCAGTGGGTGCTGAAAAGCCGGTAGGGATGGTACCCATCTGATATGTAACAGTAGAGAGTTCCCAATGGTTGATGCCACTATACTTTCTTTAATGCATTATAACTATTAAAGCAGTTATTTCATCACAGGTGAAACAATAATCTCAGTTTTGTGGGTTTTGTTTGGTTTTTTGAGGCAAGAAGATATGCTTGAAGCAACGGCAATTGTGCTCTTGGCATAGTATGTACTATGTAGGCCTACTGAACCAAACATAGTAGATGCTCAGTTTGGGAAAACAGTGAGTTATATAAAGAAGAAGGTGTATATGACATTCTATTTGGCTGTTCAGTTTCCCACAGTTAATATTGTGTGAGCCAGGAGAGTGCGGTATTTGCACATGTTCTTCCTGGCCCCACTTTCACAACTTGCACTGGCCTTTCCCCAGTGTTGCTCACTTGTTTGTGAGACTGTCTCCATATTAGCAGCCAAGCATGAATGAGCTACAGTGACAGGGACAGTCAGTCAATGTGATGGGCTGTGGGGAGGAAGCGGGGTGAGCAGTGATGTTAAGTGATGCCTGGCTCATGTGATGTTAATTATGTGTAAGTGAATGCTTGACTAAGGCTTGAGGATTAATTGTATTTGGTCTGTTACACAGGGGATAAATTGCCTCATTCCCCCTCTAAATGCCATGAGTTCACTGGATGAATTTAAGGAAATCACTGTCTCTTGCAGAACAATCTTATGTCTGCCTACTGAAAAGTAGCCATGTTCTATTGGACTTATCCCAAGTAAGTGGATTTAACATTACAGCCTTAGTCTCAACATCCCACAGTTCACAGGTTGGGCTCCAGGTCCCAACATCTCCAGCCACTATAGCAAATAGATTAGGATGATAGAAGTAGTCATCAAGCAATGTCTAGAGGACTGCACCTAGAGGGCACAGTGGGCACATAGTGCTATGAATCTACTGCTAACACCAATTATGGTTACAGATAGGTAGCTGTGTTGGTCTGCCATAGTCAAAATAAAAAAATTCCTTCCAGTAGCACCTTAAAGACCAACTAAGTTAGTTCTTGGTATGAGCTTTCGTGTGCATTCAGGTGTATCTGAAGAAGTGTGCATGCACACGAAAGCTCATACCAAGAACTAACTTAGTTGGTCTTTAAGGTGCTACTGGAAGGAATTTTTTTATTTTGACCAATTATGGTTGTTAGACATCATGCTCACCCAGACCAGTCACTGTAGAGTTGTCACTGTAAGCACATATAAGACTTTATTCCAAACAATAGGATTAGTAATGATTTCTCTTCCTCTTTCATGTGGCTGACTACTCCCTTTTATGCTTCATTGGACTTCTATTCATCTTGACTTAAACACTCAAAGATATCAAAATAGTCTGTCAGTTCTAATGATCAGGTTTCTAAAGATTAAAAAGGAACCATTTGTTCTCTTCAGCTTGTAGAACATTCTGGAACTTCCATAGCCTTGGAAACAATTCTTTTTGCTAAGCTGAGCCCTCAGCATGAGCATCAGTGGTGTGGGGTTTTTTTGTTTGGTTTTTTTGCTTCCTTCTGGGAAAAACCCCTAATCTTCAGATGTTTAGCATCTTCTTAAAGCTCACTGTACAACTTGAAATCATTTTCACTTCAACTCTATATTCAATGCTGTACATCAACTTAAAATTATATGGCAACCAGAAAAGAATGTGTATGTTTATGCTTCATAAAAGCAATAGCTGAACTGAGTAATAGACCCCTCAAAGTGATTACACCAGTCTTCACGTTCTGTTGTTACAATTGGGTCTGTCTCAGCATTGTTTAAGATCTGATTGGATATTATTCTCTCTAATACTAAACACGGGCTGTGCTAGTTTATCAGTTAAGTCTATGGTTGAGTACAACTGAAACATGCAGTGCTAGGGTGTCATTTGAGGGACTGGGGTAGAAATGGAAGCAAGGGGGGGAAATCAACCTGCTCAAACTTCTAAAAATTTATAGTAAGTATAGTATAGTAAGGAGGAGGAACTAGGGTCGGAGGGACAAATGCCTTGAAGTGAAAAGAGCTGATCAGTTGTAATTTACAAGGATGTTTCAGGAATAATCCTCTGCCGTATAATTATGCAATGTTCAGTTTTCATGTGGAAGCCCTTCAGCATTACATTCCATATTCAGGAACAGTTGCGGGGCAGAGAAGAGAGAAAGTTGTTCCTCCTCCTGAAATTCCACTCTCTTGAAACTGCTCACCCCTGGCAAGGCTCCCATTTAATGCCTCCTGGGTCTCTGAACAGGGATGCTCATTTTAGGGACTAGAAATACACTGCAGCTTTGGGTTTCAGGTGCCACTTGTTGTTTAAGGTGTGGGATTCTTTGGCATAGGAAGTACAGAACTGGTCTTAATAGTGAACATCAAGAAAGGGAGCTTGCATGAATGGCCTTAATATTTCTGAAATGTCAACATGAACTGATACCAAGTTCATGTTGATATTTTAAACAGGCATGTTGCTCACTGTTCTGTCTCTTCCTGATAATATACTAGGGGACCTTCCTGAGAGGCTTCTCAGATTTTCCACCAGGCACTTGCAAACTCCAACTTCACTAAGCTAGTGATAACAATAAGAATAAGAATTAAAAACATTGGAGAAGGAGAGCAGGGAGCAGAAAGCTGCCATCAACACAAGAGAGTGCCTTTTCCTACTGGAGTTCATGAGCCTTGACCGTGAGCCCCATAAACCCCATTACGAAATTACTCTTCACACATTATGTACAGTCAGAGAGGCCTTGTGGGTTTGGCATCTCCTGTGTTGATAGAAATTCTTCATTAGCTACTACATTGACCCCTTCTTCAAAATAAGCCCCTTTTCCCCCTTGGGAAAGGTGAAAGGGCGTGGTAGGGAAGTCAAGGAGAAGCTGGGTGGAGTTGCAACCTTCAATTCAATTCCCTGCATTTTGCCTTGGCACTTGAAAAAATGTAACCTCAAATGAACTCTCCCTTAGGTCATCTCTGTACTTGAATCTGTTGTTGTTAATTGTTATTGGCTTTCCCCACCCCACCCCCTCTTTTGCTGTCACCAGGTCAGTGGTTAAAAAAAAGCAAAAAAGTTGTGGAGGGCTGAAAATAATTAATCCACTCTGAAAGTTTTTAATGGAATACAAATGTTAATAATGTGTTTAGATTGTTTCAACACTATTAACAGTCCAGGAACAATATTTCTGCATTATACCATTAATGAAACACCATGCCTATGTATTCTGGCATATTTGCAATATTCCTGCCACTTGGACCTTGACAAAAATATCATTTCCACCAGAGCACAGAGCAGCGCATGCATAAAATATTAATTCTGTGCAGCATTTTGTATTATTTTAATTATATTAGGTTTCTTGGCACATAATTTATTTGCAGATGTGAAGTGAAAGCTATGTGGCTGTGTTTGCACTGACTGTGTTCAGCACCTGAGGTGTAACCATAGTGTGTTTTATATGTGCATAATTTAATAGGGAAATTTGCTACCTCTTTAAATGCAAATTGTAATTCTAATAGTTATGAGTGGTCTCTGGCAAGTTTAGATTGTGCTCATTGTTACAGGTTGCATCACTTAATTCATTTCTAAGTGCTATTGATTTCATAAGGGTGGCTGTACAGATAACCATGAAATAGTGTTTTTATTGTTCTAGGGAGAATAAGTAAATAAGACTAAAATGAACGCAGTGGAAAGGTCACCTCCATTAATGGCATGAAAGGGAATTCAGCAGAGGAAAATGCAAAGATGCTGCTGTGGAAAATGAAAAGGCAGCCAGAAAATACTATGGCTAGGATACAAAGAGCCATTTTACTGGGTCCCTGTGCCCCAGTATGCCTATCCATGTGTTCCCTGAACAACACTGCCCCCCCCTCTCCATTTAGCATAGAGATGAATATGAGAAGAGTTTTCAAAAACAGTTTTTTGATCTGACATGGATTTCATAAGGTTTATGAGGTCCTTGTGTCAGGGACCCGTTGGCTGAGAAGGCGGAAGAGATCGGAATGTACAATGAGCAGCTGCACTTCCTCCGAGAGAGAAGAGGAGGAGGAGCTGTCAGGAAACATGAAAACAGAGAGAAAGGAACAGCCTCCTAAGCTTGGGTTTTTACGTAGGGAGAGGAGGAAAAGGGGGGGGCGCTCAGGAAGTTTCTATGCTGGAAAGGGAAAAGACACGAGCCACTTCCGGCAACTGAGAGTGACTGAGGAAGACATGCTTTTAAGAGCTCTGGACTGTACATAGTTTTTGGACTTAATAACTCTTGTTATCTCAGCTAGCACCCACATATTTTCCTGACAGCTCCTCCTCCTCTTCTCTCTCAGAGGAAGTGCAGCTGCTCATTAAAGGAGGTGGCTCCCTGTACATTCCGATCTCTTCCCCCTTCTCAGCCAACAGATCCCTGACACCTTGAACATGTCTTGATATAATTTTTGGAAATTATAGGACAAATATGTCTCATTCTGGAGAATTCAACTGAGTTCAAGGCCCAGCAAATGCATTGGTGGAAGTGTCCAACACAAGTCATCAGATCTCCTCCAGCCTTATATTCATGTATTTCATACACATATCTGCTTAGGAGACACTCACACACATAATATCTCTACAACTTTTATAATAGCCTCCCTTATTCAGACATACCTTTGGTTTTATGACACCTGAAAGAAGACGCCACCTGTGTCTGCTAGCAGTCGTTGGTTGCCTCTTCAAAATGACCTGGTGAAAAGAAAGCAAACATGTACTTTTGCAACTATGCCTGTCACAATAGACAGAATGACCAGAGGGGAAATCTGGAAAGAAACTACTAATTGAGGAGCTTTGTGCCTGTCCATAATAAAAGTTAGATGAGGTGAGCTGAACAGCGACTACAGTGACATGCAAGCAATCTGTGTCACTAACCCTGCTTAAAAATGAAGCAAGTAAACAACTTTATACTCCTGTCCATCTGTTTCCTGCAGTTTTGGAAGAGCAACGGTAGCATGAGATTTTGGAGGAATTTGTTCTTTGCAAATAACGAAGTTTTAAGTTATCAACTGACCCAGGAGTGGTATCCAATGAAGTAATTTCATTTTCTGAAGAATGTTGGAATGTATGTCCTTAGCGCAAGGAAGTTGTACCAGAATGATCTGAACTTGTTTTAGTGGGGTAGGGGATCTGGATCAAAAGGAAAGGTGCTCAAATGCAAGGCACACAGGCACACAGATTGGACCATCCTATCTAATCCTCTGCAGTTCTATTATTCTATGATTCTTTGCTTTTGGCGTGTGTGTTTTTGTGTCTGTCTGTCTATCTACCTACCTGCCTGCCCAAATACACACATACACACATTGCTGTGGTTGCAATAAGAACAATTTTCTTTCTGGGCACCAGCTATAAGGAAACTTTAGTGCATCTGAGGCATCTAGGCATTATGGCTACTGTAATTTTGGATCTTCTTATATTACTATCTTGCACATGTTTATTCAAAGGAAAATCCCACTTTCTCCAAAAGGGCTTACAATCTCGTATGTTTAGGGCTGCCGTCTTGGCCTTCGCGCAGACTCTAAAATAAGATCAAAGGAAATGCAAGCAGCACATTTCTAATTACATGCACTTCTATCTGTGTAGTGCTTAATAAAAATTGTACAACATACGTTTTAAAAGTAATTGTATTTATTCTGCCACTGGGGTGTATTAGAAAAACTCTGATTAGAAGCGGAATGTGTATTTACACAAGCTGAAGCAATCTAATCTCCAGAGGCACAGTATTTGCACAATGCCCTTTCCATTTTCTGTCACAGTTGTACTTGCTTTTGCAATTGTAATTTTTGCTTCCACAACTGTATGCTACATGCATTACACGTTTCGTAATTATGAATTAATTTGATATTAAGCGATAGCTTCTGAAATCTTGTTTATTTCTTAAACGTGACATGGGGTGCTGTTTTAGTCTTAAATGTTTGATAAAACGATGTGCCTTAAATGAGAAGATTATCTAAAACATGATATTTTAGTATTTCAGAGCCTAATACTGCTTGGCAAATTCAATTTCATTATTTTATTACTTGTCCACTAAAGACGCAAAGGTTTTTCCCCCTCTCCTCCCCAATAAGTGTGACATTCATAATATAACTCCAGTGAGAAAGGAAATTAGCATTAAGGTTTTATGTGGTTTTTCTATTAATCCTTCATTAGACATTTTCAAGAGGCTGCTGCTAACACAGATGGGAGCCATGGATACAGGAAATTAACTGCTCAAAGTTCTATGAAATCGAAATTGCATTTAGCGGCTGTAACATCGAAAGGGAAACTGAACAAACTTTCCTCTGTCTTCTCAGGGGACTAATACCAGTGGCGTAGCGTGGGGGGTGCCAGGGGTGCCGACCGCACCGGGCGCAACATCTGGGGGGGCGCGAGTCCAGAGGGAAGGGACAAGTTCCTTCCTCGGCCGGGCTCCCCGCCGCCACCGCCAGCCTTGCGCCCTAGCGCGCGCGCCCCCCGCCGTCGCTGTGGCTGCGCTCCGCTCACTGCTCGCAGGAGGAGCAGCCGCTGCAGCAGCGCCGACGCCGCCACAGACGCCTGGCCAGGCACGGGCAGCCTCTGCACCCTGCCGCCGCCGCCATCCCCTCGGCCCAGCCACAGGCGGCGGCTGCTTCTGCCTCCATCCTCCTCCGGGCAAGCAGCGTTGTTTGCGCGGCAGCGCCAGCGGCAACTCGTAGGTTAGGGGTTGGGGGGGCGCAAATTACTTGCCTTGCCCCGGGTTAGGGGGCGCAAATTACTTGCGTTGCCCCGGGTGCTGACAACTCACGCTACGCCGCTGACTAATACGCGACCTTTGTCCTGCGTAAAACGAGAAATTAGTCCTCTGATCATCACTCTGGTATAATTTCACCATTTTCCTAATGAAGTGCCTGTAAAGTGCAAGCTTTAGCCCAGAAACACTAAATTAGGCTTTTTATCCAAATAACAATTAAGCTCTTTACATTTGAATGAGGACCTGTAGAGAGAACTATGCTGCCATCTCAAACGGTGTATATTTACTTAGAAAAATACTGCTGGTGGTTCTGATTTGAAAGATTAAAAAAAAGGTAACGGTAAAGGACCCCTGACAGTTAAGTCCAGTCACTGATGACTCTGGGGTTGCCACCCTCTTCTCGCTTTACTGGCCGAGGGAGCCGGCATTTGTCCGCAGACAGTTTTTCCGGGTCATGTGACCAGCATGACTAAGCCTCTTCTGGTGCAACAGAACACCAAAACCAGAGCAGCGCACGCCAGAGCAGGGCCTATTTATCTACCTGCACTTTTTGGGGTGTGTGCTTTCAAGCTGCTAAGTTGGCAGGAGCAGGGGCCAAGCAACAGGAGCTCACCCCGTTGTGGGGATTCGAACCACCGACCTTCTGATCGGCAAGCCCAAGAGGCTCAGTGTTCTAGGCCACAGTGCCACCCGCGTCCCTAATTTGAAAGATTAGAAAGACTCAAATCAAATTGGCTTCTTTGTGGTGTCATACATGAAAATCTGGGCCAAATCCGTGGCATTTGCCTGCCTGAAGCGAAGGACATGATGCTTCTCCCATCTCCATCTCTACCACCTCCACTTCATGTCTGGCATCCCACATGGAGAAGCTGACAAGGTCATTAAACCGGTGATGGAATAGCATGCTCCACTCCACCTAGGGCAACTGGCTACTTAAGGGGAAGCGGGGCACAACACACGTAGGTCTGTCCTCCAACACTGTACTGCCCCAGAGTCTGCCACTTGAGTTGGCTGCCTGACTCTGCTTTGGCGATCCATCATCTCTCATCCTATTCTGCCTCACGAGGCTGCCTTCAGGCTGAAATGTTGCACTGTGTTTGGCTCTGCCCTGCTCATGTGCCACTGCTGCCCTGAACCAATGAATTTAAATGACAAGAAAGGAAATTCTTGGAGGAACTTTCTGTTCGACGGTGGAAAGAGTCAGAAGGTGGTGGATTTGACTTCCTTGGAGGTTTTTAAACAGAGTTGGATGGCATCCGCCAGGGATTATTTAGCTGTGATTCCTGCATTTCAGGGGGTTGTGCCAGCTGACCCTTTGGATCCCTTCCAATTATACAATTCTATGAATCTATGGGACAGCTATTTTGTCACTTGCTGCTGAATTGCTCTGTAGGTTTAATGTCATGGCTTGACTCTGTTTTAACATTACTGTTTTATTCTGTCGCTGGATACATGGCAGTCTACAAATAACAAAAATATATATGGGGAATGGAAATGGAGAAGTAGTAAGTTCTGTGGCTGAGAAGAACGAGTCCAAGTCCAAAGCGCTATGTACAGAAACACATTGGCTATCAAGTCAACCACAGCCAGTCATGAGCAAGCAGTCTCTGACAAAGATGGTGGCAAACATCTGCCTGGGTGGAAGGAGGGAGCTGCCAACACCCAAAGACATGTAGTACCAAGATTCTGTTGTTATGGTTTTAGCCATAATAGACAGATTACCATAAGAAATTATGCTGTTCGCCAAGCTTCCAATTCCTCTGCTTTCCCAAGAATCTAATTGGGAAAGCAGAAGAACTGGAAGCTTGGTGAACAGCATAATTTGTTATGGTAATCTGTCTTTTTATATTTGTGTATAAATTTAATAATAGCGAAATAAGCAATAATAACAGCATACACAAGTAATCATCTTAACATAATTAGATGCCGGTGGTTGTATTGCTGTGCTAATCCACTTCCCCATTGTGAGTGAAATGCCTATCCTTTCTATCAATGCTATCTTCCTTATTCTGTAATGTTATGAAATTATGCATTCATTTCTACTATAAAGCCCTCTCTTGTTTATTATTGCATGGCGACAACAAAAGAAGACCCATGTATTTACTTTCTATTAAAATGCCCAGTGTTGCTCTCTGAATTCATGCAAACTAAATGGATCAACAAGGGAAGAAATCAAACTCTGTATGTCCCCTCATTAAGGCAGCAGTTGTAAACCCTGCTTTTCTATATTATTACCCCAGAGAGGTGCAAATTTAACCATGTGCTGCTTGCTATCATCACGATCTAATTTGCAGCACTTCTGCAAGCTTGTTCTTTGAACTTCTTTTTGAAAAAGAATTAATAAAAAAAACTAAATTATTAAAACATTTTGAATGCAATGCAGTCATAATATGACAGGATAGGCAAACCTTGAGAAAATTTTTAAAAATCCACAAAGAATAGAGAGAGGAAGAAAATAAAAACCATAGGTCAATTTCACAGTTGAAAGTTGTTTGAGGGGAAGAAAGGAGAGGGAGAACAGGAGGATAGTACAACAGTTCGTTGCTGCATAAGTCTTTCCAGAAGTTCATTTGAGAAGATGATGGGAGCAGCCCCTCTTCAAAGTTACTGATGAAGAAGAGAAAGGGAACCAAGTTGTAGCAAAGGCACCAGGTTTGACATAGTCCATAGCAGCCAGATGGCATATTTGTTTTTCAGGCAAAACTATGTGCCTAATACGCCTATACCAGCCTCATAGGTGGAAGAATTCTAGATTGTATCATTTTAAACTGGAAGTGAGATATTTATTTGCAATGCTCTCTCACACAAAAAGTCCTTCACACAGAACCTCCCCACTTCCTACAGCTTCAGCTCAAAGCCATAATATAGCCCTCTCTGAAGTTTGGAGTCCTCAATTCTACTACTTCAGCCATGTGTCAAATTGCCCTTACTGAGCCTCCAAACAAGGATACCATGGATAGTTGCAGTCCTTGAACGGCTTCTCCTTCATTGCAGTTGGGTTTGTGCTGATGCAGTGCCGTGGAGCAGACTTCCAGAATAATGAGAAGCATTTGGACTTTGGGCTGCTTCTTTGCAGGAGTTTGCTAATTAGATCTGTGAGCCTTGAAATAACCTTGTCTGGCTTTTGAAAGGGCTTTTGCAGGGACACTCTTAAAAGGCCTGTCTTTCTAATCAGAGCACTAGGCTCATTGCAAGGAGCTTTGACATTGCTGTAAAATAAGGCTATAATATTTGCAATATTAAATTTATTATGTGCAATAACATTTATCACTGCCACAGTGATTATCTCCCTCAAATTAGAAAAGAGGCAGGAAATCTATCAGCCGTAAGATGGAAGAACATTGAAAGTAGCTAGTTAACCTTTTGTCCAAAACACCAACAGCAAAAAAAAAATGCTTTTGTAATAAAACCGTCTGCTATTCTCCTGACAGCTGCAAGGTGCCAGATAAAGAAAAGTGATTAAAACAGGATCGGGGGGATTATCCTTGGACCAAATGTCATCATAAACAGGTTTATTGATTAAAATATTTAAGCAGGCACGTCTTGTGACTGAAACCGTGGAGACAACTTCACATCGCAAAATAAAGCTAAGGATCTGTGTATTCCACACATTCTGTTTTGGTAAACTTTTATGAGTTGATGAGCATGTGCAGCCTAAGGAGGAGGTTTCAGTCTAGCCAGGTCCTGAGGGATTTATGGATTGTGGTCATGGCACATGGTCGGCTGAGTATTTGCCACTGAGCATGCTAATTGGTGTGGCCTGCTCTGATGTTTCTGAAATGTCATCTAGGTACATCTGTGTCTCCAGCTGCTTATGCTTCAAAAGGACAGAAAGGCTGCAAGAAAGCTCTTATTTAAAATGAAGATAGGGGGTGAAAATTTGACCCAGGTACAGGTGGCATATGACAGTAGCAGTCCATGTGACTCATCACTCAGGAATGCCGCTTAGAACTCCCTCTGTGTAGATCAAAGTCAGGATGCATGTGACTCTCGGGGCAGATATGCATCATCAATGTACAGCTGATGTAGTTCTTTCCAAAGCAAAGAACTTGCCTCTGGGCAATACGACTTCCAACTGTAATGGCAGAACATCCATACAAAAAAATGAAAATCTCTGAAGATAGAAAACTAGGATGTAGCCAACCACACACTCCAACAAGCTCCCATATAATAATGTGTTGCCACCAGCAACACATTATTATTATTGACGTGAGCACGTCTCATGGCCTGTGTACATCACCACAGGATATTGAGGGGCCTAGGCTGCCTCCTTGAAATTTTTTGGGGGGCAATTTCCCTCTGATCCCCAGCTGGTGACCCTGCAAGATGCCATGTAACTGTCTTTGGGACTCCATTCTGGATTTGTGTAGAGTATACTCCTTAGCCTTTTCTTCTCCTGAAGATGTCCCACAAGGCAGCGAGTACGGATTTCCCCCCGGGTTTACTCCCAAAGCCTTTCTGTTGCATAGTAAGGCAATGGAGGTTTAGGATCAGTGTTTTCCTTCTCCTAGATGGGCTACCTTTTCATGAGCCTCACCATTTACATATATACATTAATGATCTCATCTAAAAAGGTTGAACTTGGAAAATTTGATATGTGGTTAGTAAGGTATGAAGTTGCATGCCTTACAATATCACACGTTACTTTTCACTGGAATGAGGAGAGCACGGGAATCACTTGCAGAAATTACCGGTATGCTTTGACTGGGGATTGCAATACATCTGAATTGGCCTGCAGCAGTCATTTGAGCACTGTTGTGCTCATGTAAAAGCATCTTTCAGCACAGCTTCTACCTCCCAACCCCCTAATATGTATTGTTCCCTTTTGCTAATGCATGTCAACAAGCCTATTTATTATGCAGATGGGAGCGAAATGTTGGTGTGTTTGTTGTGAGGATATTAATATTACCAGGACATCCTGGGGTTGTGTGCAGGTTCTCACTGCAAGCATGTCTTGTGGTAAACTCATTGTAGTAGCATGCATGCACAGAGAGATGTATTTTAAGAGCAGTTTGGCTTGATGTCAAAGCACTTTGTTTCTTCAGGAGATGCCTCAGCAGTAATAATATCCTTGCACAGAAGGAAGGACAAAGGCTTTGGCATTAGCAGATAGCAGCAATGTTGTTAGAGATCCTAGCGGTTTTATAAAGCCATACATGCATACAGGAGCATGTGGGAATCTTTATTCATGTTTCACTGGCGCTTCTCTTGCTCATCCTCTGAGCTACTTTGGGAATTGTAATAACCTAATTTATAATCTATAGAGATGTGAAGAGTGACTTGCCAAATGTATTCATAGGCAAGTGGGACAGTCTTGCTCATCTCCACCAAAGTCCGGCTTGGAGCTGTATCCTCCTCTAACACTGGCCAGCCAGAAATTTCTGTGAAACCTACAAACAGAGCCCAAAGTCCACAACCCTCAAGTTCTTTGTCTACAGAATCTAGGATACAGAGATAATACTGCCTCTGGACTTGTATACTCAACAGACACTATAGACTTTCAAATCCAAAGAAGGAAAGAAAGAAATTGGCATCTCTAAGGCTCTTGAGTAAATTTAGCAGGCAGAACAAAGAGCAGGACTTCTTATGGATCAGTTACTCCTTAAAGAACAAGAAGCGGAGGATAGGAAAAAATGGTAGTTTTCATGATGAAAGAAAGTATGCCATTGGTTTTGCAAGGATTTCTTTTCAGTGCTGCCTGGAGTTGGAGTGAGTAGTGATGTAGCCATATTTGTTGATGACACCAAATTACTTTGAGTGGTGAAATCTAAAGTACATTGTGGGGACTCAGGAGATCAAAAATATTTCTCCAAATTGCATGAGTTTGCATACCCTGGCATGACCTTCAATATTTCCATTTTCTTCTATCTGCAGATCTGTTATCATACTAGAGAGGCAACAGATCCAGGCTTGAATTCGAGCCACGGGAGCCCCTAAATTCATCCTCATTTGGGGTCAAAATCCAAGCTGGAGAAGAATGTTTGGTTTCACCCACTTATCCCTGCCAGCCTCACCACTCCCTCCTGCTCCCAAATTCTAAATATGATAGCAGCATGGTCACTATTGTTGAGTGGATCAATAACACATAAGTAATGAGATTCTGGGCACCAGCTAGCATGCTCATAGTATTTATATTCTCTTTTAGTATCAGGCACTCCAGTTCCTCTGTTTTGGCTTTGATGTTTATGCCATTAACATATAAATTCCTGTATATTGCATCCTTCTCCTGCACTGAGGCCTGGAGCAGTATTAAAAATATAACTTTGTCACTCCTCCAGTAATAAAACCAGTGATATTATAACATGGAAATGCCATCAGCTCTGCAATATTTGTGGAAGGATGAGCATGTCATAAATTATCTTCTGTATGGCAATTCTTAATCACACTGAGCTGCAGTATCCAATAATATATTGTATTACTAGTAGGCACGTAAGAATGATGAACATATATTTAAAACCCTAGGGAAATTAAACAATTAACCATAGAACGGGTACAGGTATGAAGACTCTGCCAATCTGGTATAGATTTCAGCAGATGTGGGTAACTAGCTGCATTCTGACAATGCATTCCTTCAGTCACCCACCCAACATATAATTCTTTGTGTTCTCTGCTGGTAACTAACTTCTGATAACATCACTAATAATAAATTATAGGATTTCTCACATAAAATGTGGGTGGCCAATACAGTTAAACAAAACACATGTTTTCTTTGCTACCTCCTCAGAACTGACAGCTGCAGTGAAAATTAATATTGCTAACACATCCAGTATGTTCAAATGTATTAGCATCAAATCAGATCTGACATCTTATATTACAATATCTGTAGTCACAAGAAATCTACTCTGGATTCTCACACTCATTCACCTATAGAGTATTTACCTTTAGTTGCTTCAATACTTCCCTCCCTTCACAGTACCCATCCTACAGAATCCCCAAGTGCCTGGGAGGAATGTATGTTCTTAGAAGGAATTATGGGAAAATAGAACCACAGATCTATCCAAAAATTTCAGAGAGCTTTGCTCCCTCTTCCTGTCAGTGGCTCTGAACTCATGCAGTAATCTTTTCTTTTCTTTGTTGGTAGCCTTCTGGGAACAATAACGGAAATAAAATTGGTAGGCATTGTTGTATGCAAAATAGATTCTGTGTAGCTGCAACTCGCAAAGGGGTTGGCTGATATGCAATGTCACAAGGAGAATCGGGGGGGGGCATTGAAAGGGCAACCTCTGTGTTAAGTTAAGGAAGGAGATAGAAGGCTCTTGTCTTATGCACTTTCCCAGATACCAGATCTCTTCTACCCATGAAATAGGCCAGTTCTGGCCCACATTCAGAGTTCAGTTGGTAGGCCAAATAGAGGGATGAACAATCATTAGATATTTACTGTAACTATCCTGGATGTTGAACTTGCTTGGTGTTGGGGCAGAATCCTAAATAGAGAGAATTGTACCGGTATCCTGAATTTCTGACATCCATCCCCCTCACCCCATGATTCAGTTAGAATTTGATCTAGAATCCATTTCTCCAGCTTTGATCTAGAAATGCATTTTTCATGCTTTCAGCAATGTCTAGGGGACTAAAGCAAGGGCCGGGAACCTGGTATCCTCCAGATGTTGTTGAGCTACAACTGCCATCAGCCCCCATCCATCAGCTATGCTGGCTAAAGCTGATGGGAGTTGGAATCTGACAACATCTAGAGGGTGCCAGGTTTTCAATTGTTGCACTAAAGGAAACATTATTGTGACACCCAGCATGAAAGTTAGGGTAAAAAAGGCCATGGAAAGGCATCATCTCTTTTTATTGAAATCAGTGAAAGCATTGTGCTAACTTGATAGTGCAGCCAAAGATAATTGTAAGGATCAAATCTCAGCTGTTTTGTACTTCATGTGTATTGGGCAATATAAGAAATTGAAGCAGCATGTTGTTAATTGGCCAGAATACTGCCTGCTTTGAGCCCATTGTCGCAGTAATTCTCAATTCCAACCAAAATCTTGTTTTTGAAGGACTGTGATAGGAAAGGGTTGGAAAGAATCCAGAAGAAGTAGCAGATTCCATTGCCATCACAAGAATTGAATGATGGTCAAAGAAAGAAGAATGGAAAAGAAACTGGACGAGAGAGAGAGAGAGAGAGAGAGAGAGAGAGAGAGAGAGAGAGCCTGGATAGCTCAGTTGGTTAGACCGTGGTGCTGATAACACCAAGGTTGCAGGTTCGATCCCTGTATGGACCAGCTGCATATTCCTGCATTGCAGGGGCTTGGACTAGATGACCCTCAGGGTCCCTTCCAACTCTACAGTTCTGTGATTCTGTGATTCTGAGAGAGAGAGAGAGAGAGAGAGAGAGAGAGAGAGTTGGCCTTCCACATTGGGGTGTGGGGCTTACTTTCTACCTTTGTAGGGACTTAGCCTGAAAAAAGAATGGAAACAAATGCTCTCTACATTTCAGTGAGGTAAATAGTATTGTGAGAAGGGGGGGGCTATAGTTCTATAGAGACAGGAATGAACTATCTAACTGTATAGATATGAAGCCTGATGATAGGCAGACCTAAGTCCATTGATTTCATGACCAAACTCCATCCAGGTATAGACAGATATACAGCAAAATAGCTTCTAATTTAGATAGCAGTAACTGTACATATGCAAACAAACAAACAAATAAATCCCAGAAGAAAACAGTCTGACTTCTGGTGCGTCTGTGTGTAATATTTGAAGGATGTTTTTACACAGAGCCAATTTTAGAGGAACCTAAACAAATTCCTAACATATGCTTCCTTCTGAAACCAAAAGAGATGAACTTGTGATACTACAAGATTCTGGCTAATTGGCAGAAGCAGCAAAATACAGTAGCAACAAACAGATCTTAATACTCTCTAAAATATTTCTCCAGAGGCAATTCCTTTCTCAGCTGTGTGCTG
This sequence comes from Podarcis bocagei, assembly GCF_964188305.1. Classification (NCBI taxonomy): domain Eukaryota; kingdom Metazoa; phylum Chordata; class Lepidosauria; order Squamata; family Lacertidae; genus Podarcis; species Podarcis bocagei. The sequence goes on from NC_138126.1 coordinate 75,403,165, forward strand.
AGCAGTAATGGTGCTGAGCAGTATTAAACTTTTACTAAGACAAAAGCCCCAGCCCTTTATTGCCAGCATTTTTATCCTCACCATAAATGGGAAGCATCTCCAGAATTTGGAAAGCTACCCAAGGGATTTTAAACCAATTATTTTCACCATTAAAACAGAATAGGATTAGGCACCCACTTTCCTTTAGGTGCCTTTCAAAATGTCAGGCGTATACTATTCCATCTGAAAATTGTTAAAAGAGCTGTTTCATTCATTAATGTTCTGGCTTTATTAAATACTTTAATCATTATTTATTTCAATTAGTCATGTTGGTATCTTCAGCAGGTAAAAATGTTATGCCCGAAGGTTTCACTGTGACAACAACAACAAAATAATTTTGTTAAATTTAGCAAATGGCAACATCAGAAAGATTTCTCGTTTATTGGTACCAAACTATGCCTCTCCTGGAAATCATTAAAAGTAATTAAACTTTAAATATAATGTTGTTACATTTTTCACATAAGCCCTAAAGACTGTTTGGCAGGTTGGGGCCTTCAGGGTTTCCCCCCCATATACTGTCATGTTATGGTTTCAAAAGACTTAATGCCCTTAAAAAAACTTCTGCTCGGTTTAATGGTTATTATGCTGGATATAAGTGGTTGGAACTTCTTGTTTAGTGTTATCCAGAATAATCACTGTGTGAAATGGTCTGAGGTAGAAAGGAGATAAAAATAAACCTGAATTTCGTGAAGCCCAGGTAAGCACAATTCAATGAGAATCTTTACTGCTTTCACTAACCAAGTAATCATGTTGGATTGAGGGAAATCAATGTCCTATCAAGTATGGAATGCAGAACTAAGCAAATAACAGATCAAGATCTAGATGAGAATGTCTGTCTATGTTTGAAGGTCTACCAACCTAACCATAGCGTAGTCTTCTTCCATTAAGAGGACACCTAAAGTATCTTCAGTGCAGTTTCTCACACTTTCATAGAATCATAGAACTACAGAGTTGGAAGGGATTCTGAGGGTCATCTAGTCCAACCCCCTGCAAAGCAAGAAAATTCAACTGCTTGCTGCAATTTTGAGAACTTAGAGTCAGCCTTTGACCTAACCCAAAAGTCTGTAGGAAAAAATGGACTTCTCCATTCATCTCAAGATACGGGATACAGCGTGGATGTTGTGTTCAGAGGAAAACAGACAGTTGTTGTTGTTTTTTTATAAAATATTTATTGAGATTTTAAACAATATAAGAGACAAAAAGAGAAAGCATAAAAAAGGCATAAAAAGAAAAAAACATAAAAATCCAAATTTTTACTTATTGTTTTCATAACCCTACTTCCTGACTTCCTCACACCTCCCTTTTCTGTGTTCCTTTTTACACAAATCATATTCAGCAATATCTTACCCTCTTTCAAATCTTGGTCTATATTATACATTTCAACCCATTGTGTCTCCAATTTTTCCCTTTATATCCTTTTGATTACGTTTGACACAGTGTATTCTAATTTTACCACCCTTGTCTTTTGAAACGTTTGTTACAAACTCTTTTTACTTATATCACTAATGCCACTTTGTCTTTATATCTTGCATCACTTTAACATTTCAACATTTTAACATTCCAACATTTTACAATGTTTTTGCAAGTAGTCTTTAAACTTCTTCCAATCCTCTTCCACTAACTCTTCTCCCAGGTCTCGGATTCTGCCAGTCATTTCTGCCAACTCCATATAGTCTATCACTTGCGTCTGCCATTCTTCCAAGGTGCAGAGGAAAACAGACAGTTGTCCATCTTACTGTCCTGTTACTTTAAAGGGGCTATGCCAGCACACTGCATATTCAGCCAAAGTACACACCATTGTATAATAAGGTCCATCTCATAATTTGAGAAATAATAGTGCAGCACAAAATATTTCAAAATACACATGCACCACTTTCAATCTTATTTTATTTCCCAGCCGACATTTCAAAGCTCTGTTCTTTTAGTGTATTTGTCTCATAAAATGACACATTGGAGATTTATGAGGGATCATAATTCATAATGAAAAGGCTGGAACCCTTTAAAAAGTGCCAGTTTAGCACCAATTATAGGGACAGGGCTGGTGGTAATTTTCAACATACCATTAAAGCACCCAGTTAAATCATTTGGAATATGCCCAGGTTCTCCTTTTCAAACACCCATGTCAAATTATAGGTGTAATGAACTGTATCCACACATAAATGATAGAATTATACCAAGCATGTTTTATTGGTTCCACAGTCCATTGTTTTAGGTTATCCTGAATATGAAGCATTAAAAACAACAACAATAAAATACTGAGCGCTGCTTCTGGTTAGCTACCAGGTCCATCACGTTTGATATCTAGTGGAGACATTTCTCCACTCGATCAGTTTTACAATATAGAGTACACACTAAACTAATAGCAATAAAATCCGAACTGCCATAAGCCTGCTAGCTCTTCCTTAAATTACATTACAGAAGACAGATACCTGTTGCCTCATGAGTTGAAGAACTTGTTCTACCAAGGTCAGTTCAAGTGCAATTTGCAAGGTTATTGTTTCCTTTTATGCAATAAGTACGGAGAACAGGCCTATCTTCTGATGAAAGCCTGGGCTCAGATGATCAAGATTAATTAAGATCACAGAGTATTAAAACTGTATGTTTTCAAATCAGAAAATGCACTCATATCTGATCATTTGCAATAAAAGCTACTGCAAAAAGTAAGCATTTTAAAAATATTTACAGACAATTTACTGGTATAAAGGAATGGAAATTTTGCATCATATTAGGTGATCATGGAACTATATTGAGAGATGATCAGAATTCATAAAATGTATAGGGATGTAGGGATCATGAAGTTCTCCCCAGAAGCAGGGATGCAGCAGAACTTAGGGCCTCATTTAGACATGTGTGCATTGCATGGCAGGGTGGTGGTCCAGGACTGATACAATAAAATGAAGTTTTTTGAGGGTAGTCGTATGTGGGGCAATTAGCAGCTGTCTGGCTAGTGAAAAAACATTTCCCACCCATCTGATTAATGCAGAATTTGAAAAATGAGACCCAGGGAATGGCAGGTTTTGAAGTCAAAAAGTTGGAGGTGAGGCTTTTGTGCTTACAGCCTTTTGATTTCCCAAGGTTTAGCAGGTGCTTGTTATGACAAAATTGACTTACTTTGGGGCTTTTTTATTTTTAATCCACTACTTTAGCAGACCGTATAATAACTAAGGTAGCATTCTCTGATTTATTACTGTAAGATACATTCAATTATATGTCGAATGATTTGATATTATTAGGAACTACATAAATTAAAATGCTTCAGAAAGCATTTTATTAAATGCCCTTTGGGTAGGTACTGTATTATGTCTCATTGAAAACCATGTTATGTTTGTGAATAACACTTCATTAGGAAAGTTATGGTTTAAGTAACACATCATATAGTTTAGGAATAACAAACCAACCAGTGCTCCCATTAATAGCCTAAAGCTTTCAAACGCATTAAAGATTGTTCTAAAATTATCACTGTTGGTTTTCCCTGCTCACAGAGATTATTTTGCCACTATAATCATTGCAATTGGGTCATTATATATTGCTCAAAATTGCAGTTTCCTGTCAGGCTTTAATTGTTATGTAAACTTGCAGATTTGTTTAGATTGGAGGTACATTTGTGACACTTTACACAATGCCAAAAATATTTTTTACCCAATTCATAATATGAATTATGTAATGCTTGGTGGATATTGAACACTATTTTCTTCCAAGTTCCATTTTTTTTAATAGAATGATTAATATACTATAGCATGCTTCTTGTTTTGCAATCTCCACCAGATGTCAGAAACCAAATTCTGAGTGCTTTCAGAGCCCCAAAACATCACAATTACTCTAGGCCTTGATGAGCCTCTGGCTCCTAGTATAGGAGGGTTTGGATTCTTCTCATCTGTGAGCTCTCCCTGGGGTTACTTCCCTTGGAATTCATAATTAATAAATTCTTCAAGTGCCCATACTCAAATTATGAAAACAAAATGGTTTCGGTTTTTGTCTTGTGGGGTTGGAATTCATAGAAGAACTCACCTGAGTGTTTTGGTTCCTTGCCTTATCTTCTTTTGCCCTCTTTTTCATCCTTCCTTCACCTTGCCTTGTTGACAATAGATGGCCTACAATGTGTAGCCACTACAAACTGTAACCTTGACAGCTGTGTATAACTCCATAAGAAGTGGGTTACTCCCTCAGAACAGCTTGTTGGCTATTGCCTTCAATTTCCAGAGCAAAAACCAACTAGACCAGAAATATATTGCAACATTTCACCGGCTGCTGTTGGGGAGTAAAATATAGCTGGAACTAATAAAATTGTGACCTTAGGACTTGAACACTTCATAAATAGTAGGCATATAATCTCTTCAGCCTTTTTGTTCTACTCAGGCTTGAAAGAACACTTTCCATGGTAATGAACATCTTGTTATATTAAGCACGTCTTTGAAACTTTGGGCATTTAGTTCTGTGTTTGATGCTGACAATAAATACAGGGTAAATTGTAAAAGTTCAGTGTTTCCAGTAACTGGGGAATATATGTGCCCTGTTCTGACAACCTCCTCAAGTTCAGCTGACCTTCTGCTGCCTTACATACAAGTTATGCACACATAGGCTTGCATGTAGGAGGGAAGAGTACTCTTCCCTGCTTGTGAGTTTCCCACAAGTATCTGGCCACTGGCCTGATCCAGCAGACTCTTCTTATGTTGTTAAGGTTAGATGAATACACAGAGGTCAGGCAGAGAGTCGGCATGTGCAATCCTTTCCCTTCCATCCTCCTCCCCCTTTGACATCATCAACAGATGTCATTTTCAACTGAACAGGAGTAGTCTTCATGTAGGAAAATGAATCATAAGTCAGTGGATGTTCTCTTCCTTAAACACTGTTATCACAGCGTATGATTTGGTCTAAGTTATCAGTGAGCACTAAAGCACTTGTGAAGCCAGTGGAATAGTATGCATGCTTATGCAGATGTAAGCCCCACTAGGTTCAATAGGGCTTACTTTTTGGTAAGTGTGCTTGGAGTTGATTGCAGCTGTAGAATCTGAAGTCAACACTTCCCTTGGGTGCTCTTCATTCCTGTACACCTTCATGAAAACACATTCTTTCCCATTTTCATTCCCGGGGTTCTCCAGGGGAGTGACTAAAAGTTAGGTTCCTTTTCTATTTTTCAAATTGTTCAAATATTTCATTATAGCAGCGAGTCCCTTCAGAAGTACTTTTGCTCACTGAGCTCTCGAGATAGTCTAAGGCTTGTTGCCCCACTGCGGTTTACACGCAGGGGAATTGGAGAATTTCTTCCCTTATCTTTCTTCTTACTGAGGACTCCACCAGATGACATATTTATTGAGCGTTCAACCTGATTTGAAGGTTAGACTATGTCCAGCATTTATTACTTATTCTGATTTGTTTGCAGGGTGTTTATATAATAATGAACATTTCATCCTGATTGGCTTTCAGGATGTTTACACATATTCTCTTTGGCCTTTCATCCCACACTTTTTAGTGTGTTTCCTTGTCACTTGAGAGGCAGTGACTGGCCCAAATCTCCCAGCGTGCTTCGTGGAGTTGGGATTTGAACCCTCATCTCCAAGGTCCTAGTCCGGCACTCTAACCCCTTCACCACACTGGCTCTTCCCTGCTCCTCCCTTCCCAACTCCTAGAAAGAAAGAAAAAGCTAGGCAGAGAAATAAACAGAAGCACTTAATGAAGGGAGAAAGTAGCGAGTGGCCCCTGATTCGCTGGGTGTTTGCCAATGATTCCATCCACCTTTCCTGTCTGTCTCAGGAAAAGACATCCTCACATCAGAGGAGGATGTGGAAGCACAGCTCTCACATGATGGGTTCTGCTTCTGTTGTGAGGGTAATGTCTTGGCAGTTTGTTCTCCCTATGAGATCTCGGGTCTCTTGCAGCTTTTCTGGCCCTTTCCATATAGCAGTCATAGAGGCATAGCTACTGAAATCGTAACCATGCATATATTGTTTCTGAAGGTGAAAACTTTTTACAGTTTGGGCTTTAAATGGAAGCTGAAATCAAATTTCTCCCTCGTCCCCAGCTACATGTCTCAGTACCCTGTAGAATGTGGAGAACTTAATTTAGGACTGGATAAATGAGAAACTGAGAGAACCAAGACTGACAGATCCTTCCATCCCTACCTGCAGCTAAATGGAAGGGTACATGGTGTTGGAGAAATCAATGCAGAACAGACAGAGCCTACCCACAAGCAGTTTAACACATTTGATGTGGTTTCATTGTATTAATTATTGCTGAAGTTTCCAAATATTGCAGACTCCAACTTCAAAACACATAATAGCAGCAGAAGCTAGTTGCAACAATTAGATGTACTGATAAATGAATCCCACGAACTTAATCTTTTTCAAAAAAGAAAAGAAAAGAAAATCCAAGTTACAAATAAGGGTCCAGTTTTTCTTGGTTATCAAAATATGCTTTTGCTTTAATTAGCAGAATACTGGAAGGCAGGAGCAATTATAGTTCTCAGTGAGCTATGCTGCCTTCGTACTTCATCATATTAGAGCCTTTTTTGTTTGGCTGGGGGAATGAAGACTGGATTACCCCTGAAGGGTGCACCCTTCAGTGGCTATTGCAATATCATATGTAATGCTTATTCGTATTTGTACATAAGCTTTTGCTGGATTCAGATCCCAAGCTCTTCTTTGCATGTAACCCTTCTGCAGGTCATGTATAATATGCTGCATTCTCTAAATTACAGGCTACTTGATCACCAACTGCCCTGTTTAGTATACCACAGCACAACAATACACATTTACAATTTAATTAGAGAAGACAATTGACATATCATGCACAGAGTTGACCCAATACGTTTAGCTGCCTGTGGCAAAGGACAAGATGGCAAGGCCAAATAAGTAACTGAATCTTTTTCAAACACTTGCAAATGAACAACATCTTCCACGGCACTTGTTCCAATATATGCATTTAAAGGCAAACCTATTCCAAAACAATTCGCGACCTGAAACATAAGCACCCTTTTGAACTTTTCTGAATTTTGGGGTGTTGTTCTCCAGCCAAGTAATGTCTACAAAAATGCATAAACTGGGATAAAGTGTACATAATATAGTAAGGTAAAGGACCCCTAGATGGTTAAGTCCAGTCAAATTTGACCATGGGGTACGGAGCTCATCTCCGCTTTCAGGCTAAGGGAGCCACCATTTGTCTGCAGACAGCTTTTCCGGCATGGCTAAATCACTTCTGGTGCACATAGCATCATGATGAGTGCCAGAACGCACAGAAACACCATTTATCTTCCCACCACAGCGGTACCTATTTATCTATTTGCAATGATATGCTTTTGAACTGCTAGGTTGGCAGGAGCTGGGACAGAGCAACAGGCGTTCACCCTGCTGCATGGATTTGAACTGCTGACCTTACAATCAGCAAGCCCAAGAGGCTCAGTATTTAAAGAGTACCATGAGTATTTGCAGGGGGCAGGCCCTGAGCACAGTGAGGAGTTGCAGAACCAGGCCCTTGCTATGTTTGTATTGGGGGAGTCGGGTGTGGCCTGGCAGGTGTGGCCAGATCAGGAGATGTGCAGCACCTGGAGGGAAAACCAAGAGGAGTATATAAGGCCAGCTTTTCACCCTGGTTCTTTACCACAGCAACGTGGTTTATATCCTGCTGTTGCCAGTTCCTGATCCAGCATGCCTGTCCTTGTTCCAGTTTCTGTTCCTCCATTCCAGCCTTATCAAGTTTCTGTCCTCCATTGTTACCAACCATATCCTGGTTCTGGCATGTAAGGTCTGGAATGCTGCTGCCTACAACCTGGACTGTGACACAGTGGTTTAGACCACAGCACCACCCGTGTCCCATGAAAATACAGTAATGAAGGTAACACAAAAATGCATTAATTAGGGAGAAATTGTTTTGCAAAAAAATGTGTATATTAGCCAAAATTTATACAAATGTGTATATCAGGATAAATTCACAGTAAAATGCTGATGAATTTTTATGGGACTGTAGTAGTAGTAGGGGATTCTCCTATCCTAACATGGTACACACAGCTCTGGCCTCCAACACCTTAATGATGCTTCTCCTCCCCATCTCACAGAATGAGGCAACTAACTGTAGGGCTAGTCCACACTGCCAAACCATTGAAATACTCTTTCCTTCCCACTGCCAAATTCTCAATACCCCCTTAGAATTTCTACAGATGTTTCCTTTCCACTAGGGCAGACCGTTTCACTGTCTTCTTAAACCTTTCCCTAATTTGCTAGTCTTCTCTGAGTGGTTTGTTTTGAAATCCATAATTCCCTGTGGAGACTAAATCCACTGAAACACCAAACTATGATGTCTTTGAAATGCTGATTCGAAATTTTGTTAAAAGCCCTGGGAGCCTGCCAAGAATCAAATATGAAGTCTGATGAATTACCTCCTCGCTTTATGCAGTAATGTCAAAGGCTCTTAACTTCAGGGGTTCCAACTTTAAAAGACTTAATAGCAGCAAAACCTAGTTGCAACAATAGATGTGCTGATAAAATGAATCCTATGGATTTCTTTGGGAATTCCTGTGCTTTCATCTCTTGTTTCTCTTGCCCTCTGTGCTTTAGGGTTTCCTCTTTAATACTAACACATTTCTTTGTACTGCTGTGTTTACTTACTTTTCCCATTTATGCTGGTCTACAACTGTAATAAAATGTTGTTGTACTTCTCCCATTTTTCCATTGCCACCATTAATAAGCTCTCTCTCTCTCTCTCTCTCTCTCTCTCTGTGTGTGTGTGTGTGTGTGTGTGTGTGTGTGTAGAGCACTGTGTGGTAGATATCTACTATTGCATGAACTCTGTAGTTTTCATCAGTATGTTTATAAAGTATGCTACATACTTAGTAGAATAAATGATAGCTTTGCCTGGTTATTACATTGAAGATTAAAATATTCTACAGATTTCTGAGGGGGCAACGGGCAGGTGTCACTGAGTGTCTTCAAGAAAATATTGTGAGCCTGAGGAAAATCTTGGTGAAATATTCATAATGTGTGAAAAGGAGGGTGGGAAGATAATAAAATCTTGCAGGCTTAGATAACTAAACTTAACCTAAATGGGCTGCATTTGTGCCACACAAAAATTGCTCTACTATGAAGTATAAATAAATGTTTCATGAAAAAATAAAGAAAACTGCTTTTCTCATGTGGCAACTTATCTTATCATAGAATGGCAATTAAAGATGTGCATCACATTCTTTTTTTAAAAAAACATTTTTTTATTAAAGATTCCTGGTTTACAAAAATATGTGCAATGTCTGTTTTCAAGTTACATTTTCTACAGATCAGTTTCATTTGTTGAGATATTAGTGTTACATTAGGGGGAAAAGGGGGAAGAGGTGGAGGGGGCCATAGTGAGTAGGGGTGGGGTCGGGTGGCGATGTTTCTATTTTACTTAATATATGTGTGGGGTTTTGTGTCAGCGTTGCTTGTGCAGGTTCTCTTTACTATTCGCTTGTGTTCCTTTGGTAGTGAGAGAGGTTGGGGTTGGCAAAGGACAGACATGGCCAAACGTGGCCCTTCAGCTGTTTTGGGGCTACAATTCCCATCATCCCTGACCACTGGTCCTGTTAGCTAGGGATGATGGGAGTTATAATCCCAAAACAGCTGGAGGGCCAGGTTTGGCCATGCCTAGCCTAGAGTGTGGTTGTTTGTTTGTGATGGGTTGTGGTGAACTTTGTTTTCAGGTGTGAGTGAGGTGGGTGGGTGTTTCTGAATCAGGTTAGCCATATTGATTTGTATGCTGTTGGTGGATTCTTGTCGTCTTGTTAGGCTGTGTATGTGATAAAAGGGAGCCATACCGGGGTGAAGGCGTCTTCTTCCATTTGTCCTCGTGTCAGTTTCAGTTTATTGGTTAGTTTTTTTCTAATAAGGCTGTTTCCCATACTATTTGGTAGCATTAGTCCATGCTTACTCCTGACAGGTCTCTCCAGTGTCTGGCTATGATGTTTCTGGCTGCTGAGAGTAGGGTCCATCACATTCTTGATTAACATGGTAAATGCTTTTAACAATATTTCTAGAAAAGGGAAGTAAAGAATGATGCTTTAGAAGCATCTGTTCCTTATTAGTAACCTTTATTCTTAATACTTGTATTATGCCTCTCAAACTGGGTTGATTACTAGATTTCATTATCAATTTTCACATTATCAAATGATACCCTTCAAAGAACAAAGCATAGCTCTCAAAGGGTAGTATTTGATTGAAGTGTTTGTTGAATCTAAGTAGCTTTACACTACTCTAATATTTCGTCTCTGCTTCTCTCCTCAAACTCTCTCTGGCTTGTTTATTTCTCTATTTTCAAAGCAGATGTTACGATAGTATAGTTTAGTATTTTCATTATAAACTCTAGGAGCTTATGGAATAGTTATAAACATTAACACCAAGGATATTCTTGACACTTGAAGTCCAACACCATCATCTCAGACAAAATATAAATTAATCAAATTGGTTGGTTATAACATATAGGAGTACAAAATGTTATTATAGTTGTTTCAGAAAGACTTCATGAATGTCTGTCTTTCTGAACTGTAGTCCACATAAACTTAATCCACATTAAATCTGTTAGTTTTTAAGTTGCCACAAGACTCTTGAGTTCTCTTTAATAATACAAAGTTAGAGTTCCAGTAATAGCTCAGGGAACACCTCCTTTCTTACCATTTGGCTCACTCCTCAAGATCAGAAGGAAAAGCCCTTTTCTGTGTCCCACCTGGAGTGGAAGCACGTCTGAATGGGAAAACAGAAAGGACCTTCTCATTGGCTGTATCTTAAGTATGGAACACCTTGCCCCATGATGTATGGTTGAACCTTCCACAGTTGTTATTTGTTGGTTATTGAGAACTATATTTGTTCCATAGGCTTTAGTTGTATGTGGCAGGCAATATTTCTATATTTGATTTTAACTGCTTGGTTGTTATATTTTGCTTTTTTATGAAATTGTAATTTTAAATGTTGTAAGCCACTATATGTACCAGAAAGAAGGGGGACATGCATGTTTTAATAAAATAAAACACAACATCACCTAATTTAAAATTAGGAGTATCTCAAAAGACATTGGACAAGGACTCCTAAAATTGTTTGCTTGATTAATAATAAATAATAATAATAATAATAATAATAATAATAATAATAATAATAATAATAATTTATTATTTGTACCCCGCCCAACTGGCTGGGTTTCCCCATCCACTCTGGGCGGCTTCCAACAAAGATGAAAAATACATTAAAATGTCACACATTAATAACTTCCCTGAACAGGGCTGCCTTCAGATGTCTTCTAAATGTCAGGTAGTTGTTTATCTCTTTGACATCTGATGGAGGGCGTTCCACAGGGCGGGCGCCACTACCGAGAAGGCCCTCTGCCTGGTTCCCTGTAGCTTTGCTTCTTGCAATGAGGGAACTGCCAGAAGGCCCTCAGCGCTGGACCTCAGCATCCAGGCAGAATGATGGGGGTGGAGACGCTCCTTCAGGTATACTGGCCCAAGGCCATTTAGGGCTAGATGTACTACAGGATATGCTGTGGCTTTCTCCTGACTCTTCCTTCCTTCCATTCCCACTTTGATCAAGTGAGTTATTATATCATATTTAGAACAAAGCCACAGTCCACTGCAGTAACCCAAATGAAAAAGCTTTGTGGGAATCTTTTTGGGTAGGTGAGGTCAGGAGGCTCTGTTCAGCAGAGACAATATTTCTCTATGCATATTCCTCTGGCCCTACGACCAGTCACTGTGAAAGCAGCTGCATGTTTGATACATATATCAGTGATAACTGAAATAACCAAATGTGACCTAGATTTCCATCCCTGCTTTTTTGATATGCTAGCCTTTGAGCCTCATGCTGCGGTTTGCATACAGCATTATTCACTGCTGCTCTTTCCTATGTGTTGTTCTCCTGCCGGCAGCAAATAGCTTTATATCCACTTACTGAGCACAGAAGAAGGCATATTTAATCTACAGTGGCTGTTCTGTGTTGATGTATACTGCTGTGGCCAAAAATTAACACACACACACCCGTACAACCCCACGACAAGAGCACTCAGAAATATTTATGAAAGTCGTTTGGCCATTAGCAATTTTACAGTGTTAGTAAAAATTGATAATGTGTGGATATGATCAAACTGAGGAGGTTTATGGAGGTTTCATATTCAAGAGAGACAGTTGTGTTGCCATAACAACAGCCAAAACATAGCCGTTGAGCCCTAGGCTGTGATATTGGATAAAGATGGAAGGCAGAATGGGAGGGGAGTTGTGGGCTCAGCATAAAGGGCCAGAGCTGAAGATCAAGAAATTATGCAGCATTGTGTAGCAACATTTGCTAAATGCATCCCTATTCCAACAGCCAAATCTGTCCAGCATGCCACTGTCTTTTTACCACCTGAAAGCACTCACTCTGCAATAAAAAACAAAAAAACATGTATTCCAACTGTAGGATCCTGACTAGCTCCCAGCAATCACTAAGCACCTAGGGTAAAGTTAACAGTTATATTCCCAAGGGTGCTGTCTACCTGACCCAAAGAAATGCTTCTGTCAAGAGGGCTTTTCAGAGATCCAAACTAGTAACGAGAGAAAGGAGGCCTGGGACCAGATCCTGCTTTAGCTGAGAGTATCCCCCCCCCCCCACCTCCACATATAGAGTCAAAGGGAAATGAACAAAGTAGCAATCCCAAATACTTGAAAAAGTCTTGAATTGCTTAGCACAGTGTGAGCAAGCAGCTAGCCAGGCTTAAAGCACAGTTTGTTGTTGGCTTATGAAGCACAAGCTCAAGGACAGATGTCACAGGAAGCCAAATTTGATCACAGCTTCTTAGTCTGCTTCCATCACAAATAGCCCCGGTTTAGCGTAACATGCAAAGGCACTTTAAATTTCCCTCATGCTGGTATCCAGTTACTACGCTCTGGGCTCATGTTTCCGCAAGGCTCCAAGAAAGAAATGGAATCAAAGGTAGGAGGGCAACTAGGCTGGTTTTGTTTTTTTAAGTGGATGGCTTCTTGGAGAGGGCCTTCTCGTGGCTGCTCCTAATCAGCTGTCCTTTCATGGGCAGACTTTTTTTGTTCAGATAGGCCTTAGGCCACTTATAACTGCTGTGACAGGGTCTGCTAAGGATAGGTTCTGTTGGTAGTGGTGGTAAGATCTGCATGTATATGGGTACTTTTACATTGTTTTTAGGGTTTTCAGTGCTGTTTTCAATATGGTTACTTATAAATATTTGTATCATTGTGTGTTTTTAGTTGTATTTGTTTTTTTATTAAAATAAAGTTTTTTATTGATACAACAAGAAAAAAGAAAAAAAACACAAATACCAAATTACACACAAGAATAACCATAGACACATAATCTTCTTAGCAAACAATAAAACATCTATTGGTCTTAACACTAAAGACCCAACCTCCCGTCTATTCCATATTTCAAATTCATATTATTTATTGCCAATACACACTTTTATCATAATTACCGTATTTTTCGCACTATAGGACGCACTTTTTCCCCTCCAAAAATGAAGGGGAAATGTGTGTGCGTCCTATGGTGCGAATGCAGGCTTTTGCTGAAGCCTGGAGAGCGAGAGGGGTCCGTGCGCACCGACCCCTCTCGCTCTCCAGGCTTCAGGAAGCTATCCCAAGTCTTGCAAGCCCGGCGGGATGTCCCGCGGGCTCGCAAGGCTTGCGGGCAGCAGCCTGCACCCAAAAGCTGGGGACAGCGGGGAGGTGCAGAGCCGCCACCCCGCTATTCCCCGACCTGATCTGGAGGCTGGCGGGGGGAGAAGCAAGCCTGCTTCTCCCCCCCCCCCAGCCCCACAAGCTCGGGGGATAGGGGGATGGCGAAGCGCCGCCATCCCGCTATTCCACAACCTGATCTGGAGGCTGGGGGTGGGAGAAGCAAGCCTGCTTCTCCCCCCCACCATCCCCACAACCTCCAGATCAGGTCGGGGAATCGCGGGATGGCAGCGCTCCACCATCCCGCTATTCCACAACCTGATCTGGAGGCTGGGGGTGGGAGAAGCAAGCCTGCTTCTCCCCCCCACCATCCCCACAACCTCCAGATGAGGTCGGGGAATCGCGGGATGGCAGCGCTCTGCCATCCCGCTATTCCACGACCTGATCTGGAGGCTGGGGGTGGGAGAAGCAAGCCTGCTTCTCCCCCCCACCATCCCCACAACCTCCAGATCAGGTCGGGGAATCGCGGGATGGCAGCGCTCTGCCATCCCGCTATTCCACGACCTGATCTGGAGGCTGGGGGTGGGAGAAGCAAGCCTGCTTCTCCCCCCCACCATCCCCACAACCTCCAGATCAGGTCGGGGAATCACGGGATGGCAGCGCTCCGCCATCCCGCTATTCCACGACCTGATCTGGAGGCTGGGGGTGGGAGAAGCAAGCCTGCTTCTCCCCCCCCCCACCATCCCCACAACCTCCAGATCAGGTCGGGGAATCACGGGATGGCAGCGCTCTGCCATCCCGCTATTCCACGACCTGATCTGGAGGCTGGGGGTGGGAGAAGCAAGCCTGCTTCTCCCCCCCACCAGCCCCACAACCTCCAGATCAGGTCGGGGAATCGCGGGATGGCAGCGCTCCGCCATCCCGCGACCTGATCTGGAGGCTGGGGGTGGGAGAAGCAAGCCTGCTTCTCCCCCCCACCATCCCCACAACCTCCAGATCAGGTCGGGGAATCGTGGGATGGCAGCGCTCTGCCATCCCGCTATTCCACGACCTGATCTGGAGGCTGGGGGTGGGAGAAGCAAGCCTGCTTCTCCCCCCCACCATCCCCACAACCTCCAGATGAGGTCGGGGAATCGCGGGATGGCAGCGCTCCGCCATCCCGTGACCTGATCTGGAGGCTGGGGGTGGGAGAAGCAAGCCTGCTTCTCCCCCCCCCACCAGCCCCACAACCTCCAGGCTTCAGGAGAGCCCCACCGCCAACCCCACAAGCTCGGGGGACAGCGGGAGAGGCGCAGCGCGCCCTTCCAGCTGTCCCCCAACTTGGTTAGAAGGCTGGCGGGGGGAGAAGCCTGCTCCTCCCCATCGCCAGCCCCGCAAACTCGGGGGACAGCGGGAGAGGCGCAGCGTGCCATTCCCGCTGTCCCCCGACTTGGTTTGGAGGCTGGCGGAAGGCTTCCTCCTCCCCCAGCCCCGCAAGCTCCCAGAGCGATGCCAAAGCTGCGCGCAGCTTCGGCATGGCTCTGAGTCCCGTTCTGGGGGAGGGGGAAGCTCGGGCTTCCCCGCCCCAGCCCCGCGCCTGGCGGGGGGGGGGGAATAATTTTTTCCCCCTTTATTCCCCCCCCCCCAAATCTAGGTGCGTCCTATGGACCGGTGCGTCCAATAGTCCGAAAAATACGGTAAATATTTGTATCATTATGTGTCTTTAGTTGTATTTGTTTTAATTTACGTTGTGAGCTGCCTTGGGTCCTGCACAGGGATAATGGCAGAATATGAATAAATAAAATAATAAATAAATGTGCTTCTCAAAATATGGAAGCTCTTAGTTACACCTTTCCAATGACACTTGTGCAGACAGTGAACACCTTTGGGAAGTCAGGGCTTTTCACCGCAATTCTGCTCCCCGCTACCAGTGTTCACTGAATGTGCAAACATCTCCTGAAAAGTGCATCTATATGTTGAAAAGGTGCAGCTGATTTGTCTTAGTTCTAGTCAAACCTTTTTCCCTTTTCTCATCTTGTAGGATTCAGTTGACCTCTTTACTATCAGTTTTAACACATGTCCACTTGCCCGTTAAAGTTAAGTCTTTGGATGAATTATTTATCTTGATTCTGTTTTGAATGCGCTCCACCCCACCTCCCAGCATGAATTATTTCCTATGTTCTTTCAGACTTGCTCAGAATGGAATTGGTAGTTCTTTCAGCTGAACAATGAGAGCCTCCCCCCCCCCCGCCCCCCGTTGTGGCACTGCATTGGGGCAGTTTTCATCACTGCAGTACCTGAAGAAAGTTAACTATCCTGTCCCCACAATGTGCAATGCTGATAGAAAGAAAAGGATGGGAAACCTTATTGCCACATATCAGGTGATTTCCCTTGGAGTGGCAGCTGGGCAATGAAGGGTTAGCACTCCCTCCTTCTTGCACTGGACTGCCGATAAGAACCCATCTCTCTCCCCTGACCCTCCTTGGGTTTGGGGAAGGGAGGGATCCAGTGCTGGATTTAAAAGGTAGAGGGACCCCTGACCATTAGGTCCAGTCATGGCAGACTCTGGGGTTGCGACGCTCATCTCGCTTTACTGGCTGAGGGAGCCGGCGTTTGTCAGCAGCCAGCTTCCGGGTCATGTGGCCAGCATGACTAAGCTGCTTCTGGCAAACCAGAGCAGTGCACGGAAACGCCATTTACCTTCCCTCCGGAGTGGTACCTATTTATCTACTTGCACTTTTGACATGCTTTTGAGCTGCTAGGTGGGCAGGAGCAGGGACCAAGCAACGGGAGCTCACCCTGTCATGGGGATTCAAACCGCTGACCACCTGATCGGCAAGTCCTAGGCTCTGTGGTTTAACCCACAGCGCCACCCGCGTCCCTAGTGCTGGATTTATGTACCAGCTAAACAAGCTATAGCTTAGGACCCCACTCTCTTGGGGGCCCCCAAAAAAATTAAAGGGGAAAAAACTGGAAGTACATTTCCAAAATATAAGATAAAAAACAAATAAAATAAAACCTACATACAGCAACAGTGTTTTGTAGGCTCCTATGATGTAAGTAATGGGCCCCACCTGCTAGCCTGCTCCCTAACTTATCACTGGTTAGATACCTATTAGGTCCATAAATTACCATATAGCATATATTCAACCCAAAAAACAACAACAATTTGTTGTTGACAAAGGACAGCTGGACATATAAAGGGCGCCATTACCTTCAGTAGCTTAGGGCCTCATCAAACCTAAATCTGGCCCTGGAGGGATCTCATCTGCACCACTGAGATTTAACTTTACTAAACCTAAATTGTTGTGCAGGCATTTTTTTCTGGAGGAAGAAAAGCAAGAATAAATGAAAGAAAAAATGGTTAAGCAAGCGGGGAGAGAAGGGAATGTCAGAGGGAGAAGAGCATGAGTGAAAGATAGAAAAGAAGTGGGTCCACCACTTCTGGAATACCCATTTTTGGTGTCAGACCCATTCGCTCCCAACTCTGCCCTCATCCACTTTCAGTTAAATGATTACAACTGTGGGCATGTGAGCCTCAGCACAAAAGATGAGGTAAATTCCACCTGCCATAACTACAAATCTGTCCTTATTTTTTGAAGCATTTGGCTTCTGGATAGATGTGGGGAGGAAGGAAAGACTGAATTGGAGGTTGTTTTTTCTGAAGAAAAGATTGACAGAATAAATTTTACACTTTTAGCATAAGATGAAGCACAGCTCAAAGAGTCATAGCCTGTGGACTTCACAAGTAAAGAATAGGCAGGCAAGGTTTAAACTGCTAAGTACCATCTCACTGTTATGCATTTTTTAATGCCTCAGAAAACACCATTACTAATTTAGTGGAGAATTTACTGTAAAACACTTTGAAGCAGCATACCTATGATAGGCAGTATATATACATTACATTAATACTTTGAATTATGGCAATTACAAAATATATCTGAGATTAGCACATTTGTACTAGGATTTTAGAAATAATTTTATTATACATGTTCACTCATCCGGTTCTTTTTCTCTCACATAAGTCCAAGCACTGGAGAAGCTCTGCTCAAATAACAAGATAGTAAAACCCATCTGTAAATTGAGATTTTGAAAAACAAAGTATGCACCCAAACCTGATATCCCTTCCATATTTACATTATACAAGGTGGTCCAAATGGACTATCTTTTAGAACATTGTTAATTGGAGCAACTTTCTATGCTGCCACTAGGGGCGGGGAGAATTACTTTGCCTATTAATTCTCCCCGCCCCTAGTGGCAGGATAGAAAGTTGAGACACTATCTAATAATATCTATTAATGAGACACTATCTAATTCACACTTATCAAACCAAAACACAGTCATTTTTAAGCATTTGCACCACTCCAAACTTTGTACTGCGGGTCTCCTGCAAAGCAGTGTGTACAAAAATGCATATACTAGGGGAAAGTGTGTGCATGTAAATGCATAAATTAGTTAAAAATAACATGCAAACGTGCATATTATTAGGGAAAATTGCTTGCAAAAAGATTTCTGTTAGTCAAAAATGCATACAAAAATGTACATATTAGGAGAAATTTGTGCTAAAATATTGATGAAATTTCATATGAGTTATTGTATTTTTTAAAATTGCAAATTGTTGCAGAAAAGTTGGTACATAATTAAATCTCCTTTAAAAATCAATGGGATGTAACACCCATTGATTGTTTTGTACCATAAATCTGATAAATAACTTAAAAACTGACCCCCTCATTAGAGGCAATTTTATTTTAAGATTCTAAAGTCAAAGGCTGATTTTTAGAAGGGGCTACAATATTTCCTTCCTAACTCACAACAAAGTGCAGTCGCTAATTTTTTGAGACGAAATATTCTGGCTTTTTAATGAACAAATTCTACCTCCACTAACTCCGGGCAGTATTTATTCTGAGCTCAGACAATAATCTTAGTAAATAATCCTTTAAGAAGATTCATGCCCGATACACAGGGACGCGGACTTATAAAAAATATTGGGGGGGCCCGGGAAAGCTCATGAATAATAAATAAGCTCATGAATATGCAAATAAAGTGGCTCCGGCCCTAAATAGGGCAAGCCACGCCCCCCAGCCAGCCGATTGGCTGGCTGGGAGGTGTGGCCAGTCGGGATTCCCCTGTTCTCGCGGGATTTCCGGCAGTGCCTTGGCAGTGGCGGTGGTGCTGCGAAGCAGCGAGGCAGGAGCCCCCGCCCCCGGGGATTCCCTAATCTCGCGGGGGACGGCCGGGGCTCTCCGATTAGGGCGCGTGGCTGGCTGGCTGGCTGGCGAAGGAGCAGGTGGGGAGGAGGCGGGGGACGGCGGCGGCGCTCTGCTGGAAGGGCGCCCGAGATTATTGGGGGCGCTGAGCCCCCCCAAAAAATTTTTTGAAGGGGCTCGAGCCCCCTCAGGCCCCATGGAGTCGGCGCCTATGCCGATACACACAATAAACTATTTTCACTATTTCAAGCACTGAAAGGCATCTATGAGCAAATGCAAGAATAATTAAAAATTAGTACCAATCCACTGCAAAATGATATGTCTGGAGTTTAAGCAGAAAAGATCTAATTAAAGATACAAAAAGCATTTTCAAAACGAAAATTGAGTTCTTGGTGTACCACTATAGCATAAGAAAAGTAAAGCCTATGACCAACATTTGCTATGTAAATTATCTCTAAGCCATGCTAAATCAATGAGTTTTGTTCTGTAGATGCTCAATTCCAGGTTGCTCTCAGTAATGACCTCAATTATACATGTCTTCATTGTGAAATTATGATTGCCGTTGGTGGGCTGCAGATGACAGCAGAGAAAAGATTTCTGTGATAAAATAGCACAACTAGTAATACCTGACTCAATTAGCATGCAGAGGTTGCTACTGAAGTCAGTGCAGTTCCTTTCTGTTAAAGATGCTCTAATTTCAAAAAAGAAAGAAAATATAGGGGGAATATGCAAGGGTTTCTGGAGTTTAATATACAGTATACTGAAAACTTAAACAAGGCATTGGGTTTTAGAATCACATGGGGCTGTTTGTATCCAGTTTCTGCCTTTGCTGCTGGTTACGTTCTTGCACAATGATCCCACCAGTGGACCTGTTGCATATTGGTTTCCTCCGTTGTACAACATTGTGCAAGGCACCTCCACTAGCAAAAGGGCTATTGTGCTAGCAGACCGACAGCACTGGACACAACCTTTAATTTCTTAAATGCTGCATAACTAGCAATGGTCTGGACACAACCATTCAAGCCTCTTCTGCTAGTTCTGAGGAAGGGCAGTGTTCAAGAGCGCATGTGATCAGGTGCCGAGCTGTAGACACACTGTCCACGTCCTCAGGCTGCATAAACGGAAAGTAATCCGAAGTAATCTGAAGGCAGCCCTGTTTAGGGATGTTTTTTAGGTCTAATGTTTTATTGCTTTTATTATTATTATTAATAATAATAATAATTCTACAACTGTGTAGAATTGGACACTTAGACTGGAGTTGCAACAACTGTGGAGTCAAAGTCTCTCTGAAGTGAGTTGACTTCAATCTCAAAATGTGCAAGTCACATGAAGATCTTAACCCCCCCCCAAAAAAAACCACAATCCCAAATTGCTGCAGAAATGTTGAGAACTGAATTTAAGATTGTAAAAATGAGAAACAGAGAAAAGTGGTAGTGACAGATCCTTCCAACCCCAATTTCACGAGAACAGAGCGCTCAAAAGTGTGTTCATAAAGAGCCTGCTGATAGATTTTAGAAGTGTTTCATGGAGTCCAAGTCATTGTGAGAAACAGGATTAAGGAAACCTTATTAAAAGACATAAAATCCAATGAGTGTACCCTTACTTTATTATACCTCTTCAAAAGAAAGCAACCCTCATTAAAGCCACTAAATGTTACGTGTTATGCTAATTACTAGTTCTTTTTCCTATCCAGTACATTCCAAATATAGCAGTTTTCATTAAAAAGTATGTTTGGGCACCAAATGCCTACTTTTGTTGCACATATAACCAGTGATGCATATGACAGCACAAACTGAAGAAATGATCACAACGGGATGTCAGAAGCTGCAATTATCAAGCCATAATATCGTTGACTAAAGATAGAAGGTGCAGAGAGGCAATTTTGACCAGCAATCCAAATGATACAGAATTTATCTCAATTTACATGGGGAACACTGGCTTCCAGGGCAACATTTTGCATAGAGTCATATATCTATTAGTGCACAATGAAAATCTGCCCTCCAGTGCCCTCCACTTTAGAGTCCATTAATGAAAAGTACTTGTTTTCAGTAAATGTGACCTTGTTTCTGAATGGCTTGCTCCAAGGGCATGCACAATTCTTGTTTTACTTGCTCAGTAATGTCTGCAGAAGGCACAACAAATATATTGACATGGACCTCTTCACAGAGTGCCCTCTGCAGAGCCAAATGTGCATGTGGCCTGGCAACTGAGGTCGTACTCTGTCATGTAATAAGACCCAGACAAAGCGTCACTTGATAACCTCTGCCCTGTGACTCATGCTCAGGTGCCATGGAAAACAAGATATTTGAGTATCATCTAGTACAGGGCAATTGTTCATCTCGTACAGGGCAATTGTTCAGCCCAAGGGCCACATTCCCCCAGGCAAACGTCTTAGGGCTGCATGTCTTTGGGCCCACATGCAAAAAAAAAAGAAAGGGAAAAAAGTGGATAGAGCAACAAATGCCATTTCTCTTTTTGTACAGTAGACTAAAGAAATATTGAAGGTTTTTGCATAGACACACACACACACCACAGATCTCTTTTTTCCAGTCAAACATTTCAAGGGCACATTCAGTCTAGGCAAAAGCATTTGAAGAGGGTGCAGAGAGGGCTGGTGAGAGGTGTGGCCTAGGAAAACAGGGTGCAGGCTGGGGAGAGTTCCAAGGCCTGGATAGAAATACGTGGAAGGCTGCATTCAGCCCCCAGGCCTGAGGCTCCCAGCTTCTGATCTTCCTATTAAGTGGAATTTACATTTTTGAATTTCAGAACTTACTCTGAATCAGGGCTCCCTCCCTTCACAAACCCCAAGTGGTAGCATTTCAGTGCCTCTCCATAACGAGACTTAATGAAAACAGAGGAGGGTTTTGGTGTGTGCAGAGTACTTTTCCTTCACCAAGCAAAATGATCTCTTAGTCACCTGTGATCATTAGAAATAATAGCTCTAAAGCGTAAGGCATCATAACTGAAAGAAAACATCCTGACACTTCTCACTGAAGAAATTGTATTTTTTTAAAAAAAAATAAATCAATTTCAGGTGATGTATTTATTTATCCATTTTGGTTAATTACATGGTGACACCATCACCCCTAATGAAGTCTGAGAACCTTTTATGTGTCCAGGAATGCTTTTTCAACTTGGCTAAATTTGTTGATATCATCAGCTCACTGTAATTTCTATTTGAGTGTGTTCTGTTAAATGCACCCAACCTATAAAACCTTAGCAATAAGAAGCCCTTTCCATGATGTGAAAATGTGAATGCATTGAGAAGCTAACAACATGCCACTACCATTTGCAACAGAGAGGGTCAATAATTTGGCCTATCTTTTCTTGTATCATCTGGAGCGCTGCTCAAGGTACTTTGCCCCTAAAGGACCTCTAGGATATGTCAGATGTCCTTATCTGTACTTCATTGTGGCTACTTAAATTATCTGGACATAAATAAAGAGAAGTAACTGTGAGGCACCAAAGGGTATGTGATCAGATTGCCCAGTGATTCAATTCCTAATCAAAGTTTCTCTTAAAGGCAAATCAGCCTTGACACTTATAAAGAGGAACCAGGCAGTAGCCTTGCTGTTGCCTTCCCTACAAATCCAAGGCTGTCTGAACCTAAGGATTGTGTTGTTGCAAAACTCTGTATGTGTAGCCCTGCCGCATGTGTACGCATTTAATGATTTTTTAGCCCACTGCTTACTTAAAGCCTGTGTTTCCTGCTTGGTTTAGCCACTTTAACAGCTTTTCTTAAAGCTGTTAAAGTGAGAAAAAGTACTTAAATCTTTCCATGTGGCAAAAATATTGCCTCTAGAAAAATGTGAGCCTTGTTGGGAAACTGCTCAATCCCAGGTCTGATTACTCTTGTTACTTCATCACAACAAGGGTCCTGGAAGTTCCCATCAAGCTTTTATTTCAGTGATGTCAAGCTTTATTATTTCTCTTTTTTCTTTTAACAAAAGGGGGGCACCTTGTTTTACTGCTTTCCTCATGGCTGTTGGAAAATGTATCCAGCAGTCAGCAAAACAACTGAAATCTACAGGCACAACGTTAACATGAATTCCAGCGATGTCATGCCTCCTAGAATCAATGCATTTACTGTCATGTTTGTCGGGCAGATATAGATTGGACCAGCATAGCACCAGAAGAGGTGTTGAATCCACTGCTCCATTGAAAAACAACAACGATGCAACAATCTCAATGGACTATTAACTTGAAAGCTCAGTTTGGAGCATTTTTAAATGTGTGGTGCAGCTCCAAGGCCTTCCTTTTTTTGCAAGTGCCTCAGATGCTGAGCCAAGAAGATGCACCAGGGAATGGTAAAACTGTAAATGTTACAGTTTTGACAAAGCATTTTGATTGCTCAGCCCCGCCTCTCTCTCACTAGTTGAAATGCTTAATAACAGCTCTCTGCAACTGACAGTAATTCCACCATCAAGTGTCTTACCTGTCTGCAAAGCTGGGCACACCCAACAAAGTGCTTGTTGTCATATTCTATAACAGCTGGCTGTGCAAATCACAATGCTGCCATTGTTTTTTGAGCAGGCAAATGAACAGATGTCAGGATCCTGATTGGTGTTATTATCACTGGGCAGGTGTTAATCAAAATGTAATGTTAAGGGAAGGAGAAAAATTTTGAACGCTAAGAATCAATTCACACAAAGCGATTTAACATGGTTCGCTGCCCCCTGCTGAAGAAAGAAGAGCAAATTCGTTTCCTCTAAGTACAGTGGTACCTCGGGTTAAGAACTTAATTCGTTCTGGAGGTCCATTCTTAACCTGAAACTGTTCTTAACCTGAGGTACCACTTTAGCTAATGGGGCCTCCCTCTGTCGCCGCACAATTTCTGTTCTCATCCTGAAGCAAAGTTCTTAACCTGAGGTAATATTTCTGGGTTAGTGGAGTCTGTAACCTGAAGCGTATGTAACCTGAAGTGTCTGTAACCCGAGGTACCACTGTAATAGGGAATTTGGATGACATTCCACTTAGTATCCCACACAAAGTTGCCACCTTTTCCTGGCAGGTCTCCTCTGCCTTTATAGCAGCTCATTTTCAGGTTAAGATGTAACCTCCTTTTATCTTTGCATCTCCATGCTTGGTGGAGGGAACTTCTCCAGTTTAATTTTCTACATTCCATGCAGCATTAGGAAACCTTCTGTTAGAATGTTGGCAATTAGTTTTCCTGTATGGTATCAAAATCTGTACAAAGACAATTGTACAGAATCTAAGCCTCACTGAAGGACCATGGCTGAGTAGCAGAGCACATGCTTTGCATGCCAATAAGAACCAGGATCAGCTCTCAGCATCTCCAGTTGTGGCTGGGAAAGACTCCACTCTGAAACCTTGATGATCCACTACCAGTCGGTATCGACCAGGGCAGAATATATATTGCTGCTTCTCCTGCAAAAGTATCCCCTTTCCTACAGGAGGAGGGAAAACACCATACTATGATGTACCGGAACCTAAAGGGACCCCTGACCAGTAGGTCCAGTCAAGGATGACTCTGGGGTCGCGACGTTCATCTCACTTTATTGGCCGAGGGAGCCGGCGTACAGCTTCCGGGTCATGTGGCCAGCATGACTAAGCCACTTCTGGCGAACCAGAGCAGCGCACGGAAACGCTGTTTACCTTCCTGCCAGAGCCGTACCTATTTATCTACTTGCACTTTGACGTGCTTTCGAACTGCTAGGTTGGCAGGAGCAGGGACCAAGCAACGGGAGCTCACCCCGTCGCGGGGATTCGAACTGCCAACCTTCTGATCAGCAAGTCCTAGGCTCTGTGGTTTAACCCCCAGCGCCACCCGCGTCCCATGATGTACCTACACAAGGTGATTTCAGATGTGTAAGGTCATGTGTACATTACGTATCTCTCAGATCCTAGAAAAGGTACTAGCATGGACATTCCACAGGTGGTTTTAGGAGTACATATTAGAAACTTCAGAACTCTGTTTTTATTCATGCTTGTCAGTTTGAGGAAGGAGATGTAAATATTATTATAGTTTGCTCTACAGTCTATTTAATCTGAATTCGATTTCTGCAGGGTACAAATGAGAATGGAGGACAATACTGTCTTTTTTTCCTACATAGCTGGAAGGCTGTCTGACAACCAAGGAAGCATGAAATAAAGGATTACATTGTAATCTAGGTTTATTGAGGTATATCCCATTTCATGTTGTTGTTCTAACGTTGACCTTTTTAGCAGTTCATACCTTTGCTATTGCTGAAACCTCCCCAATCAGTGAAAAGGCCAGATTTATTTCATGGATAATAATAATAATAATTACTTTTGTTCCATTACTTTCACAGAGGTGGTCCAACTCACACTTTCTGAAGAGCAGAAGGTCAGCGTTACCACAGTAACTGTTGGGCTGAGCACTGTATTGAACTGTGCTATCCATGGACCTCTGCGGCCTCCAATCATCTGGAAACGCAATGGGGTTGTGTTGAACTTTTTAGATCTGGAAGATATTAATGTAAGTATTCGCCGACAGATATAACCAATTGGGGTCTTCAACAAAGTGTTGCAGTGTGGAGTGCTTCTGTTTGGCATTCCAGTCCAGAACATTTTGGAATGACGTCTGTGAGCATTTATGGCACATTTGGGATATTTGCCAGTCAGAAAGGGGTAGTTTTCTTGGCATTAACTCTTCCAAATCATTATGTTCTGGTAGGACCAAGGTTTCGTTAGACAATTTGAAAATTGAACACAGTGCATTATCTCTCTTGTGGTAAAAAAAAAAAAAATCTGCATTATTCAATGATCTATTTAAAGGTACTGAGGGGGAAAGGGAGGGAGGGAAAGGCACTA
This sequence comes from Podarcis bocagei, assembly GCF_964188305.1. NCBI lineage: Eukaryota > Metazoa > Chordata > Lepidosauria > Squamata > Lacertidae > Podarcis > Podarcis bocagei. Next base: position 75,428,806 of record NC_138126.1, read on the forward strand.
TACTTCTTAATGTACTTGAAGTCAGTTAATTAAATTACTTCATTCCCCACCCTTTTAGCATGCCTCAAGCAGCAACTCAATTGCATTTCTACTTTTCACAATAAGGTTAGCAATTTAGTTAATTGGAAGTGCAACAGGAGATTAATTGTACCTTTTAACTTCAAGGAAACCCTGCCTGCTTTTGGCACAGTCAAAATGACTTACAGGCTTGGAGAATTTTCAGGCACTTGGGTGTGTGTAGAAATCCACATATTGTATTTCAATTAAGCTATTGTTCTTCTAAAAGCTAACAGTGATCCAGAAAATGATATCAAAATAAGAACCCGGATTGCAGCACAGAATCTGATATCAACAAGACCCCATAAGGTTTCAAAACAGAAACTGATAGCATATGACAAGAAAGGAGTAGCTCATCCTGAATGTCCACATAAATTAAAAACAGGAGACTAAAACATCCTTGCTCTATTTTTCTGTTTCCTTTATGCAATGTTTTGATTGACACTAAAATTAATTATTTTTTCCTGTTCATTTAATGAGAAGTTTTCATAACCAGCACAATAATTTCCTTTATCAGCCAAGACCTTAACAGTTTCATCGCGCAACTTTCTTACAAAAATGTTGTCCTGGTGGCACATGTAATTAAGTCTATTTATGCCAGATTGTCAGGAAAACACTCCAGATTGCCTAGATTGAAAAAATAATAATGTTTAATAGTAATGAATACTCCTGCTGCTTGGGATGCATTTCAAAGAAGCTAGTTCCATTTACTCACAAAAGTTAGGAACTTCAAATATGAGAATAATGATTGCTAACTATCATTTATCCTTCAATTGTTAATACCACATATGGGGTGGAGTGGGGGGAATAGATGACATGGTTTGTATTGCATTAAGTGATCAATATCCTGGTAATGCCCTGCCTTGTAGAGATGTTGATTTACAACAGTTTTCACTTCCCTAAAAGGCTTCCAGTAGCTTAAATATTATACTATGCAGTATACTAGGGGCAGCGTTTGTACAACACGGAATTGTACAACACATCTACAGCCTACTACAGAGGCCCTTTTAAAATTGCCTGTGCTCTTTTTGTGGAGGAAGTGAAGTGCCAATAGTCATATCTTGTTTTGTGTTGTTTTTTTAAAAAATGAGTTTCTGAACAAAATGGCAGCCGTGGGCAACAAGAAAAGAGATGACTGTGCTCTGTACTCATGAGTGCTGCCACAAAGAAACCACTAGTTGTGGTTACCGTCTTTCTGATGTTAATTCTTACACCCATGGTTGAAACTGCTATGAATGCCCTTCTTCATATACAGATTTTAGAAACTCAGGTGGATGGATTTGTCCATGGCAAGTACACTTGAGAACTCGGAATAACTATGCCTGTAATTTTGCCCTATGCAGCCTAGCTGGCTGATCATTATATCAATAAGATTATCCTTTGCTATTCATTGCACAGGACAACTTACCACAAATCCACATTTAGTCATTACTCCCAAAATACAGTTTTCATCACCTATCATTCTCCCCCACTGTTCTCACAGATACTGAAAGTTATTTCCTGTCTCAAGATTTGATTTAAAGTCATCTGCAAGGAAGCAATTGCCTTGGGGGGGGGGGTTTGCATAGGACACATCAGGGAATTTAATGCAGGGAGGCAAATGTTCTTAGAAACTAGTTTATAGCTTATCTTCCCACACCTTTGATGAAAAATCAATAGTTCCCCTTCAATGCCATGCTCCCAGGAGTTAACAAACTGCAGCATGCGATTTGTTTATTACCGTTGCTTGTGTGTACCACTACCTGTGACAGATACAGTATGGCTGGAGGTACTTGTAAGGAATACATGTTCAAAGTTAAAGCAGAAAAATCAGTGGCTCAGGGTGCCAGAATAGTATTGGGCTTGGGACAGGAGACCCAACCTGAGGGATGTAAAGGAAGCTGACTGGCTTTGGGCAATTCTCTCTCTTAACCTAACCTACTTCATGGAGTTCTGATAAGGATCAAACAGATTTTTTTTTAAAATAAACCTAGTAAATGTCAAACATAGAAGATACTTCACACATAAATTCATTTGCCACAGTTATCCTGGTGTTTTCTCATGTGAATTGTGAAGGGCACTTGCAGAAGCATAGAGTGGACATCTGCTGGGCTTCCCTGACCTTTTAGGAATGTGCATCTACCCTTCACCTTCAAGATTTTCACTGTGGGGAACACCGCAGCAACCGCCATTGCTTCATAGGGTGTTAAGCAGCTTTATATGTCAAGCGTGCCAAGGGTGTTCTCTCTGCCAGATCCAAGATGCTAACAGTGGACATTAACACTGCAGGACTTTACTGCCTAAGCCAAGAACCTGATGTCAAATATGCAACCTTTTAAAGTTAAATGCTTAATAAATGTTAAAATAAAGCAGTAGAAAATGATTTTCAATTTGTACTCTTCAGAATCCTGGGATTCCTTTGAAACTTATTTGGAATTTCTCAGTAGAATTAATAGTAATAGCAGACAAGCTTCCCTAAAAGGCACCTTGCTCACTACTACTGCGATCACCTACTGGGATTTGTTGTAGGGCACACTCTTTGTTCCTTCAGGACAGCTGTGAGGTTGAAGAGGCCTGGCAAGGGCATTCAAATGTGCTTGGCACCCATCTTAAAGAACTTCAAAGCCCTCTGCTTCTTGCTGGCAGAAGAGTCAATGTGGAAAAACTTCCCTGAAAGTTTAAAGTTTGAAAACCAAAGAAGCTCAGTAGCTTCCTCAACTCCAGTTTACCCAAAATTGTACCTCACATACCAAAAGCAAAATAACATCCATATTGTTTCATGAAAACAGATAGGATAGGCCCAAAACAACAGACTGGATATGGTGCAGAGACCTCACGATGCAGACTAGATACAATGTAGGGATGTTACCTTGAACCCAAAGGACCCGGGAATAAAACAATCTGCTGAGTGATGGCTAGGCCACCCCACACATGATTTAGCCTTATAGCTCATTCCTTCAGAGGGAGTGTAAAACCCTCCCAGAATAGATATCTCCCTGAGAAGTTCCATGCCTCTTATGTTTTTCCTAGAAACTATTTGGAAGTTTCACCTGAGGGGAAGAAATCTACATATTTGCTTTCCTTAAATTACAGAATTGATCAGCATGCAGTAAGACCAAGAGCAAACAATGCTAATGAAACGTACATTCCCAGGTTGTCTCTGGAAATGAATTATTAAGAGGGCCAAAGAAAATGATTTAGGTGTCCATAACTAATTTAGATGTTTATTGGTTGTGTTTACATTAATCACTCGTGAGTCTATTGTAAGAATTAAGATTAGGGACAATTTGATTAGTATGGAGAAAGTAATTTTCAACGTGATAGACGCTGGAGATTTTGCAAGAGACAGATCTCATTAGATGCTAGGGTGGTTTGTGTTTTACAATCCTGTGAGCAATAATGTTTCTGATATTGTGAAGAATAAGCAATATTTTCGGAACAAAACTGGTAAAAGCTATCATTTATAAGTCCTTCTCCATTAAATAAAACAGGTGCTCTGTTGAGTGCAATTAACACCACCAACAACAACAACAATAATAAATATGAGCCAGAGTTCTAGCACTGAAGGAAATCATATGAGGCTGTGCATAACTCTTTTGTCAGTTGTATTTTGGGGGATGTCCAGTGTTATAGCCAGTGGTTGTAATGTTAGGGGTCAGAAGCAGCTTCTGGGGGAGAATCATCCTGCCCTTTTATTGCCCATCAAAAGTCAATATAAAGGTTTTGGGGGTGGCAGCATTTGTGGCGAAAACCAGAGCATAGTTTGGGTAATTGAGACATTGACCTGACAACCTATCACTCCATATCCAGCAAGGTACCTTATTTTTCGCCCTATAGGACGCACTTTTTCCCCTCCAAAAATGAAGGGGAAATGTGTGTGCGTCCTATGGGGCGAATGCAGGCTTTCGCTGAAGCCTGGAGAGCGAGAGGGGTCGGTGCGCACCGACCCCTCTTGCTCTCCAGGCTTCAGGAAGTTCTGCGCAACCCTAGGGAGCCTGGTGCAAAGCCGCGCCGGGCTCCCAAAGGTTGCGCAGAGTTGCCTGCATTCCGAAGCCTGGGGCGTGGTGAAGAGTGCGCCCGGGCTTCGCGCAGCTCTTCACAAGCCTGGTGAGACCAGCACGGCTCCCTAGGCTTGCGGATAGCAGGCTGTGCTGGGGGCTGGGGTCGGGGGAAGTGCGGGCTTTCTGCACGCCAGCCCCGTGCCTGGGGGGAAATATTTTTTTCTTTATTCCCCCCCCCCAGAAAAAACTAGGTGCGTCCTATGGGGCGGTGCGTCCTATGGGGCGGTGCGTCCTATGGGGCGGTGCGTCCTATGGGGCGGTGCGTCCTATGGGGCGAAAAATACGGTAAGCTGGCAAAGGGACTGCATTACCTGTTGGATCTATTCCATCTCTCCGATTTCCCTGTTAAATAAGTTCATATTTAGGCAAAGAATTGCTTTGGATTCCATATCTGCATGGAAAAGACATGCTGGTCTCCTCAGGTGGAACTACTGATGCCTTAAAGTGCTTCCATCTGTTCTTTATACAACTACATGTCCTATATAAGAGTACTCTCCTAGAAGACCAGCCTTTTCATGAATGAAGCCAACCCCTTAAGGGAACTGGGATGGAGGAAGGAAAATCTCCCATTCTCTTTGGTGCTTCCATTACACCCATCAATACCTTATTTTAAGATTAGCATCCAGGGTGAATGACTCTGACTCCTGATGGATAATCTGTTTCTATTACTGTTCACACCCAGCATACAGCTTATTAGCAATTGTCTTCAACCTATTATCAAAAGTTGGAACAGCTAGTATTTTCATTGTTCATAATTAAATTGTGATACTCACCTGAAAAACAAGGTTTCTCCCTCTCTTTCCCAATTTGAAAGGTTGGCAAAAGTTCTGTCTTAAGTATAATTGTCTGTATATTGAGTTCATGAAATGAGGTTGGGAGGGAGGGTTCAGTGGGGTTCTTTTGTGATATTTTAACCTTTGTGGTAGTGTTCTTTAAAATATTATTCCTTCTGCATCATTTTCCATCTCCCCGCTTTAAGAAAAAAAGAACAGTTTTCTGAGTGTATAATCTGTAAGATTGTCTATGACAATAAGAGAAAATGGTCACACCTTATCTGTGACACAGATCTTGCCACCCAACAAAACCGATTACCTTGTTCTTCTTCGTTTGTGTGAGATACTTCATATCACATTAATTTTGACGGGTTAAAAAGCTAAGCCGATATCATTAAACGGAGATTGACATCCACCTTTTGACAGCTGTTGGTAATTACTGGCAATAGAAGCACTTGATCATCAAACTAATATGACAAGGCCTCACATGTCACCCTTTAAGCAGGTATTTATAAAGTGCTGGTGCTGATGTTAGGAGGAGGCCAAAGGAAAATGAGCCAGTGGGTATATGCCCCACGGACAGCTACCACCACACCCATAGCAGGACCTGCCAGCCCTATCATGAAGCACAACAAACCCTCTGAGACAAAAAGGAAGGGGTTCCTGCAAATGCAGTCCACATCCAATGGGGACATCAGCAGAGGCGGAAAAACCTACTGTGTAAGAGTAACTCATGCAGTCGGTTCCACATCATTCTGTTGGGTTTCCATGATTCCAGAGCTGTATGTCATTAACAATTGTGCAATGGGGAGAAGTTTCACCTGCCAAATTTCTGCAAGTTCAGCTCTGCAAAAATAAATAAAGAAATAATGAAATGAAAGGTAAAAGAAAGAAAGGGTGGTGAATGAATAGAAAATAGTTCTGATAATAAACTAAAACATTGGAGCAGTTCTAGAAAGGAGTTACAGAAAAGGAACCTGACAGTTGGCCAGACATTGTTTTGTTTTTTAAATTGTCTGTGCACCGTTGTGGCTTTTAAAGGATTATTGAATATAAAAGCAAGCCGAGATCAATCCAGAATGCTGATTTTTAAACTAACAAAGCTTGAAAGTGTACTGGGATCATTTAAGCAATATTCTTTTCCAAGGGTATTTGTAAAATGTAAAAGAAACCCACTAGAGGATACAGACTTTTATTTCAAAGGGGGGAAAGTGAGGCAGACCAAGAAGGAAGCCGTTTGCTGCTATGTGAATATGTCACTGAAAAGAATATAGGAGCGTGAGCCTATGGAAAGGAAACATTCGGTTAAAGCCATGAGCAATTTCACAATGCCACGCCTGCTTTTTAGCAGGGATGAATTTGCCACACATGCCTTCTTGGGAGATGAGGGAAATTGGTCTCTTCCTTGGGAATTACCTGGGCAGGAGGAGAACGATCAGGCTGCTATTTAAGCCTGCCACCCAGCCCTTAACCTTCTATTTTGCAGCACCCACTCTTTCTAGTTTTTTTGCTAGGCCTGAGTAATAATTTTTAGGGGAGTGCCTGATTGGCCCATGGAATTCCTTCTTCACCCACTGTAGGATCCTTTGATTTGATGTATGTACTTACTTGGTCTGCTTTGGACTCAGAGCAGGATGGTAAGGGAATTTAAGAATTTAGTAGACAGGCAGTCTGAGGCATTATGGGGGTTGGCCGCAGTCTTGATTCACTTTCTGCAGCCTTTGGCTTGGGTGGTGAATCCCTGAGCTGTCTTGTAGACCTGGCATGCGCACCTTGGTGAACAGTGGACAGCGGGGCCCTTTTGAATATGATACTTCAGAAGTCAATAACAAGTGTGATATAATTTATTAGCAATAAGGCAAGGATTCTGAGTGATTCTTTCACTGCCCTTTGGTTAACGAGTTTGTGTCCATTTGATAAGGATGTGAGGGAGGGTCTACCATCCTTTTTAAAGTATTTTAATAATGTCTGGAGAGATGTCAGTCTTTGGAATTTTGGAGGAGAACCACAGCTGTCTAAAAGATAAGAGGGTTTCCCTCCAAAATTCCTCTGTAGGGCTTCACACATTTCTACAGTGGGCACCTAATCTTCTGGGGTCTCCTGGATATGAGCCTTTCTCTTTTGGTACCACACTGGAAGTTCCCAGTAATACTCACATATCAAAGAGAGGATATTTATTCTGCAGGCATAATTTATTATAAGCACTGCAAATATATAGCCTGCATTAATTGGAAAGAATCAAAAATAGAGTTTAAGCATCATAAATTATGTCTTTAGGCAAAAGCTTCTCTTTGGTATATGGGAATGAAATAATAAAATAGGACTTTACATCTTTGAAAAATGTATTTGCTCATACTATGCATCAGAGTAAAATAGATCATCCATAAAAAGACAATTTTAGAGCACCAACCAAGTGTTCATAACATTAATCAGAGATGTCTATTAGGAAGCAACACATGAATGACAGAGGATTTTTATTGCTTTGTTTTTCTTCAGCTCTTTTATAAATCATCTCATAAAAGTAGCCATCTAGTTTTTATTGATTTAAATTCAATCTAGACTATAATATTTCAAGCATAACAATGCCTGATAACACTAGTACTTCCATCAAAGTCTGCTTTCGGAACTGGTGCAGCTCAGAAGCTTGCTCTCATATCCTCTTGAACTTTGGTTCGGATATGAGGTACCACATGTGTGAGAACAGTTAACAACTTACAATCTTCACACAGTGTTTGCTTTTTAAAACCTAGAACTAACTGAGTGCCCTTGTGGCTTGGACCATAGAAACACACCACTCATGTTTGAAAATGCAGACCACATACTTAGCAGCAGTGGTACACGAAGGGGCAGAACAACCACCTCCTGACATTGGTTCTATTGCCTCTTGCCAGACATGGATGGTGCAGGGCAAGGCAGTGTGAGGTCAAGGGAGCTGCATGTTACAAATCCAGAGCTTCCTCAAGCTCACTGCCATGTCACCCTGCCCCATCCCAGTAAACACAGGACTGCCTTCCTCCTCCTCATGCACCACTGCTGGACCTGCATATTGATTGCTTTCCTATTTAGCACTTTCCTACTTGGCCCTCCAGATGTTTTTGGACTCCATCTTCCATCAGCCTCAGCTAGCATGCCCAATGGTAAGGGAAGACGGGAGGTATGGCCTAAAAGCATGTGGAGTGCTGCAGATTCCCCACCTGTTATGTCTCAGTTCTCAGAGTTCTGAAGCCTTTTATTGGGTCTGAAGAGTTAAACTCTTTGCCCTGGCATTCATGATTATTTTCTGCCTGATGTTTTATTAGCCTTATTGCATAATTGGAGGTATATAAGGCACTAAGGCTCTGCACGTAAAGGATTTTATTTAGCATGTGTCATACATTAAGCTAATTAAGGGAGGGGGAAATCATTCTTTAACTTAATTAAGTATGGTTTTTAAATGTGTACTTTTGGGTTTTGTATAAAAGTATCAGCACTTCAGCAAAATCCTGCATGCTAATGAAAGCAGAAGAAAAGCTGCAGCCTGTGTTTATTCCTTGATATATAGGCTTATGAAGCATCATTTGCAGTAAACCGATAAGCAGAACGCAAGGCCAACAGAGCCACATTTTGAAACCTAGCAGATATTTCAGCTTTTCTAACGTAATTATAATTCTAAATTACACCATAAGAACTAGAAGTACAGAGCAGAGTTCTTCTCCTTTTTTCAAGCAAAAAATAAAGCACAGTTTAGCCAATTAAAAATCAAAAGGATTTTAAAAAAGGAAATACCCTTTCTTCTTCTTAACTCGTAACTAGGTTTATTGAACAATAGCAGAAATCATTGACACACAATGCTCTTGCAAATAATTGAAAGCCTGTTTCAGTGCTTCATTTAATAGGCAGTGCTTTCATTAACCATATCCATAAACTAAAACCACATCCCAAAAACAGTTTGCCTTGTAATTTGTCAAGTATTCAATTGTCAGGCTGGATTATCATCATTTTATATAAGAGTCCCAATTTTTTTTTTAGAAACCAGGGAGCTTTTCAGATGAGTTAGTTTTAGTTTCTCCCATTTATGTATTGGCAGGCTATCTCTTATACATTCCATCTTACAAATCTGCGTATGTAAAAATACCATGTTGAAAATGTAAGCCCCATTGAAAGCTGAGCAACTGTCAAAACACGCAAAGTGTTAGCATAGCCACTTGCAGCATTTAAAACAAAATTGCTAAATGATAGGTCTTTTCCCCTCCCTTGTCTTTTGTTACTTACAGGATTTTGGAGAAGATGATTCTCTCTACATCACCAAGGTAACAACTATTCACATGGGCAATTACACGTGTCATGCCTATGGCTATGAAGAACTGTATCAGACCCACATTCTTCAGGTGAATGGTTAGTAAATGGCACATGTGACAATTCGCTGAAATGTTCCTGTGAGCAATGCTGAATGTTAATATTGTTCTCACAAAAGCAACAAAACAAAAGCATACCACATCTTTTCACTGCTACCCACAGAAGGGGAAAGAAACCTGTTATATTGTTAATTTACACATTGAGAAACGGCAAGAGAAAAGAAAGCAGTGATAGAGATATCAACTGTGAAGAGATATAAAAAATATTTGTTAATTTTTTTTAATCTATAGCAGTGATGGGTGAAAAGTGGATTGGGAGCTACTGGGAGATCTCTGGCTGATTTGCAGTCATAAGGCTTTCTGACTCCAAATGGCAACAGCAAAAAGGCACCTTTCCTTCTGATTGTACAACAGGCCTTCACTTTTATCTCCTCCAATTCTTCATCATCATCATCATAATAATAATAATAATAATAATTTATTATTTATACCCCGCCCATCTGGCTGGGCTTCCCCAGCCACTCTGGGCGGCTTCCAACAAAGATGAAAAATACTATAATACATCAAACATTAAAAGCTTCCCGAAACAGGGCTGCCTTCAGATGTCTTCTAAAAGCCTGGTAGTTGTTGTTTTTGTTGTTCTCTTTGACATCTGGTGGGAGGGTGTCCACAGGGAAGGCGCCACTACCGAGAAGGCCCTCTGCCTGGTTCCCTGTAACTTGGCTTCTCACAGTGAGGGAACCGCCAGAAGGCCCTCGGTGCTGGACCTCAGTGTCCGGGTAGAACGATGGGGGTGGAGACGCTCCTTCAGATATACTGGACCAAGGCCGTTTCATAGAGCCCCATGTATACCCAGAAATCTGCTCTGGAAGGTCCCCATATCACCTGAAGCAGATTTTGAGGGTGTGCAGGAAAGGAAAGTGAAATCAATTGCATGAGTATTTCATTCCTGCATAGACAGTACTGGATAAGGCCCTGTGTCTTACCCCTGGCTTGGTTCATAGCGTTCTCAAAAACAAAGTAGATCCATCAGTCCTGAAGTCTGCCTACCCTTGATCTACAGTTAATACAATTTATCAGTATAGCGGTTATGAATGTTTCCTAGGCCTTTGTCGGTTATCATCAATCTCGTGGGCCGACAACTGTTTCCTTGGGGTAAAGTTTTCTTTTCTTGGTCACTGGCAATTTTTAGCTGCAGTTTTATGAATAGGGCTATATGCAGCTTCCAGAGAGGGCTCCAAACACAAGTCTGAAGCAGGGTTGTTGTTTTTAGGCCAGCCAAAGAAAAGGAGAGATGAGCTTGCAGGATGGGCTCTGCTCAAGGAACAGTGTGTGGTTAATCCATTGTGGCTGGGTGCAACAAATTGGTTTGACTTATGGGAATACTTGCATTTTGTGTGTGCGTTCATATATATGCAGCTAGGTGGGCTGTGCACGTTTCAGGGAGGAAAAGAATTCCCTTCTCAAAATGTTCTTTGTGTGATAATGAGGAGTGGTTTGCCCAGCAGGGCAGAGCAGCAGCAGCAATACCTCCTTGCAGGAACGCCATTGTTGCTTTTACCAGGAAGTCTGAGGTAGCAAGATCAGGGCTTTGCAGGCAGACAGATAGAGCCAATCCAGCACTCCTGCTGGTGTGCCCCTGTGGACCTAACCTTGCTGCACCACAAACACACACACCCCCCTCCTGGTCTGCAGCAGTAATACCTCTTCCAGGAGTGTCTGTTGCTGCAGCTCAATGATACCAAGTGGCCTGCTGCTGATAATTTCTGATAAATGCTGGATGGGGTGGGGGGTGGGGAAAGCATTTTAAATGTATATTTTATTTTTTTGTATTTTCTTCGTTGTTTTCCACCTTAGGCAACTCAGGGAGGAAGGGCAGGGTTAAAATGTTAATAAATACACAAGCCAAACAGCTTGCTCCTCTGTATCTTTTCAGATATTCTGGAATGTTACTGGTGTCAGGCAGCAATGTAGATTTGTTGCCATCCCTGAGAATCCAAGCCCCAGAAGGCTTTGAAACTTCAAAAGATGATTGCACAGAGTGGGGCATTGTAGACAGTAGATCAAATCCAAGGCTTCCTCCAACCTGTCTTTTCAGATACAACAAGTTGAGAGGGGGGTATGTGTTCTTTGTAGATGAAAGCACAGGGAAGTGAGTTTCATGTTTGCTTTTATATATATCTGTAAAACCCTGTGAGGCATCCTCTCCTCAAAGGGCATCCTTCTCATTACAAATGTTCTTCCTTGTTTGCCTTGTAATACGCCCAAACAGCCAAGCGCTAGCAAACATGTCAAGTGTCTGGACATCAGTTTCGACAGAGTGGTGCTGGAGTCTTATGCAACACTGCAAAGTGATACCAGAGCCTGTGAGAAAGATTTGTCTGATGCAGTGTGGAAGGTTCTTGTGCTACCTCTTGAGATTTCTCCCTAAAGTGCCTTGTTGCAGCTCTTAATGTACTTCACCCCCATTGCACAACTCTTCTTTTTCACTCCAGTGATTACATGTTCCGGCAACTGATGTTGGGGCAGTGGATCAAAAAGGGATAGCAAAACAATGCTGTTTGACCTACAGAAGGCAGTGCTAGCATTTCAAGATGGGTTCTTCTTCAGGGTTTGCTTGCATTTCATAGTTTTGCAGTCCAGGGACAAGGTCTGAGCCTTTTCCTTGGACTGAAAGGCAGAATTCTAACAAAGGCAAGGAACATGCAATTAGACTAATATATAAACTAAGTGAACTTAGCAGAAAATGACAGATAATATAATAGCATATGATAATATATTTTAAATTCATAGAGAATCAGCATTCGGGAAAATAATGCTCTAGTTTGGTGCTGCCATTGTGAGCCATACCATAATACGTATTTCACAAAAGAACCTGGACCAGTAATTCAGATTGTAAGAAGCTGCCTTATTATAACGAATTGGGCCATTGGTTCATCTCGCTCAGAGCAGCTTTCCAGGGTTTCAGGTAAGGGACATTTCCAGCCCTACTTTAAGATGCCAGCAACAGAACCTAGGACATTCTGCATACAAAGCAGAAGCTCTGCCATACATGCTCCCAATGTTCACACAAATACGCTAACAGTAACTACATATTTAGGCCTATTCCTTTTCCTTATCTCAAAGCAAAGGCACCCTGTGGGGCAAGTCTGTAGATCTTAGTAAATGCTGGTGCAAACCTCTTTTTTCCCCACCACAAAATGTGACCCACAAATACTTAAGGATTATGTTGATAAATACCAATAGTTTGTTTGTGCCCTTTCACTTTGCACTGAATATTGCACCCATTTAGCACACCTGTGACCAATTCCATGAACGTGGTGCCCAGTTCGCATTCCTTCTGTTGTTGAAGACAAGTGTGTTCTTTTTCATTATGTATCTTCCAGTTTGGGGACTGACACTTTGCAGGTGGGGGAGGCTCAACCTCCCTCCCTTTCTCTCTCATCCTGTAAAGCATATTTTGTTCTTTTGTGTACTCTCTCCTTACATCAGCTTCCCACATCAACTGAAGAAGATGGTGATGTCACTCACTTTCTTAGTTCAATAATTCTCCCATTCAAATCTCTCTAGAGACATCACTACCTATTTCTTAAGAATTATTTTCATCGAGAAAGCATCAGACAGCTATCCTTGCCCATTAGCTACTCATCTGCCATACAAAAGGAAGATTATCCAGCAGCTGTAACACTAGGATAGCACAGACACTATCCTAAGTAATATGCATATGGCACAGAAGTTTCACATGTCTGCCCTTAGAACCTGTACATAATCTGTAAGAACAAGTGTGTGTACCTAGCATTATCTGAGCAGCATGGGAGATGATGCAGAAGGTGTCTTTCCAAGACTGCTCCAGCAGTCAAAAAGCCCAAGTCGTGTGGGAGGAATCAGAGAAATGACTCCTTCCCTTGTCAGCCTTATATCTACCAGGAACTGGATCAGTCCCTGTGGAGCCTGGTCCATTAGGGCAAATGGGGCACTGCCCCACCAACCTCTGTGTGCCCTCAGCCAGTCCCCACCTGTCTATCTTCTTTCTTACAATCAGTCCAAGGGGTGACATGGTCTGTCAGCTTTGTACTCCTTAGTCTCAATGTTGCCCCTTAAACAACTCAGCAGGAAGGATGGGAAATAACTAGTATTAGTTGGATCTGCCTCTCTTTGGTTCTGGCTCCACCTGTTTTTGGTCTCCCACCCTTCCATTCGACCAATAGGCACCAGCCACCACTGATAAATCCTCATGTGGGGAAAAGCTGCATTGTGTGGGGACCTTCTATGTCAGCAGGGAATTCTGACATTACCAAAGTTGTGTGGGAAAGACACATGACACAGAGCTTCCCAGTCTGTTGAAAGGGCGTGAAAGAGGAGCATGAAGTAAAATATGGGACATTTTGAATAGGATAGGTTGAAACAGCACCATTTTGTGAAAAGTAAAACTACCGATGTTTCTCTAAGTTCTGGTCTCTTTCACAACATTTCTTTCAAGAAGATGGAATGAATCTGGTTCAATGCACTCTGTGCCTGTGAATAGTTAATAGGGGTCATAAAGAAACGTAGGTATGCTGGTAATATGCTTTCTCCCCTTATATGTGCTCATATCACATTAGAGTTTTGTATTTTATACATCAAGTTTAGCGAAAGAAAAGCCATTTATCATTTCTAACAGAAAGCTTTTTGGGGGGATAAAGAGCCTCATAAAACAGTAATCTGCTATGAAAATGGATAGTTTGCAAACCAAAAGACCCCTGAGTGCCAGGAATCATTTTCCTTGGTTGCTGCTCCGTAGAATAAGTTGACATAAATCATCATAACGTCTTCCATGAAAATGGCTACCAAAGGTGGTTGGCTCCTCAATCCAATTTCAGAGATCATCCAAGAGAGCTGCCTAGTAATAGACAGCCATTTGGAACAATGTAATGTGTGGCAATCTGGCATTTAGAAGAAAAACAGAAAGGTAGAAAAATTCCTCCAGTTTTAGATCACAATCAAACGGCATATGAGCGATCTGTCCATGTAAATCATTGATGCAACATCACAATGTTCTTTCAGCTGAGAGCTTTACATATGAATCTGAGTAGAATATTTTTGCCTGCTTGCACATTTGGGCAAACAGGGGTTTTCTCCCCCTACTCTGAACTGGATTCAGGAGGTGTTTGTGTTTAGAGGTCAGTGCTGTTAAATAGATAGGTTTGGTTTCATGGTTAAGTCAGTCACATTGCTGGCAAGGAGGTGTGGGAAAGGTTAAGGTTAGATAAGGCAACAGGTGAGCACCCTTAGGCACTGCTATGGATTGTGAAGGTCATAGGGTTCATCCACACTTCCATTTGCTCCACTTCTTTCCCCTGGAAAACCCATGCTTTAGTGCTGAATCAGAGCAAATGGCAATCGAGTTTTCCTGGGGGGAAAGCAGCCGGGCAAAGGCAAAACCACTTAGACCCATGTCTAGCTAGCACAGGACAAGCTGAAAACCACTCTGGCCCATGCTTCCTAGACCTGGTATGGACAAGCCTTTAGCCTTTTCTGGAGACCCACCTGCCACATCTTCCCTGAGTTATGGGGCCTTGGATGGGGTGGGGCAGGAAGGGCTTTGGAGCTATGCCTTGTCATGAGCTTTGAAATGGGCAGCTTGACTCACCCAAGGTTGAGCTTAAGTTAGGTTCCCACTCTGTAGATTTAGTTTAAATAAAATTTGGCCCTAGTTCAACTCCTCACTTATGTCTCACCCATTTATTCTTGGTTTCAGTCACACATAGATTGGTACATTCATTCCTTGATACCAGTGCACAACTGGCAGTTGCCATCACCCTCATTTCATCTCTGAATCCTCCATTTAAGGGAATAAAAATAAAATATTTAAAAGAGGTTGGGTGAAATCAGGAGTGTATTGGAAGTCCAATGCTCCTTTGGAAAGTGAAAGACTAACGTGCAGTGCTCACTAATCCTTCTGAAATGGTGACATAGTAATTTCACTTTGAGGCAATTTTAATGGAGAACTTTGATTCACTACTGTAGGTGACTAGTGACAATCCTTTCACAGGATAAATGTGTGCATTCAGGGCTGCTGCTGAAACATATGGGAAAGCTTTGTTCCATACTTCTTTGGGATCCTCAGAGAAATAAGGCGATACCTCAGCCTTTATTATAGGGACGCGGGTGGCGCTGTGGGTAAAACCTCAGTGCCTAGGACTTGCCGATCGTATGGTCGGTGGTTCGAATCCCCGCAGCGGGGTGAGCTCCCATCTTTCGGTCCCAGCTCCTGCCCACCTAACAGTTCGAAAGCACCCCTAAGTGCAAGTAGATAAATAGGGACCGCTTTATAGCGGGAAGGTAAACGGCGTTTCCGTGCGCTGCACTGGTGCTGGCTTGCCAGAGCAGCTTCGTCATGCTGGCCACATGACCCGGAAGCGTCTTCGGACAGCGCTGGCTCCCGGCCTCTTAAGTGAGATGAGCGCACAACCCTAGAGTCAGACACGACGCCCGTACGGGCAGGGGTACCTTTAGCTTTACCTTTACAGCCTTTAGTAATTCCAGTTGACAAGTCTTGATCATATGGCACTGAAGTCTTTGTTACTTTTGCCACTGGAACAACCACCTTGAAAGCATACACCTATAGAAACCTATCCAAGCCTTCTGCAGCCCTATTCTCCAGCCCATCACTAGCTAGAACTGAACAGGCAGATCCCAAGAAGACAACCTTCAATGGTATCTGCACAGCTATAGAACTTTCTACCCAGGGAGACTCATCAAGCCTCCCCTTTTCCAGTCTTTAGATGCCCATTGAGAACTTAATTTCAAAACAACCCATAAGACTTTTTACAAGTGTGTTTTATGGTGCTTTTGTATCTAGTTATGCTGTTGCAGCCACGGACATATTTAATTGGTGTTTTGCTGTTACGCTATTTTAATGCTGTGAGTTGCCTTAGGAAAGTGTTTCGTTCATTCTTTCTTTTAAAAAAGGATGTTAAATTAATAAATAATAGAGGTCTAACAACAATGACTACTTTGCAAAGCTTTTAAGGTTCACTTGGTAAATCCCTGTGTGGGAAGATGGAGAGGGAATTGTTGTTGTTGTTTGAATTTGACATGCCTACTCAGAAGGAAGTCTCATTGAGTTCCATAGGGCTTGCTCTCAGGTAAATGAATTTACCTGAATTGCAGCCTTAGCCCCTGTTCACAGCCTAACCACTTCTATGAGCACATTAATGATGATGATGATAGTGAAGAAGTTATTGCATGAAGAGACATCTTCATTTGTTTCAACTGAAGAGAAAGTAAGGTGACCAAGAGGGACATTTTCTGCTCTAGTGAAGTGAATGAATAATCCCTTCAGCATAAAAGAAGCCGTGTGTGTGTGTGTGTGTGTGTGTGTGTGAGAGAGAGAGAGAGAGAGAGAGAGAGAGAGAGAGAGAGAGAGAGAGAGAGAGTTTTCTGACTCTAGACTGGAGCATGGATGTTGATAAAGGAAATATGGATTATTTATTTAGAAATGTGTACCTCACCCTTCGAATGCTTTTGCACTGCTAAGAGCAGCTGACGGTTAGAATACAGTATGCTGTCCAGATGCTAAGTATTGATTCCCATAATAAAAGAACAATATAAAACAAGCCAATATAAAAAATTAAAACAGGCACAGCATACAAACCCCCCGAACAGAGCGCACTGTATAATACACCACCTGCCAGGCAGAAACTTGCTGGAACAGAAATGTTTTCACCAATCGATGGAAAGCAGTGAGGGAGGAGGCCAAGTAAACCTCCCAGGAGAAGGTCTTACATAATGCTGGTTGCAGGAAGGAGAACTCAAAAAACCAGAATGTAGAGATTAGGCAGGCTGTTGCAGGAGGAAGTGGTTTCTTGAGTATTTTAGAGCCAAGCTGCTTAAGGTTTTAAAGATAACCACCCACACTATGGCTTGTGCTTGGAAACACATTGGCAACTAGTGCAGTTGTAGTAGAATGGGTGACATACGACCCCGTGGCCAAGCGCCCATGAGCATGAGCCTTGCAGCTACATTTTATTTTATTTTTTATTTTTTATAATTTATTTTTATTGAGCTTTTCAGTTAAACAGAAAACAGAAAACAAACCAGAACAAACAATCAAAAACTAAAACAAACACTCTTAACAATCATTCTTTGGTACCATCATCTTATTTACATTGCGTTGGATCACGCCTCGACTTCCTTCCTATCCCGTTGCGGTTTTCTTGGTATACTTCTACTCTTACAGTTTCTGTTCCAATTATGTACACGCCACAAGGTTTATGTTAAGCCTACTGTAGTTTTTAAATTTCTACAATTACTTTCAATATATGTCACAAATTTACTCCATTCTTCAATAAATTTTATACCTTCCTGGTGTCTAATTTTATGTGTCATTCTTGCTAATTCTGCGTATTCAAATAATTTTACTTGCCAATCCATAACCGTAGGGATCTCTGCTGATTTCCATTTTTGAGCTATCAATACCCTGGCCGCCACAGTCGCATATTGAAACAATCTCTGATCTTCTTTTTTAATTTCGTCACCTATTATTCCTAACAAAAATGCCTCCTTTTTTTTGAAAAAGTATATCTGAAAATTTTCTTTAATTCGTTATATATAAGCTCCCAAAAAAATTTCATTTCCTCACAAACCCACCACATATGGTAAAGGTCCCCATCCTTTTGCTTACATTTTCAGCATGCTTTGTTTCCAATTTTATACATTTTCCCCAATTTTACCGGTGTGATGTACCATCGGTACATCATTTTCTCCAGGTTTTCCCTTAATGTGACGCATGCCGTGAACTTCATTCCTTTATTCCATAGCCTCACCCACTTGTCGTACTCTGTTATATCCAAAATCAATTGCCCATTTTACCATCACCTCCTTTATCAACTCATCTTTTGTATCCCATTCTAACAAAAAATTATACATCTTAGATAAAAGTTTGGTTTTTCCTTCCAGAATTTCTATCTGATATTTAGATTTTTTTCTCATTCATCCCCAATTTTTTATCTTCATTCCAGAGTGCATTTATCTGGTGGTATTGTAGCCAACCTGTCAATCTATCTTTCAGTTCCTCATAAGTTCTAATCTTCCAACCTTTTTCTGTTTTTACCAATAAATCTTCATATGTTAACCTTTTCCCTCCATGTTCAACTTTTTTATTGTTAAAATATCTACCGGGGATAACCACCAGGGGGTGTTTCTTTCTAGATGTTTTTTGTTTTTCTCCCAAACTGCGTACAGGGCTCCTCTAAAAATATGATTTGAAAAACCTTTGTGAACCTTTTCTTTGTTGAGCCACAAGTAAGCATGCCAGCCATATCTATTATTAAAGCCTTCTAAGTCCAACAAGTCCGAATTTTCTAAAACAATCCACTCTTTAAGCCAACATAAACAGGAAGCTTCATAGTATAATCTTAGATTTGGCACGGAAAACCCGCCTCTTTCTCTCCGGTCTGTAAGTAGTTGGTATTTAATTCTTGGCCTCTTTCCCTGCCATATGAATTTTGAAAGAATTTTTTGCCATTCCTTGAATATCGAAGGCCCCCTGATTATCGGAATAGTCTGAAATAGGAACAACATTTTCGGGAGAATATTCATCTTGATTGCCGCCATTCTTCCAGACCATGAAAGCTTTAACCTATTCCATATATCCAAATCCTTTTTTATCTCTTTCCATGTAGGTATATAATTATCACTGATATCACTGATTCCATGTAGGTATATAATTATCACTTTTTTGTAATGTTGTCTTTTTTGTGTAATTTTTTAAAAAAATTGTGTTGCAATAAATATTATGTTTTTAAAAAATAATAAATTAATATTTTCCGATGTCAACCAGATACCTAGATACTTTACTTTTTTTACGACTTTAATTCCATATTTTTGTTCTAATTGCTCTCTTATATCCCTATCCATATTTTTAACCAGCATTTTAGTCTTTATTTTGTTTAATTTGAAACCTGATAATTTGCCGAATTCCTCTAATTGTTCCAAAACCTTACCGACGCTTGTTTGTGGTTCTTCTAAGGATAACACCAAGTCATCCGCATATGTCTTCAACTTGTACTCCTTGATACCAATTTTAATCCCCCGTATCTCTGGCGTAGTTCTCATCCTGTTTGTTATTACCTCTAACACCATTATGAATAATAAAGGGGATAGAGGGCAGCCTTGTCTTGTTCCCTTCATAATATTAAACGAATCTGTCAAATCATTGTCAACAATCAATTTAGCTGTTTGATTAGAGTAAATCGCTTTTATGCCTTTCATGAAAGTGCCCTCTATCCCCATTGTCTCCATGCTCTTTAACAGAAACTGCCATGATACGTTATCAAACGCTTTTTCGGCATCTATAAATATTAGAGCCGCCGGTATTTCATTTTTGACTTCCAAATATTCTATAATATTTATGATATGCCTGACATTGTCCTTAAGTTGTCTATTTGGGAGAAATCCAGCTTGGTCTTTATGTATAAAATCCTTTAAACAATTTTTAAGTCTGTTTGCCAGTATTTCTGCAAAAAAAAATTATAATCATTGTTTAACAATGAAATAGGTCTGTAATTTTTTATATTCAGTCTATCAGTGTCTGGTTTAGGAAAAGTTTAAAGTTTTCCTATGTCTAGCTCAACAACTTTTCCGTCCAGATTTTAACTGTTTGAAATATGGCAACCCTACCAATGTCACCTTCAAGGCAACTCCATGTTGAACATACTACAATAATCCAACCTGCATGTAACTAAACTGTGTGGATTACTGTGGCTAGGTCTTACATTTTGAGGAACAGGTGAAGTAGGAGCTCCAGCCTAAGGACCACCTTACCCTGTATATTCCAAGTTGATCACTGAGATCACCTGGGGAAGCACCAGTGCTATGATTCTAGAAAAAGAGGTCTGGAACTCACCATGAACACCTCCCTCTTTCTCTTAGAATGGCAACGGCACCTACCCGAGAGATGCTGGAACTGAGTTCCCCCTGGAAAAAGCCCTGGGGAGCACTATTAGTATTAGAAATCATGTCTTCTGTGTTGTGGAGCCATCTCCATGAAACTCCCTCCTACTGGAAGTCAGACAGGCACCATCTCTGCTGAGTTTCAGATACTCGGTTAAAGCACTTTTTTTCCCCCAAAAGGCCCTTGCATCATGAATGCTTTCCTGATGTTTTAAAATATTCTGATGTTACTCGTTCAAATTCCTGAGATCTCAAATTTCTGAGGCTTTAAATTTCTGAGGCTGAATTTATATATTTAAATTTTATATATTGTATATTTCTTATCATTGTAAGCTGCTTTGAGACTTAGGTAGGGAGAAGTAGATTAAAGAGTTTCTGATACCATGTTTTAATTGTTGTAAACTGCCCCGGGAGCTTAGGGTGGGTGGGGGGGTAAGAAATCATAATAATATGTGATATATAATATTGTTGCACGCCACTCCAAACAGTGCCAGATTCCAGGGGTTCCAAGTGCTTACCCATGGTTCTTGTTTCCTTTTGGGAATGAGGCACAGCAGAGATGGTGGTGTCTTTATGATATATGGTTTATTTACACGTATATACAACCTGAGCTTGCAGTAGAGGGGTCCACAGCATCAACACCCCAAAAGGGTCTTGCTTCTCCCATAGCCACAGCCTTGGATTCCAGCAGAGTTCAACCATTTCTCCGCCTCTCTGGCTTTCCAGCTTGCTGTCTTGCTTCTGGGATGCAAAACTCCCCCCTCCCCCACAAAAAATGTCCCAGTGATTCCATGTAGATGATAAATATAATGAGGAAACAAAGCTGATCCTTATGGGTCAGCATATGCCATTGAAGTGTCCACCAGAAATGGAGTCTTCTGGAGTAGGGCCCTTACCCCACTCCAAAAAACAACTGGAACCATTTCAAAATGATGCCTCCCAATCCCATCTAAGGCATATAGTAGCTAAGATTCTGCTGAGAAGTCCAACAGGGGCATATTTACCTTGCCCAATTCTCAGCATAGGAGAACAATAGTTTCGTTCCAAAAACAACACCTGAAGCAGGATCAAAGTGGTGGGTGTTTTAAACTCTCACTTTTAAAAAAAAAATGGGTCTTTTGCTTTGCTCATTTTGAGCACTGCTTGTTTAAGTAAAGTTATAGAGCTTCATCTTTGTTCTGCTTGTGTTGATTAGCTTTAATTAGCATTATTCACTAATGAAAGAAATACTCTTGCCAATATGCTATCAAGCACTTGCAAGGATCAAGCCACATTCTTTGCTTAAATGGCTGGTGATGAATCAGGCTATAAAGTAAGTCAGTCAAGAAAGTCAGGTTAGCACAATTGATGGGCATTCGTACCAGAAGTGTTTAAGAAAAACAGCCCAACATTCTTCTACTTGCTTTTCATACAGACAAAACTGCCTATGAATCATAACCTCCTATGAATTTGATTGTTATTTTTTCCTAATGAGCCAACCTGCTTTTTTTCTCAGATGCAATATGACTTCAGTATGTTACCATCTGCACATAATTTTGCATTGTTCTACCCTAGATTCAAGGGACAAAGAAATTAGGTAATTAACAGATTTGTTTAAATATCATCAATCTGCCCATGTTAACAAAACCCTCAGTGAGTTTGCCTATTTCCTTTTATAGATATCCTTTGAAAACAGGTTATATTAAATGAGGATGCTACTCTCATGCCTATTTAAAGATATGATGTAATGCGTGCTAAAATTAGTTTGCCCATGGCTGTAATGAGAATTGCTCAGGAGCATAGTGCTATTAATATGTTGGACTTTTCATTCTTGTTAATTTACTAAGAGAAAGTTGGCTTTTGTAGCAGCCTCAGTACACAAATCTCTTTCCTTCAGAGAGAGACTCTAACAAATCTGGCATGCATTCTTCCAGACAGTTCATGATTAGTAGGCTTGGCAAAGTCAGAAAGCATACTGTCAGCCTGGTTAGAGACTCTTATGCTATGTGAAGCTTATTGTAATGAATGGCAGAAAATATCCTAACAGCACAGTGTGCCTTGATGGTTTTATGGATAAAATAAGGTAAAACCAAATGCCTGATTTAAAATGGAAGCAAGGTCAGTTCCTATCGTCTCTCTCCACAATTGCCTCCAGTCACTTTTTTTTACATATTTGTAAACAAAAAGACTTGAAACCATGCTTCACTTTCTGATATCATTTACAGTATTCACCAGAACTGGTGACTTGAGAACTATTTTAGGGATCAGTAGGTAGATGCAAGATAATGGAATCTTTCTGCGGATAGTCACTGGAAGGAAATAGCTCAAGGGATATTGTGGATGAATATAATTGCTAGATGTTCTTCCTTTCTGAAAATAGCACCAGGGATATTTTAATTAGAAGAGTTCCTAAAGGTAAAGGTAAAGGTACCCCTGCCCGAACGGGCCAGTCTTGACAGACTCTGGGGTTTGTGCGCCCATCCCACTCTATTGGCCGGGGGCCAGCGCTGTCCGGAGACACTTCCGGGTCACGTGGCCAGCGTGACAAAGCTGCATCTGGCGAGCCAGCGCAGCACACGGAACGCCGTTTACCTTCCCGCTGGTAAGCGGTCCCTATTTATCTACTTGCACCCGGCGGTGCTTTCGAACTGCTAGGTTGGCAGGCGCTGGGACCGAGCAGCGGGAGCGCACCCCGCCGCGGGGATTCGAACCGCCGACCTTTCGATCGGCAAGCCCTAGGCGCTGAGGCTGAGGCTTTTACCCACAGCGCCACCCGCGTCCCAGAAGAGTTCCTAGCAAGTTTTAATTCTGGGTTTTGGTGTTCCAAACTGAGTTACCACGCAAAACAACAACAACAACAACAAATCACACATTGTGCTTGCATCTAATGTTTGTCAGCCGACACCATCCTCTTGAAAGTACCTTCATTGTGGTAATATTATGAACTGAGCTAGCTCAGTATGGTGAATATGGCCTCTCTGTGATACACTTAAAAAATATCTAGTCAAGTTCTTGCAAAAAATGCCAGTTTAAAATGCCAGAAGATTGGAGGGCTCTCACTATGTGTGCAGATTAGTGCCAAGATGAAATAATGGGGGGAATGAACGATAAAGAGTTTTTCATGGATTCCTCCACTCGCAAATTCATGTCAAAAGATGAATTTCACAAAGATTTGATGCATGCTGATTGTAAACAAGAAATAAGTATTTTTGAATCTTTGAAATTGTATAAGATTTGGTTCTAATGTGCAGTCTAATTTTAGTGTCTGTGTATTATTTTTCCACTAGAGCTGCCAAGATACACTTTCACATCACTCTGTTACTGATTTTGCTTATTTGGGTCACACTCTACTGAGTGAATGTAGGATTCAATCCCTTCTTTCTTCAGTTCTTGTTTAAACACCAACCAAAACTATTTCAGAATACCATTTTAAATTGGATATATGAGGCTGGTTGGGGCCAATAGATCAGAGAGCATTCTCAGTATCATCACCACCACTTTTTTGCAGCATACAAAATCAAAAATGCAATTTTCAAAAACCCACACATACAGTTACATAAGAACCCACCCCTCCATTTTACAATGCTATAGGGGGAAAAAACCTTCCCTATACAAAACATATGACAAACACAAATGTGAGTGACATCATAACAATGTGACTAAACTAGCTTGGCTGAGGGGAAGGGAGGCAGCATAAGGAAATTACCCTAAATTCACTGAAACACATCATGGTGCTGAGAAGAAGAAAAATCAAGGTAGTTTTCAACAGTGGTGAAGTATACTTTTTCAATACAAAATGCTGCTATATACAGCTGCATATCAAACTAGCTATTTGATAAATGTGTATTTTCCTCAAATGGGGCCTTATTCTATCTATCCTTTAGAGACAAGTGAATTCAAACACTTTTTATTGCATCTATTCCGGTGGCAGAAATGTTCAAACTGTGATCATCTCAGAAATGCCCTTCAGACAGGAAAGCAATGTCTTCAACATGCTCCTTCAGGATAGATATAACTCTCACTGATGTTAATGGTGTTAATTTGTATTTTATGACAGAGAAGATTCAGCCCAAATTGCTCCCTGTTGCTGGTGTTTACAGTTTTATTTATTTTTACTCACAAGACACCAGGGAGAGGACACAGAATACTGCCCTCATTCTAACATGTCTTCATGCCAATTCCACTTCATCACCTGCCTTTAACATGAAGAATGAGGGTGTTGCTCCTTGCTCTCTCAAGAAACTTGTGCATTTTTTTAAAGGTTCACATCAGTGCTGGGATTGTATTCACCACCGATCCTAAGTTTTCATGAGAGCTTCCCATATTTTGCCTGCCCAAACCTCTGAAATATCTTGCCTTGAGTCCTGTCAGGGGAAAAGATAAGCTAGAAATAAAAATATAAAATAATAAATTTCTCCCCTCCACCAGCAGTTTTGCAGCCTGAAAAAAACAGTGGGGAAAGACAGAGGGTATATTTAAGTTCAGCATTAGTACACACCACAAGCACAGAATTCACCTCTTCAAATACCACCAGCACGGTACATCCCATCTGGGATGGTGTAAATCTGAAAATCTAATTTTGCCCATTTCATCTCAGCACTAAACCAAACATAGTTTTACAGGCTGGACTACTAAAATGTTGAGTTGTTGACACCTATGTAGGACTGAGCTGTTGATGGCAAAATTAAGCAGCTTCTAATGCGTGCATTGGTTATTTTTAAAAGCCCCTGGAGTAAATAAACAATTAGATTAGAGTCAAATTTGCAGCACAACCCGCCCCCCAAGAATTACTTATTAATCTCTCACATTAGAATTCAGTAAAGACCAGTGTTTCTTTTAATAACTTGTGTGTTATTTATTTATTTATTTATTATTTCATTTAGTGAACTGCTTCCCATTACAAACCTCAAAGTGTTTTACACACACTCACTTACACACTTAAAACAAATGCATATATAAAAAAAACATTTCTTGAAATACATATAAACAATTTAAACCACAACAGCATGTACATAAAATCATTCAAATCCAATACAGATATGAACTGGGATGAAGGTCTCCATTTAGAAGACACAGCAAGAGGCAAAGAGAATAGAGATCTGATGTATAATGGGAGGGAGTGCTAAAGGATAGCGGCTGCCACACTAAAGACCTTGACAGCATTCAGAATGGGCCTCTTGGTAGGATGACATCTCCAGGATACTTTCTCCCACAGAATGCAGTGATTGGTTGGGTATGACACAGTCCTTTGGGTATCCTGGTCCCAACCTGTCTAGGGTTTACACACCAGTACCTGCATTCCATTATTATTTTTTTATAAATAATTTTTGTTGTTTTTCTTTTTTAAAAAAACACAAAATATAACAGCCTTTCAGATGCATATCAAATACATTTGCTCCGCCGAGCTCATGACTTCCTTCCTTCCCTTCAGCTGGTTTTCCAATTTCTAATAAATTGTATGCGCATTTTAACTGCCATTTTCTGTCCTTCAGTATATATATCAAGTCCATTTTTGTCCACAGTCAGATACTATTTTTACATTATGTTACAAGATTTATTTCAGTCCTGCTAATGTCTTCACATTTTTGCAATTACAGTGGTGCCCCGCAAGACGAATGCCTCGCAAGACGGAAAACTCGCTAGACGAAAGAGTTTTCCATTTTGGAGGTGCTTCGCAAAACGAATCTCCTATGGGCTTGCTTCACAAGACGACAATGTCTTGCGAGTTCCTGCGGGGTTTTTTCCTCCCCCCCCCTTTTTCTAAGGCGCTAAGCCGCTTATCAGCTGATCCGATAAGCCGCTAAAAGCCTCTAATAGCGCTAATAGCGCTAATCCGCTAATCCATCAATGGGCTTGCTTCGCAAGATGAAAAAACCGCTAGACGAAGAGAATCACAGAACGGATTCTTTTTGTCTTGTGAGGCACCACTGTATGTTTCAAGTACTCAATATGTTTACTCCATTCTCTTTGGAATTTCTGGTCGCCCTGGTTCCAGATCTTAACAGTCAGTTTGGCTAACTCCGCAGAGGCCATGATACCAGTACCAGCATTTCAAACCTAGCACAGTAGCTTATTGGTAGTCAGTGCAACTCTTTCAGCAGCAGTGTAATGTGTGTGTGTGTGTGTGTGTGTGTGTGTGTGTGTGTGTGTGTGTGTGTCAACTTTAGAGTACACAATCAAAAGCGGAAGAGTGGCAGTGGAAGGTTGCCAGCTCTTTCTCATACTGCCAGGTGTCAACTCAAAATCATGCACCCAAAAGGTGCTTTTCTTTCTGCAGGGAAAAGATACAGGCTTACCACATAATTTCCCAGCATTGCAGAAAGGTACTTGGAGTGCAGTCTTGAGCAGATAAGTGATAGGAAAGGAAAAGTTTACAGCCCCTTAAAACAAACACACACAGACACACACGAGAAAGAAACATGAAATTGCACATAATGTATGGTTTGGATCCATAATGTTTGAGTCCTCTATATCCCTAGCTGCCACAACAATACCGTGTTGTATGTTGTTGATGAGTAAGAGCTGACACCAAACAGCTTAGTTTAAAGCCACCCATTGTTTTGTTTTCTCTCTCTCCACAGTGCCACCAGTGATTCGTGTGTATCCTGAAACCCAGGCACAAGAACCCGGGGTATCAGCCAGCCTCAAGTGTCATGCTGAGGGGATCCCAAATCCCAAAATCTCCTGGCTAAAGAACGGCATTGGTATTATGCCCCAATTGTCTAAGCAACTGATGCTATTAGGTAAGGGTAAGAAAAGTTTGCTTTATCTGACATCAAATGAAACCGAATTTTTGCTTTTTCACTTTGCAAATTCAACACCAGTCAATACTTTCTACGGCTTCTTAGGTAAAATCTGGATCAAGTGCTGCTGTATTGGTTGAGATGAAAAATAATTGGCTCCGTGATTCACCAAATGAGCCTCAATGGTGGATGCCCTATGCAAGGGATTTTGCTGGCACTATGGGACTTTCTCCCCTTTCCCCACCCCATGCGTCCCACATACCTCCTGTGTGAGGGGTAAGGAGAGGGGGAATCGTTCTGTCTGACAAGCTGAAATGCCTGTGCTGGCAAACAAAGCACAACGCTGGATTCCTCCAGTAGACTATCTCTTTTCATATCCATATTATTGGAACCAACATAACATTATTTTCTGTGTTACTGGAATTAACAGAGCAGGCCTGTTGCACATGGGGGTGTATGGAGACTCCATGGAACAGAAGCCACCACATCCCAAGCCCTGTTGGATAGCAGGGTGGGACAGTTTTTTGTTCCATCAAGGGTTTGTGGCAGCACAAGTACCATCCTACTAGTGGGCCTCTCACCTTTATGCAGTATGTACACCGCTCAGAAAGCCCCTCCGTGAGCCAAATGCTGGCTGAGGGACTGTGCCCTAAAGCAGCTCTCAATTCTTTTCATCAGTTTACAGTAAATTTCTCAATTCCTGTATAATTGCCACTTTTAGTATCTTATATTCATAGTGTCAAACTGCCTGTAAAAAAAGCTATAATCAAAATTAATATCCCAAAATTCATGTACAGGCTTTTAAACAGACTCTGGAAGGCCACATGTTTTTCAAAGAATTTTACAATGCTGCTGAATGGAAATGATTTTATGTGGTTTTACTTCATTTTTAATGTTAAGTTACTGGCCGGTGAACTGTTTTAGACTGTTGTTTTAAGTGGTTGGTGTTACCGAAATGTGCCATTGTATTTTATGGATGGTTTTGCTGCTTTGTGAAGGCTTTGCTTTTAAAGATACCCTAGAAATATGTGAATAAATACAAGAAATGAAAATATTATCAGAAGTTCAAAGATTTATCCATCTGATAATGTATTGTCTACTGACATTCTCTTATTCTCAGAAAGATAAGTAAACTTTTGTGACTTTCCAATGTCATGGTAACCAATCATTCATCCTCAGTATTTCTGGACTTCTTCAACTGTCAGCAATCTCAATTCTGGAACAATGAGTTCAAAAACATAATTGTAAGGCTGAAACCCTGTGTTGTATCCAACATAGTTGCCCTGTTACTGTTAACACAAGGACTTCCTCCTGCACCATGGAACTTCCTTTCCTCTTCTCTCTCTCTCTCTTCCCAGTCCTCCAGAACAGATGGGCAGGTGTGCAAGGAAAGGAAAAAGTCCTTGTGCTAACTGAATTACTTTGTTGGATAAAACCCTCTGAGCCTATTTGATTTCACTGGAACTCTCTGTCAAGTAACTGCGTTTAAGACTGCAGCCTAAAAACCTCACTTTCCAGACCTTGTTACAATTTATAGCTTTTGTGGGTCTTTTTTGTTGCAGCAAATGGAAGCGAACTTCACATCAGTAGTGTTCGATATGAAGACACAGGTGCCTATACTTGCATTGCTAAAAATGAAGTGGGAGTAGATGAGGATATTTCTTCTCTCTTCATTGAAGATTCAGCTAGAAAGACTCGTAGGTTTAACTTTTACACACACTTTCTAAGCTCTTTACTATATCTAAGGTTATGGTTTGAGTTTTAAAACTGTGGACTTAATTGAATGGTACCAAACTGGGTTTTGCCTGAGTAAAGATTCACATGATCAAGCCTAATTTCAAAGTAGCTGTCTGCTTCCCATTTATCACCAACAATAGTTAATTAATTACGCAATTCTAAGGGACTTTGTGGTTCCATTCACTGTTGTTACGTAAAACTAACAAACTCTGGTTAAGAACTTCCACATTGTTCCTTAGTAGTCTGCTCTAATATATAATGAGTCTGAAGCAAAGACGTATTTGATCTTCACTCCTGAAATTCTGCATGGAACATGAGAAATTTAGTGATGGGTAGACCTTCTCTATGGTTTGGAATTAAGCCTAACCCCCACCCCCAATTAGTTCAGCAAACATCCAGCACAGTGTAGCAGCAGCAAGAGTGCATTGGCACCTAGAGGTTTTGCTGCAGACTCTGCCTCTTTTAGCTTGTCTGGAACACTTGCTGCCATATTCCCTCTTCTAGTAAATCATTCAA
Source organism: Podarcis bocagei (assembly GCF_964188305.1). NCBI lineage: Eukaryota > Metazoa > Chordata > Lepidosauria > Squamata > Lacertidae > Podarcis > Podarcis bocagei. The sequence continues at coordinate 75,457,920 of NC_138126.1, forward strand.
GGCTGGGGATAATGCAGATGGTTCCATCCAGGTCAGGAACATTATAGGCTGTGGATAAATCTCTAGACCCTGTTATGCTCCTGATGACACACTCTAGAACACACCAGGGATTAGAAATCTTCAAGCTTGCTGCGATTATCTTTATATCCCCGTGATGTCCTCCAAGAGATCATTGATTCTGGGGCAGCCAAATCCATACCTGTGGGGTCACAGTATTATCCAAGGCCACCATGCCGTGGCCTTATTCTGATGGCATCTGCTGGGCTATGTTATGGCCTAGAGTTTAGGGGTACTCTTTTGCTCCTATTTTGGAGTTTAAAGTGTTCACAAATCAGACCCATACCACTAATGAAACCTCATGGAAGTCTTGCTTATAAAATATCTGCAGGATGTCTCCTGATTTGAAGAAATATGTGGAACATGATACAAGGTTCAGCTTGCATAGCAGGGAAGAATGCAAGATTTTTCATTGACAGTCATAGAATTACATTTCTTGCCATGCTAATTAAAATTGCAGTCAATTTGTATCTCTCATTTTCTTGATGCCTAAAGCTAACAAGGCACTGCTGCAAAAGAAAAATATTTGAAGCTATTTGTCTATTGTTTTCAAAACGCAACATAAGATTGGTCTCACAATTCTTTGTAGCATCATGGCAACCATTGCATAGCACTGTGTACAGCCAGCTTTACACATTACATTTCTAAGATATGCCAACAAGATATTGCATTAAAAAAATTAGTGCATGAATTTGACAAACATGTATTTTCAAATGGGCATATAATCACAAAACAACAACCCCTAGGCAACTGGGATTGACTACAGCTCCCTAACAAATGTGCCTTCAGTCACCAACGTACAATGGAAGATCAGCTCCAGGCATTTGTTCCACAAGTAAGAAATGTAAATAAATATTAGGGAAAAGAATAATAGTAATCTCCAGGACAAGGCTGTTTTTGCCAAGAGAAGGCTGTAAAAATAAATTAATTAAAAAATAAAACTTTGAACATCAAAATGCTCATTAATGAATATTAATGAAAAGAAAGTCTGCTTAGCATTATGATTTCTGTAATTATCTGTTAGAAAATGCATTGCATTTACAGCAAGCTTTCATGTGGTTACAGCTTCCGTGTGATTCTACAAGATAAAAGGCCATTATTGTGGAAAGAGGAGAACTGTCTGCTCATGAAGAGACATGTTTTGTAATCTTTACTTAGGCAAAAATCAAAAAATATTTAATTTAATGAGAATTTTCTCTCTATAAAAACTGTGATGTTTGCTGTGGGGGAGGGGCAATAGATGCTTCGACAGAAAAACTGAATTTGGTGAAGTTTGTTTTGTCATATTTTTACTCAAGTGACATCATGTGTCTGAATTAATACTGTAAAGCTATCAGAAGAAAAAACAGTTTTAAAAAACCAGAATGTTAAATTCCTTTAATTGCTGCAATGAAATTTTGACAATGTTTTTTTTTTTTTCCTTTTCTTGATCATTTTCTGGCTCTCCCATTTCTCTGATGCTGCAGTTGCAAACATACTGTGGCGAGAGGAAGGTACTGCAGTAAAATTGTCTTGTTGTAGTGATAATGTGCTTGTCTGCTTTAATAATTCCATAATGGACCATTCTCCACTGATTTGCCACTAACTTTAGCAATGTCAGCAGGTCTCAGCTTAGGAAGCAGGCAAACCCAACAAATAACTGGTAGAATATTAGTGATGCAACTTTTCCAAAAGACTCTTAAGTTTCTATGATAAAGATTTTCTGAATAGGCATTCAGAAAGTTAACGACATTTGAAAACAGATTCTTAAGTAATTATCAGCAGAAACACCAGAATGAAAGTCACAATTTGCTATGCTTTAAGTGGAATGTAAGTAGTCTAATTTACACCAACAAATCCTGCTTTTCTTTGTCCATTTACATCACTTGAACAGATGTTTATTTTCTAGGCCACATATTTCAGCTCCATATTTTTTGCTAAATAAATATCAGAAAAGCTGTTGCTCTCCTTCCTTTCAACCATGTAGAACACTGCTTACTCCAATGACAATTGTTTATTCAGCTCGATCATATTTATAGCGAATCCTCACTTCTAGTCTCTGTGCAGGTTAAAATAATCCTTAAAACCTTCATGGATTTACTTATTGAGGTCTGATTCATATATCACCACAGCAGAGCAAGATGTGTTTTCCTTGGCCTTATCCCATGTCACCATGACAATATATTAAAAAGCTGGACCACATGATGGAGCCAATTGCCAAGTGTACTTCCTACCCAACCAGGAAGGAAAGGTGATAGTTGCCACACTCCCATGATTCTAGCCTTCCGATCATTACTGCAGCACTGTGGGACGATTCTGCAAAAAGACTCTCTTAAGTTCTCGCAGGAGCCCTAAGTATTGAGTTATGTCTACAGGAAATTGTACAATGAATTGCCGAGTGTAAATATTTGCTGGGCAGTAGGAAATAATAGAATTTTTCCAGAGTTTCACATCAAGTGAATGCCTACCATATTAATTTGCATGTGCAAAAGCTGGTCAGGAACAGTTAAACAATTGGTTGTTTAACTTATTTTGCCATGTTGATCATGAGATGGCATGTCCTAGTGGTTCACTGATTGGGCATCTATGGCAGCTGAGATGAACTCAACGTTCCACAAATGGATGAAATAATTGGCCTGTGTTGACTCCGTCCAATTAAGTACCTTTAGTATCATAGAATCACCGGGTTATTTCTTCTTCCTAGAAAAAGCCTCTGCAATGCTGAAAGGGCACTGGAACACACCTTACATGAACATGATATCCTGCATAGATCAAATCTTTCCTTGGAGTCAGGGAAGCAGGATTTAGCTCTACCATCAAAATACAGTTTTTTCACAAAATACTAGAGTGGTTGTTTCTGATGTTCTGGGCTTGTGTGCCCATTCAAGAGAAGTGTGCCATAAATGGGGGAAAGGTAGTTTATCTGTAAGATCTGGTATAGAAAATTTCAGGCTATGAACTTTTGTGGACTTACATAGATTACGTAAATTAAATAAACTCTAAAAAGTTAGTAGCCTGATATTTTTAAAGTTATTTTTAACTAGCATGCTTGGAACTGGCATATAGGAGGGACAGGGAGCTCTGTCCCTGCTCCAGAAACCTATGGCATTTCCATGCAAGGCATAGGGACCTTTCCTGCTTGGATTCTTTCCTTGGTCCTGAAGGGAAACTTCTTATCTTTAAGGGCTCTCTTCTTTAAAATGTGGTTACTTGGGGCAGGGTGTACCTAGGCTTAGAAAACTTGAGTAATGCAATGCTGGTTCTAATGAAGGCTAGAACGTGGACTACTGCATTTTCCTCATGGAAAATTCACCAAGGCTATGATAATAAACCACTAATGCTTAAGCAACATGAAATTGAGTCATAGCATTACCATAAATATCTGCTTTAACGGCAGGGCAAATGAAAGCTGAAATGTGAACATGCATTTTATCAAACGATCATAAAGAACAGGGTGGTTAATGTGCATGAATCTGAATATAGGCACAGTTCACACTTACCATAAGTTAATGCATGATTGTTATCATTTGTTTTAAACTGTCCCAACTTTAAACATCTGCAGAAATGTGCACTCATTGCATCAAGGGCCAAATCCTGCTTTCTAATGTGTGTATTCAGTCCTCATTGAAATGAAGAGGAACTGTGTGCATGCGGCAAGAAAGGATTTTGGTCCACATTTGTTGAAAATGTCAGCCTAAGATATGCCTGAGGTATTTTAGTTCTTCAGCAGTGATGATAACGTAGGAATTTGCTAGCCGTGTGTTCAGAAAATGCATGATCCCTCACTGCAGCATCACATTTAAGGATCATTGATCCTAGATCCACTTTGATGCCTTAACTGGGGTATTTCTGTGGTATAATTCAAAGGCTAAACTTCATATATCAAATTCTCAGCACACCAAACGGATATAATAAAAGCTATATAATGTGCAAGTGTTATTGTGCTTTGACGCTATGGAATATACACCAGAGGACTCAATCTTGCAAATACTCATTTTCTATTGCATACTTGTTTGCAAGATCTGTGACTCCAGGAGCAGTTGTACTGAAAAGCATGATGAATTGCATCAATTTAACAGCAACAAAAAGCAAATATTGCAATGTTGTTACTTATTTTTTAAAATAAGCAATATTAAATTGTCAGTGCACAATCTAGCCAAAGTTAAGCACTTCTAAATCGAGCCAATTTCAGTGAGAGTACTCTCCTATACTTAATTATTTCCCTTTAAATAAAAGGAAATGAAAAATGGTTACACTTTGGCTGAATTGTGCACTTTGTGATTCCTTGATTTCCAATCTTGGAAGCATTTAATGTCATCCAGTAACTTTTCAAGTCTGAACAGGATACACAGTTTATTAGCTTAAAAACAACTATCATCCACCAAAGATAACTTTTTTGACAAATTGAGCTTTCATTTTCTGTACAAAACAGTTTACAGAAGTAAAACTATGGAAGTTTGGCAGATAAGTACACTATCAACTTTATTTGGGATGACAGAAGCCATTACAATACCGTATCTGTAGAATATATATATACATGTGTAGTGAAAGGATTTCTGATGAGAGTGATTGAAAAGCATACAAGGTATTCATTACTGCATTTGCATGTAATGGAAAATGAAGTATACTAGAAACGTTTCAGGACATTTCTGATTAAGCAGAAATGTAGAATACGCTTCTTTTACTAGAAACTCACTGACAGGCTATTCCCCCCCCCCCAAAGCTTCTGGAATGCCCCAGTTTTGATAGATGAGTGCTATTGCAATGCTAAAAGATTCCACATTTGTGAATTACAGTTTGCAAAATTTCAAAAATGTTTTTGCTTTGGTGGCTATAAGAATTTGCCCCCACCTCCCAAATGTCTCTAGGCCACTGGGGGGAAAGTATTACCCTCGACAAGTCAGCAACACCCTTTATTCCAAATTGTGTGAAATGCATGGTTGCATTCCAGCATTTGAAACATTTACCTGGAAAGGGCAAAAGTATTAGCAAACTGCTTCTAATGCAAAGGAAAGAAACCTGCATATTAATTTGATTGCAAAACACGTGATCCCAAGATACTGTCTTACATTTGTAACTGTTACCACCAAGGCAATACATTTTTGAGCTTATCTGTACCTCTTTCCTCACACCTTGAAGCCCTACTTGTGACATGAACTTTAATTTTGTGAATGCACCAAAAGCATCCAAATCTCTAGGGGTTTTTTGGTTTCGTTTTGTATAGTAATTTTTATTTTTGAGGTTTAGCCTACTTTTTTTGTTTTCAGACAGGAAATTATGACATGTTTTTTCCCTTGCTTTTTGTTTTCTCTTCAAGGGCTCAGTGTGGGAAACATGTTCTATGTCTTTTCTGATGATGGAATCACAATAATTCAGCCAACTGACTGTGAGATCCAGAGACACATCAAACCAAATGAGAAAATTTTCTCAAGTTATGTAAGTTTGGGGTAATTAATCTTGGTCTTGCATCAGGGATGTAAGAAGTCCTTGTTTTCCTTTCCACCCTGTATTTATCACAGGCAGCACTGCTTTTCTGCCGCAGTTCAGCTTCTGTTAAAAACTACATTATTTTTCTCACTGCCTGCTGTGGCAAAATTGTGAAATTTATATATTGTATATGTAAAGAGGAATTCAGTGTTGTGCTATGTTGACCACACCATCAGCTCAGCCTTTCAGCGTGCTGGGTGGAACAACCCCTTCATCTCCCCTATGTGCTGGGGGCTCTCTCAACCTGCTGAGGCAATTTTAGGACTGCAGAGGGAATGGGGGGGGAGCCCCATCGCAGAATTGGAAATCATTGCACAGGGCTTCCACTGGTGGGACTTGTGAGGTGAATCCCTACCATAATTCATGTAATTATGCCAAATTCATAAAGTTTAGAACTGGAGTTTCACAGGCCTTCAGTTCCATACATTCATCTGAATAAACTACAATGTGAGGAGCACATTTTCCTAGCCACCCAAGTTCTATTGAACTGAAGGTTGAGAAATTTATCAAGAAACTCCTGTTGCCGAAACATATGGTTTACCTCAGGGTAGACTCTACCTTAACTAACTTAGGGCCCTGTATTGTGAACCACAAGTTCCATAACTCAAATTTGGCTCTCCCAAATATTCAATGGCTATATTATTGTTTGAATATAAATTTCAGTCTGTGATGGCTATATTATTGTTTGAATATAAATTTCAGTCTGTGATGGCTTAAAACAGGCGCAGGCAAACTCTGCCCTCCAGATGTTTTGGAACTCCCATCATCCCTAGCTAGCAGGACCGGTGGTCAGGGATGGTGGGAATTGTAGTCTCAAAACATCTGGAGGGCCGAGTTTGCCTATCCCTGGTTTAAAATAAAGCTGGCTTTGCACCTCAGTTTTGCATGTCCATTCTTCCCACGGCAAACTAGGGAACAAATTTCTACAACTTTGAAAAATTTGAAGATGTTTTGTGGGGCAGGGAGCTGAAGAATGAGGGCATCCTGCACTTAAAACCTTTTTTTTTTTTAATGCTCCATGTGCTCTTGCAGTGATGTGAGGCTCTCTGTGCACAGGCTTCCATTGCAACACTGTTTCCTGGAACATGTGTGTGACTATATGACATTGTGTGGGCATTCCAAAGAGTCCTGCAATGTGGGATCCTGTGTAGAGAGAATCTGGTGCCACTGCAAGCATACACATGGCCTTTATAAATGTTGAAATGCAAGAGAGACCCCCTCACATTTAATAAGGTAGAAATCCCAGCCAATGAAAATTCCTCTGAAGCACTACCACCTCCACCTCCCCTTTGGAGGTCTCTTCAACTTGGCCTCAGCCCCATCAAATGACCAAAAGACAGGTCCCCCAAAAGGTTTGCCAGAGAACTAGCTCAATACCACAGGTTAGATCTATTACTCTCAGCACAAGCCATACCTTCAAGGTCTCATTGTTTTACCTTCTATCGTTTTCCTCTGTGGCCGTATATAGCAGACTGCCTGGATCACAGCACTGAACCTAAACTTATTAAACCTGCTTTCATTATTTTATTTCAGGCAGAAATCTGTCCTAGAGTTGAAGGTGAAGCCATTCAGTCCTGCCTCTGGGCTTCCGCTGTCAATGTCAGAGACAAATATATTTATGTAACACAGCCAAAGTGGAATAGAATAATGATCCTTGATATCCAGACTCAGAAAGTCATTCAGGTAACTTCCCAGGGGCAACTGAATGCTTTTGGATGGGGGACAAAAAGGTTTCATACTGCCAAAAATTTAGCCTCTTCCCAAAGGAGGTTCTAGCTATTGACTTTGTTAGTAGATTTGTAAAAATACAAATCTGCAGCTGGGTTAGCAGCACGTTAGGAGTGTGGTAATACCCCATGCTCGACATCCCGAGGTGGCTACTAGAAAGAGGATCGTTACTAATCATGTCGCTAATAGTTTGACAACAACATTTTGACACTATAATACCTGTCAATTGAAGTCCTGTGTTTACAACATAGGTTGTAATATGTAATGCTGATAACTATATATGCAGAGTATTGTCATATTCTGAGGCTGCAATCCTCTACACGTGTACCTGAAAGTAAGGTCCCACTGAACACAGTGGAAACTTACTTATGAGAAAGCAAACACAGGATTGCAGTTTCTGTAAGTTTGTTATTCTATGCACTGAACTCTGTGACACTTTCAAATATGCAACCCAGATACTAAAGTCAGTTTATGGCTGGCATGTTAGGTCCTTGTCATGTCCACAACACCTCTTTCGTATTCAAAAGGCTGCCACAACATGGTCACATGGAATGGAAGCATGTGTAGATGAAGGGATTCACTGAGTGCTGTTCAGAAGACCTGCATAAGCCCTTGGTGGGTGTAGTGGTAGAGAGCCAGTGTGGTGTAGTGCTTAAGAGCGATTGACTCGTAATCTGGTGAACCGGGTTCGGGTCTCTGCTCCTCCACATGCAGCTGCTGGGTGACCTTGGGTTAGTCACACTTCTTTGAAGTCTCTCAGCCCCACTCACCTCACAGAGTGTTTGTTGTGGAGGAGGAAGGGAAAGGAGAATGTTAGCTACTTTTAGACTCCTTTGGGTAGTGATAAAGCAGGATATCAAATCCAAACTCTTCTTCTTCTTCTTGGTACTTCCAGGAGGCTGAGGAAGAGACTCAGTTTCATTGCTGACATTTGTCTTTTGGTGCTGTCAGCCTCCTCTGGAAGACAGATGTGAGGGCCAGCTGTTTGTCATCTACCCCCCTCCCAAAAAAAACCCAACTGCATTTATGCCAAGCTCCTTGGAGTGTAGCAAAACCAGTACCACAAAATGCATTGTCAGTTAACTTTCATTTTTGCTTGTTGTTTTTGTTCTTAAATCTAGATCATTGTTGGTTTTTGTAATATTGAATCGGTTTGCCAAATTGTTGGTTTTTGCTACTTTGAATTTACTAACATGTTCTGTATTTTGTATTTCCTGTGTTCTCTGTTTTGAACATTTGCTGTAAGCCACTTTGGGCGCAGCTCATTGTGCAAAAACGGCATTTAAGCAAAACCAACCAATCAATCAATCAATCAAGGAATGGTTGGCAGGGGAGGGGTGGCACAAGGCAGCTCATCTCCTGGCAGCGATGTTGCTGCTGCTTACTGAGAGACAGAGGGTGAGGCCAGTGGTGGAGGAAGGGGGGTGCTGTGGGTGCAGGCTACCCCGGGTGTCATCACTGAAGGGGGCTGACAAAATGACAAAAATCTGAGTTAAAAAAAATAATTGGGCTGACGAAACTTTAGTTCAGTCAAGAAACGCAATGAAACACAGCTGGCACTGGGTGCCACACTGCAGGGGCCGGCACTTACCACAGGACCTGCAGCATGCCTGAGTCACGATTCTCTTCTGGGAGTGGTGTGGTGGCTTGAGCACCTGCAGGCTTGGTGCTGCCTGAAACAGCAGCGTGAAGCTTGCGTCTGCCCACCACCGCTCCCTCAGCCGCCCTACAGTGGAGGGAGAGGCTGCAGAAAGGCTCTACACAGCACGCCCTGCCCCCATGGGCAGCTCACCCTGCCCCCGGCTGCAGGACACGTTTACAGCACTGGGCACCCAAGCGGCTAGCTATGCCTCTGGGTGAGGTGCTGGGGAAGTTGGCACTTTGTGGGTGGAGATCATTTAGTTCCCTGCCAGTGTCTCTGCTCAGTGCCAGACTCCCTACCATCTCACCACTCTCCATTTCAGTAAGCAACAGTATCGCCACTGCCAGTACTGCTCCTAAGAGCTATGTGGTTCAAACTGCAGAGAAACAAAAGACACAGGTACCGTACTGGTGTGCCCCACCATCCATGCTATACATCTGGGTGTAAATTGTGTATAGATGACAGGACTGGTGTGGAAGCAGCTATGGTATGGCATCAGCTGCTTTGCTGGCAACAACATACAAAGCAGGTCTCAGTATGCCAGCGTATTAAACTGGGTGCGTACAATGACATGCAGTGTTTTGGTGTCTGACTTGGACATGAAATGCAAAATGTGCACAAAGGCTTTCTTAATAGCTTACAGACCCTAATCAAATGCATAACTTACATTCTTTTTCATAAGGAAGAGCTAATGAAACTGTTTTTTGTTTCTTTGAAGACCTTGGACACTGACCCTCTACCTGTAAAATTACATTATGATAAGTCACATGACCAAATTTGGGTACTTAGCTGGGGCGATATGAAGAAGTCTCATCCAGTTTTGCAGGTAAGCCTCTTACAAATGCAGTAATTAATCACAATCTTCTTTTAGAGCCATTATTCTTACCAGCAGAAATTTAGGACTAACATTTCCTACCAGAAATCTTATTTAAATGTGAGCCTCAACTATGTCTCCCTCCCTTGTCCTTATCACTGTTTCTTTTGTTTCAAACACTGTTTCAAACACGCTGCAAATGCTAAGACCTGCACAAAGACAACTTTTGAATCAACTGTGTAGACTTTTTTATAGGTTAAGAACAGAGCTGATGGGGAAATTTATAAACCGGAAATGGGGGACGTGTGGCTTTCTAGATATTGCTGGACTCCAAGCCCCATTAACCCCAGCCAGCATGGCCCATGGTCAAGGAGAACAGGAGTCCCAAAATTTCCATAGTTATGTCCAGCCAGTGGAAAGGAGTAGCACTGCATAACTGGCCTGTTGGCTGAAGCATACCTGGACAGTGAGAGGGCAGGGGAGAGATAGCAGTGAGGTTTGGTTGTACCAGCAGAGCCAATCAGGTACTTTTGCTGGTATGACCACATTGCCTCAAGGTCTCTGCTATCCTGCCCCACCCCCTCACCATCCTGGTGCACAGCAGCAATGCCACCCATCTCACCAGCCACTCCTATCTGGTCAGCCACAGGTTTCCTCTCCCCAGTGTAAACTAAATAATTCTTCATCTGCCAGTGTGAGAACTGGGGACCATTTTAATTTCATTATGTTTCATCTCAAGCAGTGTCCTTCACCATTTACAGATCCCTGATCTGACCTGAAACATGTAACTCATTTTAAAATTATTGTTGTTGTTGTTGTTGTTGTTAATTTTACAGGTATAATTAATACCTATCTACTTGTTCTCTCCTTCTCTTTCATTTTCTCTCCTCTTTCCCAGTCCTCTTCCATGCTTCTCTTCTACCTTTTTTCTTTTCCAAACCACATTACAACACACCAATTAAATACCAATTAAATACCTATATTCTAAAAAACTCATGGTTGTTAAATTGGTTTAAGAAGAGCAAATGTGTCTTATGGCAGAAATGGAGCAAGCTTCATGAACTTGAATGCGTTGCTATTTTGCTATGCTTATTCCTTGCCTCATGGGGACTTCTGGTATGAACACTTTTCTCATTCCAGGTCTCTCCTCCATGGTCATAGTAATCTACAAAAATGTATATATAAACATATACAAAAATGACAATGGTTTCGGGAACAGAAGATCCTGCCTTAGTATAAAGGATTGAACTAGCTTACCTTCCAGCACTGTTATTTATGCTTCAGTAGGGCTATGATAATTAAATTACATGTTTAATTAGAATTCCAAAGATCGTTAGTGCAATGTAGGCCATAAACAGAGAAAACATTTGTAGGGGGAAATTATTTGATAGATGGCAGAGTTATGGTAACTGATGCAACAGACTAGATAAAAGATGGTGGTATAGTGTTAATGATCCACAATGAACACCCACAATGAAGTGTGGGTCTTTGATGATGCATTCTGCCATAGATTCAGCACCAATTATTTTGGGGGAATGTGAGACTAGGAACTTATATCCAAAACACCCTTGCACCTATTAATGGATATCATGCTAGGCCAAGGGTTCCTCTGCTAAACATCTGCATATAGTAAAGGTAAAGGGACCCCGACCGTTAGGTCCAGTCACGGACGACTCTGGGGTTGCAGCGCTCATCTCACTTTACTGGCCGAGGGAGCCAGCATACAGCTTCCGGGTCATGTGGCCAGCATGACTAAGCTGCTTCTGGCGAACCAGAGCAGTGCACGGAAATACTGTTTCTGCATATGTTGCTGCCAATAGGTAACAGACAGAAGATGTGCAGTATTGTACAAATTAGTCGGGCATATAGATAGATGATAGAGATAGATGATAGATAGATAGATAGATAGATAGATAGATAGATAGATAGAGTGCTATGTTAGGACTGGTGGCAAACAGCTACCACACCCCAGCATGAAAACAGGCAGACCTTTAAAATGGTCACTGTACAAATGGGGACTTTAGACAGTAGCTCAGTTTGTAACTGACAAGTTGCTCAGTCTGAGGACCAGACCAAAGTCAGAAGCTTCACAGGATCAGGTGGAGTCCCATTGGCCACTTTTGTCACTTTTGATCCCTGCAGAAGCATTAGCTTCAGTGATGGTGCCAAAGGTCAGCAGATTGCTCATCTGCAAGCTGCCATGATGACACAATGAACAGGTCACTAGAGTCCTGTTGGGAAAGTCCTCAATTGGAAACCCCTAACACCTGACGAGTTATTTCAAACACATATTAATGAAGAAGCCTCACTATCGCAAAAGCACTAGAGGCATGGTGGATACCTAATGTACCATACTCTACATGATTACATCAGAGGACTTTCATCAAGCAATGACAGGTTTCTCAAAAGAGCCTGACAAAAATATTGCAGCAGATCTTTTAAGGCTCTGGCACTTTCTGTAATGAACTACTTAGCTGTAAATTCTGAAGATGTCCTGTTAACACAGAGAAACAGTCAACACGCCTAATGAACTGAACTTAGGCATCATATAAGCATTCTAAGGTTTGATTTTGATTTTTTTAAGTCTCATCTCCATATTTTGCTGGAGTCACAGGAGAAATAACAAAGTGAGCTTTTCATTATAGCAAAGAGCTTACATTCTTCTCAGAAATAACCTTTTCAAAAAAAAATACTCACTCTACCCCTTTCCATATATTCCCCCACTCCCTGGCACTGTAGATATCTTTTCAAAGAGATAATTAACTGCTGTGACTTTGCTGTCGGTCATTCAAGCCAGTGAATTAGCATGGTGCATTTAAGTGAGATTAATATATGTGAACCTGAAAACAATGTTTATAGCAGACTGTGCAGAAAAATTATGGAAGCGTTAGAGCTGGGACATTCTTCCCATGCCTGCATGATTGCATTGTCTTCTGTTATAAACAGCTTGAAAGCAGATGGAGAACTGTTCTCTTACCTTGCAAATGTCACATAATACACGCAAATGCCATTTCATCCTTTATTTCCAGGAACCAGGAAACCCAGCATTTTGCCCTATGGAATGCTGCTGGATACATGGGGGTGGGGGTCATATGAATATAGGTCAGAGGTTAATAAGCTATGACCCTCCAGATATTTTGGACTCCAACTCCCACCAGCCCCAGCCAGCATAGCCCAATGGTCTGTGATGATGGGCATTGTAGTTCAACAGCTTCTGGAGGGCCACATGTTACCCACCCCTGATTTAGGTAGTCTAGAGTGTATATTTCAGTGCCTCATCTATTGTTCTATTTCTGCTCAGCATTTTGGTTATTCCTTGTAGGTAATACCAGAAGCAAGTACAGGAGACAACCAGCATATCATTCGCACCCATTTGAACGGGATGGATGATTATTTTATTCCACATACAAACCTCATTATCAATCACATCAGGTAAGAGTCCTCTGGGCCCCAGTAGTTTGTACTTTTAATCTGATGAAATTATGATCAATCATGATAATTACTTGCTTTGCTTTCATGGCAATCGCTGAAAGCTCCACCACATTAGAAAATATAAACCATGAAGACCTGCTCCAAATGGTTCCATAAGTTAGCTAAGAGACAAGAAACAGCACATGAAATAAGAAAGATGGGAAGTACACAAAGAAGCAATGGGGTAATAATGGCCAGCATGATTATTAGGTGCCAGGTAAAAATGCCCTTTTTATTTTCCCCTGTGCTTTTAACTTTGGATATATTCCCTTCTCCCTGCTGTAACTGTATTTAGCAAAGCCTTTCTGTGTTTTTGCTAGATTTGCATTACTTCCTGTAAACCACAAATTTTGAATTGAATAGCAGTATGGAAAATTTTTCAATAAACAGAGTTCTGGGTTATGCAAAATTTCAGCGGCAACTCTTTTCTCTGCCTAGCTGAGAGCCTTTGCAAATGTTCTGCTGACATAGCTTTGTGACTCTGCAGCTTTTATGCAACCTGTTGGTTGTGCAGTGTCCAGATGCCAGGAATGCCTGTGGTTTGTTGAGCATCATCATGTTAGCCCAGTGCAATTCATTGTTATGTGTTTCGGTGCAGAAAAGCATTTCTTTCTTTATTTGATGATTTATTTGAAACATTTAACTGTTATTTAATTAAATAGCACCAGTGGTCCTCATACACACAAATGGGTATTAGTAAGTATACCATGCTATAGGGACGCGGGTGGCGCTGTGGTCTAAACCACTGATCCTCTTGGGCTTGCTGATTGGAAGGTCGGCGGTTCGAATCCCTGCAACAGGGTGAGCTCCTGTTGCTCAGTCCCAGCTCCTGCCAACCTAGCAGTTCGAAAGTATGTCAAAGTGCAAGTAGATAAATAGGTACTGCTCCAGTGGGAAGGTAAACGGCATTTCCATGCACTGCTCTGGTTTCAGTGTTCCATTGTGCCAGAAGTGGCTTAGTCATGCTGGCCACATGACCCAGAAAAACTGTCTGTGGACAAACGCTGGCTCCCTTGGCCTGTAAAGCGAGATGAGCACCACAACCCCAGAGTCGTTCATGACTGGACTTAGCTGTCAGGGGTCCTTTCCCTTTCCCTTTACCATGCTACTGGTTTGCTTTACTATATTTGCTGTGCAATCCTGTATATGTCTACTCAGAAGTAAGTTCCATTCAGTTCAATAGGACTGTTCCCAAGTTAAATGTGTACAGAATCTAATGTTTTTGAAAGGTTTTGTTTAAAGTCTTCAAGTGGCTTAATTCAAAAAAGCTGCAGGTGTCACCTTATTACTCTCCAATCACCTGTCCATTTCATTTTCTCTGCCTGTATTTCATCCATCCCACACAGCATCTTTCTGATGGATGTAAGTATAGCAACTGAATGAAACACTAAATCCCAGGAGTGTTCATGTGTGATCATACACTATGCAGGCTTACTCTTCAGGAGTAAATTGCCATGGCTGGACACTTCAGTGATGCTTTCAGCTAAAAAGAAAAAAGGTAGGGGGATATAAGCCTATTATATGGAGACAGCTGTGTTTTATAGGTGAAAACACAGGTCTGAAGTATGATTTTCACACAATGGAATGCTGGCAATTCGGTTGTGTAACAATTGTTCCAAAGCATGACCTCAAGAAACATTATGTGCTAGTCTTTTAGGCAGATAAGCCACCTGTGTGTGGAATACGGGTGAAATGGAGCAGGTTTTCTATTGTTTTTCCTTTGAGAATTACTCAAGGGCAAACATGGCTTAACATTTTCTTCCTCTCCTTTCCAACCTCTTTTTAACTACTTTCCTATAAGGCATGATAGGGAAGTCTTAACACAATACTTTCAATGAGTGCAAGAGAATTCTATAACCTATGCAAAGAAAAACCTGCTACATCATATCAAGTACAGTAGTACCTCGTTGTGAGTCCACCCCATTTAGCATCCATTTCGAGGAACGTCTGCAGCAAACCCGGAAGTACCAGAACGGGTTACTTCCATGTTTGCTGCTCATGCTCGTGCAGAAGCACTAAATCGTGGTTCATGCATGCGTAGAAGTGCAAAACTGCGCATGCACAGAGCGGCACTTTGTCGAGCATCCCTTTCATCGAGCATCCGGGGCTCCGGAACAGATCCTGGACTCAAAACAAGGTACCACTTTATGTCTATAGGACATTAACGTTTTGTTTCCATGACTTTCTCATATCCTTCATGGCTTGAAATATCACTATTCTATGCTATATATTCTTGAGGACTTAGGTTGGTGTTAATGTAATATATTTAGATTGTAGCCCCCTTGTCAGGGGCAGGCCAGCAATAAAACAGCCAGTGTCAGTGAAGTTAACTATTTATTCAAAGAAACCAAAACAGCACAGGCCTAGTGATCACAACTCTTACCAGTACCGTATTTTTCGCCCTATAGGACACACTTTTTCCCCTCCAAAAATGAGGGGGAAATGTGTGTGTGTCCTATGGGGCGAATGCAGGCTTTCACTGAATCCTGGAGAGCAAGAGGGGTCGGTGCGCACCGACCGACCCCTCTCGCTCTCCAGGCTTCAGGAAGCTATCCGCAAGCCTTGCGAGCCCGGCGGAGTTGCCGCCGGGCTCACAAGGTGTGCGGGCAGCAGCCTGCAGCGTGAAGCACAGGGCACCCTCCGGAGGACGCCCCGTGCTTTGCGCGGGTGTCCACAAGACTTGCACGCCCGGCGGAGTTGCCGCCGGGCTTGCAAGGCTTGCGGATAGCAGCCTGTTCTGGGGGCTGGGATCGGGGAAAGCTGGGGGGGAAATAATTTTTTTTTATTCATTTCCCCCCAAAAAAACGAGGTGCGTCCTATGGGCCAGTGCGCCCTATAGGGCGAAAAATAAGGTCTTTCCCCAATGAAGCAGTTGAAGGTCCCTGTCTTCCCACGGCTCTCCAAGGCTCCTCTCCCACTTCCTTCTACAGCAGCCTGACTCTTTCATCTTGTCTCTTTTTGCTCCACCCTGTTCATTTCATTCTGCTCCATCGTATGATTCTTCTTCAACCAGGATCAGCTTTTGGGAGAAGCAGGTATCTGCAGGGGAGAGAAATCCAGAAAACCCCAATGTGTCAGAATTGGATCCTCTTTCCTGGATCCAACCCTTTCTTTCTAGGGTACAGCACCTGTTAGCATGTGGTTTTAGTTTTAATATGTCCTTGTCTTTAATATTGTCTACCTATGTGCTATAGTATGATAAGCTGGGAACCTCTGGTTGAAATCACAGCTTAGCCATGAACTTGCTCTGTGACCTTAAGCAACAAAATGTGTCTCTGTCTAACGGACTTACTCAATATTTAATTTTATTTGGCCTAAGCATTCCACAGATACTGAAACAACTTACCCAAACAGTAAGTGTTACAGCTAGCCTCGGAAATTTTGGTGAGCTCTGAAAACCTTTTCATTTCCAGAACATTAATTTCATAAGGTCACTTCTAATACTCAACTCCTTTATTTATTAGGTGTGTCCATTCTCCATTTGTTCTGTTATTGTTTATTAAATAATAAACATTTCAAATAAATACATACATATTGATGACAGTGTAATAGTGGCCTACCTCCTAGGGTTGCATAAGACTTAACAAGGCAACATTTCTGCTCTTGGGCCAAGTGACACAAAGAATTGCTATTCTCATAACATCTTGTGGCATCTGTTTGGTTATATATTGTTTGTCTTTTATTTCCCCACTTCAGATTTGGTTTCATCTTTAACAAGTCTAAGTCTGTAGTTCACAAAATTGATCTGGAAACTGTGGCTCACATCAAGACGATCAGCTTCAAGAACTACAGCTGTTTGCCCCTAGCCATGGCCTATACACATCTGGGTGGCTACTTCTTCGTCCAGTGCAAAACAAACATGTCAGTACCAATAACTCCACAGCTTATAATTGACAGTGTTACAGATTCTGTTATTGGCCCCAACAGCGACATATCAGGTACTCCCTACATCTCCCCTGATGGACGCTATTTGGTCAGCGCAGATGAACAGAGCGGGAGGATCAGAGTCCAGGCAATAACAATCCAAGGGGAAATCAAGTTGATTTATGACTTACAAACCACCATGCACATATCCGATCTGACATTTCAGTCCTCTTTCACCGAAGGCAATCAGTATTACATATACGCAACTTCACATTTGCAAACAGATGTGCTTTTTGTAGAGTTGTCAACAGGGAAAATGGACGTATTGAAAAATTTAAAGGACCCTATCAAATCCAAAGACTGGCCCTGGAGTAACTACAACAGAATTATCCAAGACAGTGGATTATTTGGACAATACCTTATAACACCAGCAAAGGAGTCACTATTTATAATTAATGGGAGACAAAACACATTACGCTGTGAGGTTTCGGGTATCAAGAGAGGCAACACAGTGGTTTGGGTTGGAGACGTATGAAAAGTCAAAAGGAACAGAACTGCCATAAAACAATGGACTGATTGGACCTTTAACTGCAAAAAATATATATATGCAGTAGCATTGTATATTTTTACACTGAGGGAAAAACTGTATAAGCTTCATGGTGCAACACTGGCCTACTTGCAAGGTTTATAATATAAGGTATGCTCTGCTAATAGGAATTGGTTACGCTGGGAATTTGTGTGGAAGTCGGACGTGACAGCTTGAGTTATGGAACATATACTAGGAAAAGGAATGATTTCTCAAAACAGAGATTGTATAAGCCACATTCCTTGGTGTACAACAACACTTTTGCGTTGAAAGGCTGATGACTTCTTAAGTTCCATCAGTATTCATTCTATTGGTCCAACATAGCATTGCCTGTAGTGTGTGCCGTGTGGCATGAAGTCAGGCCTGTAGCTTAGACATTTTCACATGGATGGGCACACTGGAGAACTTTAGGCGTTTATCTACTTTGTTGAAAATGCAATCTCAGTCAAAAAGTCATTTTTTAAGCTTTTTTTTAAAAATGAAAATGTTATTTATATTATCAAGTCAGGAAATTTAAATATTCAAACAGGTAAAGAAAAATCCACTCACCTTTAAAAATAATCGGGCTAAGAAGGTAAGTTGAAATATCTGGTCAATATTTTCATTTATGTTGCTTCGAAATGCAAATGGGGTGGCAATACCCCTGCATGCCCTCCAGTAGCTGCAGGCCTCCACGGAAGACATCACCCTTAACATCAAAGGAAAGAGGTAAGAGGTTAGAATTAAGGATTGAGGGGAGGGCGTGAGAGCATATTGTCACTGAAAGTAGTATTTAGAATGCAAAGAGATAGGAGAGAAACATACATTGTTTCTTTACAGGGAAACTTAATTCAGGAAGGCTAACCCAACACCTTTCTGAGTCCAAACATGATGGGATTCTGTACTGTCAGGTATATTTCTCTGTCTCACAGCAAGCACCTAAAATTGATATGGGTGAGGAATGTTTCTCCTCTTCGGTCCCAAGGAGGACATTTTTCAATTTTGTACGAGGTGTTTCTAAATAAAAGAGGTGGGGCAGATTTGAAAGCTAGAAAATGCATGGGCAAATATGCAAATATCTTCTATGTAATCAGGAAAGAAAGCTTTATCTGTTTTTATTTTTAAGCAGCAGCTATCACTAAGTGTGCAAGATAAACTGCTATTTCAGCAGGCAGGAAAATAAGCAGTGTTGTTCCCAGTGCAGAAAGAAACATTTCCAGAAATAATTTCTTCCCCTTCATTAAAAATTTACCATTACTCGAAGTAATTGGGTTCTTCATGAAAACAATAGCTATGTCTTGAAATGTACCCTTTCCAGTAGCCTATTTTTGTGCAGAAAACTTTTAGCTTTTATATAAATCAGGCACTTAATTTACATCTGTCATCCAAATGCCTGCAAAAAAGGATTTTTAAAAAAAAATGCTGCTGCTGTTCATTTTCTTCTCCCATTCATGGTGTTCTCGTTTATAGTCAATTATCATTCAGTTATGCTGCTTTCCCCCCTATCTAAAACCAATTAAAATATATCCAACAATGCAATAGCAGACACTGAGAACTGTAAGCAGATTTGCCATAAAGAGATGTAAAATATATGTATCTTGCTAACATTGGACACTGCAACTAATCATAGTTGGAAAACAGAGAAGATGGTTATAAATGCAATTGGATATATAATACCCAATCCCAGTGTAGTCCAAGCAATCAGAAGTGAAAATATGAATCCTTATCCAATGATTTTTAAAAGGTATTTTCAAGTTGATTTAAAAAATAACTTTTTGCAACAGCAATATTTGTTGCATCATCATACTTGGGGAGGGGGGTTTAACAGAAAAAAGAAAAGAGATCAGAGTTTGGCATGAGTTTGTTGGCTGGGATTATAAAGGCATTACTGAATACATATGGTGATCTTTAGAGTACTAGTTCTCCATTTTAATATGGAGGCAGGGATTCAAATAATGCACGAGAGGCTTGTAGGGCTATACAGGTTAGCCCAGGCATAGGTAAACTCCGGCCCTCCAGATGTTTGGGACTACAATTCCCATCATCCCTAGCTAACAGGACCAGTGGTCAGGGATGATGGGAACTGTAGCCCCAAACAGCTGGAGGGCTGGAGTTTGCCCATGCCTGGGTTAGCCTCCTCCCCTCCACTACAGCATTCCTAGTGGCCACACGCCCAACCAGCAACACATTTGGTGTACCTAAGGACTAGGCGGGACCCTATGCACCCAATTACATACAATCACAGAGGTCCCCCATGCGAATGGAGATCCTGGAGCAATCAGGTTCGTCTTTCTAATGGGGACCTTTGTGCATATGTTGATATACACATAGAGTCCCTTCTCACACGGGCTGAATAGGTGGATGGCAGAACAGCATGGATACTAGGATCAAGGGAAGTGAAGGGCAGGATCACACATTCCTCATTTGGGGCATCATCTGAACCCCACTGTGGCTACAATTAAGATGAATTAGGATTAATCTGACATTAGGCTTTTGAACTATAAACATTTCTACTTGGTTATTCTTTTCCCAAGTGATTTCCAAGTCTATGCCTACAACCAGACATTTTAATCAAGACTGCATCTGCTCTACACGTGAGGACCATTTAGTACTCATGAATTTCCCACAGGTACCTTGGATACTGTAGATGTATGTGGGAATGCTAGGGATTGCTAACCAAGAATTCTCAGTGGCCTCATGAATCTTTGGCTCTTAGCTTTAAGCTAAGTACACCTTAACAATCAACCAAGCTCTATAGGTTAAGTGAAATCATTCTGGTTGCTTTGAATGCTGAAGAACGAGATCAAATGAAGTAAAAAAAGCACAGAATTCTTGACGTTAGCCAGAAACCCACTGCTTAACCTTATAGCAGAGAAAGTAGGGTGTTCCAGCACATATAGACAACAGAAAGGTATGAGAGCTCTTAACAGGATTAGGTGGGGGCTGTGTCTCCTTTATCCCTTCTCCTCCCAGTTTGATCAGTGCTAAGATATACATAATTTTTTGCTAAAGCCTACATAATTTTTCCTATGAGCCATAGGAGGTTAGAACCCAGATACCTAATATTGGATGTAGCCTCCATTTAGAAATATGCAGTGGTCATTAATGGTAAAACAAAATTGTATCCATACATTGCATCTCTTCTGGAAGGTGTTTTGCCGGATCGGGGCCCTGCTCTACTGTCCCTTTTGTATGATTTCTTGAATATTTTACTCTGGATATGGTAAGTTTCCCATAAATGAAGACCTTTGTGGAATAGATATAGCAAAAATGTTACTTTTATATAAAAAAAATATTTTAAAAAAATGCTTGTAAATATCTGTTCAGGTAAATATTCTTGAAATTAAGATGTGAAGGATGTGTAATAGACTTCACTGTTTTTTGTTTATCTTAACACATTGGACTAGAGTTAACTCCAAACTTTGACCTTCCAAAGATGCTCCTCTGACTTTCCTCTTCTGCCCCCAAGGTCTGTTGATGTGTTTTCTAAATATCCTACTGGCTTGGTCCTACTTAGAAGATGATATTTAATATAGATGCATCACATGTGAACAGTTCCAATGATGTTTGATCCAATATGAAAAAGTGCTGCACATTTGAGCATCATTTTTCCTTATACACACTAAGATCACAAATTTATCTGTACCACAAAAGGTGTAAAACATGTTTGTCTCCTTTAAACTTTTTTCCCCCTTCAAACATATTAAATCTCATTTGGTTGCATTTTCTGATGTAATTCATTTGGTCTGCCACACAACATGCAAAGTACCACTTCATATTTATTTCTTTGCCCAGAAATTAATAGTCACAGTGATTAAGTGAAAGTAATTTAAATTGAACTAGCATGTAATTACTTACCCTAACATGCTCGTGTATCACTTGAGAGTTCCATTTGATGGACACTGAAATCAATGAACAAAGTAACCCATTTAAGATAAGGATCAAGTCCCTGAGATCCAATGCAATGCTTACGCACTGCTTAGATGAAATAAAGGACAATGCAAACTAATTATCCATATTACAATGGGTGATTTTTAAAATAATAAATTGACTGAAAAGGCAAGGCCAGAATTCAATTTAAACATTTATCATGTTGTATGCTTTGCAGCAGTCAAGATGGAGCATGCTATGGTGCAATTTAGATATGGGGGGCCAACACCCTTGCACAGATCCCACAGAACTCTATAGAGCTTTGTTCCACCATCACCTCTTGTACACATTCAGACAGTGCAATGAGCCATTACAGAGAATGGGAGGCCTGCATCTCACATTCAGGCCATCCTTTCTGAGTGATTAAAGTTATGCTCCAAAACATGAGTAACTACGCAGAGGTGTCATGTTGGATAGGGATAAGGAAGTCCTATACAGATGCCACTTTTTAAGGAATGGCCTGTTGCACTATTTGCACACTGTGAATTGCTTTTACACATCTGCCAGGCAAGGGTGGGGTAGGAAGGATCAGTGCTTTATGGAAGAAGTACTGTATCTATTTACTGAGATACTGACCCACCCAGAAGTGGCTTCTTTAAAAGCAGGGACATGATACAGAATAAGGTGCTGACTGAACCATCTGCTTCCCATACACCCTGGGCGATATCTTGGGGGAAACAGCTGGTACCAACATAGCCTAAGGGGGGTGGAGAATCACCTTCAAACAGCCTTGCATTTTCTTCAAGGCTTGTTTAATTAAGTCCTTCAGCGCAGAGCCCTCTGCATTGCATGGTGTCTTCGACACTTGTCAGACAGTCAGATAAAGTCAGTCAATACAAAATGACAGACAGGAAACTGGCCTGTGCTTGGCGAGCAAAACAAAGTGCACTTAGGCTTAGCCAAACAAGCCCTTCCAGAGCTTTGAAAGGTTAGCGCAAATTTAAATGCCCTTTCCCCTTAGAGCTCTGGCACTTCAAGAAATGCAAGTCAAATGAATTTCTCCGGAATTGTTACAGGCACGCTTCCTGATTTGTTCGAAAGGCACCTGTGTTCCAAGCTTTTTCCCAGGAACTCGAAGTCAAATTATGGCACTAGGCCCCTAGCTTGTATTAAAGGATAAGCATCCACTGGGGGATGAAAATCCAACCATTCTCTCGAGTGCCTTGGTATATTAGCATAACTGAATTGCAACAGTGGAGCAGCAGTGAGATTGGCATCCCAGTATAAAGCACTTGCAATCAAGCATTTGCCTGTCATGTAGGCATAATATTGCTGAGTAATCTCCTGTTTTGTGTCTATTGTCTGTTGAGATGCCCCATCCTTAGAAATTCTGTGGTGCTCCAATATGTCATGTGAAAGATCTGCATAACAGCTGGATTTCTGGTCCTTTGGTTCAATGCTATTCAAGGCATCAGTACATAACTGCAGGCATAAGCTGCAAACATAATTGGTAACTATACCTGTACAAATGGAACCAGCTAAAAATGGAGGTGGATATAGACTGCAAGGAGTGATGCTGCCCTCTATAGCAGTGTTTCCCAACCACTGTTCCGCGGCACACTAGTGTGCCGCGAGATGTTGCCTGGTGTGCCGCGAGATGTTGCCTGGAGGGAGGCGGGCGAGTCGGGCGGCGAGAGGTGGGGCGGCGGCGGCGAGGAGAGGCCGCCCAGCGCGGGGCTCTCGCCGTCTGCCTGCCTGGCTGCCTGCGAGCTCGGCGGGCAGCGCCTCCGTCTGCAGCGTCCGCCTCGCGGCTCTCATTCCCTGCCCCTGCCAAAGCTCACTCAGCCAAGCCGCGCTCTCCTTCCTGCCTCGCTTTGCTGCCTCCTCCCCCCCCCACCCCCAAAGCTTGGAGGTTCCCTGGCAAGGGGGAGGGGGAAAAATTGAAACTTACACTTTCGTGCGTCCCTCCCGGCGTGATGCTGCGCGCTGACGTCACGGGGCTGTAATGGTGGTATGCCTCGAGATTTTTTTCATCAAACAAGTGTGCCTTTGCCCAAAAAAGGTTGGGAAACACTGCTCTATAGATGCACCTTTTTCCATTCCCAAAAGCTTAACTGGCATTATTTGACACACAAGGCAGTGCATAGTCCTCAACTACACTCTGTAAGTATAGCAATTAATACTGGATAAATAATTCAGCATCCCAAGAACCTCAGTTTTATTTTTATAAATCCAAGTAGCTAGCCCTTAAGGTCTGAAATATAGCAGTGTGTGGATATTGCTTGATTATTTCACTCAGGGAAGGAAGCTTGAGCAACTTTTCCAATTTCAAACCTGCTTAAGCTCAGTTCAAATGCAGCTTCTGAATTTATGTATGATGACTACCAACCATTCCATTGCTTTCTGACCCTCAGCAGCATACATAGCACAGATTAATCCGTGGTGCACGTTAATTCAATAAATCACTATATTGTAGCTGTACTAGCACATTCCAGTTTTAGCCACAAAAGAAAATGTGTTCAACAATGAATACCTTAACTCCTGAAGATGCCGACTCCTCTTCAATGATGTCTAAATACATAAAACTGCTTGGATTCATCTATTGCTTCCCTCTGTTCCTGTAGTGCTCGACTGAATTTTTGTAATGTTCTATTCTCAGTGCAAAAAATTGCTGTTTTGAAGGGTGCAAAGCGACCCACCACCACAGCACATATGTCTTCAGCTAGTCTGCCATTCTTGCACCTGTTTGCTACCATTATTCCCTTGATATATTGCTGCATTGGTGTCATTTTTTTTACATTGTCCACGTTCTTCTTTTCAGCACCAAGCTGTGAATTGAGTCCACGTGCTAATGAATATTAAAAGGTTCTTTTAAAAAATCAACACCCATGCACTAATGTGCATAAATGGATGGTTTTAATAACAGCTGAAGAATTAAAAGACCCTAATGCACATGTAGGTGGGACGCGGGTGAAACTGTGGTCTAAACCACTGAGCCTAGGGCTTGCCAATCGGAAGGTCAGCGGTTTGAATCCCTGTGATGGGGTGAGCTCCCATTGCTCAGTCCCAGCTCCTACCAACCTAGCAGTTCAAAAGCACGTCAAAGTGCAAGTAGATAAATAGGTACCACTCCAGCAGGAAGGTAAACGGCGTTTCCCTGCACTGCTCTGGTTTGCCAAAAGTGGCTTAGTCGTGCTG
Organism: Podarcis bocagei; assembly: GCF_964188305.1. Lineage (NCBI taxonomy): Eukaryota > Metazoa > Chordata > Lepidosauria > Squamata > Lacertidae > Podarcis > Podarcis bocagei. Next base: position 75,482,595 of record NC_138126.1, read on the forward strand.
GCCACATGACCCGGAAGCTGTCTGCGGACAAACGTCGGCTCCCTCAGCAAGTAAAGCAAGATGAGCACCGCAACCCCAGAGTCGTTCACTACTGGACTTAACGGTCAGGGGTTCCTTTAATGCACATGTAAGAAAGTCCATTAAAAGGGCCTTTTAAAGTCCTGTTGCTGGGCACAAATGACTAGACTTCCAACTCGCAAGTGACACATTAGAGACTTTCAAGTGCCTCCCTAGCACCAAGCATGGGGGAGGAAGCAACTTTCTAGATACATAGACATTTCAGAAACCTCCCAGTTTGGTCCAGCACTTCTCTCACTGTTAAACTGCAAATTGGAACCTTCTTGGGGGCAGGCTGTGGCAGGTACTATTACTTTTTTTGCTTACGCTATAAAGTACCCTGAAGAGCTGGGGCAGTAGCTCAGGTTTACAGCATAGTACTTGCCCGGGAGTGTATGTGTGGTGTGTTACCTAAAGACAGGAGTCCCCATAATTCTATAGCCCCAGGTCTGTGCTGTTGCCACGTAGCCCTTTCTGCAAGATCCAGTGCTTGAGGCTCAGTCTCTGTGATAGCAGATGCCAGGTTAATTTGAGAGCTCTCGTTTGCACTTTAATGGGGCTGCACTTGACTGCTTGCCAAAGCAACGTCCTGAAGGTTTATTGCCATTGGCCCAGGAGGACTCACTCTTCATCCCGGGCATGAATGTGTCCATTAGTTAGCCATGAAACACAAGTCTAGAAATAGCATCGGGGGGAAAGCCCATGGGAAATTCAAGTGGCTGCAGTCACGGCGGTCGACAGAGTTATGAAAATGAAAAGTAACGACAAGGATTCCTCCTGACCATGACTTTAATTTAGAGTGTGTGAGGTGAACTCAAGGACAGACTTGCCAGTTGTCCTTGTGAGTTAGCTTGATCATACTTTAAGGAACTAGGAAGCCTGTGATACTAAAATATTGGGCAGTGAAACAATGGCAAGTGTCCCATTTCTTCTTATGCTAACACAAACAACTTCAAACAAGTAATATTTCCACTACTGAAATTACATGTGACAATAGGTCATAGTTTCAAAGCCCCAGGGTACGGTGCATTCCGTTAAACGTATGACCTCCATATTCACAAAGACAGTATGGGGAAATTGCCACAAATTAGTCTATAATCCCCCAAAGTATGGTACATTCTGATTACTTGCCTTCAGGATAATTTCCCTCTTCACCAGTTATTAGCCTCACGGATGACTGCTAAGATTTACCAGCCATTAAAAGATAGACATGATTTACAAGAGTTTTGAACAGAATCCAAAGCTAACACCCTCTTTTTATTTGGTAAGAGACACTACATATACCAGGGACTCCATCTTTCCATAACAGAAATGTGACTGAATCACATTATGGGGTGGCTACATAAATAATTTGTATGTTCTCAGCCTAAGCCTTGCCTAAATTCACAAATTAGGGGTTTCCATGGGTTAATCCATCTAGCAGGCAGGCAAAGCAGCCACCCAGCCGTAAATTTGGAACCTGGATTGCCCAGGATCTTCTCTGAGCCATCCCTTACTTTCCTTGTATCTGTTTTAGCCCCTCTTAGAACAAAATGTAAACATGGAGGCTTTAAACATGACTTCATTTTGCCTAGAATAGCTCTGCTTGTTCCTTCCCAGGAGAAAATGCATGCTGTCAGCATGTGGATGGATGCTACATTATAGCATGTAAGTAACTGGAACTAACTTTAGACGCCATGCCAAGTTTAAGGAAATAACTGGTTCTTATTTTTTATTTTGATGCAACATATTTGAATTTTACCTTCCCGCCGGAGCAGTACCTATTTATCTACTTGCACTTTGATGTGTTTTCGAACTGCTAGGTTGGCAGGAGCTGGGACAGAGCAATGGGAGCTCACCCCGTCGCGGGGATTCAAACCGCTGATCAGCAAGCCCGAGGCTCTGTGGTTTAACCCACAGCACCACACGCATGTCTGTGCGCTGCTCTGGTTCGCCAGAAGTGGCTTAGTCATGCTGGCCACATGACCTGGAAGCTGTAGGCCGTCTCCCTCAGCCAATAGAGCGAGATGAGCACCGCAACCCCAGAGTCGTCCATGACTGGACCAGGGGTCCCTTTACTTTTACCTATTTGAATTACCCACTTTATCTTATTGCTTCCTTTAATAAAGAAAACCCAGAAGAGCCCTGAAAGATCATGCTAAAGGCCCATCTAGTTGTTCTCATTGGCCAACCAAATGCTTAAGGGAAGCTTGCAAGTAGCATATGAGCACAACAGCGCTCTCCCCACTTGAGATTCCCAGTACTGGCATTCAGAGCTGCATACTGCCTCCAGCAAACCTTGAATCAGAACTCTGGAGTTGACGATTTTGCTAGTTCTGGTTTCTATTTCATCCACTTGCCTAACCAGTTGTCCATGCTCCAAGCATTTAGAAAGAGATAATAGGAAAGCACACATCAAGTTCTTGCCTGGTCAAACCAGAGGGTTTGCTAAAAATTCTCTTCTGCTTTCACTTTCTGCAGTTCTGAAGCACCTCCTGACAAGGGAGCAGCAAAGCAAAAAGGGAGGCAGAGAGGGAATGGGGGGGGGAGAGAAAGAGAAAGAGAATATACCCCTCGGAAGACTGGGGAACAGACTTTAGAGATTTTTCAAGCAGGCTAACAAAACATCCCCTGCAGGCCAAGCATCCTGAGATGCCTGTTGCTTAGTTTCCATTTGGCTACAGCAAGGAACAAAAGTTTATATGTGACATTTTGTACCTGACACTAAGAACAGATCTCCACAATACCAGGATGTTTGTTACAGAATAATCAGTAACTTTTTTTTTTGTGGGTCCCAGTTTTGACCTTATTAACAGAATCCTATAATACTTCTCAGATAAAATGTTAATGTGAGTACCAGTGTCCAGTTTAAATGAGATAAATGTCTCATTCACCTGCATTGATAGGATCCACTCTTTATCACGTCCCTTTTGCTTCATCCACATGTAACTATTGATCTAAAGTGTGTTCAGCATGTGCACTGGACTTTTACATAAGACCTATACAGTCTTATGTTTATGTACCGTAATTGGATTCTAAATGCAAACCCCCAAATTATTAATAATAATCAGGCTCACATCCCACCTTTTCTTCAAAGAGTTAATAATGACATAAACTAAAGTAACTCATTTTATTCTTACAACAATCCTGTCAGATGTTCTAAACTGGCAGATAATGATGTTCTGAGGCCGTATACCAGGCTTTGTGACTGAGGCTAACCATGGCACCCTATCCACTAGGCAACACAACCTGTCTATGATTCTTTCTCCCTCGGGAGGTCCCACTTCAGAGCTAGTGAAACTGCTGCTGTGAATTTGCCACACATGCTGCATAAAAGAGCCAATGGAATAATATTTATTAGCCATTATAATTCAAATGGCCCAATTTGTCACTGAATGCATTGTTATTAGCAATTCTGGCAAGGCAATGTAGATGGGAAAGGCTCACAAGATGCAATAGATCAGATTTCTTTGTTTTTAAATATTATGCCCTTGAGCCTGAATCAGAAGAGCAGGCGACAGGGGAGGGAGGAATAGGAAGGCTAGTGATAGATTACTTATCTAAGCAGAGGAGTTGGTTAGCTCTCCTCTAACAACCAGAAATCGCTCCCCAAAAGCCATATTTGATGAGAGGCAGAATTAGTTTGTCCCCCCCATTTCTACTACATAAAAATAGAAGACAGGGTCACAAACGGAATACAAAAGGACATTTGTAAATCAGAGTGAAGGAAGAAGAGGAAAAAATCCCCCAAGGATAACATTGTGATATTTTTAGTGCTTGCCTAGAATTTCCCTCATGAAGGAAAATGCACATTTAAAAATGAACACACTAAAATGTTGCATCCAATATCATTGCCCACCCTACTATGGAACAAAATGCACTGAGTGGGGTCCTTGAAGCATTGCCCAAGCTGTGCATGAACCTGAAGTGTGTTTCTGTGAGTAGTTCTTGCATGGCTAGGGCTAGGAAAACATTAAAATGCCCAGCTGCTTCTGTGGAGGCCAACTGTGTGGGTCTCCTAAGGAAACCAGCAAGGGATTGATTCCATGCTCAGGTAGACCCATGTCATTATCTCCCACTGACTTGGTTGGATCATTTAAATGCTACCTCAGCCATATGAGAAAAGTTAGGGCCATGTCAGTGCACGGGCAGGACTAGTGGACTAGCAGTTGTGCTCCCACTGGTGCAACTACACAACCCATCCAAATCGCAGCAACTACACCCCACCACACAGACACACACGACTACTGTACCTAGAATAATGTTTCAGTGTCAATATTCTGCACCCACTTTTGCAGTATCCATTTAAGGAAGCTATCCATAAACAGATGGATATGGATAGCCTAGGTTGTTGGTCTGGAAATGACTCCCCTGGGAAATACCTCTTCTGTGAAGTTCTACTAAAACCAACATGCTACTGTGATTTCAAACCAGCCAGAGATTTCAAAACACCCTTTAAGGTCAGAAATCCAGGAGGAGGAGGAGGAGGAGGAGGAGCAACAGCAGCAGCAACAACAACAGAAAGAGTCCAGGTGAATTAGACCAGAGGCCTACCTGACCCAACATACTACCACCCACAGTGGCCAGATAAATGCCCATACGAAGCCTGCAGTACTAGCTCTCTCCTGCAGTTGTTTCCCAGCAACGGGCATTCAGAGGCAAGCTACCTCCGATCCTGGAGACACTTCATAGCCATCGTGACTACTAGCCGCTGATAGCTTTATCAGTAGCAGACTCTGAGCTCTTAAATTTGAGTGGCACCCTGTGCAATGCTGGAATTTGGTGACCCCCCCATCACTCATGCTCCATTCTACAACATCGTTGTGGTGTCCCTGCAGTGTGGCACCCAGTGCTGCCACACCAGTCTCACAATCCTAAAACTGTATTCAGCTTTATCTTGCATTCATTGGTCTAATCCCCTTTTAAAGTCCTCTGGGATGCTGGCCACCTCCACATCTTCTGGTAATGAATTCCCTAGTTTTAAGTATCCACTGTGTGAAGTACTTTCTCTTGTCTGCCCCGAATCTCCTATCATTCAGCTTCTTTGGTTGCCCCTGGATTCTAATATTACAAAAGAAGGATAAATCCATATTTAAACACGCCACATGTATTCTTAACTAATGTGTTCTCTATTATTTGTGGGAAACAGTAGTGATACCCATCAGGGTCAATCTTGCTGACAGCTTTTAACTATATCTAGATGGGATCATAGGTGAACAAAATCTCCTTCCTGCCCTCAGGGAGTTACAGACATACCTCAGGTTACAGACGCTTCAGGTTGCATTTTTTCCAGGCTACGGATACACCGAAACCCGGAAGTATCGGAACAGGTTACTTCCGGGTTTTGGCGGTTGCGCATGCACAGAAGCACCGGATCGCAACCCATGTGTGCGCAGACGCAGCGCTGCGGGTTGTGGACGTGCTTCCCGCACAGATCATGTTCGCAACGCGAGCATCCACTGTATATTCTTTCCTTCTCAGTACGCTATGGGGTTTAGTCTTCAGTGTGAACTCAAAGAGCTATTGCTGAAACCCAAGTTCAATTTCAGTAACCATTAAGATATGGAGAAGTGTGTGCCTGTTCCATTCTCTTTCAGTGATAAGTTGTGCAAATAAGTATGCTGTGGAAGGCATTCCAACACAGAACTGTGAGAGAGGCTCTAGATGTGAATTTCTTTTGAAGATCAAAACTTGAAGATCCTTGAGACATTTGTTATTAGCCCCTTGGTCACTGAAGCCACTGAAACCAAACCTATATTGCGATTGGTAGGACTGTATGGAATATAAATCAGCCTCCACAATTTTCCTTTGTCATTGATGTATGTGACTCAACCTGCCCTTCAGGAGTACAGTTGTTTCCTATGCATCTTTCTTTTTAAGGGCATTGATGACGGTTTCCTTAAGTCATTCTAGAAGCTTTCTCTGGGTCCTCTGATGTGGTTCGAAAGGCTCAGACAGCCTGGGTTTAAATACAACAACAACAACAATAATTAATAATAATATCAAAACATTTATGTACTGCTCAGTTAGAATTAAAACTGTACATTGCATACAGTAAAAGAATAAGGAAACAACCCCTAGCAATTGTGTTACTTCAGGGGTATTTCATAAATGACAAGAAAGTGATTGGGGCATTTTGCTTCTCCATCCATACTTCAGTAGAATTTCAGAATTCTACTGCCAAACACTAGCCTTCCACCTCTGCAAAGAAAGCAAACTGTAACTTCTTTCAACCATCACAACATCCCTCATATTTTCACTCTTTTAATAGTAGACATCAGACAGGATATTCAGATATAGTTGAGGAAACAAATTACATTCATTCATTCATTTATATTTCTTGCTTTTCCATCCACTTTTTGCTCCAAGGAACTCAAAGTGATGTCCATGGTTCTCCCACTGCACAGTTTATCCCCACAACAACCCTGTGAGGTAAATTAGGCTGTGAAGCAGTCACTGAACCAAAACCACCCAGTAAGTGGAGCCTTGAACCCTGGTCTAACAGGTCCTAGTCCAACAATCTTAACCACTACACCAGGCTAGCTCCCTTATACCACACTGGCATCTGTGTCTTTCTCAGAGGTCACAGTGGTCAGCTTGCATTCCACAGCATCTCTTCCCCTTAAAAATATCTCAGGGGGTTTCTCCAGCCAAACAGACTTTGCATTGCTCTAATAGATGGTGGTATAGAGTGGAGGTGGAGCACAAGAGAGTGCAGATTTGGAACTTCTTTCAGTGCGAGAGCCAGAGTGCCAGGATAACTGACATCTTCCTTGCTCTGGAAAGTCGAGTAAGGCTTTCAAGTTTATTTGTGACGCATTAGCATAATGGAAGTCAAAGAATGAGGAAAACAATGAAGCAGAGGCTGAACACATCTTTCCTTTCCTTTGACGTTTGAGCAGTTTAAATAGTAAAACATAAAACAATATTTGCAGGAATTTTTTGCAATTCCAGTTGAAGCTAAAGTAATTTTTTTTGCAATTCCAGCTGAAGCTAAAGCTTGCATATCTGTTTGTCTAAAGGAATATTGGCAAGAACAGGGTGCAGTTTGTTTACTAGGCAGGAAATGCACTTGAAATGTGCCTCCTAGGAAGTAAGTAAAGAGGTTTTCAGTGCATAATGGACTACAAAGGATGGCTTCCATTGAGGCATTCCCTCAACGGGAACAACAGGTTACTGTATAAGCATCATCTTTCACTAAATGTTATTCTATAAGTTTCACCTTACCATTTTTCCAGACTTCTCACAGCAATCCATAGTCCTTTTGGCATCTCCCCTAATCCCTATCCCATATAATCACCAGCCTTAATTGCTAAGGCAGAGGTCTTTCATTCACTTATATTATCCAACTCTGAGAAGCTTAGCATATAAAACTTATTCCCTGCCCCAGATATTTCATGGCATCAACATTTCTAGACAAAACTGCCTTATGCTCACAAGATATCTGCACTCAGGCTTTCAGAAGCCCCCGGGGTTTTCAAATCAAGGAGACTCCCCACAATGAAATCATCTTAGAGTCAGTAAATAGCACACCGTGTAATGAGAAAATGTGAGAAGTGGCACTGGACACAAAACATAACTTCTGCTTGGCTGGAAAGGGAGCTGTTTATAATTCCTTCACAATCTGTGAGTTGAAATGAGGACAGAGTCCTTGGTGAAGGTATAGTGGATTTGCCCTTATTTTGCTGGTGGTGAGTGTGTGACCTGAAATGTGCTCCTCCGCATTTAAAAAACACACACCTAAAATGAAATTGTATGTCTTCTAATTTTACTCACCAACTCAGCCGGAAAATACTTATTTTACTCTCCAGCTCCCACAGTCCCACAGTCGTGTGTGTGTGTGTGTGTGTGTGTGTGTGTGTGTGTGTGTGTGTGTGCAGCTTACCAAATGGCTGGATCTTTTGCTTGTTTGACTGTTAAATTATATACTGCCATGAATATTTATTAATTTACTCTTATGGTCCAGCCTACATAAGGCATCGGGATCATGTAATATGAATGAAAAATGCCGTTCCACAACCTGAAAGCTCATAATACGAATGTGGCAGTGTGTCACTTGCTCTCAGCCCAGCAAAGGGGGGGGGGTGGAGGCAAGGGGAGGGGCTCAGGAAGGCTATACACCAGGCTTCCTCAACCTTGGCCCTCCAGATGTTTTCGGCCTACAACTCCCATGATCCCTAGCTAGCAGGACCAGTGGTCAGGGATGACACAATGAAGGGAAGCTTCACAGACACTTAACCTAGGAATTTCTGGCATAACTCAGCAACCTGCTCAAAAGTAGCCTTCCACGTCTTACAGGCTGCTCTAAATTGAGTGCCACCGAACTGCTCCGTTACCAGCCAATTATTCTCAGGTATAAGCACTTATCAGTAATAAGGCAGAAATCTGGGAAAGGGGGAGCAGAACTGTATCGGAAAACAGGGTGAAAGTAAGCTGCATGATGGCATAGCAGTGACCCAGTGTAGCAAGCAGCCCAAAAAGAGAGGCAGCACATGGTTATAGCAGGAATTCTGTAGCTTGAACCCTTGGCCTACCTGGTAGCAAGTCAGTATGTCAAGGTCCCAGTCCAGGGTCAATCCACATGTCCAAAGTCCAAAGCACAGTCCCACAGAGATCCTGGAGAATCCAAACTGAGGTCCCTCAACATGGGCAGTTGAGCAGACACAGCACCTCAGCTCTGCTGCCCTTGTGTACTCTGCATGCTGATTGCAGCATCTGGGCTTGATGAGGCAAATGAGCCTCACCTGTTCTGAGACTACTCCAGTTAAGGAATCACACACCTCCTCCCAGAGCTAGTGAACCCCACCTGGCCAGCTAGAGAGCTGGGCTGTGGGCCTTGACTGCCTCAGCCTCCTAGAGTGCCCCTCCAGCTACTCCCTATGCCTAGTTTGTGGAGACATATCCCTCTATGGCTCTGGTGATGGGTCCTGCTGCTCTGGTTCTTAGGCACTGAGCTGTATCTCCTCATCATCCTCTGCCACCCTGTGAGTACTTCCTGCACCAACCTCTCTTTCCCCACTCCGCAGCTTGCCCTGGTGTTTCCCAGTCCCAGCTACACCCCTCACCAGGATCCTCTTCCTCCTCCCTGTAGTCCTGCCAGTTCATAACACTGCTAAGTCAACAGAAGCCAATCCCCCTTGGGGAAGACCACTACGGCAGACATAATCCAGGCTGAGGAGGACCCCAAACCCACAAACATGACCATCATTTCAGTTAGTACATCCTTCATCAGAGGACTTAAATATCCAAAACTGCCCTGAAAGCTTTTGACTGAAGGGTGAGTTCTTTCTTTAAGAAAAAAACAGCAACAACCCTAACAGTGGAATTCAACATCATGCCAAGGTGATAATTCTGTCAATCACCCCTCTCCCCACCCCCACCCCCTGTTCATGGGTGTTCATGGGGGAATGCCCTAAACTTGAAGTCTAAACAACAAGAACTTCAGGGGACAATACAAATAGTCAGGAAATGGATCTCCAAGGTAGCATGTACAAAGAACAAAGGTAGTCAAAGCACAACAGACCAAAGATCATGCGTTCAAGAAATACTGCTGAAAATCTAGGTTGAAGATTGTTGTTACTGACATACCTGAGGGGTGAAATATCCATTCAATCAATCAGTCAGTCACTGTTTGTGTCCTTATCTCCTTCTACACCACAATAAAGGGTGATAAGGGGAGCTAGATTATCGCATAAAATGTTAGCTACAAAAACAGAAGAATGAATGCCTTCTGTTGCCATGAGCCTTTGTTTGTACATTAATCCCTACTCACTACTGGGAGGTTTATTTGACATCCTAATGGTTCCAAAGCAGGAAAAAAAAATACCCAAATATTGGGAGTTAGGCAGTGGGAGAAGAGATCTTTTTAGGAAATAACAGAGTCATTTCCATAAGTTCTTTAACTTCATTCCTTCAGTCTGGGGAAAATTAGTCTGGCCGGGGGTTTTCTTCTTCAGGAAGCTGGTATAATTCTAAGACACAGATGGCTGATGATCTAAATGTGTAATAACATCTTTGAAGTCATCCTAAGGCAAAAAAGCACTTGTGACAAGCATTAGTTGCTGAAACAAATTCCACTTAATTAAGACACGAAGGCTGCAGCAAAAGACATCCTGGCTTGTCTACCAAATTAACTGTTACAAATGTTGCTGAGGGTTGTGCTTTGCAACAGCTCTTAATGGTAAAGGACAGGAAGCCTTTGAGGAATTTCTTAAGTACCCAGTGTATCCTTCCTAACTTTGTTGACTTTCATTATGTATATCCAAGTTTGTAGATGGAAGTCAATATTGCTATTGTTGCAGCAGACGTCTGGAGGGTCTACTTGTAATCAGAACAGGCAGCAGAGATCCAAAGCAGCTATATCCACATTCCTTTTCTTTCAACACAACGGAACAGGTTAAGTAGGCTGGTGAACACCTTTGGTTTTAGCCAGGGCTTTTTTTCCAACCAGAACTCTAAGAGTTCCAGCGTCTCTCAGGCAGGTGCCACCGCCATTCTAAGAGGTGCTCATGGTAAGTTCCAGCACCTCTTTTTCTAGAAAAATAGTACTGGTTTTAGCTAATATTGTTTTGCTCCTCAGATTGTTTGCTCCTCAGTTTCTGAGGTGCACAGCCCAACCTGCAAATTATTTGACCACAAAATGAGGGACTTGATGCCCTCCAAGTGCTCTTGAAGCCCAACTCTCATCAGCACCAGCGAAAATGGCCAAAGGGGATGGTCAGAGATGATCTAAAAATATTTTTTCCTAATTTTTCCTATATTTGTTCCTTTTCACACCGAGAGAAAGGTCCCAAAGCATTTTACAGTGTAAAAGGCATTAAAATCGTACATAAAACAAGATGGTGGAAGCTGTAGCTCCAAAACACTGGGAGAGTGAAAGGTTCCTTATCCCTGCACCAGGTACTTGAATGCAGGTGACTTTGGTTTCACTATAGTCAAGTGGCACAACTCAGTACAGAGTTAGGCATCCTTGAGCCCACAGAAATTAGTGTGCTGGACTGCAGCCAAAAGGTTTTATTTCGCTCCTGCTACCTAATGCCTTATTCTCAAGAATAATAGTATGTTTCATCTTAGCATTTCCTCTAATTCTGTTTGGTCTGCTTTGTTTGAGAGATGCCTAAATAAGTCTCTTTGCTTAAACTGCCAAAGTGGAAAGCACTATGTGTCTGGATTTGGGCCACTTGAATCAAACTGGATGGATTCCAAAATTCCTAGTCACAACACAACACAGAATTAGGTGCTCAATAGGGCCTTTTGCCTCCAGTTATGCTGTCTTGCAATGTCTGCTCTTATGCATCTATTGTCAGTATTTAAAAAATGTATGTGCCTAATGTCTTAATTACAGCATTTTTTGGACCATGTAAATCATGCCTATAGTAGCCTCATTAACCCCAGCTCTGGTCATTTAGAGCTCCTCTTCCTCTGCGCTGCTTTCTCTAATATGCATACAAGCAAGCTTGAGGGAAACAGTCAAAGGACAGGCTGGTAGAAGCAGATGGTTCAGTATTCACTGTCTCCCATATGGTGGTAAAGCCATTCAAGAGGAAATAATGCATTGAGTCAATGTGTTCAGGCTGAAATGAATGATGTCAAAAAATATCGGTGTAAAGCATAGTCAATTTTCATTCTGGTCGTAGAGATCAGAGTTTGGTTTTACACACACACACACACACACACACACACACACACGTGCAAACTTTGCACACTGCCCCTGCCCCAAATGTCCTTGGCCCACTTTGAGTAGGAAGGTCCAAAGGTGGATTCTACCTTCCACGTGATAAGGAATCCTGATATATAATGGAGGTTGTGGGAAGGCTTCTAAGTGCATTCAGCTATGAACTTGTGCATATACGTTGCTCTCATTGCATAATTAAGGGATCAGATGGATCCTGGAATAAGTATCATGATACTCCTGGAAGGCAGGTTGAAGATAATGACTGGGAGATATTAGCTATTGCATACTTATCCTTAAAAAAAGAAAAGTTCAGATAGGACAATAAGAAACTCAGGGGTCAATACTCTGTGTTGCCAGTCGAAAGTAGAAGGGTTAGAGGAAACCGTTACCAGATTCTGTAGTGAGTCACTGCCAACCACTTGAGAAGTAGGTCTTACTCAGGAATCAGAATTGCTGGCAGGATCTGTCAGGGAACTGCCATCGGAGCATCAGGCGGTGGAGGGTCTCAGGGAGGAAGAAAGAGACTCAACAGCTGAGGCAGGAACCAGCAGGGGGAGGAGTGGATCTCTGAGGGAATGCGAGCAGGAGGGAGGGCTCAGAGACGCTTCCAGCGAGAACAGTGGGGAGGTATCTGAGTCTCCCATAGGGAGACCCACACCTCGCCGGAAACTGTCACGCCGTGAGTCCAGGAGACGCGTTTCCGTTAAGGAGCTTCTTTGCTGGAAACGCTTCCGCAGACAGCCACTGTCAGACTCTACGAGTGACTAAGAGCAGACATGTTTGTGGAGCTCTGTCACACACAGAGGTTTGTGGAGTCGCACAAACTCTGAGGGAGCACGATTTTACGCACAAGCAGCTAATCATCCCATTACAGCAGTCTGACAGTCTCTGTACGCTGCCTGTGCAGGAGAAAGCATCATGAGCGAACCAGCAGGAACCGGAGGAGCAGGAGTTGGCGCTGGTCCAAGCTTGGAAGAAAGGTACCGAGCGTTGGAAGTCCAACTTGCGCTGCAGACGGCGAGGCTTGAGGAGAGAAGGGCTCAGGATGCAGACAAGAAGGGGAGAGCCACTCAGTTCCCCAGAAAGGTACCAGGATTGGTGCAGAAGTTTGGGGGGGACCCCAAGGATTACCATGCCTTTAGGACAGAGATGCAATATGCCATTAATGTGCAGTTCGATGAGTTCCCTGATGAGGAATCGCGAGTTGCTTTCGTAATTGGGCATCTTGAGAAAGGGGCGCGGGACTGGGTTCGACCCCTAATGGCAACGCACAATGACGTCCTAAAGGACACGATGAAGTTCTTTAGAGCAATGGATATCATGTTTTCCAGCGATATTGAGGAAGGGGTGGTGCGCAGACAGCTAATGGCTTGCAAGCAGGGAAGCCGATCTGTCCGTGAGTACTGGACTGAGTTTACCATGCTGATTCACAGACTGGGTTGGGATTTATCGGCGGCACCTATTCAGATGCTATTTGAAGAAGGTCTTTCTTCGGCTGTGAAAGACGAGCTGTCCCGGAGCCCCAGGGCGGTGTCTATGGATCAGCTGACCAAATCTGCGCTGACCATAGGAGCGCGTCAGGAGGCAAGAGCCTTGGAGAGGCGGGAAGGGAGAGGGGAACGTTGGAAGGAGTTCCGCATTCCAGACATTCCTGAGCCAGCTTTCCCGCCGGCAGAGCCGATGGAAATCGGAACAGCGCGCGCGCGCGCATTTTCAAAACCCAGTGAGGGGGTTAAGAAGGAGGGAAAAGGCGCCCGGAAATGCTATCTCTGCCAACAGCCAGGCCACTTTGCCAGAGTCTGCCCCCAGAGGAAGGAATGGCAAGGGATGGTGGGAGCTGTTGAGGGAGGAGAGCAGGGAGAAACGGAGCAGGTAAAAGCCAACGCCTGGTTGCCACAGTCGGGGCACTGCAGCCAGGCCAAAGAGCAGTGAAAGTGCCCGTGCCAGAAGCTCCTCAACCTGCTCTAGTTATTGATGTGTCGCTAGAGCTGCAAAATGGACACCCCCTAAAAATAAAGGCGCTGTTGGACTCAGGCAGCTCCTGCAATTTTATGAGCAAGGAGTTTGCTGCTGAACACCAGATACAGACGATCCCTTTAAGCAACCCCCTGCAGGTGACCACGATCGATGGCAGGGAGTTGTTGGGAGGAGGAGTCAGCTTGCAGACCGTCCCAATGATAATGAGGGTGGCAAGGCACACAGAACTGATAGCGTTTAATGTGGCCACCTTGGGAGGCGCTCCCATTATTTTGGGAATGAGCTGGCTAGCGCTACATGATCCGCTGGTGGGCTGGCATCAAAGAGTGGTTTCCTTTGGTTCAGCACATTGCTTAGAACACTGCAAAGGGGAAAAGGGTTCAGCAGGGGCCCAAGCCACCCTAGCAGGGACAGAAGTAATGGAGATGGTGAAGGTACCACCACAGTATGCAGATCTCAGTGACGTGTTCAGCGAGAAGGAAGCTGATCAACTACCCCCTCATAGGCCCTTTGATTGCCAGATCAATCTACTCCCTGGAGCACAGCTTCCTGTGGGCAAGTTGTATGCCATGTCAGACAGAGAAATGCAGGAGTTGCGAGAATTTATTGACAAGAACCTGAAGAGGGGCTTCATCAGAGAGTCCAAAGCAGCGGGGGGTAGCCCAGTGTTTTTTGTGGATAAAAAGCACACGGACAAGCCGAGACTTGTATGTGATTTTAGGAGGTTAAATGCAGTGACTGAACCAGTGACTTTCCCTATGCCCAGGATTGATGATATTTTGACCAGGGTGAGGAAGGGAAAGATTTTTACAAAGCTGGATCTAAGGGGGGCGTACAACCTGATACGTATAAGGAAAGGGGATGAATGGAAAACCACCATGTTTACCCCTTTGGGGGCATTTGAATATCTCGTTATGCCTTTTGGATTACAAGCAGGCTCAGCGTGCTTTCAATCTTTTATGAACCACGTACTGGGTCCTTTGCTCTACAAGAATTGCGTTGCCTTCCTAGATGATGTGTTGGTGTATTCGGAGAATGAGGAGCAACATGTGAGAGACGTCAGAGAAGTGTTGAGCAGGCTGCAAGCCAACAGGCTGTGGGTGAAACTGGAGAAGTGTCAGTTTCATACCAAGGAGGTGGAATTCCTGGGGTACCGCCTGTCAGACAAGGGATTGGCCATGGATCCCGGTAAGGTGCAGGCAGTGCTGGACTGGAAAACACCCAAAACCAAGAAGGATGTGCAGAGGTTCCTAGGGTTTGGAAACTTTTATCGTAAGTTCATCCGAAACTTCGCCCACCTGACGGCGCCCATTACGGACTGTCTCAGCAGTAAAAAGAAGTTTGTATGGACGGCGGAGGCGGAGCGAGCGTTTGAGGAACTGAAGAGGGCCTTCGCCTCGGAAGAACAACTTCTGCATGTGGACTTACAAAAGAAGCTGAGGGTCGAAACAGACGCATCTGACAGAGCCATAGGGGCGGTGCTTCTTCTGCAGTCGGGGAAGGAGGAGTCAGAGTGGCGACCGTGTGCCTTCTTTTCGCGAAAGCTGAACAAATCCGAGAGGAACTACACGGTGTACGACCGGGAACTTCTTGCTATTCATGAGGCTTTCCGGAAATGGAGGCACCTGCTAATTGGTGCACAACATAAGGTGCAAGTGTGCACGGACCATAAGAATCTAGAGTATTGGAGAACTGCGCGAGTGCTCAACCAACGGCAGTTGAGATGGGCCCAGGAGTTCTCCAAATTTAACTTTGAGATTTGTTACGTGCCAGGCCCAGAGAACGTTAGGGCGGACGCTCTCTCACGCAAACCTGAATATTTGGAGGGGGAGGGAGCACCCGAAGAGACCCATGTCATTCCAGAGGACCGCTGGGTGTGTGGGGCGGCATTGGTGGGGTAAAGGGAGTTGGTAGAGGGCACGGTGCATGATGAATACGCCCAGGACAAACTCAGGGGTCTCAGGAGGGAGGGAGACAAACCCGGGGGTTTTGAGGAGAGAAACGGGGCATTGTACTACAAGGGAGCGTTATATATACCCGAAGGGGAATTGAGGGAGAAGGTACTCAAGCAACTGCACGATAGCCCCACAGCAGGGCATTTTGGGCAACACAAAACCATGTGGCTGGTTACCAGGGAATTTTGGTGGCCCAAGGTCAGGGAAGATGTGCGGGAGTATGTGAGAGGGTGTGAACAATGCCAACGAGCCAAGGGGGAGAGGCGGGCACCGGCAGGTTTATTAGAACCACTACCCACACCTGAAAGACCGTGGGAAGCAGTGGCCATAGATTTTATGACTGATCTGCCAAGGTCTAGAGGGAAAACAGCCATCATGGTTGTGGTAGACCTGTTAACTAAAATGGCCCACTTTATAGCCTGCTCACATGCGGTCACAGCAGAAGAAACAGCCAAATTGTTTGTAGAAAATGTGTTTAGGTTGCATGGCGCCCCCTTGAGGGTGGTTTCAGACCGAGGGAAACAATTTACTTCCAGGTTCTGGAGGAAGCTCATGAGCTTACTGCATGTTGAGGTTAATTTCTCAACGGCCCGTCATCCAGAAACCAACGGGCAGGCGGAAAGAGCTAATGGTGTCCTCCAGCAATATTTGAGGTGTTATGTGAATGACAGAGAGAATGATTGGGTGGAGAAGCTGGCGTTGGCAGAATTTGCCTACAACAATGCAGAGAACGTGTCCACGGGGATGAGCCCCTTTTTGGCTAATCACGGGTGCCATCCCAGAGCCTTCCCAGGGGGGGAAGGGGAGAACTGGAGCGTTCCAGCTGCAGAACAGTTCGTTGAAGAAATGGAAGTGATCCATCGCCAGCTCCAACTCAACTTAAACAGGGCTAAGGAGGAATATAAGAGGCAGGCAGACAAAAACAGAAGGGAAGGTGAAAGCATCAGGGTGGGGGACCAGGTGTGGCTGTCAACCCAAGGGTTGCCATTCAAAGGGGGTTGTAAGAAGTTAAGACCCAAAAGGCTGGGACCATTTGAAGTCATGCAGCAGGTCAACCCAGTGGCTTTCAGACTCCGGTTACCGAACCACATGAAGCTGCACCCAGTTTTCCACAGGTCATTGCTGTCACCGTATAAAGGGGACAGTGAAGGGAGGGTCACTAGGGGACCAGCAATGGAGGAGAAGGAACACAGCTACCATGTAGCGGAGATCCTCGATTCCAGGTGGAAGGGAGATCAAGTTGAGTATTTGGTAATGTGGGAAGGGGAACCGGAGTCGGAAAACACCTGGGTTAGGGCAGAGGATGTCAATGACGAATTTTTAATAGAAACTTTTCATCAGAGGTTCCCACGCAAACCTCAGCCTGTAGCAAGGTTCCGAAGGAAATACTTTGCCACCACCGACGAGGAAGAGGAGTTGGAGGGGTTCACAGATTCCGAAGAGGAGGAGGATTCAGCGAGCCAGGACGGCGATCGATGGAGGGAATTGTTCGAGACGTCTGAAGATGAAGAAGATTCTTTTCGGGGTTTTAACCCTTCACCTCCCAGGGAAGAGGAAATGGGAGGGGGTGAGGGGGGCCCTGGAGGGGAGGTGGATGTCAGGGAACTGCCATCGGAGCATCAGGCGGTGGAGGGTCTCAGGGAGGAAGAAAGAGACTCAACAGCTGAGGCAGGAACCAGCAGGGGGAGGAGTGGATCTCTGAGGGAATGCGAGCAGGAGGGAGGGCTCAGAGACGCTTCCAGCGAGAACAGTGGGGAGGTATCTGAGTCTCCCATAGGGAGACCCACACCTCGCCGGAAACTGTCACGCCGTGAGTCCAGGAGACGCGTTTCCGTTAAGGAGCTTCTTTGCTGGAAACGCTTCCGCAGACAGCCACTGTCAGACTCTACGAGTGACTAAGAGCAGACATGTTTGTGGAGCTCTGTCACACACAGAGGTTTGTGGAGTCGCACAAACTCTGAGGGAGCACGATTTTACGCACAAGCAGCTAATCATCCCATTACAGGATCTATTCAATTCTCTAAGAAGTCACATTTCCTTATGTTTAGTAGCCCAAACCATACATGTTCCTACATTTCACATATAATTTAAATGAGTGGAAACATATCTCCTTATTCCCATAAGGAGACCCCACCTGGGTCAAGATAAATTTTGAAAAGGTGATACATTCAACCTTTTCCTTTTCTACCAGTCCAAGAAGTCAGACATTCATTCTTGTATTGTCTCTGCCATTTGTGACAATGACACTGGTGAACACGCAGAAGACATATCTGCCATTTCAAAAGTGATTCAGCCTTTTGCCAGCATTAGTCACAACTCAACTACTCAGATGAGATACTTTCTCATTCATTATTAATTTAAGCAATTTATTGCAATTAGCAGTAACTCTCATGAGTAACTGCATTAAAAGGGAAACTACTCATAATCTAATGGGGCAGCATATAGAACTAACTTCCTGGAGGAAAATTGAATGTCAATTCATATCCACCAGTTCTGGAGCCAACATTTCTGATGTTTCAGTGCTTTACCAACTGCACTGGCTCCCGGTGGAGTACAGGGTCAGGTTTAAGGCGCTGGTTTTGACCTTTAAAGCCCTATGCGGCCTAGGACCCACATACCTACAGGACCTCTCCTGGTATGCTCCGCGGAGGACCTTAAGGTCCACAAATGACAACATTTTGGAGGTCCCAGGTCACAAGGTGGTTAGTTTGGTCTCAACTAGGGCCAGGGCCTTTTCAGTACTGGTCCCAACTTGGTGGAATCCTCTGTCACAAGAGACTAGGGCCCTGAGGGACTTGACATCTTTCCGCAGGGCCTGCAAGACAGAGCTGTTCTGCCTGGCCTTTGGTTTGGGCTCAGTCTGACCCTTATGTTGCCCTCCCCTTATGGTCTTGATCTATCGGCTACTTTTAAAATGAGGATGAATTTTAAATTGCATTTTAACCTATATTTTAAATTGGTTTTTTCCCTATTATTTTTTTTACTGTGATTTTATTGGTGTTAGCCACCCTGAGCCCGGCTCTGGCTGGGGAGGGTGGGGTATAAATAAAATGCATTGTTATGTTTAAATTTATTATGGTCACATGCTTTGACTCAATCTGCTCTTGCAGTCACATTCCAACATTGCAGTTATCCTTTAGGAAAGATGACAACATTGAAGCCACTGAATCATCCTCCAGTTTATGCCCAGAAGTGGACCAGAGGAAGAAGTTTCTCCCTCCCACAAAGCCCCGCCCCAAGAAGCTAGCTGGCACAGTTGATTGGCTCCCTGAGTAAGGCATGAGCACAGCTGGGTGGCACATAGCTCAGCAAGCCACCACCACAACAGGCACAAAAAGGGTGACTCAATAAATGGGGACCCAGAACATATATGAAAAGTATATTTTGTCTGCATGACAACACACTGCATCCAGTCATCCAATAAAATACACTAAAAGGCTTGTTTGTTTGTTTTTACACCTTCACTGTGGCCAAGAGCTTGTATAGGTGATACAACAGCAGATGATATTACTGAATTGCCAACAGTGAAATTATGAACGTAAGGATGGGTTGGCAGCCTCCTAACCATTGGATAGCAGAGGTAATAGCAAATCTCCTGATGACGCCACTTTCCATCAACTGAACAAATCCCTGGATCATCCCTGACTGTGAACTATAGCACAATCACACTATCAGACTATTTTGAACATACTGTTAAGAAACCCAAAGTGCTCTGCAACTCTCATGTTTAGGAAGACAAAAAAATGTCATATTTGTTTAAATTAAAACCCTGGTTATTTTGCAGTCTACCAATTGCCCTAGGAGGGCAGACAGAATGAGTGCTTAATTGGCATTTAGAAAACCAACTGTACATGCTATGGCAATGCACCAAAACAGGTAGAAGATATGAGCCATGTGACAGCGAGTGGATTTTCCCCAACTCTCTGAAGGTTTGCTCCCATCCTGTGTACCATCCCTCTTGAATTTTGGTTTTAACAAATTAAATTTATTTCTTAAATTAATTCTGGAATGGGGTGTGCATACTCTGTGTCACTGTGTTTTATCAATATGTAAATGTACTCCAAATGTGCGCAAAATGTGCGCAAAATGTGCGCAAAATATGGTCTGAAGCTCAACATCAAAAAAACGAAGATCATGGCCACTGGGCCCATCACCTCCTGGCAAATAGAAGGGGAAGAAATGGAGGCAGTGAGAGATCTTACTTTCTTGGGCTCCATGATCAGTGCAGATGGTGACAGCAGTCACGAAATTAAAAGATGCCTGCTCCTTGGGAGAAAGGCGATGGCAAACCTAGACAACATCTTAAAAAGCAGAGACATCATCTTGCCAACAAAGGTCCGTATAGTAAAAGCCATGGGTTTCCCAGTAGTGATGTATGGAAGTGAGAGCTGGACCATAAAGAAGGCTGATCGCCGAAGAATTGATGCTTTTGAATTATGGTGCTGGAGGAGACTCTTGAGAGTCCCATGGACTGCAAGAAGATCAAACCTCTCCATTCTGAAGGAAATCAGCCCTGAGCGCTCACTGGAAGGACAGATCGTGAAGCTGAGGCTCCAATACTTTGGCCACCTCATGAGAAGAGAAGACTCCCTGGAAAAGACCCTGATGTTGGGAAAGATGGAGGGCACAAGGAGAAGGGGACGACAGAGAATGAGATGGTTGGATGGTGTTCTTGAAGCTACCAGCATGAGTTTGATCAAACTGCGGGAGGCAGTGGAGGACAGAAGTGCCTGGCGTGCTCTGGTCCATGGGGTCACGAAGAGTCGGACACGACTAAACGACTAAACAAAAAATGTACTCCTGTTTGTTGCAAAACACAACTCCCTAAATAGTCTTGATACAACTATAACAGATGCATCAAGATTCCTTTTTCTGGTGCTTTATCTGTGAACATGTGCATGTTGGTAATGCAGAGAGAGTTAGAGACATAAATGTGCATGCTTAAACTGTGTGTTTAAACTATGGAACTCACTCTTACAAGATATAGCGATGACCACCAACTTGAATGACTTTAAAGGAAGATCCATAAAGGATAATGTCAGGGAACTGCCATCAGTACTGGAGGGGGAGCGCAAAAGCCAGAGGGATTCCAGAGAGCGTCCAGGGATCGGGAGGAGCAGCCCATCTTCTGGGGAAGAGAATCAGCGTAGCACCAGTGGAGAAGGGGGGCAGGTGGGGGAAGTGGCGAGGCGGTCCCATGACTCCTTGCCTGGGACCAGCGGGGAGAGCAGGGGTCTTCCGTTGCCCACGCCCTCCCTGCGCAGAAGGCTTTCGCGCAGAGAGGCTAGGCGGAGACTAGGTGTCAAAGAACTTCTTTGCTGGAAGAAGTTTAAGAAACGCCCACTCACGGATTCTGCCAGCGATTGAGTCAGCCACGGGTGAGTGGCTGTCCGGACAGAAGAGGTTCACTTTGGCAGCCCAGCCAGGTGTTTGCACCCAGCCAGGGAGATAGGCACCTGCTTACGCACGAGCAACCCCTAAAACCATTACAGATAAGGATACCAGTAATCCACAGACCAATTTAATAGGGCCCATAAACAGCGTAAGAGGTAAGGAATGTAATAGATTGAAATAAGAACACAATATATTATTATAACAACAGTACATAGAAACACACGTGAAATAGGACAGGGACTGAGTGTGTGGGGTGATGTGCATGGGGATATTGGGGTGAGTCTTGCGTGGACACCCCTGTCTCTCATCCAGCAATGCAACATTTATGTGTTAGTCAGTTTGCCTGAAAACACCTTGAGTGTTGTACTGGGTATGAATTCAGATAATTATAAATGATTGATGGCTGAGATTTGGATATGGAACTCAGGTTTTGCGAATTTTAAAGCTCGCTATTGTACAGCAGAGAGGTTTCCCCCTTCTCCATACCTCTTATCTTTGTAGCCCAATCATATCTGGCTGGCATTTTCTCTCATGGTGTGAAACCTATTGAACGATAATGACACAGTATAAATAGAATATTTTCCTTTAAAATCACATCCAAAGATGGGGAGGGGAAGCTTTTGTTCAACAACACACATTGTGTCCAATATGTTACCTTCAGCTACATCCAGTGGAAGCTTATTTTTCTCTGCTTTTCACACGTCTGCCAAGACAAGTTTCTCTTGACACTGTTCTTCAGGAATCTTCATTGCCAGGCACTCAGGCAAATGTAATACATCAGCTCAAACACAACTACATCTGTGGGAGGCAGCACACCAGGAGCAGGAATGCATGCACCATTTATCCGCAGCTACTGTGAAGAAAAAACAGGAAGGGAGAAATACATTATTTTAGTTGATTTGTCAAGTGTGATCCCCCTCCAGCTTCTTTACCTTTCAGATCCTTTCTGGTGGGTCTGGACCAATCATAGGTTTACCCAAGCTCCCTGCCTGTGGAGCTCAGAAGGAAGAAAAGCGATTGCTTTGCAGGGAAAGGGGATCATTTGTTCTTTTCTTTGCTGTGGGAAAATAGGATGACTGAACTGCTGACCCTTTGATATTGGGACTGTGAGCAGAACTGGTTTTGTCATCTGACATTTGGGTGCCTGAACTTGGTTCATATGAAAGGTGACCGAGTGACAGCCAGCAACTGTAAAAGAAAATGTATTGTCAAAATGGTTGCCCAAAACTTATGAATAGTGGTCAAACAGTCAATAGAAACTGCCCCTGTCTATTTAATTCATAGGGCTGTTACACACAGTTAAACCTATTGATTTCAGTGGACTTGAGCGCATTTCACTGTGTTGGATCATGGAAACCTACTAAGGAGTAAATACAAATTGTCACTCCAGAGTTTTGTTTGCATGCAAAGGTTCAGTGCCCAGAATCTCCAGGTAGGGCTGGGTAATATCCCTGTCTGAATCTCTCTGGCCTCTCCAGACATCCTTTTTTATTGCACATTTATGGTGATTTGTGCTCACGATGCCATCGGGGCAATTATACACAGTTCTGCTTTCATTACTATTTGCAAATGTTTTGGGATGGTTATGGCTATGGTTTTTGTCCCTCCTGGGCAGCAATAATGTGGCAGCACTGGGGAAACATCACATAACTACAATAAAACAGAATAAATCTACCACTAGTGAACTATTATTGTGTCAAGTACATGTTGCAGAAAAAAGTACATGTTTCAGTAAAAAGCAGTCTGAGGGCAGCAGGAGAGCAGGATAGAGAGCCACTCAGTTCTGGTGATGGTGAGCTGCATACTAGGCAATTTCCACTATTTCTAGTGTGGGCAATTCTAGTTAATACTTTGTCATTTGATACTTTGTCAAGACTATTGTTCCTGGGTAGGACTTTGTATACTTGTGTATAAAGCATCCTTCCTCAACCTGGTGCCTTCCTGATGTTTTGGACTACAACTCCAGTCATCCCTTGCCTTTGGCCATGCTTGCTGTGGTTGTAGCGAGTTGTAGTTGAGGAAGTCTGATCTAAGGAGCCAGGGATACATTGTTCTAAAACTGTGCCCCTCCAGCTATTGCTGGACTACAACTCTCAACATGTTTGACCATACTAGCTGGGGCTGATAGAAGTCTGTACGCTACAACTTCTGGAGAGCCACAGGTTTCCCATCCCCTGTTTTTAACGCCTGCTGGATTTTATGGAAGCATATTGGTTTATCGATCCCTTCTGCTTTATGTTATTGCTGTCACATTTTGTAGCGTGGCATGTCATTTCAACCTTCCAACAGTTTGCCTTCATCCCCAAAGACTCACTCCTCCATTGTCTCCCAAGACAGATGGATGCCAAAAGGTAATTAAGCGATACATAAATATCTAAAAAAATTCAAGGAAGAATGAAGGACATCTTCATAAAGCACATCATCTCAAGCTTTGTTTTGAATGAGTGAGTGGATAAACTAAGAGAAGGCACAACTTACTCAAATCTGCTTAATACATAGATTATGTCAGATCATATCTTCCAAAATGAATCATATCAGGTCATATCTCTCATATATATTAGCCCATCTAACAGATGACTGCGACAAGATGTACTGTAACTATATATACACCAAGAATGCATTTTTATAATTATGTTGTCCAGATGATTGACTCAGCACTCCTTGTGAAGAGGAATTGATTGTTAATCCACTCTGAAAATTGTAGCTCTGTGGGGGGCGGGGCAGGGATCTCCTAAAAACTCTCAGTGCCCTTAACAAATTACAGCTCCTGGAATTCTTTAGGGGAAGCCATGACTGTTTAAACTGGTATCTATGGTGTGAATGTGGTCATAGAAACACAGCTCAGATACATTCCAGCATGGTCCACCCACTGGTATAGGCCACAAACAACAGAACAGCAATGAATACTATAAGTAAAAAAATGGGGATGTGTGGAAGCTAATGTAACAAATGTGTACACTGAAAAAATCTGAATGGTCTACTTGTGATATACAGTTCTGATCTGGAAGCACTCCTATTTACCTAGAAGTAAATCCCATGGAACTCAATGGAGTTTATATCTGAGTAGACCTGTATAGCATTACACTATAAATAACTACCATTCTACTGCAAGTGCTTCCAGTATTCATTCGTTATTAAGTGTCAGAAGGTGATAAATACAAATGAAAACAACCACACTGCTGCAAATTCACCTGTGATATAACTCTATATGTGTTTATTTTTCACTTCTACAATACTGCTTCACCCCCTTTCCCACCCCCAAGGCTAAGCATTAGGCTGGTCCATGTCTTGATGGATTCAGTAACCAGAATTCCATTTTTGAATCAGTCAGGTGTTACACAAAAAAGGTGTCCCCATGAGTACAATGAGATTGAAAACCTTGACCTTTGGTTCCACTTTAGTAGAGCAAGTCACACTACATTGACTTGATGTATGAGCACAGATGAAGGAGTTAGGAAAAATAAGGAAATTTTAGTAGATATAAATAGGATTTACAACACTCTCATCTTTAGCAACCCGGATTTCTTTAGCTCATTGGTAATCCAGATAAATAAGGTGTTTAGATTAATCCAAAAATGTTCTTTTCTTTTACCTTGCTTAATTTATCATCGTGCTCTCTACTCCTCCTCGGAAAAGGAGGCTTTTAAATGAAGTCATTGGAATCTATGGATTAAACCATTAAGCAGTTACCACTGTGAAGAACATACGGGGGGGGGGGAGCCTCCACAGCTGTACTTTAGAAGCCAAATTCAAGCAGTATTTTTTAATAGATGCACAGAACACACTATTTGTAGAGCATTAAAAACCAAAATAGATGATTAAACAGCATTTTTGCATCTAGCACATGCATATCACTATAGATCACTGACTATAAATTAATTATTCAGAGGAAAATTTAACCATTCAGAGTAACAGAATATGGTCTAATTGGTATGTAAATCCCTTAACAGCTTGGCACCAGCTTACCTATGGTATCTCCTTACCCCACGTGTTCGCATTGAACCACTTCGATTGGCAGAATTGACACTACTTCAGGTGCCACATCATACCCATTCTGCATTTGTAAGTACACTTTGGAACTCCCTGCCTCTGGATATTAACCAAGCACCTTCACTGTACTCTTTTTCAGTGCCTGCTAAAAACATTTCTGTTCCAACAAGCCTCACCAGATCCTTAGGAAGTTGAGGTAATCTTAATCTGTTTTAGCATTTTAACTTTTGCTTGCTTTAAACTATGGTTGTAATTTTAAAATAGATTTTATTGTTTTATCTTCTTGTAAACCGCTTTGAGGTTTGTTTTGTTTTTACAATCAAGCAGTGTATACATTTTATGAAAAGAATAAATAAATCTTTGGGCACCTTGGTCCAAATGTGTATTCACACAAAATAATCAACTGTAAAGGAGATCAGCATTGCAGGTTCCCTTTCTCAGGCCTACTGATATGGCAGCAATGAATCACTACCAAAACAACTATTACTATTTTTATTTTTAATTTAAGACCCCTCTTTCAATAGAATCCTTTTATGTTAGTGGCCTTGAATGCCCCTTGAGGAAACCTCAGCTTTGGTGCCAATTTTTCCATCTGTTGTCTGGGTAAGAAACATTCAGCAGGAAATTTGTGCTGCAATTTGATTTCTGCCTGTGACCCACTCCTTTTTCAAGATCCTACCTATAAAATGCTGCAAATTCCCTTTCCAAATGCCATTTGTAACCTGCTACATACTGACTTGGGAACTCAAAGGTCTACGTGGGAAATAATAAGCACTAGCATAAACAAATAGTTATTACAACTCAGCCCAGAACAAGCTTAAACAAATTATTTTTCAGCACTGCAATTCACTCTCAGGTTGATGATTGCAATGTAAAGAAATTCAAGGAAATTTTCTATCTCTTCAGCTCTTTAGAGTCAAAGCTAACATGCAATTCCTCTCATGGAGGTATGATTTCATCCAGGGCCACCAGCAGGAGTTTACCTTTGGAGCTGTGTGACCAAATTTCAAGTCCCTTAAGTCTTGAATACCTCTTGAGCCTGAACTGGACTTGGATCTGGCTGACCCTTAATGCATTGTGATGTGTCCAGTTATTCCCCACCCATGTCATATCCAGCAGAGCTAAAGAATTGGTCTACAGAGAGCCTAGGGATGAGGAAGAACTTCAGTTCTGGTAACATTTAAAGGCAAACTGAGTCCACACTTTCTGAAACAACATGGGAAGCAAAATGCAGATAGCATTCAAGATTCAACTTCTCTGAATTTTGCAATGCAGATCCCCAGTCAAGTAATGGGAACAAAAAGGCATGTACAAGGATAAAATGTGCCTTGAAATACATATATAGGTGAAAATAACACACACACACAAAATTATATTCAGTGAAACTGTTTTGTGAAACTGTGCATGTTAGACAAAATTTCACACTAAAATTCTGATGAAGTTTCATGAGACCTTTTTTTAAAAAAAGAAATCCCTAAACTGATGTGAAAATGTGGAGAAAATTGGAAAAATGAAAAACTGAGAGAAATGGCGGCTCATCATAGACTACCCATTTCAGTACAGTTAGTATTTGCAAAAGGCTTCTGCACATGGCTTTAGGATACCAGCAGCTGGTGCATGTATTGTACTTGGTATGGAGGACATGTGGGATGCAGGTGACGCTGTGGGTTAAACTACAAAGCCTAGGACTTGCCGATCAGAAGGTCGGCGGTTCGAATCCCCGTGTTGGGGTGAGCTCCCGTTGCTCGGTCCCAGCTCCTGCCAACCTAACAGTTCGAAAGCACATCAAAGTGCAAGTAGATAAATAGGTACTGCTCCAGCAGGAAGGTAAACGGCGTTTCTGTGAGCTGCTCTGGTTCACCAGAAGTGGCTTAGTCATGCTGGCCACATGACCCAGAAGCTGTACGCTGGCTCCCTCGGCCAATAAAGTGAGATGAGCACCGCAACCCCAGAGTCGGTCACGACTGGACCTAATAGTCAGGGGTCCCTTTACTTTACCTTACTATGGAGGACATATCAACAAGAAAAGATTGACAAGGAATGGGGGGCAGGCAGAAATGCAGGCCCTTTGGAAAATCCTCTTTAGTGTTTGTGCTAAAAAACAGGCCTGGGTTAGTCTCCATTTTTGCACCATTGTACAGCCTATGAGAGCTGCCTGATTAACTAGGATCACCCAGGGCCAGAGGAGGGAGTGAATGCAAAGCAGCAGCAGAAACAAATGCTATGGATTGTTACAGAGAGCAGGAAAAAAGAGGCAAAGGTGGGGTCAGGGTTCAGAAAATGCACCCCAACTTCTCCTTTCATTTCAAAAGCTACATGAAGTATCTGCATTAGCCCACAGAGATTATATTTTCTAAGCAATAATAAAAGTAACAAGCAAAAGCAAGGGGGAAATAGCAAGAGTTCTACCCTGCCTCAACGCTGTATGATGCTCATAAAAATCATTATCTGCATGAATGCTGATGGCAGTTAAATTGCATTTGCTGCTTAATTTATATATTGTTTTCCAATGCAAAGTTAAGTAATAGCTGATGAGGGGGTTTTTTATATAAAGCAATGCAATAACAACTTAGTTCTTTCTAAACAACAATTTTGTAGTGTTTTTACCAAAAGCATTTTTGGGGGTGGGACTGCATAGCATCTGACCCTTGGTGGTGGTGAGACAAGTAGGTGTGCATATACATACAATACCAAGCAGTGCTGGCTAGGGTGTGTGGAGTCAGTAGGATTATATAAGTCTCTTCTGCCTCTAGACACATCTCTTTCTCTGCCATCTCAGCACCGGTTTCATCTGGTTTCTGTCAACCAGATTTGCACAGGAATGGGTTTCTTTCACCTGTTCTACACTCTTTACCTCTGGTAAAGACTGGGCGAGAAGTGCTGGTGGGAATAGGATAAACAGGCCCACTGGCCTGGTCACTGCCGCAGGTTGATGAGGGAAAATAACAGAAACAAGTGCACTAAATGAAATCCACGAATGGGCATGAATTCTTAAGGAAATCAGAATCATCATGAGTTGTTTACAAGTCTTAGACCAGTCCTAGACCCCAAATGGTGTCATCTTTCTATTTTATCAGAATCAATGTTCACCTCCCTTTAAAACCTTTGGTAATTTTCCTTTTAGTTGCAGCTAGACTTGTTGTGACACAAGGATGGAAGTCTGTTTCTGTTGTTCATGTGAACTGCTGGGAGAAGAAATCTTTGTTCTTAGCTGTCTCAGAAAAAATAACCCATCATCTTAAGCTTTTGAAGGGGACTGCCAAAACAATGGACTTTGCTGCCACTTGGAGGACTTTTGTGAAGCACATGAACATGTGAAGCCACTTATCCCAATGAAGGGTGACTTCATTTGGCAATACCTATGATATTATTTTGTTTGACTAATTGGTCTGAATCATGCCCTGTTTCACTCAACCCTGGTTAGCACAACAATATTTCTCCTTTTCATGTATTGCCTTATGCCTCCCTCTCTGCTTTGTACTTGGTTTTATATGCGGCCATTCCAGTGTCTCTTGCCATTTTGTTTTTCTTTATCCTGCTTAGTGTTATATTGTATTATGATTTATAATGTTGTTGTCCATTTTAAATCTTAATTGTAACGGGTATTAAATAAAATTATTGCCTATGGTCAAAAAGGCTGGCTTTTTAAAACAAAATTCTGGTAACTAACAGAAAGTTCTGTTTTTGTTTTCAAATGTCTAGATGGTTTTGTTTTGTTTCCTGTTAAGGAAGCTTTAGGTTATCAAAGCTAGTGGCAAAAGCAACAGTGCTTGGTTTGGATGTGCAAGACAAGTCACCCTGGGCAAATGTTTATCTGCTTCACAAGGTTGCTAGGATAAAAGGAGACATGAATTTAGCGTTTCAGAACCCAATAAAAAAGTGCCACGGGAAATTACAAGAACTATTATCATTAAAGATTAGCTGGAGTTGTTGAACAAAATACTCCTCTTGGAATGTATTTTAAAAGAGAGAGGTGCAGCAGTTTGTAAAGAGCTAGGATAGGACTGAGGAGGCAAAGTCTCAAATCATCATCTAGAGCCTCTCCTCTTCTCCAAGGGGAGGTGTTGTGAGCAGGAATCGCTACCCTGCTCGCAGGGGGGCGTGGTCAGGCCCCTGTGTCACTGGAGTCCTGTGCCCGCCTCATGCACCCTAGCCAGCCAATCCAGCTGGTGGGGGGCGTGGTTTAGCTGTTTAAAAACGGCCACAGGGACATGAGCGCTGCCTTCTTGTACTGTGATGGCCACTGGGGAAAATTAGGTAAATTTCTCAGCCTGACCTACCTCCCAGGATTGTTGTGAGGATGTATTGGGGGAGGGAGAACAAAACTACCTTGACCTCCCTGGAGGAACAGCGAGACAATAATGTGATAGATAAATAGGTGAACTGAGCAATATTATGTTGCTTGACTACAAGAGCTTTATTGGTCTCTATTCTCAGCAATGTGCCACTTGATGCTAAACTAGGGTTGATTAACTATATTAGCAGTGTGGTACCCACTGCCATGGTTTTCCCAGTAGTGGTGTATGGAAGTGAGAGCTGGACCATAAAGAAGGCTGATCGCCGAAGAATTGATGCTTTTGAATTATGGTGCTGGAGGAGACACTTGAGAGTCCCGTGGACTGCAAGAAGATCAAAGCTATCCATTCTTGAGGAAATGGATGTGCTCACTGAAGTGCTCACTGGAAGGACAGATCCTGAAGCTGAGGCTCCAATACTTTGGCCACCTCATGAGAAGAGAAGACTCCCTGGAAAAGACCCTGATGTTGGGAAAGATGGAGGGCACAAGGAGAAGGGGACGACAGAGAATGAGATGGTTGGATGGTGTTCTTGAAGCTACCAGCATGAGTTTGATCAAACTGCGGGAGGCAGTGGAAGACAGGAGTGCCTGGCGTGCTCTGGTCCATGGGGTCACGAAGAGTCGGACACGACTAAACGACTAAACAACAAACAACAACACCCACTGAAAAGCTACTCGGCTTGGATGGGGACGTGTGCCAGATTTAGAAACAATGAATTCAATGTTTTGGCAGGCTTTAACACTCCCGCGCTGGAGCTGCCTTTACACCAGGGTGGTGCTGCAAGCACAAGGCATTTCATGTGACAAAAGAGAGCTGTAATGTTCTGTTGTTGTTGACAGTCACCCTCTGAGACTGCTAAATACAGTCATACTTCTTGTTACGTTCGGTTCAGGTTACGTCTTTTAAGGTTGTATCCTGCGGCGACCTGGAAGTACCGGAAAGGGTTACTTCTGGGTTTTGCCACTCACGCATGTGCAGATGCTCAAAGTGATGTCACGCGCATGCACAGAAGCGGCAAATTGCAACCCGTGCACATGCAGATGCACAGACATGGGTTGCGTTCTGCTCATGTTGCGAACGGGGCTCCGGAACGGATCCCGTTCACAACCAGAGGTACCACTGTAACAAAGAACGCTTTACTTTGTTTCCAACATCTTATGTCACTCTGTTATCACCAGCGCCAACTAGTGACATAAACTGTAACAACACTTGCTTTGAAACTACCAAATCTCATACATTACAAGAATCATAGAATTGTAGAGTTAGAAGGTGCCCAAGGGTCATCTAGTCCAATCCCCTGCAATGCAGGAATCTCGACTAAAGCATCCATGACAGATGGCCATCTAGCTTCTGCTTAAAAACCTCCAAAGAAAGAGAGCCCATAGTCTCCCAAGGGAGACCATTCCACTGTCATACAACCCTTACTGTCAGAAAGTTCTTCCTGACATTTAGTCAGAATCTCCTTTCTTGTAACTTGAAGTCATTGGTTTGAGTCCTACCCTCCAGAGCAGGAGAAAACAAGCTTGTTCCCTCTTCCATGTGACAGCCCTTTAGGTATTTGAAAGTGGCTTTCCTATCTCCTCTTTTCCAGGATAAACATACCCAATTCTCTCAACCTTTCCTCATAAGACTTGGTTTCCAGACCTGTCATCATCTTAGTTGCCCCTCCTCTGAACACACTCCAGCTTGTCAATATCCTTCTTAAATTGTGGTGCCCAGAACTGGACATAGTACTCCAGGTATGTAGGCAGAATAGAGTAGCACTAGGACTTCTCTTCTATTAATGCAGCCTAGAATAGCATTAGCTTTTTTTGCTGCTGCTATTGACTCATGCTTTGTTTGTGGTCTATTAAGACCCCTACATCCTTATCACATGACTCCTGTCTTACATTTGTACAGCTGGTTATGGAACTTTACATTTGTCCCTACTGAAATTAATTTTGTTAGTTTGGACCCAGTTCGCCAATCTGCTAAGGTAATCTTGAATCCCAATTCAGCCTTCTGCTGCATTAGCTACCCCTCCACTCTTTGGTGTCACCTTTATGCACTGTGAGCCCTGTGGTTCACCTTTACAAATGTTACACAAAGTGCCACCTGCATAGTAGTGTTTCAGTCCACTATCACAGGGGTGGCCAACTCTCAAGAGACTGCGATCTACTTTCATAATTAAAGACTGGCAGTGATCTACCCCTGTTTTTTGGGAGGGGGGGTCAGCTCAAAGTTGTTGACCTTTTTTAGGGATGGGGAAATAATGTTCTGTTTTTGGGGGGGTTAAAGGCATAAAGGCAAGGCAAGGGACAAAGAGGTGAAGTCACTCATGAAAAGATCTCTATGGATGAAAACAGCAGCACAGAGAAAGTTCTGTCTTCCAGAGATCAAACAAGAATGGAGGGCAATGTGAGGAGGTGGGGCAGGAGTCAGTTTTAGCAACGCTAAGGAAAGGGAGCCAGAGATCGACCGCGATCTACCAAAACCTCACAGGGATGTACTAGTAGATCGCAATCGACCTGTTGGACATCCCTGCTATCACATTTGAATCAGGCCTGGGATTGGAATCCCCTTGAGAAGAGGTATCTATTTCCGCTTTCCTCTTTATCCTATTTCAGGATAAAACTAATAAAACTAAAACCTTTGAACCTTGGGCATGCAGCTTGCTTTAGAGTTAACTAAATCAATTGAATGAATCAGGAGGGCATTTCTGGGGGCACAGGAGCTCCTTTCATTGCTTTCTAAATGCCCTGCCTGTGTTCCTGTCCCAACTTTTATTCCCTCGCCACCAGTAACTGTCGCGTACTCTATTATTCTAAAAATAATGCAGTATAAATGTGAGACTAATCTTTTACCATAAAAGTGACAGAGAATATGATGAAGCTCTTACCCAGGCAATTTCACCTTAATTTCAAATAAAAACGAGACTTTCAGTTTGCCAGTAATTCAAACACTTTAAAAAATCCCATAGTCTGCCAACTTCACAGGCTCAGAACCCACCAGTTAAGAAACTGAGCTGATATACTTCTCTGTGTATCGAGGGCAGCACAGTCTCAGTCATGCATTCAGCAATTCTAGAGTGTTTGCCTAAATAAGGCCGTCCCCTCTTTCTTATTCTACTTTATGTAGAAATGGTATAAAATGACATGCAAAGTGATGTATATGCAGTATATTTTAGCCTTAATGTACACAGAGAATTGGGACGTGGGTGACGCTGTGGGTTAAACCACAGAGCCTAGGACTTGCCAATCAGAAGGTCGGCGGTTTGAATCCCCGCGACGGGGTGAGCCCGGCGGAGGAAGGAACTTGTCCCTTCCCTCTGGACTCGCGCCCCCCCCCCAGATGTTGCGCCCGGTGCGGCCGGCACCCCTGGCACCCCCCACGCTACGCCACTGATGTAAAACAATCTGCAACTTTATTAGTAACTTGAATGCATCTCAAATGGCCAACAATTTGTAAAGTCTAATGGCCGAATAGCTGTAGGAGAAGGATCAATGGATGGTTGAAACTGGCTGGGATAAAAGGGCTGGTGTGGATGAGAGGGAAAGATGCAAGGCCAGGCCCTCCAGGCTACAACTCAGAGGGGCAGAGAACAAGGGGGGTGCTTTTTGCTCCTGAGGACAAGGATCAGATATTCAGAAGAAGATTAGCTATTCTACATAGGAACAACTAGTCAATGCATGATAATAGATATTGAGGCTTGAATGGTCACCAATAGATCAACCAAGGGAGAATTAAGCCAGTTCTAAGTCTAGAGACTATGGAGCAATATAGCATATAACAAACTTCCCCACTGGGGCAAAACAAGTAGAATGATGGATTTCAAAATCTAAGGGCTCATGTATATATTGTTAAAATGAATAATTTAATTTATGTCCTAATTTTTAAAACACACACACACTTATTTAAATATTCAAAACTGTAACTTATTCTCTGCCACCCTAAACTCAAATATATCTGCAGACACTTTATTGTAATATACATTTCAACATTAGATTGCAAAGTAATAAACCACAAGACACCCCCCCCCAAAGCCTGGATTTAAAGTTCTAGACCACTGAAATTACAGCCCTGACCTCAACCTTGTCCTTAGTTCAGGTCTTCCTTTTTTATGTCCCCTCCCAGAAGGTCACTATCTAGAGTTTCTGTTTATTTTTATTTATTTAGGTATATTGTATCTGGATTTTGCTACCAGTATTTCTTTGTGTAAAAATGCTAGCGACTTATGGCACCTCGGGCATTGTGAGAAACAGTCACTTCTAAAACAAAGGCTCAGATACAACGCATCTGGTTTATGGCCTGGAATTTCAAAATAAAACAAAGCAATGATTGTTGTTGTTGAGACAGAATAACTGTAGCTGGTCATCTTTTCTACAAAAGGAAGCTTTTTGATTGCATTTAGTTGACTCAATGGATGTATAGAATCTAACACCTCTGGCTTTCATCACACTTAGGACAACTTCCAACACTTCTTATGTTCATTTTCACAAACTCCAAAAGAAATTGATTGGCACCAATCACATGCTGGTAGCACCAACAGGCTCCTGTGAAATCCTGCAGCAGCAATCTGTGTCATTATAGCACTCAAGCAGTCTTCATGCTGCACATCCAATAACGCTCTTTAACCCCCTGGTACACAGCTGACCTTCTGGCGTCAACTAAAGACTTTGCCAGGATTACTGTGGCCTCAGAGGTCTGTAATTTAATTAAGGCCATTCTTAATGTGACTTTAACCAAGCACAACATATTTAATTTACTTTTGAAAGAGGAAAGGAAAGGGAAAAGATCAGAAAACAAAACTTTTGCACCTGGAGCTTTTATTTTTATTTATTTTTTTAAAAAGCCATTCATATAAAAACTGATTTGTCCATCATGGCTTTTGTGTTTGTTTGTTTGTGTGTGTGTGTGTGTGTGTGTGTGTGTGTGCGCGCGCGCGCGCTTGTGTGCATGCATGCATGTGCATTAGGTAGCATACATGCTGATGGAAGGAAATACCAAAAGAACTCTGTGGAAAACATTGATTTCTTATGTTTTCAAATGAGTTGCATTTTTGTTAACAAGGTCTGGTGACCACAATATAATAAAATGTGTTGTGGGTTTGATAATTTGTAGTTAAAGAGATAGAGCTGTAAGTAAAGGTAAAGGGACCGCTGACCATTAGGTCAAATCATGACCAACTCTGGGGTTGCGTCGCTCATCTCGCTTTATTGGCCGAGGGAGCTGGCGTACAGCTTCCGGGTTATGTGGCCAGCATGACTAAGCTGCTTCTAGTGAACCAGAGCAGTGCACAGAAACGCCGTTTATCTTCCTGCCGGAGCGGTACCTATTTGTCTACTCGCACTTTGACGTGCTTTCGAACTGCTAGGTGGGCAGGAGCAGGGACCAAGCAACGGGAGCTCACCCCATCACGGGGATTCAAACCACCAACCTTCTGATTGGCAAGTCCTAGGCTCTGTGGTTTACCCACAGCGCCACCCACGTCCCTAGAGCTGTAAGTAGAAAACCCTTTTTTCTTTCCTTTTAGGTATGTTAAGACCTAAAATAAATTAAGTTGCTTATGTATAATTTTTGTAAACTGCTTAGATATTTACTTTGGAATACATTGTTTATAAACAAATAAACAAACAAAACAAAACAAAACTTGGACTAATAGGTGCTGTTTTGTCCTTCCATAGGGAAAACCTCATTTTTCACTGGCAATTCCAATAGAAAGATCTCTGGCATGAGCATTTGGATTTACATAGATCTTTGCTTTCCACAAAGCTTCCCTGAGGTCCATGCATTCCAAAGTAAATTGCTTGTTACGTTACGGAATGACTGGACTGATTGAAAAGTACACTCAGAATGCAGTGGGAAGAGAATAGAAGCTATACGCGAGCAGTAGAAGCAGAGAGTTGCTATAGGAAGCCTACCTAACACCCGCTTCTGATAATATGGTCAGCCTGCTCAGAAGAGCAGATGGGACCTTCTATGGGCACCACTTCCTTGGAAGCAGCTGTTCTCTTAAATGGCAGGGCAAACAAACATAGTCAGTGGTACAGATCCATGACATCTCTTTTTCTGTAGGGAGCTGAGCTGACTGGGAATAGGTTCCCACATCTAGCACCTTGTAAAACAACAACAACAGCACTCCCACCCAATTTAGCACTGGGTTGTATTCCACCAAATGTGTTTATCACATTGCGAACTGTTTTGTCATTAACTGGTCACCTCTTGGGTACCATGGGATGAGAGCATCTAATTCTGGGCTGGGCTGTGATAGATGTCTCTTTAGTACATGTGGAGATATTATCTGAGCAATATTTTAATCATTGCACACGGTGGCTAGTAGGGGAAGAAGGTGGTCATGGCAGCTAAGAAGGCACTAGAGCAAATTTCTAGCTATTGCTGTGAGATCGCCCAATTTTATTTCTTAATCTGGATTTATTTCTTAATCTGGATTTAAACATGAGCATTCAAGATAGGGCAGGATACACATTCCATTTTTTTATTTTAAAAAAACAGCTAATTAATCAGCACATAAAAAGCCCTTCCTAATGGATTCATGGCTTTTAAAAAAGAGAAGCCATCCATTATATAATCCTCCTTCTTGCAGGCACTGTTTGCCATGTCAGTAATTCTGGATCCAGCCTCTGGGATCAGTGTATTTAAAATTCAGCCAGCCTTCTAATTTTAAAACGCTGTGTGTATCACCAACAACTTGACAAGAACCCTGCTTTTAACATCTGTTCCTACCAGCAAATGAGAGTGTTTCTCCCCCTTATTTAAGGAACTGAAAATAAATATAAAGCAATTACAAACCACTCACTCACAATGAATAATAGGTTTTTTCTTGTCAGCAAAATGATGTTCTGAAACAGAACCAGAGAAAGGGGAGGAGGAAGAGGGAATCTGGAAT
Organism: Podarcis bocagei; assembly: GCF_964188305.1. Classification (NCBI taxonomy): domain Eukaryota; kingdom Metazoa; phylum Chordata; class Lepidosauria; order Squamata; family Lacertidae; genus Podarcis; species Podarcis bocagei. The sequence continues at coordinate 75,518,805 of NC_138126.1, forward strand.
GTTCTAAATGTGTGACAGTTAAAAAAAGGCTGTAGCAAAAACAACTGGGACTAGAATAGGGCCCTTTCCACCAGCAAAGTCAGGTGTTACTTGGGCCTATCACTATTCACTAATGGAAACATGTGCTATCTAAAGATTACAAACAGATGGGAATTGAATTAATGCCCTGCTTTGGTATTTTCCTAGACATTTGTTCCATTTGTTCCTCTTGAAAAATATGCTAATTTGGTTATCATGAAAACCAGGGGTTGCTGAAATGACTAAGGTGCACATTGTGCAGGCAAGCTGCCAGACAAGCAATAATCACACCTCATTGCATAGATCTTAGCTCTAAGCTCCGTCTTGGTTTCTTACACAGAGGATATTTTGCATGACTCCATAGCACTGTCTATCTACTTCTTTTTCTCAGCTGCAAGTGTGTGTGTGTGTGTGTGTGTGTGTTATTTTAAAGGGACAGTGTTTGCATCTTCATATAATATTGTGAGTACCAGGTTACCTTCTCCTTGTGATGGACAGACCATTGGGTCTTCACCATGGAGATCCTTAGCTAATCATGGCGGCGGGGGGGACGACAACGACTGCTAATTGGGAGAAAGTGAGACAGTAAAGGGAATTTGGCAGTTTAACTGGCAGAGAGGGCCTGGCTATAAAAATAGCTAGGTGTGCTTAGGGGGTTTGTCAGGCAGGATGAACCTATTAAATTTTTCGAGTGGAGGAAAATAACCTAGACACCAGCTAGAGGTGCTAGCTGAGGAGTCAAAGTATTTGAAGATGCAACAAAGCGGACTGGACTCCTTGGCTGGCTTTGAATAAACATTCACAAACTTTTTATTGATAATAATCAGCTAAATAGTTTGAGGATCTATACAACTTTGTAACATGCAGAAATCAGCATTCTCAGAGAAATCAAAGAATGGAACTGAGGGAAGTCGGGGGTGGGGGGGTTGTGTGGGAGGGTGGAGGGAGGGAGAAAAAATGGGGGGAGAATAAGGATGATATGTTTCTGGATAATATGTTTTGTTTTAATTTTGAATAATTTTTTTTAAAAAAAAAACCAAAGTGGAGTGCCACATTGGTCTATCTAGCACAGTAATGTCTACATTGACTGACACAGCTCTCCAGGGGTTCAGTCAGGTGACATTCCCAGCCCTGTCTGGGAACCTAGAACCTTCTGTATGCAAAGTAGATGCTTGACCTCTGAGCTACAGTCATACGGATGCCATATAGAGACCTCCATGCACTCATTATCTCCTCTTTTGATTGTCTGCAGAGGACTCGTCTTCACTTGAAATGAAGTCATTTGTCATTGAACTTGTTTGTGATTTGGTTGCAATCCATATAAAATCAGGTGTGCTTTTCTGTTCCTGTTTCAAGTCACCTCAAAAAAGCATCAAGGGAAGTAGCAAAATGACTGACTGATGCACCAAATTCTTTTCCTGTTAAGATTTAGCCATAAACATCACCTAGCAATTACCATATGCCACTGTTTGACACGTAAAGCTATTTTGTGTGCTTATTCTCTCCTGAAACACTCATTGCAGAGGATCTGAGAATGTGTTATACATAACCCAGGGAGAATGGTGGGCATTCATCTCAGCAGAAGTATTGTTTTTGGTAGCTTCTTACTCTGTCAGGACTGGCACCGATTTAAGTGAGCAGCATTGCATGATGCTTTCTGGTTTTGCAGTGGCATAATGTGCACTGTGTCTAATATAACTCTAAACAAAAGTGCTTTCATTTATCAGTTGATGATTATATTTAAACTTGGCACATTGGGATGTGGTATGGGGTGGAAGTGGAAATTATGGTCCATCAAATCTTCCTACGCTGAATACACTAGGATATTTTAGCAGGCTCTATTTTTCTTTGCATTTTGGGGAAATGACAATTTAACCATTAGAAACCACCTCTTTAAATGCATACAAAAGTGCTTTCAATGGTCATCCTCTCTGGAGTGTTACAGTTTTTCCGCTCAGTCTTTCACTTATGATTCATTTTGATTTTTGACAACCTCTGATAATGTGACCCTAACAAAGTCATTCAACCTTATGGCACCAAACTACCTGCAAATGGAAAGAGGAAAAAATATCCCTGAATTGCCCTGTGGTAATATTTGGTGGCTGCAATATATTGAAAGACAAAATAGGCTCACTGACATACCTCTTGAACTGAGCATCATGCAGAAACTAACATGACAATAGTCTGATCACAGGACATAACACTGGTATCAACAAGGAGTCAACCTCTATATGGGGGATTTTGAGTCTCAACATCTCCTTTCCTCAGTCATTCATTTTTACTATAGCTGCTTTTTTGAAGGTGCTACTGCATTGATGTTTTAAAATCATTATTATTATATGGCAAGGAGCTACAGATTCATTAAAGTATTGGGGGTTTTTACATAGATTAACTCCATATGTTTGTATGTATAGGTAATCAAATAATAATATCATTTTTGAACAAATGCATTTAGAAATCACAGATATGCACACCTATTTTATTTAATTTATTGGTGTCATAAAGGACAGAATTCGACTCAGGAAATTTTCACATTTCAGACATGATTGTTCTGATATATAGAATTATAAATTTGAGGTGTCATAGCTACAAAAGCATTTTCTTGCTAGAGGGTATCCAAAGGATTCTATAGTCTCAACTCATTTTATAGAATCAGCAAAAATGTAGGTTCAGCATTAGGACAGCAACAGGGAGGAAAACTGCACACAGTACCCATACCTGTCTTTGGACTTTTCATCATGTCAGCTAGTCCTTGCAGAGGACCACATACAGAAAGTATATAGATATGAGGCAAAACCTTTTAATATTATGTAATGCATGGCGTAAATGGACTAAAATATCAGACAGGAACATTAGAAGAACCCATCTGCTCACCTAGTCCAGCACGCTGTTCTCACAGTGGACAGCCAGATGCCCTTGGGAAGCCCCACAACAGTACCTGAGTGCTTTAACACTTTCCCCACCTGTGATTCCTGTGGTGTTCAGAGACATAATGCCTCCAGCAATCAAGGTAGAACATAAGCATTGGGGTTAATAGCCATTAATAGATTGACCATCCATGAATTTGTCTTTTCCATAGTTTAGTTATGCAATGTGTGAAGTACATATTAGTGACAGACCAGAATTATTCCTATATTCATTCTTGACCTCACAGTCTACATTGATCAAGTCTTCCTTCTCACATGAACATCACCCTTGTGAGCACTGAATTTAAGACTGGAGAACTGAAGTTAAGATTGGGAAAATGAGAAACAGAGAAGAACCAAGACTGACAGATCAGCCCATCATACTAATGTGGATATTATTTTTCCTATTATCAAAGTTTTAAATAGATCTTGTTCTCCTTTTTCATTGGCAGTTTAAACAATTGTTTCCCCTTCCTATACTGTAGATTATTTTTTTAAAAAAAGTATTATATATGTTATTTCTTATTTGTAGTGCACTTGAATAAATGTTCTTCGAAATACGCTGAGCCAATAGCAGCTTTTTTGCATGCACACTTGAGATTTAACCTCTTCCTGCCCTTTTTCTCTAATTGGTACCTTCCTTCCTTCCTTCATTTAATTGTTTTGCCACATTGAATTGTCACATGCATGCCACTGCTTGGATTTAATACTGCTATCTGACCCCATTAAGTCTTTTGCTGTGCTTAACTGATAAACCATCATGGTTACCCTTCTGGAAGTTGCAAAAACTAAGCAAACAGTACAGTGGTACCTCGGGTTACATACGCTTCAGGTTACATACGCTTCAGGTTACAGACTCCGCTAACCCAGAAATATTACCTCGGGTTAAGAACTTTGCTTCAGGATGAGAACAGAAATTGTGCTCCGGTGGCGTGGCAGGAGCAGGAGGCCCCATTAGCTAAAGTGGTGCTTCAGGTTAAGAACAGTTTCAGGTTAAGAACGGACTTCCGGAATGAATTAAGTACTTAACCCAAGGTACCACTGTACTGGGAGAACAGTGATTTGCTGTGATTCTCTGTGAGGACACGTATAATCCTGTAAGAGATGCAGAATTCTGCAAACTCTCTGCTTTCATTAAGAACAAAAACAAATTTCTAGTCCTTGTGGTTTTGAAGAGATGCTTGTAAATCAATACGCGTTGAAATCTCAGAAGCCAGAAAGGTGGGAGGGCATTCTATGGCTCGCATAGATTCTTGTTATTGTTACGGGGGGGGGGATAAATTATGCAAATATTTAAAGGAATTGAGCCATTGATTATGCAAAATTAGAGAAATCATGCACTTCTGCTCATTTTGCAAAAATATGTGGGTCATGTCATTCAGGTTTGTAAGTGCAAAATTCAGTTTGCTGGAAGAGATTGTTCTTTAGTGCAAAGTTTAGTTAGCAGTGTGAAGTGATACTATCTCCTCTCAAATTTCTTGGGTCTGTTGCTTCCTGTGTGGAGCTTGGCTTGGCTCACTTGCTTGAATCAATCAGTACAGTATTTGATCTTCAGATACTTATATGTAGTGCACCTGTGGGCACAGGGTGGGTCATATTGCATGAGCAGATCTGTAGCAAGTCACCAAAATAGATGGTTCTTTTGGGTGGGGAAAGCTATGACTGTTAAAGTGGTATAACAGTGTGTTAAATGCATGGTGCAAATTTGGCCATATCTGTGGCTAAGCCACACCTGTGGCTAAGTCACACTTAGTGAAATTGCATTTCTCCCCCACCCCGCCCCCGCCGCCATGGTAGTTGGAAGCTTTCATGCATATTTTGGATTATATGAACACTCCATCTGCCCAGGTCGTGCTTACAAGCTAACTGGTGTCAAGGGCCTGCCATGTGAATAATTTGCAAGATCATCCCCACTGAAAAAGGGAGCAGGAAAGGTGTATATATAGCCATGAATACTGCCTCCACCACATGTTGTACAGTGGTACCTCTGGTTACGTACTTAATTCATTCCGGAGGCCCGTTCTTAACCTGAAACTGTTCTTAACCTGAAGCACCACTTTAGCTAATGGGGCCTTCCGCCGCTGCCGCGCTGCAACTGCACGATTTCTGTTCTCATCCTGAAGCAAAGTTCTTAAGCCAAGGTACTATTTCTGGGTTAGCGGAGTCTGTAACCTGAAGCGTATGTAACCTGAAGTGTATGTAACCTGAGGTACCACTGAGGTATTGTAGGCAAGGTGCAAACATATAACTACACAGAGAAGGAAGCTCGTACCAATAAGTACGTACGTAAGTTGGCAATTGGTCAATATTCCATCTCAATTATTTAATGGCATCTGTTGAACTTGAGCGATCAGGCACTATTTTTATTAGGTTTGCCTCATTCGCAAGGCAATTTCATATTAGCAAATATCCTGTAGGCTACTAGACTGAACAAAAGAGATGCCACCAGGCATCGCTCTCTGATATTAATAAGATGCACTTTTATAGTCACTCAGTGCTGCCAGATGTATTTTCAACACTTCTGGGCAAACCCAAAAACAGCGGCAGAAAAGCCTGTTGGGACGAAAAGCAGGAGGGATACCTCTTTGAAGCACACTTGCAAATCCTCCCGAAAAGCTTGATTTCCATGAAAACCAACTGTGATTCACACTGCCAAGGCTTTTTTTACAAATGGGAAAGCTTTGTCTGAAAGTTAGCTCAGGCTTCTGGTGTCTAACATTATTGACATCAGGTATGTTGCAGTACTTCCCCCCCCCCTTTTTTTTAACAGAAGTAGATTTTTATGTGCATCAGATAAAGAAAAGCCATACAGGAATGGATAGAAAGAAGCCATACAATTGGATCTCTTGGGCTTCACATACACAAAAAGATAGCTTAGAAAACAAGCCATTCCAAAGAGGGGTATTTCCTCTCATTCAAGCTTCTCTGACAGGAGTTTAGAGGTGCTGTTCAAAGAAACCGACTACATAAAACACAAGTTTTCTTAAAGCCTGTTTAAAAAAACCCCACTGTGAACATGGGGTTTATCTTCCTAACTGTAAAATGTAATGCATTTTGCATTTACTATAAGTAACTTTTATTCTGTCTAGAATTTTGGCTGTTAGTAATGAAAGAAGCCTAATGGATGTGAAACCTTTTCTTATTCATATAGAGTAATTGTTATTCTGGGACTGTTCACCAATGGGGCTGTGCTGTTCTCGCTTGTGGCTGCTTGGCTGTGTAAAATATATTCATTCTCCTCCTCTCCCAAGGAATGGTTTGCCTCTCCTCCCCCTCTCACACACTGTAGGAAGGGGGTGGAAGGAGTGAGTGTTTTTGAAGCGAAATAGATGCTTCTTCAATGAGGGCATATTTTGTCGCTAGGCAGCATAAAAACAGGAAACCCACCAGTTGTGCCATAATTCCATTGAAATCAATGGGACTTTAGTCATGTCTAACTTTCTCTGCATTCAAGCCTCTGATTCCAAACCCAGATATATCACCTCCTCCATGAGTGTAGTAAATTCACCCAAAGGTTTCTTTTAAATGTAGCGTAGTATATGAGAGTGCTTATTTATGATCATGTTTAGGGAGCTGCATCTATATAACCCAACTGCATGGGCAATGCTGATTGCACTGGACTGTGCCCTGGCCCTGATGCCTTCAGAAGGACCCATGTAAAAGGTAAAGGGACCCCTGACAGTTAAGTTCACTCACAGACGACTCTGGGGTTGTGGCGCTCATCTCGCTTTACAGGCCAAGAGAGCTGCCGTTTGTCCGCAGACAGTTTTTCTGGGTCCTGTGGCCAGCATGACTAAGCCACTTCTGGCACAACGGAACACTGACACCAGAGCAGTGCCCAGAAATGCCGTTTATCTTCCTGCCGGAGCAGTACTTATTAATCTACTTGCACTTTTGGCATGCTTTTGAACTGCTAGGTTGGCAGGAGCATGGACCGAGCAACGGGAGCTCACCCCGTTGTGGGGATTTGAACCGCCAACCCTTTGATTGGCAAGCCCAAGGCTCAGTAGTTTAGACCACAGCGCCACCCACTTCCCTTAAAAGGAATACTCAACAGCACTCATAAGATGAATCACCACAAATTCTTTCCATTCTTTGAAGCTTTAAAAGACTGCAATGAATCACACACATACATGTCCAAGGTGTTTTTATCTGGAAGCTGCCTAGAGTCCCATCAGGGGAAAAGGTGGAGTATAGATAAATATAGTAATAATAATCAGAATAATAGATTTCACAGGGTTCCAGTCAACAATGTCCCTGATATTACTGAAGAATTGACATCAATTATCACCCTGTGAGCTTCAGGACATGGCAGTGGACTCATGTGCCTCAAGGTACCCACCAAAACAGAACCATCCAGACACTATAGTACTGCTTGGAAATCTCACAGATCATCTGATAGGCCACCCCACTTTTGGGATGGGATGCAAGTCTGCACATAGTGGTGTAAGAATGTATTGCAAACAAAACTTAGTGATGCCAGTGAACTTTCAGAGCACTGATTAGATCAAGCATGTGGCATTAGTGGCCCCATTTGGCTAAAGAGATCCGTGCATGGAAGTAGCTTTTCGTGTGCATACCTCTTGCATAATCAAAGACTGTGGCTCTAAATCTAATAATGCACATCAGAATGTGTCTTGTATTGGACATTCAAATGCAGATGGGGCCATTTTGAAGAACCATTTTGAGAATTTTAGTGTGGGGCTAAAAACTCACTCATCTCCGTGGGGAAAACTTGGGTTTACAGGGTCCACAGAATGTTTATTTTCAGAAACCCCAGACTGACTTGGGAGATAGACTAAGCTATCCCCAATTCATTTTGGGGGGAAACTCAGTTTTTCCCAGAATCAGCCCAAGGTGAGCATGGGCAAGCTTGGCGATATCTACAATGAATACTGTGAGTCTTAATAAGTTGCTATTTTCAAATGGTCTTAGTTAATATGGTGTTTTGTATAGAATTTACCAAGTGCTGTTATTCCCCCAAAAGCTTCACTTCTTGAGATTATTCATGCAATAATTTAAAGATTGAAATTCACCCATATCCTACACTCCCTGAGTTCTTCCTCTCCGCAGTGCAATGTTGTGGGTTACCTTGTTTACTGAACCCTGCCTGGATCTGTGGTTGGTTGTTTTGCCACACACACATGAGCACACAAAGCAGGTCACTGCACCACTGCAAAACTGCCCAAAGCACATTTATCATTGGTATAGTGACCTGCTTTCCATGGTGGTGGCTAAGCAAACAGAAAACTGATTTTCTGCAGATACACCATTCATCACAAACACAGTCACCCACCACTTCCACACAATGGTTTATGTGAATTGCCCCCTTTGCTGTATGAGAATTGAAAGTCCAATACACCAGTGTGGAAAATATGATCACTTTGGAGAGAGGAAAACAATACTGAAATGCTGTGCACACGCCATGCAGTGAGGAAATGAAGTGGGTCCCTGCTGCTGCCCCGACGCCAAAGCCCTCTCTCCCCTAGTTTGTATGTAAACATTGTTATTCTGAAATATGTTCAGACCCTGAATTGGGACAAGAGGATAGGAAAGTGCTGTGAAGCGCAAACTGATGGTCTTGTCATCTCATTCATGGTACAAGTATGTTTTAATTATTTTGGATCCTTGGAGAAATTATCAGACTCAGCTGGAAATAAACAATTTGTACATTGGCCCAGCCAAGGCTCAATATTTTGTCCCATATTTAATATTATTGCAAATCATCATAAGGCCTTTCTCCCTCAACTACTCTCCCACGGGGGGGGGGCAAAATTCTCTTCTAATTGTCAGGGATAAATCAAGACTCCTAATTAGCCCTGTTAATTGTGTCCTTTCCCCATTCCAATCCTGCATAGACCCACAGAATTATGTACTGCTGCTTCAACTGCAGCCCACAGGGACTTGAAACTATTCATGCAAGTCCATACCCAAGCAGGGGACGGAGGGGAGAGAAGGAACTTTCCATTAAAGATTTCCCCACCCCAGCCTGGAAATTCTTATTGTTCTATGTCCAAGAAACTCTATACCAGGAACCATCAGCTCTTGAGAGTACGTTCTTTCATATGTGGTGGACCTATAAAAGCATAAAAGAGCACTGGGAAATAATTCATAATGAATTGAAATAAATGTACATTACACCTGTGAAATTAGGAAAATGTACAAAACAGGAAATAAGACCTGCTGGAAATGTAGAATTAAAGAGGGCAATTTCTACCATATGTGGTGGACTTGTGATGAGATGAAGAAATTTTGGGATCAGATCTATAATGAGTTAAAAAAAATATTCAAATACACTTTCCCTAAGAGACCAGAGGCCTTTCTATTAGGAATAATCGGGGACGAAATCAAAAAGGAGGATAAAACACTATTCCAATATTCGACAGTAGTGGCCAGAATATTAATTGCACAGAACTGGAAAAGCCCAAAGATTCCAATGGTCAGAGATTGGCAAACAAAATTATTTGAATATGTTGAATTGGCCAAAATGGCCCAAAAAATTAGAAACCAAAAAAATGCAAAGTTTATTTGTGATTGGAATAAATTTATGGCATATATTAAAGAAAACTATAGAAACTTAGAAACTACTGCCGGTCTGACATAAATCTTATGATGCGTAAACTATAATAACTTTTGGCTGCAGAAAAAAGAAAGAATTTTTGATCAAGAAGCCCGAAATCAGGTGGGAAGGAGGTCAATTGGTGTGTAGAGAAAAGATCTAAATGGGTAAAGATATAGAGACTCAAGGAATAAGACAAGAAACCGTAACTTAAACTGATGGAATATGCGCAGCTTGCGGACCTAACATATAGAATAAAAGAACAAGAAGAACATAAGTTTAAAGAATATTGGGAAATATTTATTGAATATATGGGGGGAATTGTGTACACCTGAAAACATTGGCAGCATTAAGATAAATTCAACAGTGTAAATAAGTTTTGATGGATGTAATAATGGAATACTGATTGGTTTAGTTTATGTAAAATATGCAGGGATTTTACATGCAAAAAGAACCATGGAAAGAGAAGAAGGGAAGTCACTGGTATTTTAAGGTTGTCTAAATGAATATTCGGGACGTGAGTGGTGCTGTGGGTTAAACCACAGAGCCTAGGACTTGCCGATCAGAAGGTTGGTGGTTCGAATCCCTGCAACAGGGTGAGCTCCCATTGTTCGGTCCCTGCTCCTGCCCACCTAGCAGTTCAAAAGCACATCAAAGTGCAAGTAGATAAATAGGTACCGCTCTGGTGGGAAAGTAAACGGCGTTTCCATGTGCTGCTCTGGTTCGCCAGAAGCGGCTTAGTCATGCTGGCCACATGACCCGGAAGCTGTACGCCAGCTCCCTCAGCCAATAAAGCGAGATGAGTGCCGCAACCCCAGAGTCGGCCACGACTGGACCTAATGGTCAGGGGTCCCTTTACCCTTTACCTTTAAATGAATATTCAAAAATGTAAAGCAGAAAATTTAATAAAAATTATATAACTCTATCTATCTATCTATCTATCTATCTATCTATCTATCTATGAATTACCAGCTATTTAGGTATTGTCTTTGGATCTGCAGGCCTATCTGGAGACCATTTATCCATACTGCTTGAGTTTACATGAGTTGGCATTTTATTAGCAACTTTCAAAACATTGTGATTTGATGTTTAAGGTGGTATGTATCCATCTGATACATTTGCACACTACCAAGGCAGCTATCATGATTTTAAAATTTTTAAATGCAAAAGCAAACAAATGGTATATTGCCATCACACCCAGGCACCCAAGTATTCTCCCCCCCCCCTCTCTCTCTCTCTCTCTATATATATATATATATATATATATATATAGCACCAACAAGGCCTCCTCACTGCTCAGTTACCTGATCTATTCGAAATCTTATACTTGTTCGCAATTTCTTGTATATGTATGCATATATATTGATTTGTAGATATGATGTGGAGTATTTACTCCCCCCCCCCAAATAATAATAATATTGTGGATGCCTATGCAAGTAACCCCAGAGAGGCTGTCCCAACATTTCTCTCAGGCCACCCAGTTGATTGTATCCTTTGCAGTTAATGGCACAAGCTGGCTTTCTTTAGTATTTCATAGACACTAAAATTTGAATGGGAAATATATGCAGGAATGATAAAGAGAAAGCAAGATCGCTCGCTTACCATGTTATTTGTATTTTTTTTCTGTAATGGCAAAGTAACTTATGAAACACTGGCATAGGTTCCTCCTGGTCTCAACAGCTTCAGTAATTCAACAGTAGGGATGGGAGAGAAATTCCGTTCAGTTCACATTTTAAGGCAACTCTACCTAATTTGCACTTTCTGAAACAATACATGAACTGAAATGCAATCATCCTTTGAAATCCAGATGTTTCTATTTTTTCTATATACTTCTCCAGCCAAGTAACAATGACCCTGTTGAAAAGGATCCTGGTGATTATTGTCAAGTATTACACCTCTCCCCCATCCCACTAGCGTAGGTTGTTTTTCCCAAAGTCTTTTTCTAATTAATACCTGCTCCAGAGATGATCATTATGAAAAAATATGGCTTTTCATCATGTTGCCTTGTAACCAAAACACAATTATCATGCATATTAAATACATGTTCTCATGAAATTCAGCCTTATGACCAAAAAACCCCCACCAAAAGCTCATTTAAATGAGCAGCATGATTAAACAAAACCTTCATCACAACTTAGAGCGTTAATTTTCTAAAGCAGAAACTCCACTCATTAGTTTCAACATGAAAGGATGGCATTTCCTGCTTGATAACACGCAAAGGGGGTGGGGAATGATTCGCTCAAGTCTATAGACAGATGAGTTTAAAATCACAAAGAGTAAATCTTTTGTGCTTGGCTAGACAGAAACATTTTGATCAATAAGGTTGTGTCCTTGTTGATTATGTGCATCACTCATCCAGCTACATAATCTATCCTAGCCCCACTCCACTCATGTAGGAAGACAACTGGAAGGGAACAAAATGCAAATAGAAAGTCTACCCCCTTGCTAGATGCATCTCCACCTTCCATTTCACCCATTTAAATTAGGGAGTAATTCAAATGCTTACTAGCTTTAGTCGTTAACATATCTCTCTCTCTCTCTCTCCCCTATGTCTGAACTACCTCAGTTCTAAGACTTGCTCTTAATGAATACCTCATGTAATAAATAACTTAAGAAGTCAAAAATCTGTGTTGAATCTGGAACAGTTTTACAATGAAATTGTTTTATATAGGTTTATATTATCAGTGTTTTCAGTGTCTTAAACTGCTTCTATGTTTTTTATAGGAAAGAAGCAATTCATGAATGGAATAAAATAAAATGTTATTATTTATCATATTCATTTTACCATTTATATACAATACATTATCTAATAATAACAATAGTTTATGATAGTCGAAACCTGTTATCAAAACATACTGGCCTGGGGGTGGGGGGAGCTTGAAAACTTGACTTCTCTCAAAGGTAGTAGATTTTGTGATGGAGTACAGCACCCCATTTGAAAACTAAAGCAGGTCAGTCATGTTAGCTGCCACTTTAGACATTTGAATTAGTGTTTTATCCTCTATCTCTCCCTCCCTCTCTCTGTCTAGCTCTAGCTCTATCGCTATCTCTGTAAGTAATAAAAATAAAAGCCGGCAATGAATATTCAACCAAGTCAATATATCACAACATAGAAGGAATGTTGCTCTTGTGAGATAAATTCAGAATTTGATTGTGAAACGTTGTGGGGTGGGGAATACTACTTGTATTTTGATGTTTGTTCATGTTCAGATCAACCAGGAGGAGCAAGCAGTTCCACACATACATGCCTGCCCTGCAGACCTCCCCTTTACTGACAAGCCCCTGACTCACAGATAGCCTGGGGAGCAAGCCAACAAGCAATGCAGGGGCAGAGTCTTACGCTCTCCTCATGTGATCTCCCCATGTGACCTGCTATTGGTTTCTCAGCACTGCCCACATAACTGCAAATGGCAGTGCACATGCTTCCGAGCTGTCCTACAAAACGGCAGTAGCTGGGATTGGCACACAGGTGATCAACAAGTACTTGTGGTAGCTGCCATGTGATCTAGCCAGCTCTCTTGATATTGGAGCCATAGTAGCTTTTAGTTGCTATCCCTAACAATTTCCCCCCTCCTTTCAAAAAAAGAGGGGTGTATAAAAACTTCCTTTTGAAGGGATGGAGAAACAGGACAATCAAACCTACTGCCTTCTGTTGCTTCCTGCTATTGGTCCATGAGGGGTAGTGCAAGTTGCTGAAAGATGGATAGCATACAGTGAAAGTTTGAAGGGCATTTCTAAATCTAAATGCAAAGTGGTCATGTAAGGCAGAGAGGACATTCAGTGAGTTAAGAGGCACCACAGAGACAGCAGAAATTGAGGTTTGTCCATCCACAGTTTTTACAGCAGACTTTTGCCAAGAAAATACATTATCCTTCTGTTTGCCTGCAGCGTTGTATTATCCTAGCATTATTTCTCTCTAGCACACACACACACACCCTTTTGAAATAAGGCATGCAAGACATCCTGTGTTCGTCCCAACCATGGGAATGCTGTGTCCTTATCTGAACTCAAGGATAACTATTAGCTTCAGAGACCCTGTGATACTATCCTGTTTTGCCTCCATTCTCACTTCAATTAAAAGTTTCAAGGTTCTAATACACTTGGAGCCAGGCTTCAAACTCCTTAAATCAAGCAAGCAGAGCAAAATGCTGCAGGGGAAAAAACAGTTCTGTTCATCTTAAGGTTGCTGTTGGTTGTAACTTCCTAAATCCATTCCAATTTATGTAACTTATCCCTGGAGAGCATTGCTGCAGACTCCATGGTACAGTGGTACCTCGGGTTAAGAACTTAATTCGTTCCAGAGGTCCGTTCTTAACCTGAAACTGTTCTTAACCTGAGGTACCACTTTAGCTAATGGGACCTCCCGCTGCTGCCGCACCACCGCCACACAATTTCTGTTCTCATCCTGAAGCAAAGTTTTTAACCCGAGGTACTATTTCTGGGTTAGCGGAGTCTGTAACCTGAAGCGTCTGTAACCTGAAGCATCTGTAACCCGAGGTACCACTGTAGTGGCTGGAATTGTCAGACAAGGTTGTGGAACTGTCCTCCCAGCACCACCATTCCTACTGCAGCTTACCTGCTGAACACTGGAGCAATGCAGGAGCAGAGCTTGTATCATGTCCCAATATGACTTTTGAGTCCCCATGCACAGTGTGAATATATTTAGGATGAGGTGTAACATTCTACAAGTGGATTCTTTTCCCTTCCTCGCCTTTGATCTGCTAGTGGATGAGCACAATTAGGTATCACTGTCAGATTTTATCTTGATAAATTCCATGCAGTCTAAGAAGAAAAAAGGTATACTAATCATGTTCTACAAATAACTTTTCTAAGGTCCCATCCAGATCCCTATTTATTTTTTCTCTCTTTTGGTGTTTCCATTTCCCCACACACCGGGGTGGGGGAGCAGCAGCTAGACACACAGTCATTAATTAACAAAATTATGCAGTGATGCATACAAATTACCAGAGGGCAAGATTACTCCCTCAAGACACCTAAGTATTAGACAGAGTTGCGTGATCAAAAGCAGTAAGCCACTGGGAACTTCATTCAAGACAATTATCCTATTTGTAAAAGATAACAATTTTGGTGACTCTGATCTGCTTTCCGGAAAAGTGAAGCAAAATAAACTGCATTCATTTGTGAAGCCTGGAGATCACAGAAATGTCAAGGATCACAAGATGTTCACAAGAACTTTATATTTCAAACACCCACCCTCAAGTAGGATTAAACATTCTCTCCAGATGTTTATGCAGTCCTTTTCGAGGGGGGATCAGACACCTTTCTTAGGCTATCTATTCATTGGTACCCATTGCTACAGATAGTACATATGAAGCTTCCTTATAATCTGTTAAGACAACTGCTTTAACTAACTGACTGGCTGCAGCTCTCAAAAGCTTCAGACAGACATCTTTCCCAGCTAGAGTTGTAAGAAATTGAACCTAGGACTATTTGCATGTAAAATCACTGAGCTACATCCCTTTTGCCTTCCTTAAAATTAGCTTTAGAAGTCCCCTTTATCCTGAAATGTATATCAAAAGGACACAAGTTGAAGATCTAGAGCAGGCTTCCTCAACCTCGGCCCTCCAGATGTTTTTGGCCTACAGCTCCCATGATCCCTAGCTAGCAGGACCAGTGGTCAGGGATGATAGGAATTGTAGTCTCAAAACATCTGAAGTACCGAGTTTGAGGAAGCCTGATCTAGAGTAAGGTAGCATCAGGGAGCACCACATTGCCATGCCAGAGAACTTGATAGGAGGGGGAAAGACCAGGTCAGGCCAAGATTTAAGCAGAGTGTGGCAGCCTAAGGTGCTGGAGGCAGGGCAGTGGAAATTTGTCAATAAGCTCCAGTGAAGGCCTGAGCCAAAATCTAGTTCTTTAACTGCCACCAAAATCTCATAAATGTCAACAGCAGTCATATCTCCCCAACCAGCTCACTCTCACTGGAGGTGCTTAAGAAGCTGCTCACTTCCCAGGAAAATAGGCTTCCAGGTGGAAAAATCAAAATTAGAAACAGAACTGTTAGAACCCAATACTAAGAATTTGTCAAGAATGTATAACTTGCTGTTGAAATGGAATACGCAAGATGAAACAGTGAAATCAGCTATGATAAAGTGGGCACAAGATATTGGTCATAACATTATGTTTGCTGACTGGGAACAGTTGTGGACCACCGGTATGAAATTTACGGCATGTAATGCCTTAAAGGAAAATATTATGAAAATGATTTATAGGTGGTACATGACTCCAGTCAAGCTTGCAAAAATTTACCACTTGTCTGATAATAAATGTTGGAAATGTAAAGAAATTGAAGGTACTTTTTTCACCTTTGGTGGACATGCCCAAAGATTAAGGCTTTCTGGGAAATGATATATAATGAAATGAAAAAGGTATTTAAATATACCTTCCTTAAGAAACCAGAGGCCTTTCTCTTGGGCATTGTCGGCCAATTGGTGCCAAAGAAAGACAGAACATTCTTTATGTATGCTACAACAGCAGCAAGAATACTCATTGCAAAGTATTGGAAGACACAAGAACTACCCACCTTGGAAGAATGGCAGATGAAGGTGATAGACTACATGGGACTGGCAGAAATGACTGGCAGAATCCGAGACCAGGGGAAAGAGACGGCGGAAGAAGATTGGAAGAAATTTAAGAACTATCTTAAGAAACATTGTAAAATTAATGAGTGTTAAAATGATGTGGTTTTAGAAAGTAAGGGGATTACAGCTGTAAAGATTAAGTTAAAAGAAAAGAAAGGTTAACAATTAGATAAAATTAAGGGTGAAGATTTGCTGAACTAAATATCTGAAATTGGAATGCAGAAAGGGGAGGTATGAGGAGGTCGGTGAAGTAAGTTTTAAGGAAATAAGGATTTGAAATTATACTTGTTTTTTCTTGTTTGTGTTTGTTTGTATTGTTGTGTCTGTTTATATAATTTGTGAAACTTTAATAAATATCTTTTTTTAAAAAAAAAAGAAGCTGCTCACTTCCTGGTTTTTCCTGCATTCCCTGTCAGGCTTGACAGGAGGATATACTTGTACTGGGCGCCAGGTCAATAGGACACCCAGACTCTTAGCTTTCATTATTGTTTTTCTCAAAAAAAGGTAAGTCAGTCTAACATTGATAAGGAAAGTTAGAAAGCTAAATGTGGAGATGCTGTTATGAGGCTTTGGTAGGCAGCAATGTTGCCAAGGACACTCAACCACTGTTGCTAAGCAATCAGAGAAAGGAATATGAAGCATTACCTATATCTTTCCTGCTGAAGAGTTTCACTCTTTTCCAATAAAACCAGCTTACAGTGAGATGCTCCTGATCAGATACAGGACAAAAGTGAATAATGTTGAAATTAATGAGGAATAGAGGAGAGGAGAGAAATGAATATTAAATGCATTAATGGGGCTCATCACTACAAGGACTCAGGTATGGGGCTTTCAGAGCTGCAGAAAAATCAGGAGAAGCTCGTTATTGTCCCCATTATGTTATTTCCTCCCCAAGTGTTCCGCATTTATAGCATAAAACACATTTAAATGATTAAATGCCCAAAATTACCGTATTTTTTGCTCTATAAGACTCACTTTTTCTCTCCTAAAAAGTAAGGGGAAATGTGTGTGCGTCTTATGGAGCGAATGCAGGCTGCACAGCTATCACAGAAGCCAGAACAGCAAGAGGGATTGCTGCTTTCATTGTGTAGCAATCCCTCTTGCTGTTCTGGCTTCTGAGATTCAGAATATTTTTTTTCTTGTTTTCCTCCTCCAAAAACTAGTTGCGTCGTATGGTCTGGTGCGTCTTATAGAGTGAAAAATACGGTACTTAAGCTGGAGTCTGGAGTCAATTTCCTGCTTTTGATACTGTTGTGGCTGGCATTCATCAGGCAAGGCAGCTCTTGGCCCAATTTCTTCCACCACATGGAAACCTGAGGAAGCCATGATGTCCCAAAGTGGTGGCATGTATCTGTGCCATGTTAATGCGGCAACCTTCACAAAAGCAGATGCAAATGGTTCAGAAATGCATGAAAGGCGTTTTATACTTGTTTCCAGACTCTTTGGAAACAATAACAAAAATTGACTCCTGAAGGTTTCATGAATGTTACATCCTTTCCCATACATTGTGGGAACATTTTCCTCAGCTACTGGATATTGCGTGGTTTCAATCTGACACATGTTGTGCATGTCTTTCTTCAGTGGCTGAATTATTCCACCTTTAGAGGTAGGATGGAGGTAGTGATTTCTGTTGTTGAAAGTCAAACATCATTGTCAGCTGGCAAGCAGGCAAGCAGTCATATGAAAGCAAAAGTTCTAGTTACAGGTAGGTAGCAGTGTTGGTCTGCCATAGTCGAAATAAAAATTAAAAATTTCTTCCAGTAGTACCTTAGAGACCAACTAAGTTTGTTATTGGTATTAGCTTTCGTGTAGGTATCTGAAGAAGTGTGCATGCACATGAAAGCTCATACCAATAACATTAGTTGTTGGTCTCTAAGGTGCAACTGGAAGAAAGCAAAAGTAATAGTGTGTGTATGCTTGCAATTCCCACTACTACTACTTATTTATTTAGGGCTTCTCCTCTGCCCTTGAAGTGCCTGTGCTTCACTCAGGGCAGATTATAGCAATTTAAGATGACAATGTCATAAAATAACATTAAATAAACAAGAAAAGCAGAGTCCACAAATAAAATATGGCCTTGATAGCAGATACAGATCAGGCAAAGAGACTGCCAAAATAAAAAATGTCTTTAGTGATTGGTAAAAGATAAGTGAAGGGGGGGGTCATCTGTTTTTCATGGGGTAAGTTGTTCCACGATATTGGTGCAGCCACTAAGAATGCCTTGTTTGGTTGCCTGGGAAACAAATTGCCTTTCTCCCACTCCAATTCCCAAGCAACTGTTAGAAAACACGCATACACAAAATAATATAGAATAGAACAAATTAGAAGAGAGAGAGAACATTTTGAAGTGGATTCAGGGTTCCTTGTAATTTCCAAGCAAATTTTAAGACAAACAATAGGATCATATATTCCTGGCTGATTATGCTAGATTCAGGCTCCCAATTCAGTTTGCGTTTACAGATGAATTTATCTAATTTGCACTTTCTGAAACAATATGAGTACTGAATCACAGCATTTATCTAAATTTGGCAGTGTCGTTCTCCAGCCCAGTAACGTATACAAAACTGCATAGTCTAGGGTAAAGTGTGCATACATATATTAGGGGGGATTGCTTTGCAAAAATGTGTATATATTAGGTAACATTGCATGCAGATGTGTATATCAGGAAAAATGTGCACAAAAATACTGATCAATTTTCATGAACTGACCTGGCCTCTGCAATCATCACCCAAGGTCCTTCTTTGTGTGCCTCCTCCATGAGAGGCCTGGAGGGTGGCAACAAAAGAACAGGCTTTTTCTGTGGTGGCTCCCTGTTTGTGGAATGCTCTCCCCAGGGAGGCTTGCCTTACATCTTCATTCCTCTTCTCCAAGGCCTTTGGCTAAGTAAACAATCTATAACCTTTTAAACTGGGAGGGTATTACTTTTGTTTGTTGCTATGGTATGTTTTCTTGTGTTTTTATATTGTAAAGAGCCCTGTGATCCTCAGATGGAGGGTGGTAAAGAAACAACAACAACAAGCTGACATGGAGATGCAAAGAATAAAACGTAAGACAAAAATATAACCTGAGAGAAATTAAAATGGATTTACCCATCCCTATATGAGTGTGTGTGTCTATATTACTGTGACTCAGAAGCATGGCTTTACATTTATCTAAGATAAGAGTCTGCGTATTCCATGTCTTTGCTCCTTTAGTGTTCTGACAGTGTTTTATCCAACCTCCTTTTTATGAAATGATTCAGTTCCCTCTGCTCTTAGTACTACATTCACTTACCATTAATTTTGCAGAGCTTATACCTTTAGCCCTAATTCTGACCTTTAGCTCAGCAGAAATATGTCTTTTAGCTTTATAGTTTCCAGAGGCCTGATAAATTCCTGTTAAATTGAAAGGCTGTAGTTTGAAGTAAGAATGTCACAACAGGTTACTGAACCAGCTACTCTCCTTTTAGAACAACTCCTGAGAAGAGAGGCTTTTGTCAATTCTATTTTAGCTTGTCTGAATCAATAAAATAAAAAAAGACCAATACATACACATCACAGAAACACTTCCCCTTCTAATTACATGGAAATACAGCATCAAAGTGATGCTAGAAGACATGGGACTTCTATTCTGGTTTGCGGAATATGCTGAGACTAGAAGGGCAGCAGAAATTGGGCAGCTTACAATGTATCAATTATAAAAATAGAAGTGGATCAAAGAGTCACCCATTCCATCCCCTGACCCAAGGGAAGAATTTCTACAGCATTATCCCACTTCCACAGAACAAATTAAAGCCAAAGAAATCAGCCTACATATAATTGTTTGTTGAAAATTCCACCCTGCTTACCTCAGTTCAAAGCCGCTTACAAATAAGGAACAAGCATAAAATCAACAATGATTCAACCATTAAGACACAATTTATCAATCTAAAAACAGCAGCACCAGCAATCAATATGTTAAGCAGCTGCAACGGTTTAAAGGGGAAGTTTCCAATTGCTAGTGCAGCACAAACAAATATAACTTAACCTTGGGGTCACAAATGTGGTACCCATCACACAGTGGCTCCCTTGAGGACTTTCCCTGGAACTGGTGGAGGTACTGGTAGGGACTGGTAGGGCAGAAGTCAGGGAAGTCAGGTCCCCATCACTCTCCCTGCTGAGATCTACAAAGGCAAGACCGAAACTAAGGAGGAGAAGGAAGCTGACTGTCAGTGGCCTCCCCTGGACTGGTTGTAAATGAGGAGGCGGAGAGGTGGCGTCAGGCCGAGGAAGTTCAAGTTCAGAGGAAAGCTTGCTTAAATGGGTAAATCTTCAGGAGCTGGCAGGATGTCAGCACCACTGACACATCTCTGTTTTTAGCAATGAGGGTATTCCACAACACTGGTGCCCTCAGTGAAGAATCCCACCTCTGTGTTACCACAAACTGATCATCATCAGGTCCTAGCAAAATGAAGTAGGTTACTGTCAGAGCTGCTTCAAGATCCTAGCTCACAGAGGATCACGCTAGCCAGCGGTCATTAAGTAAAAGTCTTTATTGAGTTACAGTTTCCATTCCCAAGCTGCTGCGTGCAACTCTACGTCTAATGGCTAGATCGGCGAAGCTCCGTCTGAGTCTCCGCCCCTTGTGCACCAACTTAATATCCTAGCCCTGCTCCACCTTTTCCGCCTGACTGCTCTCCTCTGGGTCCCTCTGCCCCCCGGGGTCTCTTCCTTCCGGGATTCTTCTGACGCCGACCCCCCGGAACTCCCTGTCTCCTTGCGCCGGGCTTTAGGACCTGGCTCCCTTTCCTGGCTGCCTACTGCGTCACTTTCCTGTGCATTTGAACTTGGCGCGCGCGCCCAACCTTCCACTTTCCGTCTGACCGTTTCTTCGCTCCCCGATGGAGGTGTGGCCACTCCTGACTCGTGCCCTCCCCCCTGTTGCGAGCTGCCAGCGCTTGATCTCTGGCGCTCCTCCTCTTCCCTGCTCTCTGGCTGTGACGCTGGTCCCGATTTCCAACTGCTCTCCTCTGAGTCCCCTCTGGCTCTATCTTCCTGGGGTGTCCCCCTAGGCTCCCCCCTTGCCCTGACCACTGGTGCTCCTTTCTGTGAATCTTCTGATTCACTGGAAAGACTCGGAGATCTCGGGTCGTCGTCATCACTCATCTTTTCTTCTGCCTCCTCCCCCTCGCTCTCTGTTTCCTCCCTTGCCCTTGCCTCTGCTCCTGAACCCCTGACATCCATCCCCCCCTCGAAGCCCCCCGTTCCCCCCTCCCCTCCTTCCGGTGCGGGAACTGGGTGCTGCTGTGTCAGAGGGACGAACGTCGGATACAGTTCGCTTCCCGTGGCGGGCCTCCATCTGAAGTCTCCCGGTTCTGCCTCCCTGCTCTCGTCGACGACGGTCACCTCCGCTTCCATCTCTGTGCCGCCGTGCTCGAAACCAGGGTCGTCCCCGAAAACGTCCATGTCCGTCTCTCCCTCACTTCCTCCTGGCGGCGTTGCTCGTCCTGGACCTTCCTGCCACTTCCTGCGCCACTGCTCCTCTGGTCTATCGTCCCACCAATACGAGGGTTCTGAGGCAGATCCCGAGGGTGACCCCTCCGGGGAACGGGCGTCTCGTATCGGGTCCTCGTCCGAGTCGAACCCCCGGAACGTGCTGGCCGAAAGCGTTGGCGTGAAAAGCCAGTCGTCGAAAAATTCTGCTGGCATTGGTCTATGTGGGAAGAGGGCATGAAACTCGTCTTTGAGCAGAGGTTCGTCCAAGGCGTAGCCCGGCACCCAGCTGTTCGCACTGACCGGGGTGCCCTCCTTGGCGAGAAGGTATTCTACCCCTTCTTCCCCCCCATCTGGAGTCCAAAATCTCCGTGACTTCGTTGATGCGTTCCTTCTGTGCCACTCCCGCGTGCCCGGTTCCTTCTCTGAGCGGACTCGGTGCCGTTCCGGGTTCCTGAAACCTGTGCGGTGCCTTGTAGGGGGTGAGCACCGATCTGTGGAACACCGGATGCATTCTGGAACCCTCCGGAAGCGCCAGCCTGAAAGCCACCGGGTTGACCTGCTCTTCGACTTGGTAGGGCCCCAGTTGCTTATGCCCCAGCTTCTTCTTGGCCAACGACCTGGCCGGCACTGCGTGGGCTGCTAACCAGACCCAGTCTCCCACATGGATCTCTTCGCCAACCCTTCTGTGTTTGTCCGCTTGCACCTTGTATGCATGTTTGGCCAGCTCCAGGTGTCGCCGCAGCTGATCGTGGACCTCCTGCAACTCCGACGCGAACGCATCTGCTGTCTGCGGCTCCCCCTCCCCCATCCTTTCCAGTCCCGGGAAGGTTCTGGGGTGCCTCCCGTTGTTAGCGAAGAACGGCGTGACCCCCGTGGACACGTGCTTCGTGTTGTTGTAGGCAAACTCGGCGAGCGGCAGGTAATCCACCCACGTCGCAGGCTGTTGATTCGCATAACATCTCAGGTACTGCTGCATGATGGCATTGACCCGCTCCGCCTGCCCGTTGGTCTGCGGGTGTCTCGCCGACGCCAGGTTGATCTTGACGTTCAGGAAGCCCATCAGCTTCTGCCAGAAATTCGAGATGAACTGTCGCCCCCGGTCGGACAGAATAGACCGTGGCAGACCGTGAACCTTGAACACGTGGTCTATGAACAGTTTGGCGGTTTGCTCCGCCGTGGCCACCTTGGCACACGGAATGAAATGTGCCATCTTGGAGAACAAGTCCACCACCACCAGCACGGCCGTCTTGCCCCTCGAGCTGGGCAGATCCGTGACAAAGTCCAGGGCCACCCTCTCCCATGGTTCGACCGGAGTTTGCAGCGGTTCCAACAGTCCGGCCGGTGGTTTGTGCACCGGTTTGGCCCTCTGGCAGGTGTCACACCTCGCCACGTAGTCCGCGACCTCCCCTCTCATTCCGGGCCACCAGAAGTCCCTGGCGACTAATTCCACCATCTTCTCCTTGCCAAAGTGCCCGGCAGTGGGCGCGTCGTGCAGCTGCTGCAGCACCTTGGCGCGAAGTTCGTCTCCCGGCACGTAGATGGCCCCTTTACGGATGAGCAATCCATCTCGCAGCTGGAACTCGTCGGTCGCTGCCGTGCCCCTGTGCACCTCTGCCATCTTCGCTTGCGCGAAGGAGTCATCCTGCAACGCTCGCCGCACCGCCTCCAGGTCCACTGTTGCCGCAGCGCACGCCCACACTGTTGGTGCGAAGATGTGCATGGCGGCTGCTGGCTTGGCGTCCTCCAGATATTGTGGCTTACGAGAGAGAGCGTCCGCCATGATGTTGGTGTCCCCCGGGACATACTCTATTCGGAAGTTAAAGTTCGCAAAGAACTCAGCCCAACGTATCTGCCTTTGGTTCAGGAACTGTGCCGTGCGCCAGTGCTCCAGATTCTTGTGGTCCGTGCAGACCTGCACCGTGTGCTTGGCGCCGATCAGGAAGTGCCTCCATGCTTTGAATGCTGCATGAATGGCCAGCAACTCCCTGTCCCAGATGGTGTAGTTCTGTTCGGACTTGCTGAGCTTCCTGGAGTAAAACGCTCCCGGCCGCCAAACCCCCTGCGGGTCTTTCTGCAGCAGGACTGCTCCCACGGCTCTGTCCGAGGCGTCTGTCTCCACCCTCATCGGCCTGCTGGGGTCGACATGCAGCAGCTGCTCTTCCGACGCGAAGAGACGCTTGAGTGCCTGAAAGGACTGCTCCGCCTGCTATGTCCAGATGAACTTCTTTTTTTTGGAGCTAAGCGTGTCCGTGATGGCCGCTGTCTGCATAGCGAAGCCTTTGATAAACTTGCGATAGAAGTTCGCGAAGCCGACAAACCGTTGGACCTCCTTCCGGTTGCGTGGGCTCTTCCAGTCCAACACCGCTCGAACCTTGGCGCTGTCCATGGCGAGCCCCTTGTCAGACAACTTGTAGCCCAGAAAATCCACCTCCGTCACGTCGAATTGGCACTTCTCCAGCTTGGCGTAGAGCCTATGCTGCTGTAGCCTGCTTAGCACTTCTTTGACGTGTCTGTCATGCTCCTGCTGCGATTCCGAAAAGATCAGGATGTCATCTAAGAAACAGACGCACGTCTTGTAGAGGAGCCCCGCCAACACGTGATGCATGAACGCTTGAAAAACGTGGGAGCCATTTTGCAATCCAAAAGGCATAACTCTATATTCGTAGGTGCCCAGCGGCGTGAACATGGCTGTCTTCCACTCATCCCCCTCCCGCATGCGAATGAGGTTGTACGCCCCTCGCAGGTCTAACTTGGTGAACACGCTGCCCTTCCGTACCTTTGCGAGGAGGTTGTCGATTCGGGGCATGGGGAAGTCCGATGGCTTGGTCACACTGTTTAAGATGCGATAGTCCACCACAAGTCTTTTTTGGGGCGTGTCCCGCTTCTTAACAAAGAATACAGGACTGCCCCCCGCTGCCTTGGACTCCCGGATGAAACCGCGCTCCAAATTATGATCTATGAACTCTTTGAGTTCCTGCAGTTCGTCCTTCCTCAGACATGGAATACAGCTTCCCTTTAGGCAGCGCCGCCCCCGGCAGCAGGTCAATTTTGCAGTCATATGGTCTGTGGGGGGGTAGCCTGTCTGCCTCCTTCTCGCAGAAAACCTCCAAAAATTCTGCGTACTTGTGGGGAATCGCATGCAGCGTGCCTAGCAGCAGCTGTGTCTCCTCTTCCTCTCCTTCCTGCCGGGGGACGATGCAGTGTTCAGCACAAAAGGAAGAGCCGAAGGTCAGCTGCCTCTGGTACCAAGCCAGCGTTGGGCTGTGCTTGTCCAGCCAACTCATGCCCAATACAATGGGCGTGTCCGATAGTTGAGTGACGTTGAAGCTGATGATTTCCTTGTGATTCCCAAGGCGCATCACCATTGGTGGCGTCTGCTTCACCACTTGCCCCCCTAGCAGCTCCCTGCCATCCACCGTGACCACCTGCAGGGGCAGCGTGGCCGGCAGCAACTGTATAGCGTGCCGGTCTACAAAGTCTTGCCCTATAAAGTCCGCATTGCTTCCCGAGTCAATGGTGAGCGGCACGTCCATGGTGATTCCATTGGGCAGCTGGAGCGATGCGGTGAGCCTCACTACTGGTTTGGGCGGGAGGGGGTCCATGGGCTGTGAAATCTCCGGGGACTTCTTCACTGACACGTCTGGCTGGGCCCCATTGCCTCTTCCTCCAGCCAGACATCGTCGTTTCCCTGCTGTGGTCCTCCTTGTTGCGTTGCTGCAGTTACCATTGCTGAGGCTGCAGTGTGCTTGTGGAGCCTCCGGGGACACTCTTTCGCCATATGCCCTGGATCCTCGCAGATGTAACACTTCCTGTTCCCTCTAGGAGGCTTCGCTTTCACTGTTGTCGGTGCTAGGGCTCTGGCTGCTGATTGAGCCCTTGCACTTCCAACCTCCATAGGTTCCACTCCTCCTCCTGGCGGAGGCGTGGATTGCGCACACGCTGCTTCTCTGGGAAGGAAGGAGGAGCCCCTGGCTGGTTCGCGCCCTCCACGCCCTTCGTCCCTGCTCCACGGACGTTCTTCCAGCCGCACCCCCACGGCTAGCGCCCTCTGAACGATCTCCTGCGTGGTCCGGGGTCTCTCCCCCCTCACAATTTCATCTTTAACAGAGCCGTGCAATCCCTCCCAAAACAGGTCTCTTACAGGAGCCGAATCCCTGTCCCATTCCAGGGCACTGACCAAAGCGAAAAAGCGGGCATGATACTGCCTTACGCTGGCCCTCCCTTGTTTCAGTGCATGTATCTGCTGCCAAGCAAGATCCACGTCAATGCTTGATAAGAAACACCCATCCATCGCTTTAATAAAGGCATCCGCATTTTGGAGCGCCGGATCCTTATCCCTCCACAAATTGTGCAGCCATGCTTTAGCTTCGCCATGCAAATGGGACATGATGAACCCCACTTTCTCTTGCTCATCTCTAAAGTCTTTTTTCAGCAGTTCCAGTGCGCACATTACATCTGCTCTAAAGTTGGGGTACTGCTGCAGGTTCCCATCGAAGTGAGAGACCAGACCGCCTGTTCGTCTCGCCAACCCAATTCCCTCCTGTCTGGGTGTCAGTTGCCCGTGCTTCGTAAGCATGTCCAACCTGACCTGGAGATCCCTGCAGGCGGCAGCTGCCTCCTCCTCTCTCTTCCTGGATGCGAGAGCCTCGGCATTCAGTTGTGACACTGCTTTTCTGAGTTCCTCTATCTGCTGCTCAGCCGTCATGTTGTCTGCCGTTCGTGAGCTAGCTAGTAGGCACCTGCTTCTCTCCTCTCCTCGAGGCTGTAGATGCCCACAATTTTAGAGACGGAGCTTACTGTCAGAGCTGCTTCAAGATCCTAGCTCACAGAGGATCACGCTAGCCAGCGGTCATTAAGTAAAAGTCTTTATTGAGTTACAGTTTCCATTCCCAAGCTGCTGCGTGCAACTCTACGTCTAATGGCTAGATCGGCGAAGCTCCGTCTGAGTCTCTGCCCCTTGTGCACCAACTTAATATCCTAGCCCTGCTCCACCTTTTCCGCCTGACTGCTCTCCTCTGGGTCCCTCTGCCCCCCGGGGTCTCTTCCTTCCGGGATTCTTCTGACGCCGACCCCCCGGAACTCCCTGTCTCCTTGCGCCGGGCTTTAGGACCTGGCTCCCTTTCCTGGCTGCCTACTGCGTCACTTTCCTGTGCATTTGAACTTGGCGCGCGCGCCCAACCTTCCACTTTCCGTCTGACCGTTTCTTCGCTCCCCGATGGAGGTGTGGCCACTCCTGACTCGTGCCCTCCCCCCTGTTGCGAGCTGCCAGCGCTTGATCTCTGGCGCTCCTCCTCTTCCCTGCTCTCTGGCTGTGACGCTGGTCCCGATTTCCAACTGCTCTCCTCTGAGTCCCCTCTGGCTCTATCTTCCTGGGGTGTCCCCCTAGGCTCCCCCCTTGCCCTGACCACTGGTGCTCCTTTCTGTGAATCTTCTGATTCACTGGAAAGACTCGGAGATCTCGGGTCGTCGTCATCACTCATCTTTTCTTCTGCCTCCTCCCCCTCGCTCTCTGTTTCCTCCCTTGCCCTTGCCTCTGCTCCTGAACCCCTGACAGTTACGTTTGCTGATCTTAACACAGGGCAGTGGGGGGGGGGTGGAGAGAGATTTTCAGGTAACCTAGTCCAGAGTTGTTTATGGCTTTATATGGAATACAGCAAATGGGAGGGCAGGTCGGGAGAGCTCTTTTCCGCTTCTTCTTTCACTTCGGTGTGCGTTTCACAGCTCAAATCAGCTCCTGACAAGTTGAACACAAACCAGAACAACCAAGCGGATAGAAAAGGAAAGTGGCGAATAAGAGGAAAAACAGGGAAAGCTTGGAGATAAGGATGGGGGGAAATGGAGCAGCCATGGAGAAGAAGGTGCTGAGAGAAGGAGAAAGAGAGAAGACTGACACTGCTGCCCCACAGCATTTACTACCTGATTCTCTCTCTCTAATGGCCTCAGTCTGCATGGTCAGGGAAATTCAGCTCCATTCTCCTCTGTATCCTATTCACATTTTCTGATGTGCATTTTAATATTTTAATCACTGTGTTATTTAACTTTCGACCTGATTTTCACCACTCGACAGCTTCAAGAAAAATGCAGAGAGCACAACCAACCCTTGTATATGGTGTTTATTGAACTGACTAAGGCCTTCGACACTGTAAATCGTAAAATCAGATGCCCAGATAAATTTGTGAACATCATTCGGCTTCTCCAGGATAATATGACAGCAACAGTCGCAGATAACAATGGCTCTCAAAGTCAACCATTCACAGTGGGATCAGGTGTTAAACAGGGTTATGTTATCACCCCAACTCTATTTATTATTTTCATTGCCATGATCCTACATTTTATCGAAGGGAAACTCCCCACTGGAGGAGAAATTATATATCAAACAGATGGAAAGCTCTTTAATCTGCGTGGGCAGAAAGCAAAGAGTAAGGTTACTATAACTTCCATCATAGAGCTTCAATATGCTGATGACAACGTATTGTGTGCACACTCAGAGGATGATTTCCAAACCATCCTAAATATCTTCACAGAACCTTACAAAAAGCTTGGCACATTGCTCAACATCAAAAAAAACAAAGTGCTGCACCAACAAGCACAAAATAACCCCTCTGCAGTGCCACAAATCCAACTCGATGGTGTAACATTGGAAAGTGTTGGTCACTTCTCCTACCTGGGCAGTTATCTTTCCACAAGGGCCGACACTGATGCCGAAATCCAGCATCGCCTGAGCTCTGCAAGTGCAACTTTCTCCCATTTGAAGTGCAGAGTGTTTGAGGACTGGGACATTTGCCGGGAAACCCAAATGCTTGTTTACAAAGCTATTGTACTACCAACCTTACTGTACACTTGTGAAACATGGACCACTAATAAATGCCATCTCCAACTCCAACAACAGGGTCTCCGAAAAAATTTACACATCACTTGGGAAGACAGGTGAACTAATGCTAGTGTAATAGAAGAAGCAAAGATCACCAGTGTCAAAGCAATTATTCTTCAACATCAACTTCATTGGACTGGTCATGTTGTTCGGATGCCTGATGATCATCTTCCAAAGCAACTACTCTATTCCAAACTTAAACATGGAAAACGTAATGCCTTAAACAAAAGAGGTTTAAGGACTTTCCGAAGGCAAATCTTTAAAAATGTAGTATAAACACTGACAATTGGGAAACACTGGGCTGCGAGTGCTCCAACTGGAGACATCCTTTACCAAAGGTGTCATGGACTTTGAAGACGCTCAAACTCAGGACGAAAGGGAGAAACGTGCTAAGAGGAAGGCACATTTGGCAAACCCTGACTGTGATCAACTTCTACCCGGAAACCTATGTTCCCACTGTGGAAGGATGTGTAGATCCAGAATTGGCCTCCACAGTAACTTATGGACTCACTGTTAAGACCATGTCATAGAAAACAATCTTACTCAGCTACGAGTGATCACCAAAAAAGGAGAAGTGTTTAACTTGCTATGCATAATATCTGTGCTTGTTGTGAAAGTGTGTGCCATGTGCCCCAAAACACAATTCTGTCCCCCCCCCCATTGTGCTTCTAATAAAAAGCAAGAAAGCATCCTGCCCAGGTGTCTTTCAGTTTTCCTATACTTTCAACAAACTTCACTTCAGAAGGGAAAGAAGCAAAGATCAATATTAACAATAACACAGCCATGAATCACCATGTGCACAAACCATTGTGGTGAAGAACTCCACAGAGGGGAGTCATAAAACTGGGCTTTTCAGTCATGCTATTGCCAAGAGAGAGAGAGAGGGAAGAGAAAGGAAAGAAACAGGTTTGATAAAAAGTCCAATTAAATTGACAGCTTGTCTGATCTTCTGAACACAAAATGCATTCAGGCCCCAAACCAATAACCTAAGATAATCTTGTCATACAGATGGCGGCTGCTTCTACATATCTATTGTTTATGGACGCAAATCGGTGAAATGGAAACGTATTTCAAAGGATACGACATTGGGATAAGCTTGTTTGAAGAAAAATACGTTCTCAGAGCATTTTCATCTACAAAGTCTGCTGAAAGGCTGCAGCAAGCATGATAGTCTGAGTGTATGTGGCTCAGTATAGGCCTTTCTTGTTCTGCCATCACACTGTAGCTCCTAAGGCAGGAACAGGGAACATCTGGCTCCACAGGCATTGGTGGAATCCAATTCCCACCAGCCAATGAAGGATGGCCAATCTTCAAGGATGACAGGAGTTGTAGTCCAGTAACACATGAATAATAATAATAATAATAATTTATTATTTATACCCCGCCCATCTGGCTGGGCTTCCCCAGCCACTCTGGGCGGCTCCCAAAAGAATATTAAAATACTATAATACATCAAACATTAAAAGCTTCCTGAAACAGGGCTGCCTTCAGATGTCTTCTAAAAGCCTGGTAGTTGTTGTTCTCTTTGACATCTGGTGGGAGGGTGTTCCACAAGGAAGGCGCCACTACCGAGAAGGCCCTCTGCCTGGTTCCCTGTAACTTGGCTTCTCGCATTGAGGGAACTGCCAGAAGGCCCTCGGTGCTGGACCTCAGTGTCCGGGTAGAACGATGGGGGGGGGGAGACACTCCTTCAGAAAGGACTGCAGGATTCTGCCCATGGGCCAGCTTGCATCCTACCCAGCCTGTCACCTGAGAGAATGTTTCCCATTCAAATTGTCCCTGAAACAGCACTACATGTGGTTGCTTCTACCACCATTATTTTGACCTTCACAGAGCCCTCTCTGACACAGAAGTGAAGGGGGAAGCTCCAGCGACTGACAGCAAAGAACAGAAAGAGAGTTCCAAAGGGGAGGTGCCACCACACTAAAGGCCCAAGTCCTACACTGTGTGGGACGGACCTCTTGATAAGATTGCATTTGCAGGAGGACCTCACCTGCAGAGTGCAGTAATCAGCTGGGTATATAGGGAGTCATATGATATTTCATGTATCCTGGTCCCAGGCTGCATAGGGCTTTATGCACCAAAAACAGCACCTTGAACTTAGCCCAGCAGCTGATTGGTAGCCAGTGCAATTCCTTCAACAACAGGGGAACACATTTGCGATATCCTGCCCTATTTTGTGCATACAAAGTATACTTCTCCTAAAGACAGAATGCATATTATTTTAATATGCAGGCAAGCAGAAACATGAGGTGCCCTGATACAGCTTGTGTTAATATTCATATAACTTATGAACAAAGACGTAGTGACCATGGTTCGAGGAAATGATTGTAGCCCAAATAGCATTTTGTTGTTTCAGTAAGCAAAACATGCAGATTCCTTAATTGAAAGTGTTTGTTCTTTGGGGTCAGAAGCCTTTATAAACCTAGCATCTGTTACTTTCTCTAGAATTGGAAATCAAGATCTAACACTGATGCCATTGCTGCCAGTTAACCATGTGCATTAGTGAAAGAAAGAAAGAAAGAAAGAAAGAAAGAAAGAAAGAAAGAAAGACGGACAATATCTCATGATACTCTATAGTTCAGTCATTTGCAATCTAGCCTTACAAGCAAACTTCATTGAACTAGTGTGGACCTGTCACCCTCACTGGAATGGTCAATACCAGTCATTGATTAATGTTTGTCAATAAAAAAGGAAACGGAATAAGAAGGTTCTTACTCCCAGTGAAGATTCACCTTCACTGGAATGGTCAGTAGAAAAAGGAAAAAGGAAAAGAAGGTTCTTTTCATGTATGGAAACTGCAAACTGCATGAAAACTGCAGTCTAAAATGTAATTTTCATCTCTGCTCTTCCCCCTGAACTTGGTATTGGTATGCACTACTATTTAGTATTCTGTTTGGAGCGACAGGCTTGCCTTCAATCCTCGCAGTTTGATGCAAACAAGCCCCACGTATTTTGGCTTCTACGTCTTGGAGAAATGTGACCCTTTAGGCTTTGCTGGAGCAGAAAAGCATAACAGCCAATGGTTGCCATTTAGGAATGCACAGATTTAACTTCATCCCTCTACAGAAGGAGCTCATCTCACACAAGTGCTCATTTCCTATCCTTATGGGAAGCAATTAGGTTTGTGCAGCAAAGTGATTTTCTTAATATAAAATAAAAAACCTCACAAAATTCTCCAGCACTACACCTGAAAAAAAGTAGTAGTAGTAGTATAGCTGTTTCAAGGGCCGAATTCATTAGGTAGACGTAGTGTCAGGGAACTGACATCGGAGCAGAGTGGAGAGGCGAGGCTCCCAGATTCTGCAGGAGAGGGGACTAGTAAGGGTAGAGAGAGAACGTCCTCTGGGGAAAGAAGTCCAGGTGACACCAGGAAGAAGGGAGAGGCAGAGAGCACTTCGGAGGGGAGGCTCCGAGACTCTTCCAGTGAAGTCAGTGAGGAGAGTGGAGGACCACCGCTTGGAACGCCCACTCTGCGCAGGAGGCTTCCTCACAGAGAGGCGAGGAGGAGGTTATCCGTTAAGGAATTCTTATGCTGGAGGAAATTTAGGAAACACCCACTGACGGATTCTACCAGCGACTGAGGCAGCCGCGCAAAAGGGCTGCTCAGCCAGGGAAAGACGCAACCACCCCCAAGCAGTTGTAACAGCTGGAGGTTTACACACAAGCAACCCCAATTCCCATGATACGTAGTGAGGTGAGGTGAGAATATTCTTGAGAATGAGTATATTCTTGAGAATATTCTCTGCTAGAAAATTCTCCAGAGAATATTCTCCACAAACTGTAAACGCTAATGTAAGAACCACTTTTACAACCCACATTTTAAAAATCTAGTAAATAATAAGTCAAGCTGTGATATTGCCAGTGTAAGTAATGAATAATGTTTTTTTTTTATCCAGTTACATTACTGGACATTGTGTCATTCACCATTGGCAGTTCTGAAATGTGAGCTACAGGAAACATTTATTTTATTTTTTATTTTTTATTGGTTTTTATTTTTTGTTTTAAAAATGCTATTCATTTAATTTGATGAATATTTGAATTCGTATGTATTTCAACTATATGTAATAGCCTTTTCTATTTTGCTGTGGCCTTATTCTTAGCAATTCTACACCCTTGGCCATACAGTGTGATTTATTTATTTTTTACAGAAAGTAGCTTTAATGCTTTATAAAGTACCTAGGCCTAAACAATTATGTGTAACAGCATGTGAGGTGGCCTTAATTTAAACAGTTGACGTTTCTATATTTTTAATTAGTGCCAGTAACTGGTTTTTGCAGTGCCACTCCATGGTACAAGGTGCCATTCACCAGAGACTGACATACTGAAATACATTATCATATAGTGATAATACAGGTATATTTAATGTTAATGGCTTCTTTTTTATATGTATCCATATAGTTTTGTTTATCAAGCTGCATTTTAGTCACCAAAACAGTTATTAAGTGTTAGAGCTATCAGACCTTAACATGCTGAACATAACTGAATTTACTTGTATCAAACCTTAACATGCCAATTGTATTTTTTGACCTGTCCTATAACATGTACATATTCTAATGGAAGAATGAAATATGATTTAACTACTGAGTTTCCTTATACCAAACCTTAACATGACAATTACTGGTGCCATCACCTTTTAACTTTAAAATGGTTTAATCTTAACTATAAAACATGTTTTCAAGTTTGGTGCAAAAAATCTAAGGATATGAATTCACTGCATTTCCCCATTGAATTAAAGTATCTGCACAGTTTTTGGTTGCCATCTGAACAAGTTTACCCATGAATAAACATGTATATTAACTAATTATATCATTTTCAGTGCATTAAAATTATATCATTTTCAATGCATTAAAATGAATATTCTCCTATTTTAAATGAAAATTCTCTAAAATTCTCATTAACTGAGAATATTCTCCAAAAGATTATTCTCAAGAATTTAACATCACTAGGTAGATGTATGTACGAATGCAGTTTGATGATTCTGGGGAATTATTGCTATTCCTCGTTGTTGGTGAGTAAGAGTTATGAGGAACCACCTAACATGGATGAATAGAAGTGGGGGGGGGGAATCCATAAATATTGCAATGAAATGATGCATACTGTACACTGTTAATGTCCCAGTGTGTAGCGTACCTTCTTTAGATTCATTTGTGGTTAAAATTTTATATTTATTTGAAAATATCCAAGATTATGGGTGGAATTCTTAAATATACTCAGAGTCGAGGGTGGATTTCATGCTCTTTATTCAGCTCATAGTGGTGAGGAGGAATGAAAGTTCCTCCAAAGTATCTGCTTTATAGATATTATTTACACAATGGGCCGCATGTGATTGGCTAATTCCGGAATTCTCCTGTAGGCCAATCAGGTTGTGGATTCACTTCCATCTGGAGCTGGATTAGGTGGCTCCTGCAGACCAATCATACTGCTGCATTGTTCTAGGACCAATCAGACTGCTGTATTTTGGATCCTATTCAACTCAGTACATAACAAATTCAAAGCAGTGCTAAGTCTCTTGCTCCATCAGTGCAATAACTTCTCCTGGTGTAGCAGAATGTTCTCCCCTCTCCTCATGCACCACCTTTGTCTCTGGAACAGATCTGGAAAGGGGAAGGCGGGAGAGGAGGGAAAGTCTCATTGCACAAGAAGAAGTTATTGCACTGACCAGATGGATTAACCAAATAATCCCTTGCTTCTGACATAAATTTGTAATTTGAAATGGCCAAAAGGGGACTTGAACCCTGGGCCAGTCACTGCCTCTCAGCCTAACTTACCTTGCAGGATTGATGTGGGGATTAAATAAGGTAGAGAACCATGGATAATAAAATAATAATAATAATAATAATAATAATAATAATAATAATAATAATAATAACAATAATAATTTATTTATTTATTTATTATAAAAATTTTATTGGTTTTACAAAACATTTTTTATAGACACATACAAACATATAAACAAACAAACAAACATGTATAATTTCATATCCTTTTTTTCATAAACCTTACTTCGTCGACTTCCCCAAACCTCCCCTTTCTACATCCCAATTTCCAAAATTATTTCAGCAAATCCTAACACTTGATTTTATCTGATTTATCCCTTATTCTTTTCTTTTACTTAATCTTTTACAGCTGTAAACCCCTTTTTTCCCCTAAAACCTCAACATTTTAACTTTCATTAATTTTACAATATTTCTTAAGATAAGTTTTAAATTTCTTCCAGTCTTCTTCCGCCGTCTCTTTCCCCTGGTCACGGATTCTGCCAGTCATTTCAGCCAGTCCCATATAGTCTATCACCTTCATTTGCCATTCTTCCAGAGTGGGTAGATCTTGAGTCTTCCAATGCTTTGCAATAAGTACTCTTATTTATACCCCGCCCATCTGGCCACTCTGGGCGGCTTCCAATCAAGTGTTAAAAACAATACAGCATTAAATATTAAAAACTTCCTGTGGCGTTTGCCTCCTAGGATGGGTCATAAGGAAAGGGTTAAAATAGGTGTGATGTGATTGGCCAGTGAGAATGCAAGGGGGGGATAAAAGTTAGAGTGGGAGGTTTTGAAAGTCAGTTGAGTTGTGAATTGAGGTTTGGGAGTTGAAGAAGGAAGAGGGAGGTTTAGGTGTGGGTTGGTAGAGTTGTATTGTGAGAGAGTGAGAGGAATTGTTAGGTGGAGTCAGATAGATAGTTGGAATAATCAGTTTGGAGTTGTTAGGAACTAAGAATAAGAAACTGACAAGAGAAAAACTAACTGAAACCATAAGCTTGTTCCTGCATTTAAAAATAAACTTGATTATTAGTTTATGTTAACAACTGACTGGACTCCGTGTGTCCCCGTGAGATACAGGGTGGTGGCAGCAGAAAAAGCAATCGCAGTGGCAGCACAGGGTCAATAGACCGTCAAACGTCCGGGGGCCCTGTGTGTGATCACCACACTTCCCTAAACAGGGCTGCCTTCAGATGTCTTTAAAAAAAAGATTGCTGCTTATTTCCTTCACATTTGAAGGGAGGGCGTTCCACAGGGCGGGCACCACTACCGAGAAGGCCCTCTGTCTGGTTCCCTGTAACCTCACTTCTCTCAATGAGGGAACCGCCAGAAGGCCCTCGGCGCTGGATCTCAGTGTCCGGGCTGAACGATGGGGGTGGAGATGCTCCTTCAGGTATACAGGACTGAGACCGTTTAGGGCTTTAAAGGTCAGCACCAACACTTTGAATTGTGCTCGGAAACGTACTGGGAGCCAATGCAGATCTCTCAGAACCGGTGTTATGTGGTCCCGGTGGCCACTCCCAGTCACCAGTCTAGCTGCCCCATTCTGGATTAACTGCAGTTTCCAGGTCACCTTCAAAGGTAGCCCCACATAGAGCACATTGCAGTAGTCCGAGCGGGAGATAACGAGAGCATGCACCACTCTGGCAAGACAGTCCGCAGGCAGGTAGGGTCTCAGCCTGCGTACCAGATGGAGCAGGTAGACAGCCACCCTGGACACAGAATTAACCTGCGATGCTGCCCTGTGCTCCTTGGAGGAAAAGGTGGGAGGTCCATGCACTAAATAATTCTTTTCTTGTGCTCTACAGGTCACAGCTCCACCCATTGCATGCCACTCCCTTTATGCCTAGGGCTGGCCGATACAGAATGGAGAGAGAAGAAGGGAGCAGTGGCTATCTTGAAAGAATGCAATCATCAGAAACAAGAAGAAGACAAGCAGATTTTAACCTTGTCTGAGGAAAAGCATGTGTGGCCCTGTTATAATCAGCACACCTTGAAACACATATTCATACATCATATGTTGACTTGGCAATGAAGTTTCAGCAGAGACATAATGAGGTTTGCCACTATAACCCCTTCTTCTTCTTGCAGTCTATTCATGGGCATAGCCAGGATTTTTATTAGGAGGGGCAGGACTTGGGTTAAGGGGGGGGCAGGACTTTTGTGGGCGGGGCAGAACCAATGTAATTGGTTAGTTAGTTATTTCTATTGTTTTACTTGATTTGGGGGGAGCTGCCCCCTGCCCCCTGCTTGGCTACGCCCATGAGCCTATTCAACATTTTTCTTCTCTTCCCTCAAAGAACCACAAACAACTGGATGTCACATGTTTCATGTAAGCATCTGCACCAATTTTCAAAAGCCTCTTACTGAGCCTGGCTTCTTTATCCAGGGTATCTCTGTTTGTGCTTGTTCTCTTTGAAAGCAAATTTACAGCTGAGCTGAAGAGACTGAGAGCCATCAAGCTTAAGCAACACTTTGTTTGTCAGTGTCTTATCCTCTTACCTTTTGTCAGTAGCCAGTAACCCTCTCAGCTTTAGCAGTGATCATTACACTGCAGTGTAAAGATAACAAATATCCATCTATTAAATGTTTGACAGAATAAGAAGTTTTTATATACCTAGTAGAGGAGAGTGTTTCCAGCGTTAAGGGTGAGGAAAATGCTGATTACATGATTTTTTTCATATACTGGGAAGCAGAGCAATCGTTTAGTCCTTGATTTAAATGTCATCTGCTTCCAGAAGTCAATCCAAAACATGGATGTGAGTCTATTAGCAAGGAGGGAACAGATAATCTCCACTGTAAATTCAGGCATCGGGACCATTTTTACCACAAACCTGCACCTCATGAGCTATCTAGGGAAGCACAGAAGTGGCACATTCTCCCCATGTGTGGATGGATGGTACAGGTGCTACATCATCAAGTGGTTTCAGGCCAACTGTATCAAGAAAAAGGTCACTTGTATATCCACCTAGACAGAAGATCCCATTGCTAGCCTCAGTTCATTGCCAGTTTGACAACAGTGCTTGCAAATCTTACAGAAAAAGCCAAGAGAATTATTCATCTCATAGGGGTTGTTCTGGCTCCAGTGACCTGCGGGTGTCTAAACTCCAATATATTCCCTCTGTAGTTGCATGTAA
The DNA here is from genome assembly GCF_964188305.1 of Podarcis bocagei. Taxonomy (NCBI): domain Eukaryota; kingdom Metazoa; phylum Chordata; class Lepidosauria; order Squamata; family Lacertidae; genus Podarcis; species Podarcis bocagei. Next base: position 75,556,110 of record NC_138126.1, read on the forward strand.
ATCATGTGCTGGGTCATAATAAGCGTACTTGAATATTCTACCAAATATGCCTCTCTACTTATTTGTGACTGGAAGTCAATGCTGTTCCTTGTGCTAAGGCAGCCCCATCCTCTGAGACGAAGGGCAGATGCATCATCCCATTCTCCTTCTTTGTCCATTTTGCATGCACTCAAGTCTGCTCCATCCCATGTTTTGTAAAAAAAAAAAAATTAAGTACAGAAAATTTGCATTTAAATTGCGCATATTTTATATGCATTCTTCCCCTAAAATTTGCATTTTGTATGCTTTTCAAAGCATTCTGCTCTAAAATATACATATATTTGTAATGATGAATTTTATTTAGTAATACTTACATCCCATTTTATATCTTTTTTAAAAAATCAAAAGAGGGGTACAATATAAAATTATATTTTAAAAAGGCAATCAAGCACCATGAAGCCATGAAACAATTATAAATATATCATCCATTCTGGCAGCTGTGTATGCAGGCAACATTACTGGTACATTTTTTTTATGTAAAATGCTCTCTCTTGTTAAAATGATATTGCTGCATTGCAAAATTTACTGAAGTGCATAATCTGATTGATTTACGTAGATGGGAATGCAACTAAGTTGAGGGCCAGCACATTAGGTCTGTTTGCTTTAAAAGTGGAAGGATTTTTTTTTTCCTGCATCCCTATCTGATACAGCTGTTGACATAGGCGCCGACTCCATGGGGCTTGAGGGGGCCCGAGCCCCCTCAAAAATTCGTTTGGGGGGGCTCAGCCCCCCCAATAATCTCGGGTGCCCCTCCAGCAGAGCGCCATCGCCGCCCCTCCCCCAGCCCAAAATGCACAGGGTCGGGCTGCATGCCTCCTGCCCTCCCTCCCAAGCAAAAGCTCCACCCAATTTCCTTCGGAGCTGATTAATAGGCGCAGCACGCTCTCCCCTATTCGCTCACGAGGAAGCGGCGCCACTTTATTTGCATATTCATGAGCTTATTTATTATTCATGAGCTTTCCCGGGACCCCCCAATATTTTTTATAAGTCCGCGTCCCTGGCTGTTGAAAAGCTAGCTAGAGATGACTAAGAGAACAATCCAAAAGCCTTGTGCTGAACTGAATGGAGACATCCCTCTGCTCAGCCCTGCCAGTCTCTCACTGGCTACTAACTGCAGAGCAATGCCAGCATCACTCAACTGGTGTGCAGCATCTCCTTCCTCCCCACTAATGTGCAGACAGAAGTACTGCTGGTAGATAAATAGTGGAATGCCCTCAAGCGGCCATTAAGCTGGGGGGCAGAGTTAGGATTGCTAAAATCTCAAACAAGCATCACGCAGAGAGCTAAGAGAAACACCACCCTGTCATACCCTCCAAGTGTCCCTATTTTCCAGGGACAGTCCCGGAATAACAGAAGCTGTTCCAGTTTTTGATTTGAACCCAGAATGTCCCAGTTTTTCCTTCCCTCCACACCTTAGAGAACAATAAAAAATGGTGGTTGGGTCCTGTTTATCCTGAAAATAAAATACAGTGGTACCTCAGGTTACAGACACTTCAGGTTACAGACGTTTCAGATTACAGACTCCGCTAACCCAAAAATAGTACCTCGGGTTAAGAACTTTGCTTCAGGATGAGAACAGAAATCAAGTGGCAGCGGGAGGCCCCATTAGCTAAAGTGGTACCTCAGGTTAAGAACAGTTTCAGGTTAAGAACAGACCTCCCGAATGAATTAAGTTCTTAACCCAAGGTACCACTGTACCAAGCATGCCTCAGTGTCCAGGCTTCTCCAGCCTTTGGTTACTATTGGCAGAAACCATCCCTCCTGGCTCCTGTGGACAGCAAGAGAGTAGGCCACTGAGGCCACCTTCTCTCTCTTGCTGGCATCCTTTGCTTGCATTCTAAAGGGCACCTATGTCAGCTGGGTCAGACTACCTTTCCCTCCCACCGCCACTGACCATTTCAATTTCCAATGAGGCTGGGCAGAGACCCAATAAACAGCCCAGTAGCTGACCAGATGGAGAAAGCCTTCACTGTGGTCAACTCCAAGCCCTGCTCCCTCCACAGCTAACTAGTAATAGGCCATCCAGCCAAAGAGAGAAACACAGGGTCTACTATGTGGTAGGCACGTGGCTCCACCGCCAGACCCCTTCCCAACATCTCCCTCTCATCTCACAAGCCCAAGCAGCTTCATGCAAAACAGGGAGCCTAGCCTGAAAGCAGAAAGTCAAGTGCAACAATCTGACTACATACACAAAAATGCCATCCTCAGGACTTATAAAGCAAGACCCCATCATATTTCAGTGCCTAAACATTACGCAGCGATTAGGGCATCTGAAGGTTTTGAAGACTGTCTGCCCATCCCAATTGCATTATAACAAGTACCTTTCTTGCATCTAGTATAAATCCAGCATGACCCTTATTAGTCCCAAGAGGACTTTTTCTTATTATGGAAAACACTCTGCATAACCCTTTGCCTTTGAATGTAAGATATGTTGCAACATCTATTTTAAGTACATTTGGTGGGAAGGGAGTTTTCAGCAAACAATGAAATGGAGTCACGTAAATGGTGTTGTTAGTGCTGCAACACTCGGTCGCTACATGCTGGCCCATCCAAATCAGAGTGTACCAAATTGGAGGAGTTTGTTTTTCCACGCAGGCTTGTTCCTAAAATTTGTCAGTATGGTAAGCCTGAGTTGGAGAGGGATCATTTTATGCTGAGTGCATGTTTGGGTAGGGGACAAGAGTCAGTGATATATTAGTGGTATAATTAGAGATGGGAATGAGAGCAAAATACAGAAAGCAGCAGTTTCTCAAAGTCCATTAATCAACCAGATGCACCCACCTAGTCACATTCTAGAGTAGTTTGTAACATAAGAAAGTTTGCTTATTAGGCAGGTTCTCTCAGGTTTTCCCCCAAGTTCCTAACCAACACCAACATCAAAAACAACAACATCAGGGCAGTCAGTCAGTTATGGCTACCCTGAACTTTAGGGCATTGTCAAGGAATGCAACACAATTCTGCTGGTTTATTCAACACTAGGACGCATCATTTCCTACAGATAACTGACAGAAAAAAACAAACAAACAAACAAAGGCTTGGATTCTATTCATTTTATTGCCTTTATATTCCACCTTTCTTCCATGACAGATCCCAAGGTAGTACGATCAGAGTTCCTAAGTGGTCCACTCACCCCAGTCCAGGCACTGATCTGACCCAGACCGGCTTAGTTTCAGCAAAGTTGCTACATCATGCGCCTTCCACAACACACAATTTTAGCAATGTGGTCATTTCACTGGAAGAGATTTTAAAGTGTCAGTGTAACAGAATGCTACATCAGATCCTGATAAGTCAGAAGCTGTGCATTTGCACATTGCCACCTACTGCCTAGATGTCCAAACATGTAATTTACCAGTAACCAAAACTAGACTATAAGCACCCACCTTACAAAATATCTAGGGGGTGCTTGTAGTTTTAGGTTCCTGGACTTCAGTAGAGATAAGTAAGAGTGCATTGTTGTTGCTGCTAAATTTGTATACCACTAACTGTCAAAATCAGCTTCCAAGCAGTTAACAAAATATAAAAATCAATTACACAGCATTGTTAAACATGCAATAAAAATACACCATGAAAATACACCATGCTTAAAATGCACAGTAAAACAATCCCATTAAAATAACACAATGGGTAAAAGAGGAGATCCAGCTCAAGAAATCAAGAGAATGCCTATGGATATAGGCATGTCTTCAAAAGTTGTGGAACATCAGTATAGAAGGGGTCTCTGGTACGTCAGCAAGGATGGAATTTCACAACACCGGAGCCACCAGCGACTGTATGCTGACTACATGGTATGGAGCTATTCACAGAAAGCAACATCCTGCTGGACTTAGGTAACAAGCTGAGAGGCATTTATTTTGACCACACATGGAGTTATATCATATCCATTCAACCTCTCTCATCTCACAAATGAACCAAATGTCACCCTGAGCATATGATTAATAGGGGGAAGGCCAAAGCTTGATGGCAGAAAATCTGTTTTGCATACAGAAGGTCCCAGGTTTAGCCCCCAGCATGTCCATGTAAGGTTGGGAATATCTCCTTTCTTAGACACTGTAGAGTCGCCACTAGTCAGGGGAGGCAGTATTATGTTCCAGTGTCATATTCCACTGAATTGAATAGATATGAAAATTGCTCTTAATTGCCTTGCAACCATGTCAAGTTGCAGTATGTGTGGAAATAAATAAAGGAATTATCTTTGGGCTTCTGTGGTTCTTGTGCAAGATGAACATTTTGGAGTGGAGACACCCTAAACCGTACGTTAATTCACTCCTCCCTTTGGTAGCTTACGTTCAAATACAATATTAAAAATATATATCAAACGTATTTGCTTGCCAGCACAAAAGCTTTAAATCAAAGAGAATGCAGTTCACATTGTAACATTTCCTCATCCATTATATACAGCAGATGGTCCTCAGAGGCTCAGGGGGGGTTGCATGTGTGCATGCGTTTTAAGATAAAGAGCCTGGCTACTTCCATATAATAACTTTCTTTAATGGCTTGTTTTCTCTAAAAAGCAAATATAACATTTGGATAATGAATGCTACAGATTCCAAACTCAGCAAAACTGGAACAAAATGAATACCACAGCATTCTCCTTTTTATTTCAAAAAAAGGTATTTTGAGAAATATTTTCTAACATAAAACTAATTGCAAATATGGTGAATCACATCAGTACTCAATTTTAATAGTATGCACCCCAATCCAGGAGCTTCATTTCACACAAATAAGCTTTAGTCTTCCCCCTCTGCTGTACTACCTTTTCTGATATATTTGCACAATGCGCTTCCCTCCCCACTGTTGAATAATAGGTGCAAGTAGAAAGATATAAAGCGTGTCTACCATGCAGCTTCAGTGTATATTATCTCAGCCAAACACAAGAAGGCCCCTGTTCCCTGATCTAGAGACATTTCATTTTGTGTTTGTACCTCATTTTTCCTCCAAAAAAAGGAGGACGTCTAAAGGGACCAACAAGAATATACCAATGCAGTATCAAAAGCAACAAACCAAACAGGCCTGAAACTTACACTGAGTGTCCAGAGATGCGGATCTGGCAGAATCAACACCTCTCCTGATTTACCCCGACACATTCCCAGAATGCCTCTGTTGGAGGTTCAAACCATCAACAGAATGCTGATGGCATTGGTATGATGGTGGCAGAGCTTTCTGCCACCATGCTGAGGAGGCACTTGAAGGCAAACCTTACTCTCTTCCTGCAGAACAGGAGGTTCCCTGTATCCTATGAGCACAGGGAATAGAAGATTCTAGCCTAATCCAAGTTTTATTATTTTTCTTTATTTAGGGGGGGGTATATATATGTTGATGTGTTGGGTGTACGTGCCACGGCAGCTCAGTCAAGTGGTTAAGTTCACCACAGAAGACATTCATTTAGCAGAATTATATTCACTAGGCTTACACCAACATATACCACAATACATACACTTCATTTTTAAAAGCTAACTGATGCAGAAATGTGGAGAATCAATGGTGAGACCAGAGACACTGCAAGGAACCGAAAATGACAGATTTGCCCACTGCTAGTCCTAGCTCAGGGCTTGCACATCTCTTCCCACCCAAGACTAGGAAACTGGGGCTAACTGGGGAACAATACAGCTCCCTCATGAAACATGTTGGGAGTAGAAGAGGAATGCACCAGAACAGCAAATGTTGAAGAGTCACTCTTATTCTTATTATGGTTTATTATATTATTGCTTTCGTCTTCTCATTCACTAGTCTTTATCTCCACAGAGCAAAGCATTTTGTTTATTTGTATGCAGTATCTCAACACCCTCTCTTCCTCCTAAGAGACCTGCTGAACTACTAATTCTAATCGCACTGACTTATTTCTGTATCATCCTCTTCTATGACTCAGACTTCCCCTCCTGTCAGTCTGTCTGGCTCCTTTGCAAATGGGCTCCATGAGTGGCGGTTTCCCTGCCGAGTGCTCCTCGACTGCTGCATTTCAAATCTATACAAGTCAAGGCTACAGAGTGACTGAATTAAACATGCTTTGTTTGGGAAGGGATAGCTTTGGGATTTTGTTCATCTCACTGCTGTGAAGAGGAACCAGAGAAGCTTTTTTAAAAAATGATTGCTTCATTGGTAAGCATTCTGATTCCTGCTTCTCTGACCTCTTTCTTGCCCAGCGCTTAGTCTGAGATTCCAAAAGGACCATTGCCTTCTCAACAAAACTATGATTTTATTTGATTTTATTTGGCAAGTTGCCTTAGAGCAAATTCAGAGCAGCATGAGAAATTTTGCACTCTGAATTTCTATCTTTTACCTTACATTGGGGCTCAGGGCTCAGCATCGCTGGGTGCCTACCAATCTTCACTCAACAGGGGTCCAACACCAACTCCTGGAACCTTGTTTTTCTTGCTTGTCTTCCTTGCTCCCATGGCCCTGTTGACTGGCCACTGTGAGCATGCAAGCAGTGAGAAGAGCAATGAGAAGTAGCCTCATAGGAAGCTGCCTTATACTGAGTCATACTGTTGGTCCATCTAGCTCAGTATTTACATTATCTGGTGGTGGCTCTCCAAAAATTTCAGACAGGGTTCTCCCTGAGTCCTACATGCAGATGCTGAAGACTGAACTTGGGCAATTTCACAGATGATCTGCCACTGAGCTACAGCTTTTCTCCTCTCCCTTCCTTGTCTGGTTCCACTGGGAGATGATGATGATGATGCAAATTAGGCCCAGAGGCAGAGGGCAAGTGAATTACCAGGAGGTAGAGCTATTTAGGGAAAGGTGCCCCCTCAAGGGACATCTTGCTCAAGCCCCCTCCTCAAAGCTGAAATCAGCACTGATTTGCTTAGAAGTACATATATGGGCAAAAGCTCCATAATACTGAGCTTCATCTCCCTAAGATATACCTTCTGGCACTAATCCTGAGAAAAAATATTTGCCTTGAAGTCCCAAAGTGACAAGTTAGTCATTACTAACTCACAATTTTAATGGGCCTCAAAGAGCTCTTGATTTTAGCAGGATTAAGGTATTGGTGTACAGAGTGGTATACAGTCATACCTCGGGTTAAATATGCTTCAGGTTGAACACTTTCGGGTTGTGCTCCGCAGCGACCCTGAAGTAACGGAACGCATTACTTCCGGGTTTCGCCACTCGCGCATGCACAGACGGTCAAAACGATGTCACGCGCATGCGCGGAAGTGGCAAATTGCGACCCGCGCAGGCGTGGGTTATGTTCGCTTCAGGATGCGAACGGGGATCCGGAACGGATCCCGTTCATATCCAGAGTTACCACTGTACTTATAACAAAGCCTACATCAAAAACGCTTCTTCCTTTCCCCTACCCTGACTTCCAGCAGAAGGAAACTAAAATGTTATGTGTTTCTATTCATGGTGCAAAGGAATCAAGGCCGATTTCAAATGGCAGGATGTATTAATCAGTAGACAATTACAGACCAATATTACTGCCTTAGAATCCAAAATTCATAGACCCTTATCAGTGGGTATGGGTGGCATTCCCAGGAATGCTATGGGTGTGTCTGTGGTTTCCCTGGTGGATTTGAATATTCTTGTTATATGCTATTCCCCTCCCTTCCTGGGCTGAGCATACACCGGATTTGCTGCACACAACCAGTAGATCTCCAGGCCCAGCAAAATGAAAATATAGGATTGCTTATCTAGATATATAAGCAAATGCCAACTGGAGTAACTGCATGGACTTTAGCTGACTTAAATACAGAGACTTCCCATATTTTCTTCAAGTCCTTAACTCCCTGCAACCCCTGCTCAAATTATCAATGCCTCTTACTACCCCCAGTTGCTATGCAGAGTTAAGAATACTGAAAGATACTGCTAGGTGCTTATTCTTCTCAGGCTACATTGTGGAACGTCTGATAAATATAAAATGAAGGCTTCTTCCCCACCCTTCCCTGATGCCCACAGAGTTGCTCCTGAGCAAAAGACCTTAGCTCTGCTGCCACTCCAGTGTTACACAGCTTCCCTTTGGCTCTAAATGCCTGTTACAAGTGGGCAAATATCCATTTTAGCAGCAGATCTTGGAGCACCATTATTCTCTTCCTGTCTGTCTCATTGATTTTAGTCAGACTGGCTGCACCATTATTGTTTGCTCACCTTGTACTATTATAAAATTGGGATCTTATCGCTTCCCTGCCCTTTTCAAATGCAGCCTTATTCCTTTCCCATAGGTGATAATGCGCTAAGAGCAGCAAATTGATCCAACTTGATAATGCATTGTCCCCCATGAATTTTTATAGCGAAGCAGGTTATAAAGGCTCGATGAGCCAGAGTTCAAACCTTTGCAAAGCTGGCTCGGGGAGTCAGAAGCAAAGACAACAGCTGGACCTCTAACAAATCTGCTAGGAACAACAAGCTATTATTTAAAACAGTGACGTTTGTCAGAACTTTGATGAACTGAAGAACAATAAAAATCATTCCATCTGCCCTCAACATCAGTCAGACCTATAATTTAGCTAGCTATGTTTTTTAAGGGTTTATTTTATCTGTGTTGTAATAATGATGATTTTGCGTATAGCTGGAGTTTTTAACCGGTTTGTGGATTTTATCATTTTATTTGTATGCAGCTTGAAGAGTTTGTTGATCAAGCAGATTATGATCTTCTAAATAATGAAATGATTACAGGGAGAAAGCCCAATGTAAACTAGTATCTAGTTCCCCCATCCAGGTCTCAGTGGTACAAACCACATCAGTTAAAATACACCCAATAGATGGATGTGCAAGCTTAGTTTTATGGAATGTAAGATAATTCAAGTAGTTTAACACTTGCAGAGCTCTCTGGCAGCCAAGTATCTATGTTTACAACAAGTTCCCTTTTACCATGCATGTTCATCAATATTAGATCAGCCCCATTACATTTAGTGTAACAACTTACAAGTACATTTGTTAGTCTTACAAGATTAGCAAGGAGAAAGGTATCATATAGGTATGTATTTATTTAGTGAGAAATGTGTTATATACTTCTGATGTTAAGTTTTTTCCTGTTACATTCGAGGTTGAGGTGCCTAGCATGCTACAAATAATCCAAAGGATTTGATATAAAAATATTTGGGTATTTGTACAATACTCAGCAACTTGTCTGTTTTTCTGTTAGAATATCAGTAGGTGGTATCATATTGATGGTATAATGTCACTGTGAACAAACAGGACTTCAAAAAGATATACTGAATGTATTTCTCCTTAAGGGAAATGGAAGACAATCTTCCATTTCCACAACACTTTTCAGTAAGTACAGCTTCACATAGTCTTGATCATATTGAAGCATTCTACCCCATGCTGTTCACTGACAGGTATGTGTATGCTTATGAATTCATCTTAAATTCTGGCATTGTAAAACAGACAGCGAATGTTAGCATAGCAACATCCATTTAATGAAAACTTCCTTTACATGCCGTAGAACTGCAGATTGAGAGAGAGAGAGAGAGAGGAACATTTGGAACTAATGAACAAGCACAGCTGCTGGTTACATGGAAAAAGCTATTAGTCAAGTAGCCATAATGTTTCCTTGCTAAAAGGATACATGAACTAAGAGTGCTGTAACTGAATGAACCTCTGCTCATCATACAGCTGCAGAGAGGGGAAAAAGAGATGCAATGGTGATGCACAGCTCTGCAAAGAAAAAACTTATTCCTTTGCTCCAAAATGCAGGTCAGCTGCTCTGAGTGGCACTGCTGTATGACTGTTCACTGACAGCCACTGCTTAGCATGAGGAACAGTGCAAGGGATTTGGCAAACAAGGAGGTGGAAGAGAGAGGGGAAACAGGGAATTTTCTATCACATCTTGGCCATGGGAGGATTCAGCTAAGTTGTGTGCACACAATGAGGTCTGCTTGTGCAACAGGATTTCCTTCTCTCCTCCCATGAACCCTAAATCTTCTCTGGCGGATCGGGGGAGCCCCCATAACAGGTTTAGAGTGTGCACAGGGGAAGAGGGCCAAAAGTCTTGTTGCATGAGGAGACCTCATTCCATCCACTTAATGTTGAATTCCACCCCATGTATTTGGATTTGTATAATTTGTGTTATGAAGATGATAACACAAGCCTACTGCAGAGGAATGTTGTAAAGATCACTGAGGTAATGTCCAAAAAGTTTGGAGCACCCAAAATGTGTTTCATATAGAATGCCAACATTTGCTATTATTTTTAAGATCTGTATTATTTTGCTTCAACTTTTCTGTGACCTATTTGAATTGTGTTGATTATACAAATGGTAAAGCATTTTTTAAAAAACTCTATAACTGAGGGGGGAAATCGTTGGCTGTGGGTGGTACAATTAGATAGACAGGGCCAATCAATCTCACCATGCATTTTACATGCTCAACCCTGGATGAACATGTGATTTTTTCCCCCTGTTATGACCAAATATTCCTTTCTGTCAAATGCATAAGCTGATATAAGACTACAGTAGGTGTTGGTGAGGCATAAGGTTACAGGAACTGTGAGCAACCAAGCAAGCTGTGATCAGAGCTTATAATTATAAACCATGACAACAAACACAAAGATGCTCATCACTCCATAATTACTTATTGTTTGAAGAAATTCTCTTCTTATAGAAGTCTAAGGAAGCCAGGCACATTAATCAAAGTATTTCTTTTAATATAAGTGATTTCCTTATTCATTCCCAAAATTTAATAAATAAAATACCTATTTATTTATCCTACTATGCTCTGAAGTCCTGTCAGATAAGAAGCAATTGCACCAGTCATCCTGCCTGGAAAGAGAGGCAAGGGGAAGAATCCAAGCCCAGTGCACACAGCTCTCTCAAAACAACAGATCAGCACTGTCACTGGTTGCCAGGTGGAGCTGTACTGGAACTGTATTCTTCAGCTGAACAAGGCTGAAGAAACGTACAGGCAGTATCCAAACCCATATGAAAATCCCCATTCAAATCCAGATGCACTGATTTCTACATGCTTACCCTCCCTGACTAGAGTCACATTCACACCACACATTTAAAGGACTATTATGCTACTCTGAACAGCCATGGGAGCTTTAGCTTGTTAAAGATGCTGAGAGTTGTTATTAGAAGTCCCCTATTTCCCTCACAGAGCTACAATTCCCAGAGTGGTTTAACAAACAAGTCCTCATCACAGGGAACTCTGGGAAATGATTTTTAAATAAACATTGCAATTAATAAGTGACACTGTTCCCAGAAGATATATCTTACAGCCAGAACAAACTAAATTACTGTCATAATGTAGTTAACAGCAATGTTTTTTAAATCCCGCTACAAAATCACTGCGATTTTCTGGGAAGTCTACCATGATGAACTCAATGCATCAAACTACGCCACCTTTGTTCTGTAGTCTCTTATCCATACACCTCTGTCTACTTAGTCCCCAACGAATCAGCAGTTGTTATAATCTAATCCCCTGACTCAAGCATCTTTATATACACTGTGTGCAAGATGCTAAAATAAATGAATGCCCGAATTAGCACACTGGCTTATAAAAGGACTACTCTCCACCTGTTAATGATTTTAACTGCCAAGACTCACTTGAAGTCAGAAATTGATAGATTTTCAGTTCAGGAAATATCTGAACACTGTGCCAACTATAATTAAGATCTTTGTTAACTGTACACTCTTAGCTTCTTTTTTTTAAAAAAAATAAATCATTTTAATTGAATTTTCAAATGCAAAGTAAACATACCATCAAATGCACAGAAAGCAATATTGACATGAAACACTTTAGCATACTTTCCTCTCTCTTTTTTTTGCTCCAAAAAGATGAAAATTGTTCGTTCCCTCCTGCATATACACTTTGTTGCATGACCTGCCTGCAGTCTCAAAATGTGTCCTTCCACAACAATCCATAGGTCTCTGGAGGATTCCAACTGCTCTGTTCTCTGTTACAAACGTAATAAAGTTATACCAAGCCTCTTCAAATTCTTCAGTGTTTGCTTATCCTTTAGGCCTTTTCTACTTCCACTGACAGCTTCTCCAAAAGTGTTATATTCCAGACTTCCTGTCTCCACAACTCTAATGAAAGAATGAAAGATTTCCTCACTTTCACTGCTACCATAAAAAACACATTTGATCCTGTGCTATACTCTCCCCTTATATAAATGCCTTAATTTTAAAATATTCATTAGATATTGAAAACCGAAAGGATCCCAGCCACCTCACCTCCCACCACTATGTGCTTATTCAGATTGCAAAATGCTTTGTAGTTCCATAAGCAAGATTCCTCTTCAACAGAAGCAGTAAACTGTGAGAGGTATATATTCAATTAACAATCAACTTCTTAAGTTAACATGTTGCTTTAAGGGATTTCTATGTTCATTCAAGCTCCATAATGCTGGAAAATTGCAGCTTTTAATGACCATGTGCATAACGGATGAATTATTTGGAAATAGGGATATGGTATGATATGTTAACATTGAGTTTGGGCTTGTTTTGTAATCCTAAAGCAAATCCTGTACTATAGGTTAATATTGCCCCACAGTGAAGAATGAGTAAAAGAGCTGAGAGAGAGAGTATCTCACTTTTAAGTACCTTTTGAGTATTATTACAGTTTGAGAAGGGAGTGGTAGTTTCACATCTGGAGAGCCACAGATTCCAAATCCCAGTGATAAATCATACTTTTTTGTTATGTGCAAACCATTCCACTAAATCACAAGCAGCAAGCTTCCCATGTGCAGGAAGAGAAGTCATGTTTTAATTCAAACTGTATTATAGAAATTCTAAGTTGGCTCTCACCTAGAGACATCCTGAGGTATAATTAGAGGGTGTGATATTCTACATTATTTCCAAAAATATGAAACATAAATTATATGTGTGTTTCATAAATCCTAGGCTAAGAGGACTATTAGACTCAAATCCCTAAGCAGCAATAGTTAATTGAATAGACACCATAGGCTTATGACTAATTAAGCTGAAACTTTCCAGTTCACCATTCACATGACACATTTTGCTTGAAAACACAATTTCTCAGATAACTTTTGGTTCTTAATGTAGGTAAAGTAGTCAGTAAGGGAATACCTTTCAGCTGATTTTTGTATGTTAATTTTCTCAGAAGTACCTTGTTTAAATGATCTGTTCTTGCAAGATGATGGGATGATTTTGAAGGATACTCGTCTGTGCTGCTATGCAGGTCTACTGCAAAAATCTCTGTGTGTGTGTTGTATCTTGGACAATAACAAATTGGAAGCTAGTTTAATTATATAATGTCCTGCTTTATCTTGTGGGTTCAGAGCAGTTTACAGCAGTTTTTCAAATCTGTCTCCAAGGGGCTCATGATTTAAAGAAATAAGGATTATGCTAGAGGGGGGCAAAGATTAATTATTTTAACTTAACACTTGGTGGTGGCTTTTTCCAGTACATCTCTCTAAATACCTGTTACTGTGGAACATGGAGGGGCAAGGCTCTCAATGGCTTCTAGTCATGCTGGCTATATTCTGCCTCCACTGTTGGAGGCAGTTAACCTCTGAACACCAGCTGCTAGGAATCAAGTGGGAAGAGGGCTGTTGTGATCAGACCCTGCTTGCTGGCTTCCCATGGGCATCTGCTTGGCCACTGTCAGAACAGGATGTTGGACTAGATGGGCCATTGGCCTGATACAGCAAGCTCTTCCTTTGTTCTTACTTGGTTGGCCACTTTGAAAACAGGATGGTAAACTAGATAGGCCCTTGGGCTGATGCAGCAGGATTCTGCTCAAGTTATTCATCAGGTGATCTGAAGTAGTTCAGAAGGCTTCTAAGAAAGCCTGCATGGAGGATCTGGGGGCATGGCTTTCAGTAATATTTTTTCCCTAGCAGAAATTCCTGCTTTTTTTTTCCATTCTCCAAGAACGATGCATACATTTGTGCTACCTAGATCATCCCTTATGTGATCTAGCCAAACAGGAAATGAAAACAGTATTCACATTCAATATGAAAGAGAGATGATAGGGGAGAATCTTCAGCAATACAAATGAAAGAGCAGAATCCCTTCCCCGTAATCTGACAGGTGTTAAGTTTGAGCTGCTTTTCAATGGGCAGCCAGTGGTTCAAAAGCCTGTCAGATTACTGCAAGTCCCTTTCCAGACATACCATATAAGGTGATTAAAAGACGTTGGGAAAGACCTGAACATTATATCGCACCTTTATAATCCTGTGGCTTTACACTGTGGCCCAAAATTCAAAATTCAGTCCAATGTTCCCACATTATGCTGCTCCTGTGTGTGTTCAGCTGTTTTGTATGCATGCTGATTTGTACAGCTCAACTAATGTGTAAACAGACTGGACACTCATTGAAAGTTGTATGTGAATAACTGTGCAAGTGTATAGCTCAATTATTTATGTACAGTGCAGAGATTACACACTCATTGAATGTAACATGCAAGGCACCCCTATTTATTTCAGTGCTCAAGTATGCTTATGTCAGTGTTGAATGGCAGTGCTGTTGCTCATGAGGTTAAATTGGTGTGAGTGTAACTACAGTAAACAGCCAAAAATATAAACTAATAGTGCAATCCAATGTATGTCCGCTCCGAAGTAAATTCTATTGAATTTGATGAGATTTATTTTCAAGTAAGTGTAGCTAGGGTTGCTGCTTAAATCAAACATCTGAAATATATGTAAATCAATGGCTTTTTCGCTGTGCTGCAGATCAGGGTTTATAGCCAACCATTTGGGAATGTACACTTGTACACCTGCAGACTTTGCCTTCACTTCCAATAGTAGATGTAGAAAACAGTTTCCTTTGATTGTAATTTGCACTTCTTGTATTTTAATCAAACTAGTGAAAGAGCTTCACTTTATTTTGCTTTCACTGAAGCACTATTTAAAATTAAAAACAAAAAGTTAATGACAATGGAAGAAGGCTGGGATCCACAAAGCTGAGTGGCTGCACAGGGACAAAAATACTCCCATTTAAGCAAATAGGTTGGGGCTTCAATTCTGTGCATACATACTGAGACGTAATTTCCCATTTATCTAGTAGAATTTACTTCCAAGTAACTGTGTACAGGTTTATAGGTCAGAATGCCTTAAAATTAATTGAATGTTTTGTGCAGTTTCCCCTAAACCTCAAAAAAATGCCAAAAAACCCTTAACTATCAGTAGTCAGTATTTGATTTTGATTTGCTATCACTATTTTTCTTGATAACTTCAATCCTGAGAATAATAACCATGTTGTCACCATTGGAGGTCACAATAATCTTTCATTCCTTGTGATATAGAAAATGTAACAGAAGCTATTTTGTGTGTGTATGTGTTTTCACTTTCAGAATGGTTGCTTTTTTGTCTAGAAACTGTGCTTGCCAGGAGGTTTGGAAGGGCACAGGAGGGCTAACAGGTAAGCATGGAAAATCTAGTTTGCTATGGGGAAAAGAACTTAATAGAACAAAACTATACTCCACTTTCCATCCATCCAGCAGAAAGGCCCTCCTCATCTTCTGTGCAATCAAGCACTGCAGTTGTTTATAGGGACGAATGGGACTCTGGTGTTATAAGGATGTTTCTTGATTTTAGTTGATTGATGTTAGAAATTTAATTCTATGTCATTGGTTTTATTTATATTATGGTGATGATTTAATTATAGTCTATACTGCTCTAAGCTTCCAAAGGGTGGAATAGCCTTTCTGATTGAAATCAATGTTACTTCTGAGTACACATGATAGATTTTCACTGTGGGAGCCCAGATTTATTACCTGAGGTAAATGTGCAGCTGGAAATCAAGGGGGTACAGCTACTGGGGGTTAGACCAGAAAAACATCTCATTGGGAAAAACTTACATGTCCTCTCTTCCAATGCCATGGATCTATCTGCTCAAAATGTCTCTGATGGAGGTGAAGAAACTGGCAAAACAGTAACAGGCTTTATTTATAGAATGTTTTACCCAGGGAAGTACACCTGGCACCATCAGTTTTTGCTTTTCAGTATCAAGCTAAAACATTTCTGTTACCCAGGACTTTTATTGGGAGGGTAGTGACTTACATTTTCTGGCCTTTTAGTTCTCATCTTTTGCGGGGGGCGGGGGGGTTATAAACATTCCTTGGTGAGCACGTTTAAGTATTGTGTTTTATGGTTGTTTTATAAGGAGTCTTTATGTCTTATGCCGTAAATCACTTTGGGGCACTCTTGTGTGTATCACAAGCAGCAAATAAATATAATAAATTTAAATATAACTTCTGCTGTTAACCACTGGAGAATGGTGTTTCTTCAGTATGCCTTAGGGAACAAAGAAACTTGTGTCCTTTCCATAGTTGCCATACCTCATTAAACAACCAACAGAGGTGACAGGGCTGTTGGAATTTTGCACAGCTGTTCTTAAACATAGAATGAGTGGATTAGATTAGATTAGATTAGATTAGATTAGCTAAATTCTGTTTGTGTTGATGTATAGATATTAAATACTTTTTCACTATCCTACCTGCATTCCCATAGCAGTGTTGCAAGGGCATTTGATAGGGTTGAGTGGCTACAGAGTTTATGATCAGAATAATCTGTCAATTCACAAAAGAGAATGCATTCATTATCAAGGTTAATTGGGTTCCTAATTACTACCAGTTCAGACATCTGTGATCAGTTAATTCTTTTTTTCTTTTCTTTTTTTAGAAGACACTAAACAAGTATCCTGAAAGACTGGGCATAAGGTGGGCAGGAAGGAGCGTGTCTCTAGCTTGAATTAAAGAGAGCAGGGAGTAAAATTTTCACTGAATCCTTTTGTTTGTTTTGCAGTGATTATAGTGATTATATATATATATATATATATATATATATATATATATAATCACTATCTACCTCACCGTAATGTGAGCTTTCCATATAAATTAGACCTGAGAGCTGAAATGAAAGCCCTGTTGAGATGCTCTTGGAAAACAATGTATTAATTTCAGTGTAAAACTATACCGATAGCAATGCTTGACTTACTCTTATAGTTGTTATATTTTAATGCAAAATGAGGAAGGGAGGAGGTAGTAAAATCCCCACAGGACAGATCTGGGCTACAGTTCTATACATACTTATCTGGACGTAAGCCCCAGGCATGCATAAGATTGTGCTGTTTCTCTGATTCACTGTACATTTTCAGTCCAAACCTGTGCAGAATTAAGTGCACCTAAACCCATTGCTCTCATGAATTTAAGTGAGCCTGACTGTGTACCCTGTTGCATTAGGTGACATCCAGTGTTAGTCACATTCAGAGTAGAGGGTCTGTTCTGAGTATTACTTAGTTGGATAACTTATCAGGAGCATATGATTTCCTGAAACTCCTTGTAGAGTTGATAACAAGCCCATGTTTGCCTTCGCATAATGTGCAAAATGGCCTAACATCTTAAATGTGGGATTTATTTAAGGCAAAGGTAAAGAAATGATACAGAATTTGCACCGCCAGTATGGTATTGCAAACAACACGTTTGTAGCAGACAAAAATAAATGCTGGAGCTATTACAGGGCCTAATAATGTCATCTGCAACATCCAGAATTAATTCACCAGCACATCTTCCAAGGTGATACAGGACTTAATCTTCCAACAGTGTCATTCTGCATTCTACATATAATAATAATAATTTATTATTTATACCCCGCCCATCTGGCTGAGTTTCCCCAGCCACTCTGGGTGGCTTCCAATCAGTGTTAAAAACAGTACAGCGTTACATATTAAAAACTTCCCTTAAGATGTCTTCTGAATGTCAGGTAATTATTTATCTCTTTGACATCTGATGGATAAACATGCTCACCTCTACACCAAAGAATGTTTTCAGAAATGGCATATATATATATACCCAGTGGGGGAATATTTCAGCCTCTGAGGACACTCTGTAATTTACCTTAAGGTGGCCATGCTGGAACAAAGGCATTTCAAAGCAACTCTGCAATTATAAACTGCTGGTGTCCAATGGCACAACTGAACTAAGACAGTATCACACTATCAATGTATTGACTGCTTTCATCAACAATTGTTAATCAGGCAAATATCCCTGTCACTATAATTTTTGCATTTCATTTCTCTCTGACCTCATTGTTTACAAACTCCCCACCCCAAATGATGTGCATTGGTGATACAGGATAATCATTCATGAAGTAGATGGTAGTTCACAAATGCTTTTACCACAATAATTGTGTTAGTCTTTCAGGTGCCACAAGATTCTTTGTTGTTTCCACTGCAACAAACTAACAGGTCTGTCTTTCTGAGAATAATAGAATTAATTACTTTTCTGCACCACACTGCCAAGTATGTGAATCCCCACAAAGAAAGGTTACTAAATATGGAAGTGCGCTCTAAGTAGAATGTTCAGTCTTCATTTGGTTAATGAGGAATGAATTTTGGCCTTAATCTGTTTTTCCAGAGTATCACAGACTAATTTGATGAGATTTCTGTACATGTAGTGCAAACTGAAATTAAAGCTTGTGCATGCTTACTCAGAAACAAGTTCTCTTGAGTTCAGTGGGGATTACTCCCAGGTTAATGTGCATATGATTGCAAGTTCATTTATGCTAGTTTTAGACATGATTAGCAATAGCTAGCCAACATAAAAGAATGATATGCTAATTCGGAATAATTAAACTCTTTAAAAAGTCATATTAACATTTATACTGTGTGCAATCCACTCATGGACAGCACAGAAAGCAAGAATGTCAATAAAAGTTTTCAAAAATTTAGTATAAGCTAATACGTTGGTATCATGTTAAAAGATTGCACTTAGTGACAGAGGGAAATTACAGAACCATTTAATAAAACTATTTTCAATGTTGGGTTATATAAATGGAATTCATAAATCTATTTTGGAAGAAAAACTGACTGGGGGAAAAACACTTCAACAGCTGTTGCTTTTTAGTGGTACTTAAATAAATCTACTATATATTTTGAAAAGTGGCTTGTTTGTCTGTTTGTTCTCTATACATTTGGACGCCTCTTGAGATATCATCACCAAATTTGGCATGGGGATTTCAGAGGTGGAAATGGGAACCTATGTCAATGTTTGGGTGCCAGGCACCATTTTGAATCAAGGAGACAGACAAAAAAATCAGCCCAACCAAGATTATGTACCTAAATTATGTACCTAGGTTATTGAATACCAGCTTTATTGTGATATTTTTTTAAAAGTCCCAAAGATGCACTCACTCCCTATATAGGAGACACATTTTAGCACAACTGTCAATGAGGACACTACTTCCATTTTAGGGTAGGCATTGAAATATGGGACACATATGGGTACACAATGCTGAAATGTAATTTCAAAGTCTAAATTATGGAAGACAGCTGCCGGATAGATACTAATGTCATAAAGAACAGATTTTTCATTTTATAAATGCCTGCTTCACTGTGTCCATTGCCAAGTCTCACAATACTATCTGAAAGCCTCAAATCAAATTGCTTGGACATCCTATGGAAGCATCTCTTTTAAAGGTGCTGATTTGACTTCTCTGAAGTGGCTTTTTACTCTGGCCCTGCCTTGCATACAAAAGATTCCAGGATAGGCCAAGGGAGCTAAATCTGAGTGTAGAACAACTTCCTTCTGCTTATATTCTTATACAGGGTGAGTCTTTTAAAAGAGGCCCCATGGAACATGTGTACTCTGTATCCCCGGCGCCTCTTTTAAAGGACTCACCCTGTAGTTATGGCTCTCGGTGAGAGGTGGGGAATCTTTTTCAGTCCAAGAGCCACATTCTAAGCTCCAGTGATGGATGTGGCCAGAGGCAAAATGACAGGATGTGTGTGTGTCAAGCCTTTGTACATTCAAGTTCCACTAGAGTCAAAAGATTCTACACGCATACATACACATTCAGCTCTCCATCCAGGCAAGAAGGAAGCATTATCTCAACTCAGGGACAAATTCTGACCAGACAAAAAACACTCAAGAAGAATGTGGCCTGAAGTTAGCCTGGGAAGAGTCCCAAGAATCAGGGATGGGGCACAGAGAGCTGTGTTTACCTGCCAGACCTAAACTTCCCTGCTCCTGCTCTAGTTCTGTATATTTAGGAATTCACATTCCATTTCTGCAAGTTGGGAAATTGCACAGACCTCCCACATCTGCAAATGTTAACTTCAGTAAGTCATTTCTGGTTCAACATATATGGCATATAAATAAGAAAGCCTAGGAACCCCTAGTAATGTCCAGAAAACTTCTACAGGATTTTGGATGGTAGTGTGATGCCTGTCTTTTTTTTTTTAATAAAATTGTTATTGGTTTTTCACAATTAAACACAAACAATACACAATACAGACATACAAAGATATAAACAAACATGTATACTTTCAAATCCTTTTTTCCCCTTAAACCTTACTTCGCAGACTTCCCCGTACCTCCCCTTTCTGCATCCCAAATCCCACATTTGATTCAGCAAATTCTTCCCCTTAATATTATCTAATTTTCGCTTGTTCTTTTCTTTTACTTGAGTGTGATGCCTGTCTTTCCCTTTTTCTTTTGCTAGGATGGAAGTAAAACACCCTACTATGAAAGTGAACGTGCGGATATCATTAGGTGTATAAGTCTATATTTTAAAATGGTAAACGTTGCAAATTAACTGAGATACCTAGGACCCTTTGACTTAATTACTAACATTCCCATATGAGTTTAATCGAATTGGGTGCCTAAAACATTCCGAGTATCTAACTTTCTTTGGCACTTTCAAGAACCCAAAGGCTAATGAAACCCACATTCTGGCTGTTAGTATTTTAGTCATCATGAATAAAAGTGAGGCCAATAGGGTTAATTTAAATCTAGCTACATGGTAGTATGCTGATAAAGCAAGCCTTTTATTTGAGCCCTATAAGCTGCCAAACTATTTACCTACCCAAAGTCTATAGCCTGGGGGAAAATACTGTACATGGCTCCCAAGGATGGAAGAAGAACACAAGAGGATTCGGCAACAAAGATTTATTTCATGTAAAATGTAAGAGGATATAATGGAAGTTTCACAATGCCCCTTTCTAGCATCCTAGTACACATTAGCTAGACTTTCTCTGCTTCAAGTTTCCTTTGACTATTGGTTATAACCTGTGAAATGTGGCTTTTTTATGATTAGAGCACTGTCATTTATAGGCCCAACTAAGGCTATTCATTTGGCCAAAAAAAAAAAAAATCATTTGTCAGGCAGAAGAGAATAATTTAGTTTCAGGAACAGTTCAGTCTTGTACATTTATGGAATTTATAAATTACTCCTGTGCAGTCAGCCAATCCAAATGTAGAATTATGTAGCCCTGATCTCTTACTTTCATCGTATGCCTTACATCCCAGAAAATTAAAAGTTTTAAAAGAAAGTACCCAGTCTGCAAAGTCTTTCAACAGAAGGTGCTAGTAGGGGATTTCTCTTTGAGTCAAAAGATTTAATTCTTGAAGCCAAAATGGCAAAACATTCTATCACCCACACACAGAGACCCCACTTATCTTCAAGAGGAAACATTCTGTTTCCAGGTTTGAAATAAAAAGACGAATGAATGCCTTGAGATGGCGGTTAATGTTATATGCATGTTTGACAGTTTCAAATAGAAGTATCAAAAAATAGGAATGATGATTCAGCCACTTGGGTTTAATGATTTATTGAGTTTTAGTCCAATCCTTAGAGAGCTGTCTGTGCGTATGCCTGTGTGTATCAGTACAACAAAAAATATATCCGACACATTCCCAAAAAGAAAATTAAAGATGGCCAGATTGATCATAAAACTGGTTTGTGAGCAATAATTCATTTCAAGAATTAATCAACTATCAAATTCCCAAGGGAGATGAGTTCCCAGATGTAATTTTCCTTTCAGCAGTCAGGAGAGGGAGCTAGACAATATCCAGGCAGACATGGGGCTACCACTAATTTCTTCCACCTTTTTCTGGTAGCATCTACTCACAGACCCAGTTCACATGTAACACAATAACAAACCATGGCTTAGCATGGTTCAGGCTCCCAGAGAGATTGCTGCTGCTTTGCTCCTGCATGAGTCCTGCTACTGTTGTTGGGAGCTAAGCAAGGATAAGCTAAGCCTTACTTCCTTGTAGGCCCCCAGTGCTTTTATAGCTCCAGCATGTCTCTCATATTCAGAGCGACCTGGTGAGCCCCTCTCTGTTACAAGGTGAAGAATCTTCTCATCAGTAGGCACATGTTTAAGTTCATTTATTGATACTCCTGTCAATAAGGCCACAACTGGAGTAGGCAGCCCCATATTTTATAATCTCTTGGTGGGGCAAAGTGCCATGATGGTAGTTCCCCAAGAAGAAAATTCCACAGTGGGGATGCCGTCCCTAAAAAGGTCCTGTCCCAAGTCACTGGACTGCAAGCCTATTAGCAGAATAATCAGCAGGCCCTCCCTGGCCAGTCTCAGACTATGAACTGGTTAGTACTGGGGTGTGCACTTTCTTAAGTGTTTAAGTCTTAAACCACTAGGGCAGGGATGGGTAGTCTCCAGCCTGCAGGTCAAATGCCTTTTCATGACGCCCAAAGCCAGCTGCCTGAGGCAGTCACTTCATTCTACCCACTTAGCATGCCTGCTGCCTTGCAATTTGATTAATAGACACTAGTGTACATCTGGGCGTTAGCTTTTTGTATTCATCACAGGAGTTTCATTTTTCATCAACTACCAACAGGAAGCTTGTTGTGTCCACAGAGTCATTCTTATCTATACTTTATAGAGAGAAGAAATCTCTGCATAGCTTTATTTTAAAGTGTCTCCACTATATCATTTTGTGTGCTTGTTATGATGAATTTTTCATTTATTTCATTGTGAAATATATACAGTGCTGCCAATGATAGCATGCCATGAAACTGGATGATTACATCTCAAGAGGGTGTTTAAAATTTCCCCTGCATATGTACGGTTTAATTCACTGATGGTAAAATACTGTTTAAGACAAAGGCAAAGGGGAAATGGATTAATAATTCTGGTATATCCATTATAGCACATTTTCTGCTTGGAGAAGAGAAGGGGGTGGGAATCCCACAAAAGGTAGAGACTTAGATGGAAAAGGCAGATTTTGACCTAGTGAAATAGGGGTGGCTATTTAAGGAAAGTGATTTCATTACAGTTGCTATAGCAATCAGAGCTATTTGGCAAAAACTAATGAAAAGATTATGAAAGAATTAAGAAAAGGCCGAAAGCGGTCAAAGGCGCCATAGGAATTGAAAGCTTATGCATTTCTGAGCAGAATCTATCCGAAAGCACCCCATTTCCCCTGGAATATACTATATATATTCTGTCATCCACTCTGTTGCAATTGCAAAAAGATTATTAACCTCTCAAGTTATACTACAGTAGCAATCCTAAAATCACTTGCTAGGGAAGAAGCCCCGGTGAACTCAGTGAGGCATCATTTTGAGCACTTTAAGCTGATCAACCCATTTTATTGTTGGCTGGCATTCTTCTGTCTCAGGAGACAATGGAGGAGTATGCCTTTGGCGGTGCAAACTGTTGGAAGGTTGCAACGCCTGCTGTGGAGAGACAGGTCTTGTTGCAGCTGGGGCAGATAAAGGCAACCAGTTCTGCTGCTGTATCATGGTGTTTCTTCTCTCTGTGCTCCTCCCAGTGGTCATTCCTCCTCTGGTCGCTGCTATAGCTGCAGAAGTCGATTTTCAGCCTCTGTTCCTCCCCAACTGAATTGCTCCACCACTACTCCTGCTTCTCACTACCGCCCCACGTAAACTTATAGTTGGTAGAAAGGGATTACCTTAGCCCCTTCTCCTTTCTTTTTTTACTGCACAGCTGTTCTGACTAGGAAGTTCAAAAGTTCAGTCAAAGAACTGACACTATAGATTTGATGTTCCTCTGGAGACTAAAGCAGGAAATGAAACCAAAGAAATGAGGGGAAATGTAGACATAAAAATAAACTCTCTTGCCCTTATGAACAGCCAATATTTGGGAGGGGGAGTAAACCTAAAAACACAAATATCAGTAAAGCTGGCCGATAGGGTGGTGTTAAAGTGCTGGGAAAAGCGAGGAGGCTACACCACAGTGCAAACAAATATCAGAAAGCTCTGGCTCTGTGTTTCTTTAAGGCTCAGGTGGAGAACTAGTGCACCCCCCCATATGTTGCTGGACTACAGCTCCTATCATTCTGGGCCATTACTCATGTGGGCTGAGGCTGATAGGAGTTGAAGTCCAACAATATCTGGAAGCTGAACACTTAGATGCATTTTCGAATTCATTATAATTTAATTTTGCTCTTATTTGTGCATTTATTGTAAAAATGTGCTTCATTTATAAAAATGACCCCAATTGCAGTGGTTCTGGGCAAGGGAAGGTACAGGGGAGGGGGAGGGGCAAGCCAGGTAAGAGCCACACCAAACAGGCAATCAGTGATTGTGCCATGTGCCAACCCCTCCTCTTCTAAGTCATGTAACTTCATAGCTTCAGTGCAAACTGAAATCTGTTTTAAAAGGATTATAGTAGGGTGGGCAGCCATAGTCTTGCAAATATCCAGAGGTATATCATTGTAGAATGCCTTGAGTAATAAATGAGGTGGAGTGATTTAAGTTCTACAACTGTCTAACTAATACAGTGGTACCTTGGTTTACGAACTTAATCCGTTCTGGAAGTCCGTTCTTAAACCAAAGCATTCTTAACCAAGGTATGCTTTCCTATAGCAGCGGGGGACTCAATTTACAAATGGAACACACTCAACAGGAAGTCCGTTCTTAAACCAAAGCATTCTTAACAAAGGTATGCTTTCCTATAGCAGCGGGGGACTCAATTTACAAATGGAACACACTCAACAGGAAGTGAAACATGTTCTTATTCCAAGGCAAAGTTCTCAAACCAAAACACCTACTTCCGGGTTTGCAGCGTTCTTAATCCAAGTTGTTCATAAACTAAGCTGTCTTTAAACCAAGGTACCACTGTAAAACAAACTTCAATTGTTAGCTAGTTAGTTTATGTTACCTAATATATGCAATTGTTTAACAATGATTTGAAACCATTGAACTTTTGGACCTTTCTCATTATTTATAGTGTTCTGTGGCATTTGGAATGGTTTTATGTGTTTTATAATTGTAATGGTTTTATAATTCTATATTACATTGTTGTAACCTGCCCTTACAGCGAGGGTTAATAAATAAATCTATAAACAGAATATAAATAATGAGAAAGGGCCAAAAGTTCAGTGGTTGACATTGTTAAACAGTTGCAGATATTAAGTAACATCGAGTTCTTATTGTATTCAATAAAAGTGATTCAGCTTATTATGAATCTCTTTTGTCATCGTATTTCTTTGGAATGGATATACTGTGTTAACTGAGCCACTGAAGCAAACGCTGACATTTTTTCTATCCATTCTTTTCTAGATAATATCACTGATAGTCTCCAGGGGTATGTGTTTTTGTGTGGGGTTTTTTTTGCAAACAAAATTCTGACCTGATCAAGTAATTTGAGTTCTGATCTCCTGACTACATCTTAATTTCCAGATTCCTGAGACAGCCATGCTGGGCCTCTCCCTAGCCAAGCTATCAGATACTCTGAGCATCTTTAAAGATAAAAAGTGGGGAAATTGTCATTAGCAAACTGAATGGCCTACTATATTATACTGAAGAATAACTCAGACATGAAACTTCTATTGAAATGACCAGGAGCAGGCACCCTCCTCAATGACTCACCCAGATATAATTAATTCCCTTGATGAAGAATTGCTGTGAACTTAGTTACAGTCAAGAAGGATTTGAAAATGAAAAAGGCAAAAAGTTCAAAGAAGCTATTTTATGCATCTGAGCAGTCAGAAGAATCAAACGAGATTCAGTTACAGGGATAGTAAGCAAAAGGCAAGGAGGGTGCTAAATGCTTTGCAGCTTTGAAGATGGACTTGCCATTACAAATTCACATTCTAATCCTACTTTAAAAGATAATGTCATTCAAGTAAAAATTGTGACCAGTGGCATGATGATCATTGAAAGAGCTGGCCCAGTACTAAGTGAAGGCATCCCTTTTACTGATTCCTTCAAAGTGAGTTGCATGTAATCTAACAATATTGCCCATTGGCCAGAGGGATTCTCTTGTTGGTCACATGTACCTTAGCAAGATTTTTATGGCAAACTGAGCCAAAGCATGACAGTCAAGGAAAGGCATTCCTTCAGGTGTATAAGCAAGCATTAGAAAGGGACATTTTCATTCTCCTTCCCTTGATGTGATGAAACAGAAAGAGGGGACTTTAAAACTTGATGGACATGTCCAAAGATGCATACAGCCAGGTGAAAAAATGCCCATAGAAAACATTTTGAGAATTAACATTAAATCTTATTGCTCATCTGTAGCGTTTACATTATTTGATATATTATTTCTTTTTTAAAATAATCAATTAATGGAGAAGGGGAAAGCTTACATAATTATGATAAATTTACATAGATGCTTATTCAGAAACTAAGAAGGCTTCCCTGCAGAGAAGACCTGACAACAGTCATTGTCTCTTGCTACTCGGTGACCTTGTTTGAGCACAATGCTAAACTATGCTTTAAAGGTAAAGGAATGGAATACTCAGGATGAAACGGTGAAATCAGCTATGATTAAATGGGCACAAGATGTTGGACATAACATAATGATGGCTGACTGGGAACAGTTATGGACCACAGGTATGAAGTTTACGGCATGTAATGCCTTAAGAGAGAATATTATGAAAATGGTATACAGGTGGTACATGACCCCAGTCAAGCTTGCAAAAATCTATCATCTGCCCGATAATAAATGTTGGAAATGTAAAGAAACTGAAGGTACATTCTTTCACCTTTGGTGGACATGCCCAAAGATTAAGGCTTTCTGGGAGATGATATATAATGAATTGAAAAAGGTATTTAAATATACCTTCTTGAAGAAACCAGAGGCCTTTCTCCTAGGCATAGTTGGCCAATTGGTGCCAAAGAAGGACAGAACTTTTTTTATGTATGCTACAACAGCAGCAAGAATACTCATTGCAAAATATTGGAAGACACAAGATCTACCCACCCTGGAAGAATGGCAGATGAAGGTGATGGACTATATGGAACTGGCGGAAATGACTGGCAGAATCCGAGACCAGGGAGAAGAGTCGGTGGAAGAAGATTGGAAGAAATTTAAAGACTATCTACAGAAATATTGTAAAATTAATGAATGTTAGAATGATGTTGGATAGAAATTAAGTGGTTTTCAGCTGTAATACTATAAGGGAATATGAAAAATGGATTATTAATAGGTAAAAATGTAACGTTACAATATTTTAAGATTAAAGACTAGGATAAACAAAGAGGGTAAGGATTTGCTGAACCAACAAACTGAACTGGAATACAAAAAAGGGAGGCGTGAGGAGGTCCGGGAAATAAGCTAATGAAAAATAAGTAATGGAAAGAATGAGTTGTTTTTAACCATTTTTATTTTGTATTTTCTTATTTTCTTATTTTTACTTTGTAATACTTTGAAAATCTTAATAAATATCTTATAAAAAAAATAAAGGTAAAGGACCCCTAACAGTTAAGTCCAGTCACGAACAACTCTGGGGTTGCGGTGCTCATCTTGCTTTACTAGCCGAGGGAGCCGACGTTTGTCCGCGGACAGTTTTTCCAGGTCATGTGGTCAGCATGACTAAGCCGCTTCTGGCGAACCAGAGCAGTGCACGGAAACGCTGTTTATCTTCCCGCTGGAGCGGTACCTATTTATCTATTTGCACTTTGACATGCTTTCGAACTGCTAGGTTGGCAGGAGCTGGGACCGAGCAACGGGAGCTCACCCCGTCGCGGGGATTCAAACCCCCGACCTTCCGATCAGCAAGCCCTAGGCTCAGTGGTTTAGACCACAGCACCCATGTTTTTGGTTGTGCAAGTTTTCTTTGCAGTGGTTGCTGCTACACAAGGGAAACTGACAAAAAGACACCCCATCATGACTTCTTGTGTGAGGAGAAACAGATGCCTGCTTTTGAAGATGGAGTCTAAATAAATAAACTATGCTTTAGCATCATGCAAATGAACCTTCTGTGTTGTAATTTTGGCAAGGAGATCACAATATTCCAAGTTTCAAATATACCTTTGTACATGACTGGCTCTAGATTTTGACAACAAACTCAGGCCTCCAATTTACCAGTGGGGGAAAAACAGGAAATATAAGTAATAATTAACTGCCAGCTCTGGGGATCATACAGATCTAAGAAGTGAGGGAGTGTGGTACGAGGGCATCATTTTCTGTAGTAAGTACACTAATTTCATGTCATCTGTGATCAAAGAGAAGTGCCACAAAGCCTTGCAAACAATGTTAATGTTGGGATGAGTGTGCATACCACAATAGAGACTCTGTCATTCATATTACTTTCAATTCAGTATAAAATTGTCATTTGTCTGTTTTAGCTCTAAAATTCTTAAAATTAAACAAGGGTTTCATCTCTGGTGTATGTGTATGTTAAAAAGGTAAGTGTTTAACATGAGATAATGAGAGCTAGAAGCATTTTGTATAAATTAAAGGTGGGTAGAATCTTTTTAAAAAATAATAGAAGTAGAGGCTTTGTTTAAACTGCTGCAGGCTTTTAGCATCTGCTACAATGCCTACCCTGCTTAATGGCTGCTTAATGGTTCACCAGAAAAACAGGCAGATTAAGGCTGGGTAAGGAAGGGGAAGTCAAGTCACAGCACGTAAAGTGAGATCAAGAAATGTATGGCCAAAGGGTATTTTACACAGAAGGCAGACCAAACAGGATCTTGGATAGCTCCATTTGAGCCCTGCAGATTAAAGTGCTATCCTACCAAGAAAGCTGTTTGCAAGAAGGAAACTGAAACCAATTTAAGCCCTCTGTACGCTAACAAGACCTGCAGTGTGATAACCACAGTAGTGGGTTGTTAAAAGGTTGTGCCTTTGTCCTCTACCAAAGAATGCCCTGAATAAACTACTGGTGGTTCTCGCCTTTGAGAAAAAGATCTGATCCTTATCTTCATCAGAGTTGTCTCCATGGTCTCAAGGATCTGAGACCATGATAAGGCCAGTGAAATCTTAGCGAAATTGTGAAAAGTGATCATTCCTACGCTCTTCGCACACACTGAACTCATTCATAGGAGGGTTTTTGGCTGTAGTTTTCTTTGCAGTGGTTGCCACTACACAAGGGAAACTGACAAAAAGACACCCCATCATGACTTCTTGTGTGAGGAGAAACAGATGCCTGCTTTTGAAGATGGGGTGTAAATAAATCTAAAAAGAGAAAAATGAAATATGGTAATAAACGATAGGTTCTAATTTAATTCACCCTGATGTGCTGGAGAAGAATATCATTCCATTATCAATTAAGATCTCTTTCCTGGAGACCCAGTTAATGAGAAGATTCTCTGTCTTTAATGCTGCCAAAAAAAGATAAGTTTGCATTGATTGAATAGACTAGAGTTTCCTATTATGAATTCTTTTTTTCTCCCTTGAAAGGGTTCTCCCATTTGTCTTCCTTTCTATGCTAATAATAAAAGATATTAATGTTTATCTGGGGCAATAAACAGAGCCTTGTTAGTGTGTGATGCCAGGATCATCATGTAAGCCCAAGAGTTCATAGTAAGAAATCTTTTAAAGGCTGGCATGGAAAAATACAACTCTCTTAAGTGCTGTACTTCTTCACAATGAGGGAAAAAGTGATGCATAGTTGTCTTCAGACTGTTTTCCCCAAAACGGAACAGCTCTGCATTTCTCTGAGTGTTTGAGGGGATGATCACCTTGTGTAGATCATTATGTGGCTGACTGAAGGGATGTGGGGAGGGGAGAGACTCTTTATATACTTTCCCCCTTGAAGTATCCTCTGTGCAGCAGAGCCACAACTTGAACTGTGTTTTCTGCACCCAGGATCATTAATTTTTTTACTTCTCTAACTGCCAGCTCAATTAATGTATCAATCGGTATGGATTTCTCAGATGTAAGATCCGAATTCAGGAAAAGGAGGAGCTGTCTCATGCAATACATATTTGCTTTCTCGGCAATCTGACCTTGGAACATTTCTGTCCTTTGCTTCTAAATTCACAACAATTACCGTATTTTTCTGTATTTTTCGCTCTATAAGACGCACCAGGCCAGAAGACACACCTAGTTTTTGGAGGAGGAAAACAAGAAATATTCTGAATCTCAGAAGCCAGAACAGCAAGAGGGATCGCTGCGCAGTGAAAGCTGCGCTGTTCTGGCTTCTGGGATAGCTGTGCAGCCTGCATTCGCTCCATAAGACGCACACACATTTCCCTTTACTTTTTATGAGGGGAAAAGTGAGTCTTATAGAGCAAAAAATATGGTAGTTCTTCTGGTGGAGTAAGATTCTGTATCGTTGACTCTCCTGCTTTTGCTTCATGCTGACAGAATTTATAGCATCAAGCTACACCTTAACTCTTCATCCAGCCAATTTTTTTTAAGTTCCTCTTTTATTCAGTTGTGTATTTTCATACTTTTCCTCAAGGGAGGGGGGGGAGATAAGCTACCTTTTTGCTTCAAGATAGTAAATAAGGAGTGTGTATAGTATGGCTTCTTGTTTCTGAAGGTTCTCCATTATTCATTTGTGATAAGGGATCTCCCTTTAGCTCAATTCAGAACTGGCTCAGGATTTACAAGACTTTTGTTGTGTGTTCAGAAAAGCCTTGCCTGCTTTCTGATAGTTCTCTCCAGGTTTGCATCATTGGTTGATGGTGCTACACATATGCCCTGGGACTGCAGTCTGGTTTTCTCCTGTCTGACACCTACCTACCAGTTCTAGATCTATTGTAATATCAACCATAGCCGCCCTGCCCTGCTACTAAGTCACACTTGTTAGTATAGTCTGGGCACATAGTTCATTCCCTTGACAAGAGTTTCATCAAAAGGATTCATGTTGAATAACTTCAGTTCATACATCCACAATGTGATTGGCTTTGGCTGTCTGATCCACTCAACATTGCTAGTTCATCTAAGTAACATTCCAAGCCAGAGAAGAACTTAGGTGGTGGTGGCAGTGGCGAGTGTTTGTTTTATAATGCAGCCAAGTATTATGAGGCTGTACAAGTTCATATATTGAACCAGGTGATTACAAATATTGGTGCCATTGGTGCTATCATTGGTGCTATTATTAACTGTATTATTCACTGGAAATGTCAGAGAATATAGGAGGGGGTCTCTTCTAATGGAAGAGACTTCTTACTATTGCTTAAAAAAAACAGGAGGTTGAAATAACATCTACCTATCCCTCAAACAAGGGTTGCACATGGCCTCTTCCAGCATGCTACTAGAAAACAGGAGAAGAGAAAGAAGATGGCCTGCAGGCAGGCACAAGACCTGGAATCAAAGGATTTATCACCTTGGCTCAAGCAAAACAAGCACTTAATCTAGGGAATCTCTGGGCAACTATGGTGAGGCTTTCATTGTCTCCTGAGGGCTTCTGAGGGTGTATCACTGGCCTCTATGGAGTCCCCTCATGCATCGGACTCCATTGAACACATGGTCAAGAAGACTCCAAAGTTATTCCACACCCAAAGAATTCATTGTAGGTTCCCCAAAAGCTGGGTTTTATAAATTCATGAATTCCTCATGGGGGCCCAAGTGTCACTCCTCAACTTTCATCCCTTTGAGAATTTGCATAGCTTGTATTAGCTGTGGCAGCAAAAGGGACTGCCTTTGATTTCACAGATACTGTAGCAATACGACTTCTGAAGGTGAGGAAGAACTTGGGCCTGTTCCAACTCAGACTTTTTTTCTGCTTAGGAATTAATTGACTTTCTGGGGCAAATAGGTCCATAGGATACTGCATAAAAGGGTGACTGTCAGCCAGCACTTGATGATAGGCTAGTCTTGAGTTAAGGTCAATTATTCCTACTTGTGAAACATTATGAAAAGGGACCGGGAACATCAATATGCTTCTGCTGGTACGAATAATACATATTTGTTTAGTGAGGGGAGAGGAAGGGCATGAGAATGAAAGTCCACATTTAGGGAAATTCATTATAATAACAAATCAGGGAGTTTATTTATCCACATCCTCTTAAAAGAGAAGGATGCAGTCAATCATATTGATTATATTACCCAACTGAGAGGAAGAAATAACCCTGAATACAGAAACCTAATCACTACATTGTAATTTACTAAACAAAACTAATACCAAAAGAATTGTTTCTTCTGGTATATTTTATAGCAAGCGTCAACATTAAAGCGACTACAATTGCAATTCATATCAACAAATAAATAATTGGAAGCTAGCTGGAGCTTGCATAGCACAGAAGGATTATAAAAGTTTTCCTTTTCTCCTGAAGAAATACTGTAGTCATTGTATTGGAACCTGCCTTATATTTCATCAGACCATCGGTTCTTAAAGCTCAGTCCTCAGTACTCACTACACTGAGTGGCAGCAGCTATGATTTCAGATAGTTTCTCCCTTGTGTAAAAGTAGTATTATAGCAGCTCACTACGTGTGTGTGTAAATGCATTTTTGCTCCAATTAAAAGATGGTGATAAAAATGCCATCCGCCATAAGAGTTATAGTGGATGTGTACCTTCAAATGCCACTCAGGTGAACTTCTCCATCCACAGCAAGTATGCTACACACCAGCTGACATGGATGGAACATAGCAGGATGTACACACAGAAAAAGTGCAATATTCTTGCTAGTGTGGAAAGTCTATTGCAATTCTACTTGTAGTTTACAAGAGAGGAGCAATGATTGGGGAGCACTAAGATCAGCCTCTCTGGAAGCAACCAAAGATAAAAGTGTTATGGCCAAAATTGGTATCAGAATGCAAGGCTGACAGCTTCAGCTTTATTAGCAACCTGTCTCAAATGTGCCCTCAGCTCCAGCTTCCATTACAACATCAAGGCTAACAGAAGGAAACAAGTAAAGGTAAAAATGTTTTGTGAAAGGAATACAGGCTTTAATGACAGATGTGTGAGCTGTGAAACATCACCCACAAAGGACAAATGAAGTTCAGGGAGTGCAATAAAAGATAAGATGAGTAAAAGTGGAAACTGTAAATAAGGCCAGCAAAAACATTAAGATAAATAATAAGCAGAATTTCTCATAAATAAAGAACAAGAAATCATGTGAAATGATGGAGGCATCTAAAGAGACGACAATGAGAGGAATAATATATAGATGGGGAAAGGGAATAAGAAACATTTATCAGACCTTCCTGTTTGTTTCCCTTGATGATAATCGTATTTATCCTATGCCCATGGCCCATAACCTTGGAGTCCTATTTGATTCTAAGCTCTCCCGTAGGAATCATATTTATCAGGCAGTAAAATTGTCACAGAATCATTTAGGACTAGCTCCAGACTGTGACCTGTGCGTTCCTACCAAAGGCTGAAATTGTTGTGCTGCTGGCTTTTGCAATGTCTTCTGCAGGTTATTGTAACCAATTGTTTGCTAACTTCTTGGATATTAACTTGCCTGTCAAACTCAGCTGCCACAAATGCTTACTAAATGGTATATCCTCCAAGCAATGAAAAAGAGCGTTATGATAAATAATTTTCACAGTCTTTTCATACTATGCTGATCGAGGGTGCCCAGAGTTCAGCAAAATTCTTTCTTTTCCCTCCCTTCATCCCAAGCACTGCTAAGCTAGATGTGTACAATGAATTAGAAATGTCAGTATGCTTCTTAAAAACCTGAGATCAAGGTGACATTATCAGAGATGGACTGTAATTATGCAGGCAAGAAAGCAGACTTTTTCATTGCTCCTAGTTTAGAAATATTTTGTTACCTGATTTCAGAAATCAGAAAATCTGTGTTTTATTTTTTGTTGTACTCTCTCTCTCTCTCTCTCTCTCTCTCTCTCTCTCTCACACACACACACACACACACTTTGCAGTAGCCACCTAGAAAGGAAGAAATCATGCAATAGAAGATACAAAGATAATATTCGCAACTGACCTATTACAGTCGTTAAGAGTCGTCAACAGGCTCATCTCAGCTATCTGCCAATCTCCCATTCCCACCACCCTTCTGAGTAATATCCCTCCCCACCTTCTCACTATATAGAAGGATCTGGCAACTTCTGTTTCAGTGTATCTGAAGAAGTGTGCATGCACACGAAAGCTCATACCAAGAACTAACTTAGTTGGTCTTTAAGGTGCTACTGGAAGGAATTTTTTTATTTTGACTATGGCAGACCAACACGGCTACCTATCTATAACTATTCGCAACTGAGGTTGCAGTCCTGTATGCATTTATCAGGGAGCAAATTCCATTGAAGTCAATAAGAGTTATGTTCCTAAGCAGACAAATAGAAGATTGCACTGTTAGATCCATATTCGTTTATTCCTGTTTAACCTTGGTAGTTTAAATTTTTAAAGGAGTAAAAGGTTTGCTGAACTGGGGTGCTTAACACACAAGAGGACTTGCAGCCATAGAGCCACATGAGACCACCCCTCTCAGCCTAATTTCAATAGTCCTTTCAAAATGTAGCAATCAGTTTTGACCCCTGGTGAAAGTGATTCAATGGCCTGCTAAGCTGGGAAGGGGGCAGAGAGAGAAAAGGGGTGATCCTGCCCACTTGTCTTCCAATGTACCATAGGCTACCTCTGAGGAAATGCAGGCCTTGACAGACACAATCTGTTTGCCACTACAAAATAAGCCCTTTTATTTTCTTTTGTTGACAGAAGTAAGAAACTGTGAAAGGCAGGATTTCTGAACAAACTAATATCCCAATTTCTGCTTTGCTCAGCAAGTTCACCCTGCCAACTTTGTTCCTTTAGATAAATAGCTATCTCCAGACCAGGCTGGCATCAATTTGTGCATCAGCTACATCTGGCAATGTCTCTCCTGCAAATGATAAAAAAAGCTGATGTGGAGATATTAAAATGTTTAATTCAAGCAGCTGGGAATTTGCTATGTATCCCAAGCAGTTGCCCTTCTGCGGCATTGACATTCATGAGAACCTATTATTTTCATCATTGAAATTGTTGTCAAATGCAGGCAAAGTAATTCTATGAGGTGTCTGAAGAATTTATTTTTTTTGTCACTGACCCAGTTAAGGTATAATACTAAGCCAAATCGTGGGGTTTACTATACATTGGTTTCCAGAGAGGAGATTGTGCCTATTTTGCTCCTACTCCAGTCCTGCTGCCACACAGAGCTGAGCTAGGTCAAACATGCTAAACCAACAACAAAAAGACCAAAGGAAGGTCAAAAGTGACATGATGTTGTCTCCCAGAGCCCACATGCATTTGCTTTAAGCCATGGTCTATTTTAGCGTTACATGTAAACTGAGCCTTTCAGGTGCCTCCCCCCCCCCCTTAATTCCTTGCAATTTACTGTTTCCACAGAGATTGATCTTTCCATTCTTTGATAGGATAAAACTATTGCTATGAGTTTGGGGTGTTAATATGCTAGACCCCTCTAATCCCTGGATCCAGCAAGTGTTAAAAGTTAATTGAGCCTTCTAATACCTGGAATAGCCAAAATAACTTCTTGGTGAGGTGATGGGGAATTAAGGGGCTCAGTGTGAGATGGCAAATGGAGGGGCACCCTTAACAGGCAGAGTCACACTTTCAGTAAAGTTTCAGAGTGATGTGACCCAGAAGTAAAGCAGCAAGCTGGAGAGAGCCAGAGCAATGTTTGAGAGCAATGTTTGATTTCTGCAGCTATGGGAGAAACAAGACCCTTTTGGGGTGTTAATGCTGTGAACCCCTCCATCACAGGCTCAGGTTGTGTAAATAAACCATAAATCATAAAGACACCAAAATCTCCGCTGTGCCTCATTCCAAAAGAAAACATGAAACCTGGATAAACGCCTGGAACACCGGGAATTTCGCACCGCTCAGAGATTGGGGTGGTGTGCAACACTGTTATAATTCTGTCAAATATAATTGTAGACTTTAAATAGTTAGCAGACTCCAAAAGAAGTCTTTCTTCTATAGAAGTGCTAATTTTTCAGCAATTGAGAAATACTGCCACATAGATGTTTCAAACTTGCATGGCCTAAAGGAGCTATAAACATTCACTAACAAATACCTGCAGATAGAATGGTGATTACCCTAAATAGTCTTAGTTGTTGGAGGGAAGCCTTAATCTGGAAATTTGTCAGAGTGGACACAAAGTCTACTATTTTTGGTGTTCATCAATCACTCCAGCAGGCAGGGAAAGAAACTTTATCAAAACTAAACAAATGAAGGGCATGGTGTAATGGGCTCAGGTGGCACTGTGTCACGGGACACCCGGCATTGAAGTATCCATTTGTCAGCAAAGTCCGACATGCCAGAACCCAAACTCACCTTTTGTTTGAAGAGCTCTTGAAAGGAGGTCATGGCCCGGAAAAGGCTTGGGCTCCCTGTGGTGCCAAGTTCACTTTTGCTGTCCTAATTGAATTTTTGTGCTGAAAATAAATTTCCTTCATAAGAACAAGAAAAGGAGAGAACAAATCCTGGCTGCCTTCCAGGTAGCTATAGCCATTTCAACATCATCCAGAGATTTAGAGATCCTAAAATGAATTATAAATGGGCCAATTTTGTTCTGCTTAATGGAGGACTATGTACAATGCAGACTGGGGGATTTCTCTTGTGCTAGTTGGGACAATAGCCTTAAAACACTGCATGTTTTATAACAGACATAGTTGGAATAGTTCGAGATGACTTTTGTAGGTGGCCAACATTGTAAAAAGTCTGCCGGGCCCCTTCTCATTTATACTAAGCAGAACAGAGCAAAGCATTTCCACGGAAGTCTGTGGAGCACAAAATTAAAACCTGCATGGATGGGGAAATGATAAAACTAATACATAAAACATTACCATGTTCAGATCCCAGGTAATACTGAGTAATGGCAGATGTTACATTTTTAGAGTACTGGTGATGGCTTGTAAAAGGATTCTTTAAAAAAAAATCACTGCTTCATTAGTGTAATAGATCGGTGGAATGCTTCACTGTTTGGTCAATTCTTGGTAGCAACTGTCTTGATTACTCTGTAACTTTTAAGGCTGCAATCCTATACATACTAACCTGGGAGTAAGCTCCATTGAAAGCAATGGGGGCCTTAATTCAGAACAGAAAAGTATTGGATTACACTGTACATTGCACCAAACTGCAATGTAATTCCTGAGAATAATGTACCGTTTCAAAAAACAAAATTAAGCAAGAAATAAACAATTATTGTGAAAGAGTGCCTCCTTACTGACAGACCATCTCAAGTGCTAAGATCGGCAGGGGGGCCATCTTGGTAGCTTCTCCACCTGCTCAGGGGGCTGGAGACCTGGAAGAGGGCATTCCCCATGGCAGCTCCAAGCTGTGGAACCCCCTCGTCACAGACATGTGTCTGGCACTCTCCTTATACAGCTTCTGGAGAATGCTGAAGACATACCTTTAACCCAGCTTTTGACACCTGAGGTGTATATTTTTAGGACCCACCTTGTTTTTATGTTTGTAAGTTGTTTTAAACTGTTTCTAATGTTGTGTTTTATTGTTGTGATGTAACCTGTGACCTTAGGGTGAAGGGCAGGAATTAATTAATTAATTAATTCAGAATGCTTTGATGCTATCATAGAATGCTACCCTTCAATTAAATATTTTCAGGAAGGTTTACAACAAAATTACAAAAAAAAAAAAATGGAATAAACCATGAAACAACAATGAAAGGAAACATTATAAAGGTACAACAGAAATAAAAAAACATATCTGTGATTAGTAGACTAGGAAAATAAATAATAATTTGCCCGGCATCAGAAGTGAAAATACAATCGTATCTGAGGTAAAAACACACACCACGTAATGGTGAATGTTCCAGTAAGTTTTAACACAATCATTCAGGAGAGATTCCTACAGGAATTTTGTTGTGACTTTCATATTTTTACCATATGTTTTTACCATATATTTAAGTTGTTGGAAGCATCCTGGTGTAGTGAGATTTACCGTATTTTTCCTTGTATAACACTAGGTTTTTTTCCTAAAAAATAATGTCCAAAATTTGGGGGTGTCTTAACCACTGATAGATCTCTCCCCATTTTTTAAAATCAGAATCTCCAAATCGGAATCTGTCTTATAGACAGAAAAATACAGTAATTTTTTTCACTAAGTTTTCAATATTTTCAAAAAATAAATATCCTTAGGATTGGCTGGCAAGCAAGCCAACAAGCAAAAAACCATGAGAGATACAACCCTATGCATATTTTACAAGGAAGTTTCTCCCACTGTATTCCGTGGGGATTACTCTCTAAGTTTAGGATTGCAGCTGCAGACAGCCTATTCCTCCTCAGAACCTGAGTGACTTATTGTATGCCCTGGGTTTTCTGAACAACAACCAAAAAAAAGGCCTGGAAAAGACTGCCAAGCAAGTTCATAGGCCCCAAAAGGCTATTCTAATGGTAAGAATGCTAAGCTCAAATGCCCAAAGAATGCAAGGCCTCCTAAATTTGATCTGCCACATTAAAGCTTTCTGGACACACACATAATAAATCCACTGATGGGAAATGAGCTATATTTTACTATGTAAGCTTTACAGCCTTTTAAAAAGTGGAGGGGGGAGGATTCCACACGCTTCTGCTCATATTGCCTCCAGAGTGATTTCACCTCCACCTTGGTCTCCACAGCATATGGTCTGTTGCTGCTATTCCATTTCCAGTCCCTGTGAGAGCCATTTGAAAGAGTGTGAAATAGCATGGTACATTTGAGTTTATGGCGTATTAAAGGGCTACACTGAAAGGTAGCCCTGGCAATGAGGTGAGTTTTTTTATTGCCCCATTGCACTTTCCCCTGAACTGCCTTAAGCCAGGTCAGGTATTGGTCATTTCCAGTAACTTCTCTAAGGTCAAAGATGTATGTATTAATGGAGATACTTAAGAAACATTTACAGCAGCCAGGCTTCTCTATGGCTTCACCTGGATCTCCTATGACAGGCTACTGTCAGAGTCATGCTGAGCAGAACAGTAATTTGAGTCTTGGGGAAATGAATGGCATTTATGTAGCCTTCTGAAGGAAGGAATCTGGGAGCAGGGAGGGACAAAGGCATAGAGAGCTGAAGCAGCTGGCATGCCATGGTCCAATGCTGTATGAACTATCTTCGAATCAATCACGATTTACAGGTGAAATGTACAGAAATTAGGAATCAGGTAGGTAGCCGTGTTGGTCTGACGCAGTAGAAATATATAAAAAAAATAAAAAATTGTCCAGTAGCACCTCAGAGACCAACTAAGTTTGTTCTTGGTATAAGCTTCCGTGTGCATGCACAATTCTGTGTATCTGAAGAAGTATGCATGCACACGAAAGCTTATACCAAGAACAAACATAGTTGGTCTCTGAGGTGCTACTGGACAATTTTTTTATATATTAGAAATTAGGAATGGCTGTGAAGTCTCTGAGGTCAGCCTTGAAAGTTTTGGGCTCTCATCAAAGCTCACCTTAAATGAAGGGCAAGATTTGAAAGTCCTGACATTATTCACCATCTTGGATTAAAATCTGAACCAGAGAAGAACTCCTGGCTTCTCCCCACAGTTCCCTGCCAGTCTCTAAAAGTCCTCCAGTCCCTATCCCATCCCACAAAGCACCCCCTTCCCTTTGCTTACACTTCAAGTGAAAGAAGCATCTTAACAAGGGAATTAGCAATCTGCCAGGGCACATAATTAATGTTTGGTCTATTTAACAAAATTCATATCCTGACTCCCAATGAAAGATATGCTTCCCCCTGAAATTCAGCCCCTCCTGGTGGGCTCCAATTTTGGCTATGTTTTAAATATCTGGGTGTGCGTTTTTCTGCCCTTGGGTTCCAAACAATGCCTTCAGCCCAATTGGAAGGAAAGCATAAAAGCATTCCTTTTGATCGCAGACATGTTTTTGTGGCACTAGGGAGTTATGAAGGCTTAGCTCTCGAACTGTTGCTGGACCACCATTCCTATTATTCTTGACCATTGGTCATACTGACTTGGCTTGATGGGACTTTGAGTCCAACAATATGTGGAGAGCCATCCATGTAACAGCCATTTCAAAACTCAGCATATTCCTATGGCCTCTCAGTACTAGAAACCAACCAACTCATTCACTGTATTTTTCGCCTCTGCAGTTTTGCAAACAAAAACATTAAATGGCCTCTAAGATGTTGGGCTGTGGTAAAAGATGAAGAAGCTGCTGAAGAATCCCTTGGAATTAGCAAAAAAACTAATCATCCTTCTGCAAATCCACGACTTCACTTTAAGGGCTTAACTTTATGAGTAGCTGGAAATTCTGGGTCATGCTATAGCCACACAGCAAATGAGAAAAAGCCACAAACAACCCTTTCCTCCATGTTAATTCAGCAGATATACCGCCCACAGTTCTTCTCCAACCACAAGCATAACAAAAGTACTGTCTCAGCAGTAAGGTGGTGATTACATATTTTTATGAGGCTTGATGGCACATTAATTGATTTTATTGCAAATTATTGCATTTGCATAATGATGTGAAACAGAATTAAGATCATCATGCAGAAAGTTATAAAAGTTGGTGTTCAGGAAGGGAAAGGTCTGATTCAAAAGAAATCAAATGCAAAAGGTCCATTTTCTTTCTCACATTTTCCACTTGTTTTTCAGCCAGAATATTTTCTTACATCGTTCTCGGAGGAAGTTGATAGCAAATAATCCAAACATAGCATATATATGTACTGATGAATGACACCCATTAGCTAAGAATAGCTTTGGACTCTGAAACCTCTGATCAGCTTATTTGGATGAAGTGGCTGAAAAGTTCCCTTCCCCCACATTGAACTGTGATTGGCAATAAGATGATGTTGACAGCAAAAGGTATAACAACATTACTATGTGATAAATGATTTACTTGAAAAAATTCCACTGCCTTGATTTGCTCCACACTTGTGTATGCATACAGTAAAATAAGTGTGCAGACTTATTTTGAAAGATGTAATAGCCTTTTGCAGTTTTGACTGCATTTTCTGTTAACTCCACAGAAATATATTTTCTTAACCACAGGGAGTGGTTGGAGCAGAAGACTGCGACAACACCCCTGCTGGTAACCAATTCCTTATGCACAAACCTGTGGTGCATGGGAATTCCTCTTGTTCCCTAAGGAATTGATGCATGAAACACAACGTGGGTACAACTGGAAGAAGAAAGACAACTATCTTGACACTAGCAAAAGTAGTCTATTAGCTCCTTGTCATGTCCTGAAACAGTTCCCTCCTTGCAAACAAATTTTGATCTTACTTCTAACAATGAATCTTCAAACAGCTCCCTCAAGAATCAAGAGTAGTGCTGGTGTGCTTTTCAAACTCTTTAAGGAAAATCCTATTAACCTGATTCTGCAAATCTGATCAGTGAATTAAGACTTAAGCAAGGTTTCCTCTGAAGGTACCTGGCAGGCAGAAGAGTCTGTGTGACTTAATGTAAATCTGGCCCTACACATTCAAATTCCTGCTCAGTCATAAAGCTTACTAGGTGTTCTTCAGCTCAGGTAACCGATCTTAATAGGTTTGTTGTGAGAATAAAGGCCGGGGGAGGGGGAGAGAGACTATGTCGCTGAGCAATCTGGAAGAAGAGACCATTGCACTATTTGTTTTAGAAGCAGCTTGTTGAATCACAGAATCATAGAACTGTAGAGCTGGAAGGAACCCCAAGTGCTATCTAATCCAGCAGCCTGCAATGCAGAAATCAAAACTAAGACACTCATGACCATCCAACCTCTGCTTAAAAACCTACAATGAGGGAGTGTCTACCAGACCTTCTGAGGGAGTTGAGGAAAGGGAATTCCAAACAGCAATAAGGCAATGCATTCATAATTCCGAGCAATTACTGCTCTCTCTCTCTCTCTCTCTCTCACACACACACACACACTTTTCAAGGCACTTCGACTCAAAAGGCAAATTTTTGGGCCAGTATGAAATAGTACACAGCTGGAGGGCAGATGTTGGGTACATACGTGTGTGTGTGTGTGTTTTAAAACTTCCAGTAGCAATTAATTTAAACCTGGAGTGAAATGACAGAGAGGGGCATCTATAGGCACTAGAGAAAATCAGTGGGTGCTGTTTTGCGTGTTGAGGTCCACCAAAACCCCCCTTCCCAATAACTCACACATCACACATAATTTTTGTTTAATGTTTTTGGCATAATTTTGGCCACAACTTTATTTGAATACAAATTGAGAGTGGTTGCTTAGGCATTGGTTATGACTATCTGTCACCCCCCGCCATGGGGGACAGCACTGACTCCCTAGTCAGTCCCGGAGGAACAAGGGACAGAGTCAGCTGGAGCTGCGTCACAGGCCCTCAGCTACTCCGCGCTTGCTCCTTGAAGCTTACGCGGCCCGCACCCTGCTCCAAGGGTTTGGACGAAGGGGATGGTAAGCTTCAGAATTCCTTTAACGGAATACCCGTCTGCAGCAGCATTGGAGGGGCAGGCACAGCCAATCCATACCCCTCCACCAACCAATTTTAAACCAATGCCTAACCGCCATTCGAGCCCTTACGCTCGCCGCCAACCACTCACAAATCAAGCCACACCCTCAACCTGGACGCCAGAGCATCCAACCACGCATCATTCCCCACTGGCGAGAGATGAACCCCGTCATCCCTATAAAATTCAATCGCCTTGAATGAGATAAGAGGGTGAGGGATAACAAACCCGCCCAGATTCACCACCAGCTTACTTGCTGCGGAATTAATCCGCTTCCTTGCGCGTTCGGTGGCAGCAGGGCAAGGACTACCACGCCAAATGCGGCGTTGAAGGAGCTGTGACCAAAATAACTTGGAAGTCGGCACCAGTGCCGCCAGCTCCCCCAGGTCCAGTAAAATGGCCGCACGCAGCCCGTAGCAGGAAGAAGAAACCATATCGTTCTCCCCGAGCTGCACCACGATCGCCGAAGGAGGGCCGAACTGGAAGACACGCCTTCGCATGAGAGGTAAAAATTCTCTCCACAGCATCCCCCTTCTGGAGATCCAGGACACATGTACGTGCTGCGGGAATCCCAGGCCTTCACCCAGTCCGGACTGGCGAGCTCTGTCCGCAGCCCAGTGCACAATACTGTGCCCTACTACCCAGATATGGATAGCAGCCTGACCTAGGGTTAAAACACACATATGTAAGTACAACAACAAATCATTTCCGCACATAGCCCTTGAATGCGTCCGATCTCCATCGGCCCAGGTCCTTAATCCTTTTTACCGACAAACCCCAGTGGGCAGCGGTTGTGGCAGCTCCAATCCTAAAGGAGTGAGGGGCAAACTCCTGAGCCGGGAGGCCGCAAGCCGCAACCGCTTTTCGCAACACACTGGCCAACTGGTGTCTCGCCAGCGGGCGGCCATTTTCGTGAACGTTTGATTTACTTTATTTATTTTATTTTCCACCGCCATATTAACATGCTTTCTGGCCTGCTCGGTGGTAGTTTGTCTAGGCATTGGTTCCCGACTAGCTGCACCTGACCTCAGCAGGGCAGCACTGACGACTGGGCCCCACCATGTCGTCAGTACAAGTAAACAGCGTGGGGGAGCAATGAACCAGGATCAGACTCAAGCTCACCCCAAATGCTCCCAGGGACTCTTGCATGGCCCTACCCCTCGAAAGGGGTTGACAA
Organism: Podarcis bocagei; assembly: GCF_964188305.1. Taxonomy (NCBI): domain Eukaryota; kingdom Metazoa; phylum Chordata; class Lepidosauria; order Squamata; family Lacertidae; genus Podarcis; species Podarcis bocagei. Next base: position 75,599,446 of record NC_138126.1, read on the forward strand.
AGCATGGCAAATCCTTGGTTTCCTTTAATGGAATATCTTTGCGCATTGGAGGGGACAGGTGCTCCAACCCCCCCTCCAGACCACCTTGAACCAAATGCCTTAAATTATTCTGAGTCCAGGGAGAGCTGCCATCAACTCAATCCAAGCCCTCTTGCATGCAGGAATGCAAACTTATGCTGGAGGAAGACAGCAAATCATTCTCGCCCAGCTGTACCACCAGCCCTGCGGGAGGACCTGCACAGGTCACACTCGACCGCACCAAAGGAAGGACCTCCTCCCAAAGCATTCCCCATCTGGACATCCAGTATATGTCCACATGGGCAGGAAGACTGAGATGGCGCCCCAGTCCAGACTTGTCAGCGCGCTTGCCAGCCCAGTGTACAATGCTGTGGCCCAAATGTGCACCGCTGCTCCTATGAGAAAGGAAATAACAGACAAGCATCAGCACAGACATCATTGTGACACTTCCTGATATAACCCTTGTCAGCGTCAGACTTCCAATGACCCGTATTCACAATCCTGTCTACAGACAGGCCCCCAGTGTGCAGCCGTTGCAGCAGCCCTATTCGGAACGAATGAGGCGTGTTCAGTGGTAGGCAAGCCGCAGGCCGTAATAACTGGTGCACAACGTAAGCACATTAATGCCTGGCTAACGGGAACCCATTTTCATGCACTAGGAGTGGGCCAGCCCCCAGGGGAATGAAAAGCCAAATTTTTCTGGTATCCATAACCGTGCAAGGGCCCTCCTCATCTGTAATGGGAAGCCTGATTGTGGCACTCCTGCCCACTAAGTCTGTTTTAGAGTTCCCAACTCTAATGACAAGCTCCAAAGCAGATAAGGAAAAGTCCTGAAGCAATAAGCCTCCAGACTCTCAGCCCTGTGCTGGCTCCAACAACCATTTCCCCAACCCTCAGTGCCCAAAATGCAATGGAATACTGAAAGGAGTCTCGCCTTGATCTTTTACCAGCAGACAAGTTTTAACTTGTTGCAGATCCTGCATAGGTAAAATTGACCGGCTTCCTGCCCACTGTCCTATGAGGTTGGAGCCTATTCCAACCTTCCAAGGCCCTGCGCATTACAAACTTTATGCAAGGATCTCTGAAAAATAAAGCTTCAGTATAACAGACATTGCAGCGGACTGAATTCTTATAGTTATAACAGCACGCCCAATCTGCGGCAGGTGGACCAAATACTGCAGGATCTGCTCAGAGGATGGGGGCCAGTTCATCTGAATGGCCGAGGACTGCCAGCTTAAGGCTAAGAAATCCATCCAGGCCTTCCCATAAGAGCTAAAAGCAGAAGGGGAAATGGAAGCTGCTGCTCTCTGTAATTACTAATTGTTGTCAAAATGCCACAGGTGGTCTGGAAAAGTCTGGCAATAGCTGAGTCTGGAGCCCAGGATCTGAAGTGCTCCATCTGAAAATGGGATAGAGTGTCAGAGACATCATTAGAGGATCCCGTAATCAGGAGAGCAGAAAGCACAATATTAAACCTTAAGCGGTGCAGCTCAAAAGCGTGAGCGGAGGGGCGGAGACTCTGCTGGAGCATGAAGACTGTTTAGCCAAGACGCTCACCACTACCTGGTTATCAGACCAAAAGCAGATCCGATGGTCACTGAACTCCTCGGGCCACATGTGAACTGCTACTACAATGGGGAAAACTCAAAAGTTAGGTCACATGATTGCCTCACCATACCGGGCTTGAGGCCATGGCTTTGCACACCAGGAGCCCCTGAAATAAAAAACCAAAGGGCAAAGATCCAGCAGCATCAGCATGAACCTGAAAAATCCCTGTGCAAGTATCCTGCCATGGCCAACTACTATTGCATACATATAGGAATTGCAACCATTGCATGAGATCCCATTGCATGAGAAAGGTAAGGGGACCTCAACATTTAGGAATTGCAACCATTGCATGAGAAAGGTAAGGGGACCTCAGGCCGCAGGCAGCCTGGCCTAGTGGGAAGGGAAGGGGCGGCCTGGGGCAACCACTCTGCATGCAAGGTTAATTAAGAGACCCAGCAAGATCGGATCTGATGAAGCATCACTTGCTACAGAGGAAGTATTACAAAATAACTTCCTTCAAGGCAGACAGCTTCTCCATAGGCAAGTGGTATGTTTTAGCAACGATATCCAACTGGATCCCTAAATAAAATGGGAATATGGGCAAAAAGTATTGAGGTATTGCTTGCCAGATTCCAGCCCCGCTTGGGCAGGGGGCATCTTGTGCTGCCATCATAATACGTAAATTTACAGGGCCGACGCTGGCCAGAACCGCTAAAAAAGTCCCGACAAAACTGCCGCCGAGCCAGCTTCCTTTTCAGACACACACTGTGCAATGCAAAACACACTCCGTGCAGTGCTCACACAATCCATGCAATGCAACTATACTCCGTGCGATGCAGCTGCACACTCCGTTCAATGCAACTACACACTCAGTGCAAAAACGCACTCCGTGCAATGCAAAAACGCACTCCATGCAATGCAACTACCCTCCATGCAATGCAACTACCCACTCTGTGCAATGCAACTACACACTCCATGCAATGCAACTACACACTTCATGCAATGCAACTACACACTCCGTGCAATGCAAAAACGCACTCCGTGCAATGCAAAAACGCACTCCATGCAATGCAACTACCCTCCATGCAATGCAACTACACACTCCGTTCAATGCAACTACACACTTCATGCAATGCAACTACACACTCCGTTCAATGCAACTACACACTCCGTGCAATGCAAAAACGCACTCCGTGCAATGCAACTACCCTCCATGCAATGCAACTACACACTCCGTGCACTGCACACACCCTCTGTTCAATGCAACTACACACTCCGTGCAATGCACTCTCTGTGCAATGCAAAAAAAACACACCAAACCACACACACTCTGTGCAATGCCACTACACCCTCCGTGCAATGCACACACACTCTGTGCAATGCACACAACCTCTGTGCAATGCAAATGCAAATCTCTCACGCAATGCAATGCAAATGCAAATGCAGCCCGTGCAGCGCTGTGCCCTGCAACGCACAGAGCAAACTGCAGTGCAGGCACACAAAGGTGCTTTCTCCCGCTTGCATATTGCAAACGTGGCGCCTGTTACATCCCTCGCAGTGAGGGAACCACCAAAAGGCCCTCGACACTGGACCTAAGTGTCCAGGTAGAGCAATGGGGGAGCATGCAGCTGTCCCATATAGGGACCAATCCTGCAACCTAGGCATTACCGGCACTATGCGCTGACCAGCTGAGCTATCCAGGATGATCCCTAAAGACCCAGGACAGCCTCACCCTGACCCCTGTAGAGGTCCAAGGTGATGTCTGAATCATGATCCCTGCTCCTCTTTGCCCTCCTCCTGGATTGCAGCCTTCGAAGATGCTTCCTTCTGGAAGAAGACACCTGGGGCGTCCACAAGTCATCCCCTGCAGGAGAGGCAAGCTCTTGAGGCATTTGCAAAAGCCCAGTCATAGTCCGCAAAAACTAAACAATGTAAGGAACTGGTGAAACCAATGCTTCATGGACCACATGGGGACACTATTCAGGCCGGAAACGCTTCCAGGCCATCGAATTCTAGGGCAAAGCCCTAGGATCACCTGCTAGGCCAGGCATAAATGTTTCCAGTGAAATAGCAGAGTTGAGGTAGCCCACAGCTTGTCCAGGTGCCCCTGCTTGCCCTTTTAGAGGGAAGCACCCCTTCAAGAAACCCAAAGTTCTTTTATCACAAATGGGCCGAACTACCCAGCAACAGAATAGCCCATAAGGAGCAGTTTGTTTTGTTTTGTTATAACAATGGCTAAGAGGGGGATATGAACCCTGTCTCCCAGGTCCTAGTCCTATACTTTTGTCACTAAGCCACCATGGCTCATCTCTAAAATGGCAGTCGCCACTATCAGGGCAAAACAAACTTAAAGAAAATAAACTTGTTCAGAAACAGCATAGTTCAAGAGCATATACGGAGTGCTCATAGTGCTTGGAGGCACAGGGAGCCTCTGCCGCCCTCTGTCTGCCTCAGATATACATTAGCAGCAACTGAGCCTGCAAGCAGATACATTCTTATAGAGAGGTCAGAGACTTAACAATTAACTGCTACCTGTAGCATACTTAGGCTCGGAAGTTATGCCCAGGCCGAATAGGGTTCCATGCCTCTGCTCTTGAGAATCTTAGTCTCATAGCAATATTAAAGGAACTCAAAATAGTGCTCCCGCCCAAGGCTAGATTAAAATTTGGCCAACAGCGCTGCACACACTCAAATAAAGCCAACCTTCGGGGGTGCTATAAACGAAAGTGATTCCAGCTAAGCTGGGAACAGCCCTGACTAGCCCCACAATTTACAACAGGAGAAATGGGGGAAACCTTTTTGCGAAAGAAAGGCAAGCCACAGATACAGGGAGAATCTTCCCACAGGGCAGGGTAAGGGGTGGGGTGGGAAATTGAACAGGAAAAAGGGGAATTAAATTATTTAAGGGACTAAAGAGGATTAAAAGAAGGGGGAAATATAGAAATGTAACCAGACAATGAGAAGTTTGCATCACTGTCCTCCAGACAGTCCAAGTGCTCCATGTGATCCGGTGTCCACAGCAAAAGAGAAAGAGAAAGCTGTGGACCCTGCTTATAAAACCATTGATCCCACCCCTAAATTGGCAACATCCAAATTGCCCCAGTAACAACATCCTCCAATCTGCTCCCAGGCCTCTAGCCATCTATGGCCTGGTCACTAACATGGGGTTTTGTTCGGCCCCAACCGCAACACGTGCTCTCTTTTGATGTGAACACGCTTTAGGAACAGTGTTGATGGCATGCTAAAGACTGCAAATGGAATACTACTTCACACAGCTTTACATGCAACCAGTCATTTGTGCTTCCTGTCACAACTTTGCCCCTGACATCCCACACTGAGAAGAACGCCTCGCCATGTTTTCACACCCAGAGAGACCCTTCTGTGAAGGTCAAGGTGATCAGTGCCTACCAGCCACAACGGCTCTGTTCTGCCTCAGCCGTCAGAGTGATAATGCCTCTGAATACCAGTTGCCGGGAGTCCCAGGTGGGCTGATCCACAAGCACACTCAGATACTGCATTGCAGCGGCTTGGTCTAGATGACCCCTTCCAACTCTACAAGGCTATGATTCTATGATCTGGTTGGTCACTATGAGAAGAGGGTGCTGGGCAGGACGGGCCTTTGGCCTGGTGTAACAAGGCTTTCCTTATGTTATCTTTTTCTGGGCCTAGCTGCACTGCTTCACCAACAACCCTCACAATGTGCACCTTGCTGATCTAGCCGCTCACCACTTCTTCCCACCCCACACAGAGCACTGGCTGTAGAACAACCACCCATCTTCTTGTGCCAACCTTATCTTCTCTTGTAGCAGCAGGCAATCAATTGTTGTGTCCCCATCACTCATTTGCAGTGGGAACAGCAGCATCCATTCCTGCTCACTTATAATGGACTGGATTATAGAATGACTAACCAAGCTATGGGGATTGTGCGAGGAGCCAAAGAGGGCTGGATGAAGGCTGGTTTAGGGCACTGGCTCTGCAGTGCCAAGCCAGCCAGCCAGCTGCTCCTGATTCATATTCAAGTTGTTTTTCCACTTGGTCGTTCCCTGTTCTTTTGAGAGTTCACAAAAAAAATCCAGCTTTTCCCCCCCCAAGAAGGAGCAGAATGGTAATGCAATATTTGCAGGTGCAAATCACCTTAGCAATAAGTATAGATTTAGCATGTGCAACGATGTATCAGGCAATTGAGTCCTCTCCACTCCAGTACATCTGCACTATTACCTTTCTCCTCAGCACCATTTAGCAGTGTATTACATGTTTTTAAATTTCTACTAAAAAGGCTTTTCGTCTTTTTTTAAAAAAATGTTTTAGTATATTTTGTATATTGCCTTGGGATATATGTAGATAGCAATTATAGCCTCCAACCTATATTCCAAGGTGATGTAGAAAACGTAACAAAAATAGCTTAAGAACTAATTATACAACAGTACACACACACACACACACACACACACACACACACACAAAACCTCAGAAGATGAGTTTCCAAAAAAAGGCAAAAAGCAGAAAGGACACCCATGGCAGAGACCTGCTCATGTAGCTGAGAAAGCTTATCAGAACAAAAAGGTATTCAAAACAAAACTGCTACCAGAAAGTGCAGATAGTGAGTGCCTGTTGTATCTCAACAAGGATGCTGTTTCACAGAACACGGGCAACCACACCGAGAGCCCTGCTCCAAGATACTGCAGAGCAGGCTCCTAAGATCTTTGGAACTAGCCAGAGTAACTCTCCTGCAGACTGGAGTTATCTTCTGGGTATATAAGGGATAAGACAATCTCTAAAGTAATCTAATCCTGAACTGTTTAGAGCCTTATATGTTAGTACCAACACACTGAAATTGGCAACCAGTGCAAATCCTATAAGCAATACAACATTATTGTATGCAGGCTGTGCAAAGGAAAGGAGAAGCAGATTTGTGTGGTCTCAACCACCCACCCACCATCACTTAATTCTCTTGTGGGACTGTCACTACTTTGCCACTACAGCAGTGCTCTTGCAGGGCTTTCTAGTGGCTTTCCAGCCTTTTGCTACAGTAAATAAATATTGTTAAAAGCTTTAAATATTACTGAAAGCAGAAAACTGTTGAAAGTTCAACAGTTTCCTACTCTTAAACCTCATATAAAAGTACTCATGTAACATATATAAAAGTCCATCTCAAGGTAGTTTACAAATTAAAATGATAAAACAGTAAGCTCAAAATAATAAATATAAGATGATAAGATGCACTGATAAATAACGTTTTGAATACTATTTGTGCAGCTGCTCTTTGAGGCCACCACTTCTGGAAGAACGCTTCATTCCCTTAGACCAGTGTTTCCCAAACGTTTTTGGGCAACGGCACACCTGTGTACTAAAAAAAAATCTCGCGGCACACCACCATTAAAGCCCCGCCCCGTGACGTCAGCGCGCAGCGTCACGCCGGGAGGGACGCACAAAAGTGAACGTTTTTTCCCTCGGCAGCTGCTCTCAGCTGCGCTCAATCCGCCTCCGCGCAGGCTGAGGGAGGGAGGGGCGCGTGTGACCCGTCTCTGCTGGGAGACCAAACCCAGCGAGACAGAGTCGCGCGGAGGCGCCCAGGCAGCGCTGCCGGCTGCGAGGAGGAGCGCCAGGCAGCAGCAGGAGGCGCGGCCTCTCCTCGCCGCCCCCGCCCCGCCTCTCGCCGCCCGACTCGCCCGCCTCCCTCCAGGCATCTCGCGGCACACCAGCCGGTGTCTCACGGCACACTCGTGTGCCGGGGAACACCGGTTGGGAAACACTGCCTTAGACAATACTCTTCAGTCTTGAGATGGACAGGGACAATGGGAGCCATACTCTGACACCATCTGGAGGGCCCAGGCTGAAGAAGACTGCCTTGGCAGTCCATTGTGAGGAGGAAGACCCTGGAGAGCTCACACTGCCTTTGCTGATGCGGAAGAAAACAAGAGGAGGCAGAAGGGTGGTGTATACAGGTGGTACGTGGAGTGGCAGCAGTTCTGCCTCAGCAGAATGGCTTGTGCCAGCCCTGTACATTGTACCCACTAATGGGTACAGAACATAGTGGGAAGCGTGCACACAAAAGCATTCTACCCACCAAAATCAGTCATAACTTACTGTGGATGGGCAATGACTGAGTAGAGTAAGAAGCCAGTGATCTGTAACTATCCTCGTTAAGCCATGTTCTGGGCTTCATTGTAGTTGGAACAACGCTGATGCTACAGCAGGCATAGGCAAACTCAGCCTTCCAGATGTTTTGGGACTACAAGTCCCATCATCCCTAGCTAACAGGTCCATTGGTCAGGGATGATGAGAACTGTAGTCTCAAAACATCTGGAGGGCCGAGTTTGCCTATGCCTGTGCTACAGTGTTAATGCCTTGGGACTTCCAACTCAGGCTTTTTTGGCACTGAATGACTTGAGAGTGTTGTGCTCAGGTCCTGCTTTCAGATTTCCCACAGACATCTGGATGCCCACTGTGAGAACAGGATGCTGGACTAGAGGTGTCCTTGGCCTGATCCAACGGCTTTATTTATGTTCTTATGATTTTGTACACGCCTCCCGATCCCACATAATAAGAAACATCATTGTATCGCCTGCTTAGTTCTGACACTGCTGCTACTGATTCTGCCATGTAGCCACTTCTGGGGGCAACTCTTTCAGGTTTTGGTAGAAGGGAACCTACATTGCTCATGGGTGTATTAAACATTAAACTGTAAAATGCAGCTTATTTTAAGAGCATTTGTTATGGCTACTTTTATATCTCAAAATAGCCAGAGAGACACAGATAATCCCGAGGAATTATTGCATGACAAGCAGCATGCTGGGGAAATGACTCTTCTTCTCCCCTCCTGTGATGCCCCTGTCCTCTCTTATTTTGTTGGAGACTTCACTTCACCTGTAATAGTTCGAGATTGGAGAAGCTTTTTCAGATCAAGGGCCACATTTCCTTCTGGAAACCTTTCTAGGGGCCATATGCCAGTGGGTGGGTGGAGCCAAGGCAAAAGTGGACAGATCAATTAATATTTACCTTTGCACAGTAGGCTAGTTTCTACCCCCATCTCCCTCTCCACCATCCAGGCAAGGAAGAAGCATTATCAGAGTTCAATAACTCTTCCATCCAGGTGAAAACACTCAAGGAGAGTGTGAAGCAGTTCCAGTAAGGAACATGGTCTGGGGAGAGGAAATGAAGGCAGGATTCCCAAGGGTCAGGAGGCCTGGAGGACAACAGTCGGCCTTTCCATCCAGAGGACTAATATACACTGGTGAGTTGTAACGTTAGAAATGTGTTATAAAAATGTGACACCAAGAGCGCACTGCAGAGCAGCAATCTATCACCAAAGGGAAATTACATTGGGAGCTATGTTTTAATAGTGTTTTCCAGATCAGTGTAGATCTAGCTCCAGTTCTAGTGACTTCCTTTCTCTGTAAGGAGGGCCAAAGGGGGAATTTCAGCGAGTGAGGTTTTCATGACAAGCTATCCCAGCTGTTAAATGCGCAAGATCCCTGTCTCCTTTTGCACTTGCCTTCCCTGCTTCTTTGTGGCAGTGTCTATTGTCAGTTTATCCCCACCACCACCTTGCCATTCCTGCCTGAAGGCTTTTGTGCTGCTTGAAAGCCTACTGGCTTGACCCATTAACATAAAAATTGTGTCATCTGAACCATTCTGGGTCCTATGTGTACAGCTTAGTTATTATCTTGGCACCTGCAATTTATTTAGAGAGTGAACCCTAGCAGAACAATCAGCATCCTTAAATAATGTAAAACATTAATGGAGCATGATAATTTTAGGAGTGAATCATTACAGATTTCTACTCCTCAAGAACTCATTATCAGTGCCGCTGATTAACATAAGAGCACTACATCCTTATTCTACAGGTCCCAGGTATTAATAATGATATATATTTGTTTAAAAAATAACCTTAACGTACATTTGTAGAAACTATTGGTGTAATTTTAGTGAGAGAAATTGGTTACCCTCTTCAAAACACTTCCTCAAGAGTACATTCCATTGAAGTTAATGAGATCTGTTTAGGACTCGAGCTTTATTATGCAGTGCCTAATATAAATGGTTTCACATTTCCTACCACAGGGAAAAAAACACAAAGAACAGATTAGAACCTCAGCTAGTAAATAGGCATGCCATCATTAAGGCAGATTTCTATCTAAATATCAGTGTTTAAGCTGGAGAATAAGTAAATAATGAAAATGGGAACTCGTCCAATTTTATTCTAAGTGAAACAAGAAAGGCCTATTCTCACTGAGAAGAAATATGAGACATGTAATAGCATTAATATTTTACACTGTATTTTCTTCACAGAAATTGTGGCAATGATGCACTCTCAAGCCGCTGGGTCTTTGCTGCTGGAGAGGGTTAAAATATGTTGGTGGTGACCCTCTACTGACAGGCGTGTATCTGTGTGTGTGTGTGTGTGTGTCCACTGCTCTGGATCTTCTTCTTCTCCCCCCCCCCCACACCCACCTACGCAGAAAGAAGACCACTGCCGGCAGTCCTGTCATCAGCTGTGGAATGCTAAAAGATATTGTGTTTTGAGGCAGGGCACTAGTGGCTTTCAGTTCAAAGCCCCTGAAGATCCTAGAACCAGCACAGTTCAACAAGGAGGAAATCATCCCCATCTTCTGCCCTGGCCAGCACAAGCCACCATGGTTCTGGATGCAGCAGCTGCTCCCCAACCAAAGGTTAGGGTGGCCTGGCCCCTGTCCATTTTCTACTGAGAGAGGTGTAATGGATATAATATTGTTGACCCAAGGCTACAGCAGAGAACAATATCCAAGATTGATAATGGACCTCTTCAAAGAAACTTGACCACAATAAGACTTCTTCAGGTATTAGTAATGTCTAACCATGAAGACATGTTTACCACCACCCCTCCACATTATAATATCAATAGAAGTATGTTGCCTCAATTCTGCCCAATTACTACCATGAAGCAACTGCAGCACCACACAGAGGGGAAAACAATTCTCCAAATTCAGCTGAGTCTTCCTACAGATCAGGAGGCCAAACGCAGTAGACAAAGCCCTAAAGACAGACAGAGCCAGCAACTTACCCACTGCATCCCATGGGTTATGTACTTGAAATATACTCAGAGTCGAGAGTGGATTTCATGCTCTTTATTCAGCTCATAGTGGCGAGGAGAAATGAAAGTTTCCCCAAAATATCTGCTTTATATACATCATTTACATAATGGGCAGCACATGGTTGGCTAATTCCGGGGTTCTCCTGTAGGCCAATCAGGTTGCGGATTCACTTCCACCTGGCGCTGGATTGGGTGGCTCCTGCAGACCAATCACACTGCTGCATTGTTCTAGGACCAATCAGACTGCTGCATTCTGAATCCTATTGTTCTAGGACCAATCAGACTGCTGCATTTTGGATTGTATTCAACTCAGTACATAACAGTACTGCAATGATTAAATTCTAAAGTGAGCTACATTGTACAAGAGGGCAACCAAGATGGCCAAGGATCTGGAAACCAAGCACTATGAGGAAAGGTTGAGGGATATGGGTCTGTTTAGCTTGGAAAATAGGAGACTGAAAGGAAGTATTATACATCTTCATACAGTGGTGCCCCGCAAGACAAATGCCTCGCAAGACGAAAAACTCGCTAGACGAAAGGGTTTTGCGGTTTTTGAGCTGCTTCGCAAGACGAATTTCCCTATGGGCTTGCTTCGCAAGACGAAAACGTCTTGCGTTTTTTGCAAGTTTGTTTCCTTTTTCTTAACACCCTTAATACAGTTGCGACTTGACTTCGAGGAGCAACTCATAGAACGCGGTGTGGTAGCCTTTTTTGAGGTTTTTGGCGATTTTTGAAGCTTTTCCAAAACTTTTCCGACACCGTGCTTCGCAAGACGAAAAATTCGCTAGACGAAAAAACTCGCAGAATGAATTAATTTCGTCTTGCGAGGCACCACTGTATATCTTAAGGGCTGTCACCTGGAAGATGGAGCAAGCTTGTTGCCTCATGCTCTGGAGGGTAGGACTTGAACCAAAGGATTCAAGTTACCAGAAAGGAGAATCCAACGAAACATAAGGAAGAACTTTCTGACAACAAGATCAGTTCAACAGTGGAAGAGACTGCCTTCAGGAGGCTGTAGACTCTCCTTCCTTGTAGGATATTAGGCAGAGGTTGGATGATCATCTGTAATGAATGCTTTAGCTGAAATTCCTGTTTTCAGGGGTTGGACTAGATGACCCTCTGGGTCCCTTCCAACTCTAAAACTTTATGATTCTATGTTTTTGAGAGCCAATCCCTAGATTTTTTTTCAAAGACTGTTTCCAGAGTCTAGAGAAAGGATAGAATGAAGAAGACAGGAAGCCTGTGGCAGATAAACAAACCCTTAAACCCATACAATAAGTCTGTGGTTTGTCTATTGTACACAAACACACGGAGTCTGTGGCTTACTGTAAACCCCGTGATTATTCTTTTTCTTTGGTGATTACCCATAGTTGACTAAGATTGTCTTCCATGAACACGGTCTTAGAGGTGTGTCTGTAAGTGACTGTGGAGGCCAGTTCTGGATCCACACAACCTTCCACAGTGGGGACACAGTTTTCCGGGTGGGAGCTGATCATGGTGAGGGTTTGCCAAACATGCCTTCCTCTTAGCACATTTCTCCCTTATTTGGAAGCTGAAAGAAGGGTTGCACAGCATCCATGCAAATATGTGCCCTGCTGTATGCTGTGATTTCACCTAGATGTAGGTTTATAGACAGCTGGTTTGGCAAAAAAGATTTTCACACAGTAGTGTTTCCTTTGTGCTCCTTTTCTGAAGTTTCCCGCAGTCATGGTTTGGCACAAAAATGACAGTTTGCGCGCAGTTGCCAGGAGCTACACTGCCGGCATAGAAATCACTAAGCCCTGTGCTGTTGTCTCTGCAACCCATCAAAACAATAACTGAGCAAAAATAATTTCAGCTGCTAAGTATTCAGAGATTAGAAATCAAAAGACAGTCTTTGCATGACAAAGGGGAGCGCTGGAGTCAGAACGCCGCGCTATTGTACAACCTAAAGTTTGATTTGCCTTGACACTCTGAAGAGCAAAGGATAATTGTCGTGCAGTTTTAATGCCGAAGTTACAAATAAGCTGCTATAATGATTTGCTGCTTTATTGAAAAGAAGATCTGGTATAATCTCTTGGAAAAGCACAGCAAGATGATTACTGATAGAGCTGGTCTTTAAGAAGAGATCACCCTATTGCTACAGAAATGTGACTACACATCTTAGGTAACAAGGCGCTTTCTGTGGAGAAGGTAGTCAAAGATTTAAGCTACGGCATGCAGAGTGTGTCTCTTCTCTCTTTGTGAGGGTGGAGAGGCTTAAAGTAAGGGGAGAAATCAGGTGTCACCAAAAGTCACAACATTATACTGCATTGTTTGGAGCAACATATAAGGAAAGGGCTTTCACGGAGCCGGAAATTTTGCACGGGAAAGCTTTAAAGCATAAACAGCAGCTGTTTGCCATTATATAGTCCTCTCCTCCAAATTCTGCATGCTAAGCCAGCAGTCACTGCAGGTGACTCGTCTTAAAGCTGCAGATACATGCAGCAGCAGAGTCACTGTGGTCTGACCTCAAACTGTAGCTATTAAAGAGGTCAGCGATCAGTGCTAAATCTCTTCCTTTTTCCATGGCCACCTTACACAGAAACGTATAGACACCCACTAACAGAAGTATTCAGGAAATTACTCGGGAGTTGTCCTGTTTATTAACTCACTCTGTAAAAACTTACAAATCCAAAATGGATAAATATCAGCATGGCTGGGGAAGCAGCAAGGTCTGCAAACTTTTTTTTTTTTTTAAAAAAAACTTAAGAGAAAAATTTTTGGAGACAAATCGTCCCAAAAAATAGCCACATAAACATGCTCAGGGGACATGGAATGCTGTCTGTCTATCTGGCTGTTGGGGTGGAATGATGGTGGAATGCAGTATCCTAGAAAAAGGCTTGGGACCTGGCTGGAACCATGAACAGAAGAACTCCACATGGCAACATTTTGCCACAGGTCCCACTAGTGGGAACTATGATCCAAGGGTGCTAGTCAACTAAGTTTTACTCAGAGTAGACCCACTGAACTTAATGACCATGGTTACGTTACAACCTTCCCTTTCAACGGTTCTACTCAAAGCAAAACTTTACCAAATACCAAGTCTGTCCTTTCTTCTATACAAAATTGTGCATCCATGCTACATTTATTGCACCTTCAGAGAATATGTTTAACAGAGATTTGTTTACTGCTGAATGGGAACAATCCAACCAAAATGAAGCATTTTCAAACCTCAGTGATGTACTTTCCAGTTCAAATCCATGTGTTCAGAAATTATGGTGTTTCCAAGGTGGCAGTTATAGAGCTAGGACTAATGAGAGGAGATGCCTGGGGAGAGGGGTTGTGGACTGGATATAGTCGAAGGAGCTGAGCAGAGAAGCTTGGGAAGCTACAATATGCCCCTTTCCAGCCTGAGTTTCTCCATCCTCACATTTAAAAAAAAAAAAGCACTTCAGGACACTACAAAGGTTGACAGCTATGCAACAGCAGAGTTTGACCACAAAGCTTTCCAAATCATTGCTGGCATATTAATTTCTTAAAATCAGTGCTAACTTCGTTCCCCTTCCCACACCATTCTCCTGCCCAGGAATGCAGGGGTTTTTTTGTAATTTGATAGAAAGTGTTTACAAGCTGGGAAATAAATCAAGATCTTTCCATGAGCGTGAAATACCTACTGCAGACAGCTTCTTAAACACTACCGTTGTGGTACGTGGAAGCAAAACCACGAGATTTGTAATGACTGCAGCAATACAGTTTTGAATCTTGGGTAATGGCTTCTTGATTGCACAGCACAGAGCTGACAAGAGCCTAAAACAGCCCATTTAAGGCACACACTCACAAAGACATCCTATATGTACCAGCAACAAATGTGCAAACAGCATTATCCTAAGATGAAAACAAAACAGAGCAGTAAACAGTTCGCCCATGGCAATCAAATGCTCCTTCCATTGTACACAACGGGAGAGGAAATGATGCTGCTTTTCCAAGTTTAATTCTTTTTCAGTGTGGCCATTGATCTTGCTCGTTCACAGAATAGGAGATGCAGCCTGCAAGTGGCGCTCAATTACACACCAAAGAGCAGATCGTTCCAATGGGTTCCCGCGCTCTGCAACAGAACTGCACGTCCAGAAATATAACATAACTTTATCAGCCATTTGTACAGTACTGTCCTATGAGAAAATCCCATTTTAAAGCAACAGGAGTAAGACTGCAGTCACGATGAAGCAATCCCCACTGAACTCAGCAGGACTTCCTTCTCCATTAACTTCTATAGGAATGCACTGTAAAGTTGGATTAAATAAACATACACACACACATTTATCTGAGCAAGTGCTACTGAGCTAAATGGGGCTTGCTCCTTTTTAACCATTTTTTAAAATTACCTTTTTAAACCATTGTTATTTTTTATAAAAAAAAGAAATCTCCAGAGTACAACACAGAGATGCAACCTTTAACTCTCTCAACACGTATCGCTCTGTGTTAACATTGCACCTCTTGCAGCCATGACGACTCAGGAGACTAGAATGCCTTTCAGATCATTTGTGCTGGGTTGCAGCTTGCTGTGCATTTTAGACGCGGCCCAATAAATGAGACCACCTTAGGTATTTGAATCCTCTTAGCTGCAGAAATTATATGCTGTCACATTCTTAATAGGCTTTCTGGGGGGAATGATGTTGTGAGCCTGAGATATTAAGCTCTTTTCAAAGTTGGCCTATGCCTGAGGGCCACATTCTTTGTGTGCCTCCTCCACGAGAGGTTCAGAGGGTGGCAACACGAGAACAGGCCTTTTCCGCAGTGGCTCCCCATTTGTGGAATGCTCTCCCAATGAAGATTTGGCTGGCGCCTTCATTATGCACCTTTAGGCTCCAGGAGAAAACGTCCCTTTTCAACCAGGCCTTTGGCTGATTTACACCCTTTTAAATGTGTTTGTGGGAGGTGGTTATTATTGTGCTGAATGGGGCTTAGTCCCAGACAGTTGTGGACAGGGTTTTACCCTTAAGCTGCAATCCTATCTCCACCCGCCTGGGAGCAAACCTCACTGAACTCAATGAGTCTCACACCTGAGAAGGTATGTATGGGATTGTGCTGTCGAGCCTGTTATTAAAGTTTTATACACTTGTCTGCACTTTTCAGGCTGACATTTTTACTCCTTAGAGCATCACACAGTAAGTTCTAAGTCAATATATGATCATAAATTACTCTTTCCCCATTATTCCTAGGTCACTAATGCAAGCTGACTGAGAATAATCTGAAGTACGTAATGCCTATGGTGCAGCACTGCATAACATGACTACTTCAACTATCTTACTGTTCTCAATAGTGATCTATTTCATTTTTCTCCTTACATGGAAGCAATTTGAAGCACACATGCATCGCCATAGTTATGGATGTACTGACATCCCTGTACGTGATGATGGCAGAAACTCTTGCCCCATGGAAACTGCAGCCTAAATCTCACCATTGCGGCAGATGAGGAAGAATAAGGAGCAAAAGGGGTGGGGAGACGGGCAACAAGGGAATTTATATATGAGCAAATGCCCTTTGTATGGACATAGTTTCAGTAGGGTAAAGACAGAGGTTGCGATCCTGGGCACACTTACATGGGAGTAAGTTTATCAGTGTTTCCTTTGCCTCCTCAATGCATCTGACATCCACACATGCACATAGTTCAATTAGCTAGAGCATGGTGCTGATAAAACCAAGGTCACAGATTCGATCCCTGTATGGAACAAGTGCCTATTCCTGCATTGCTGGGGGTTTGGACTAGATTATCCCCGGGACCCCTTCCAACTCCATGAGATTCCATGAGATTTCTACATTGATCATAATGTCTGCCTAGGTACAAATTCGGTGTGGCAGGGTGTCAGCATCTATGTGATCAGTGCTCTCACTGGTGCACTGTTGTGACCTCACCACCACCTTCCCCTCTCCCACCCAGGAAGCTGCAGCAATGCCAGTGGAAGGAGGTCAGGTGAATGGAAGTGCATCATTCCGGCAACAGTTACCAGACATATGTATGTCCATCTGAACACATGTAGTGTGGAGTCGCATGACGTATTTCAGCCAACGTCACAGTGTACAGACTGTATGGTTCTGGCTCACGCACATGGGTCTCTGTGCGGAAGGTGTGATCAATGGACTGGTGCCAGGTGGATTATCTCCCCTCCCCTATCCAGGTGTTGAACAACAGAACATCTGCATG
Source organism: Podarcis bocagei (assembly GCF_964188305.1). Taxonomy (NCBI): domain Eukaryota; kingdom Metazoa; phylum Chordata; class Lepidosauria; order Squamata; family Lacertidae; genus Podarcis; species Podarcis bocagei. Next base: position 75,616,245 of record NC_138126.1, read on the forward strand.
TCCATTATTTCATATTCATAGGAATTTCACCACTCTCCGTATCTGAAACCTCATTCTTTCGGGAATTCAACAGAGGGGGGAAATCTTACCAAAATAAATAAGTCATTTATATGCAGGATTGCATAAACCCTCTCCACTTTCTCTCAATAGAGGTTTTCTTCCTCAGACACAGATGCCTTTATGTAACAGAACAGCAAATCACCACTAAAACCAATACAAGGAGTAACAGCCTTATCAAGTGATAGATAGATAGATGATGGTAGATGATAGATAGATAGATGATAGATAGATAGATAGATAGATAGATAGATAGATAGATAGATAGATATAGATGATACATAGATAGTAGATGATAGATAAATAGATGATAGATGATAGATAGATAGATAGATAGATAGATAGATAGATAGATAGATAGAGATAGATAGATAGATAGATAGATAGATAGATAGATAGATCTCATTTTATAAGAAACTATGGAACAGTCTAATCAAGGCTATTCCCATGTATTGTTGCTCAAGCAAACCCCTCTGAGTTCTCACTTCATTGCAAATGAAAAAGGCAAAAGTGTAAGATCAGCAGATCTATGGGAACTGATTTCCCCACCTTCTGACTCAAGAACACTGGGTGCAAACATTTCCTCACTTGGTTGTCACGTCGTCCCATCTGTGTCTTACAGTAGCCTGGTGGCTTGTGGCAGCTCCTGCTGGTGCCCTTCAGATACCGGGATTCCTTGAACTCAACTGAACCTCCCAACAATCTCTAGCTTCCTTGCAACAAGCTCTATTATGATATTAGTGTTTGTTTATTTAAAAGATTTATAGCCCATTGTTCATCGATACCAGGACAGGATAAAATACAAAATAAATTACAAGGACCAAATCAATTAAACAAATAAATACATCAAAATTCAGACAGAGTCAGCTATAAACAGTTGGGGAGAGTGCTGTGCCATGAACGTCTCCTGTTTGTTTCTTTCCTCAACCATTCTCCATCGATTTATAAGAAAATAGCTTATGTTCAAAAATTTTGGACTGAGGGAGTAAATGCCAGTGAAATTCTCATGGGCTGGATACAGAGTGTTTGCTGTTTCTTGCCTTACTTTCAAGGTGGCCAAGGTGTGTTTGCTTGGATCTCTGCTTTCATTCTACAAATGATCTTTCCCATGGTCTACACTCTGCAGGATACCTGGCTGCCTGCATTTCCAAACAAAACAACTGCACAACACCCTCATCTGGACTTTTATGTAAACATTGAAAGGTAAGGAGACTGACTACTGGGTGCACTATTCATTGGTTTGGGATTTTTTTCAGTGAAGTCAAAGAAATCAATGTGGAAAGACTGCAAAAGGAAGCACTTCCACTGAAAACAAAATCAGTGACCACACTCATCTCAGGCACTCACTCACTGGCCAGCTTCATGAGCTTCAGTTACCTCTCAAGAGGAGGCAACTTGAGGTAACTCCATCCATGGAGCTTTTTCAGATCTGGAAGCACAAACTTCTGAGGACACTGCAGAGCACAGGAGAAATACCATAATCAATGGAAATTGCAGTTCTTTCAGGGTTATACGGCCTTCCCCTACCTGATGCCATCCAGACGTTTTGAACTGCAGCTCATGCCAACCCTAACCAGCATATCCAGTGATCAAGGATGAGAGGAACCATAGCTGAAAATATCTTGAAGACACCAGGTTGGGGAAGTCTGCTGCAATATAATATCTCCTGTCTATTCTGGTTATAGCAATATAGTAATAGAAGTGTGGGACATGGGTGGCACTGTGGGTTAAACCACAGAGCTTAGGACTTGCTGATCAGAAGCTCGGCGGTTTGAATCCCCGCAACGGGGTGAGCTCCCGTTGCTCGGTCCCTGCTCCTGCCAACCTAGCAGTTTGAAAGCACGTCAAAGTGCAAGTAGATAAATGAGTACCACTCTGGTGGGAAGGTAAACGGCGTTTCCATGTGCTGCTCTGGTTTGCCATGCTGGCCACATGACCCAGAAGCTGTCTGTGGACAAACACCGGCTCCCTTGGCCAATAAAGCGAGATGAGTGCCGCAACCTCCGAGTCGGCCACCACTGGACCTAATGGTCAGGGGTCCCTTTACCTTTAATAGAAGTGTAATAGAAGCAGAAACAGGCAGGTCTTTCCCCCCAAAGGAGCTGCTTGTTTTTAGAGAAATGTTATGTGGCCTCTTAGACTTTACATAGCCTAAGGCCCCAAGCATGCCTTTATCAGACCCTGCCTAACAACCTACAGTATCCTGAAGCAAAGTGTGGGTGGGTGTTTGGAACCCTAAACAGAGGAAGGTAAACTGCAACATTTTGTTGCAGGTTCTATCAACTAATGTTTTGTTGCAGGTTCTATCAACTAATAATGTTGACAGATCTAGAGGCAAAAACCTAGGCTATATGAAATGTGTTGAATGTTGAATTTGGTCGTACCCTCCACTTCCCATCCAATTGTATATATAGTAACTGTGTGTAATGTTTTGCTTTTTAGTGAAACCTGAAGGCCGCCTGCTGCTGCTCTAGCCAATTAGGTCTCCATGCTACATACTGGATTCCTTCCTTGTGTACATATTACAGGCTCATCCTTGTTTGCACATTTTATTAATCATTATATATAGCTCCATCCAGGAACATAGCGATTTGCAGAATAATAGAAGCAGAAACATGCAGGTCGTTTCCCCAAAGAAACTGGTCATCTAAATTCTGACAGCATCCCAGGAACGAGTTGCTGTGGGACATGTTTTTTTCCAGGACAGCTGACATCCATACTAAGGACTAAGGTTCCTTGACAAAATAACATTTGTCAGGGCTCCTGCGAAGGGAAGAAGTGCACCAGCCCGTATTATGATCTGAATTCAAGAAGGGCATTTGGGATAAAGGATGCTCAGCTTGCAACACATGTGAGCACTGCAGGCTGGAGAGGTTTGCATCCCAAGGCAAATGAGCACCAACTTTGGCAATTAGCTTTTATCCTGGCAGAGGAAGGTAGGCATGGATAAAAATTTAAACTTGCACCAACCCCAGTATTTCTCTTGCTATATATATTCTCAGCCTGTACCAGTCCACTCAAAACGCAGGTGGAAATTCTAAGACAGCTTTCAGAACATTATTTCTGACACTTAACATTTCCATTTTTTTTTTTTTTTTTTGCTCAGGGTGTGCATGTCACCATCGGCAGACATAAGCCAAGCACTGGCTGGCAGCAGGAAACTCCAGTGTCCTAATCAGAGGACTGACACAGAGGAGTTGTAAAGAATTCTGAAGGCGGAAACAGTAAATGCTAAATGTGATTAGTTTTCTACTTCTGTAGCCTACATCCTCTGCTGAGGCAGATTTCAACATGCTTAATTTTCATTAATAAAATCAATATGTGCACATACTTCTAAGTGATGCACGAGGTACCACTGCAAATTAGGACTTTAAAAAAGTCACCCGTTATCTGCAATACTGTCAACAAAAATACATGCTTTGGAGTTCAGTGTGCAGCTCTTGGCTTTAAATAAAGACAGAAGGGTGGAAACCCAGTGGGTTATATCCAGCTAAATTCAGAGTTGAGCCTTTGATATAAATGAACCAAAGTTAGGGCTCATCCAGACTTCCTTTTCTGCCATGTTTCTAGCATGTTTCAAGCTGAAGTCAGCCCACCAGCCAACAATGCAATAAACCAATGATGTCTACTACATACCTAAGCCTGCAAAAGGCAGGGGATTGTAAGGCACCTAGCGGGTCATAATATATGTCTAGTGTGCTGCATTAGGGTTGGTCTGTTGCATATTGCACAGGCTTGGGTTTACAAGTTAGAATTATCACACATACTGTACATAATTGAAGCCATACACCATGATCCACGGTGCTCTTGCCTTTTAACTGGACATGTGGGTAGATGTACAATTTTAATTTTTGGATTAAGCTGTTGTCAAACTGGGCTGGCTACTCTGATGTAATTCTCCAGGCACTCCAAAATTTATTTACAGTTCCTGGTGGGCATGAGCCATGCATCTGGGCCATGGGGGACCATCGACAGTGACTCCCCCAAAGACTTCAGTGGACAGGCAGGGGTATAAGGGACTAGGCAGTCGTTGACTCAAATTCTTACAAGACAAGAACATTGAATCTGGTCTGGTAGCCTTGCCCAGCTCTCTACCTCAGCACAGAGTTTGAAGGCTGGTCTCCCTCCATCCAGCTTCGGAATCCGATCCATCACTTGGACCTTCTTCCAGTCAGTTTCACCCTTCAGGCACTAAGCAATGAAAATGAAGGTAGGATCCCCGCAAGCAAAGCTTGCTAGGTAAAAGCGAAGCACTTAGAAAGACAGCAGCTCCTCTGTCAGCTAATCAAAATAAGACTTGTAAAATCTGAGCTGCTGAGATCAACACAGGCTGCTGTACAAAGCCTGAAGAAGGCTGGGATTTGATCTTAAATTATAGCAGCACCAAAGCCTCATATTGCTTCTGTGTTTGACACATTACAAGGGCAGATGCCGAGATATCCAGGTTGGATTGATTATGGGTCAGGTAGTGGGTGAAGACTTTATGGTAAAATCCTTTCGCTGCCTTTTTCAAAGGCTGGCAGATACTTTGGCTGCTGTTTGTATTAAGCTACTTTAAAGTACTCTGTATCTCAGACTGCATTATCACATAGCAGGGAAATGTAACACACCTGCAAGTGTGTTCCCTGAAATAAGTGTTGGGTCAGAGATTTGCAAATGCCAAGTATAGCGAACATAGGGCCTCTACATCTGTCGATCTGGCCTCAGTGAAACAACATTTTAATCGAATCCTCGCTACACCAATGGCCATCAGCTTGGAAGAAGAAGAAGAAGAAGAAGAAGAAGAAGAAGAAGAAGAAGAAGAAGAAGAAGGGGAGGAGGAGTCTGGATTTGATATCCCGCTTTATCACTACCCGAAGGAGTCTCAAAGCGGCTAACATTCTCCTTTCCCTTCCTCCTCCACAACAAACACTCTGTGAGGTGAGTGGGGCTGAGAGACTTCAGAGAAGTGTGACTAGCCCAAGGTCACCCAGCAGCTGCATGCGGAGGAGTGGAGACGCGAACCCGGTTTCCCAGATTACGGGTCTATCGTTCTTAACCACTACACCACACTGGCTCTCCAAAGAGGATTGGGTTAATTCAAGGAGGATAATGCTATCAATAGCTACTTGCCATGATGGCTATATGCTCCACCTCCATGTTCAGAGGCAGGAGTGCTTCTGAATAACCAATTCCTGGAAGCCACAATAGAGAAGAGAATTCTTGTGCCTGGGTCCTGGTTGCCATTTTCCCATGGGCATCTGCAGTGCTATTTTCCTAGAAAAGGGGATTCCAGAAGTCACCATGAACCATCATTCTCTTAGAATGGCAATGGCGCCCACCTGAAAGGTGCCAGAACTGAATTCTGTCGATTTCCGGCTGAAAAGCAGACTGGGCATCTGGTTGGCTACTGTGAGAGCAGGGTGCTATACTAGATGGGCCACTGGCCTGCTTGTCTTATATTTTTATTTCTTCTTTGGAAGGTGCTGCTTAGTGCTGTCAAGGGAAGCTCCCTAAGAAATAGTATAGAAAGTTGCCAGGTTAAAAAGGAAAAAGGAAAACTTCCATTATCACCTTTAATTAAGCAATAAATTCACCAGGGGGAATAGATCACTTGGCTTGCCTTTAAAAAAAAAATACTGTAGGTTTAAATTTTCATTTCTTAAGAACGCCACAGGCAGTTACACTCACAGACATTATATTGAGACTGAATTATTGCCATCCACTATCCTATTGAGCTCCCCGGAGAAAGAATGTGTTACACCTCCGAAAGACCAGCCTGGTTATTACTGAGGAACTCTGGAATATCACAGCAGCTGGTTTCAAGAAAGCTACGCAGGTTTGCTAGTTTTCGGCCACTCCAGCAAGCGGCTGACCTTTCATATGCTTTTGCAAATGTAACATTTTGCATTCGCAACCACTGAGACTGACACACTAATGTCAGAACATTCCGCTGTTTTGAATATGTGGACCTTCGAATGAGCTGCGGGCAAGGTGAAATGCAGCTGCGTCAAGACTGATCACAACGAATGGGAATAAGACCCTCAGCCATTTTCAAGTGGTTCAGAGGGGGTGTGGAGTTTGACAACCACTGATCTGCTGGTAATTCTCAGAACAGAGATACATTTCTTGAAAAGAGAAGGAGGAGAGAAGACAATGGGAATATAGCTTTGTATATGAAGGGGGGGATGATTTATTTTATTAATAATAACTTTAATATCTATATGAATGTGTCTGAACTTTGCTTTATAAAGTGCATTGCAGATGCGCTCTAGGCAGTCTGAAGCCTGTCAACTAAATGCACTCAAACCACCAGCCATTAATTAGTGAGGACTGTTTCTTTTGTGTGCTCTTTTTCAAGAAAGTGATGTTGTTATTTTGTAGCTATATATACTTTCTTTTCTTAGTCAAAAGGGGTACAAGCAGAAGAAGTCATTTGGTCTTTCCTAATAATGGAGTTTACTTTATGAAAAGCCTTGAGAAAACAACAAATTGAGAGATGCTCGATAGTCAACATAAAAGAAGATTGTGAGAGAGAGGGGGCTCACGCTGAGAGAGGAATAGAAACACAGTGCCATCTTTTGGCATAACAAGAGGATTTTAAGCTGTGCATAGCCGGATACGAACAATTAATTGCTTTCTCTCTTGCTGCAAACAAACGGCTGTGGAATTAAGGCAATTTTGCACATCTTCAGTTGTACGCAATGTGGTGGTTGCTACACACACACACCCCAAAAAAACAAACCTGAAGGTATCTTAACATATGCCAACACTATAATATGCTTTCATGTATAGCAGCTCTGAAAAGCTGTCGGAGACCAGTCCAAAGGGCAAAACTAGCAGCTATTGCATTTTAGTGGGGAGGGGATACAAAGCCACTTTTAGTATTACCCACCAAAACTAGATTTATGAGTCTTCAAAGGAGCACCTGGATTGGACCTCTTTCACTACTTCTTTAGAGCTTTGAGAAAGAGAAGAAGCTTCCTTCCACCAGCGGACAAGACCATCAGTGGGCACAGAAGATATGTGGTGGCTGTAGCATTGGACCTGTTGCGTTTTTTTATTTCTTTGCTTTAATGTTTCAAGGCCGCCTATCATGGATCGCATGGATCACCCAAATGCAAACCAAACAACAACGGCACAATCATCCCAGTCCACATGCTGCATTTAAACTGCAAGAAGTGGTGTAGGATGAACCCACAGCACAGCATTCCCATGTTGCTGCTGTAATGCCCAAAGGGCACCATATTGTTGCCTTATCCCCCATGATTTCAGAGAAGTAAAAGACAAAAGGGGCAGGAGGAGGAGCCACTGTTTGCGCACACTGACCTGTCCAACCTGCTCAGCCACCGCAGTGGAATTCCTACACCAGTAGTCTCTCACTTGCTGTTCCAGAAGCTGATATTCCCTGACAGGCAGTGGTAGCTGCTGTATTGAAAATAAGGCTTCCCCAAATGCAAGTAGATACTAGAACCATGGAATCCAGCATCTGTGCATCCCCTAGGGTGGGGATGAGGAATTGCATGCCCAAACCAGTTTATGCTGCAGATCCAATCCAAGAGTTGGGACTGCATGCAGACAGTGTGTGTTGAAAAGCTAACATTCAATGGTTCCACTCAGTGCAATTTTTTCTAGGAAAAGAGGTGATGGAACTAGCTATGAACACTTCCCTTGTTTTCTTTTAATGGCAATGGGGTCCACCTCAAAGGGGCTGGAACTGAGCTCCAGTGAGTTCCAGCTTGGGGGGGGGGGAGCCCTGGTTCCTGTGTTTCTGAAAGGAAAAAGGGGTCCAAATTGAATCCCTGCAATCCATTTGGCTATTCCTTAAACTATTAAGAGAATAGCAAAAAAATAAGTTCCATTTAATGCAAATATTAAAAGGGGAAAGGTTGTCCAAAATGTCAACCATGGGCAATCATATGGCCACCCAAAGGAGACTAGAGAATATATTTTAAAAACATGCAGACAAGTGTAGCAGGTGCTTTGCCTAAGAAAAAACGTAAGCTTGGGAGGAGAATTTTTGAGTGGAAACACAGTGGGAGAGTGTTAATTTTGCTTTTCTTGTATGTTGCTTCTCTGCTCCACATTGTCCCTCCAGGCATGCAGCTCAAACCTCATGTCTAGAGGACTAAATGTGTTTGGAACTGGGGACAGGGAGGGAAGCACCTTGCAGAATGGGATTAGGAGCAAAGAAGCAGCTGCAAGAAGAAGAGTTAAGCAACCCCTTGCTGCTTTTCTGCTTCAATTCCCCCTTGCAAAGCTGCATTTTCTTAAACCACCAGGCTTTTGTTGCGCATGTTCCTGGACAACCTTCTTGCACGTAGACCCTGGGGCTCAGCACACATCTTTACAGTGCAATCCTATATGCAGAGGTAAGACCCATTGAATGCAATGAGGCTTACTCCCAGAGTCCAGAATTGCAGCCTAAGGCACCTAGGGCTTCTTATGTACAAAGGAAGCATTCATTTTCTCTTATCTCAGAAAGTCTAAGCATTTTTCACCAAGGTAAAAACGAAACTAGAAAAAAAAACCATTACTGCCTTGTCAGCAAAAAGCTTGTGGTTTTATTTCTTTTTTTTATTATTTAGGCCAAGTCCCTCACTTCTTTAATATTAAGATCAATAAGGTGTCATCCCTCCACTTTAAATGCATTCCTGTGTCTATGCTTTATACTCCTGTGTGTTTTGGATCAATTCTTGCTTTGTCATTTCGCTTCACCTTTTCTTCTTTTTTTAACCTTGCTGTGCTGCTGAAGAAAACAGACTGAACATCCCAAATAAATCCTTGTGTTGAAATTAGTGTGAAAACATCAGCGAACACAAAACTGAATGAAACTACCTTAGCTAGAATGTTCCATGAAGAATTCACAGGTTGATCAAATGTTAAATGCAGAAGGCCACTGAGATAGCACAAGTAGGAAAGATTATAAACTAAAGTTGCCTTCATTTAATCAAAGGTCAAACTAGAGAGAAATACAGGTCCAGAAGTGCCAGCAAATCCACATTGAAAGGACTGCAAAGTGGAGCTGTATCCTTCTTAGGGCTACTGTTGCAGGAAGGCTCTGCAGCTGAGGAGTCTCGGTCTAGCACCATGACAATATCTGACTATCAACCCACCCCATGCAGACTTTGTTCCCCAATGAGAAACTGCCAAAAGTCAGGGCCCGTTCATAATATCACCAAGACTGCAGTGATCCCCTGAAATTGTTGTATTAGCAGACCATGTATTTGGCTAAAGCACATTTAAAGTACATTCTGCATTTTTGCAGAAACATGCACCAGATTGAGAGGTACATTGAAATGAGTGATATGTTTCTTTTCCACAGCAAACCATCCCCAAAGCAGCTCACAATAAACATCAAAATTCAGAAAAAATATTGAAAAATAATGCATTACAAATCAACAAATTCAAATAAGGCAAAGTCAATAAACACACCGTAGCGTAAAGTCAATTATAAAGAAAATATACAATCACACTTAACCAATACAAAGCAATTATAAAAGCATGATCAAAGTTAACAGTAAAAAAAAAAATAGATAGATACACAAGCTCTCGTTGCTAGAGCTGGTCTTCCTGCACTCCAAGGAGCCCAGTGTAAATTGGGTTTGGATCCTGGACCTGAGTTTTCTGTCATCTGGTAACAGCCATTACAGCAGGCTGCCTGACTGGGAAAGTTCGGTAGCAACGCCATTCCATCAGCTCTGCTGAAAGACCAACTCTAACAGGCTGCTCCCATCTCTCAACTGCTTCCACATCAGCTGATAATTATAAGATCCCCTACTTTTCTTCAAAACTGGTGACCAACTCTGCTTCCCTACCAATCCTTTTTGCCTTTTGTGTCACATCTTTTAGCCTATAAATCTTGGCAGGGGTTTGGGGAGCCTCTTCAGCAGAAGAGCAAGTTTAAAGTGCTTTAAAGAAACAGACAGGCAGACAGATAGACAAACTTCTCACTAGGCTAGATGGTTCAGAGCTGGATCTATCAACCATGATCACAAACTGTTCTTTCCCAGAATCCTTTGCACAGAACAAGAGTGTTGCAATTATTAATACTGTGCAGTTTGAAGTGACTGGAAGCATTAAGAAGTGACTTCTTTTGGAGGATATCATTGTCCAGGCCCATAAAAGTATCATTCAAACTTTTACTGGCAGAACTCTTCAAAACAGAATAATCAAAGATACAACCAAAATGTCCATACAATGTATTGTGCTGTCCAGCACAGGCTCAGCTTCTTAGAAAATATGAAATAATCCTAGCAGACCTATAAGCAAAGGTCTCTTTCTCTCTCTTTAACAGCCTGCATTCCAGCCTCCATTGGCTTAAGCTATTTGCTGTCCCCTCAGGAGAGCTTCATTTACATCTTTACTCCATGGAGTTTGGGAGGAAAAGACTCAAAGTCAACTCCCTTGAAAATGGAGATCTGCAAACCAAAACCACTCATCACATGATCTAAGGTTCCAACACTCAGGTGTTAGCTACCACAGAATAACAATCAGTTATTTAGTCACCAACTTAGCAAGAGCTCAAGAGTGCTCTCCTTTAGAAAACAACATTGGAAAAACCCCAATGACAGCAACCCTTCAGCAATACACATTTAGCCATTTTCCATTTTTAACCTTCATTAATACACATACATTTTGCATTTCTGTGTGAATTAAATCAGTTTTACTTAACACAGAGCACTTGCAGGAAACAAGGGTGTCTGTGGTAGAGATCCTGGAATGGTGAAAGAATCACAAGATAGACTTGAGCTACCTTCCCTAGCCTCCCCCATGCAAAGCAATAATGGCAAAATGCTGTTTAGTAGGCTCATAAGCCTCTAGACCCCAACCCATGTCCTGCTCCACTGATGTGTGTCTGTTGACAGCCCAGAAATCTGCTAACATGCCCATGCCTATTTCACATCCCTACTAGGACTATTGCCATTCGTTTCAGCTGGCTATTCACAGTTTCTTTCTAGCTCATCAGAGAATGCAGGCAGTGACTTTTAATGATTGCCTTGCAGAACCTTTCCAAAAAGCTTCAAGCTTGGTTCCAAAAAGCATGATGAGTTGTTTATCACCTAGAACAAATCATAGGTGATAGAGCATCCCAGACAATTAAGAAGCTGAATTATTGACTTTAGATTTGACATCGGGAAGTCTATTAACTGCTCCTGTAGGCAATATGTATTTGACATTGCACTGGCACATTAAATCTCAGCAAAGCATCTGACCGGATGACAAAGTACAAAGGAACAGTCCCTGCAACGCTGCAGATATACCCTCCAGCTACAGGAATGAGACAAAGCCACTTCTTGATTAGTCAGCACAGACAGCTTTACTAAAGGATGCAGGTACTCTCCCTAGGAAAAGAAAGGGTGTGGTATGTTGCAGACGGAAAATGCACAAAGGGAATGAAGTTTCATTTGAGTACGGTGCAAAGCATGGCTGCATTCCCTTTTTTACACTGCAGTATTGTCCCTCCAGTATTTTGGTGGGGATGGATTTGCCCCTCCCACACTCTGGGGCAGAATGAGGGCACAGATGGTGCCAGGTGTCCCTGTACAAGGGTGCTCAGAAGAGGAAGCAGACATGGAGATATCTAATGCTAGCCCTACACATCCATAGCTTATCCTTACCCTGTAGGCTACAGTGAGAGATTACACCAGGCTCCCTAAGAGGCAAGTACAATTCTTTTGCTGGACTCAGAGTTCTTTTTTTTGCATATTGCGTGCTGTTTGCCATGTCACGGCTATTTTTTCATTCATTCATTCATTTAAAATCATTTCTAAGTCACTCAATATTTTAAAATCTCTGAGATATACAAAAATAAGATTAATAAAACGCTACAATAAAAACAGTAAAACAGCATTATAGAAAATAGAGAAATAAGCAGGAACAGTTAAAACGCCATGACCAAGGCACATGCATTCTTGTATAAATGGGTAGTATTCAGTGCTAATCCTCCTTAGAGTAGACCCATTGAAGTTAATAGACATAACTAACTTAGGTTCATTGATCTGGCAAAAGCCCCTTCACTCACCAGCCAAAGGGCAGGACCTTCGCATGCATCAGGACATATGTGGGGCTCATCTGCGTGGCCTCTCCGGTCCCCTTGTGTGTGTTTTGTAAAATACATTGGCAGGGGCATCTGAACCTCCCTGATGGAATTCTGATCAAAAGCTGCTTAAACATGAATTCTGTAAAATTGTCTTTTTTATTCAATGAACAACTCAAGTGATGAAGACTTCATGTATATTATAAATATTTATAATATACATATTCCATTATGTATTTTAAATACATTTAAAAGAAAGGAGGCGGCTTGATTGGTATGGGGAAATGTACTGCAAGATTTGTTGTTTTAGAACACTCTGAGAACACCATGGAACAATAACAAGTTTGAGACAAGTATTTGAAGCACGGGGATAAAAACTGCAGACTCCCTCTTGCCAGAAGAGTGGTTCTACGAAGAACATGTGCAAGCTGCTGCCTCTTACTTCTCCCGCTGCTTCTCCAATGTATCTTTTTTTAAGGGGGATAGGAGGGGTGATGTGGGGTCAGTGGAGACTTGCACAAAGGGGAAATTGACTGATTGAGTATTCAAGTCAAACATACAAGCCGCCCGACTGGTTTTTGGATTGAGCAAGTGGCTGCTCACCCATCCCTCGCATGAAAGACATACAGAATTTCAAATAACTCTCACGCTTTTTTGTCACACACCCCACTGGCCATGCAGTCAGTGGAAGTGGCCACATACCTAGATGTGAATACATAGGCATCGCGTACACAAATGGGAACGCTGACAGCTATAGCTGTTCGCGCTCAGGGCCCCTTTGCAGTTCTACCAAACATGCAGCTGATGGGGATGTGGCTACCTGCAAGCATGACCTACATATTTCCTAAATAGATGAGGTGGGTGTTTGAAGACCTCAAAGCATCCTGTACTGAGGCAGCTAAGATCCTATCCTATGCACAATGAACTAAACAGTTGTTTTGTCCTTCTCTTCCTTGAGTATAATGTTCCTCTGGCACTAGGGTGAAGGAGCCACTCTGAAAACCTGAACAACATGATACTCTGAAACACCTCTTGCTGGCCACAGTTCTGAGTTCCTTGGAATGTGTGTGGGACACAAATTAATCAATCAATCATAATGAATAACCCTTTCAAAACCAGGAAACTATGGCTGCCCCTTTCAGAACAAACCAGGATCTTAAACCAACTTCAAACCAGACTAACAAACAAAACGTGAAAGTCTATTTGCATTCAGCATTAAGACTGTGCTCACCAAGCTCAAAGCACAAACTTGAAGGTCTGTCAGAACAGCCTTGTGTCACTGTTGAATTATTCTGCAACAACCTGCAGAGATACATTTTTCTCTTCCCAAAGCAAGACCTTCTCCAGAATGTTTATCAGCAATCCAACTGGCATATGCTTGCATCTATGTGCCAACTTGGCACACAATCTTGATGAGCACACACAGCAGGAGAAATGGTGTGTGCAAATAGCAAAGTGAATGGCTGTTCAGCAGCAGTCTGCATATGGAGGGATGGTATCCATGGTAGTTGTCTCAACTGCTCAGTCACGCTCTTGGTTTAATAGTGGACTACAAAGCTATATGGCAGGGTGGTCTATGTTGCTTGCTAAAAAGGACAAGCAGCCCCAAACCAAAAGCAACTAGGCTTGCCAACTTTGCTATTCAAAGGATGGTGTGGGGGGGTGTAGTAGTGGCAGTAAGGGGCACTCATAAATTTTCCAAAAGGAAGCCTTGATTTTACTTTTACTCAGCTCTTATTTCTGTTGTCATTTGTCTTTTGAAAAGGTAAAAAGGTAAAGGACCCCTGGAGGGTTAAGTCAACTATGGGGAGCAGCGCTCATCTCGCTTCAGGCTGAGGGAGCTGGCATTTGTCCACAGACAGCTTTTTGGGTCATGTGGCCAGCATGACTAAACTGCTTCTGGCACAACGGAACACCGTGACGGAAGCCAGAGCACACGGAAACACCATTTACCTTCCCGCCATAGCAGTACCTACTTGCACTGTAACTTCCATGCATTACTTGAGTCTAAGCTGTGAGAACAATCAAAATATGAGTGCCATGAACCCCTGGCCTACCTGTTAGCAAGACAACATGTCGAGTCCCCAGTCCAGGGTTAATCCATGTGTCCAAACTGAAGCAATCCTGTAAAGATCCTGCAGCATCCATGAGGAGATCACTCAACATGGGCAGTTGAGCAGCATCTCAGCTCTGCTGCCCTTGTGCACTCTGCATGCTGATTGCAGCATCTGGGCTTGATGAAGCATCTGACCCTCACCTGTTGCAAGTCTACTCCAGCTAAGGAATCAGAGCTAGCGAGCCCCACCTGGCCAGCTAGGGAGCTGTGTTGTGGTTCCTTGCCTGCCTCAGCCTCCTAAAGTTCCCCTCCCACTGCTCCCTATGTCTATATGTTTAAAACAGTATCAGGCAACTTTAAACAGTAACGGCTTCCCCCCAAGAATCCTAGGAATGGTAGTTTGTTAAGCGTGCTGAGAGCTGTTATGAGACTCCTGTGCCCTTAACAAAGCTACAACTCTCAGAGTTGTTTACCAATTGAGCCATCTTCCCAGGGAACTCTGGGAATTGTAGTCTCCTAGCAGCTCTCAGTCCCTGGAAAAGACCCTCATGTTGGGAAAGATTGAGGGCACAAGGAGAAGGGGACGACAGAGGACGAGATGGTTGGACAGTGTTCTCGAAGCTACGAACATGAGTTTGACCAAGCTGTGGGAGGCAGTGGAAGACAGGAGTGCCTGGCGTGCTCTGGTCCAGGGGGTCACAAAGAGTCGGACATGACTAAACGACTAAACAACAACAAGCAGCTCTCAGCACCCTTAACAAACTAGAGTCCCAAGGATTCTTGGGGGAAAGTCGTGACTACTTAAAGTAGTGTGATATTGTTTTAAATGTATTGTGCCGATGGGACCTGTATCCCATTTTTCAAACAAACCAGCTAAGAACACAGAAAAAGCATCCAAATTCAACACAAAAGGGAGAGTCCATCCATCAGACATTTAAAAAGAGATGAGAATATCAGTTCACAATTCACCAGTTCGTAATTTAAAGACTGATTTTTTAATTTTAAAAAAAGCTATTTAAAGACAAACCAATATCATAATAGCAAAACAACACAAACATCAACTACAAGTGTAACAACCCCTGAAAATAATATTCTCAACCAGAAATCTGGCAAAAGGAGTGTGTCCTTTTGCACCGTTTTCACTAGGGCTGTTCAAATTAAGGGAGTGGTAGAAATACCCCCCCCCAAAAAAAAACAACATAAAAAAAACATGGCCCTCCTCCGTGACATGGCAACTGACCTCCCAGTGACTTTGTGCCCATATTACCAGGGAAGAGGCCCAAGAGATCTACTGGTTGAATTCTATGATTCTACAATTCTGGTGCAAAAGCCTCAGAAATGTGTATTGGGCATAGTAGCTATCCTTCCTGTTCATTATCTACAGCTATTTCAAGGCAGGGGAAGCTCATTTTTCTTTCATTGTAGAAGATACCTGCTTCTCTTGAGCATCAATTATCATTTCTGCATCATGGGAAAGCACATTATTAGGCTGAGTGGCAATTCCAGAATGCTGTTTCCTAGGTCTGGGGAGTGTTTTTAATTTAAAGACAGAAGATGGTACCATTGTTAATCATTTGAATTGGCTAATTTCTAACTGACCAGCTTTTCCAGCTACATAATACACAGGGAGATTCAAAAACAAAAAAGCCAGTTGTCAGATTAAATCACTGTAGTTGGTCCCCAAGTTATGATGGGGCAGGGGGAGAGCAGGGCCCCAATCCCATGGCTCCATCGTGATGGCTTTTTCACAGTAGTCCAGAAAGAGCAGCAACATTATCCCTTGTCTACAATCTAAAAGAATTACTTGTCAAGGCATTTTTTTACATAGCCAACTGCAGTGAAATATTCTGCTTTGGGAGGGAGGGGCAGAAGTGGGGAAATACAAGCCCTCCTACTTCCACTTTCTCAGCTTCTGGCTTTGCCATTGTCTACAGCAGTGTTTCCCAACCACTGTTCCGCGGCACACTAGTGTGCCGCGAGATGTTGTCTGGTGTGCCGCGGGAAAAATTAAAAAAATTGAAAGATTTTTTTTTAAGTCAAATTTTCGATTGGGGTGCCGTCAGTAGATGACCCCTGGGGTTCCCTCCCTCCCTCCCTCCCGCTCTGCGCCTCCCTCCTCCTCCTCCTCCTCCGGGGAGGCCCTTCCTGGCTCTCGGCCAAGGCTTGGCGGCTGCCACTCACTCACTCCATCCCTGCTCGCCCACCCGTCCCTCCATCCCTGCACCCGGCCTCTCCCCCTCCGTCCCCGGCGCGGGGGCTGCCGGGATCCGTAGTCCCCTCGCCCTTGGGCTCCGCGCCTGCGCGGGGTGCGCGAACTACGTTTCCCAGCGTGGCCTGGCGGGCCGGGCATTTTGTTTGAAGCGCTCTTCTCCCGGCCATGGAATGAGCGTAGCGGCGGCGGCCGGGCGGGCAGGGGCTCTTCCGCGCAGACCCCACGCAGCCTGCCTGCGCCCCCACGGAGATCGGGCGGCAGGATGGAGCCCGGGGATCCCCGCGGAGGCGGAGCAGCGGAGGCGGAGGCTGCCCCCCAGGTAGGGCTGCATCGGGGGGGGGGTATTTTTGCAATGCTGCATCCGCGCCAGAGGGGACGCATTGGACCGCGGGGAGACCCCTTGGCGGGCGTGCAAGGCAATGCATGCGTGCAGTGCAATGCAATGGCAACGCGGCGCCCTGCATGCATGCATGCAACTTCCACCGGCGCTCCAGACTTGGCAGGTGAGGGGGGTCCCCAGTGGGCGGCAGAGAGAGCCGGGAGGGCGAAGGGGAGCCGGGGGGGAGCAGCGCTGCTCCCCGAGCCGAGCCCGGGGGAAACTTCGGCGTCGTTGCGCCGGGTGTTGGAAGCGGAGGCTGGCGGGGGCCCCTCACCTGCAAAACCTGGTCGCCTCTCATATATTTCGTGCATTGCATTCATCGCCCACTTTCTCCTCCAAGGAGTTCCCGGGGGCGCGCGTGGTTCTCCCCGTGTTATCCTCGCAACAACAGCCCTGCGAGGTGGGTCAGGCGAGTGGCCCAAGGGAGCACCCAGGGATTGTCCTGGCCAGGTGGGGTGATTTGAACCCTGCTCTCTGCCCGGTCTTCGTCCTCATTTAGCCCCCACATGTGCATGACTGTGCATGACTGAGGTTTTCCCCCCTCGTCTTGGCTATGGTGTGAGTCTGTGCTGTTAATTAATGGGGTTCTGCCTTCGGAGAAGATGAGCCAGCCCTCAAGGAGGTGATTATGTAATTTGCAAGCAATTCATGTCCCTCCCAGCATGACGCTGCACGCTGACGTCACGGGGCTGTAATGGTGGTGTGCCTCGAGATTTTTTTCATGAAACAAGTGTGCCTTTGCCCAAAAAAGGTTGGGAAACACTGGTCTACAGCACAACCAATTTATGCTCATATCCACAGATTCTCCTACCTTTGCACCATGCTGCTGTTGTAATTTTGCCTTTTTGCCAGTTAGACCAAAGGTATCCTGCAATTGGGGGGGGGTAGGGGGACGATGACCAGAAATCAAGGACAAAGGAGAGAAGCCAGAATGATACCTTCCATCCCTTTCATCCCATCTCCCTGCCATGTTGTCGGTTAATTGTTTGTGCCCTCTTCTGTTTTTTTTTTTTTGTTTTTAAAGAAGTTCCTTCAATAACATGCATCCTTGTTTAGAAGCTACTTCTTCCAATTACATGTAATTATGTTTTGCGGCTGCTGTAAATTGTTTGGGACGCGTAACTACATTTAATTAGTTTCTTCCACTGACAGTACCAAAGGTGAAGGACAAAAGTGCTGTTGAATAAACACTGGGAGTAGGAGAGAGGGGGGGAGGCATTGAAGGAAGCAGGGAAGGAGATGAGGGACACAGAAGAGCAGCAAGGAATGTGGAAGAAGGAGCGTGGAGCCTGGAAGCTTCCAGGTGTCATTGGACTTCAGTTCCCATCAGCCCCAGTTGGCATGGTCAGTACTCAGTCCTCCATTTAGAGACCCACAGCCTCCCCAATCCTGGTGGATGCTATGGTACTGTGGGAAAGGGAGTAAATTGATTGGGTGCATTTTTCACCTCACCCTAAGGCTCTCAGTCCTGGGAGGTTGGTTAAGCTGATAGACATTTACTTGCCCAAGGGCACTCAGGAGCCTCTATGGCTGAAAGGGATATGGACCCAACCATCAGGGTCTCTGTGTGGCTGCTCCAGCCACTGTTGTAGCCTCTGCCTAGACCTTTTGGTATCACAAGACCTGGATTGACCCTATATAATCAGGCAGTCCATAGTATTGTAGAATCATAGAACTGTAGAGTTGGAAAGGACCCTGAGAGTCATCTTGCATGTGACAACCCTTTAGATATTTGAAGATGGCTATCCTCTCTCCTTTCAGTCTCCTCTTTTCTAGGCTAAACCTACTGAAATATACTCAGAGTCGCAAAGTGATTTCATGCTCTTTATTCAGCTCATAGTGGTGAGGAGGAATGAATGAAAGTCCCCTCAAAGTATCTGCTTTATATACATTATTTACACAATGGGCTGCACATGATTGGCTAATTCTGGAATTCTACTGTAAGCCAATCAGGTTGTGGATTCACTTATATCTGGAGCATGATTGGGTGGTTCCTGCCAACCAATCATACTGCTGCATTGTTCTAGGACCAATCAGACTGCTGCATTCTGGAAGATTGGAAGAAATTTAAAGATTATCTACAGAAATATTGCAAAATTAATGAATGTTAGAATGATGTTAGAATGAAGTTAAGTGGTTTAAGCAGTAATGCTATAAAGGTGTATGTAAAAATGGATTGATAACAGGTGAAAATTTAAAGTTATACTATATTAAGTTAAAGGATTAGGAGAAAATAAAGAGGGAAAGAAATTGCTGAATTAACTAATTGAATTAGAACACAAAAAAGGGAGGTATGAGGTGGTCAGGGAAACAAGGATATGAATGTAAGGCATGGAAATATTGATTCATTTTTTTCTTTTTTCTTTTCCTTTTTAAGTGTTTTTATTTTTTTCTTCTGTATTTTGTATTTTATATTTTTCTTGTATTTTTACTTTTGCCTTTTATTTTTGTATTTCTTGTTTTTATGTAACTCTTTTCTCTGAAATTTTAATAAATATCATTTTTAAAAAAACAGACTGCTGCATTCTGAATCCTATTGTTCTAGGACCAATCAGACTGCTGCAATTTGGATCCTATTGTTCTAGGACCAATCAGACTGCTGCAGTTTGGATCCTATTCAACTCAGTACATAACACCTACCCAACTCCCTCAGCCATTCCTCATACGTTTTGGCTTCCAGCCTTATGCTTTACATTCCCCCTTCTTCCCCGCCCCCAGCTCTGCCAATGTACAAATGTAGATTTCATTCTGCCTTGGATATCATATTACAAACATGCCTCCACTGGCTTGATGTGAATGCCTTTGCACAGTTTCCAAGCTTGCCACATGGCACCATTGCTCAACACAAGCAGTGCTTTCTAATAAACGAGCTTGAATATATAATAAACTTGATGACGCCTAACTGATAAGTCAATTATCTCACACACTCGACAACGATCCAAAGACAGATGCTTGAGTATGTAAAAGTATGTCCTGTAGTTGCAAACTGCAGATACAATTACAGCCTTCACTTTTACTGCTGCTCATAAATGTTAAATGCAACTCGGTCTACGTTTGAAATTCATTTATTCTCATTTATTCTCGTATCGCTGAAGCCCAAACGGACTTATGAAGTTGTCATCCTGGTAATTACTCCCCTGATGAATATACAGATATGAACAGAAACATTTGTTAAACCTGATTAACATTCCTCTTAGACCAAGGTGGGTGGCAGCAGGAGTGGGGGGGAGACCTATATCACAGACTATGGCAACCAAGGAAACAGAAAATATCTGCATCTGCAGTCTGAGGAAAAATTAGGGGGGGAAAGAGGCATAAATAAATATGCTATCAGCAATTAGTTTCAAAATGTGAGGCAAATATCCCTCAGGAAGGAATGGCCAATTGTCGGAAGCACAAAGTACTTTCCTCAAACTGTCTGAAAGTTTGGGGGGCACCCAGTTCTACCTAATAACAGATGCTGCTATATCTTCTCATCATTAATGGTTATTTCACAGGTTGTGACAATTCTGCCCAGAAGGCATTTGCTCTACAGAAATTAGCATGCAACCTACATGAGTGCTGGCATGTGTAACCATATGTGTATGTGTGTGTACATGTACTGTTTGTATGTCTGTATACATGTATGACAAAATACAATCATGACCAAAAAAATGCCTCTGCAGTTGCCTAACAAGACAACAGTTTGCTTGGCAAGAGAGGAATGCAGAGCTGTGAATCATGGGAAAGAAATATACTTACATAAAGAGGTGCTTTAACAGAAAGACGTGAGAACTGTAGCCTGGGTAGATTCTTGCAAATGGATCCTTACATAGTAGTTGTGGGCAGGGCCAGTACAAGTCAATTTGACACCTGAGGCAAACCACAAAATGGCCCCACCCCCATCACTAAGGAAGAAAGGGTGAGTGAAGATCAGGAGTGAGGGAGGAATAAAGATCTACAATGGGAATGAAGGTAGAAGGAGACCAAGGACTCAGCTATACATCTGCAAATAAAATGTTTTAAGTGTGTTGTAAAGTGCATTATACAAATGTGACACTAGATGGTGATGTGAGCTATGGCAAATTCAATATATTTTTCAAATCGTTTTTTAAAAAGCATTTTCACAACTTTTTTAAAAATATGTGTCTAGATTCTACCCAGTAGTGCCTCCTAGTCATGGGGGATGCTGCTGCTGAGGAGGTGGCAGATTCAGCCTCCAAGGAACGTGCCACAGCTGTCACTGTCACCATGGCAACAGCAGAGGACCATGCCTTCCTTGTAGGCCGGATCTGCTGATCCAGTGGATCCTGCCACCTGAGGCAGTTGCCTCACATTGCCTCATGCATGGGCCTTCTCTGGTTGTGGGATTGCTCCTCAATGTCTCAAGGCTCATACATTCACCAGGCCTCAGCAATGCCTACAAAAGTAGGGTGCACAGTTTTGTGGTGAATGTGGTATAGCTACAAGTCTGGTGATATAAAGACACAATCAACCAAATGATAGAATTGTTGGAAACTTGAGTTCTGGCCATTTTCTCAACAAGCTTGGTTTGTGCCTCGGAACAGAAAAGGGGGGTGCATGGTGGTGGTTATACTTTCTGGAAAAGACAAGACAATAAGTCCACTCAGAAGGTTGGGCACTCCCTGACCCACATTAACAAGACCTTATTAACAATGTGAACTGACTTGATAACATGAAAGACAACCACAAACTACCCATATTCCCTCATTATTTGGGGTACTCACAGGGCTTATGCACACCTCTAACAAATACCTATTGATGAAACTATACTCTACATTTTTTTTGGGGGGGGATAAATATCAAAATATCAGAGCAGTGCACAAAACAAAAATACTGTAACACTTTAAAAAATCAATGTCTGTTTCAGTGATCACTTTTTTCAAACCACACAACCCAAGGTTGTCAGTTTATTCGTGAATGTGTTCTATACCGCAGAATTAACAAAAGAATTACCTCCACCTGCTTGCAGTTAAAGCATTAACCACACTTCAAGGTATGTCAGTGCTCTCCACTTCACACTAATGCACATTTGACAGGAAAGCAAAAGAAGGCAAGGAAGTTCCTTTAATCCAGGGTATTGTGCGATACATCAAGCCTTTGGGCAGGCGGTGGGAGGCAGGGATAATTTTCAAAATTAATCTTGCCCAAGGCTCTTAGAAACCTTAGTTCAGACTTTGATCCTCCTTAGATTGTATATAATTTAAGTTGAAGAAAATCAAAATGTCCACATTTGATGTTGGGATTGTTGGAAGGGATGTGTGATGGGAAGAATGACATCCACAGGCAGCCATTTTCTCCTCTCCCAACCTGCTCTGAAGTCTGATAACAGCTGGTACTGATGCTGCTGCCTTGAAAACAATGCTGGAAGGTGTAGCTGGCTGAGAGAGGATGGGTTAAGAGCTGGCTGAGAGAGGTTGTGTGTAAGAGAGATTTGAAGGTTGACAGCATAGTTATTTTATAGTATGGTTGCTTTAGCCGACACTGGCCTGGTTTGCACATCATGCTAAGCCATGGTTTGTTTAGCTTAACATGATTGGTTTTATCCTACAAACCCCTGCTTAACAGCGTAAACTGGGGTGGATAGGAAAGCACCACGGTTAAATGGACATTATACAACAATATTTCTGTTAACCTTATTACATTGTAGTGGCTGTTTATATGTGAATGCTTGAAAAACATTATATATGCACAAACTGTAGTGTGGATGGGTGTTTTTAAAGTGAGCATTCACATAGATAAACCTGGCAAACTTAAACAAAATCCAACTGTTTATGGTAAAGCAATGCAATCCTAGGAGGGAAATCAATTAACACAATACCACCCATAGGAAAAGACTGTTGCCTGCAAGTTGTGGTACAAAGTCAATTAGCACCTCCTGCACAAACACCTGATTTACTACTAAAAAAAGTTAAAATTAATTTTAAAGAACCACCCCCACTTAGGCTAGGTGCATGTTTGGGGTGTTCATTGGTGCCTTGTAAAACTCTCCTCTTTGTTTTTCTTAACCCAAAGTTGCAGGGTAGGGTTATGGAATGGAGACTTAAGTATTGAGACAAAAACAATGACTTTTTGCAACAGAGCTTTTTGCAAAGAAGGAGCTTCAGAGAACATTCTGTGTTCGCTTAATGGGAAAGTGTGGGAAGCTGGTACCTCTTGTCTGCTGCAGAGATTGGCTGAAGAGCTCTGACCCATTTCTGCAGGTTGCTGCAAAGGGGGTTGGGAAATTTGGCAGGCAACAACATAAGTGTGGGGGGGGAGGAAACAAACCCCAATTTTTAACAAAACAAGCCACAATTTGTTTCATCATCTTTGGAACAGCTCATCTTTTGTTTACAGTTTGTAAATCAAACCATGACTTACATAAACCATGGTTTAGGGTGACATGCAGACAAAGGCACTATGATTGCTTTTTGTAATGATTTTTATTGTGTTCCATTCTGAATTGTATTGATCATTCCATGTAAACATTGGGCAGAATCTTGTGGGAAAGCAGGAAAGCAATATAATAATAAACGAATGATAGACTCACCCTTGGAAGTGTGATTATGAATTGGACTGCTTCTTACCCCCACCACCAATTTGATTTCTTGGAAGCAATACACGTTGCACAACCCCCGCTTGATAAATTGCACAAAAGAATGGACACCTAGAAAGGGAATTTGTAATGAGTGACCCACTGGAGATTTTCTTAATATCCCATCCTCTTTGTCAAGTAATAGACTCCTCCAGCTGCCAACATCTGCTATATTTATTTTGTGGCTTAAAAAAGGGGATGATCTCCCATCACAGATTTACTTCTGGAGAGGTAATTCTCAACTTTACTGGGATCACATAAAACCGTAATATTCTTCCAGTGCATAAGTGGTTGCTAATTCTTCCTACTAAACAGAAAGAAAGAAAGAAAGAAAATTGATTGAAGCTCACTTCCCTGTTGAAAATTAGAAAATATTTTGGTTGACTGCTTCCAGTGAATGAAACTCAAGCTTAGGCTAACAGCCCATTTGTACTGTTGATGTTTGTCAGGAACTCGGGGTGGGGTGGGGGGGCCACTGTGCAAGATAAAACAGCAGCTATGCAATTAACAAAGTACCCTTTGCTCAAAACAGCTAAGGAAAAGCAATCAATTCCAAGTTTAGAACCAGACGGGGGAAATAGCTCCAGGAGAAAAGGCCTGAATGGCTCCAGATTACTACTGGGAAGATGAAATTTTTGACTTTTGCAACACATTGGGAACAGAAACAGCAAGAAGAAAGAATCCACAGCCCAGAACAATCACTAGGAGGAGAGCTTTTCTGCAGCTTTTGGACAAATCCCAGACCTGGACAGTCTGATTCAGGTTTTGCCCAGAGCGAGTTGAGGCAGCCCTGGATTATTCTGGGTTGGGTCTACCTGGAGCAATCTGGAGCTGCTGAAAAGGAAATGGTCAGGAAATCATATGTTTCATCAGTTGTAGTTGTGGGGAGAAGGAGATGCAGGCAGAGACTCTCACCTGTATGGAAATGGGCCCTGAACGAGATCAGTGGAGCCATACACAGCCCTAAACAGATGAACAACCTTGCAGTTTGGCACAATTTGGAGGCAAGCAGCAAATACTCCTGGGCAAGCACTCAAGTGACAAGCTGCCCCTGAATGATGCATCTGTTAAGGACACGGCATGGCCCGTATCAGCTTCAATTTCCCAGCATTTTGGAGCTTGAGTGGACACAAAAAGCCCTTAATATAATGTATTAAACTGAAAGTTTGTGTGTGTTAATTGAATAAATATCAATAGACAACTTTGAAGCCTTTGTTCTTACCATTCTTTATATTTGGATGGAACAAGCGTCTCCTGAGAATGCCTTTAAATAAAAGACTCTAAACTGGTCATCCTATGCTCCAGTGGTAAAGCTATGCATGCAGTTGTGCATAATACAGCACAGAGACCGAGAATAGGACATCCTTTCTCTCTGCTCTCAATTGTTTAATAAACATTAGACTTTTAATACTAGATGAGTGGGTGCATAGCCACATACACCTTAGTGGCTGCTCAGTGACCATGTATGTACCACACATACACAGTGACCCATTTGTAGCCTCATTTGGTCTAGTGGGCGCCCAGCCTAAGTGTCTGGCTCTTCATTCATGATGTGTGCCAACTGAAATCATTGTTTTCTTTTGATAAAAACAACAACTGAGGAACAAGTATTTTAGGCAACAATTAGCCACCACACTACTAAAGAATCTGCTCCATCAAGAAAATGAAGCAAAACCTGGTTTAGCTGCCAATGCATTAAAAAATGTCAATTTTAAAATTTGACATGAGCAACTTATTTTCTTGGTGCAGTTTCCTTTGCTTGAAGCTCCACAAATGCAACTTAGATACCAAGTGCAGGCCGAGTAGTCAGCTGCATCTCAAGAAAATGAAAATAAAATATAATGGTTCGTTATAAGACTTCACATCTTGCCTCGCACATTCATGTATGAAAAACCCATTTTCACAAAGAAGAAGAAAAGTCCTCTCCTTAGGACAAACAAGCAAACAAACAAAATCCCCACAGGTATCTATTACATAAAACACACATCCTCCATGTAACTGAATTCTTTTCCTAGCCCCTTCTCCACTCTAAGGGGTAACCTAAAGCTATGCATCGCGATAAATAAATTACTGGCTGACAGCAAATTGAACGAGCTCCCCAAAGGTGTAAGGAAAATAGGACATAGCAGGGGAGGGGGTTAGACTGCTTCGTGCGAAAATGCATAATGGAGTGTGTTGACTTTCTGTTCTGCTTGACCGTGTGATTCTGTCATGGCGACCATGATGGATTGCGTGTGAGCTGTTCACTCCCTATGGTATATGGTGGAAACCACCTGAGGGCAGAACTTGTATCGGAGACAAATATTTCCCCAAATTCTAGTGAAAAAGTCAAAGTGAGTTTAGGAGACTGATGGTGGTAGAGAAGTAAAATGACCGACACACGGCCATGTCAAAAAATGCCAATGTTACTACAGAACTCTGTCTTGCTATGAGAGGAAACTTCTGCAACCTCATTAAGTTCTACACAGGTGTCAATGGAGAAAACTTCCGCCATGTTCTCTTCATACTGGACCCCTCTCTCCCAGGGCCAAGCTTCTGCTTGATGCTCCAACGGGTCCAAGAGCCCTTCCGCCACCTTCCCAAATCCCTCACAGCTTTGGGAAAGAGGCGGGAGGGCTCTAGCATCCTGTCAGAGGCCTGAGGCCTCCTTCCAAAAGCCCAGAAAGCTTCTCCCCAGCTTAGGGAGGGAGGCACGATGCTTACGCACACGACATCAGGACATTGTGATATGTCCTCACCACCCCTGCAATTGGTCTCGCAAGCTGGCGCCTCTGGCCCCAACTGTTGCCCTATGAAAAATTTCATCACACGCCACTGCTACCGACAACACCTGCCTTTGCTTCTGCTTCCATTTGGCAAAGCATTTTGCGTGGTCCCCATGCCCACCTCCTGGAGAATGTCTACAAAGAGAAATGTATGGATTTGGTTGATCTGGTAGGAGTATCCATTTCCCCCCATTTACAAAAGTGAGCACAATTTTTTTATTTTTTAAAGGGGGGTAAATCTAAACAACGGGAGGGCTTTAAAATGTTATGGCTGTGATTTAATAGCATAAATAACTGTTGCCTGCAACCTAAGTTTAATAAGCCAGTGCTTCAGGGGCAAGTGCATAGCAATAAAATGGAAATAATGAGATTTGTGAAAAAAGACAATATGTATAATGAGAATTCATCAATGAGGGGGATAGCTCGGGAAGGTAAATTGTTCCATTTTGTCGCATTTATATGAAGCTTTTAAAGAAGGCAAGAAGGGGAGACCCTTTGGGGTTTCAAGCACAGTGTGCCAACATTTTGAAGCCATTTTTTTACTATGGTATTTCACTTTAAAAATATGTTTTATCCTAATTATCCACTCAAAGCAACATTGGTTAAATAATCTAGGACTCTTCAGACTTTTAAAAAACAACAACAGTGGAAGAAGATGCTAGTACCAAAACAACTCATTAAGCAGAAATCTCTTCTAATGAAATTGTTCCTTGTTAATTTGATTTTGTTCAATAAAATGCTCATTAATGCACACCTTCCAGTGGAATATAAATGGACCTGCTGATCGCACGCAGTGCAACACACACATGTTTAAATCAGTTTTCTTGGCAAAATAAACAGAAGTCCTTTCCCATTCATGTATTTTTCTACTTAGGGCAGCTATATATATAAGCATGGTTCACAACCAATAAAAAAGATGTGTATTTTTGACTTGGATGTCTCTACCCAAGCAGACAAAAGCAGTGGGTTCAGTGAGCTGCCACACACTGCAAAAGCATTGGTTCAGAATAACTTCCCAATTGACAGTACCTCATTATATGTGTCTAGCAGGGTGTTTTATCTTTTTTTATAATTGCTTTTCACTGACTATAAGCTGCCTGAATAGCCTTTCGTCTCATAAATAAATATATTTCAGCAGGTGAATTCAGTGAGCAGGCATGAGAGACAGGGTCTTTACTTTGGTGGCCCCCAGAGCTCCCTCCCGACAGAGGTGCATATGGTCCAACAGGGTCAGTGTTTAAGCTGGCCTTAAAACGTGTCTCATTTGGGCATTTGCTCTTAATGGTTATTCTCTCTGAATTGGTTGTTTTAGTACAGTTGGTTTGGGTGGTAATTTATATTGACATTTGTAAACTGGGTTACCTGGCCCAAGCTTTTAAAATATTGTTTAAACTGCTGTTGTTGTTATGCTATATCTCATATATAAGTTGTCTCTCTCGCACGTGTGCGTGTGTGTGTGTGTGTTTAGGGGTACTCTCATTTTTACTCAAGAAAAACACCTTTTTATAGTTAAAATCGGGGAAAATAAATACAGTAAATGGACAAAGGTACAAAGATTAACAGAGCCGGGTGGAGTGTGTGTGTGGCTCTTGGGGGCTTTTCCCCGAGGAGGGAGAAGGGACTGACTGGCTGCGTCAGTCCCTTCTCCCACCTCGTAGAAAAGCCCGCAGGAGCTGCTCGCTTCTTAAAGGGTGCGTGGCTCCTGCGGGCTTTTCTAGGAGGTGGGAGAAGGGACTGATGCGGCCAGTCAGTCCCTTCTCCCTCCTGGGGAAAAGCCCGCAAGAGCTGCATGGAGCTTGTGTGTGGCTCTTGGGGGGTTTTCCCGCCTGCCTCCCCCCTGCATTCGCTCCATAAGACGCACACACATTTTCCCTTACTTTTTAGGAGGGAAAAGGTGCGTCTTATGGAGCAAAAAATACGGTACTATTTTATGGTGCTGTGATCCACTCTGGGTGGGTATGCCTAAAACAGTAGCATACAAATGATTTTATTTATTTGTGGGGCCTGCCTGGTGTTTTTACAGGAGTAGAATTTGTCCTTTTATTTTAAATGCTTCTCTGGGTTATTTGTGGGGGAATTTTTTTTTTTTCAAAATATAGTCTGGCCCCCCACAAGGTCTGATGGACAGTGGACCGGCCCCCTGTTGAAAAATTTTGCTGACCCCTGTTCTAAACTAAGCCCAAGCCCCAATTGTTTCTCACAGAGGAGTTACTCCAGCCCCTTGATCATCTCAACTGCCCCTTTCTCCACCGCTCCACTCCAGAGAATGTATTTCGTCCTCAGGCTGACAATTCAGGGCATATAAACACACAGACTTTCATGTAAGACAACATCTCTGCTCTCAAAGGGAGGGGGTGAGGAAGCACTATGAGGCCAAACAAGATGAAAAGAGAATTTACGCCCCGCCTTGGTTGATTAGACTTTTTAGATCAAGAGAAGTTCAGCGAATTAGTTCACCATTAGCCAAAATCAGGACATGAAAGATGCTGCCTGAGCCATTAGTTGACAAAGTAATCCCAATGAGCCATTAAATTGTTCCTTCCCTGTGAACTGTAGAGAGGAAAAACTGTTATACAACGCTTGAGGTTATTGACTAAATGGCAGCTACTTTAGCAACAGTCCATCTGCATATTGAATCGGTCGGAAAGAGAATGATTTAGGAAACTCTGAGCAGCTGCCCAATCTGGCTCTGTTGAAGAACTAAAAGTGCAGATCTGCACTCATATTAGGCCTGTCCACTACCAAAAGCTACACTGGAGTTCAACAAATGGGCCGGATTCAACATAGTTGTACCATCTTATTAGCGCGTAGGACTTCCACATGCACAATGAGACTTCCTCTCTCTCTTCTCCATGAGAGTCCCCACAGATGTGCTCTGTAGGGGTGGGGCAACTGCCAGAACCATTGGGACATGAGATGGGAAGGAGAGAAAAGGCCTGTTACAGGGAAGACGACCTTGCACTAATGGAACACTGCACCAACATACAAGCCAATATTTAATGCTTTGGTTTTCAGCGAAAGGAGCCCAAAGTGGTTCCAGAACAATCCTAAATTAGGAGGATGCCAATGTTTCACCTCAGAGCTGCTGCTTCCATGCAAATTCCCCTCTGGGTCTAGTCCCATAAGCGCCACCTGCTAACTATGTATTAACAAAATTTCACAGCACAAGGGCAGTTGAAGGAGAGACAACACATCCTGAATCAGTATTGGGCAAATGCAGATGTCCCGTCACTGCAGCTATAAATACATGAAAACAAAAAGCAAAGGGGGGTGCTTTCTGGTACTCCTGAACAAGTTTTGCCAAAAGTTCCCCCTCTTTTCTTTGAGCCCTACAAGACACAAAAGTACTTAGAGGAAGATTCTCTCTTAACATGGGATCAGCAAATCAAGATATGGAGAAATGTACATGGATGTTAGTACTTTAATATAAGAAGAGTTCTGCGGTGTCAGAAGAAGAAGAAGAAGAAGAGTTTGGATTTGATATCTCGCTTTATCATTACCCAAAGGAGTCTCAAAGCGGCTAACATTCTCCTTTTCCTTCCTCCCCCACAACAAACACTCTGTGAGGTGAGTGGGGCTGAGAGACTTCAGAGAAGTGTGACTAGCCCAAGTCACCCAGCAGCTGCATGTGGAGGAGCGGGAAATCGAACCCGGTTCACCAGATTACGAGTCTACCGCTCTTAACCACTACACAACACAACCATATGTCAGGAGTGCTCTGATGGTGTTTCCTGCTTGGCATGGGGTTGGACTCGATGGCCCTTGTGGTCTCTTCCAACTCTATGATTCTATGATTCTACACCAAGCTGGCTTGTCAGGACAAGAACCTACCAAGTCTAACCTCCTTCCCGCAGCGGTCAAATAAATGCCTCTGGGAAGCTCAGAGCAGGACATGAGGACAATGGTCTATTCCCTGGGCTGATAGGACTATGCTTTTGGTTTGCCAAATACAGTGCACATTTCAGCATCAAATTACACCTCCAGGACATTTTTCTTTGGCCAGCGCAAACTCACATTGTGAGAGCAAGACACATTATCCCAAAGGTTCAATCGCAACATCTGGGCTCAAGCGGCTACTAGCTTGGCACTGTCTTAGGCAGCTATCTGATAACAAGTCCCCTAGGTATATGGCAAGATACTTTGGAACTCCAGGTGCTGGAGACAAACTGGGAATGGCTGTAGCATTTGCGCTCTGCTTGTGAGAATCCCAAAGTATATATGGCTGGGGAGTCTGCAGCCCTCTAGATGATGATAGACTGCAACTCCCATCAACCCCAATCAGAATGGTCAGTGGCGATGGCAGTTATAGTCCAGCAACATCTCCAGGGCCTTGAGTTCTCTACCTCAGGCTCAGACATAGAATTAATCCAGGGCATCTGGGACAGAAATGGCAGCTGCTATGGGGGTAATTTTAAACCAAATTTAATGAAATGCCAGCTGCCCACTGATCGCTAAAAGCAGCGCTTCCACTGCCAGGAATAAGTTCCCTCGCCACGCCCTGAACCCTGTCAAAATCTCCACCCGCTAATAGGGTGGCAAAATGTGGGGCCATTTTAGCTCAGGCCTATTCCTTGTTTTGTTATGTACAACAGATGCTCCAAATTCTCGCCTATTGAATCAGGGGCTAAGGCTAGGAATCTTGTCAGATGCAGAAGGCTGCAGTGTATTCTTGTAGCTAGTTCAGGGATAAGGTTATGTTTTGACAAGTACTTGTCTAAAACATATTGACCGTTCATGCTACTGCCATTCTTGCTACAGCCTTGATTAGTGAGTGGAGAAAAAGACGTGCCATGCTGCCCTCTGGTGGTGTATAAATATTGCAGCAGCAAATAATTTTGTATCTTAGATTTTATAAATTGGCACACATTGTGTGCTCTTTGCTATCGGTTTTAACCACAGAAGGGTGTAGTTATAACTGTGCTCAATGCACAGTTATAAATGTTTTCTAGTCCAAATCTTCCATTTCAGCATACCAAATCTGGAAACTTCAGGTTACAAACAAAATGATAGAAATATTTTTTTAAAAATAAAAATAAAAAAGTTAATGAGTCAACAAGCACTCAAAACAACAGTAGCTTGAAGTAAATATTGCACAGATAAGTGACTACTTGTGGTTAAAGTAATTGCTTCAGGCTGATGGTGTTGAATGATCAAAATATCCTTATTTGTTTGTTAATATTAAAGTAGGCCCCTTTAAAGAAGGCTGTGATTCAACACACTTACCTGACTACGCTCTACTGAATGCAGTGGGACTTCAGTGCCAGTAAAGATGCACAGGGTTGCTCTCTATAATCACAATTTGGCACAGGTGCGCCAGCTTAAACTCATTGCGCTGGCCCAAACCAACAGGGTGGAAGGAGAAAATATATTAGTGCTGTTCTGTGAACTCTTACCCAGAATACTTCTCCTATCGCTGCATGATATTGGGGTGGGGGGGGGTTGTGATACAGTTTGAGAAACATGCCAGAAAAGAAAAGCTGTAGAATACAAGCTCAAATGGACTATGAAAAGGTTTTGAATAAGGAGCTTGTGAAAAGCCTTCTCTAGATCCAGGGTCACTTTTCTCATGTAGCACACCTCTGCTAGGGAAAGAAAAAGATAGCCCTTCTGTACATAGTGTTTTCCACTACCTTTGCACCCAAGTTATTGCTTGCAATGAAATTAAATATGCCCAAGACCGTCTGGACTAGAGGAAGCAATTGCACAATATTAAGGGTAGGGAACCCATGGCCCTCCAGATGATGATGGACTCCAAATCCCATCAGCCCCAGCCAGTTTGGCCAATGGTCAAGTTGGAACTGTATTGCAGCAACATCTGGAAGTTCTCCACCCACTGTATTAAGTGCCTGCAAAAACAACAAAAAGAAAGATTTCCTCTATAAAGACCCCAGTATCAGAAGTAGGCTGGACACAGTTTCCCAAGTGAGTGGATAAGTCCTGGGGTGAGTGCGAATATGAAGATAGAAGGAAACCATTCACAATAATCCATATTAAGTAAGTCGTTTATTGATTCCAACAACATTAGTAGATTGGATATTAAACAGTACTTTTAAACATTCTCTTAACCAAAAATATAACAAATATTTACAATCACTCGGTAAAAATACAAAAAAAGCATACAGAGGCACTGTCTTTCTAAAAGACATAAGTGTAAGAGGTATCAAAAAATAGAAGACAAACATTGCTTGTTACAGAATACTTTACAATCACTGACTTGTGCAGTTTTACAATTGCTATCAGAATACCATTACAACTGTGCAGTTTTTGCCCATATGCTCACATATGCAAAAAGTCATTAATACCAAGCTAAACTGCATTCCATGTATATATATATAAAAATTAAAAGACAAGACAATGACAAAAAAGAGAGGTGAACCAGAGCCAAATTTGTTTCCTACTTGATTTTTATATTGTTGGCATTTAAAAAGCTTTCGTCAACAAGGGATCACCCCTATTTTCCCAATCAGCTTTGAAGGCAAGTAATATCCTCTTTAAAATTACATTTAATATAATGCCAATTATATGGGACTTACCGGTAACTGTGCTGTTGCTGATAAGTGAATGGCTGAATGGGTCAGGTTTCTTTTTGTCCTGGTTTTACCTCCTCAGAGAAGCTAATAAAGAGGAGCAGATCACCTCTTACTTCAAATCACAGTAGGATCAGGCCCTAAGAAGTGATTTCAAAAGCCTAAGTAAACACCACCTCTACTAGTGTCTGTGCAAAGTCCTCTCATCTTTAGCATAGAAAGAATGACTCTTCAGGTGAGAACACAATGTTTTAGTTTACCTTAGGTTGACACTGTGTCTCAGGGTAAGCAGAGTGCATATAAATACATGGGCACCTTCAAAATTACAAAACTGGAAAACATCAGTACATCTAGTACACTTTTTCTACCCCAATATTATGCACATTTCCACAATGTAGTTCATCAACATTATAAGCCCAGCATCAAATAGCACTCAACGGGCAAGCTTAAAATGATGTACAGTTCACTGGTCTACTTACACGTGAGGAGGACTTTTCCCCTCCTTCTTACCCATGTCACCACATGGAGGCAAAAGTTGACATTGGTTCCATGTTTCAGATTTCCAAACTTTCCTGCTTTAAAGGGCATATCCTGTTTGGTTTGAGACACATTTCCTCACAATATATTGTAAAAAAACAATAATAAAGGCTATGTGCAGAGAAGAGGCAGCCATTTCAAACACATGATCTTAGAAATTATATAGCAAGGGACAAAAGCACAGAACATGCCAACAATGTACTCATAAACATTAAGAATTAAAGTCATGTAAACAGCATAGAATAGGATTAAGAAAAGTTTTCATGTGAACTGGTTAAAAAAGGTGATTCTGTCTCTTTGTATCCACCCATTTTGGCTAGTGTCCCTGATCAATGTGACCAGCTGATTAAAAGGGGGGCGGGAAGCAAACAAACAAATGAAGATCAGAGCAAGGACAGACTGAGGCAATTCACACTGTGCAAATCGGAAGCAGTCAAAAGAGTTCATTTACCCAGAGCATATTTACACTATATGGGCTCTATAGGACAACATGATTAACAAGATGTGCAGTGGCTTGAACACCAATGTACTTTTTTTAAAAAAAGAGTATTACTGATGCTGTAGATATGGAAAAACCAAATTTAAGAGGGTGATTGTTATCAAATGGCTGGTTCGATGATCTTCAGACAAGGTGAGCAGACCTTGAGATTTGTCAATAATGTAAATGAAAGGAGTATCAGGATTATCAAATGGAGGATTACCCTCAAGCGAGAAGGCCTTAATCCTTTAGTTTTGTTCCTGCAAGCTAAAACAGTATTTGAGGTTACTGAGAAATTATATTATTGGCCCCAAAACATCAGTATTCCCTATTACTTTTGCAGTTATGTTAGCACTTATGCACCACTTGATACTTAAGATGAAAACTGAAGCTAAGGCTTGAGGTCTGCAAACTTTTTAATGGCAAGTATAGTTGCATCCTTAGCACTTTATGCATGTTATGCAGAGCTAGAGGCATTGAGGTTCTTCACTGCGGTCTGCTGGCTGAACAGGAAACCAGAAGTCTTAAAGTCTTAAACAGAATAGCAGCTTGCTCATTCTAGGGGGTGAAACTCACCGTAAAAACTTCACCGTGGGTTGGATCCAGACTAAGTTAATCATGCCTAAGGGGACTTAAGCAGGCTTGGGGAAAGCTAGGGTCCTCCCAAAGTCACTAGAATGCAACTCCTATGACCACAAGCCATGCTGGCTGAGGTTAGTGGGAACTGCAGTTCATTATCAGGAGAGCTATAAGGCTCCCCACCGCAGGACTAAAGAATGGCTTAATCTGGATCCAACGCCGTTATTTAGCTGCGCAGGTGCTTTTTCCCCGCCTCTGCTATGGCACTCATGGATTGTGGCCAATGTACAGTTCACTTTCCACCAAGACGATATCTTAAACAAGTCTCACTCAACAGATGAAGTTGCAATAATGTGGAATTCCTAGTGGGGTTTGTGCTAGAAAATGTCACTGTGGGTTGGTCTGTGCCTGCGACATTGCCGTATATGCAGAAATCACGGCTGCCAACTTGAGTCAGGTTTTGATATTATTTCATTAAGGCCCATACAAGTTGATCGCTCCCATTAAGGCCCTGGAGGCAAAGAAAAGAGAGCAGACTGATTGCGCAGCTACTTTTCTCAGATACTTAAGGCTATAGTATTAACATGTGATTAGCCAACTAAATGATGAATCAGAGAGCCTCTCCATCTCCTTCTATTATTTTCTGGTTTGTAATTCCATGTTACAAGGCATCAACGGAATACCTCAGCGGGCTGCCAGAAATGGCATAGGTTTGTCCAAACGCCCTCCGGTTCACTAGCACTGCCCTAAGTCAGTATGGCTCATGCATATAGAAGGCTTAGGGAGTTACATTTTGTTTTTTTGGTACATGTGTTTGGATTCTGCATCTGCCTCAGACTCAAAAGAAAACGTGAAAGCTCAGTACAACTTGAACAGTAAAAAAATAAGTTACTCTGAGGCACCTTTAAAATTGACAAACATCTTCCTTCTAGCTTGGATTGTAAACATTTAAGGTAATAGGATTTACAGGTAAACCTGAAATATACATCCATTTATAATCTTTGACTGGGTAATTGCTAGAGGAAGAAAATAAATGCAGGGAACTCCAGTTCTTCTCCATGTACTCTGGTTGGCTAAGTAAAGCAAAGCTGCAACCTCAGCTTAGCCTAACTGTAAACAGTGACTTACTTTGTTCCTTAGCTGGTGTGTGTATTCTACATATGCATGTACTTAGATAGATAGATATATCTTTCTACACACACACACATGCAGACTATATTTAATACGGCCAGATGTCCGCATGTTTTGGAGGATGGTGCCTTGATAACAATTCCAAAGATTTGGTCATAAACAACCCTGCTCCTCCCCTAACTTGGGTCATCAGAGCACCTCCAAAGCCCAACAATAGAACTGCTTTCAGGGTCCGTAAAAGGATGGGATGATGTGCCTGCAGTTGCCCTGGGTTTCAGAAGTGCTTCAAAGTCACTGAGCATCTTTGTAGCCCTGCACCGAAGCCTTGGACAAGGGGAAGGGCTTGATCCTGCAGTCACAGTAGGTTTCTGAGACACTTGAGAGTTAAAGAGTCCAGCTGCTTCCAAGTGCCTCCATATCCCAGAGCAACTGAAGGCACGAGTCCCCAGCTGTTTCTCATTCTAAACACCCACAAATGTGCTCAGCATTGGAGATTAGTGAGCAGTATTTATGGACTCCCATGGATGGTAATAAATTAAAGGCTACACTTTACAGGTTCGCTCTAAGAGTGGGTTATCTCGTTTGTAAAGACCCTATACCTCAAGTATTCAAAGTGGGGTGAGGATGTAGAATATGGAATAATCTGGACGCTGAAACACACTAAATTTAGTCCTGGCCACAAAGACAGAAAGATAAGCATACAGTAGTCTGCAGTGCAAATATTCAAAGTTATTGATGGCCACACATTTTGTGCTGAGTTTTTGTTCCCGAAGACTGAAATTCTAAACACCTTCCCTCTTTTGTGTTTTTCTCTAAGACATTGTGGTTGCAAGGAAGCTGACAGTTCAAGTGCAGAGCTTAACCGGAGGCAAGCCTCACTGGGGTTTAGCCTCAAAGTCGTTTCCAGATATGAAGGCTCAGCCAGGATCATATGAGTTCACTCTAGTGGAGAGTGTGTTACAGCAGCTACAGAGCAAGTAACTGCATCCAGTTTTCAACTCTGGAACTGGGGGGGGGGGGGATGCTTCCAGGTAAATCTGAGGCCTGAGAATCAAGCACAGCATTGTGCATATATAGCTTTGTTTTTTTAAGGAGAAGAACAAAAACCTAACGTTCCGTTCCAATTTCCAAGGTTTTCCTTGTAAGTTTTGAACACCTCAAGCTGAGCATCACTTGACGGGCACTTCTCCAGTGCAAACTGGATGCAGCTCAAAAGTTCAGGACCTGGCAGCTTCTTCCATTTGTTGCAAGGGAACTTGCACTGGACGGGTTCACAGGAGATTGCGCTGTAAATACAACGTAACACACACAGCATGATAGAATTTGACGGAAGGGCAAGAAATGGAATGCGGGAAAGAAAAGAACTGCAGGTACTTCCTTGTTCATTTGATAGCTGAAAGGACGGCGGTCACATGTACTTCACCGGTTTTAAAATACAGGACCAACAGATGGCAGTGTTCCACTACACTATGCACATTAAAGCACACTCAATACACACGTCAGGGCTTGGCATTTTACAAGAGAGGTTTATGTGGCAATGTGTGTAAACCTCTAGCTGCACTCATGACATCCAGTTCCTCAGAAATCCACGGTGTTTTGCTAGCATTAAACATGTCATTAACACCAAGATAATTTGTTACCTTATTTTCTTTGTAAAAGCATTCACATTAGCCAACCAGAGCATTCTAATACACATATAAACAAACAAAGAAACCAAAGCCTTATTATAAACTCCAAATTAATAAATTACTCTTCAGATTGCTGCAGATGTATCCTTGGTTTCGCTGAAGTGTTGCAGTTCCGTAAGCACGTAAAATAACATTCTTCAATTGAGAGCCGTAATGGTCACAAAGAAAATATCTGAGCAAAGTCTACCAAAAGTGTCTACAGGTTTCCTGCAGAAGAATGTTTCCAAGTTGGCCCCACTTCTTTAAAAGGGAGGTCCTTCTGGATTCTGCTTTCTGCAATTCAGGGTCAGTATTCCTTGGAAATTGTTGTCTGTCTCTCTCAAGATATAAATAGTTTTCTTAGGCTGTGAAGCTGATTGCAGTGAAGCAAAAGAAGTTCAAAATTAGGATCCAGATTAGGTCCGTCATATTATTCAGAAGACAAGCAAATGCAACATTTGAAGTCAATAGCAGCAAGCTGTCAGCTACAGCTAACAATATTGTACAATTCCTTCTTCCAATGTTTCTGTGACTTGGGGCAATTTTCACAGGCAGCGCAAAGGCTAGACTGCTGAAACTTGTTCATCTTCTGTGAAGCAAGAGAAACACAGTAAACCATCTGTTCCATAAACATGCAACACATTTAGTCAATACACTGACCACACCCACTCTGGACGTGAAAGCTGCTCCCCACCGGATTTCCCCGACTCAAAATCAAATGAGTGGCATGCATTTTCAAAGCACTCAAAATCCTCCCTTGCAGCCATCCTTAATGCTTTTGATCATGTGAACAAAAATGAAAAGAAACATGCTGTCAGCTTAAGCAAAATATTACATGTCCTTTCTGTCATGCAGTGATTTTATTTTTTTTCCTAAAAGGATTTGGGAAGCTGCGTATGCTAGACCTATGGAAACATCACTGCTTATCAGCCTTCTTCCCCCCAGTAGCTTCCTTTACTATATACTCTTCAGATAAGCTACAAGGCACACATGCTACTGCTTGAGCACACACACAAAACTCTTTTGTGTGTGTGTGTTCTCAAGCAACAGAATGTGTGCATGGGATGCTTTCAATCATAATACAAATTCAAAAGACGTCTGGAAACTGGGCACTTCATATGGTGGAAACAATGACCAATATGGGGAGTTTCAACATAAAGTTAAAAATCCCATTGCATATGCCCAAGTCATGGGTACATCTAACATAGGTATTTTGATCTCAGCCAAAGTTTGGAAGGGGTCAGTTGACTGGGACTCATTTAATGAGGTACAGCATGGTGCAGTGATGACTGGATCCAAATTTCCCATCAGTCACTGATGCACCCTCACTCTGAGCCTCATCTGGCTCACCTGGATGGGGAAAGAACTATACGGGCGGGATAAAATTATAATACAAAAATAAAATAATGGATTATTTTGAATTTGAAGCTGGGGAATGCATCGTAATGTGCTATTTTTAGAGCGCTTTAGTATCCGAGAGATTAGGAACATGATCCCACACTGCTATGTATATACACATACATTTCCTTCCTTTCACCCACCATCATTCCCCTTCTTCTGAAACACAGCACTGTGCGTATAGCACAACTAAGAGCTTTCTCAACTCAAGGGAGCATGTCAGGCAAAATTTGTGCCAAATTCCTAATTTTGTAAAAGCACACTCAAAGAGGAATTTCAATTCATGCATTCAATTAAAAATGGGGGAGGCGATTGTGCCAAACAACCAAGAGTGGTGGACAACAGAAAGTGGACAACAAATGGAATAAATTGCAAAATCAAAGTTGCCTGTTTTCATTAGGTAAAGTGGGGGGGGGGGGCAAGCAAAACCTTCACTTTATACCCCTTTTAAATCTTCATGATTTGGGGAATTAAGCCCTTTAGGAGATGATTGTTGAGGTGTAAAAAGGTTGGGAAAGGGGTCAAGTGCAAAGTACCAGCGTGGTCCAATTAGTGGGTCCCTCTGGGCTCGATTGTGCCCACTAAGCAATTTCGTGAGGTTTGCAACTCTTGCTTGTAAATAATTGAAACTACAATTTAAAGTCTCAGCTGTTTTCAGTCTGATAGCATTCCCTTCAAAAACGTAAGGGTGGAAACTAATGGCCATTTAATGTGCAGCCACGACTTTAAACTGCACTTCGTTACAGCTCCAGCTGCCTGGGCAGCCAGTAATATCTTGATTCTGGATATCTGGGACACTCAGCCTTATAGCCCCACAGAGCTGTACAGGAGGAAATGCCCAGCTTACTACATGACAGGAGCTTACAGATGGCCACCATGTGGCAGGGGCCCATCTGTTTCCCCCCCTAACCGAGACAGAAGTTGCTTGTATGCACTAGCAGTTTCGTAGACCTAGTTTGGTTTATTTCTGAAGCATCTTTCTGTTACGTACAAAATATATATATATATTATAGGCTCTTTGGGAGAGTTTCATCTGCCTTTCAGGGACAAGAACTGTGGACCACTCTGTGCACCTGGCTTTATACTTGCATTTGTTGGACACATGCTGGTTAATCATGAACACAGTGATTAATGTGCTGGATTTTTTTAAGGGTTGTTCATTTCACAGTACGCACTTGTAAAGCGTGTGCAATTGATTTAGAAGCGGGGGGGGGGGGGAATCACTGAAGCACACTCAAGGTGATCCTTGTGAGGTCAGACAATTCGTGCATTGGCCACACTTACAAATCACACACCAATTTACTCAATAGCTGTCAAATTAGATCTTCAACATACCATCCTCTTCACTATTTGCGTCAGTCATATCTGCTAGCTTAGGATGGGACGGCTGTCGGCCATGCAACTGAGGCATCTTCTTTGGAAAACAAGCCACTGGTTCGCTACTCAGAGGAGCGGAGGAGAGCCTAGAGAGCGTGCTATGCAGCATCTTTGACCTCTGCACCGCCACACTATAGTCTGGAGGTTTTAGGTGTGGGTGGTGAGGTGATCCTTCCTTTAAGTCCGCTAAGGAAATCCCCATATATCCTGGCGGGGTGGGCGGTGGCTCCCTATACCTATTGTCTTCCTTAGGTGAGGTGACACAGTACACTGGCACAAGAAATAAGCAATGGAAATGTTAATGGAGAAAACAAATGAGAAGGGGAAAAGCATTTCTTTTAAAAAAAACAGTGAAATGTTACAATGGCTAAACTGAAAACTGATAACAAAAAAAAGTAAATGAAAGAATTGATTGTTATAAAAGGCCACCGGCAGGATTTTAAACATTACGTACTGAAAAAATTCACAGTATAAAGAGGCAAGATTCCTAAATTCAAGGAGCTGAAGCGGTCCTTAAAGGCTCCCTGATCTCAACGGTTGGCAAACAGGCAGACAGCAAATAGGCAACTGTTATAAACCTGCACTTCAATTAATACATTTTATCTTGTAGCCTCCACAAACTCAAGTGCGAAAATCAAATATCCCTAAAATGAGGTGGAGGGGGCAGGGAATAGCTGCATTTTGAAAACAGAAAGAAAAAAGAAAAAACCAAGTCCAAAGAATTTTAGCAGGACCAGCAAAGAATTCATATACAGTGATATGTGAAAATAGAGGTTTTGATAAGATGTTTGCACGAAATAAGTCTGTTTAGTTGCTTCTGGAAGTTATCTCTAACAGCCATGTGATTAATTTGCCTTCTTTGACCATAGCCATGCCGTATACAATGTCCCCAGCTTTCCAAATCTACTTTGCTAGAACATCTTTTGACAGCAGTTGGACCAACTCTCTAGCTAAAACATGTAAAATTAATTTTTAATCTCTCACGTTCCTGATTTTTCCCCCAGCTATATTCTTGGAAATGTTCCTCTAAAATAATGACAAGGTGCCATCCACCAAACCCTTTGCATTGGGGCTATTCTTTAAAAATTCCCTAACCCATGGGTAGGCAAACTAAGGCTTGGGAGCCAGAGCCGGCCCAATCGCCTTCTAAATCCGGCCCCCGGACAGTCCGGGAATCAGCGTGTTTTCACATGAGCAGAATGTGCCCTTTTATTTAAAATGCATCTCTAGGTTATTTGTGGGGCATAGGAATTTGTTCCTTTTTCTTCTTCAAAATATAGTCCAGCCCCCCACAAGGTCTGGGGGACAGTGGACTGGCCCCCTGCTGAAAAAGTTTGCTGACCCCTGCGTGACCTTACAGCTATGCTATTCATGAGCTCTGGTGCCATTCTTAATTCTATTTATATTAGGTGGAATAATTTATTTCAGTTGTGAAAATCTGGCTTGGAGACAATGGGCAGTATCCAACAAGCTTCTTCTATTGGTACTAGGATTTTTCCTTATGCAACAAAACTTACCCTCTCTAATAGTCCCACATCCTCCCCAAATCCGCTCTGGAGAGAAAAACCCAGAACAAATTTAGAGGGCACATGGGGAGAGGAAAGTGGGGAGGGAGGGAGATCTGTTGCAAAAGCAAAATTCCTTGTGCTGATGGAACAAGTTAGTTGGATACTGCCCAATCCTCTTTCAAAAAGGGTTATATTACACTCCTAGCAATTAAGATAAGAGTATAACCTCTTTATTTAAGCATCACATTCCTAAATGCATTCTTTGTAATAATAGGATCCATTAACAGGGCAGAGGTAGCAGCTATATTGGCTTCAGGAAACAAAAGTTACCTTGGTTCTTGGCCCAATAGCTGTTGGTGTAGAAGTATACAAGTGTTCTAAAGACACATAATTATTTACGGTACTTATAAAAATGTAACTAATTATGAACTGTGCAGAATATTTTAATATGCAGATCTTTTAGTAAAGAACCAAAAAAAAAACAACCCCCAATCTTTCGACACCTCAAATTCATGGTCCACTACTGGATTAGAGACGGGGTATTTATTTTATTTATTTTTTTGTAATCCTAGGCTAGTTGATTACAACAATCTGAAATCTGCGGTATCTCGGTTTTCCAATGTCTCAGAAGCCGAATGTTTCAGAAGCCGAATGCCAGAAACCTGGAAGGAAATGCTTCCGTTTTCAAATGCGTCTTGGAAGTCGAACGGCTTCCGCTGAGGTTTTTTTTCCCAATTTTCTCCAATTGCAGCCAGCCCTTGGTGCCTCAGTTTTCAAACATTTCGGGAGTTGAACAGTCTTCTGGAATGGATTATGTTCAAAAACCGAGGTACCACTGTACTAGAAAAAGCACTTTACACACACACACACACACACACACACACACACACACACACGTAACTTATCTGTAATACAAACATTCTTGACATTTCCAAACCTGAGAATTTACTTCATTGTTCCTATGTGAGTGAAATTTCCTGATCGATAACTTTCAAAACCTTTTATATTCCGGCACCCACAGATATATAAGAGAATTCTACAGCATTAATTTCAATTATTGTATATGTCATACTGCCAGCATTTTTGGCAATAAATGTAATTAAAATACCTACAATTCACCTTGACATTCGCCTTTGCTAAAATTATGTAAGTTTTAGTTTGTGAAGCTTTTGTCTCTTGTCTTAAGACTACCCCATTCTCATCTTCAAATATGACTTTTCTTT
Source organism: Podarcis bocagei (assembly GCF_964188305.1). Taxonomy (NCBI): domain Eukaryota; kingdom Metazoa; phylum Chordata; class Lepidosauria; order Squamata; family Lacertidae; genus Podarcis; species Podarcis bocagei. Next base: position 75,658,735 of record NC_138126.1, read on the forward strand.
ATCCTAAAGTAGGTAACCAAGGTAGTCTAAGCCAGACAAATGGTGTTAACGCGGGAATGTCAATGTTATCCTAATAAGTTACATATTATTATTATTATTATTCAATTCATTTCTATACCTCTTTATATTTTTAAGAGGGACTCTGCCAGTTAAGAAGCTGCATGTATCAACTCAACACACTCTTAAGTTGCAATTTTATGTGTTACATTCGTTCTGTAATACCACTGGAAGGCCCTTTCTGCAATTCAAAACCTACAGCTCTTACATAGATTTCCTAAGGTATATTCCAATACAGTGGTACCCCGCAAGATGAATGCCTCGCAAGACGGAAAACTCGCTAGACGAAAGAGTTTTCCGTTTTGGAGGTGCTTCGCAAAAAGAATTTCCTATGGGCTTGCTTCGCAAGATGACAATGTCTTGTGAGTTCCTGCTGGGGTTTTTTCCTCCCCCCCCCCTTTTTCTAAGCCGCTAAGCCGCTTATCAGCTGATCCGATCAGCAGATAAGCCGCTAAAAGCCGCTAAAAGCCGCTAATAGCGCTAATCTGTCAATGGGCTTGCTTCACAAGACGAAAAAACCGCTAGACGAAGAGAATCACAGAACGGATTCTTTTCATCTTGCGAGGCACCACTGTAGTTTACCACTGTTAGACCACTCTAAATGGTTAGCTCACTACACTCCATCGACAGATTGGTACAGAGCTGTAGTCCTACCACTTGCTAGTGTGAAACCTTGAAGTAGTGGCAATGTAAGCACTGGAAAGGAACAAAAAAGGGCAGCTGAAGTCATGCATTTCCAGTCTCATCTGACAGTTCTAAACTATGCCAAATTCCAACATTAAGTTTATTCACAGTGCCAAGGAACACAATTTGCAACAGGTTTTCCCCCCCTCTAAGTTTCTATTCCAAAACAGCTGGCTTCTATAAATCAAGTGCAAAAGTGAAAACTAGATTATATACTGATAAACTAATATCATTTACAGACATTTGTTGTGATGCCCTTTTAGTTGCTAGCAAATAAATGGCAAAATCAAACAAGGAGCAGGCTTTGGGGATATCCTTTGATAAAAGATAAAGATGGTTTAAACTGAATAGCTCAGTCGGTAGAGCATGAGACTCTTAATCTCAGGGTTGTGAGCTGGAGCCTCATGTTGGGCAAGAAATTCCTGTATTGCAGGGGGTTGGACTAGATGATCCCCAGGATCTCTTCCAGCCCTACAATTCTGTGATTCTGCGGTGTCTGCATGTCAGGTCTGTGGAAAAGCAGACAGCTGGCAAAATGCCAAGACTGATCAAGGTGGCAAGAACAGACAGGAACATGAGAGGACGTTCCTCAGAGTAGAGAATGCTGGGCTTACATAGACTGGGTGTGTAACCCCTGCCCCACCCAAACATTCATTCGGCAATGTTGGTTTTGCCTTAGAGCTAGGCAGAGGATGAAATGTAATGCAAGCCCAAATTTTGGGGGGTGATCTGAGGAGACGCAATTACCCTCTGATGAAAAAGCTATGCCCTTAGGAAAAGGTTTGTTAATTAGATTTCACTGGCATTTAACTTCCTGACAATTCCTCTTTGCAAAACTGCTTATTCCTGCTTTGATCTTGTTAGTTTTCCTTTAATTTTGAACTGTGGAAATCCTGTTTACACTGGCACTAATAAGAATGTGAATTAAAACTGTAATGGCGTGGGGCAAAAGGACAAAATGGGCCAGCTACTAGAGAGGTGGTTCTCAGTTTGAAAATTGTGAATTCCCTTTCTTTGGTCTACAGACGTGCCATTTTCTTTCCTTCTCCTCTTCCAGCTTGCGCCATGTCACAAACCTTTCACAGATAGTCTCATTCCCTTTGTTTCCAATGTTCAGAGGTGAGCGTGGAGCCCTATGTAAGCCAAAAGAGGACCATGCACACACAAGAGGAAGGTGCTAGCACAGGGGTCAGCAAACTTTTTCAGCAGGGGGCTGGTCCACTGTCCCTCAGACCTTGTGTGGGGCTGGACTATATTTTTGGGGTGGGGGGAGAACGAATTCCTATGCCCCACAAATAACCCAGAGATGCATTTTAAATAAAAACACACATTCTACTCATGTAAAAACACACTGATTCCCGGACCATCCGCAGGCCGGATTTAGAAGGCGATTGGGCCAGATCTGGCCCCTGGGCCTTAGTTTGCCTACCCATGTGCTAGCAGGCATATGGGAACCTCAAGTCCTGCAGAAATGTGTGTATGGATGGATAGATGGACAGACAGATACAAACTAAACAAGGCTACATAATGTTGACTGTTTTTTGGGGGGGAGAGCTGAATAAGAAACTGGCTGGGTGGAAAAATGAAATTATGAATCCCAAAAGAATGCACAGCTGGTTGGCATACTGAACAGCAACACTCCGCACAGTTGTAATATTTTGCAGCAGCTCCCCCTTGTTGACATTAATTCCATTTTGATTTATCAAAATGGCTAAAAGCTGACAGTGGCATGAATTTAATTGTTCCTACAGTTAAATATGCTTCAAATGCACTTTGAGGAAAAGGAAACTGTGTTCAAAGACTTGGATCCCCCTACTGGGGGAAAGGGGAAGGTAATTTTCACAATTCCACCTGTTTAGGGAAGTTTTTAATGACTGATGTTTTAATGTATTTTTAATCTTTTGTTGGAAGCTGCCCAGACTGGTTGGGAAAGCCCAGCCAAATGGGCAGGGTAGAAATAATAATAATAATAATAAAATAATAATAATAATAATAATAATAATAATAATTATTATTATTATTATTATTATTATTATTATTATTATTATTATTATTATTCCCCAGTGCCCTAAGATAATATACTCCAAGTGATTAGGAGACCCTCTGGAGGTGTCACTGGGAGCTGTATAGGTAAAGAGGAACTGGCAAAAATTTATTTCCTTCCTTGCTTCCACCAGCAGAAGCCTCTGTTGGATTGGAGTCCCTCACATTGACAGAAGAGCAACCTAGGGTCCAAGCCAGGATGCCCCCACTTTATCCCCAAATATCACAAACAGCTGATCAATGCACAGAGGTCGCACAAAAAGAAAAACTGCAACAATACCCTCAAACCCACTATAACAACTTCCCTTGCAGGGCTTTCAAATATTTTTTAAAAAAACAGTCAGCTAAGGATTCCAAAAAGCATATTCCAGACATGCAGCCAACACCATGCCAAAATATCCAATGTCATAAAACACAACTCTCTTCCCGTATCGTCCTATATTTCATACCTGACTGAGAACATTAGTAGGAAGGTACTGGTAGCAGTACGTGAATGTGCACTGCTACCAGCAGCTGAGCATGTAAGGCAATCTATCGGGTGGAAGAGGATGCATATCTCACCCTCTTTCACAAGATGCCTGGAGTGGACACTGATGTGGGTGTGAGATATGAAGTAACATGGTACAGCTGAGGATGAGTTAAAGGGAGGAAAGAGGTATAGGGCAAGTATAGCATTTAGGAGCAGAGATCATTGCACATTGGAAGAAAGGGCAGGCAAGAGAGAGAAGTCCCCTGAGAAAATATATCCATATCCTTTTCTTCAATGCTAAAAGCATTCATATCTAAGACAATGTGGGATATATATATTTTTCAATAAAAGAATCACCACGATTTATGTATTCTCTTAACTGATTTACAATCTGTGTACAATTATATTTTTATGCCGTATTTCCCGACTTCAATAATAAGACCTGATATGTCATTTTGGTATGACATCTATTTGGTTTTGGCACAAAATGCTTCCTGGGATACTCAGCATTTGGAGGATGGCCAAGCTGATGGCAATGCAAAATGACACCTGGGGAATATTTTCTTTCTGCCTTAAGGGCAAAGGGGAGCAGGTAGGCAGGGCTGAATGGCTGGAAAAAGCATTGCAACGTGGACAATTTCTGCACCAACTTGGTCATCTCCAGTGTAATGCATGAGAGGGCTCAAGAAAGAACAGCCCAAATTCTTATTGGAAAACTGCAAAAAAGATATCTCAGAAAGGTTTTTTTTTAAAAAAAGGTCATAGGGAAGATTTCCTCTGCTTGCTGCATAAGCCTGCTCCCTTCCCTGTAAGGCAAAAAAAAAAGTTTGCTGTTCTGTTACTTTAAATCCCATCCCTACTCCCAAGGAGGTCTGGAAACACTTTGCGTTGTGGATTTATTTGATTGAAAACATGTGTACAAACTGGATTTTAACATGCAATCTGCTGATGTCATTTCTTAACAGCTTAATAACATAATACACTGCAGCTGTGGGAGCTTCCACAGCCTTTGGGCGGCTTACCTATGAGGCCTCTCTCGGTACTGGAAGTGACAGTTTTGTATGTTGTATCGCCACCTGCTTTGGAGTCCAAAACTTCAGCCTGCTCTACTGCTAAGCTGTCAAGTCCTCGCCGCTTCACTGTCCCACAGTTTGCTTCATATGCGTCTGACAGAGAACTCGATGAAGCCCAGCTCTGCCGGGATTGGTCAAAGTCCATGCCCGTTTTGGATTGCCGGCTGCTGTTTGAGTGGGCGTGGGGCTGCAAGTGAATCTCTTCAGGGCAGCTGCTTGATGGTTCTACTTCAGCAATGGCCCTTTCTAAGTGAGCGTGGCGGTAAGAGTTTAAGAGGTCCCAGCTTTTCTGGTTCTGGATATTTTGGAAGTTATCATGAGAACTACTGGAGCAGGAGGTCCAGCTCCCACGACCACTATCTGCTGCTTCTATCATGATGTGTTCGTGGGAAATCTCCTCCGTGCTCATGGAAGATGGAACAGGCAGGCCTCGGATCACTGGAGGTCTGGACAGTGGCCAACTGAAATTGAAGACCACAGCATTATAAAGGCAGCATGCAAGCAATTCAATGGCGACAAATGGCAACAACATCCAGGGTTGAAGACAGTCTGTAAAATGCTTGCTCACCTCTTTGCATCTGAGCACGTTGAGCAGAACTCTTGGAAATTTTCAAGGTATGAAATTAAGTTTAGAGTCCAGTTGGTTCAAAATATGACTGCTTTTGCCTTAACCATTGGTTGTGTCTATACAGTTGTACCTTGGATCTCAAATGCCTTGGCACCCGAATGATCAAAACCCGGAAGTGAGTGTTCCGATTTTCGAACTATTTCGGAAGCCAAACATCCAGCGTGGCTTTCAAGCTAATCAGAAGCCACGCCTTGCTTTTCAAATGGTTCCAGGAGTCAAACCAACTCTCGGAACACATTCTGTTCGAGAACCAAGGTACTACTTTACTGAAGACTTATCTATGTCTTATTATATCTAATACAATGCTATGGTAGGGTTATCCAATGTGGTGCCTTACAAATATTGTTGGACTCCCAACTCCCAACAGCCCCAGCCAACATGGGTACTGGACAAGGCTGATGGGAACTATAGTCTAATAACATTTGTAGGGAACCACATTGTCTACAACTGCATTACAATGTATTTCCACTAGCCAAGTCTTCCGACAGGCTCTGCCAACCACAAATGTTGATTTCTATGGGTGGTAGTCAGCTAATTGAAATTAACGTACCTAAGTTGGTCATGATCATTAATATTAGTGTGTCTACTATGAGGAAAGTTAGTTAAATACAACCCTATGATCTACTTTCTTTCTTTTCTTCAAGACAAGCATCAGGCCATTACACATCTAAATGCTACAATTTTACCTGCTTGTAGGAAATAATAATTTCAACAACTTATATTTTCAATCTTTATGCGATTTGTTTTAACCTATGCTGACGTGGCATAGCACCAAGTGCTATTGCATTTCAAGAAACAGTTATTAAATGAATCAGTGATTAACTGAATATTGATTAGTGAACAGCAACATTAATTGAATCGACATGGGAAGATTTTATTTTAATTTTTTTTACAAAAGAAATAAATGTTGGTAAAAGTTCTACAGACCCTGGAGGCCTTAGTTATAATTGGTATTGTCCAGCCTTCCACTGGCAGAATCCATCTTCTCTTCTGAGAGCGGCAACCAGGTTTCTGACCATTATGCCTTAGGCATAAGCCTGGAAGCACATTTCCCACTTGCTTAGCAGAGCTGTTAAAGCACTGTCACGAAACACCATGGTCACGCTGTACATTTGAACACATTTTAAATGGCAAATCTTTTCAGGGCTTTCCAGGATAGCATCTTTGAACATTCAGTGCCTGGTGCTATACCAGAGGCAATTTATTTAAATCCTGCAGCTTTAATGCATTTTCTAGGATGTACATTAATACACCAATTTAAAGGCCTACCAATATAGGGAAAATCATAGCCTGTTTAAAATTCTAACTTGAGATTTCCCGAGCAGGGAGCATACTTTGCTCTTTCTAAAAGTGGTTTTCAGCAGGCTAATAGCACCTGTAAGCATGATTACAGCATAGGCAGTAAATGGCTTGAACAGAAAATCCTTTCGCTACTCTCTCACGTGTCAATCACTTCTTACCCAGGGCAAGGCTGGCTGTATTCAGAGGACAGATGAGGGTGCTCCTTCCTTTCAACTGCTCCTACTGAATCCACAACTACGACAGCCTGAGCCAGACATCTTTCATCCTGAAGGGCTGCAGACATGGAGTCAGCAGAGCAGTTGCTCACAATGCTGGACCGTGAAGAGATCTCGCTGTGGCTGGAATCTGAAAAATTCTCGGATTTTGCAGATGGTATCAGGGCATAGCCTAAGGAGGACAGGGGAAGAAAGGATTCAACTTTTTTAAAGAGTTCAGACAGCTAATTTATGACACTGCTATGGTATTTTAAAGACAAGGATGCTTTCCACCACTTCTCTCTCCTCCCTTGAATGGCTTTTTAATTGTTCATTTTACGTTACTGAGCTTCCTTTTCATTCAAAAGAAGAGAATAAAATCAACTGTAGAGTGGAGCAACGCTTCACTAATTACTCTGAACATTTGTCACAAGGATACAATTTGCATGCTTTCCTTCAAATGGCTATAATATACAATGAAAACAAAGCAAAAACAAAAACAAAACAACAACACATGGGATTTGCAGATAAGGCTTCTTTGAAAGCTAAACATAAACCAGAATGTATTTTGTATAGTTATGTTTTTACCTCTCTCTTCAGTACATTGTATTTTATTTTATCGCTATGGCTAGTAGCTGATGCAAATAAAGATTCTTCTGATTCTGAAGCTATACATAGGAAAAGTAATTTGCCAGTCAATAGCGATCAAGAATCTGCAACGATTTCACCCAAGATACACCCGCAAACAGTTTAAAGTAATTTTATGTTCATTTGCACTAACATTCCCCACCGCCATTAATGAAATCTAAGCTGTTCATAAATCTAGATTGAAATAGGCTATAGATACTGTGTTGACGGTTTGGCTTTAATTTACTTCAGTTAGGTTACGTAGGAAAAGTATTCATTAGAATGACAGTTCCAATTTTTGTTCTACCTGCTGTTCTGAAAAAAAATGATACAGGTAACTAACAGAACTGTGAAGCTGGAAGGTACATCAAAGGGCCGTCTAGTCCCCTGGAATGCAGGAATCACAGCTAAAGCATCCCTGACAGATGGCCATCCAACCTCTGATTAAAAATCTCCAATGAAGGAGAGTCCACCACCTTCCAAGGGAGCCTATTCTACCATCAAACAGCTCTTACGACCAGAAAGCTCTTCCTGATGTTTAGTCAGACTCTCCTTCCTTGCAACTTGAATCTATCAATTGAGGTTGTCCCCTCCAGAGCAGCAGAAAACAAGCTAGCCCCATCTTCCATGTGACAGGTATTTGAGAGTGGCCATCATATGATACAGCTTGATTTTTCTCTCCAGCTGCTTAACATGTGTGATTTCAACTTTACACAGTTGGAGGCCAGCTGGTTAAAATCACACAAATTATAAGCATGGAAGGCAGAGCGCTTAAAAGCTCTTTTTGCACAGGGTTTTCCCAGTGCGGACAGAACTGCTTTTCTAGGACTGCAGCTGAGAGTAAGCTGGCTAGGATCGCTAAAACCTCATTCACCCCAGGCAACTGTGGCAAATCCTTAGAAGGTGAACGTGCTGGTAATTTTCTTATCTGGCAATCTGAACAAAACAAGTACCTGTTCCGGTCTTTGCTGGGCTGAGAGGCAATAAAAACCCCCAGAAGCAATGGGTTCACAAATTAATTCTAAAGCCTGTGGTTTGTTGCCTCTCCAGTGAAGTAAGGGCAGAAGCAGAGGATATCAGGCACAACTGAGCAGCATCCCATTAGCACACTGTTTACTCACTTTAGGCCATAGTTTGCTTTAAACTGTGGTTTAACTTTGGTGGTGAACCAGTCAAATATGAGCTTCAAGTAGAATTTTTATACCAATATTCTTGCTAAGCCTTACTGTGTTGCACTGTCTACTCCCGTATGTTCAATTTAAGGTGCATTACATTTCAAATGGATTTTTTAAAGATAAGATTCAGATTTAACGTCATACGAGATAACACGAGCTTCAGTACAAAGATGTCTGCAAATGTAACATAAAAGGCTGGCAGCATTAACCCTGCCACGTGGGAATCCCTTGCAAATGACCACAGTGCCTGGAGACAAGCTGTCAAGAATTCATAGCTGTGGCCAGAGGAGAAATGATCACTGGGAGGAGCGTAGGGAGAGAAAAAACTATGGTGGATCTGCAGCAGCCTTTATCTGCCCCAGTTGCAACAAAACATGTCTTTTCTGCATCTGTCTTTACAGCCACAGCAGGAGCTGCAACTGTCCAACAACTTGACCTCAACCTCAAAGTTGCAGTCCTCCATTGTCTCCCGAGACAGATTGATGCCAACAAAACAATAACCAATACACATTTCATACTTGTGAACTTCCTAAGCTGTGTGATATCATGCTGATGTTCAACTCTTACTGAAACCTGGTCCACAACTTAAGCACTATGGCACTCAGTAAGTATATCAAAAATAGTGACAAGTCAAAACATTTATCTTAACACTGCAGAAAAGAACATTAAGGGTATCTATCTATCTATCACATTTCTTTTGCTTCAGCTAATTGTAGTAAGTACTGGCAGTTTTGAAAATGCCTCCATTAAGTAAACCAGGAGACTTCCAGAGTGAAGCTATAGAATCTGATGGGCCAATCAGATAAGCAATTTTCCATTTGTCAACTGAAAAAACAAGCAAGCAAGTTTGTCTGCAGGCAACTCCAGACAAAACCACCATCACTTATTCAACGGTTCAGAACACATGGTAACATGGTTCCTCACTGCTCCCAATCCTTGACAGGCCTTTTCTTTTTTTAAAGTATATTCCTGCAATGTCTTAGCACTTTTCATGTTTCTATTTTTCTCCCTTATCTTCATTGGATATGGGCTTTTAAAGTACCGGTAATTTGCTTGTAAAAAGAAGGTAGGAAACTGGTCTCAACATATTGCTTATGATCCAGGAAAAATAAGTGCTGAGCTTTTCTTGCTGTAGCTGGTCATATATAGAACACCCAAATTTAAAAACTAGCTTGCTGTCTTGCTTATTTGAAAGGGAAATTCCCAGAATAATATGTATGTTATCTGTGCCCTCTGTGATACATGGCCAAGATTTATTAATGCATTTATTTTGAAAGGAGACACTCTTTGAACTGCTTCCCATAAAAAAACTGTGTTTACCTCTATGAATTTATACAAAACAGATGGAAATAATTCCAATTAATAAGCAAGCTGGCATTTTGGGATATAAAATCCAGAAACTTTGAGGTATGCACAAATTTACAAATATTTTCATTAGCGGGAAGTAACCATGTGTGATATTTTATGAGATGATAGATCTAATAGCTTAAATGTAAACAGATACATTTTGCCTAAAAATAACAATTCAAAATGCATCTACTCACAACATGTTAGGGAAAATTTGTGAAACATTTTAAGTATATAGTAAAAGCAGAAACCTCTTTATCATGAAAGCAGTTGGGAAGTGAAGTTAAAACCTTTGATTACATAAAACACTCACACCTGTATTATTATTATTTTTTAAGTAAAATGAAACTGTAAATCCCAAAAGGGTACAAATTACATATAACTGAATAGTAGTGCACACTGATGTGATATGAATGATAATTGTAAATTGTGGCTACACAGTTCAAAGGCTATCCCTACAAGAGGGCAAATACTGAGAACTGTTGTATATTTCAAACAGGCTGAGGTCTCTCCAAAAGAAAAATGAAAAAGGTACATACAAGCTTAGGCACACTTTCTTGAAAGTAAGTGCCATGGTCCTTATGTATAGGGGTCAAGCTACAAGGGCTGATTCCTAGATGCAAATCATGTGCTTGGCCACATGGGAAGGCTTTTGTGTGAAGCAATTACTCCACTACGGTTCTGTTTATCTCATCCACACCACTATATGAACTGTATGAATAGTAGGAAGTGCACACAGAGCTGCTTCACACAATTTGCTTGCCATGTAAAACTGCATGTATGTAATTGCATATCATGCAGCAACCGAACTGGAAATTGCATGTCACCATGTATGTGGCAGGGGGCTAGAAAGCAAAATAATAAAGCATATTTTAAAAAGTATTTTGCTCCAGAAAGCATGACCCGTTTGTCACTCGCTGTATTCTCATCCTCCGTACAAAGCCTGCAGAACAAGGCTTAATCCGCTATTAAGCTGTGATACAAGTCTATTTCTAGTCTTTTCTCAACCATCACCAACAGAAGAGGTTGGGTGGTCTTCTAAGAAGCTCCTAGAGGGAGTGTGGTCCTTCCAGCTTTAATACTGAAAATGTACAAGTAAAAATGAATTTCTTGCTAATATCGGCTTCCATGTCTGAAAAAACTCAAAATGGTGTCACACATACTTAACATATCTGAATAAATATTTACAATATAAATACAGATTTAAGCCTGACACAGGCAGAACGGCATGTCACACAGTCTTCCTTCTCTTGTGCCTCAGCTGTGGACATAACCACATTAGAGAGCTACTGTTTCCATGGCTACTGGCTGTATGCAACACATTACTGTCTATGTCCTTTTGTTTCTCAGCTCTATCCCTTTCCTCCTGCATGCACTTTGCGTCCACGTCACGGGCGACAGCTGATCTTTCCCTGGAGATACTCCTTTCCCTGAATCTTGCAAAGGGAGAGACCATTCTTTTCCTGGGCTTATACTGAAGCTCTGCCTTGTCTCTGGCATCCTCACTTTGCCTCTTTTCAGCACTGACTGATATTTCTGCTGTCCTGCCAGTCATCTGCTGGATTTTCTTTTGCAAATAAGCCCCACCTATTCCGTAGCTGCGCTGTCCACTGTTCTTGTTGCTTGCTTCGCTTGCAAGAGATGAGGACGAGCCAGAGAGGTTGATCTGGCTGCAGTGATCAGACCTCTGGGGATTACCAGCTACAAAGAAAGGAACACGCAAAGTAAATAACACACTGGCAGTAAAAGAAACACTCTTCTTGTTTTTTAATCTACGTAATGTTACACTTGGATGCAGCACAAAAGGAAACATAAGCTGCAGTTAAGTAAAGTGGGGAAAATGATGTGCCTGTTTAATTAGTTAGAGAACAAGTAATCTAATTTTAGCTCTGCAATGAGATGTTAACAAATACAAAACAGGGCAGAGGCCACTTTTATCAAAACAAGGTTGTTCTTAAAGAAAACAACAACCCCTGAATGCGTATCCAACAACTGAAATCAAAGGAGACAAAGCAATCCTCATGGAGTCACATCAAAGTTAATGAAAGTAGCATGCTTATGTAGAAGAATTCTAGCAGGAGTAACTTTTGGCAATCCAACAAGAATAATCAAATATATATATTTAAAAAAATGACAGACATGGTTCTTTGAATTACTGTATATGAACCAGCCTGGACCCTGCAACCCAGACCTGGGCCTTGTGATCACCATCTGAGGCCCCTCTTCATTTGCCCCCTCCACAAGAGGTGTAGAGGGTGGCGACACTGTGCCTTTTCTGTGGTGGCTCCCAGCTTGTGGAATGCTCTCCCCAGGGAGGCTCACCTGGCGCCTTTGTTACATATCTTTAGGCACCAGGCAGAAATATTCCTCTTCTCACAGGCCTTTGGCTAATTAAACAATCTATGGCCTTTTAAATAGTATATTGAATCAACACACATAAAAACACATTGTCCTACTTATAGCGGTCCCATCTCCCCCCGCCCCCTAGCTTTTCCTGATCCATAACATCAGATTATGTTCGTGATCCCCTGAATTTTTGTTTTATTTATTTTATACACTTTTACATGTTTTCATACAGCTGTTCTACTTGTTTTAGGTTGCATTTATAATTACATTATTTTTATATTTTATACCAATTAAGAGATTTGTAAAATATTAAGTGGTTTATAAATGCCTTTCAATAAATGAAATATAATAATATCCAATGTTAAAAACTTTCCTGAAAGGTTTCAGGCACAATGGTCTTTTCCATGAACACATGAATTTTCTTTTCATTTCCCCAGTGAATAAGTTATGCCTTTTGTGAATACCCAAAGTCCATCTTTTGAGTTTACTGAGGAAAGGAAAGACAGATCCTGAGAAGAAAACGAAAATATAGTTAAGCTGAGACATGTTAAGACTAAACTTGTGCCTACTCCTACCTTTGCGTGGGGAGTCCTGAGGAGAAGCAGGAGGACTGGAATGCAAAGAAGATGCCATAGATATATTGTCTTCTGCTTGTTTTTTACTGTTTGTTTCCTCAGACAAACTCATTGACTTCTGAGGAGAACCTGCACCTATGAGAGCAATCACAAAACAAGACAAGCTTATACACACAATTCAAACTGAAGAGTTCCTACAAAAGCATCTTTTATGGTCCAAAGGCAACTGAACTATGACCAAAATTATTCCTGGACTCCTTTGTGAAGGTTACTTTGTTGGAAGACAACTTTTAAAAGCCAGCCATGTTCAGCAGGCCCTCAAGTTATGTTGGGAGATGTTCATATATATATAAAACACACTGACTTATACTGTCCCCAAACCTCAAAACAGAATTTTGAATCACCCCATTCTTGTTTACATGAATTTGATAAAAGTTGCAAGACAGTTAGCAGAAACAATTCACATTCTCAGTGTCCCTTTCCATGAAATGCAGGAGATTTGGAAACATTTGGTATGGCTTAATTTGTCTTTATGGAAAATTTGACTTCTCAAATCTCTATACAAATGTTATTTAATATATTTTTCAAGAAGTAATATTCTCAAAGGAATATACAAACTACTTATCAACCATACAATAAAATACATTTTAAAACCATAAAAATATATCTTAACAATATTTCAAAACTTAGTAATACTAGTCCTGGATAATATAACATTATCAAAATCAGGCTAAAATTAAGGATTTTGTTTGAAAAATTTAAACATATCCAATCTGCTGCTGAAACTGTAGGGTTTTATAATCTAGTATAGTGAAATATATGCTAGGATATGACTATATCAAAATGGAAATGAAACTGACATGCCGTAAGTATAGCTTAACATTAGCCGTGCAAAACCTTCTATCTGCCCATTTTATATAGTAATTTGATTTAAGAAGTGAATCCTGTAGATAAATACTCACTAAAAGTCACATGGTCCTTTGCTGGTGCTTTTTTCCTAATGGGATACAAGTTAACAGCTGGAACCTGAAGGACTTGACTCATTCTGTTTTGCTGATGTAGATGAACTTTTGTAGTTTGGCCAACAGATCTCAGTGGCATGGGAGACATTTCTACAGCTTTTCCACCTCGTCTTTCACTTAGATTTTTCGTCACTGACATGGTGAAAAAGAGAAGTCATTTTTTTTTCTATAATCTGTTGCAATATTAATAAAAACCACAATTAAAATGGAATGTGTATTGAAACACTAGATGGCAAGCTGGTATTTTTGTATCCATAGCGAAATCTGTAAGGATTCTTATCCACTTGTTCTTTAGAAAGGTACCCCAGTGTTCCACTAGGTGGCACACTTAACTCATAGAATAAGCTATACTACTTCAATTTCATTATCTGAAGATGCTCATCTATGTTGTAGCCTCATCTGCTGCTACTTCTGCACCCAGCACAAAAATGGTGCAACACATTACAGCTCTGACCTGTTTTGCAAGGTGAAATCATGCAGGATTTGTGACTATCTCTCCCCCCCCCCAAAAAAAAGCCCTTAAAAATGGAGAGAATCTGCTTTATGAATCAGCACTAAATGTTTTTGGTAGCTACCGTATTTTTCGCCCCATAAGACGCACTTTTTCCCCTCCAAAAATGAAGGGGAAATGTGCCTGCGTCTTATGGGGCGAATGCAGGCTTTCGCTGAAGCCTGGAGAGCGAGGGGGGTCGGTGCGCACCGACCCCTCTCGCTCTCCAGGCTTCAGGAAGCTCTGCGCAACCCTCGGGAGACCGGCTCCGAGGGTTGTGCAGAGCTGCCTGCAATCCCGGGTCTACGCCGCCATCCCGAGCGGTGCGCTAAGTCCTGCCCCGCTCGGGATGGCGGCACAGAGCTGCCTGCCGTCGCGGGACTGCAGGCGGGTCTACACCGCCATCCCGAGCGGTGCGCTAAGTCCCGCCCCGCTCGGGATGGCGGCACAGAGCTGCCTGCCGTCGCGGGACTGCAGGCGGGTCTACGCCGCCATCCCGAGCGGTGCGCTAAGTCCTGCCCCGCTCGGGATGGCGGCACAGAGCTGCCTGCCCTCCCGGGACTGCAGGCGGGTCTACGCCGCCATCCCGAGTGGTGCGCTAAGTCCTGCCCCGCTCGGGATGGCGGCACAGAGCTGCCTGCCTTCGCGGGACTGCAGGCGGGTCTACGCCGCCATCCCGAGCGGTGCGCTAAGTCCTGCCCCGCTCGGGATGGCGGCACAGAGCTGCCTGCCTTCGCGGGACTGCAGGCGGGTCTACGCCGCCATCCCGAGCGGTGCGCTAAGTCCTGCCCCGCTCGGGATGGCGGCACAGAGCTGCCTGCCGTCGCGGGACTGCAGGCGGGTCTACGCCGCCATCCCGAGCGGTGCGCTAAGTCCTGCCCCGCTCGGGATGGCGGCACAGAGCTGCCTGCCTTCGCGGGACTGCAGGCGGGTCTACGCCATCATCCCGAGCGGTGCGCTAAGTCCTGCCCCGCTCGGGATGGCGGCACAGAGCTGCCTGCCCTCCCGGGACTGCAGGCGGGTCTACGCCGCCATCCCGAGTGGTGCGCTAAGTCCTGCCCCGCTCGGGATGGCGGCACAGAGCTGCCTGCCTTCGCGGGACTGCAGGCGGGTCTACGCCGCCATCCCGAGCGGTGCGCTAAGTCCTGCCCCACTCGGGATGGCGGCACAGAGCTGCCTGCCCTCCCGGGACTGCAGGCGGGTCTACGCCGCCATCCCGAGCGGTGCGCTAAGTCCTGCCCCGCTCGGGATGGCGGGGCAGAGCTGCCTGCCCTCCCGGGACTGCAGGCGGGTCTACGCCGCCATCCCGAGCGGTGCGCTAAGTCCTGCCCCGCTCGGGATGGCAGGGCAGAGCTGCCTGCCCTCCCGGGACTGGTGCACTTCTCCCCATCGCCAGCCCCACAAGCTCGGGGGACAGCGGGGAGGCAGAGCGTGCCTTCCCTCTGTTCCCCGACCTGGTTCTTCCAGCCCCGCACCTGGGGGGGGGGGGGAAATAAAATTTTTTTTCTTTATTTCCCCCCCAAAAAACTAGGTGCGTCTTATGGGCTGGAGCGTCTTATGGGGCGTAAAATACGGTAAGTGTTATGCATTTCCACTGTGTTATGCATTTCCAGAGGGCAGGTTTTCTAAACAGCTAAAATAACTGTTTATATATGAAACCCTGTTCCTGATTTCATAAGGAAAGTAAACTTCTGTTTCAATGAGGGAAACATGCTTCCGTTAAGTTCAATGAAATATGTGCATTTGGTACTCTCCAACAGGATATACAGCTGAAAACCTCTACTGGAAAATAACTTCATGATGCTTGCCTTTTACCATCTGCGCACAATTAAATCACCTCTGAAGTTAAATAGCAAACAGCGCATTCAAACTTTATCTTTACATTTCTGTTAATTTACTGTCAGAGAAGATACAACATTTTGAGATGAAGCACAGAAGCATTTGTATACCTCTGTCTCAGACTACCCATCCAAAAATTCAGAGCACTCCAGATCAGAAAACTCTCAGCAGCCAGGAAGGCAAAAAACTGGCACTAAGAAACTTTAATTCAGTAAGCTAAATCCCAGCAAAAATAGGAAGTAGAGAGCAAGGGTTGGGAGCCAACATTGGCAGGACCCTCTTGCTCTCCCAAGGACACTGTCCACAACTCTGCTGCACTTTTTGCTCTCTCAGATCTGGCAAATCCCTGGCACACCTGTGAGCAGTCACAATAGCTCCTGGCCCAGTACTGCATGTTTTGTAGTATGCACCTCTCTGACAGGGAGCTGCTGTGAATACTCGAGCCACTTGCAGCACTACTGGTGGTTGATGAATGGCAGCTCATGAAATCTTCAGGGATATATCTGGAGTTGGCTAGGGTTCAGCTTAATGGTTTTGTGCATGTTGTGGGTGAAGAAGGGATGAAGAACAAATAAATTTAGTTACAGTGATGATGAAGATTACTACAAAATATTGAAACTTCCAGGACTGCTTACAGTTAAAAACAAAAATAAAACAATTGAACAACTAATAATTGAAAAAGCAGCAGAGTCTAGGAAGATCAGCAGCATAGGAATGGAACTAAAAGTACTGGGGAAAACATGGTCTTGTGGTGTTAGAAAATGTAACATTCAGTACTAGGAGAATTCCATAAGCAGTGTGCCATCACTGAAAAAGCACCTTCCTGGTTACCACCCGACAAACTGCCAAAGGCAGTTGCAATTTTTATAACCACTGTGCCAGGCAGAACAGTTTGTCATCCCCCTACGGACAATTTTGGGCCAAGGCTGATGAAGAGAAACTTGCCCAAGGTCACCTAGGGAACTTTTCCAAACTGGGAAGCCTAGCGAAAAGGAAGTTGCGAGGGAATGTCAGAAGAGTCAAATATCGCCAGAAAACTTGGAGGTTATTAAAAACCACAATAATAGAAGCTTAGGTATATTTACTGCAGATCACAAAAGGTGCCAGCAAATTTCATGAGAACATTAGTGTGGTTAATGAGCATGATCAGGTGCAAGAAGGCTTCTTTCAGAAAACGAAAGTCTTCCCAAATGGTAAGAACAAAAAGGCACACAAACACCCAGACACAAAAAAAATGCAAACAGGGTGAGGATTGTTTACAACAGTCTTCCCCAATCTGGTGCCCTTCAGATGTTGACTATTAATTACGATTGATTGCCAAAATTTAAATAACCTTAATAGTGCATTATATTTTGGAGTCTGTCTTAAGACGTTCGTTATTTCCTGAATAGCACAGGTCAGAGGTCTGTTTATAAACTCTTCCTCTGCAACAACCTCTGTTAATAGCCAAGGCATTCAAAAAGTGTCAGACCATCATGGCATATCACTCTCCTCTCTACTATTTTCTCATTTCCCAATGAAATAATTTCTTTACTTATGTCTTTCTAACTATTTGTCTGTGATAATATTTTATCCTTTCATTTTCTTATCACTTACACTAGGCTTACCAATACCATTTCTTAATTCTGTAAAGTGCTAACTTGGCAAAAAAAAAAATGCAACATAGTATGGGATTTTTTGGCAGGCTAGTGATAGGTGCATAGATTAACAACTGAAGGTCAATGGTAAGACCTATAATTTCAAGTTTGTGCAAACTCAGTCAAAACGTAAATTGACAAGATGCCAAATATTCATCAAGGGTTTTGAGGTTGTTGTGCTTTTGCAGTATCTGCTTTTAAATATATATTTAGCCTGCATTAAAACTATGCTTAAGAGAAAGCCCATAGAAATGCACATAATTATGTAACCATAGAAAATTAAGTCTAAAGAATGACACAAACATTCTTCCTAACTAACACCACAGACTGTTCAAGCTCAATTGCCTTCCTAAAAGTTTGCTTTACTTACAAGTGCTATACGCAGGTTCACACTGAAGAGACATTATCTGGAACTTTTCTTCATCCGTTTCCACATTCAGATTGGAGAGGTATTGTTTGACTTTCCTGGCCATCTGAGCGTCCTCATACAATTTTTTTGCATTTAGAAGGGAGCTGCGCCGGGCACGTTTTTTGTGTGCGCCTCCTTGAACGTCCAACATGTTTGAGTTTGTGCTGCCCTGACTTAGTGATCTGCAAGAGAAGACACCAGGTAGATAAGCTGCAGCCACTTTAGTAGTGAGGAACCAAAGCAACAGACACCGAAGCACAAATACTCTTCCATTAAAAGCGCATGCTGATGTCAAGTTTAAAAAAAGGAGATGAATAGTGTTAACACAACATTTGTTCTAAAGCGATTTGCAAGACTACTGAGTTAATATGTCCAGAAGAGAATTATAAAACAAAAAGTGTGCAATGATCAGGAGCCAGGAAAATTTCTATGAAAGCTCCTCCTAACAGATGTAACTAAGACTCTTCAGACTTACACTGGAAACCCCAATACTGTGTTTGGGACAGAAGATAAATTTCTTAACAGTTCTGAATTCGGTGTTAACGCAATTTGGTCTCAGAAGATTAGAGCATGAGCAAAATGATGGTTGAAATAGCCCTCTCTTCTCTCTCTCTGAGCTGTTCAAAAGCTTGCAAAATTGGAGGGGAAATGTTTGCAGTAAAACAAAAATCATAGTTCCATTGTATTAATAACTTCTGGTAGCAATACTTTGCATAGGGGTAGGTGAGCTTCATTATTTTTACCATATTCCAAAAACTGGAATATCTTGTATTTATCAGAAGACAGCAATATGTTCTCTGATAAACAAGGTGAGTCTGCCAAGAGAGATTAATGTAAGACTTTGCTGGGAGCTGCTATAATTTACTATTCTGCTTCTGAAATGGGAGCAACAACGACGGCTGTGATCAAGAGATTTGTGTGTGGAAGACCCAGGCACACTGCTAGATGTTTTTCTTTATGTTTTTATTCCAGCAGTCACTCTCTGAATAGCAGACTGCATTTTGAAGCACAGCAGTTCAGTGCGGAGGGAAACTGCTGGACAGGACGTGGAAACAATGTCACCCAGCTGCATGCATAAGGTGGACTCTTTGAATAGTGATCAGCGCCTGGAGAATTGGAACCTGGGATTCTAAAGATGATTATCTCCCGTGAAGACATGCAGTCTTCAACAACAACAACTATTACAAAATCCTTCTCATCACACCTGTAACAAAATTACTACCTTTGGACAGAAACAAACTTTACTCTCATTGAACAAAGTGCCTTAATAGTTAAATGGAAAATAAGACTGATTGTCTTTAAAAGTGTGTGCCTTCCAAACTTGCAATTTTCTCCTGTTTTATTGTGAGACAGGAACGATAATTTGTTTGTGGCCATTTAAACAATTCTAGGCATTATGCACTTAAACTGTGAGAGCTCCGATTCCTTCCATAATCTGTCCCTGAGCCATCTAACAAGCAGTCACAATGATCTGGAGAACTAGACAAATACCTTCCAATTCAGTACAGAGAACTATTGCTGCTGGGGAAGAAGCAAGTAAGATACCTCAGTTGGAGGGAGCTGTTGTTTTTTAATTATTGTCATGAAAGAGTCTGAATTTGAAAAATTATGCGTCAATAAAAGCAGCATGTTCTATAATACCAAATAGGAAGTAATCAGAAAGAAAGTAGAGACATATTTACAAGCTGACACAGATATAAAAACTCCATATTCGTGAGGCCCAGAGATCTTCTGAGGAAGATACGCAGATCTAACGTTCTTTGGCTTTACTGTTGAGTCAGTAAAGCAAAAACCGGGACAACAAAATGGAAAATGAGAGAACTTAAGTGAGTGTTTGGGTAAATTTCCAGAGATCCCTAGACTGAATAATAGAAAAGGAGAAAGATTTAGGGCCTCTGTATCACACCGCAACAGGAACAGGAAGGGGAAAGGAAGTGATGGAGGATTTCTAGTAAACAAAGCAGGGAGAAGCTGTGAAGACAATGAGGAAATGGATGGTGAGGGAAAGAACTTGTGAAATTTCTGGTTTTATCTTGGGAAAGCTTCTGACAAGTATAATCTAGTATATCAAGTAAGAAAGAACCTGCTTTTCCAATGGAAGCTACTAAAAATTCCATGTATATTCAGGCTTCTTCCCTGTCAGGGATTTTGCAGTTTTAATAACTTTGAGAGTATGTTTCCATTTCAAGGATGATCTAATTCCAGTATATGTCTCAAAAAGTACTTTGAACTGCAGGCTAATTGTATATACATATTCTGACTGAATGACATTTGGTACAAAAGTACTGCTATAGCAAAACAAGGTGGACCACCAATTTTTTATGAAACAAATTTTAAACTGTTAAACAAATTAGCTCAATATTTCAACAGGGGACACAGCCAAACAGAAAATGCTTTGAAATACATAAGCTTAACAACAGAAGCAGCAAGATTTCAAACAGCAATAAACATTAGAATATGAGTTCTGAGAAGTAGAAATGATATCGAAAGAACAAGGGACACACTTGTCAAATAATACATATAAAGAAACAACAGGTTTAGATAACACATATTCACAACAGAATGAAGACTGATCACTGACTTGTTGACATCAGAGCAGCAACAGGCTCAGAATGTTGTACAGATTTAACATGGGAAAGTTTCGTAACTATAAACATTCACAAACCACAAGATGGAAATACAAGTTATGTAACCTGGTGACTTTGGTTTGTTATACACCATGCTTTTGGTGTGTTTTTAAATCTTACTAACTTAAACATTTAAGTATCCTTTTTATTAAAGCATCATATTAACTCATGTTCCTTTAATTTTCCCAAGTAAAAGTTTAAATGCACGCTATACAAGAAGGAAATGTATTTTTGTTCTTTACTGTCATCTGAATATGGAAAATCAAGAAGAGTGTTGGCTAAACTTTGGCCCACCAGCTACTGCTGCAGAACCCTGATCCCTGATTCCCATGATATCTGACTATAGACAGTATTGGCTATGGCTGATGGGAGCTGAAGTCCAACAATATCTGGAGGGTCAGGGGTTTCCCACCACTGATCTAGAAAAAATATCTATTCTTTGCCCTTCCCCCAATATTAACAATTGAAATCTCAATTTTGTCCATCCCAGAAATCAAAACTGAGTTTTTGGAATGTTATAAAAGGGGAATAATTTCAAGTTCTTCTCTGCAGATTCCATATCTCAGGAATATGATCTCATTTAGTTACTGTTAAGTTTCCCCCTCTTTAGTAATAAGACAATGGAAAATTACTATCAAGACAGCATAGAAAACCATACACACATAATCACTCTGATCCAGTGCTATGGTCTGGGCACAGAAGTGCCAATATACCCATATATAGCTTAACTACTTGGAATGACTTCATATTCATTTAAACAGAAGCAGTCATTAAATGTGTGATACGCTGTGTGAATAGATTGGTCCTCTGGATTTAAATTAACATGGACCCCATGAAACCCCAATATCAAAATGCATGCAAAACTTTGGACTGGAGCAATTAGGTCTAACTGCCCAATAGCAGGAGCCTATGCATGTGTGCACACCTAAGTAGCTTATTCATGCTGGCTGAAATTTTAGGCTGCATTATAGTGATCATCTTGGTCCCTTGCATACATTCAAGGAATGACCAGCACTTCCAATAAAATGTGAAAAGAAAAGACACTATAATTATGAAGCAGGGGCTTATAAATTTTGCCTTAATAAGGAGACAGTGATTCAAGGTCCTCCATCCAGAATTGGAGCCATGTGTTGCCAAGACGCAAGAGAACACTATTGTGTTACGGTAGCAAACAGGCCATAATATACTCTATATTATTTATTTTATTCCAACAATTTGAAATGAAAACCACTTAATCACAGTCATCTCTAAGTGGTGTACAGGAGACCCAATACAGTAAGACTAAAAATGAATTAAAATGATAAAATCAGAATTCAATTAAAAAGTATGCTTGAATTTTTTAAAAAGTCTTTTGTGGGTGCCAGAAGTTCAATAGGTAGGTAGTGGGCTTGTCTGACCTCAACTAGCAGAGGGTTTTATGAAATTGGGCCCACAGTACTGAATGCATACTTCTTGGGGATCTGAGCCATGCAATTTGAGCAATGGGAAACCAGTAACAGTGACTCCCCCAAAGACCTCCAGCAGACATGGAAGGGGTCTAGCAGACCCTGCGGCTTCCCAGTCACAAGTTGCTAAGGGCCTTGTACGTTAATACAAGAACCTTGAACGTGGCCTGGTGGCATCATTATCAGTCTAGCCATAGTATCCTGGAATAGCTGGAACCTCTGGACCAGACCCAAGGGTAGCCCCACATAGAAAGCATTGCAGTAATCAAGATTTGAGATTGTCAAAGCATTAATTTAGGGTCCAATTGGACACAGTAAACATGTGGGGATATAGCAAGTAAGCTGTGTTACTTATTGAAAAGACAAAGAAACTGAAGCTCTTCTGTTTAACCAAATCCATGCAGACAAGAAGTAGAAAGGAGAAACCATTAAGTGGATTACTCATCTCAAGGATTTGGTGTTTGTAAGATTGTTCCATCAAAATGGGGATTTGGTTGCTGTGTTCTAGTCATATGAATTTAGAACAGGACTTCCAGAAGACTTGCTGGAATTCCTGTGGGTGTCAGCAGGTCCTCTTCTGCAGTTGTGATGGCTGGACTGGTTGGCAATTCAGCCTACATTGGGGTGGTTAAACTGTGGCCCTCCAGATATTAACAGATGACAGCTACCATGACCCCTAACCTTTGGTCATACTGGTTGGAGCTGATAGAAGTTGGAGTCCAACAATATCTGGAGGAACTCAAGTTAACCACGCCTTTCTGACACAGAGGTCTCTAGTGCCAATGAGCACTGAGTAATAACAGGATGCATGACTTCCAGAGAGATTGTGTCCAGAGTTTTGGGGACTGAGCCCTCTGTCAAAGGACTCTTCACTGGAGATCCATTCCTGGTACGCAGACTGCATGGATGTCTCTAGGTGCTGATGACAGAACTTTGTGGCTTCCAGGATCCTTCATACAAGTGGCTATCAAGCTGTTTCCCCTTCTTTTACAGCCCAAGGTAGTGACATTTTCAAGCACATAGCTGGATTTTCTAAGTAAATCTATGATTTAGAACCATGGAATGCCTCCATGGTAGGGGCAGGGGAAGTTGGACATTCTTTAATAGACGTTTAATGCCAAAGTTTTAAAGTTATGTTAACCTCAAGTGAAAAGGATAAGCTCACTATGATTTTGTTTTGTAAGAACAATAGAAAAGCCCTCCCCACCCATGAGTGCATTCAGGTTTGTTAAGAATCCATGTTATCGTCATGGGCCTGTTTTTCCTTAATTTTGGGAATAGTTAGAAACAACTGTTGCAGAGTTAATAAAATGCATGCTATTGTTCAGATGCATGCATTAATGAGGATGCAGCATGTTAAAATTGGCATAACTTTTTTTGAGTCTTAGTTGCATTAATCTCTACACTTACCCCAAACTCCTCCACCTCTTCTTCCTGTAAGCAAGAGCCATATACAATGAAGCATGTATTTAAAAAGAAAAGCAAAGGGGGGAAATCACAGTTGAGAGTCAGAAAGGAAGAGGATGTAGACAGGAAAAGAGAGAAATGAAAATTTCAATTAAGTAAAACAATTCTCTAAACAGTGACACACATTTTTCAGTGGAATAGAGACAGAATTTGTTACTATGTGCAGTGAATACACAAGCACAGAGAACCAAAGGGTTGGGAGTTTAAAAGACCATGGATTTTGAAGGAAACCTCCACTTAGGTTGGCATGTGCTGTTTTTCACACATCACTCACTCCCTACAACCTGATCTCAAGGACAGTACAAATTAATGATCTATTGTATCCTGGCACTGATCATATTACAACTGAATTTTTAATAAGAAGTTCCATTTTACTGGGTTACATTTTCAATGCCAATGATTACTCTGAATTGCCTAACCTCTTTGACTTAAGATATTCCTGTGTTTTTCCTATTATGATACTTTATCCTGGGTGAGATGGAAAGAGCCCTAAGCTAAAAACTTCATATATTGAAATACTGTACGCCAAATGTTATTTAAAAACTTTTGTAAACCTTCACTTAAGCATTGCAATCAGCATTAATCTACATTTGTTTCATATTCACTTTCCCATGATAAATGTTAACAAACAATGAAATTAAACAAAAAACAAACATGTGAACATACACATATTGTTTCCACCACACAAGAACACCTCCCTGCACCCAAATTTCCATTTTAAATGCCATACCTTTGTCTGAACATTACTGCAGGATCCATATTAGCAGAAGTCATTCTGATGACTTGACGAATCTCTTTGGCAATCATTCTGAGCTTCTCGAAATTTACCAAGCCATCCACCCTTGAATCATTTCCTATACAATTAAAATATGTGCAAGAAAACCTTAAGAGGGTTCACAACACTTCAGAGACTGACATGTTATTTCTCTCATATATCACAAGCCACCATCAGATGTCAAAGGTCTCAAATTCAAGTGTCGTTAAAACCACAAGAAGATGTAAGGTAGAGTATGGATGCCAGTCAAAATGCTAACTTTACCCTCACTCAGTTGTTTTTATAGTGGCAGCTGTCAGCAGAAAGAAAATGTTACAATTGGACTGTGTTCGCTTTGATTTTCCAATGATAAAAGGGTCGCGAAACTGATAGCAACAAGGTTATTGCCCTTTAAAAATTGGTTCTACCTCTTAATTTAGGGTGGAAAGAATTCATCTTCAACAGTTTTCAGTTCTTTCAGACACAGGAGCCAATGCTAAGCCAAATATGGGTATATACTGTTAATTTTTTACTGTTAATTTTCATTTTTCTCAGCTTTTTTGAGAGTTAGGGTGGCAGATGTAGGGAGGCAGGGCCCCTATACTGCAATAGCTATATAAAGTGGGGATATAAAGTGGGGATTTTGACATGTGTAGCTTGTTGATCGGGGTGATGTTGTACCTGCTGAATTTCCTTCTTCACTGCATAGTCAAACATCTGATGTTATAATGACATCAGGTGACTGTCAAGGTTAATATGTGGGTGAGGGAGGGGTCCAGTTTGCTAATGTGTTTCCCACACAGAATGTGCTGGTGAAGCAGGATGTGACGGGAAAGTTTGTTTTGCTGGACAGTTCGGTAGGTTGGGATAGAGGTTGGAGAATAGGGTGGGAGAGAGGGAGTGACAGGAGAGAAAGTTGGTTCTGGGTAGAAACATCCACTCTAAGGAATATATCAAAAGCTAGAGAAAGGAGTTTCTGAGCTTAGTGTGAAGGACAGTGTATGGTGTCCTGTAAGAGTAATTAGGCCAGGAATTAACTGGGAGGCTGAGGTTGAGCCAGAAGAAGTAGAAGCCGTGAGAATACAGTCTACTTAGGACTCATTCCAGTCAGGAGGGGAAAGATTCTTCTACAAAAAGAGAATATTCCCAAACCAGTTAAGAGGGGTGTGGTGATCCTTTGGGTCTGTTACTTGGAGTACCTCAGGAGTAGGGTTGTCAAAGGGGTGTGTAAATGACAGAAAACACCACCTTGTTTAAGAACCAAAGTATTAAGTGGCAACAGCTGTGCAACAACTGAGAAAGAACTGAGTGAAATAGCATTATAATCTGAAGTATCCTATGTTTTACCCATTTTGTGTCATAAACTTCCTTTGTTAAATAAAAGCTCTCTTGTTTATTTGATCAAATCCTGCCTGACACTCCAAATTATTAATTTTTTCCTCACACAAGTCCCCCACAAGATAATCTGGGGTAGTTTGTAGGAATTGGTAGAATTAGTGTTCTGTGAGGTGGGTGCATTATATTTAAGTGAGGGCGAGCCCGACGGCACCAGGGGGGAAAGTGCCATTGCGCCGTCGCAAAGGACCCAGCAGGACTGAACTTGCTGCTCACCAGCTGACATGAGTGATGTCAGCTGTTTGACACATGGGCATGGTTTAAGCAAAAGGGCATTATGGGCAAATATTGACCCACAACTGAAGGTTTCCCACCCCTGAATTCAATCAAACGCATCTACCCACCACCATTCTCTGTATTTACTTTGCTACCATCTGGTTTTAAATTGTCATGACCAAGAACCTGACATCTCTCACATTAATAACATGCTGTCAATCGGTGTTATGTTCGCTTGGCCAAGGTTTCAGTGACTCCTAGAGGACAGATTCTGTTGGATGCTTGCTACTAGAAATAATCAGCATTATAAGCCAATAAAAAATAAGGAATTGCGGGCATTGTGTCTCATGAGGCTCTATAATAATAAACCTACCTAGACTCTGAGATCATCAAGATCATCATCTGAGGCCCTTCTTCATTTGCCTCCTCCAAGAGACGTCCAGGGGTGGCAACATGAGAATGGGACTTTTCTGCAGTGGTTCCCCATTTGTGAAATGCTCTCCCTCTGCTTACAGTTTTCTATGTGCACCATAGTATATTTAATCTTAGCCCTAATCATGTCCTCTTTGGCAGCAAACCTCAGATCCCTTGGCGCAAACCAATGAAGTATTAATATGCAATTTAATAAGCTGGCTCATTACTTCTCTGTGGCATTACCTTCATGCATAAATGTAATATCCTTCTTGACAACAGGAAAAAGTGGAATAATTGGAGGCTGCATGCTCTGACTGCTAAGGATGTTGCGATACTTTGCCATGTTTCTAGATGGATCAAAAAGGTCTTGAAGATCTCGTAGGTGCTTTTCATACTTGCTTGGTAACTTTTCCCATGTACCCCTAAGTCGGGCTACTGGTGCCAGATTAAGACCACTGCAAGAAATAACTCTCACATTACCAGTTATCAAATAAAAACAAATTCATACACCCTATTCAAAAGAGGATGCTCCTGACCCACATTAATATCCCAGGCTATAGAAGGGAGCCTCCTCCAAACCATAAACAAAAATATTGTGATACAAATGAAATAGTGTGGATAAAAGAATGCTTTCTGAAGTGAAGGTTTCCATGAGGTTGGGTACAAAGTATGCTAGCTTGTCCACATGAAAAATGAGTTGCCTGATTATCTGGAACCTGGTTAATAAATTTTATCAATAATATTATATTCCTGCAATTAAAGATGTTATTGTACATTTAACTAAAATGTATGGAGTCCATGTCTATAAACAACACATTTCCACCTAATAACCCCAAAGAGTCATAAGTACATTCTTTTTCAGTAAACTTCTGTCAGTATGTTATGACATTAAGGCTATGATCAGGCACTTCATTTTAATTCTAGTTTTCTACTTCTCTGCTATCTATCAAAAGAGAATAACCTACCTTATAACAGCAAACATAGAGTTGAAATTCTTGCACTCTCGACAATGGAGAGCAATTTTTATGAAATGTTTTACGATCTTCATCCTTTTAAGCTGGTTTGGCTCTGATAAAATTTCTGTGGCAACCCAAAATGTCTCTTGATTCATAACATCCTCAAACTGCTTTAGATTAGCATTCCCCGTTTTAGATTCAAGTTTATATAGTTCATCAATATATTCAGTAGGTTCAATGTTCCGAAATAACTCAAAGTCTCTCATTGATAGCTGGGTAGCTACCTCAATGGTGCTCAGCTGTAAAAGGGAAATCTGGCTCTCTCTAAGCAATTCTTGAGCATCTTCATCTGAGCATAGAGTCTCAGTTTCCATATTATTTTTCAAGTAATACCTAAAAAGCATTGTTAGAGAAACAAACATTAAATGTCTTTTAATACAAATTCAGAAAAGGAGCAACATAGCTAAACATAGCTTCCCTGCAGTAGCAGAGGGCCTTCTTGCACCTCCCTGCGGCAACAGAGTGTGCCACCCTACCTCCCCGCCATGGTGGAGGGTGTGCCACGCTTCCCCGCAGCAGCAGAGGGCCTTGACAAGGCTCCCTGCAGTGGTGGAGGGCCTTAAAATATAAGGAATTCAGTAGGGCTTGCTTGTGAGTAGACACACATTCACTTGCACTGCTTGCCAAAAAACACCCTCCCCATCGTTCCCACATAGTACCCAAACTCCCATTTCAGCATAAAGGTAGCCAGCTAAATCTTCTCCCCTCCATTACCCCCACACACACATACACAGAGAGAAGGGCCCCCAAAAGCTCTCATCCTAGCAATCGTTCCCTTTTTATCAAAGTGAAGGAGGGAGGGCAAGCAAGCAAAAAAGATAGTCTCCTTGAAATAATAATAAAAAAAACCTTCCATTTTAATATGGATGAAAGCTATTTAGGGGAAACCAACAAACATAAACACCACCAGAAAATAAAAATAAAAACTCTTTCCCCCATTTTTTCCCTGGCAGGGGTGAGTGTGAGGGAAGAAAGAAGTGCTTTCTATTTCTTTGTTTGTGTTCTTTGTTTACTTTGCCGCTGGATCTTTGATTTTCTAGCTGTGTGAGGTTCATCCTGAATTGTTAGTAGGCTCTGCATAAGTAGCTGAACTGGTAAGAAGACAATAAGCCTTCACACAAACCAGCAAACACTTTCAGTTTCACCAATATATTTCCACTTAAAGAGTTTGCTGGTTTGTGCGAGAGCTTATTGTCATTTCTTATTGGTTAGGAGGGAGGAGGGAGAGAACAAACAAAGGAGACAAGCTGCCTGCAATTTATCTGAAAACTATCTGTACGGGATGCGGGTGGCACTGTGAGTTAAACCACAGAGCCTAGGACTTGCCAATCAGAAGGTCGGCGGTTCGAATCCCCGCAATGAGGTGAGCTCCCGTTGCTTGGTCCCTGCTCCTGCCAACCTAGCAGTTCGAAAGCACTTCAAAGTGCAAGTAGATAAATAGGTACCACTCTGGCGGGAAGGTAAACGGCATTTCCGTGCGCTGCTCTGGTTTGCCAGAAGCGGCTTAGTCATGCTGGCCACATTACCCAGAAATTGTACGCCGGCTCCCTCGGCCAATAAAGCGAGATGAGCGCCGCAACCCCAGAGTCGGTCACAACTGGACCTAACGGTCAGGGGTCCCTTTACCTTTTATCTGTAAAGTATTGGTTCAGCTGGGCTACACCCTGGGAAGCTGTTAAGTTCCATCTTTTGTTCACCGGTATATTGCCTTGTTGAAACACTTATCACAATGTTATTTCAATACCGGTATTCAACAATATGGCGATTTATCACACAGCCTTAGCAGGGATTAAAACCCTGGTCTCTCAACACTAATCCAACCGCTATACACAGGCTCTTCTAACATTAGAGAAAGTAAATGTAGTGTTATGCTCATTGGAAGAGAGTCCTCTTTTTATTTTATTTTTCTACCATTTTCTTACTTCTGTGCTTTACTTAAAGATGCAAGCATACCTACCTTCCATTCAGCTGAATCCGATCGGCTAACTTTGAGAACTGATCAGGAAGCCTTCTCTGTTTGATAACTCCTTCGGGACTCACAGAAACCTCACAGAGAGAATAGGTCTCTGAGCCTCCTGTCAAATTGAATTCGTGGACTGCATGGCTTACGACTTCTTTTGCTGTAGTGTCTTTGCTTATGATAATGTAACAGCTCTGTTGATCGGCTTTGAAAACTCTTATAACCTGATCTGGAATGTCTAGGTTAAAAAAATTAGAAGTATACAATTATTCCCTTAAAATGGTGTTTAGTTTTTAAATATATATATATATAGCTTTGTTTTCTGTCACAATAAATGGCTGATTCATGTAAGCATATGTGTACTATTGTTTGCTCAGCAAAAGCAATGAAAATTTACACTGCATGTATCTTTAAAAAAATATATTATTTCTTTCTACAGCCACAAATTTATTTTTAAGGTTTTGATTCTCCCTGTGCCCACTGACCAAATAGGTAGCTCTTTGTTCTGGACCTTCAGCGTTACATAGAAAATAACTGCACTTGACGATTGATGTGGATTATGACAAGTAGTAAGTGTATCATAAATCAATGAGGCTCTAAGCTTCAAGTTTAGTTTATTGATTCATTTTTCTTATAGACAATTTACTCTTTGTGAAGCTGAATTGGTTTGGAAAATTCAGCTGATGGG
Source organism: Podarcis bocagei (assembly GCF_964188305.1). Classification (NCBI taxonomy): domain Eukaryota; kingdom Metazoa; phylum Chordata; class Lepidosauria; order Squamata; family Lacertidae; genus Podarcis; species Podarcis bocagei. The sequence continues at coordinate 75,688,634 of NC_138126.1, forward strand.
GTGCAGAGTGCTATATAATTTAAATGACCACGTGCTTCTTTTCTTCATGTTGCCCTGTATCACCAAAGTCAATTAAAAAACTTATAAAATGGGCTTTTCAGAACAGAGCCAGATGTGACTCAATGTCAGACAGATCTGATTTTGACATGCAGATAAAACATGGCTCGTGGTGCAGGTGGTGGTAGAGAACCACATATGTAGAATCCCTGTTCTTGGAAAAACAAAACTAGCATAGCAAGAGAAGACAAAGACAACTCTCTTCTCTTTCCAAGAGCAAAAAGTTTTTATTATTATTATTATTATTATTATTATTATTATTATTATTATTATTATTATTATTATTACATAGGACAAGCTGTCGTCAACCTGGTACCCTTCAACTGTTTTAGACTACAACTCCTATCAACTGAGGATGATAGGAGTTGTAGTCCACAAAATCTGGAGGACAATAGGCTGGCAAAGGTTGGCATAGGGCAACATTGAAATCTGCTATCTTCCACCTGCAATCTGAAATGGTACAGTATGGGAAAGACTCAACCACATGTTTTGGCTGCATGTCTGAATCAGACAGTTACACAAGTAATTAGTTCCGAACAGCTGGCATTCAAATTTGCTATAAAAGCACAAGCCCTATAAATTCACCCTCTTTCTCTCTCCTGTTTGAAGCGTTCAACAAAAGCAGTACAGTGGTGCCTCGCAAGACGAAATTAATCCGTTCCGCGAGTCTCTTCGTCTTGCGGTTTTTTCGTCTTGCGAAGCACGGCTATTAGCGGCTTAGCGGCTATTAGCGGCTTAGCGGCTATTAACGGCTTAGCGGCTTTAAGAAAAAGGAAACAAACTCGCAAGAACTCGCAAGACGTTTCGTCTTGCGAAGCAAGCCCATAGGGAAATTCGTCTTGCGGAACGACTCAAAAAACGGAAAACTCTTTCGTCTTGCGAGGCATTCGTCTTGCGAGGTACCACTGTATTTCTGAATCATTCTAATGATTTGAACTCAGTAGTATTTATATCCAAGAAAGCATGTATAGGATTGTGCTATAATTGTACTTTCAGCACCCTAAAACTACCCTACTATAAGATAGCAAGTCCTGTAACCTTTTGCAACTGCCCCCCTCCAAATCAACAAAACAAAACACCAAGGCTGAAGAACAGGAGTATAACTGCTACACCTTCTTCATTCCAAAGATACCTTAGAAGGTGTAATTTTGGGTCTCCTCGGTCCTAGTCCGGCAATCTTACCACTAAGTCACAATGGCTGTAATGGAGTTATTTCTATCAATCCTAACAGCAAAGATAGCATGGACAGGCATGGAGAACTATTTTCAAAAAATCTGCAACAGTCACCCTTCCTCCGCACAATTTTTGCACCTCCATGTAGGCCACGTACTTCATGTACTTTTGGTACTCCACTGAATTAATCTCTGTCCTGCATAGATGCATTTCTCAAAACGTGACTGTCATGACAAGGTAGGTATTTTATAGGAAAGTGCCATTATATTTATGAGAAACTTTAGGAACAAAAGTCAGCCATCTCTAACCCTCAAAGGAGCAATAATTTAGAGTATGTTGCAAGCTAATACTTGCACAGCGATCAAAGAATTATTACATAGTCTGACTCACACATATGTTGAAAGATTAGACACTGAAGGATTATAGACACTGAAACAAAACAGGTTCAGCTATACTTCTGAAAAATGGCTTCACCACTTTGACTGTTTAAAAAATGTTACTATTTAAAGTAGAATTTCAAAAATACATTTTTTTAAAAAATAACACATTATAAAATCATCAGGTTGCCAGTGATTGGAATACTTACAGTAAAAACCAACCGCTGCAGGATAAAAAGAAGGGGGGAAAGTCAGGATCCAGACTTTACACTGACATCATTAGTCACACACTGTATATGTGTGGATATGAAAACAAGTTACTTTGATTTTCCTCTTATTAAAAACTGTATACCAATAATCTGATTCCTTGTTACATCTGAGAAATATTAGCTAATCACAGCTAACATAATTGAAAAGAAATCTCTTCAAGTGTAAACAGAAGTTGCTACATAAACTGTTACATAAACATAAAGTTATGCCACAATGTGTTGTCAGAGTGCATAATTAAGCTAAAAATGTGATCTGGGTATAAAAACAAAGAAAAGCTTTTCTTGTTTTGTTTCTAAGAGGCCTAGGTGTGATTTAGATTACTGCAGTGAAAAGATGTGACAGTAGAAGACGCACACTAAGTTTTGTAAAGAGATTGACACAGTAAGGAACGAAGAGGTGTTTAGGTCAGCAATGATCATGGGTCAATAGCGTCTGGATATGCACACTGCCAATTAATTAACTTTGGTAGGTGGAATCCAGCTGATATTTCTCTACTGACAGAAAGTACTATTGGTACCTATCTGAAGAGCGGTTTCCCACTGGCACTACAAGGTCATCAGGCTGGGCAACATCTCCCCCTGGTAGTTGAAGGCAGGACAAAACTTTTGGGAAGCACTCCTATAATCCAGTTTATGGACTTTTACAAAAGGTAAATTTGGTGGCTTCCTCAATAGCACCTCATTTGTGTCAGAAAAGGTATCTCTGGGATGATATACATGCTGGCAGCATAAAAGGTTTGGGGGCGTAGTCTTCCATTTTCTTTAAACACTTCAAACGGTATATGGCTAAAAATGTAGTAGCTATGAAAGCATGATGATAAATGCATTAACTTGCCCCATTAGAAACAAATCTGTACTGTGTAAAGCACTAATGAGCAGAGGAAGCCTCTGTGAATATAGAAACCTATTGTTTTCTTCTTTGTTCTTTTCATTTATTCTTTTAACACTGCTAGACACGTATCTAGAATAATCTGGCAAACCCAAATTGTATAGATGTGTCAGGATGACATAGCAGGGCTGTGTGGTGGAGCCATCGTCCCAACAGTGGCATTGCTTTTGCTGCTTACAGGAACAGTGTAGAGGAGGGGCAGGGTAGTGATGAGGTTGGGGCTACGTAGGTGTTTAGATGGGAATGCTGGATTTTGTGCACCCACAGAACCCTCCCTGCTGCCCTGCCCTTACTGCTGTTCCACCCCAACCCATACTGGTAAGAAGCAGCAACAACAACACAGCTTTCAGAAGGCTGGCTCCAAAATACTAACCCAGCAGTTCCTGAGGTGTGCATCAGAGTCACAAATTCTGGCAACTGCATTTAACTTGCCTCCATAAGTAGCCAACCACGTATTGGATTGTCAATGCTGATTTACAAAAACATGGTGGGAAACGTAGTGAATAACAACCGAGGGTCTTTTTACCTGAAGGGTTAGAAAAATCCAACATGCTGGTTGTAGGCTGCAAGAGATCAGGACTGCTGGACGAGAGCGTGCCAGGAATAGGCATAATTGCCAAACTGTGTCTGCATTGCCTTGTCCCCACAATGCTGTCGTCCTGTGACTGGCTTACACTACCATCACTGCAAGGAAGTTTTAGAAGGTGTCAGTGTTTAAATGAAACAAAAGCATAGTTATTCTACACAAATGAAGCAAAACAAGGTATAATTTTCACTAACAATGGAAGCATGAGATCTTAAATAATAACCTGCTCTTCTTGTTGTTTACAGGCTGCTGTGTCTCTAAGGCTCAAGGTAAAACTGAACTGCTTACCGAAACCTCCTTTCAGAGTATGCACTGCACATCCATAGATTTAAGAGTGCAGGGCTGCTAATGCAGAAGGTTCTGTATCTTGGAAGCAGTTACAGCACTTGTAGCCTGCTAACACTTCTCTTTCTCTGCAGCATCTGATTATCTGATGCATATTACCTCATGAAGGTCAAGAAGATGGCTATACTGTTGGTTTGTGTTTCTCCTATGCAGACTGATGAGCTTCAGGGCCTTGGTCTGTCCTTTACTGGCCTCCTGTTTTGCTTTTTCAGGAAGAGAATAATATCTGAAGTCCTCTCATCTCACAAGGAACTCCTTGTAAAAGGGGAGGGTGCCTTTTGGCCCACTGTGTTCTGTTTGGCTCATTTCCATAATAAGGAAATTCACTGGCAGAGGACAGATTCTCTCGTAAGTTCTTCACTGCCTTCACAAGGCTCTGGAGAATCAATAGACTTCAGAGTGAATATCAGAATTTTGCAATATGGCACCTATTCCACCAGCTCTGCTGAGAGACTGGCTTACTTTAGTCTTCCTTAGTGATGGACTGAATGGGGAACAATAACCTGAGGCTGAATCCTGATAAGATGGATGTGCTGTGAGTGAGTGGTTCCTGTGTCTTTAAAAAAGATGCAAGGCCTGTTCTGAGAGGGACTGCACTCTCAAAACAGGTTCATAACCTGGGAATACTCCTGGACTCGTTAGAGATCTCACTAGAGTCTCAAGTTGTTTCTTTGGTTAGGATTGCTTATGCTGAGTTTAGGCTGATTTATCAGCTATGACCATCCTGGGATTGATAGAGTTGTCCATGATCTGCCTTCTGTGCATATAATGTGATATATATGGGGCTATCCTTGAAGATGGTTTAGAGGCTGCAACTAGTACAGAATGAAATTGCTAAGCTGGTAAGTGGGGCAGCCTGATGGGACCATAGGTCTTGAGTCCTGAAGCTGCTGGCTGCCAGTGAGCTACTGGGCCTAATTCAATGTATAAGTATTAGCATACAAAACCCTAAGTGGATTAGAAACCAGGTTCCTAAAAGAGCATCTTCTCCTATATCACCCACCTCAGACTATACCATCAGCAGGTGAGACTTTGTTGGTGCCCATTGGGGACTGCCCAGTTGGCAGTGACCCATGACAAGTCCTCTGCAGTGGTTTCCACCCATCTGCAGAATGCCCTCTCTGATGAGGTGCATCTGTCCCCCTCATTATTATTTTCAAGTTTTTAAGTTTTATCTTTAGGAATTTTTTAATTAAAAAACAATGAATCATAATAACAACACGGTAACAGTAGCAACATGAGAGCAGTGAGTACAAAAGTAAAAGATAAGTTGTGTTCAGCACAGGTTAGTCTCAGTAATCATATTCTGAAAGGTCCAGTTTCAGCTAAGATGTTTTTAATGATATTGTAAGTAACGTGTTTGGTGACCTGGGCTCCTTTGGGAGGAAGAATGTGACATATATTGACTAAATTAATTAAATAAATAAAAACTGAAAGACCATAACAAAAGTCAATATTGCTCTGCATAAGGGGAAGTATATGCATATTCCCATACGTGTGACTACACAGACACAAGAGAAAAAAACTATCTCATAATTAAACTTCACAATAATACAACTGAGGTTTTAGACTTACTTTTTTTGGTACAAAAAGGTGCCAAAACCAAGGTCAATACATGGGATGTGCTACCAGGTAATAAAAGTATGTTTCCAGTAGGGACAAGTGAGTCTTTCATCCTATTTCTGCCTGTTTATTATTATTATTATTCTGTCAGTCACAATCCATTAATAGAGCAATGGAAAATAACTGAGGTCAAGAAACACCAAGCCACAGAGAGTAACTATTCACAGACTGATGTGCAAAAAGCTATAGAGAATGACTGCTGTGAGAAAAACTGTAGGTCTTAGCACTGTCTGTAACTTTCTCTAGAAGCTCTATCTGACTCTCTAGTAGTAGACTACTTCTTTTGAAACACAGAATGCTTATTTAAATTGGTTTACAAAATGTTCCAGATACTAACAAAAAATAACAAGGAATAATGCAAGTAATAAAATTAGATGGTTGGGAATTGTCCTAGACAAGAAAGACAAAAGGGGGAATGATGAAGGGATGCACAATCTAGTTCACAAATCAGCAATCTTCTTAATATTATTGTTAGTGGGATTTCAACATGTCTAGCAAACTAAACTCCAACTATTCCTGGGCGTGCTAGAGGACAGGTTAGCTGACTAAGCTGTTGGTCACTTTAGATGAAGAAACACTAGGTTTGATTTGCTGTGCACACACCCCTTGGAGGCACAGCCAAAGAGGCCAAATAATGGACATACCGTATTTTTTGCCCCATAGGACACACTTTTTCCCCTCCAAAAATGAAGGGGAAATGTGTGTGTGTCCTATGGGGCGAGTGCAGGCTTTCGCTGAAGCCTGGAGAGCGAGAGGGGTCAGTGCGCACCGACCCCTCTCCCTCTCCAGGCTTCAGGAAGCTATCCACAAGCCGTGGGAGCCCGCGCCGGGTTCCCATGGCTTGCGGAGAGTTGCCTGCATGCCAAAGGCTGGGCGCGCTGAGCTCAGCGTGCTCAGATTTCGAGCAGCTCTCCGCAAGGCGCGGGAGCCCGGCCCTGGGCTCCAGCAACTTGTGGAGAGTTGCCTGTTCTGGGGGCTGGGGTCGGGGGAAGCTTGGGCTTCCCCCGCCCCAGCCCCGTGCCTGGGGGGGAAATAATTTTCCTCCCTTTATTTCCCCCCAAAAAAACTAGGTGCGCCTTATGGGACGGTGCGTCCTATAGGGCGAAAAATACGGTAAGTTTGTTTCTAAGGAGGAAAAGAATGTAGTGAGGGTGGGGGATCATGACTGCTAAATGGCTGGTGACTACTGTTGAGCAGTGATTATCAAGATGAATAGCAAATTTATACAATTTATAGTTAGCAAAAAAAAAAAAAAGACTATGCAAATAAAGGGAGATTAAACAACAAGAGAGAAATAAGCAATGACTTATTTCTAGGAATAGGGCACAGAGAAGGAAACAGCCCTTGTGTCGAAGTGCCTTTGGTGCTGAAATGAACAGAAAAGACTTTTAGTTGTGGAGCTTTGGATTAGGCAGCATAGATCAAGGCATATACCACTTGCCTTCCCTAGTGCACCGCAAGGAAAAGAGAGGGATTGTCACAGCCTGCAGCTTTAAAGGAAGGAAACTGAAAGAAGGAAATATAGTCTTTTCTTGTCTAGTTATAGAAAGGGTTGTAGAAAAATCCTAGTTTATGAGAAAGCATTTTATCATACCTGAACAATTTCGGAGGTAAGATGCTGAATCGCGTCTTGTCTAAAATTTTCTTTATTCTGTTTCTTCCACCAGACACAGTGTTTGCTTTTATTTTCTTGTTTCCTTTCTCGCGTGGAAACATCTGTTCCACATCTCCAGGAATATCTGGGATGGAATAGCGATTATTTTTCTTTTCTGCAATTTTTGGAATATGAGGAACTCCATTCTTCTCCTGCCCTATCCTGCTAAGCAGCTCTTTGAACACTGTAGAAAAGAAAGTCAAAATGTTACACATTCATTCACCCAGTATTTTTATTGTTTATTATTATTAGGATTGTGCTAAATCCTAAAAAGGAACATTTAAAAATGTGTTCCATTTTATCATAATTTTGCTTTTAAGGATCCAAATCTGCAGCAAATGGCCGAAATCCTAATGCATATATATTACCTTGAGAGAGCACAGCATAAGATGCACAAAAATGAAAGAGAATATTAGGATTCAAAACTCTATAGAAGCTTTGGTATGGGTCAAAGTCAGGTGTTTTTTTAAAAAAAAGTTGTTTTATTGGAAACATAAATTTTCAATAGAGAAATATTATTTTAGTAGAAAAATGAAGTGGAGAAAAGTCAAAAGAAAAGAAAAATGTGCTTGAAACTGCGGTACAATACATCATATGTTTACATAAGTAGTATGGTTATTCTAACAAGTATAAAATTATTAACAAGTTTTATAATTTTTATAAATGCATTCCTGATATCATTATATTTCTCCATACACAATATATGTCTAAAAGCTTTTAGACGTAGATGGGTGAATGTCAGTTTGAGGTATGTAAGATGTGTAACAAATCAATGAATATCCATCTCTAAGCTGAACCACCTGGGAGCCAGTCTGCATATGGTGCCATGCTAAAATCTAGGCCAATCTGAAGAAGAGCAAATATCCCCAGGTAAACCTGGTTTGTAATTCTGTTGACCACTAAGGCAGCCTATCATATTTAGACAGAATCTGACCTTAGTTCCTCTGCTCTTCACCCTTCCTTGTCTATTCCCCCGACTTAAGTAGCAAGGTTTGTTGCTGGTTTTGGTTGCTTCAACATAGTTTTCACAATGAATTCTCATACATGACAACAACATTTTATCCTAAAAGACTTTTCAATACAGCCCTAATCCAATATCTTTCTTCAAATATATTACTTATAACTAGTAATCAAATACTGGCCAGGATCCAAAGAGGTTTGGGAAAAAAGCAAAGGCTGAACTTTCCATTCTGATTTGCAGTCTCTTGCACCTCACAGAATGTGGCTCTAAAATATCCTCAACCTTCAGGGATGATGTTTCAAAGAGTGTGCGAGAATGTGATGCAAGAGATCCCTTGGATCCCAGCCATTATCTCCTAAAAATTATTTTAGTGTGAAAACCAGAGTAAGAGCAGACTACAGTAATATGAAAGATGTGGCTTAACTTATCTAAGACTCTATTGTGCATCTGAAGTTGCAGAGATAAGACTACATTTACCATATAATTTATAGTTCAAATGTTTTTTCCCCTGCTGCAAATGCAACAAGCAATTAAGTATTGATCGTTCACGTTTTTGCTTCTTGGACAGCTCAAGCTGCTAAAGCTGTTTTTTGCAGAGCCCTGCCCTTTTCTTTTCTTTTCTTTTCTTTTCTTTCCTTTCCTTTCCTTTCCTTTCCTTTCCTTTCCTTTCCTTTCCTTCTTTTTTTGCCACACGCCTAAAGCTGGATGCACTCAAGTTAAATGCATGTAAGTGGCAGGCTTACTGTATTTCTTAACCAGCACCTTCCTCCACCATCCCTTTGGTGTATAAAAGAAATTTAAAACTGGGTGGGTGGGGGCTTCAAAAGCAGCTTGGGAATGTAATGGGTGTGTATGCATGCAGTTCTTAGATTTTAAAGGAAATAACTTTCAAAAACCTCATGAACTCACTAAAACTTTCAAAGTAGTTCTTTGGCCAATGTCTCTAAGCGATATCATTTATATGGCTTATACAACGGTACTCACCAAAAATATTTGTTTTTACAGTGATGGAAAGATGAGTATTGTTTCTCAAGATTTCAGTGGCTTTTGCAAATGTAATATTCTCAAAGTTTTGCCCATTTACTTCCATTACCTTTAAAATAATGCAGGAAAAGAGAATTTTGTTATAAAGAAAGATGGAGTATTACCAACATGGAATCTTAATCCACTTTTTTTGAAATTCAGCTCAGTTCTAAAAATATGTTTTGAAACAACCTTATTTAATGCCTCAGAAGTTACAAAAGCAGCATTTTTACAAAACAACATGGCAGAAAGAATTGCTCCCCTGCTTAGACTGTTTACATATGTTTGTCTTTCACTTTCAAATGTTACATTTCCATTTGACTACCATAACTAATCCTGAGAATAATTTGTTTTTTCACAATATAAATTTCTCATCACGTTATGGAGGCAAAACTATTAATTTAGAAAACAGGTCAAACCATCATTAAACAAACCAAGGAACATGAGAGGGATGTGGTATGAAAAGTGTGGTTTTAGCCGAGATCTCTAAACCAGCCCAACACAACAAATATCTGAAGTCAATTTCTTTGGTTGAATATACTTCACTTAACCAAAGCAGATATATGACTGTAAATGAAACACCGGGTTTTACTTTACCTGATCACCGCGTTTAAGCCCAGCTTCTGCTGCTTTGCTTCCTGGTTCTACTGTCTCCACAAAAATACCAAAACATTTTTCACTTCCTCCAAGGAGGCTGAAGAAAAGTGGGGAGTCTCTAGAAGGCTTCTGCAATGTGATTTGTCTCCATTTTGCCTTGGCTGCACAGGCAATGTTTAGTAATCTGAGGTGCCCCTTCATTTTCTGTAAATTGTAAAACACATGAATATCTCCCATCTAGAATTAGGTGACACCAAATCATGTAATGGTAAAATTACACAGAACTACCTCACCACCTATTCACATCAACCCATTATTTGCCATAACAGTGCCATGAAACAGCATTATCTGTATTATCTCTATAATAAAAGGCCCTTTGAAAGAAATTTGCAGTGCTCAATTAAAACCTTCTACAAATGGTTGCAGCATTCGAGGAACTTCAGTAATAGTTGCAAGGCAGATATAAGAATTAAGATATATTAAGAAAAAGTTAAATTATGATAAAAGTGTGTATTCGCAATAAGTAATAGGAAATTGAAATAAGGAATAGATGGGAGGTCGGGTCTTTAGTGTTAAGACCAATTTATGTTTTATTGTTTGTTAAGAAAATTTGGTGTTTATTGTTATTCCTGTGTGTAATTCGGTATTTGTGTTTACTCTTTTTTTTTTCTTGCTGTATCCATAAAAATCTAATAAATATTTTTTTAAAAAAAAAACCTTCTACAAATGTTTTTGCTGTAGTAAGAGCTGCTCTTAAAAATGCATGATGCAGTACAAAACTCAATTTATTTAGGTTCCTACCGCATTTTCCAAGTTTTTTTCAAATTCTTCCAAAAAACGTGTCATGGCTGGATCTCCCTCAAAATCATTGAAATGGTTGTTCACCCACAATAGTACAACTCGGGTAACCTAAGAACAAGTACATATGTGAAGTTAATACAAGTTTTATTTGTAAGAGGAAATTAGGTTGCTATTCTTAATATAGTTTTGGCACTAGCAACTAGTCAAGTAGCTTTTGTACCAACTATATACCTTTCCACACTATGAGCCAATTTGTCTATGCTTTTATACATTTAAAAAATAAAATAAAATGACTATCTTTGTTACTATAGAGAACAGGCCTACAACTCAACACCTGGAGTACTATCTCTCTTCCATGGTTTTCTTATGAATCAGTATTTCAAAGTTGCTGCCCTTGCAAAATATTTGTCATTTGCAATGGCTGCTTCTATGAAACTTACACTAATAAAGCTAGAATTTCCATCTTCATTTTTTTGACAAAGTAGCCAATTGGGCTATAAAATTACTGCACAACTGGCAGTCTGTCAGATACCTTGTCAGTTTAAAACAAAAATGTTTTTCAAAGAGATCTATCCAAGTTCTCTAACCGCATAAAATGTTACTTCCTGTTCTGAGGGCAATGCCTTTATATGTGTAAACGTATAATGATACACAACTTCTGAGGTCATACTAATTATGACTATAATTTTGTTTAGCGATAATCATTTTACTTGGGATATCTCCTAGCTGAAAATTAAAACAGTGACTGGTTCATGGGTGTGAATTGAAATACCTAGGTATAAATATGAAGCAAGAATAAAAGTTCAAAATACAGCATAAATATCTGAATCATAAATGAGTTTATTTCTCACATGTTTTCCCCATCCCCCAGCTCTGGTATATGATGGCAGAGACTTTTATTAGGCAATAGAAACTTCTACCAACTGCAAGCCCAAAAATATTTAGGAATATTGCCTGTTCTCAGCATTCTCCGAATTTAAAACATTGTACATGCTTTATTATGGGGGACGCAGGTGGCGCTGTGGGTAAAAGCCTCAGCGCCTAGGGCTTGCCGATCGAAAGGTCGGCGGTTCGAATCCCTGCGGCGGGGTGCGCTCCCGTCGTTCGGTCCCAGCGCCTGCCAACCTAGCAGTTTGAAAGCACCCCCGGGTGCAAGTAGATAAATAGGGACCGCTTACAAGCGGGAAGGTAAACGGCGTTTCCGTGTGCGGCTCTGGTTCACCAGAGCAGCGATGTCACGCTGGCCACGTGACCCGGAAGTGTCTTCGGACAGCGCTGGCCCCCGGCCTCTTGAGTGAGATGGGCGCACAACCCTAGAGTCTGGCAAGACTGGCCCGTACGGGCAGGTGTACCTTTACCTTTACATGCTTTATTATTACTACAATTTTTATATAGTGAATACATTATTTTTCAGATGATTTCTAAGTCCTCTGTGTTTCACAGTACTGCAAGTCACCACACCAAGAAGTTCAGATAAGACTTCATAAAGAAGAGTGACCCACTGTGAGGCAGCTGTGAAGACGGCAAATTCTATGACATGGATCCTTAGGAATGGAACCAAAAATAAAACTGTCAATGTCACAATGCCATTACACAAATCTTTGTTGAGACCACATTTGGAATATTAGGTACAGTTCTGGCTGCCTCACCTCAAAAAGGATATTGTACAGTTAGGGCGGAAAGTTCAGAAATAGTTAACCAAAATGATCAAGGAGATGGGGCAGCTCCCTTATGGTTACAGCATTTGGGACTTCTTAAAATAGAAAAAAAGGCAAGCAAGAGGTAATACAATAGATGTTTATAAAATCATGCACAGCATGAAGAAAGTGGATAGAGAAGCTTTTCTCCCTCCACCATAACACCTGAACCTGAATGTTGAAAGATTCAGGGTATTGAACATAATTAAAATATGGAACTCACCCCCACGGGGGTGAGGCAGTAATAACCACCAACTTGGGGGCTTTAAAGAGGACTGGACAAATTCAAGGAGGAGGAGACTATCAATGGATACTAGCCATAAGAGCTATGCTCTGCATCTGAATGCCAGTTGTGTGGGCTTCACACAAGCATCCAGTTGGCCACTGTGAGAACTTGGTGCTGGCCTGGATAGGCCACCGACCTATCTTCCAGTACAAGAAAATTACCAGTCAGGGTTTGGTTATCTCTCATCTAGAAACTAACCTTGTCCCTGAGACTGTCTACTTGAAACCATTCCAACAGTTTATCCCCAACTTCCAGGGGGCTTGCCAAAAATGTTCTGTATGTTAAGAGAAAGTCTTCAATGTATGTTGGATCCACAATAGAATGTTCTTCTATTAAATGTGTAATCAGGCGTTCAGGTGTTGCCTTAAAAACAAGAGGTGACAGTTAATAAAATAATTCCACAAAAACAACATACCATTTTGTAATATCACCACCCAGCCATATTCATAAATCCAATTCCTAACTTTCATCCTAGACACACTTTTATTTTCATAATACTTCCTGCATACCAATACAGCATTACAACTTGGATCTATGTCTGTAAAGACTATATTGTTGAGTGATGTCTAATTGCCCAGAGGCATATTATTTCCACAATATATAGCCATTTGACTGCATAACAAGAGAACTTCGATGAAGATGAGAAACTAGATCACTTTGTTATGAAACTGAAAAATGCTATATAATAAAACAACTTCTTTGTAAGATTATGTTTTGATCACCTTAATGACAATGTGTCCTTTCCTGGTTCCACTACGGTCCAGCTCTCTGTGCTCTTTCACCATAACAATTTCTCCTTCTTCTTCAACCTTGTGTGTATTTTTTTCAACATGGTTCAGAATTCTCCAATAATCCTGCTGGGCTATACATACAAACTATCCAAAATAACAGAGGGGTATAAATACACAAGCAAACAGTTGTGTTTTTTTTTAATGCATCAGTCAAGCCTAGACACATATAACATAATTATGGCAAAATGTAATTAGAAATCAATCTGTTTCCATCTTGTTCAACCTCATAATTTATTTATTTTTGTAATACCTTCAGTGATTACTACAACTGATACATATAGATAAGAAGTCTAGATGAGAACTTGAATTCAAAAAGTAAAATTGTCCTGAGCCCGTTTCGGCAGACTTTGATATATAAGTAAGGAAAGCAGTAGTTCTTGTTTGCTGAATAACCTATGCTGTGAGCAAGAAAGCTGTAAGTGGTTACCATTAGCCAAAATTGCACTATTTTATTTCTGGGATGATTAATTAAATAGAATTTTTAATGAGAAAATGGAAGAATGTTTTACTATGAAGTTATCTTACCTGGCAGTCATCCACTTTGGTCCGAACTACACCATTCATATATTGCTTTTCCAGAGAGGGAGTAATTCCAAAACTATTTCCCATACAGAGACTTTCCGTTTTCCCATCTCGATGGCTGATTTCCACAGTGCCATTTAAAATAACATACCAAGAATCAAGCTAGAAAGAAAACCCAATAAAAGCATTTCAATTATCTTAAGCATCCAACTGTATCAACAATAAGCTAAACAGAAGGCTCACTGGATGCTTAGTATGCCTCTGCAACAGCAATATAACCATTGGGGTAACAATAAAAATGATTAATTTAGTAGTAATGTTAACAACCGGTACCCATCTTCCATGACCAGATCAGGAAGAAACACAGAGATGAATGAGATATTCGGACAGAAATCCTTAATTAGGATTGTCATTCTAATGCAAGATTCAGGATGTGGTATTGTTGCTTGAGTTCAAAACATTCATCAGGTGCATTTGAGAAACTATGGCTTGGTTCGCGTGGCACATCTTAGTTACAAACTCATGGCCAGTGAGAAGAAAACTTAACCATGAGCCCAGATCCAAATCATTGTGATCCAGGAATAAAAAAGTCCAGGGAGGAACAAAACAGCTGCAATCACCTCTCTGGGAGCCCACGTTTGCAAAGTTTCACTAAGCCATAGTTTGTGTTACCATGATGTACAAACCAGGCCTATATCTAAGGGATAGAAACATGGTTTGACATTTGAAATAAGCAAGCAGTAGGTCATAAAAAACCCCTGTGAAATGTTTTTGGAGCTTTTGATAATATGCACTGACACTGGGGAGTTATGCACTGCTACATATGCTGTAAAACTGAAAACATTTCACCCTTATCTGCATGGTAAAAATATATATATTATAGGTGTTTGATGATCACATAGCAACATGATCACGGCATGCATTATTCAGTACTTACTTCTTGCCCATCATTAAGAATGATGGCTCCTGCTTGTTCTACAACTTCAAATATCATCACTGAGCAGAGTTCTCTCCTTACAGACATAGTCATGTTTGCAAATGCTGGAAGCTGGTGCATGAATTCCAGTAATTGTTCTATAAGAACAAAAATAAATATATGTGAGAAACAAAGCAAGTCAACATTTACTTAGGTTTCACTACTATGCAGGTTGGTAGTATTTAATATATCAAAAATGGATTTCAATCTGTATTTGTGTCACTCATCAATTTATGTTAGTTAATAAGAGTGGTTACAATGAGTTGGAATCAAAGAGGACCTTGAGCATGCAAAGGCATCTTCTACTCAAAAATGGGACTTTTGAATGAGAAAAAGTGAAACTTATTATGAAAGCAGAAGCATGAGAACTGCTATAGAGCTATTTTAGCATTATGCAAACTCTTGTGAAAGACTTTGCAAAACTATGCCAGCAACTATTGTTCTATTACTCATAGTTATTTGGATCCAACCCCATGTTAATAGTACACAAGGAGGAAAGTAAGAAATACCAGTCCAGTGTTAGAATGGCCCAATCTGCACACTTGGAAGTGCAGCAAGATGCTTGGGTCCTATATGCTTAGGAATTGATAACATTTAGTGGGTGGTTGCTTCCCCTGCCTATACATTCACACACAATCTATATATTTTATGCAATATATGAGGTTAGCTATAGATAAAGACAAAGGGAATGTGTGTAAATAGATACCGTATTTTTCTTCCTATAGGACGCACTTTCCCCCCTCCAAAAATGAAGGGGAAATGTGCGTGCGTCCTATGGGGTGAATGCAGGTTTTCGCTGAAGCCTGGAGAGCGAAGGGGATCGGTGTGCACCGACCCCTCTCACTCTCCAGGCTTCAGGAAGCTATCCGCTAGCCGTGGGAGACGCAGCTCTCCGACGGCTAGCGGAGAGCTTGCCTGCACCCAGAAGCTTGGGGTGCGCTGAGCTCAGCACGCCCCAAGCTTCGGGCTTCGCACAGCGCTCCGCTAGCCATGGGAGAGCCGCGTGAAGTCACACAGCTCTCCGACGGCTAGCGGAGAGCTTGCCTGCACCCAGAAGCTTGGGGTGCGCTGAGCTCAGCACGCCCCAAGCTTCGGGCTTCGCGCAGCACTCCACTAGCTGTGGGAGAGCTGCGCAAATTCGCGCAGCTCTCCCACGGCTTGCGGATAGCAGCCTGTTCTGGGGTTGGGTTCGGGGGAAGCTCGGGCTTCCCCCCGCCCCAGCCCCGCACCTGGGGGGGAAATAATTTTTTTTTCTTTATTTCCCCCCAAAAAAACCTCGGTGCGTCCTATGGGCTGGTGCGTCCTATGAGGCGAAAAATACGGTAAGTGAGACCTGCAACAAAATGTTGCATTGTGAATTGCTTCAGTTCAGAGTTTTAGCCAGACAGACACGCTCTCTTCAAGGATTCTCAGTTCCATTCTCTCCCTCTCCAAATGTCAACCAAAACGGCTGGGGCTCTTTTGTGGGAGGGGGTCATTCTTTTGTTTTGTTTTGAAATGTACCTCTGCAAACCTTAGGGTTCTCCCAAGCCTGCTACTATCTCTCTCATATATGTCAATGGTGCCACTTTGGCTACATAAGGATTGGCATGTGTCTGTAAAATACGCTACTATATCAGTTTGTCATTAACTTTCAAATTACTAGATTATTAGGGATAATCTGTTGAAACTATGTAGAAGTACTTTCTTTCTTTTTACGTCTCACCAATGTCATCATCTGTTTTGTCAGCAGGTTCCTTTTCAAGGCATTCCCGTACAACATCTCTCCCCAGCAGTGGATCTGAAGTTCTGTCAATGTCTTCATCTTCTTCTTCATCGTCTTCAGAATCAACTGGTGCTTCTGGGAGACCAGTTAGATCTACATCTCCCATCTCACTTTCGGTAGCCTGTACATAAAATCAATGCAAGTTCTTTAAGTGGCTGAAAATTAAGCACATAAATTTTGACACAAATCCACTTTGTTCTGGTAATATCAACTACCAGCCAAATGAACAGCCTGGAAGAGCTCTGTGGATAGCCTCCAGCTGCCCTGTGGGCAAACAAGTTATACTCATCACTAATGGACCCTTGTGATTTTGGGGGGGAATGGGATTGGTGATAATCAGTAGAGCAGGACTAGAATATTCCACTTGCATAGGTATTTGTGAAATCCAAATTCCATCAATAACAAACACAGAAATTAACAGATTTTCAGGACCATAAAGCTGGTGCTGTCTGCAGCAGAAAGTAAGTCAGAACAAAACTGACAAGTTCTACCCTATAACCAATTTAACATAAACAATAATATTATATCCTAAAGGGAAAAATTGTTACGATGGCTAAAAGAGTGATTGTACATTTAAACAGAATGATTTAAGCATTTATTATCTGCAACTAGGCCATGTCATATGATGCCGGTAGATTTAAACTCAAGCTAGGCAAGGTCAACTAACCTCAGCAGATCCAGCTTGTTCTCTAAAAGGTTCAGAGTTTCTTTGAATATGTGGGGAACATAAAACTCAGCCCTTCAAGAGACTCTCAACAGTCCATCAAAGCAGCAGCTCATTTGATTCCTATATGGCTAACATATATAGATAACTCCTGGCAAGTAAGGTCAAGTGGCAGTTTAAAAATAGAAAGATTTAGCATTTGTACAATCTAGCACTTTGTACGATGCAGCAGCATTTCCTTTGACAAATGGTTTTGTCAAGCAGAATCACCGTTTATAGCTTGTATTTTTAAAATAATATTGTAATAAAAGTACAATTTAACTTATGGAACACTAAATCAGAAATAGTAAAAGCAACCAAAAGTTGAAAGGTAAATTCAGGTAACATTAAAGATCATCTGAACAAGGTCTCTGTCAGCCCACTAGCCCCTCTTCAAAACTTGGCATCTCTTCTTACTTTGGAAAAGCCTCTATTTTCCCTCTGGAACTATTGCAAGATGGTCTTGCAAAAAGCCTCAAGAAAAGGACCTCCTTCTGATGGCACCACACCAGAAGAAGAAGAGTGGATTGGTAGGGTAAAAAGAGGGCTTTTTCCAACTCCATGGAGACACACACACAGTGAGAGAGCACTGCTGAATATGAACTTGCATTTTTGGTGTTTCTCTGTGTCTGTTTCTGCATCTGTCAGAATGTATAGTGCGTGTGAGGGTCTGTATGTGTGTTCTGGAGAGTATGTATGTATGTTTACACAGCAAAACATGTGTTTGCCACTTTGACCACAGCCATCACCAATATGCAGCCCCCAGGAGGTTGGCCAATTTTCAGCATGCTCATCCGCTGAGGGTGTGGGGAGCTACTCAAGGTCTAGATGAACAAACCATGTGGGTTGCGTGGGGGAAAGGGTTTAGTTCACTGCCAAGCATGGCCTTCGTGAAGGACAGTCAACATTTCTGAGAGAAGGAACTCAACTCATGATTTCTGTACATCTAGATCAGTTGTAGCGAACTTCTGGCCCATGGGCCTAATTAGTTAAAGCTGCATTCAATATATCTGCAGAGATAGCTCTGTCAGCACAAATATTTCTGCTTGCCCAAGGAAACCATCACCCCCTCTCCTCTGCATGATGTCCTGACTCTCCAAAGCAGATTTGGGGATGGTGCAGGGAAACACTGGGTAGGGGGAAGAGAGGGAGGAAGTTGTGTTATGCTAGTGATAATTTCTTATACTGGCTTCTAGCAGACCCACAATGAATAAGACCCACAGAATTTATTTTAATTACTTAGGTAGTTTATTAACCTCTTGAACAAAGAGGTCTTCTCCAATTTGGCCCCATTAGGCTCCCCCATTTGGCCCACTTGGCTGCTTATTCCAAGCCATGCCCACCAGTCCATCATATGACATCAGGAACAAGACAAGTAAAGACATAATTTCAAACTGTGCTGAATTCAAGCCACAACTGCAAAGGAATATTACCCTGCCACACCACTTTCAGGAGTGATAGAACAAAATACCCTTGGGAGCTCCTGTTTGCTCTCATGTGTATCTGACCACTTTCAAAAGCTGCTGACTAAGCACACTGAACTTCAAATTTCTCTACAGATATAGTTTAAAGTTTAAGTAATCTGATGGTCTACAGCAGATTGGCTACTTCTGGATTCAACTGTACAGCTGGATCTAATTCCCCATCCCTGATCTATATATTAAAGGAATAGTCTCTTCTTCAGGGAAAGAAGAAACATTCAGAAAATATAAATGGATATTCAGGGATCCAGTCTTAGAGCATCAGTAGTATTGAACCAAAGAAGATGGAGGCAACTGAGAGATCACTTGGAGTCCCAAGTACAATATTTATTTTAATATCTGTGGGAGAAGATACACAAAGAAATCTATTTACACCTATTTACACCACATCCTCTTTCAGTGTTCCACGAAACTTACATATTTTCATCTAGTAATTTCATGATAGATAATTTTGATGCAGAAAAAATGATCAAAGGATCAGAGTCTCAAATTCACACAAAGCAGTAGCTGCAGTGATCAGCATGGACAGAACAAATACTGTATTTGTCCCATTAGCTATGATGAAATCCAGTTGCAGATCAATTTTGTTAACATATGGTTATAGGGCAAATGCCCTAAGCAATTTAAAGAGGGCAAATAAATATGGAAACAAATGTGCTTACTACATGACAACAGAAAGAGATTCAGTTACATGATTATCAACCTATACAGCAGATAGAAAGCAATAAAAACATTCCAGTTCTGCTGTTGTAAATATGAAATAGAAGGAAGACACATTGATTATGAGCTAAGAAAGTAAGAACGTTTTCTGAAACAGTACTGATAAATATTTATTTAAAATGTTTGCTGCAAGGATTATGCTGTCAAATTAACATTTGTAAAAGATCTCAACCCTACACATAATTTATTCTGTATGTAAAAACATTCACTCTGTGCCACATTCAGTTCAAGTAAGCAGCGCATAGGTCAGTTTTTTCACATCTGTAAGTAAATCATAGACCCAAGAGATGTTACACCTTGGACTTTAAAACTGAGGTCCTGGATCTATTCAAATGAGAGATATGAGGTTACATTCACGGACTTCTTTCACAGTCAGCCTTAACAGCAGCTCATGTAAGGTGACAGAACCACTACTTTAACAGCTGATCCCCCAACCACACAGAGATTACATAAAGTGTCAGCTTCAATACATACATTATCAAGGATATCAGATAAAAGTTATAATAATCGATGTGAATATATTCATCCTGCATATGTAGACTTTGGAATGTTAGCACACAATCTTTAGACTACAGATCGACTTCTTGATATTCTGAAACACTCTGTTAATTGATTTTATGTACCTTTGGATGGAATAAGCCTCATTTAACATTACTTTTTAAAACTCAGTCTATCATTGTGTACTGCTTAAGAAAAATCTACAGTAGAAGTAGTAGATGACAACAAAACAATTAAAGCATATCAATTATGCCAAGGTCATCCACTGTCACTTAATGTACTTTAGGGAACATTAATTATTAACCTATAGTGGATCAATGATGAATATAACCTCCAAGATGTATTTAGATACAGACTAAACAGAAGTGAAATAATTAAGTTGCTTTTTATAGAATCCAGCATATATCAAAGAAGTTGTGTGACTTACTCCACAATATTAATTTGGAAGAAGGGTGGAGCTAAATGTTAAATGCACATGTGCGTAACAAGAACCAAACAGGAAGAAGTAATTAGGAGCAAGAAGTAGCAAGGAGGAATAACATATCTTTCCCACATCTATTGCTTTTCCTGCCCACCACTTTTCCTTAAACCTTGGCTGGATTGTGTTCAGACTAATAGAGAAATTACTCTGTAATTTATGAAAGAATCGTGATCTGCTGGATATTGCCTTACCACCTAGTTCTATGCTTGTTTAAATCTAACCAATTATAGTAGACTTGCTGCTAGATAAGTATGCATAGGACTTCAGCCTTAATCAGGCCTCTTAACTTTGACAACTACTTTATTATATAAAAATAATAATAATACAGCACATCCAAAAGGCCTCAGGGGAAACACAAATGGAAGGCAATTTGTTGCTCATCAGCTGGCCTTGTGAAAACTCTGGTTGGAAACTCTGGTCATTTTCTATCCACCACTACATGAATGGGGCCTGAAACATGGGGCTGGAAATATTCCAGGACATATCCCAAGCTATTCCATGACTTAGGAATGCATGAATCTGACATGTTTAACCCAGCTGTGCAATCTTTTTTTTTTCTTTTGTCTTTTTTTTTTAAAGCTCACATACATAGACTCTTCTACAGTCTTTCCCACCATGAATGTCTAGAAGCTGATGGTCCGGGCAGGAGACTAATTATTCTGGTCTTACTGCATGGCCGTAAGGTATAGATGCCTGGCTTTCTATATATTTGGAGCCACCACATAGTTCACTTTTAAGCAGTTGTCTGAATCCACAGAGAGAATTAAGCAGGAACAGATATAGGAAAATAGGAATCTGCCTTACAAAGAGTAAAACCGCTAGTCTATCCAGCTCAGCACTGTCTCAGCACTGTTTTAAACCTTTCCAGGGTTTAAAACAGGGATGTTTTCCAGATGAACTTGGAGATGTGGCAGGTTGAATCTGGGGCTTTTGTCATACAAAGCAATTGCTCTACCACTGAGATGTAGCTGTCCTACTATATATTGTTGTCTGATTCTTGAATTCAAATAATCTTCCCTGTAGTCATAGGAATTTTGATCCAAATCTTTCACAATTTTTTTTGTACTACAAGCTCTTTAGTGAGACACAAGTTTCATTATAAGGCAGCCTTAAGTTGCGTGTCAAGACCCCCAAGGCCTCCCCCCCCTAAGTTGAATAAAGACACATGGGTTCAAATAGCCAAAAGCCACCCCCCCCCCCGGCCAACCGAAAGAAGAAGAAAAGGAGGCTGAAGAGTTTAGTAGGGTTCATGTCATTTGTTCCCCTAGCAATGCAGAAGCCTGAAGCTCTGTATAAAAAACTCTCAATAACCCAATGATACAAAGTGTGCCTACATCAAACTAGAAACACATACTTAAGTCTATTTATATTGTTTAAGCACTGTTTCCTTCCTATTTCGCAAACAGCTCTATATGCACATTTAATGAGACTAATGTAAAATATAAAGGGTTGTATCCAACAAAGTTAGTGTAGAAGAATTGAACCTAGATCATTTAAGTTACCCATATTAATTTATTCCAGTGAGTCTACTCTGAATAGGCCTAATGTTGGAAGCAACCCAGCTTTTACCCAATCTATTATTGTCAAACAGTTGACAATAATTAATTAATTAATTAAGCCAAACTCCCTCTAATCTGCCATTTGCTTAAGTTGACTTCAACACACACACATATCATTAAGAGCACTGCCCTCCTTTTCAGTTGCTGCTGAGCCTAGTGATTGTTCAGTGGCTTGGGACTCAGGACACCAAAACACCTTTGATTGTATCCTAAATCTCAGTTGATACATTGCTTCTTTAGGCATCATGGGGGGAAAACCTCCATTGGTTACAATAGCCAGGTATCACTTGAATAACTACCAATTATCACAAACAATGATTTTATTATTATTTCAGTAAGATTTTAACTTGAAACAAATAACATCATTATCTTCCAAATCAAAACTTAATATTCCTCTGGTCTTACTGAACCCAACATATTACAGTGGTACCTCGGGTTACATACGCTTCAGTTACAGACTCCGCTAACCCAGAAATATTACCTCGGGTTAAGAACTTTGCTTCAGGATGAGAACAGAAATTGTGCTACGGCGGCACAGCAGCAGCAGGAGGCCCCATTAGCTAAAGTGGTGCTTCAGGTTAAGAACAGTTTCAGGTTTAGTACGGACCTCCGGAACAAATTAAGTACTTAACCTGAGGTACCACTGTATTTTGTTCATTGTGCTGTCAAACTTTAAAAGTATATGATAGCAATCTTATGCTTCTGCTAGCATACAGGGATTCAACCATTTAGGTCCTCCCTCTTTTTATGAAAACAGAATGTTAAAACAAATTTTGGACTTACTTGGTAGATGTCAGATAAACTGCTACTCCCAGAATCACTAGCAATGCTGCAACCAGACTGACTTGAAGGGACATGTGTCACCTGTGGATGTTGACCATCTGTGAGATGCATCTTGGTCAGGTCTGCAGGAAGCTGGAAGCAAAGTGCAATGTAAGGGAAGTTAAATAGGCTTTCAATTTCAAGCAATTCATGCTATGTTTAACTTGATATAATTTAATGCTGACTGAGAAAATGCAATATACATTGCATTATTTTTTAAAATTTGGTTGAAATATTGTCAGTTACCAACTACATATTAAGCCTTGTTGAGTTTAGGAAAACAACTTACAGTGAAAACTTGTGCATGTAAAAATTGCACTTTGCTAAGTTCAAGGCGTTGGTTCTGGTGTACAAAGTCCTACACCTCTTGGGACCACAAAAGCTAAAAGAGCATCCTACCCTCTACGTACCCAACTGGTCACTCTTTCTACAGATGAGGTTTTCCTGCAGATCAAGAGATCTGTTCCATAAGATATAGAGATCTGTTCTTCAGTGTGGTGGCACCTAACCTTTGAAACTCGTTCCTGTTATACATCAAACAGGCACAGTCTCTATTGCCTTTTTGGTGCCAATTAAAGACCTTCTTTTTTAAAACAAGCCTTTCAAAAGGAGATCAATATCCTAGGCTATACCTGTATTGAATAGGAAATGAATTTTACATATGAAATTGTTTCATTGTTTTTATATAATGGAATTGTTTTCATTGGTTATGTTTTTACTGTGAAATTGCTTTAAGATGTTTTATGGGAAGTGTTTCATAAATTGGATCAAATAATAATAAATGCTTTGTATGCAAGTGGTTCCACATTCTAACCTAAGCACCTCCATTTTCCAGTGCTGGGAAACAATAATACTTCAGTAGCCTCTGCTGCCACATGCTTCTTTGCAAATGCATTCTGCAAACATCTGTTACTATCACATTATGCAACAATTATTAGTACAGTGTGTTTGGCATAATACAAAAGTGTTAACACAATAAATATAAGGGAGGAACCACTACCTGAAATGATTATTTGTAATTTAATTACAATAATAAAATATTTAGTTCAGAAGCAGAATGACAGCTATTAAGACATCGTGTTCATTTGAGCCTGTGCTCCAAATGTTGTAATACTGTTCCTAAAAATAGAAAGAATAAGTGGAAAGATTTAAAGCACACCTTGAGTTAACTCAATTTTAGCACATTTCAAAACAACCTGCTTAAAACTGTATTTCTTTTTTAAAAGAGAAAATCATAACTGTGAACAGAAGCAATGTGCTCAGATTGAGAATCTGCAAGTTGTATTTTTCTGAACACCTGCTAAAGAACAGCAGATGCGAAATAGTGAACATGTTCCAAGGACATTAGGAAGTTTCCAGATTTGAATAGTAGTTTCAAAAGCCAGCTAACAGATTGGCCCGAATGTCAGGCTGCTTATATTAAAGAAAGAAAGCAAAGGGGGGGGGGGATAAATCCCCTGGCTGAGAATTAATTGGCTTTCTGTCAGCACATTAGATGAGATCCTGGCATATACTTGCATGACCTCTTTATGTAATCACAAAGGCAGCTCTGAAGCAAGACAACCTACATTTACTAAGTCCTAGGTATTCTATTTGGTGTGTGTGTGTGTGTGTGTGTGTGTGTGTGGAGGGGAAATACTAAATTCAGTAGCACCTGCATGTCTGCCATTCTAGAACACTGAAGGTGAGCAGACATAAATGCCCATTAGCCAACATCATCACATAGTCAACTTATATGTAAATAAATATATCCATGACATATCTGCCTATATTTTATCTTATATTCTGCCTGTAAGATTTCCATAACAAGTTACAAAATAAAACATTAAATCAAACATCACGTCAACAATTATGCACTAGCCATTAACCGAGATGCAAAAAACTTAAGTTATTAAGGGGGGGACACAAACTTTTAATCTAGTGCATGAATACATGGCCAATAATTTTGGGGAGGGGGTTTCACAGTTAGGGCACCACCCAGAGAAAGCATTGTCCTTAGATAGCCAGGCCCTTTATTTTTGAAGGGAGTGATGTTCAAAGCAGAGGCTCCAAAGATCCTAACTGTTTGGAGGTTCATTGGAAGCAGACGATACCAATATCCCAGACCATTTAGGGCAGCAGTGAGAAACCTGTGGTCTTCCAGATACTGTTGGACTACAACTCCTATCATCCCTGACCACTATCCACGCTGGCTGGGACTGATGAGAGTTGGGAGTTCAGCAGCGTTTGGAGAGCTGGTTTCTCATCCCTGATTTAGGGATTTAATTATGCCCATAAACAAACCTAAAACCAGTACAGATGCTTAAATCACCAGATAAATATAGTAGCAACTATATTTTCAACCAGCTGCCAGTTTCCAAAGACAACCCCATGTAAAATGTTATCATGGCATGATTCACCAAAGCAAGATCATGTTTCTTCGAGAAGGGCTAAAGCTGCAGTACCTATTGAAGTTGGTGAAAATTGCCATGGATGTTATTTGGGCATCCATTAGCAAGCCTTTATTAAAAGTTAAAAGTTAAAATAGTGGACTGGATTCTTCAGTGGACTGCAAATTCATTTAAGAAGTGGCTGGATCTCATTTGCATGGTCAACTGTACCACATACTAACACCAGCACCATCTCTCTGGGTGCTATTACAGTGAAATCTAGAAATATTTGCTATTTTAAAGAAAATAAAATTCAGATGCAGTCTACATTTATTGGATATCATTTGTAAAAGTTGGCTTTATATTTCTGACTGAGCGAATAAGTAGTTATCACTGTAAGCAGAGCTACATTTCCCTCAAGATAGAATCAGTATTTTATGTTCAGTTGACAAGTGAATCCAAAATTACTCCTCTTCTCTTTATAAACTAAAATAATTCAGATTGTAATAGATTCTGCTAAAAGCATATTGGTCCCTCCTCTTTATAAATCAGTAGTTGGCAACGTCTATGCTGAACCGTGTGGTACCAAACGGAATTTGTATAGTGGGTGAAAGAGACTGAACGAGCAAATGTGAATTATTTTTAAGAAAACAGACTAATAAATCTCCAAAGCTGAAATGAGGTGCATGAATGCACAAAATACCTATTTGAGACAAGCAACCTTTGTGCTGCCTGCCATTTTTAACATAAATCTCTGCCTCTATTTTATATACATCACATTTATTATCCACACATATTGAGCTGCCTTACATACTTCACTATGTTGAACCGCACTGATATGATGAATTTGTAACATGATGGTAGCAGTTGTGAAAATGAAATGTAGGATAAGGTTTGAGCCATGTTTACTCAGTATAATATAACATATTTATTCAACTGTGAATGTTTCAAATGAGAGATTGTGTAAACCAAAGACATGTTTTCCAGGAGCAATTTGCCCTCTCCAGCCAGATCATTACCTGCATCAAGAATTCTTATAATAATGCTGCAAACATACAATTATTTGTTCAGCTGCCTGAACAATGAAATATTGTTCTACTGCCATTCCTACCACTAGAAACCTTGCAGATCCTACTGTCCATTGCCTTCCCTAAAGCTGTATTTATTGCAGGAAAAGTACTTCTTTTTCCTAATACTGCATGCATAGAAGAAAGTTACAACTCGAGGATTGGTGATTTTCTATATATATTCTGGCTATTGTACTCATTCTGGCTACTCTACTCTTCTTGGTTCTATGGCACATCCAAATGGACCTCATTTAAAAACTTCTCATGTTGCCTATATCTCTACTACTTGTTGCTCAGTCTGAAAGACTGTCTCCCCTACCTATTTTCCTCTAGCTTTCCTGCCCTAATCAGTATAAGAAACAAATCCTGAAATTACTCAAGAATACCAAGCCAACTCTTAGATCACTAAATTAGCTCTGCACTGGGCTACTTGCCAACCACATTTCTTTGGAATACAGTCACTTTTTGTTTTATAGGCTCCAGACTTCCTGCATCAAACAGACTAATCTTTTCAAGAATATTTATTTGCACCTTATAACTGTGGGTTTACATGGGGACAATTGCTCCATAGACACCAAGTATACTTAACAGGGGACAGGACCAAAACACAAATAGGTACTTCCCACACATCTTGCTGCCAATGTCAATGTAGCCCAGTGAACAGTGATAGAGCTGCATTCAGTGACAGTTCAAGTCCCAGTAACTCACCAGGTGATGCTGGGCAACCCCTACTTCAGCCTTTGCGCCCTACTGTATAATTGCCCTAGCTCACACGCTCATCATGCAAATAAAGTTGATACATATTGCCTAATACTATTATGCACTAATGGAAATGAAAAAATACTAAAATAAAACTACAGTGGTATCTCGATTTAAGAACAGTCCTGTTTATGAACTCCGTAAAACTGGAAGTAGTGTCCCGGTTTCTGAACATTACCTTGGTCTAAGAATGAAATCCAAATGGTGGAAGGGCACCGGTGGCAGGAGGCCTCATTAAAGAAAGCATGCCTCAGTTTAAGAGTGGTTTTGGTTTAAGAATGGACTTTTGGAATGGATTAAGTTTCTAAACCGAGGTAAAAAAAGGTAAAGGTACCCCTGCCCATACAGGCCAGTCTTGCCAGACTCTAGAGTTGTGCGCTCATCTCACTCTAGAGGCCGGGAGCCAGTGCTGTCCGCAGACACTTCCGGGTCACGTGGCCAGCGTGACGAAGCTGCTCTGGCGAGGCAGCGCAGCACACGGAAACGCTGTTTACCTTCCCGCTAGTAAGTGGTCCCTATTTATCTACTTGCACCCGAGGGTGCTTTCGAACTGCTAGGTTGGCAGGCGCTGGGACCGAGCAACGGGAGCGCACCACGCCGCGGGGATTCGAACCGCCGACCATGCGATCGGCAAGTCCTAGGCGCTGAGGTTTTACCCACAGCGCCACTCGCGTCCCGTAAACCGAGGTACCACTGTATTAAGTTTTCACTAATCTGTAATGCCTGTTGTCTTTGTCCATGGAGTTTTCTTGGCAGGGATACTGGAGTGGCTTGCCGGTTCCTACTCCAGGTGGATCACGTTTGGTCAAAACTCTCCACTATGACCTGTCTGTCTTGGGTGGCCCTGCACGGCATAGCTCATAGCTTCTCTGAGTTATTCAAGCCAGGAAATTGGATGCAGATTTCCGAAAAAATAGCAAGGAGAGACAAGAGGGCCTTCTTAAACGAGCAATGCAAAGAAATATAGGAAAACAATAGAATGGGAAAAACCAGAGATCTGTTCAAGAAAATTGGAGATATGAAAGGAACATTTCGTACAAAGATTACCATAATAAAAGACAAAAGTGGAAAGGACCTAACAGAAGCAGAAGACATCAAGAAGAGGTGGCAAGAATACACAGAGGAATTATACCAGAAAGATGTGGATGGCTCGTACACCCCAGGTAGTGTGGTTGCTGACCTTGAGCCAGACATCCTGGAGAGTGAAGTCAAATGGGTCTTAGAAAGCACTACTAATAACAAGGCCAGTGGAAGTGATGATATTCCAGCTGAACTATTTAAAATTTTAAAAGATGATGCTGTTAAGGTGCTACACTCAATATGCCAGCAAGTTTGGAAAACTCAGCAGTGGCCAGAGGATTGGAGAAGATCAGTCTACATCCCAATCCCAAAGAAGGGCAGTGCCAAAGAATGCTCCAACTACCGCACATTTGCACTCATTTCACACGCTAGCAAGGTTATCCTTAAAATTCTGCAAGGCAGGCTTAAGCAGTATGTTGACCAAAACTCCCAGAAGTGCAAGCTGGATTTCAAAGGGGCAAAGGAACCAGAGACCAAATTGCAAACATGCGCTGGATTATGGAGAAAGCTAGAGTTCTAAAAAACCTTCTACTTCTGCTTCATTGACTATGCAAAAGCCTTTGACTGTGTCGACCACAGCAAACTATGGCAAGTTCTTAAAGAAATGGGAGTGCCTGATCACCTCATCTGTCTCCTGAGAAATCTCTATGTGGGACAAGAAACTACAGCTAGAACTGGGTATGGAACAAGAGTACGACAAGGCTGTATATTGTCTCCCTGTTTATTTAACTTATATGCAGAATTCATCATGCAAAAGGCTGGGCTGGATGAATCCCAAACCGGAATTAAGATTGCCGGAAGAAATATCAACAACCTCAGATACACAGATGACACAACCTTGATGGCAGAAAGTGAGGAGGAATTAAAGAACCTTTTAATGAGGGTGAAAGTAGAGAGTGCAAAATATAGTCTGAAGCTCAACATCAAAAAAACTAAGATCATGGCCACTGGTCCCATCACCTCCTGGCAAACAGAAGGGGAAGAAATGGAGGCAGTGAGAGATTTTACCTTCTTGAGCTCCATCATCACTGCAGATGGTGATAGCAGTCATGAAATTAAAAAATGCCTGCTTCTTGAGAGAAAAGCAATGACAAACCTAGACTGCATCTTAAAAAGCAGAGACATCACCTTGCCAACAAAGGTCCGTCAAGTTAAAGCTATGGTTTTCCCAATAGTGATGTATGGAAGTGAGAGCTGGACCATAAAGAAGGCTGATTGCTGAAGAACGGATGCTTTTGAATTGTGGTGCTGGAGGAGACTCTTGAGAGTCTCATGGACTGCAAGAAGATCAAACCTATCCATTCTGAAGGAAATCAGCCCTGAGTGCTTACTGGAAGGATAGATCCCGAAGCTGAGGCTCCAATACTTTGGCCACCTCATGAGAAGAGAAGACTCACTGGAAAAGACCCTGATGTTGGGAAAGATAGAGGGCACAAGGAGAAGGGGACGACAGAGGACAAGATGGTTGGATAGTGTTCTCGAATCTACCAACATGAGTTGACCAAACTGCAGGAGGCAGTGGAAGACAGGAGTGCCTGGCGTGCTCTGGTCCACAGGGTCACGAAGAGTCGGACACAACTAAACAACAACAAATTCTGTAATGCATATGTTTCCTAGATACCATATTTTTCCATGTATAAGATGCCCCCATGTATAAGATGGCCTCTATTTCTTTTAATCCAAAATTAAGAAACTAAGTTGTTTAGATTGGGGGGGGGGGGAGGTCACTTCCGCCAATCACTTACCCGCCTGCCTGTCACTGCTGCTCGCACAACTTGCCACAGCCACCAATTGTCTGCCTGCTCACAGCCACCAACAGCCCACCCGCCCACTTGCCGCAGCCGCCAATCGCCTGCCTGCCTTGCCAAAGCCGCCAAACACCTGCCCAATTGCTGCAGCTACAGCCAATTGCCAGCAGGCCTTGCCGCAGCCACAATCACCCACCCAATCGCCGCTGCCAATCTCCTGCTTGTTGCTGCCATTAATTGCACATCCCCCCTCTGCATTCACTATCCATGTATAAGATGACACTCAAATTTTTCCTAATTTTCTTTAGCAAAAAGCATCATCTTATACATGGAAAAACACAGTATTCTCCCATCTAGCTATTTACATTTAAGCCTTCTCATCTGGGTGAATAGATCGCTGACACAGGTATTGTTCATAACTAATCTTCTGCTGTTTTTTGTGTTGTTTTGCAACTGTTTTTGTTATATTTTGTGCATTCTTTGGGGCATATGTGGAAGATGATTAATAAATAACCGTTCTTATTGCACATGGACATTCACTGACTATCCTACTTTGTCAACTGTGTGAAATGATCTGATGGCAGGCTTATATCCATGTAACTAATAAAATAGTCATACAAAAATATGGACTGTTTATTTAATGAAAAGGCAGATTAGAATCAGACAACTGACAGTGTTAAGGTGACAGGTTTCACATACAAAAACCACATTCTTTCATTTCATTTCAGCCTTGAATCACCACTACTGACCTTTTTAACAAGAGGAAATTAAAATGCAAGAGACCATGAAAGTGTGCTAATGTGCTGAGTGCCTGAATGCATTAAGAGTCAAGGCATTCAATGACGTTGCTCCCACAGCCACCTAATTATATTCTCTAGCCTAGATAGCGTTTCCTATCACACACAAATACTTCATTAACTAACCTATGATAGAATACCAGCAAGCTATATGTGCAAGCTATTTATCCATATGTGCTAGCTAAAAATACATCTATTCTTAGAAAGTCTGTCCTGATGGCACAGGACCTTTGGTTTGTGACCCAGACCTAGAATAATAGCTGTCTGACAGCAGTCTGGAAATTTGTTTTTCTAAGGGTGGCACACATGGCCCTTAGGATAGAAAAGCTGTCATTGTAGCCCGTGTTCTAGGTTGACAGCTGAGGCATGGGGTAGGGAAACTAGGAAAAGAGACAAGCAGAGAACATGAATTATAATTCATTTCAGAATGATAAAAAAGCAAACATATGTGATTCAAATGATAAAATTGTACATTGGTACCTCAGGTTACATACGCTTCAGGTTACATACACTTCAGGTTACAGACTCCGCTAACCCAGAAATAGTGCTTCAGGTTAAGAACTTTGCTTTAGGATAAGAACAGAAATTGTGCTCCGGCGGCGTGGCAGCAGCAGGAGGCCCCATTAGCTAAAGTGATACCTCAGGTTAAGAAAGGTTTCAGGTTAAGAACGGACCTTCAAAACGAATTAAGTTCTTAACCTGAGGTACCACTGTATAGACTGATTTAACTTATGAAAAGTTTCAACAAGGGAATAAATATCTAAGGGTGAAAATCAGTCCCTTGAAGTGACCTCAGAATCCAGTGCAGATGGAACAGAATTGGTGTTACAAGATCAGTTTGCCTTCAACCTTCAACAGTCAGCAGTCTGGCAATCACATTCTGCACTACAGTGGTACCTCGGGTTACAGACGCTTCAGGTTACAGACTCTGCTAACACAGAAATAGTACCTCGGGTTAAGAACTTTGCTTCAGGATGAGAACAGAAATCATGTGGTGGTGGCAACGGGAGGCCCCTTTAGCTAAAGTGGTGTCTCAGGTTAAGAACAGTTTCAGGTTAAGAACGGACCTCCAGAATGAATTAAGTTCTTAACCAGAGGTGCCACTGTAATTGAAGCTTCTGGGCTGTTTTCAAACACAGTCCCTTGTAAAACATATTTCAATAATTCAACCTGGATGATGATGGTGGTGGTGGTGAGGATTATATACTCAGGTAGTTGAATGTAATATTTAGATCAGATATAAGGAATCCGTGATCTTCCAGATTTTATTGATGTACGATTCCCATCATCCCTGACTACTGGGCCAGGCTGGCTAGGACATATGGGAGTTGAAATAATTCTATTGTTTAACCACTGGTACCATCTAGCTCAGTACTGTCTCTGCAACTACTCTCTAGGGTTTCAGACAGGAATCTATCCTGGGCCTACCAAGAGACACTGGGATTGAAACTGGGACCTACTGCATGCAAACCAATTTCTTTTACCACTGGACTGTGCCCCTTCCCCCACAAAACATGGGCTGCTTCACCAATCTCTCTTTAAGGCAGGGTTCCTCAAACCCGGCCCTCCAGATGTTTTGAGACTACAGTTCCCATCATTCCTGACCACTGCTCTCGCTAGCTAGGGATCATCGGAGTTGTAGGCCAAAAACATCTAGAGGACCAAGTTTGAGGAAGCCTGCTTTAAGAAATTGATTGGAGAGACTGTAATCCCCACTTGATTTTCTATCTTTCACCATTTTGAAGCTTCTTTATTTTTTATTAGCCAAGAAACATGACAAAACACGACCATTTAAAATATACCTATCATTATAATTTATGTTGTATTGCTTTGTTCCATGTTTTCAGCATGTTTTTCTTAACATTTAATACACTGAATGCATTATGCCACCTATGTGACCAAGAACAAGGAGGCCTTTTTGAAGACCCACAAGTAACCTACTTCATACTGAGGATTTGTTATGAGAATAACTCTTTTCAAGACATGTTTTCAGTAGCTTAAATGTTTATATTCTACCCCAAAATTACAATTTAAAACTAGTTTCCCTTATATACAAAACGCAAACAATTCAAGCTTATGGGATATATTTTCACCTAGCTCTTTCCTCTATACAAATTTACTTTTTCAAAACTATCTGCTACAGAATTGTTACTAACGTAGGCTGTTCTTAATATACAATTCTAAAATATCTTAACACCAGATATTAATAACAAAAACAACAAAACTTCTCCGCTAGAGCAGCTAACCTATGGCTCTCCATAAGTTGTTGTACTCCAACTACCATCAACCCCAGTCAACATTTCCAGTTATCAGGAATGATGAGTACTATAGGTCAGAAACATCTGGAGGCCACAATTTCGCTACCCCTCATTTGAACAATTCAGTGAATAACTGATTAAATGAAACTTTCAATAACTCAAGCAGTTAGTTTTCTGATATGGGGTCATAATCCCGAAACAGATGCATTGCGCTTTCAAAGACTAAAGCTGCATACTTTGCAGAAGAATTTGTATTGCATATTGGATAGCATTCTTCAGTGTGGACTTCTGAAAAAGTGCCTTTAACATGCAGTAAAAATGGCACATTACCATAACTTCTGCCGCCCCACTGGCTCAAGAGGGTCAGAAAACTCTCCATAGCAGTTTCCCACCACTTTATGTAGGACAGAATTTAAAACTGATGAGTCTGTAATTTCCTGGGTCCTCTTTCCAACTCCATCTATCTATCTATCTTGCTACTACATTGACAAATGTTCAGTAAAGATGCAGATGCAGAATATAGTGACAAATTCCATATTTTTGACAGCATATCAACAACACCATCTTAAAAGAGACATTTTCCCTTTTCTCTTTGAAAGAAGGAAATGCCTCTTTCCAAGCTGCCTGCTACATGACATGCACATATACTTCTTCAAAATAAACTATGAAATTTACTCCCACAAGATGAAATAACGGCCACTAATTTTGATGGCTTACAAGACAATTAGACCAATTCATGGTGAATAAGGCTATCCATTGCTGCTGGTCACAATAGCTATGCTCTACCTTCAGTGTCTGAGGCAGTATCCCTCTGAATACCAGTTGCTCACAAGTGCCAAGGAGAGGACAGTGCTGTTGCACTCTGCCCCTGCTTGTGGGCTTCACACTGGCAACTGTGAAATCCTGATGCTGCTCTAGGTGAGTCTTTGGCCTGGCCCAGCGGAGCTCATCTTATGTTTTCAACATAAAAACCAAGCAAGTATGATTCTTGCTTTATATTTTACCCACTTGCATTAATCAATTAAGATATCTTTAATTGGGCAGCAGTCCTAATGTGTACATTTTGTGAGTCAAAAGCCTAGCATTCTGAATGGGTGCTCAGGATATAACACCATTTACAGAAAAGACACATGAACTCTTTTTCAGCATCAGGACCTCTGAGCCAATCAAAGCTTTTTCTGGGTACCATTCTACTCCAGAGACAAAAACTAAAGCAAGAAACAGGCACAACTAAACTCCACCCCCTCATGGTAATAGACTTGTCCGATCCCCTCTTCTTAGGTGCTTGTATGCGTACATCCCTCCTCTTCTCCCAAATTGCTAGAGAGCAGCTGCCAATTGGCTATGAAAATAGTAAGGGCAGGCTCATGTTTATCTATAACTTGGTAGCAAACTAGCTTCATTCATTCAATTACTTCTCTGTATTTATCTATCACAAATCACCAGTGTATGTAAATCCAAAATGTCATGATTTTTCAAAGTTGCTACAAATGCAAGTATATTCCAAAAGTTCGCTCTCATAGGTTGCTGACATAAAACTAGGGATTCCACAAACCTATTGGAGCTTATACTTAAGAAAGAACTTGGGCGGCTCATGAAAGCCCACCTCAAAGTAAAAGTAAGCTACCCTACCTCACCACCAGTCCTCCTGCTGCCATCACCTCTCCAAAACACCCTCACTCTTTCCCTGGGAAGCAGCAAAAGCAATGGGGGCAGCACCCATATGGGTTTGCTCCTTTCCTTT
Organism: Podarcis bocagei; assembly: GCF_964188305.1. Lineage (NCBI taxonomy): Eukaryota > Metazoa > Chordata > Lepidosauria > Squamata > Lacertidae > Podarcis > Podarcis bocagei. The sequence continues at coordinate 75,723,112 of NC_138126.1, forward strand.
TAGCACTCTGGCCAGTAGTTAGCATCCATTTAAAAAAAAAAGGTTCAGTTATAAAGTTTTCAATAAATTCCATTTTGTATATAGATTTTTTTAACCTTTCGGAGAGTATCAAAGAATTACATGTTTATTATTATTTTTCTATGTTGCTTATTAGTTCTGTATCTTTATGATCACTATTAATAAATGAATTTTGTGTACGGGTCCACTTGCTTAGCATTTGTATTTCAGTAGCTAGAAACAGTATTGTACTATTTACTTATATGAAAGATGTTTCTTAATATGGGCACTGTAAACTTATTTACATAAATATCCCTGATCATGAATAAGAAGCTACACCCATGAGTGTACACCCATTCAGTTGGGAAATTAAGTAGCTGACTGCTAATTAAGTCAGCTTTCATTTTTTGAAAGGAAATGTAACTGCGATGTTCCTTGTTTTCTGCTGCTCCAGAGAAGCGGACACGGAGCAATGGATCCAAACTACAAGAAAGAAGATTCCACCTAAACATTAGGAAGAACTTCCTGACAGTAAGAGCTGTTCGACAGTGGAATTTGCTGCCAAGGAGTGTGGTGGAGTCTCCTTCTTTGGAGGTCTTTAAGCAGAGGCTTGACAACCATATGTCAAGAGTGCTCTGATGGTGTTTCCTGCTTGGCAGGGGGTTGGACTCGATGGCCCTTGTGGTCTCTTCCAACTCTATGATTCTATGATTCTATTCTATACTGATGAAAGAGGGACAAATTATACATATATGTATAGAATGGCTTTCGTTGTTTTCAAATGAGCAATAAATTTTAATATTGAGATTACACTCATGAAGTAAACTTGCCTTTTTAAAAAAATAAATTGTGCATACACTGAATGCTTATTAGTTTTGACAGATTGTTATATATCGGTTGCCTAACTTTCATGATTAGCTTTACTAAATTAGTCTTCGGGAGATATTTAAACAGGCAGTTTCTCCTTTCTAAAATTTCAATATTTAGTATGTTGAACTGCATGATTTAAAAGGCACATTTCATACAATTTAAAAAGAAGAGGACAACTAATATTATTAAATATATGTGTTTATCTAATGTTATTGTTGGTAGTGAACTGCAACCTGAAATTTGAATTTCTTCAATGTAACAGCCACAAAATAACTATTTTGACGCTATAATCATTACTCCTAATACAGTGGTAACTCGGGTTAAGTACTTAATTCATTCCGAAGGTCTGTTCTTAACCTGAAGCACCACTTTAGCTAATGAGGCCTCCCACTGCTGCCATGCCGCCAGAGCACAATTTCTGTTCTCATCCTGAAGCAAAGTTCTTAACCCGAGGTACTATTTCTGGGTTAGCGGAGTCTGTAACCTGAAGCGTATGTAACCCAAGGTACCACTGTATTAAAAGTGTCAGCATTATTGTAGAGCTTGTTGCACACAAACTAATAATACCTCTACAAATTTGTAAAGCATAAGTGAAAGCCCAAGATCATAGATGCTTGGTGTACTTAAAGAGGGATGGAGTTCCAATGAACCAGTGCCACCAAATTGAAGGACCTGTTTCATGTACAGACAATCCAAGCAACCGAAACACAAGGTACTGTCAACAGAGTCTCTTCAGCACACCATAGTGGTTGGACAGGGTTGTAGAGGGCAGAGATGTTCTTGCAGGTAGCCTAGTTCTGAGCTATATAGGGCCTTATGCACCAACTTTAAAACCTTGAGCGTGGCTAAGTAGCATACTGGCAACCAGTACAATTCCTTAGGTCTGCTTCACACACAAGTCTAGCTGTGGTTTCTGGTCCCAACTTAAAGACACCTCCACATAAGCAGCACTGAAATAATTCATTCATGAAGTTAACATCATAAGCACAACCTTATCTTCGTTAATTTCCAATAGGTTGGCCGTCATATTAGTGGATAGCCTATTATCACCTAGGGAATTCACAGCTGAGATGGAATGTCAATTGAAGGCTTGTGGCTCACACTCCCAACCATCACTCTCAAACTGTGTGAAAATACTTTTCTTTTAAAAATTAGCAACAAAGGTTTATTGGAGACTACATTGACAACAATGATTTATGTCAACAACAAATTTTAAAACAAATCTGACCTGAAAATTTTACATCGTATTTGCAGGAGGTGTATAAGGGGTGAGATGATCTTTCAGGTCTCTTTCAAGTTATGCAAGTCTTAATGTGACAATAATCAGTGATTGTCCAATGTCCAAGTGTCCAAACTATCAATCTAGTCATATGTGTAAACACAAAGTCAGAGAGTTACCAAGTGATTGTTTTCATTGTTTTATTCCTTAGTACAGTCGTACCTTAGAAGTTGAACAGAATCCGTTCTGGAAGTTCGTTTGACTTCCAAAATGTTCGGAAACAAAGCACAGCTTCTGATTGGCTGCAGGAAGCTCTTGCAGCCAATCAGAAGCCATGGAAATCCGGTCAGACGTTCGGATCCCAAAAATAGTTTGCAAATCAGAACAGTCACTTCCAGGTTTGCGGCGTTCGGGAGTCAAAACGTTCGAGAACTAAGCTGTTTGAAAACCAAGGTACGACTGTATCCCCTCTCACAAAGAAGCCTTCAAAGTCTTTCATGGTACAAAGCATTTTATATAAATCAACACACACGTCTGACAATGAGCAACATATAAAAGAAAACAGAAGTTAAACATTCACAAGCAATAAAAACATTACCAATATTTTTTCCTTAAAAACTACAGAAGGATAAAATTAGTTATCTGATCAAGCTGGCTAAGTTCCTATTATTAAGCCTTGAAGGACAAAAATGCAATGTACCATTTCAGAATTAAGAAGAGCGAAAATGCCAGAGAATATAAAAGCATTTATGCTACATAATTTTCTACATCTGTCTTTGATTATAGCAACCTTACGGTAAGAGCTGTGAAAATTTGTTCCAGTAAGTGCCCAAGCATTTTTACCTATTTTAAACCACTTTAAACAATGCAAAGAAAATCAAAAGCAATAAAAACAGAGTGATTTATTTCAAGTTACTAGGAACTCTTGTTTTAAACAAGGAAATGAAATTTGTATTCAACTAAAACTGGTGACATCAATGGTCTGTGGGAACCAAATCATCTTTCTGAATGTTATACAGTGTGTTGAACAGAAGGAAAGCAAAAGCAACAACAGACAAGTAGAAGGTACATGGTTGTCTTGGAAGGTGGGGTGCTTCCATTAAGAATCCCAACAAGGAACCAACTGAAGCAGTATAGATTAAGATTGTAATCCTATACCCAAGGGATTCCCAAACTGTGGCCTGCAAACCATTCAGGCGGTCTCTGTTATGTCTGTGGATTTATGGGTGAAGACAGCACACCCATCGTATTAAAAATATACATTGATTTTTAATTGTAATATTACTGCTTCTTATATTCTATTTCTTACATTGTATCTTATTGTATTACAAATTTGAATTTTATGGAATTCAGATTGTGATACAATAATACGTAAGAAATAAAAGCAGCAATAAGAATACAATTAAAAATCATACAGCATCTAGCACAGTACATTAAAACTGCTATAACAGTCTGGAAAAATCATGAAGTGGTTCACCAAGATCCTCAGCTATGTTCAAGTGGTCCAGGAGGGTGGGAGTTTTGCGGCCACCATTAAACTCACCACGGAATATGGTCCCCTGAAATTAATACAACCTTTTTCCAGGTAGACATGCACAGGATTGCACTTTCATCTATAGCAGTCAGATTTAAATAGGCAACTTGTACATTATCTATGTGGTCAAATAATATTTTAACGTAGTAATATCACAAGAAGTCAATGTCAAATACTATTAATTAGTAACAATTCTGAATGTAAGCATTCTAAATGTAATTTTTATGACAGAGGCTGCTTTTTAACCATAGGACAATATGCTTTACACACAAGTCAGACCATCGGTCCATTTAGAACAATATTGTCTACACTGACTGCAAGTGGCTCTCCAGGATCTGAGTCAAGAGCCTTTTCTACCCGGAGGCGCCAGGGGTTGAAGCTGGGACCTCCTGTGTGTAAAACATGGATTTTACCACTGAACAATGGCTCCACCTAATTTGATTCAAATTGAATCAGTTTGAATCCAACAACATCTGGAGAGCACCATCTTGGCTGCCGTTGATTTGCACAAACCACAATTTGCCTAGAAATTAGAGCTTGAAATGGATTTTTCATTTAGGTTTGGAGGCAAGTTGCTTTTTGCCCATTTTGATCAGAAAGGAAAACTACAGTTTGTCCCAAAGAGGGATGGAAGGAGGAGGAGATCAGGAGAAGAGAGTACACTTGTCCAATAGAAAACCAACAACAGATTGACTATTAGGTATGAGTCAGGCCTACTGTATTATTTATAATATTTAACCTCAAGAGTAAAATATCTTACTTCACAATTGCTTTCCCATGTACAAGAAGTAGATCTTTTAACTCAATCAGCTTGTTAGGATGTCATGATTACATTATTAAGATCTCTGCATTAAATTAAAGGTTCGTCTTCAAGTAAGTTCTTTCTAAAAAGAGACTTACTACAAATGGTATTATAAAAAAGCAAAGAGATTTTATTTTTATTATTAAAATAAACTTTTATTTATGTAGATTTATGTTCCCACATCAATGCTATTTCTTATTAGTATTCTTAAAATGTATGGGAAAGTGGATCCCATCACGACCAGGTCAAGAAATTACACCCTTGCAAGGATGGACTAGTTGACATAACTCAGGGGTCTCCAATATGACATCCACAGGGTCACACGTGCCTATAGAGTGCTACCTTCATGCCACCAGAGTTCCTTGTGCACACACGGCAGTTTCTCAATAGTTTCTCAGTTTGCAAATGTGCTCAAGGACCCAAAATGTTTTATGACTTAAAGAGTTTTATCCTGGGAAACTCTTAGGATAAATTGTTTCAGACAGACCAAATCCCTTCAATGTCTCACAGTGATACTTCAGTAACACGTGAAACATTTGATTTTAACAGATTAAAAACATAAAAGCAGTGCTGTACTCACTGTACTTACATTATTATAATACCTGCACTATTCATTCCATCAACACTTCTGCAGAGATCAAGATACCCTTACAAGTTGTATTTACATTATCTCAATTAGGTCTAAGCCCTTAGAAAATATACAGTTTCCAAGTAAGAAGCACAATTGAATATTTAAACATTATATACTATACTATACTTTAATTTGCTTCACACAGTCAAGGCTTTGGAAGGTAATGTATAGTTAAATAGATTATTTAAGTTGGGAAAACCCATTCCTATTTCAAACTTATGGGGTGGGGTTTAACATTCCAGGGATGAAACAGACATTAAATGGCTTGAAATATAGGTAAAAAAAAATCTTTGGTGGTCCATCAGTCACAACTTATGTAAACTGCTTTGTGAGGTCCGTCTGAAAAGCAAAATTTCTTAAATTAAATAAAATCCTACATGCCAATAAAAAAGTGGTCATGTAAGCAGTAATATTTCTTAACAGTGGTACATTGATAAGAGGTGATAAGGAATTTTGAATGCCATACACAAACAACCCAAGAATGAACCTGGAAGTATTTTAGAATGTATGATGGGAAATGGCCAGAGGTATACAGTCAAACTCATATTTACTACATGATACATTTAGAAAAGCTTGACTAAGAGAAGAAAGGAGAAAACAGCACAACCAAAGAAAAGTAATGAACTACAACACATAGTTTAAGATTCCTAATTAACACAAACTTTTATTCTTGGTTTCAGGCAATAAGGTATGTTTACCTGGCTCCCTCGGCCTGTGAAGCAAAATGAGCGTCACAACCCCAGAGTTGTTCGCGACTGGACTTAACTGTCAGGGGTCCCTTTACCTTTCCCTTTCCCTTGAATAAAGCAGCATCTAGTAGGCCTGGGGCAAAAATGGGAATACGGTTGAAGTGTTTCACAAAAATCTTTGACCACTCTGTAAAACATTTTGGTGATGGAGTGCTGTACAATGTGGCAAAAGGATCTGTCCACTCAAGAGTGAGGACAGGATGTATTGCCGCCATTCTGACTCATTCACATCATCATTATGTAAGAACATAAGGAAGATCCTATTGGATCAGGCCAATGGTCCACCTAGTCCTGGCCAAGCAGGACCAGAATGCAAGAACACCCACTCCACCTGTGATTCCCAGCAACTGGTATTCGCTGTCACATTTTGTCTCTGACAGTAAAGGTAAAACATAGCCCTGAATCCATCTAATTCTCTTTTAAAGCCATATTGGTGGCCACCACTACATCTTGTAAGAGCAAATTCTATATTTCTAACTGTCCGCTGTGTGTAGAAGTACTTCCTTTTGTCTTCTAACATTCAGCTTTACAGGAAGGCACAAGTTCTATTATTTCAAGGGGGGGTGGACTTCTCTATTCACTTTCATCACACTATGCTCTATCATTCCCCTTGTTCACATTTTTTCTAAATTAAAAATTCCCAAGTTGCAATCTTTCCTCATTGTGGAGTTGTTCCAGCCCTTGGCTCCCTTTGGTTGCCCTTTTTCTTCTTTTTTCTTTTTTGCATCTTTCCCAGTCTAAAATATCATTTTTTAAAGTAAAGTGACAGAACTGTGAACAAAATAGTGAAATGTGACTGCCCACGTGATCCCCAACATACTATCAAGGCAGGAGTTGGAAGCAAGTCAGCAATAAGTCACAAGGTGTCCGTGAAGTTAACTCTTTATTCAAAGAAACAAGATAGCTCAGGCCTAGTGATCACAGCAAGTCTTCCAGTAGGTCTTGCCCCAAGGAGGCAGTTGTGAGGACTGAAGGTTCCTGCCTTCCCACCGCTCTCTAAGGCTCCTCCTCCCCTTGGTCCTTCCCAGCAAACTGAGGGTCCCTCGTCTTGTCTCTCTTTGCTCCACCCCTCTTCATTCCTCTTCATGTTCTGGGAGACCAGGGAGGAGGGGAGCTGGTCACAGCCGGACAGGGAGACTCCCTGGCTTCTTCAGCAGCCTGCTTCCACTCTACTTCTTGGGCCCCCTCCTCACTAGCCTCCTCTTTTGCCTCTGATTCTGAACTCTTCCCTGTCACAGCCTCTTCCTGCTCTGTTAACCCTTCAGCTACAAACACCTCCTCCTCCCAGTCTGCTCCCTCTTCTTCCTTTGAGCACTTATCATCGCCCTACCACCAACCCCCTGGGGCTCTGAGTCTTCTTCCCTTGGGGGTACCCCAGCTGGTCCACTCCTCTGCATCCAGCCAGTCCATAACACATACCCAGTGAAAAGAAACACTCTTTTTAAACGTTGTCCCAAATCAGTCACTGATCACTCCAGGTAAAGCCATAGCTTGCAAATCTGCTGGAACTGAAACTTAGCCACTTCAGCCATCTAGGCCTCCAGGGCAATGATGGATCAACAAACACCCACAAGATCCTTCTGAAACAGTACAACCCTATCCAGAGCTGGTCATATCCCCACTTCTCCACCATAATAGCCACCTAACCACAGAGACTCCATCTTGTCAGGATTTAGTATGCTACATTACTTCTCTAAGCTAGAAAACACATAGTGCTAAGAAAGCAGCACTCAAGTCTTCTAGTGTCACAGGGTCACTGAACTTTGAATCCCAGGAAACAAAGAGCAGGGGCAGAAATGTTTTCCTAAGCAAGCATATTAGAAAAGAAAGTAGTTCCTGTCATGGGTGTCAATTTCACTATGCTGGCTGTATGTCTTCTCTCCTTTTTCAGTCTCATACTGGGGGTGGGGGTGGTGCACACCTGAGCATGTAGGCTGATATTGGGCACTGCCACAGCACAGCTGCCTTTCCTAGCTGAAGAAATACAGTGTTGTGATAGTTATTCAGGGTAGGGGGAAAGACAGGAAACAGAAGATGGATACAGGAGAATTCTAAGAACAGAGCCTCCAGCCTGACAACAATACAAGACCAAAGTGGATATTCACCTTTTCAAATCACTTATTTGCAGGGCTGGTAAGAAAAATAGGTTTGAAAATTTGACCTCAAAACGATGAAGAGATAAATAAAGATGCACTGAATATAAAAGCTGCTGGTCACATGAAACAGCCACCAACTTTTAAAGAAACATTTGCTATCTTAAATCCTTACCAAGAACAATACTAAAGGGGGATGCTACCTATTCCTAGCACACAGCACGTTGAAATTGTAGAGACAAATGGGGGTGACACAATTTTTAGTTGATTTTTAGTTCTTCATTTTCAAAACATCAACAAATTTTGTGTACTGTACATATTTATTATTACTATGTTCCATTATCATAATAATATTAAGAGGGAGAATACTAGAAGAACTTTCAAGCTCAGGAGCTCTATGAACTTTCCACCCACAAGTCAATTACTTCACTTCAGCCTTAACAACCAGAAAATAGCTTCTAGGACACTAAAGTTTGCTGTTGTGCAGAAGCAGTGGAACTTTCATGGAGGTATAACTTTTGTTTAAAAAGCAAGAGTAAGGATATCCAAAATATGTAGCTTTAAAGATAATTGCTTCCTCTTGCAATGTCATATATGTTGCGAGAAATACAGCCATAAACAGTTGTATTGCAAACTGACTGTCTTCACATACATAATGGTGTTACTTTGAAGACACGATCATTTCCTAATTACAAGCAAAATGAAGAAACCATAACCACAGCTTTCTGCGAATTTAGGTGACTGTTAAGGAGGCCAAAGAGCTCAAGCATTAATATATATCCTGTTAGATTTAAAGATTTATCTTACACCAAACTGAAGCATCCTAAGATTACCACAAGAGTATTAGAGAGTTTCAAAACTAGAAAACAAACTAATTGTATGTTTAAACTTTAAGAAGTTCTTAAGTAATAGCTATTTTCAAATTATGTTCAGCTTGAGAAAAACCTACATATGAATTCTTACTTACTTTAGAGGCCCAAGGCTGCAGGCAGTTGGCGTAACAACGAACAAGAAAAGCCATTTCCTGGGTTGAAGGGAAAGTTTCCACTCACCAACAAGAAATTAAGATCCTTAGAAGTTTAGAAACCATAAGCCAAAGAAATGGATTTTCAGGCACAAAATCAAGTAGACTTTAATTTCACAGTGATTAATTAAAAATTAAATTCCTACTGTATCTCAGTGGCTTTCAGTGTTGCAAAAATTACTGCAAAAACAGTCCAATTTTGACAAGTACATAACTGCACATTCAAAATTTTCAGTGCTGCTTCTTATTCAAATACAAAGGTCAATAGATTTCCCCAGGCAGGAAATATACCTGAAACAGCTAGAATAAATTCTAGAAAGGTTTACAAGTTAAATGCAACAGTCTCTGGAAAGCTGAAAGCTGAATTCCTTTTAAGTATTTTCCCATTGCAAGGCACAGGTTAAAGCTGGTTAGTCTTCAGAGTCCCATTTCCTCATCTTCACATTTTATAATGCAGGTATAGTTTTGCAAAGATTCTTGTTAAAGCAGATCTTGGATGTCTGTGGAATCCTTCATATTAAAGTTCCTTCTTTATACTCTTGCCCACCATGACAAGAGTAAATCCATTCTCAGCTAGTATCTTCAAGATATATAAATATACACAGTACTCTTAACAGGTTTGCACTACAGAATTGCTCAAAGCCTCTGCGATCAAAGCCATTTCCCTCCCAACCCCCTCCAATGCAGAGTTTAAAAATGCTGCAGTATAGCTTAGAATTCTAATGCACAGCCAGATACATGGTTAATCCAAACCCAGCATTTACCAATTAAAACATTTCTAATACATTGCAAAAGGCAACATCCACAGCAAGACTGAACGCTCGAGTCCTAATTCCTACTATCTTTGCTCGTTTCTCAGCAGCTCCCTCAGGAGAAGCTCTCATCGATTGGATGCTCCGCAGCAAGATGAAATATCTAATAAGGAGGGGAGAGAGTGGGAGGGGAATGGAGCTAAAAGGATGACATCACCTGTATAGAAAGCCTTTAGAAACTGCATTAGATCAATTGGCTACTGTATCTGCAGATGCAGCCAGAGCATCTTTATTGACCTAGTATAAACACACCTCTGTACAACAACAATTCAGCAAAACATACTCTATGTTACATTTCATATCACTCTGCTGATCTGACTGTGCACACAATTCCTTTGGGCGTTTTTGTTGTTTTTTTTTAGCACTTACTCTTGAAATGTGTGTATCAGCTCACATTTTTTTCTAAGTAGCATTATGGACAAAGCATATTTCTTATCATTGTGATAAAATTTGGCACTGACAATTCCTTCATTATGACCTGCTGCTTATTATCTCCCTACAGATTGTGCCTATCCACACCCTCTCATAGCAAGGAATTTTATTGAAGAGACTAAACTTTCTCCAGTAATGTTGAAAGATAATTTTAATCACTAGTCAGGGTGACCATCTTACAGTAGGTATACTACAAAAGGCAGACCAAATTTGCTTTTATGACCAAAGCGAAACACTTTGTGGTTGAAAATGGGTGTCATTCACCCACAAGTTTACATCAACCTGCAAGTTACATTCGATTTGTATCTTCCCAAAATATATTAGTTAAGAGCAGAACTCATCAAAGCTTGAACTGGCCAGAAATGGAGAAACAGAAATATATACATGCAATTGAGATCTTGTGTAGAAACTGGGTTCTATATTCGAAGGCAGCAACTTGAAAATAACTTTTAAAACATAGTGTTGTATCCATCAGCATCCTTCCATTCACAGGAGACCCTGTTTGATCCAGTGGAGGCTTCCCTATATGGGAGGAGGTGATTTTTCACTAATCACCTTGCCCTCTGTGTAGCCCCTTTAACTGGCTCCCAGATTTAATCCAGAGTATTAGGGAACCCACCAGGAGAAAGAGGAAATTACTTTCCTTTTGCTCTCCAAAGCCTCCTCTGGGTCTCAAAGAGCCTTCCATGAACAGAAGAACAGCACTGGATAAAACTGATGTGTACCTAGAGTATGCTTTATTTAAATAATTTTCCTTTTCGTATGTTTATTTATTTTTAAAATATATTCAGTACTGCTTGAAAAATGAGAAAGTATTCAGCATTTAAACTAATTTTTTTGTTCATAATAAGGCAGCAGATGAGCAGCCCCACTACTGTACCTACATCTTTTTAAATGATTCATGTTAACACTGCTCAAAAGCGAACATGTATAAACCCCAAGTAAAAAACTAGGTTTCCAAAGAGTTCAACTTAAAAATAATTGTTCAGTGATGCCATGTAACTATACTAAAACAGGCTGTATCATATTAAGAGACATGCAGTTTATTTTTATTTTAAGAAAAGATGCCTGATTAACAACAAACATAGTCTGTTGTTCAGTTGAACTATGTGTGTTAGTTTCAGAACTGCCTTTTGAAATTGCTGCATTGTGCATGAATTTACTCCACCAAAGATTTTTAAGTGAATGCAATATTTCCCAACTACTGTAAACATAAGCTTAATAAGGGGATTTTCTCTCCTTCCTTTCTAGTTTCCCCTTTAAGTGAAGATGACATCATCCTTTTCCTTTTCCTACAAATCAGACTGCAGCTACTGCAACACCCTGGGGAATGTATCTCAGCCCCTACATGCAATCCTGCCAGCCTAACAGCTATGTGCAGGGTGAAAAACTGACCTAATTCTATGCTGGCACCCTTTTAAAAAACGAAGTGTCTTTATGCCACTCTTACATAAATTCCTTAATAAATTATCTGTTGAAGACAAATGTCAAATGATCAAAATTCATTATCTGCAACAGAGGAAAATAACCAAGTAGGATTTTAAAATGAATGCAATCAGAGCTAAGGCTATATTAAATATGTATTTGTCTGTAAATTATTTATTTCATTTTTTTAAAAAGGGCTATAAATGAAATAAAGTGACTTTTTTCTTTTATTAAACACTTTAAAATAATCCATCTACATACTGAAGTAGGAGAGAAAACCCAACAGGGTGATGTGAATATGATGGAAAGAACACTGTATTTTTTTAATCTGAATACTGTTTGGAGTTTTATTTTTGGACATTTTTTCAACAGGACTAGAGGCCTGTTCTTTTTTTTAGAATATATACTTTAATCAATAATTATGCAAACCCACCATCAAGTGAATGTATGCCCATCACAGGACTTCTAGCCAAGCAGCTACTTTTCATTCCAGATGTCCAAAAAATGTCAACTCTCCTAATTCATTATTTGTGCCCTGAAGATGAATGTTTGAATTAATTCCCTGGTGCACTACTACATGAAAAAGCAAGTGATAGGGGAAATGCCAGGACAGTAGCTAGCAGGTTACTTCCAACGCAGTGTAAAGTAGTAGCGCGGCTTCAGTAACCCACTCTACTCAGGAGTTGATAACTTGAAAATACCTTGGTAATTGGCAGCAAAAGGCAATGTTAATCAGCAGTATTTTAATACATATTATACATGGAGAAAGAGGGAGGGAGAGAATATGAATGAATAGTGATGGGTCCTCCTAACATTTTAGTGTTTCAACAGAAGAGTTTCAAGAGTTTCAAGTTACATACAAAAGTGTTTGAAATGTATTCCAAAACAGAAAGGACCAATGATGGAAATGAATATTGGCAGATGGAAAAGAATCTGAGAGAATCTTCATGCTGCACTGGCAAGCCTTGAGTGACTTCATACTGCTGGCAGATCTCTCTCTCTCTCTCTCTCTCTCTCTCTCTCTCTCTCACACACACACACACACACACACACACACACACACACACACAAACTGCACTTAAATATCTTTCATAAATATTTTCAAGCAAGGTTAGATCTATACTGTACTTTGATTTTTAAAGATGATTTTATTCTTCAGTCTTTGCACAGGTGAGACATTAAAAACAGCCCCTATGAACTCCCCTCATTTCCTCTTCCATAGTGACATTATGCTCTGACATTAAACAGCAAGTGTACAATAGTTTTCATTGCAGCTAAAATCCTATCAAAAGGCACAGAAAGATTCAACAGCGGTATGAAAATGTAAGCCATCCTAGGAGGGAGGGGGAGAGCAGAGGAGAGGGGAGGGGAGGGGAGGGGGAGAGAATGTAAGAGAGAGGCTGTCACTAGAACTAAAATGATGTAAGCTTCTAAAATTAGAATCAGCGATACAGAGGGAACAATAAAAAGGCACCACAGATTCAATTTCTCTATAGGCTTTGTAGCTACTTTTCTCCTCTAAGATAATGTGATATACATGAAAAGGTCATCTCCCATTTAGAGCTTTGACATTTATATTTTTAATAAAACTAATAAGAAATTTATATGAATGGCTTAATTGTTGTTTCATGTCTATTTCAAATGTTAACTGTACCCATGTGTATACATGATCAACATGAAAAGTCCATCCCTGTGTAACTCTGCAAAGACAACACACATATTTGTATTTAGAGTTTCATTGATGATTACAATCAATATGTTAATTAATGTTAAAATATTAAATCTCAGTGTGGAAGGACTGCCTCAACAGAATGCAACACAAGCAAGAGAACTATTAGGCATGGCGTGTGAACTGCATAAAGGGAATCAGTTATTATTTGGGGAATTGGTAGAGGGATGACTGATAGCATAGACCCAAATCACATTTTCTCAATCCAAAGCTCTATCTCTTTCACAAAATCAGAGATGCTGTCTCAAATGTTTGGCTTAGGAAACAAACCACAAGTGAATCTATAGGCAGACATACACATTATTTTGCAATGCACAGGCAATCATTTCAAACTGCCTCCTTGTGATGTTGTTACCAGCTTCAAGTGTAGAGTTTCTATTGTACTGCTTTCCATTTCGGCAGCTACCTGTCCATGTGATATGGAAAACTGACATAATCAGCCATATTATGTTATACTGATGATGGGAAGCAGACATATGCAGAAGTTAATTCAAGCAGTCTCTGCATGATAAAGGTTACATATAGATCAGCCAATGCCTTTTGGTGCATCCTTAGGCAGTCACACTGACTAGACTGGCATACACAAACTTCATGTGCCTGCATGAACAGTTCTCTTCAAACATGGTTATTACAACTGCTGCTATTAGGAGGAATAGGTTTTCTCAAATCATAGCAAACATAATTCCCCAAGCACTACTGCTAGGGAAACACAATTCATTTTTCTTAAAAGGATTGTACACCTATATTAAGAAATTCTGTAAGGATGCTGGAGCAGCTAGACTAGTATGACCAAGTGCAATCCATCAAAGCACAGCTACTCTGATGATGCAGGTGTCCGGGCATGCACACAAACAGAGCTCTGCAAAAACATAGGCGTCCACATTTATTGCACCACATTTATTTGCTAATGCTAACTTCTGCATACATACTGGAGCACCACAAAATTAGAGATTGGAGTTAAACTTCCACCAAACACAGGTCCCTATGAAATGCTGGCTTCCCTGAACACCAGGAGTGTGTAAAGCATCAATATGGAAGACCTTAACCTGTTACACACAGGGAGATCACAGGATGTCTGGTCTGAACATGTCCTACTTTTCAGATCTAATTCTATCAGCTTCAGAAAACAATATCAGCTTGAAAACAGATATTTAAACTTCGGACAATCGTATCTTTGTTTAACAAGCCAAAGTATTAATAAGTATGTTTCCTGCATCCTATCCATTCTGAAGGAAATCAGCCCTGAGTGCTCACTGGAAGGACAGATCGTGAAGCTGAGGCTCCAATACTTTGGCCACCTCTTGAGAAGAGAAGACTCCCTGGAAAAGACCCTGATGTTGGGAAAGATGGAGGGCACAAGGAGAAGGGGACGACAGAGGACGAGATGGTTGGACAATGTTCTCGAAGCTACCAGCATGAGTTTGACCAAACTGCGGAAGGCAGTGGAAGACAGGAGTGCCTGGCGTGCTCTGGTCCATGGGGTCACAAAGAGTCGGACATGACTAAACAACTAAACAACAACAACAAATGTTTCCTGCATAAGCAGTGCCTTCACTTTTCCCTTCATACAAGCAGTGATTAAACCAGACAGTCTCCAATTAATCATAGTTTTCCATTTCATCAGTACCAGAAAACTATGGTTACCAGGTTGCATACAAGTCAGGATCTTAAGCTACAGTTTGAAGATGGTTTAAGATTCTGACTTTTTCCATTGCCAATAGCCATGGATTCCCAGTCTGGATGAAACAGAACACTATAGTTTATTAGATATTTCCTGCTTTAATAACAGCTCACATGTGTGGGCAAAAGGTCCATTTACATCTCTGCTAGTTAAACTGAGATGTGTTTATTCGAGGCAAGCTATTCTGTTTCATCTGTGTGATATAGATATAGATATATTTAAATTACAGTTTCTATATTCTATATAGGGAACAAAAAGCTTTCCTGGCCTGTCTTGTAAAAGTGGATCTATCTTATGGAGACTGAAAGACTTTCATGACACAAATCGAGTAGAGGAAGCTTTTCCTAACATGAAGAATCTGTGTTGAATTTCATGCCTGTGATAAACCTCTTTAAAAGGTTAAGAAATAAATTACACCAAAAGTGCCTTGATAAAATTATTCAGTAAATCATTTTAGAGATGGCTCAAGTAAGTGAACCAATCAGCATACCATTTCAAACACCTAAGGCATTTCAGTTGGTGGAACTTCACAGCAGTCATGTTCATAAGCCAAGATGAATGGAGATGTTGGGTGTGCTCAAAACCCTCTCATGCTTTCCTTTGTGCAAGCAAACAAGGAAGTCTTCTATTAACATTACTTTCCCAGTTTGTCCCAACCAGGAAAGCAGTTAATATTCATGCATGTTCTGAAGCTGCTAAGCCATTGTTTGAAGCTGACTTATATACTGTATTCTGGTTTTTCCAAAGCTGCTAACCAGAATTTCCCAGTTCAGAAGAAGACAGTGTATTGGAAGACACCCTAGCTTGTTTGCTTCTACCAGGAAAGGAGCAGCAAAGGGGCTGCACACATGGCCAAAACACTTGTTCCTATCTCAACTTATTAAACCAAGATATGATTGTAAGTTGATACAAGTACTGTTGATTTAAAAACATTGCCCAGTGGGAACACTTGACAGAAGACAATCTGAGAAAAATAGACCAAGAGACAACTAGAACCTGGCTTCCTGGACCTTATGTAATAACCAAGGAATTACTTTTTCAGTTGTTCAGCCCTGCTCTTGGCCCCTGAACACTGATGCTAAGAGCAGATTCTTACATTGAGGCTCTTAATCAGGGGTCTCATACAATCAAAGCCATGATGCTGACATCCATCAGCCAGTACCTGCATCTTTACCTGTCCAGCCACAATTTCCATTGACTCCATTCTTATAGGCTCATCTCAACACTTATAAGAGCTACAAACCTACTGGTTTCCAGGAGCAGCTGGATGCACAAAATGGTCATACAATAAATGAGCATTTCTTCCTACAAATTGCACTTGCCTTCTGAAATTTTAAGTGCTAAAAATGCAGCCAAAAGGGAAATTTGCATACACCATATACAGATGGCAATATATTCCACTCGTGCTCATGGAACCTTGGATCCAACTGGATTTGAATAAGGGTTACAAAGCAACTGAACGCCACAGTGTTCCGAAAGTCAAGCGTTAACAATATAAACTTATAATACAAATATTTTCAAAATAGGTAGCGAAATGGCTATAAGCATTAGGATGCTTGTGAAGACAATCACCAAAGAAGATATTTTTAAAAGCAAATATATTGCTAACTCTTTCTGTGCTGAGAATGGATGAACATTAAACCAAGAATTCTGGCTGCATTCCAATTGTGATACATACTTTGGCCGGAATCAAATAAATCTTTTGTTCCAATTAGTTATAGAAGCAGTACTCTGCACTCAATATGCAGTCCTGGCATGCTTGCTCTTAAGAAGTTGAATGATTTGCAACTATTGATCACATTTCAGGAGCAGACAATCATGGACTGGTCCTTCCATCTTCCTTTCTCCACAAGTAATGTAAGCAGTGTGTAGAGACTAAACAACAAAAGAGATGGCAAAAACTAGACACAGCCACTTAATAGAATGGACGGGCTTCAGCAGTATCTGTTTAATACTTTTTTAAAAGACGGGCCATAATTTCCCTATTCTAACATTCTCTTACAATGTCTCCAATAACCAAGCCACATACTTTTTCTAAATTAAAAATTAAGAAGCATTTCACTCTAACACTTATGCCCAGATGCAGCAGATGACCTTCTCTGAGGCCACAGAATTCTGACACTTCTCTGTCATGGGAGATCAGTCACTCCTAAATGAAAAGACACAGTAGAATCGGATGCCCTTGTAGGAGGCTGACTGGAAGGAAGCACATCCAGAGTCTCACAGGACATTTTAATTATTTAATATATTTATTACAGCATCACTAGTAATGTTCTACAAAGCCCAACTAGCATTGACAACACAGAGATAGTCTCTTCAGGAACCCATATATTCATGAGAACTGGGCCATTTTCTACATTCCTACATTTTCTAAATTACCATTAAAAGTTCAACTGCACTGGCTAGAACAGTACAAAGTGTAATATACTGACATTCTTCCTGGGAGCAACTTAGTTGCTATATTTTTCAAATTTTTAGATAAGCCAATAAATATATGTATAATACCCCAAAGTTCAGTGTTTTGTTCACTATATACAACAGAACAATTATTTAAAATTTCAGCCACTGCATAACTCCCTTAGTACTGTTGCCATTACACTACCTGGGCTAAGCCATGGTTTGACTTAGTGTTAGTCAGAGCTCAGATCATGGTTTGTCTCATTCCATGAGCTGAAACCAAGAGCTGGGGAAGACAAATCACAAGGCTGTGTTCAGAGACAACACTGAGCTAAACAATAAGGAGCACAGCAGCAGCAACACAACAATCTTCTCTCCAGAAACCCACACGTGTTTGATCATGCTAAGCTATAGTCTAGCTTAGCATTTCATGCCAAGTGGCCCACTAAATTAAGAATATACATTGAGTAACATTAGCCACATTTTAAAATTGAAAATATCATGTTAGTTTCTAAGAGGAAAAGGTGTGCACTACGATACTTTAGAGACAGAAATGAAAGGCTTAGGTCATAATAAATCAAAGCTGCATCAAAATAATTTTATATTCCTTTAGATATAAAACTAGAACAAGAAATCAGAAGAGACAATTCCTTGTCACCTCACCAGGGAGTTTAGTTTGCCTGGTTCTTCATGCTGTTCTTTTGGATGCCATCTTAAGCCTGTTATGCTCCCTTTGAGTTACTAACCAGGCATTCAGCCAGAGAAGCAGCTTCCTGTAACAGTTGACAACATCGCTTAACAGCACTCTATGACAGATATGACTATCAGTCTTCCACACATCTTGCTAAATGAGCCTGACTAAAGTTCAAGGAATTCCTCCACCAAAAAAAAAAAAAAACAAAAAAAAAACCATCACAGAATTTTGCAGCATTCCTGTACAATATATTGCAATTCTCCGTATAAGCTCCAGACAAACATCTTTTTCCTGCAAGTACCAAAGTAGCAAATGAAGCAGTAAATTACATGTTCATAGATGGCATACAGAAGTAGCTTACTACTGTATCTAGACTGTTCAGGAAATTAATTCACCACAGTCACGGCTTCTTTCTGCTAACAAGGTTAACAATCATCTGACTGAAGCATTAATACAAACCACAAAATAAGAGACCAAACAACTGTCAGACATATTTGCTTAGCTCCCCTACCAAAAAACAAAACAAGAACAGAAGATTGACTGCTGAACTAACCAGTATCCACTGAAGTCCTTTCTGATTACATGTTTGAGCCCAGGTACATTCATGAGCAAAGAACATCAGATAACAAAGAGTAAGATGGATGAAAGGGACTTTGGAGAGCTAGCAAACGTTATTTTTTTTAAAAAAAGGAGACGAAGAGCTAGTTTGCTTTACCCAAGTCTTCATCTCACACAGATGAGAAGTGAGATACCAGCTCTTTTCAAGCGGTTAAACTGAGAGCAAGACATTCTAGGCAGATTGAAACAAACTGCCCGAAACTTCAGGGATGGGAAAATCAGAGAGCAGTTACTGAATTACTACAGTATTTCATGATATCATAACAAACTACTTGAAGGTATGGTTCACAGTAGGAGTGGGGAAAACCCTTTTTTTCCATTGGGTTTGCATTCCCTCATGAGGAACCTTTCAACTAGTGGGTGCAACCAGAGGCAAAATATGTTTTGCATTGTAGGCTGCCTTTCAGCCAGTGAAACCATCTAGGCAAGCAAGAGGCTTTTTCACAGTACCATTCCAGCCAAGTCAAACCATTTGAGGAGTGGGGTCAATGGGAGATGTAAGACTAAAAATTGCAGTGACTGGTGCTTCAGAGCCAGCCATTAGACCCCTGAGTCTGAGATTCCCTATCCTATTCTTGGGTATCTTTTGTTAGGGTTGGGTGAAGCTCACAATAATATATCAATTTAATAGGAGATGAATGCATTAAAAAGATGAAAGTAAACTTACGAGAAATTAAAATTCTGGTATATAAAAGCTACTGGTCTAAACAGTACTTGAGCATAAAGGACAACTTGCTGGTTTCCCAGCAGGACAATTTGCAATGTATTTAATATGGGAACTGAAACCAGATAAGTCCTTGTTGCGGAATGATTAGCATTTTCCAATGGCAAGTCCTTGCTAAATCAATTTTAAATTAATAAAAGAAAAATTCACATCCTGGTTAAATGCATCCCACACAAAACTAGAGTTAGTTCCTTAGTAACAGGAAAAGAATCATCTGCTGGTTGTTTGGTCTCTCAGATGTCTGCAACAGTGGGGAGATATTTACAGGGAAGGGGGAATCCTTCCCCATCACCACTGGGCTAAATAACTGCCCAACATAAAATGGAATAGTCTCAGGTAGAATATACAGAAGAGCCTCAACTTGACCAAAACTGTAAGATTCCCTCAATTACTGCAAAAAGGGAAATCTCATCTTTCTGCCTTGATTACATTAATCCAAAGTTCAAATTCCCATAGCCTTATGCTTCACTGACTTCTTATGCTGACATTTTTTTAAACAAACAGGTAAATTATCCTGTGCCCCTTGATAGAAAGATACCATACAAGACTGACTGATAAATAAAAGAGGGAAAAGATCTGAAACAGCTATTACTTTACATACTGGGGAAATGAATACACAGCCTGTAAACATTAAATACATCCCAAGTACAAGAACATGTCAATCTGATTGAAGGATGTGTTTAAGGATATTCATACATTCACTATCAAAAATAATGCAAGTATTGCAGACAATTCCTAATTAGTATCACAATTATCATCTTTTCCTGCTTTTACAGTAACTCTTGTACAAGAGCATACGGCCAATATTCTGAAGTTAATTACTATATATTTTATATTAAAGGCAAATATGAAAACCTTTTTTTCCTTTTTCAGTGAAAATATGCCTGAAATATGCACTTCAATTCATTTAAAATTACCACAGTACTGTATTCACTACACCAATCTTTTTCAAGGATTATACATTTTAAACAAAAAAGTCTTGCCCTAGAACTCTCAAAACAAGCAACAAATTCTCCCTACCAGTCACAATTTATTATGTTATCATCTGAGTTACTTACTTTAATAATTACAATTACTTATTGTAATAATTTTTACCACTGATATCAAATAATTTTATGTCAGCATGCAAGTATGGAGTAAATCTCTATATGTCTACTCATAAGAGTTCCATGGAATTTACTCCCAGAAAGAATAGGATTGCACTCAGAGGACATTTTTTATCTTACCCTTATCAGAACTGTAACAAAGATAAAACTCTGCCTAAAGGTGGGATCAGTTATTGTGGGTGCGCATGCTTTTTTCCCATGGTTGTCCGAGCAGAACACAGCACATATTCAAGAAGAGCCTGCTGGATCAGGCAAATGGACCATCTAAATCCAGCATCCTGTTCTCACAGTGGCCAACCAATGCCTGGGGTAAGCTTGCAAGCAGGTCCCTTGGTCAGGAGAACTCTCCCCTCCTGCGGTTTCAAGCAAATGGTATCAACCAATATTGTTCTCTCCCTTCTCTGTCCTGTACTCAGCCCCAAAACACTGTCCAGAGTTTAGGATTGCTCTCTAACAGTGAGGCTACAGTGTGAGGCAAGGAATCCCCAAGGGAGGCATCCACTCGCACAAGACAGCTCTTCCTGATTTGGGCTGATTCTACCCTATAGGCACACCAAGCAGCAGCCTGAGGCTTGTTTCCTACAGATCCCCTTCATTTACAGCCTGAACAAAATAGGGAAGAGGATGCAAATATGTCCATGTCTTCTTTTAAAAAATAAATAAATCCAAAATTGAAGCTTAAACTTTCTGAACAGTTGTCTGTGATCAATCTCTTGGTATTCAGGGTTAGGCTGAGAAAAAGTGGATGAGAACCTAATCAAATTATACTTTAAATCAAAGTTTATACATGTGTGTGCTTTGGTTAGCAGCCCTAAACCTTTTGTAATGGAGATTGCTAAACACCTAGAAAAAACTGAGATGATGCATAATAGAGTCCAACAAATAATTAATCATACTAAATATCTGGAGTTTTGGTAGCAGCTGGGCTACCAGAAAATGCATCTGAACACAACTCCAGTTGATCAGTCTCAGTCTAAACTTACTAAATGTGACCACAGAGTGATTTGGTCTGGAGTAGTCTTCACCAACGGATAGTACATTAGCATGATTCTTTAAAGGCTACAGCTGCATTACAGTCAACTCCTAAATAGCCATCTACAACTCTAAGTCCAACAAAATCACCTTTGTAAATTTTATCGACTTCTTCATCTCTGACTTCATCAATATTTCCCACAGAAAGAGCAAGCCCCAGACAAACAGGTTGGAACATGGAAATAAGTACACTCACCGAAAGATAGCTGCTAACATCCACGTTATCTGTGATGGTCTGACGTTCTCCCCTCTGGTTAATCTTCCTAAACCTCCGTCGAGATTGTCGGAGGGGCACTTCCCTTTGCAGGATGTTGTCTTCATTCTCTTTCGAGTTATCCACCTGGAACACATGTTCAGGATCCTGATTAAACATCCAATTCTTCCATATCATTGAAAGTCTGTGTAATCTTAAAAAACTCATGAGAAAAAGCTCAACGTGAGCTAGTAACGTCTGGGGAAGTTTATCTGAAGGCAGCCTACTGCAAGATCCTGAAACTAGAGCTACACGTCTTCAGCAGTGTTATTACAATGAGTTGGAAGGCCACAATTTCCTTCCCGGAAAGAGCTCCCCCCCCCCCCTAAACTAAGCAAGACTACCTTACCAGCAATAAAAAAACTATTCATTGAACTCAGACTGTTTAAAATTAAAACAGTTGCATAGTCACAGGGTAAAAGTTGTCAGTTTGATAGTTACATATTAAACTACAACCTCAACATACACAATTTGCTCTCTTCCACTCACCAATGTTCCAATACCTCAAAATCATGCAGCAAAACACTTTTTTAAAAAAAGTCCTGGTGTTCCATAGATCAGATTGTTAAAACCTTAGCTGCAGCTATAATGTGACAAGGCTAACTTTTTGAAACAACATTTTGAACCATATTACAGTAGTTCAGGCTGAAAGCTTACTGCCCTTCATGATCATTTAGTCTATAAAAAGCAAGTCCTATCTTCACATTTCCTTTTGAAATCTCAGCAGGAAACAACACAGACAGACACATATATACAAGAAACAAGTGGCAACAGTCAGTGGCGTAGCGTGGGGGGTGCAGGGGGGGCCGGCCGCACCGGGCTCAACATCTGGGGATTAGGGTTAGGGGGCGCAAATCCACGGGCTAGGGGGCGTAAATTACTTGCCTTGCCCCGGGTGCTGACAACCCACGCTACGCCACTGGCAACAGTGTCTATTCAGTATTTCAACTGTATATTACATGTAAGTGTGTACCAAGGGAAGGAATTAGTTTATCACTGCAACTGGCTGGCATGTAAAAAGAACTGAGAAATTAGCGAGGAACATTTGCACTTAAAACACTTATAGAAGGTTCATTTTCAAACTGGAAAAAGGTCTTACGATCCTCGTCTACCAACGCAAGTGATCCACTGCACTGAAAAACACACAACTCATACAGGTATCAATATTTGAAAGAATTAGATCATAAAGCAAGGTGGTGCACAATAAATTCCAATGGATTTCAAAGGAGATTAAAGCAGCTACTTAAATTTCTCTCACTGAAATCAATGGACCTTAAAGTATGGGTAGGCTGTACTAAAAAATATTTATAATAGTTATTTGAGGAACAATATATCTGAAGAAATGTAGCCGCCCAGAGTGGCTAGGGAAACCCAGCCAGATGGGTGGGATATAAATAATAAAATTATTGTTGTTTTAGATGTGTTTATGTAGTTATGAGAATATTTCTACATGGAATGTAGAAAATGATTACAAAAATTATATTCATTCCTAGTCACTGGCATGATTCTTATTTGTTTTCTTCTGATTCTTATCTTTTTCAGCCGTTTGCGCACCAAGCAAGCAAAGGCACTTGACTGTCTTCATATTTACAAATACTTTAGCTGTGATTTTGCGCAGTATGATGATGTCATTATCTCATGCCAGAAGCTGTTCTGGTAGTGACGACTGAGTACAAAGTTTTTTAAAAAGTATGTAAGAGATTACAAAGTACAGGTTACTACGCTTCATGGATCATACACATTACAACACACACACACTTTTTCAAGTCTATTATTCTTCAAGCCTGCTGGTATGTTCCTTTTTTGTGCTTATGATGCGATATAAGGCACAAAGACTGGCACTTGTGAAATGAGTTCATTGTTTGTATATAGTAGAGGTGCCACAGAGGCCTTCCCTGGCACCTGCAGGTTCTTAATCCCCTGCTGAAAATAGGCTTGAGAGAAGAATTCTATTGTAGCTAAAATAGGCTGTGGTGTATGGTAGGTTATTTGGGGGCGGGGGTGCCCAAGACAGTGTCTCTTATTTGCATATGTCCCTGACAGCCAAAAAGCTTGACAACCACCAATATATATCAAAACATTTTCTCCAAGCTCACTCTGTAGTTCACCAAACCTAGAATCCCCAAAAACACTTCTAGTACTTTACTATCTGAATAGGAAATGTCATTGCCATGTAGCCCAAACCCTTTGAAAGACTAAAAATATCTTAAGCTCATAGGTTTTTCAGTAAAAACTGTGGACTCTCAGTACCTTCACAATCAAGCACTATTATTCTGTTCACAAGTGGAAATATAGCATAGTTTTTTAGGAAATTATGGACCTATGCAAAGCAGTTTTCCAGTTGAAACAAGGTTTTTTTTATACACAACACAGGCTGAATACTATGAAAGCAAAAGGTTAAGTGTGTTTGTTACCCAAAAGGCAAATACAATGAACTGCTAGCAGGAACTATAGTAACTACGCCCACCTGCTTCCTTCAGATATTGCCAGTACTATGCAGTTGAAAAATACAGTCAAAGGAACTAAGAAATCTCTATAACAAACAGCTTTTGTTGACAATTTCTCTTGCTTTCTATACTACAATGCTTCTTAGGCAGAGTAACTTCCAAATTTAACAAAAACTAACCAATAAAACATTCCATACAAGAAAGCTGAAATCATACAGCAGAATAAAGCAACAGTATAACATTTCTAAAAACAAAGACAGCAAAGGACATAGCAGTAGCCGCAACAATTCTAAAAATGGGCCATTAGCAATGGCAACCAAAATCAAGGGTAAATGTATTCAATTGCACTAGTTGCCTCAATAGGCATCCAGGTGGCAAAATGTGCTATGCAAAGTTGTAAGCCTAGATGGCAAAGCTCCATTGTTTAAGCCAAGGGTGGGCAACCTGTGGTGCTAGGTCTAATTTCATGCAGGTGACAAGCAAGTAAAAAAAAAAAGGAAGGGAGAGGTGGCAGGGAGAAAAGAAAACAACTTGGCTTGGGCCCTGCCCACCACTGGCATGGAACCCACCCACCCTAAATGGGGTCTCCAACCCCACCCTGCTTGAATCAAAGTCTGAAAGAGCCATGCATTCAGTCTGATAGGACAGTAGTGAGCCCAATGTGTCACCCAGTATTACTTCCCATTCCTCTTACTTTTAAGGCCAGAATGCATACAGAGAGCAAAAGAAATATTTCATTTGTTTAGTGCATTTGTACCCCATACTTCAGCCAAAAAAGGCTCTCAGAGTGGCTTGCAATACAATCAGTTAAACCAAGACATTAATACTGTTCCCTGAGCACAACAGTTATGGCAACCTTCTGTGCTACTTTCCCTGCCTTCTGAGGGCTGGGGGGGGGGGGTCAGGAGGATAGCAGTCTGCATTTTGCATCCTTCAGTGCTGCAAACAGAGCAACTACAAGTTGCTCCCCAAAAGAAACAAAGAAGTGTTTGCGTATGACGGTAGCAGAAGCCATCTGTGAGGAGTAATCAGAACGCCAGGTTGCCAAAGGAAAGCCGCCATGACTTTTAATATGTTGGTATTAAAAAGTGATAGAAATAAAAACCCAATATAAGAAATGCATCCTATCTTCCCACTGTGCACAATTACTTTCAGAACAAAAAGGAGCACATTTCCAAGAGACAACATCAAAATTTATGGGCTCATTCCTCTCCGTTACAGATGCAGACAAGAAATATATCCAAGAATCAAAAGGCTGGATCAAAGAGTAATACCAAAAAACCCCCACAAATGACCAAAATATATGGTGACTGCTGTAACAGATTTGAGTTCAAGGAAGCAATGGCTTAAAGTGACCCATACAAAGGCAATATTCCATGTAAATGTCGCTAACAATACAGCCACAGAAAAAATAAGGCGGTTGATATTTTCAGTAACATCTTACATGATCCAGCTTTAACCTAAACTTTCTGGCAATACACAAAAGGAGGCAAAAAAAAAGAAAATAATAGGTCATAGGTATATATCAAAGCATCAGCACTGGGCAGTAAGCATTAAAACAACTTCAAAAGCTCAGGTTTCATAAGCCATATCTTAGGTTTTTAAAAATGAAAGGCTTTTTTTTTTAAGCAAAGCTCTTTATAAAATAGAGATTAGGATCCAGAGAAAGGAGGGTATTTTATTTCTGAACTGCTCTTACAGTTTAGCAGCTTAATCCATTTTTCTATACAGTACTGCAGATGGGAAGTTCCTGCCCACACTCAGTGAATGTGCTGTAGAATTCCATTTCAGTATCTTTTTAAATATTTCAAAGTGGTCAAGATGTCTTGCTTCAATTCCCAAGTTAAGTGTACACATGCATACATGCGCACACATATCTCTCAGACTACACAAAAATATATGACATTTTACAAGTTCCAAAGCAAATAGAAGTTATGAAGCGCTAGGTGTGTCAGCCTCCACCAGCCTGGTACCCTTGACCTTGAGGTCATCTCTGACCATTAACCATGCTGACTCTGGCTGGAGGGCATCAGTTTTGGGGCGGCTAACATACATGTACTAATGAATAACAAAAACAGAATAAAATTAAATAACATCAGAAGTTAGCTAAAGCAGAGGAACATTAGTTATCCGTTTAGACTCGTAGGGGTCAGCAAACGTTTTCAGCCGGGGGCCAGTCCACTGTCCTTCAGACCTTGTGGGGGGCCGGACTATATTGGGGGGGATTGAACAAATTTCTATGGCCCCACAAATAACCCAGAGATGCATTTTAAATAAAAGCATACACTCTATTCATGTAAAAACACCAGGCAGGCCCCACAAATAACCCAGAGATGCATTTTAAATAAAAGGACACATTCTAATGAAAAAAACATGCTGATTCCCGAACCGTCCGCGGGCCGGATTTAGAAGGTGATTAGGCCTAATCTGCCCCCTGGGCCTTAGTTTGCCTACCCATGGTTTAGAGAAAGGAGAAAAGATATCAGAATACCTGTAGAACATAACAGGATTGTGGGCCAGTAGTGCCATATTGCAGCAAACACACAAACAATTTAGCTGAGACATATTGAGCATGGTATCCATAATGACAGGGAAGCATTCATTAAGAAGATAACAGTCACTCAGATCATACGTCACAGTAAGCCATAAATCTTGGGTTACCATGAATGAGCAGTGTGCTAAGTGCACACTATTAAATTACTCCCATTTCACTTTCTCCTTCTTGGTGCTGGCAGCAACGAACTAGCACTCCTAGTTTGTTTCTGCCAAACAAGCTGCCACCAGTAAGCCAAGAACAAACCTTGGTTTATTACCATAGCCAGGAGAGGAACACCCCACAGACTAAGTCAAGACTCATGGGTTTGTTGCTCCTGTTTCTGGAAAATGCAGAGCAAGGCAGGAGTGCTTCAGCAATATGCACTAGCACACCACTCATTGATGGTAGCCATGGTAAGATTTGTGATAGAATTCTCTAGAACTGCAGCCAAAGTGAACATGACTATTTCAAGGGGGACTATGCACACTGGTTTTTAAAAGTCTATCCTTACCACAATCATTTCAGAAGGCTCCAATACAATACACTCGCAACCTCGTTTTCCTCCAGACTGCTTGCCAAAGCTGAGAAGAAAAAAGAAGGAAAGTATTATTACACATTAATAGTAAACCACAAAATCAAACAGAGTAGGGATGAATTATAGGAATACTAGTAACAGCACACTGTGAAACAGTACCTTTGATTGTATTTCACATGCCTATTAAAGGGGCAATATGTGTTTTTGATGCACCATCACATTATGCAGCTTGTTCAACCATCAGAGATTGTTGTGGCATAGAACTGAGCCACTCCCAAGTGAAAGATGTGAGAAGAGTATTGACGATCCTGTGGGGCATAAGTCCATTAGTTCTTCAGTGATGGAAAGACACTCTTATATGTATATGCTTGGCAGCAATCCTTGGTATGTGGGTTGTAATTATGTTGAGAGTGAGTAGTTTGCCCATGAATGGCTGCTTGCTAGAGGTACCATATGAAGGAGTGAATGATCATAGTGGTTATGGGAACAGATAGTGAGAGTGTGGTTGGATGGAGGGCTACATGAACAGTGTGTTTTATGTTGGTTAGGGAGTCTACATTTTTCTGCCTTGTAATGCTTTGCGACTTTCCTGATATGGTTATTATGGATACTGTTCATGTATTTTTAATGTAAATAATTTTACATTGTTTTTATTGCTCTTATTGTGGGTATATCTATAATGCAAGTGTAGCTACTGTAACCCACTTCAAGATCTAAAGCTATCAAGTGGTCCATACAATGGTACCTCGGGTTACATATACTTCAGGTTACATACGCTTCAGGTTACAGACTCCGCTAACCCAGAAATAGTACCTCGGGTTAAGAACTTTGCTTCAGGATGAGAACAGAAATCATACTCCAGCAGCGCAGCAGCAGAGGGGGCCCCATTAGCTAAAGTGGTGCTTTGGGTTAAGAACAGTCTCAGGTTAAGAACGGACCTCCGGAACAAATTAAGTACTTAACCCGAGGTACCACTGTACATGGAAACACAGTAGGATCGCAGCTGCTGCGCATTTAACTTGTAGGGTCACAGCTTTCTGTGCTTGGTGGCAAACCAGCTGATATCACACAAACGCAAGGCAGAGAGCTAAACAGTTCTTTGCACACCAGGTTTTCCTGCAACGGAAAACACTTTTTAACTCTCTGCCTTGCTTACTGTTCTGGGAAACTCTTGTGCCCAAAAGTAAGATTGTTTGCACAGTAGCTGTTCCTTGGAGTGGTTTTTGACACAATTTTGGCTTTATGCACTAACCGCTCCCCATCATCACCACCACTAGAACCTAACACCCACACAAGACATGACACGACTGTGACAACAACAACAACAACAACAACAACAACAACAACAACAACAACAACAAACAACAACAGCAAACAACAACGAGCTGTTTATGGAGTACAGCTCCAGTCCATGCAAGGAGCCAAAGAACTGGAATAACTGCCTATATGGTATGATAAACATTGTGGTCGCTACTAAACACAGCAGAACATCTTAGAGCAAGGGGAAATTCTCTAGTTGGACAGAAAAAACAGAAGTGTCCTTAGGAAATTTTGTTAGTTATCCCCCAGCTGAGGGAGGTGTGAAAGACTTAAAGCTACATTTGAATGTGTGAAGGTTTCCTGGCATATTATGTTTCTCTTTATGATCCCTGCTGATACAGTGTTTATTTTCTTCTCATAAAACACAAGTAATTATTTGCATGGATTTGTCAAACTGGCTTTCATCTACAATAATCAAAATACCACAATCAACAGCTTGCTCTATGTGATCACTTGAATCACATGGAACTAGATTTGGTCTCCTTATTGATGATGAAATTGAGAGCAAACATTTAACCACATCTCCAAAAATGTGTGAAATACAGCACAAGGAAACCAGGTAAGCGTCAAAGACCTAAGTTAAACAGCGAAGATTTAAATATTTTGTTTGCTGCAATTCCCTTCCTTTTCTTGAAATTTTCATTATTTATTTAATTGAAAATACCCAATTAATCATTTGACGTTTCAATATCAGGGTAGTGAGAATGCATAATTGTTTGATTATTATGCGTATTACAGAACTTTGTGAGTTATTAAGAAAATCTTATTAGTTCCTAAATATTTCAAGTTCAACTAAGATCTCTTATTCAGGCCTTTTTTCTTTAAAATAGTGTTGTGTAGCCAACACACAACATATATACTCAGATAGTATGAAAATGGGTGTGATCAAGTCTCCATGCAGGGAAACAGTTTAAACTCCAGAATAATTTTTTATTTAAAAAAATTGCCAGGAAAGACAGATGTGATTCATCAAGAACAGATGTTTCCTGAAGTTATTCTAAGAATGCCTCAGTTCTTTCAAAATGATAAGTTTTAATACTAAGAGTCATCGTGATAACGAATTATGATCATGATCAGTAGGAGGCAAGAGCATTGTAATTAGAACTGTCAAATCTCTTTTTAATAATCTATCACAGAACACAGAGCCCTCAAATGTGTTAACTGTACAAAACTTATAAATATGACTAAATGCACCTCTTTGTAACAAAGCACAGGAAGTGAGATTTATATTGAAATAAGCGGGTCAGAGTGGGGATCTCCAAAAGTTGAAATGGTGACAGGACACAGAACTACATTTTATACTAGCAAAACTCAATGCCTTCTGGATTACTCATATGCAGGGGCAGTAGTGTACTTAATCCTTTTTACAAACACAAATTAATCTCTGCAGAAGGATAACTCCACCCTGTTTTTCCAGATTTCTTCTAGTGTTGGTGTCTGGCTAGGAGATAGAAATAAAAAACCAGCTTGGGTGCCAAGGCTGTGCATTACAGAGGCAAGTAGGCAATTCCCAGGTTATACTATACCATACACTACCTCTTGTTGCCAAGGCAAGGGTTACAGAACAGAGCAGGCAGGAATGGAAAAAGTTCAGCATCCCCCACCTGGCAATTCTTGGGATCAAGCTACTCTGAACTCTGTGAAACTTACTTTTAAGGAAACATGTATTGCAAACCTTCCATTAACAAGCTTCTACTGAACAATTCAGGTTTACAAAAATTTTGCAGTATATAAAATGCAATACTTAAAAACCACAGTAAAATATAGCAAAGCAGCAGCACACATAAGCAGCAACAAGTGGGATAAGTAAAAATGCCCCATCTCACCAAAAACCAGTGCAAAGAGTCTTGACTTGCTGTTAAAACCTA
Organism: Podarcis bocagei; assembly: GCF_964188305.1. Taxonomy (NCBI): domain Eukaryota; kingdom Metazoa; phylum Chordata; class Lepidosauria; order Squamata; family Lacertidae; genus Podarcis; species Podarcis bocagei. Next base: position 75,753,640 of record NC_138126.1, read on the forward strand.
TATAATATTGCGGGGGGGGGGGAGTGCCATAGCTCAGTGGCTACCACTGAAAAGGCAGCCTTGTTAAAGCTTTGTCTCATACTGGACTAAACAAGAAATATGTTTCAAATTGGATGATGTACAGATTTAATGAATCAAATAATAGGATATATATTCTAGAAGCATATTTTCTGAAATTATCAGAAATAGTAATATATATGACATTAACGGTTATTAAAACATTTTATCATCTACTTGTGAGGGGTTTGCATTAAAAGTGTTTCAATGAGGGCTGGTACATATACAGTGGTACCTCGCAAGACGAATGCCTCGCAAGACGAAAAACGCGCAAGACGAAAGAGTTTTCCGTTTTTTGAGTCGTTCCACAAGACGAATTTCCCTATGGGCTTGCTTCGCAAGACGAAACGTCTTGCGAGTTCTTGCGAGTTTGTTTCCTTTTTCTTAAAGCCGCTAATAGCCGCTAAGCCGTTAATAGCTGCTAAGCCGCTAATAGCCGTGCTTCGCAAGACGAAAAAACCGCAAGACGAAGAGACTCGCGGAACAGATTAATTTCGTCTTGCGAGGCACCACTGTAGAATGTTCAATGATAGTCATACTCTGAGTAGACCCAATGACATCAGTGGACAAGTAACTTGAGTCCATTAATTTCATTGGAAATACTCCAACAATCATCTAACTGCAGTATGGATGACAAAAACCTCAACTGAACCCACTGAAGGTCCCTGTCAGTCAGTGTAGACAATACTGACCCAGAGATAGCATCCTCAGCTCTACTGAACAATTTCAACCTTCAAAAAAATATCAGTGCCTTCTTGTTTGAATATTACAGCTCAGTCTGGTGTTTGCAATTTAAAAAATGATCATTGGGAGCAATCTGCTAAGGCATCCAAAAGTTACTATACTAACATGAGCAAAGCTTTCTATTATCATAGAACCTTTTTCAATTAGTACATGCTCTTGCTTCAGTGCATTATTGTGCTTTGTTCCCCTGACGCTTTAACCTTTCTTCTACTTCAAGAGAAATGCTCACGCATATGTATGTGGAAGAAAAAATATTGCATGCATGCTGACACACTAAGCAGGATGTATTTGTTAAGCTTAAACATTTTTTCTTCCCCTGCTGCCCTCCATGCCCTGCCAACAAGTTCCTTTTCTTGTGCTTGAGGAAATCTGTTTCTTATCCCCAGTCTCTGTGGTGCTACATACATCTTAAGAAATCTCTCTTTTTTTAGGCCTTTCATTATTAGATTGCAGAAAAGGTTTCATACCTGAGAGTTATTATAATTTTTATGACCTTGAAGAAAAACTGCAGTATCTATCTATAGTGCAAACATTTTACTGTTCCTACAAGAAGCAAAAGACAAAAGCCTCCATATTCCAATATTTACCCCTTCAAAAGGCTTAGGCTTCACATAAGTGACAACTATAGGAGATCTACAAGTAATGCCCATAAGGAAGTTCCATAAAATCAGCACTTAGTAGATCACATCCTACATTTCCATGTAGATCTAGGTTTGGGAAATCAACTAAGAGAGTCAACAGGACCACTGGATGGCAAGGAAGTCAAAACGAGATTGCAGAAAATGAATTATTTGCATCTGTTTTCACTATATAAGGCAGCTTTCTGTGCCTGAACTACCTTTCACAGGAAGGTAGTCTTAGGAAGTGTGGTAAATGGTGGCAAAAAATTACAATGTATCTCAATGACAGGGTAAAAGAGGCAAGGGAAGGAACTTAGCTGAAGCAGTCCACTCTCAGTGAGCCTCCATGAAGTCAAGCAGCTACAAGTTGAGTGTGGAGCATCAAACATGTGGTGAGGCTCTACAGAGACTGAACAGTCTGAAGCAGCCTTTAAAATATTGCTAAACATAACTGCTTTAGTTTCACCAATTCTTAATTTTAGATTCTCTGTTCATTCCTGATCTTATATTATTCTGTTCTAATGATGCATTTCATCTTATGGCAGTTTTTGTTGTTTGTATGTTTTTAATTTTGTTTATTTTGACTTAGAGAGCCAATCGATTTTTTGTTGTTGCTATACAGTATAAATAATATTAACAGAGGCACTCCAGTTCTTTTGACAAGATTGGTTTTCAAAAGCATATTTCTTGTCACAACCAGCACAGAAGGATTATATTGGACTCTTAAAATACTACAAGATACCTGAATCCAATGGCATGGCCGGACAATTCAAACCAGTACAGTATATAAAAATAAACTTTTGTCTGTAGGACTCATTTTTAAAGGGAAAAACTGGTCTGTGCTTCATCACAATCTTTGTGAACTTAGAAGGTCTCAAACAGCAGGTTGGGAGTTCTGTGGACTTCTAAGCTACGAGCACAGAGTAATGCTCAGCAATTCTATTAACAACTACAGTTTTATCTTTTGACTTAGCGGTTGCTTGGAACAAAATAATAAAAGCTGTAATTTATTTCAATTAAACAACATTAAGTTTGCTTTAAATAACAGATAAAAACAAGAAAAAAGCACCAGAGAACAATTGAATCCACCACATGCAGTTAAATCACTGAGAAGGAATTCACAAAATGTTTATTACTCAGATTACATCCATCTTCTCACTAAAACTCCAGTTCCTGCCATGCATTGTTATGCAACAGCTATTCCTTCTATATTTGTATATCCCAGAATACAAGTACTCATGCCAGAATTACAAAACTCAAGTTTTTTTTTTTAAAAAAAAATGCCAAGCTACAATAGAAAATGATCAGGAAGTCCTTCTGAACCACATAATTTAATAAAACCACATCATTTTTCATTTATAATCTGCTACTCCAATAGTAAAACAATATACAATAGAAACGATTCCCAGCCAATTTCACAAACCGTATAAACTGGAATACGCAAATAAATTCAGAACACAGCATTCTAACTTAGCTGATTAATGGATTGGGAAATAAAACTGATAAGCACCTTTGGCAGGTCTCAGACTGCTAATCCTACATTTTCCCACATTCAGCTTTCCCTTATGAATGTGATTCTGCTGGGTGCAGTATTTTCAGTAGGACTGTGAATGCCACAAGGAAGCATTCCTGCATATGATTTCCTAACTCCCAGACTAATGCCTGCATTCCCATATGAAAATGTGAAATCCACAAGATATACATTAGATATCATAACTTTCCTCAAAAAATGAAAACACACTCTTCAAGCAAACCAGACATTTCCAACAAATAATTCCTTGCTCCCTCATTTCAACAATTACTATTTGTGAGGTGGCTGGGTGTGTAAAAAAAGAAGAAGACGTGACTATTTATAGTAAATATGAAATACTAAATATTTAATTTACTACTGAAAGAGAGATTCACAAGAAAAAAAACCAAGCATCTCTGTTCTATTTGAAGAACAAACACACATGGAAAGAATTACTACCTCAGAATTTTTGGACCAATAAGGAAACTCATTATAAGACAGAGAGAAATTGAAGTTGAAAAGCAACTGTGTGCAATGGCTTTTTCACGCCTGCCGATTGGAACATCCCTTTTTCCTGTGGCTCCCAGAGAACATTCCAAGACCTTTGTATATAAAAACCAATGCTACCCCCAAATGGGCCCAAGGAGATTTTCAAGAGACTGATACACAAGAACTACATACCTCCTCAGCCACTAAGACAGTGTGGATGCTGTCACCTTCTCACTAAAGATCTTCTCCCAAAATCATATAAAGCAGGCATCCAAATTCCTTACAGACACAACCCTATCCAAATAAAAATATGGAGTGCCCTCCATTTGTGCACACATACCTCCTTTTGCAAAAAAACAAGTTTACCTTGAGCAAGAATGACGCATCAGTTCTAAGCACTATTTTATCCTGGTTAAAAAAGTGCAGATCCGAGGATCAAATAACAGAGCTCCCAACTCGGGGGTAGGCTCTGATCCACTGGAGGAGGTTGTTGCACCACTTACGAGTGACCTTAACTAAAATAGCTAGGGACAGCATTGGGGAGGAAAGGTGCTCCAAATCCTCCTTAGGGAATTGCCAAGCCTTCCTCGAGTCTGAACCGGTGGCAGGGAGTAAGCTAACGGTGCCCAAGGCGGGTGCATGGGGCACACCCTCGAGAAGGATGGGGCCTGCCACAGCCAGGTGCCTCGTGCTCCGCAGCCTCTCTCTGCCCCTGGGTCAGGCTTGACCTGGGAGTGGATCTGCAGCTAGTGGCGTTGGACTGTTGCATGAGGAAATTGTCCCTGCAGCTCCCTTGTACGCCAGGACCAGGCTCCGATGAGTGAGCCCATTGTGGGGGCACCTGATCACACCCCCTCAAAAATACATGCCATGGGCCATGGCACCCCAAGCCTCCCATGCTATGGCACTGGACTAAACCTGTCTGAAATCTTCTAAGCTGTCCAGTGAATATTGCAGAGAACTCTGTCCCTGCCTACAGCAAAGCCCAATTTTTTTCCTCTGCACCCCACACCCTGTTTGCTGCAAATGCCATCATTACTGGCCAAGGTTTTGGACTGCAGCCTTAGTTATGGACCTAACATCCTTAAAGTTACAGTACACATTTAATGTACCATATTTTTCGCACCATAGGACGCACTTTTTCCCTCCTAAAAAGCAAGGGAAAATGTGTGTGCGTCCTATGGAGCGAATGCAGGGGGGAGGCAGACGGGAAAAGCCCTCAAGAGCCGCACACAAGCTTCGTGCGCTCTTGCGGGCTTTTCTCTAGGAGGGAGACGGGACTGACTGGCTGCAGCAGTCCCTTCTCCCTCCTGGGGGAAAAGCCCCCAAGAGCGGCACCCTCTTTAAAGGCTGCGCGGCTCCTGCGGGCTTTTCTACGAGGTGGGGGAATCCCCCCACCTCCCAGAAAAGCCAGGAGAAGCCGCACAGCCCCTTTAAAGAGCGTGCGGCTTCCATGGGAGTTGGGGGAAGCTGCAGCAGATTCCCTCCTCCCGGGCTCCCTTTGAAGCGGCAATGTGGGAGGGGAGCAGCTTACACTCGTGTAAGCAGCTCCTCTCCCACTTTCCTGCTTCAAAGCAACCACGGAGGAGGGAAAGAGGGGACCCATGGATCCTCTTCGCTGCTCGAGGCTGCAGCAGATTCCCTCCTCCCGGGCTCCCTTTGAAGCAGCAAAGTGGGAGGGGAGCAGCTTACACTCGTGTAAGCAGCTCCTCTCCCACTTTCCTCCTTCAAAGCAACTACGGAGGAGGGAAGGAAGGGGACCATGGATCCTCCGCTGCTGGAGGCTGCAGCGGATTCCTTCCAGCAGCAGCGGATTCCTCCTCCGTAATTGCTTTGAAGCAGGAAAGTGGGAGGGGAGCAGCTTACACTCGTGTAAGCAGCTCCTCTCCCACTTTCCTGCTTCAAAGCAACCACGGAGGAGGGAAAGAGGGGACCCATGGATCCTCTTCGCTGCTCGAGGCTGCAGCAGATTTCCTCCTCCCGGGCTCCCTTTGAAGCAGCAAAGTGGGAGGGGAGCAGCTTACACTCGTGTAAGCAGCTCCTCTCCCACTTTCCTCCTTCAAAGCAACTACGGAGGAGGGAAGGAAGGGGACCATGGATCCTCCGCTGCTGGAGGCTTCAGCGGATTCCTCCTCCGTAATTGCTTTGAAGCAGGAAAGTGGGAGGGGGGCAGTTTACACTCGTGTAAGCAGCTCCTCTCCCACTTTCCTGCTTCAAAGCAACCACGGAGGAGGGAAAGAGGGGACCCATGGATCCTCTTCGCTGCTTGAGGCTGCAGCAGATTCCCTCCTCCCGGGCTCCCTTTGAAGCAGCAAAGTGGGAGGGGAGCAGCTTACACTCGTGTAAGCAGCTCCTCTCCCACTTTCCTCCTTCAAAGCAACCACGGAGGAGGGAAGGAAGGGGACCATGGATCTTCCGCTGCTGGAGGCTTCAGCGGATTCCCTCCTCCGTGATTGCTTTGAAGCAGCAAAGTGGGAGGGGAGCAGCTTACACTCGTGTAAGCAGCTCCTCTCCCACTTTCCTGCTTCAAAGCAACTACGGAGGAGAGAAGGAAGGGGACCATGGATCCTCCGCTGCTGGAGGCTGCAGCGGATTCCTCCTCCTTGATTGCTGGGAGATTCTCTGGGCAGGAATTCCCTCAGCTTAAGTGGGGTGGGGGAAGTGTGGCAGGTAGGGGGGGTACTGAGAGACACATGTCTCTCAGATGAAAATTGGGGGTGGGCATTGTGTGAAGTGGCTGTGGATCTCCTGCCACAGAACTGTAGGACTGTATAGAGTTGGGAGGGGCACCCAAGGGTCATCTAGCCCAGCCCCCTCACAATGTAGGAATCACAGCTAAAGAACGCCAGGCAGATGGTCCCCCAACCGCTGCTTAAAAGCCTCCAGTGGTGGAGACCCCAAACACCTTCCGAGGTCATAGAATTGCAGGGTTGGAAGGGAACCCCAGGAGTCATCTAGTCCAGCCCCGGTGGACAGCGGGCGCAATCCATCCCGTTGCGCAAGACTAAAGATGCTGTGCAAGGCTAAAGAAGAAGCCAAGGCAGTGAGCGGGATGGATCACGCTTGCTGCCTTGTCTTCTTTAGCTGCACTGGAGAGGTTTAGCTCCTGGCTGGAGAGGTTGCGCGGCTATGGATCCCGCGCACTGTCTTGGCTTCTTTGCTCTTTGGGGCTGGGGGGGGGACCCGGGCTTCCCCCGCAGCCCCGAGAAGCTCTGGGAGAAGTGGACAGGCTGCATGTAGCCTGTCCATTGCTCTTTGGGGCTGGGGGGGGGATAATATTTTTTTCCTTGATTTCCACCTCTAAAAACTAGGTGCGTCCTGTGGTCCGGTGCGTCCAATAGAGCGAAAAATACGGTAAACTAACTGTTGGAACATAGCCATATATCGAATCTAATATTAATAAATTTGTTTTTTATCTTTTAAATATGGATCTGCCTGTTTATCCAATGCCTGAAGCCCAATATCCTGCCCTGCTACTCTACTAGAACACCAAGAGAAAAGTTTTATTTAAGTTTTATAGTGATAGTGGAATTATAAAGGGATATCAGAACCACATAATCAATAGGTTAGCAGCATACTTCACATGCGGTGTCCCTGGAGTGAAATATAAAAACTTTTATTTCTCCACATTTAGTGGCAATCAGTGAGATAAAAGCATCACATTATTTACAGAACTAGAAAGTCTGTAAACAATGTTCAAAATGAAATGGGGGAAAGTGCTATTAAAGAAAAGAACACAAGAAAATGGGTATCCTCCACTTTAGCAAAAATCCAGGCTCTAAGGTACATTTGCCTGAAAGTGAACACCTACACACGTGGGGGGAAATTATGCTTCACTAAAAGCTTCCAGATAAAGTGGGAAGATACTTATGCAACTCCTTTACAGGAAAAGAACTAGTGCAGAAAAGAATACATAGGATATATCTGAAATGCTCCCACAATTATGGGTGAAGCTGTCATGCTGGCAACAAATGGCAACAGCAGCATCTCATTTAGTAGTGTTGGCTATTTAGCATAATAAAGTAGAAAATGTGCTTACATGAACATACTATGAATAAATTCTTCAATGCTTGCCACACAGTATACTGAAGTGTTAAAAGTAAACACTATTCCACCACAAGCTAGGTTTGTATGAACACACTTATTTTATGTTCAGATAGATGTGTCAAAAGAAAGAACAATACAAACACCACAGAACAAATTCAACAAATCCAGGATACTAAGAATTTTAGGTATCAATGAACAACCTTTGTTCGAGTATACAGTGCTGCCCTTGCCACGATAGCTCCTTAAAACTATTATGTTCAAGTACAGTCTGGTTGAAAATGAACCGACCCACTTCCTTTTCACACCGCAATTCCAAGAACCATCTGTTAGGTATCTTTATTGGGTTTCTTCAAAGAATAACCTTCCTCAGTACAGTCACCCATTAAATGTAAGGCAAGTTTCACTCTAGGTCTAGGAGCAGCAATATCTATTATCTGCTACAGAAGCAAATGCCAGGATCCAAAGAGCCCTATATAAAACTGGAAATAACTTACGGTACAGTGAGTTTTTCTCATTTTCCTTTCCAACCGCAGCTCTGAATGCTGCATTGAATCCTGCTCAGTCTGGAGGGTTGGCCAATGTGAGAACAGGATGCTAAACTGGATGAGCCACTGGCCTGATCCAGCAGACTGTTCTTATGTTCTTATCTGGCCTCTTTTGGGTGAGCAGAGGCACCAAAATGTAGACAAAATGCCTGAAAGCGTTCACCTGTGATCTCAACCCCTTGCCCTTCTTGGTTTGTGCATCTAGCAGAAGACTGACTGGGTGAGTCCAGGGAGAGTTAATTCTTCACTGTGGGAGGAAGTGGTATCAGCTACATTGAAGGACATGCTGGACCCAGAAGACTGGCCAGTAAGAGGACCCTCACAATTATTACAGAGAATAATTACAGAGAGTGGTGGCCATGCAATTAAGAGTGCTTGGTGGAAGCTGATTATCTTGACCCGTTTCAATTGGGCTTCAGGCCTTATTTTAGTACTGTAATTACTTTCATTTACCTATGTGCAACCCTTTTGCTTCTCCTTGCTTCCTTGGCAGCTTTTCATTTCATCAGCCATGATATGGGCAGGCCCTGTGGTTTAGGGGTTGAGGGCATGATTTTGGTGGTTTCACTCCTATCTATAGGGCTAGTTTCTGAGAGACAGTGGGTCAAAGTATACAGAATGTGGTATTCTACTGTCACTTAAGGCCAAAGTGGCATGGATGATGTGGAGAGCCTTTTTTCAGCAACAGATGGTTTGCTATCTACCACCATTCCTGGACCAAGCCAAGTCATGGTTATCCGTGCTCTAATAATCTCATGGCTAGACTACTGCAATTCACTCTGCCTGGGTCTGCTCTTGAAGACTGTTCAAAAAGTGCACCAGGGACAAAATGCAGCAACCAGAGTGTCGATAGGCTTTTGTGCACACAATCATGTGCCACTAGCTTTTAAAGATCTGTCAGTAGATCACTGAGCCAAATTTCAAGGTGTTAGTTTAATATAAAGCCTTAAAGAGCTTGGGAAACTGTTACCTGAAGGGGCACCTCTTTTTGTAATGCCCCATCTAGAACAGCTGGGGAGCAAAAAGGCGGCTGGGAGGTATAACCCAGTTTGAGGCACATGCTATACTGTGTTTTTGTTCACTCTATTTAGAATTTTAAGATGATGCAACGTGGTTTGCTGACTCAATGAATTTTTATGCAATAATTTAATTGCTACAAAAAGCAGCTACCTGAAAAACTCTTGTGGACAGTTCAACACAGCCTGGGTGCTACTGCATCAGAACAGCTCTACTACTATCTGCCTTGTGATAAAGGATAAAAAATGTGGTGCAATTCATGCTATATAGGCAGGATAAATTCATATTCCCTAATAGGCAGAAGCTAATAATCATTTAGGACGCGGGTGGCGCTGTGGGTAAAACCTCAGTGCCTAGGACTTGCCGATCGTCAGGTCGGTGGTTCGAATCCCCGCGGCGGGGTGTGTTCCCGTTGCTCGGTCCCAGCGCCTGCCAACCTAGCAGTTCGAAAGCACCCCCGGGTGCAAGTAGATAAATAGGGACTGCTTACTAGCGGGAAGGTAAACAGCATTTCCGTGTGCTGCGCTGGCTCGCCAGATGCACCTTGTCACGCTGGCCACGTGACCCGGAAGTGTCTTCGGACAGCGCTGGCCCCCGGCCTCTTAAGCGAGATGGGCGCGCAACCCCAGAGTTGGACACGACTGGCCCGTACGGGCAGGGATACCTTTACCTTTAATAATCATTTACTTCAATGTTCATAAGCAAACACAATTATCACTTCCAAAGATTAATGCTATCAAGGAAACCTAAATCAATTATTTTGAATGTGTATTCATTCATCTTGTCTAAGACATTATAGGACTGGTGGGTGGGTGGGTGGGCTATAAACTAGGAGCCCTGCTTTACATTTTCTACTCAGGCAGAGTAAGTGCCATACACACTTCTCAAGAGAAAAAGGCATGAATGGCGGCTAACATGTCAAACTATGCAAGGGATTTATGCTTACCTTTAACACAAAGGAAACAGGGAGCCATGCACAGAGCTTGCTGGTAACAAACAATAGCTCCCATTCAGACTCCCCATGTCTGACTTTAAAGGCAGAAAAGGAGTTAACAATGAGTACTCTTGGCAGTTATCCTTGGGGAAAATTTAAAGATGGATGGACCAAGCAGGAAGAGAAACTGGAGGAAAATGTAGAGTTTATGCCAATTATCCAAGTTCAGAAACAATATCTGAATAGGAGAATGAAAGATTTACCATATAGCTTATCAAAATTAGGTACTACATACTTGAAAATCTAGTGTTATAAAGTATGTATTTAACTAGGCATCCAGTTTTATGGGTTTCCCCCTCTGTACTAAAGAAGATGCTAACTTCTTACATACCTGCAAGGTGGCAAAAACATGGAGTCCTTCATAAGCACAGATCCAGAAAGAAGAATATACCAGCATCTTGCAATAGTGTCTGAGCTAAAGAAAAGGAACAAGTATTAGCTACATCCTATCAGTGTGAAGTGCACTATATATCTAAAACATATAATCAAAGCTTTAAAAGCATGTCTTTCGCCATTCACTGCCCTATCAGGGCAAATTTCAAACATGAAAAGGAGAGCCTCTCAAATATATAACAAGTGGTGAAGCTCTTTAAACGTGGGAGCTCTGTCCCAAGGTGTCAGTTTCTTTTTGGGGACAAGTCACAGAAGGTAAATAATTTTGAGAGTAGTGTAATTCCTTTGAATTCGTAACTTGCTTGAGCCAAAGAAACAGTATACAAATAAAAAGGATTTGGTTCTGAACCTTCTGGTGACAGCTAAGGTTACAGTTGGGTCTTCCGGGCAGCTCTTAAAGAAAGGGTAGAAAGGTGGTGTAGCAAATTGGCTACAAAACCAAGTATGAATCAGAAGTGTCTGGTTCAGATGTTGTATCTGCTATTAAATCAATAGGCAGCATTAGACAAACCACTCCCTCTAAGCCTCTAGGCCTCAGAATTTGAAATATGGGGGATAACATTTCTGATTTAGCTTACAGATTTGCTGTAAGGATTATAATGCATTGAAAGTACAGTGGTACCTCAGGTTAAGAACTTAATTCGTTCTGGAGGTCCGTTCTAAACCTGAAACTGTTCTTAACCTGAAGCACCACTTTAGCTAATGGGGCCTCCCGCTGCTGCCACACCGTTGCCGCGCGATTTCTGTTCTCATCCTGAAGCAAAGTTCTTAACTCAAGGTACAATTTCTGGGTTAGCAGAGTTTGTAACCTGAAGTGTCTGTAACCTGAGGTAATAATAGTAATAATAATAATAGTAATAGTAATAATAATAATAAATTTTATTTATACCCTGCCCTCCCCAGCCAAGACCGGGCTCAGAGCGGCTAACAAAAAGTATAAAAACAATTGATTAAAATACAACTTAGAAACAAGATTAAAGTACAACATTAAAATGCAGCCTCATTTCAGTGGAAACTCAAATCAAAAACTTTTTGGGGATGAAAACGCCAAATCTTCACCAAGGCCAACTGTACCACTGTATATGTAAACTTGAAAGTGCTACATAAATGTTGAGTATTACTATTTATAATTTACTAAATGACTATCAGATAGGACATGGTCCAGTCGACTGAAGGCACAGCATCTGTGTGAAGAATTCCATAGTCTCAGTACACTCCTGTTTTTCCCTACCACATCCCACCACCCCACCACCACCACCACCAGCAGCAGAAGGGAACATATGTGTTATTAGCAAGTATGTGTTACTAGGAAGCATAGCCCTAGACAGCTTTCTACCAACCTTGCTTTTATCTAAGCATGAAGCAGAAAGGAGTGGAGTGGAAACGCAAGGTGCTCTCACACCTCCTTTTTCCTTTAATGGCTTTGTCTGTGTACACATCCATGATCAGAGATAAATGGAGAGGAAAAGACAGGGCTCCACCGAGCCAATTGCAATCTCTTGAAATCTCATGCCCTAACTCTGCACATGTGATGTACTGAAATGTTTTCATATGACTTACCCCAAAACTATATAGAGTACACAGCAAAAATATGGGACTATTGCACAAGAATGTGTTTTATGAGCTGTGTTAAGGAAATTAAATAAATGTTGAACTGCCCTAGATGTATTAAATTTTCAGTTTAGGTAATGGTGAAGTGCACTTACCAAAACAAAACTTGATTTCCATCGTACCTTTTGTAACGTGCACTGGAAGTCATAATTCTGAGAAAAAGAAATTCAGTATCATTATGAAGCATGCTTATCATATTTTGGATAATTGTGCACTATCAATTGTATACAGTTCTCCTCTATGCAATACCAGTGCTCAAGAAGGTAATAAATTAATATTCCTGCTTTATCATTGAGGAATTAAAGCTAAGAGAATTCGGTGTGCTGAGATTTAAACCCAGATCCCCCAAGAATGAATACAATATTTAGAACCCCTGGACAAATTGTGATTATCATTTTCATATTACGATTTGTAGTCTTTTACTTTAACAACATGTCAGACTATATTTCATAATGCATCATACAAAAGGTTCCATGCAGAAAACAGAGCATACATGCTTTTTTCTTACAAAATCAGAAAGATTAATCTTACCTCAAAACAGTCAAGTATTGCAAGCCTGAATGCAAAGAATGCTCTCACTAGCACAGCCAAAATCACTTTTGCATTAGCCCAGCTGCTCTTACCTTAACTGATGCTCCCTGAGATGAGACAGTATGTCCATTCCATGAAGATAGTAGTAGATAGTATTTAATTCCTGAAAAGAATAAAATAAAATGTTATATTCAGCAACAGAATTTTGAGTAGTACATTAGTTAGTACAGTGTAATGGACAGGGTGCCAGTCTAGGGATAAAGAGGGAAGGAAAACCTAAAATTTTATCAACAGTATGCAGACACCAGATTGAAACTGGTTGTTCAAGAGTGCCTTTGAGAAAGACTTCTGTTCAAAACATATTGGACTAAATTTTTTAGTGTTTTTGTGTACCTGAAGGTCTCTTCTACTACAGGGCTCTGTTTATAGGAATGAAGGGAAAGATAAGTTTACAAGTGATGGAAAAAGGTGGGCAGGGTGTGCCACTGATAAGCCATAATCATCAGAAATTTGTTTAATTTACATATTATTGTAAACCACCTTATAATATTTTTTTCTAAAGGATATAATTCATTTTTTTTAATTTAAAAATGTATTCAGTGGCATCAACATTGGCTTAATAACTTTTAGTTACATGGCAGACAGGAATACAAAGGATGTAACAAACACAGGAATGCTTCACCACTCATAAAACAAAGTCATGCTCAGATCACCAAGGAAAAGTTACTGCTTAAAATGTCATTTATCTTCTGTTGGTGTTAGCAACTTGTCAGGGAGCTTATTAGTCAAAATGTGATTTAGAGCTCCAGTGGTGAATGGCTAAACACCTAAATCTCACGGGTTAGTCCTTTTCAGAATCTCTTTGTCAACTTGTTCTTCCTACCTAGAAATACTGCTGTCATAGAAAGATTTATTCACCTACATTTTTAAATATACTGCAATTAGCAAGTCTTCTCTGCAACTAGTGCATGAAGATAATTTGTCGCACTTTTAATGGGAACCTGGGACTTCAAATCTAGCAAAATTGTAAGCATCCATGCCCTGTCATAGAAGCTATGAAAATTTATATGGCCAGCTCCAAGAGACAGACAGCAATTTAGGGCCAGGATACCCAAGGACGGTCTCCTGCCATACGATGTGTCTGTCTTTTAAGATTTACCAGGGTAGCTCTATTGACACCCCAAATCTGAGGTACATTTAGCAACAGCATGCAAGAGATGGCTTGGCCCAGTTTGTTGAATTCACTGTCCCGATAGATCTGCCTGCCCTCCGAATTACATTTTTGTGGACCCCTCAATGCTTTTTCATTCTAACAAGTATTTCATTTAGCTGTTTAACTTCTAATTTACCTGGTATAAATTTCTGATTATAATCTACCAACCTGTCTCTGTCTGATGGACCGACAATATGTTGGTTTTGTCTTTCAAAATATTGATGATTAGTCACTTTTTTGTGGATGCTTTTTGTGGAAAATGTGGTATAAAATTTGACTTCAGTAAACAGAAACATTTTCCCCCCATAGGAGTGCCACTGTCAGTGCCACAAGCTCACAATCTATAAATATGCAAAAAAAATAAAATTATTTTTTCATTTGGGACCTGATGTTCTAAAAGACATTTTTCTTAGTTACATCTTCCATGCTAGAATTTCTCAGACAAAGTACTGGATGCTTAATTCACAATTTGAGAGCGAAATTCATTATACCACAATCCTCTTAGCCTTGCCAGGAAGCAACACTGCAGTGACAGGAGAAGCCACAACTTGCAAAAATCCTGGAACTGTCTGCTTTGTAGATACAGAAACCTCAGACTGCCTGGCCACTTCCTCCTGCCAACAATGCACTGACTTAACTGTCTCAACAAGTCCTGTGTGCAGTTTGGACCCAGTCTAACTTTCGCTTTGTATTCCTTTCACTGCATCTACTACTTTTCTCATCTTTTCAAACCACTCAGTGGGTCCCACTTCCTTTCAACACTTTTTTCTCATTACCTATATCCATATTGCATTATTTCCCTCACCCCAAAACATAGCTTATAGAGCAGGGGTAGACAACCTAAGGCCCAGGGGCCGGATGCGGCCCAATTGCCTTTTCAATCCAGTCGCGGACGGTCCGGGAATCAGCGTGTTTTTACAAGAGTACAATGTGTGCTTTTATTAAAAATGCATCTCTGGGTTATTTGTGGGGCAAAGGAATTTGTTCATCTTTTTCCTTCAAAATATAGTCCGTCCGTCCCCCCAAGGTCTGAGGGATGGTAGACCGGCCCATGGCTGAAAAAGGTTCTGACCCCTTTCTCATCTTAAGAACTGAAAAATCTGTCTCTGCAAGCTCCCAGGCCCATGCTGTGGTTAAAATCTAGTCTCCTCTCCCTATGCTCTCTGCCCTTTTCCTCTTGCTCCTCACCTCACATTCCTCTTCTGCAGTCTGCTGCAGCCCTGCATCTAACAGGGCGCATGCCCTGAGCAGCAGATTGGGGGTGGCAAGCAGGGGTGCAGCATGGAAGAGAGGAGAAAAGCATGATGGCAGATCTCACCCAACCTCCCTGCCCCGTAGCTTGAGATAACCCTCTTCATCTCCACACTTCCCCTGTTGCTGCTGCCACAGGTATGGGCAAGACAGAAATGCTTTCTCCCCTTCACCATCATCTGCGCCATCACCACCCAGAAGTCTTGCCTCACTTCATGCCCCTAGACATCACTAAGAGAACGGGCTTCCTTCTCTCAGTGCCAGTGGTGAGGAGGGGAGGCACAGACAAACCCACAGGCTTCCTTTACTTGGTTATGGTGGGGTAGGGAATAAAGTCTTCAGCACCCTCCCACCCCTGCTACTGAGAGAAGGAAGCCTGAATAGGATGGGACACAAAGAGAAGAAAGACCAGAGTTTGAGAAGGAAGAATCAGTCACACACTGACCTGCCTAGGCTCAGCCAATCAGGTGGCAGTGGCTCAGCAGCAGGCACTTTCACCCAGGCCTAAGAGGGAGGGATCGCCTAACACCTGTTATTTCCTAACATCTTTCCTAGTTAATGCATAGTATACCTAAAACAAATTCATATACATACAAACAAGTATCACTGGTTTCAGAAGAATTCTATTCTAGTTAAACATGTTTAGGATCAGCCCAAAAATGTGTTACCTATTCCAGGGCACCAAATTATATGCACTGGAACTGTACTGCAAATAGTTATGCTACAAGAGTTGCTGTTGCAAAGCAGCTAAGAAACTGAGCTATGCTTTGAATCAAACCTCTGCTCTAGTTTATAGATTATGCTAAGTCATCGTTAGTTAGTTGCTTCCAATGAATGAACAGATGACTCAGGCACTCTGCCCAGTCAGTTGCTTTTTGCTTCTAATCACTGCAAGCAGAAGCAATAAATAAGCCACGAAGCTTTGCTTGGCATTACATCTGAACCTGGATCATCGCTTGCTTCTGCTTAACAAGCCATGGTCAGCAACTGCTGTTCGTACTCCATACACAAGTTTATTAGACATTAATGTACTGCTTCAAACAAATTTTAAATTTTGTGCTATTTAAGCAGCATCTGCTTATTACCACAGTATTGTTCTACTTCACTTTAGGATCTGATGACTGTTGCCCATAATTTCTCAGATTGTTTTAAAAACTAGTTCTAAAATATGACAATTCTATACATTTGAAGTACAAGATGAATTGTAGCTTGTGTGAGCCACCTAGTGGGAAGACCAAGCAACTTCATTCAACATTGACACTTGACAAAATGAAACCATTAAAGAGCACTTTTTAAGAGAATGCCTCCATTAAACATATTAGAATGGTGTCAATCAGTTATGCTTGGGAATAAGAACTGTGAGAGAGTTGGATAAAAACCACTGAAAAAAGAGCATCAACACATACAATATACAGTGCAGATTTCCCCCCTTTAATAAATCCTTCTCCCCATCCATGCTAGTCACCATTCAGTCCTACCAGTCCACCACTGTGGATCACAGGAAATTACATCTGTTCAAATGGCCGCTCAGGCCATGAAGCTTTCTGTGTCTTGGGCAAGTCTTACTGAGACTGCAATCCTATGCATGCATACTTTGGAGTAAGTATCACTGAAGGCTTTTCTGCCAGGTTCCATTCAGGTCATACATACAATTGTCGCAAAGAACACAGTCATACAGTAAACGTCTAAACCAGGGTGGTCCAACACATGGCCTGAAAGCCACAAGCAGCCCACAATGCCTTTTTTGGCAGCCCTCAACATTTGACATCCTTCCCAGCCGCCTTTCCAAAGCCCAGTGCTATGGGAAGGAGGCATGAGGGCTTTGACAGAATCCTAGAGTCCTTCTGCCTCTTTCCCAAAGCCTAGTTAGTACTTTCCTAGGTTTGAAAAGGAAATGGGGGAGGCTGTTGAACCCTTTCTTGGCCAGCTTTGGGTAGGAAGCAAGGGCTAAGGGGGCATTAAATTTTGGCCTTGCTTCCCCCCACCCACACACACAAGGTAATGTGAGGCCCATGAGTTCTGTATCATAGTACTTTTGTGGCCCACTTTGTATGAACCATACCACTATTTTTTTGTCTCACTCTAACAATCCTCATGGGGTTTGAGATAATGCTATATACAACACCCAGAACTCCTTGCAGAAAATGCTGGATACAAACTATTGCAAACAAAACAAAATAATAAATTGCCGTTTTTACGTTTTGTGTTTTTTTCCACAGCAGTGCAGGAGCTGTCACATGATACTGAAGGAGGGAATATTGCATGAACCACCCATTAATCTCAAAGCCATACTGAAAAAAAAGTAAAACAATAAAAAGAAAAGAAAATTAAGTGATTCAAGCTGCTGAGGGTAGCTCTGAGGTACTTTATTAGGGCAACCATATCCAGGCTAACCATACTTAGTTCTGCTCTCAGTACAAGGATTAAGAGCCAGAGGGGGATATGGGGGAATGTGTTAGAAGGCAACAAAAAGATGGAAGGGACAAAGCTCATTCTCTACAACACAGCTTTCAACTTCTTTTGAAGCTTCCACTGGCATAGGACTGGATCCAGACTCTGCCTTACATGAACAGAAGGACCCCTTATAATCCAGCAGAAGAATCCTGTTTTGTTTTCCCTCCTCCACTGCAGTTTCTTATAACACCCTCCTCCAGGTGTTTGAGAGGCATAGGAAAGTTGGCATAAAATCACCTCCCCTGCCACCTTTCTGTCAATGGGGCATGCGAACTGGAACTTCACTAAAGGAATGCTACTGCCAGCAAGAGCAAGCTCTGAATCCGACCCATTGAGCAGTACAGGCAGGTTTGTTTTTGCATTATTTGTTCGGATCTCAAGATTTCTATTTTGTACTGCAGGGTGCAGGGTCTACTGCAGCCACAAAACAAACTCATTCTGAAGATTCTTCAACCATCTCCATATACAGAAGCTCATACTGACTTTTGGCTTGGTACCAGTTGTATGTGACATTCACAACGAGCACAGTATTTGCAACTAGCTTGACCCTGTAGCATCCTGGTGTACATCCCATGCCCTCAAGTTAGCTGAAGGTTCCCTTTTGAGTTCCAGTAGATTGTACAGTCATTGTGGTTATTATTAGGTTTAGTGACTGTTGGAACTTTACCATGTTAAAAACTGGATTTTGCCATTTTTCATTGTTATCAGCACTAAACACTGCACTCCAAAAAGGGTGATATCCCCACCCCCACTTTCATTCTACTGTACTAGTTTTTGTAGATTCACATATCAGTTTGTGCCCTAAGCTGTAACTCCTGTATTCTCTCTCATGGATGCAGTTGTGCTTCAGTGTCAATCATGAATTTTATTGGTGTTTCCTTAAGTCCCTTTGTAACACAGGCCCCCATTCTTTCCCATGAATTGAAGGCTGAGAACATTCTTGTATCATTATTGTGAAATCTTTTTTGTTGTTGTTGTCTTGCATATGTTCACTGTACTTCCTCTGCTCCTTTGTCAATTTAGACAGCAAGCTCATGAAAATTGATTTACTTTGTGGCAATTCATGCATATTTTTCCTACTGCTGGCGTCTGACACAGCTCTCCCTTTGCATGCTACGGTGTACATCTGCAAGCCTCCAGAATATTTTAGTACAGTCTGTGTGGCAAAATTCTCAACTGCATCCTTATCTCTTTGTTGCATCATATCCACATTTTTGACAGTTAGCAGCAAGCATTTCTATTAGTTCTTGAGATATCTCATATGTTCTAGATAACTAGAAGTCTTTATAGTATTACACAGTCCTGCAGA
This sequence comes from Podarcis bocagei, assembly GCF_964188305.1. Taxonomy (NCBI): domain Eukaryota; kingdom Metazoa; phylum Chordata; class Lepidosauria; order Squamata; family Lacertidae; genus Podarcis; species Podarcis bocagei. The sequence goes on from NC_138126.1 coordinate 75,772,425, forward strand.
TTGAGTTTTTCCTTTATTTCTTTTGAGATTTATCGCAGGAGGATTCTGGTACTTCCTAGTTTATTGCCTGGGATGTTTTCCTCTGCAATAATATATTTTAGGAACCTGCTCTTTCAATGGAAGTATAACCCCATCCACAACACGGCATCTGCTTAATTCTCACACCCTAGAACCACCAACCCACAGAACTTCCATCTTCTTGGGATTCAGCTTCAATTTATTTACAGGAGGCACACTTGCCACTAGATTCCATGCCCTGCCTATATTCCTGATTTTTTGCCAGATACATTGATAAACTTTTATCATGAACATTGATAACACTTTATTAATAGTAATAACGCATCCCATTCTTATCTTGTAAAGATAAGCTCCAACAGCTCCTTCCACCTTACCCAGTTATGTGCTGTGTTTTCAGTTTCAAAGTTCATAGGTGACAAATCTTCTATATTGCTCTGTAAGGGTTATGAGATATCCCACTCTGAAATCAAATATGGTCTGCTGAACCTTTTAAAAGAATTAAGGCTCCACATTGGAGCTTGTTAAACTCATCTTTCTTGTGTACTAATGAGGGATGCTGAACTTTGCCTGAGCCAAGAGATCAGGAGGAAGGGGAAAAGTCAAAAAGGTAAAATGAATAAATTAGTTAATTCACTATACACAAATTCAACACACGGATTCTTACATAAATATTAATCAAAAGCCTCCAAATTGCTGAGCATCTCCACATTTGGATCTCAGCTATATGTAAGTGCCAACTTCTATGACTAGTTTTAACATACGAAAGCACATTGTAGTATACAATAAAAATGCATTCACACATATTATACATAAACATATATGCAGAGAACATTCTTCATATCACTAGTGAGGAACCTCAGGCTAAAATGCTTCCTCATTTCTTTCATCCACAATTCCTCCCCTTTCACAGAAGCATGAAGACTGAGGAAGCAATGACACTTCCAATGCAGGAAATCCAGAGCTAGCATATCCACAAAAACTGACTGCCCAGCTTCTTCCTGAAGAACGCCAAGCAGTCCTTTGAGTATTTACTTCTATCATTTGCAATTGTTCCAGTTGTATGCAAACCATGGTTTGACAAAATGACAAAATGTTGTCTTTTCTCAACCGAGATCATATGGAATGGAGGGTAGAGGGAAAGATCAGATGTTTCTCACTACTTGTTCACGTACACTGCACACCATGATTTGATACTGCATCTGAATCGTCACAAAGAGAAGATTCTCTCTCTTTTCACTAATTGCAGCCCTTATTCTGACAGGATGATTTGAGTCTTAGCTAAAACTTAATGACAGAAAACTTCTCAGCAAACTACTGAACATTTAAATATACTGTAAAATAGTAATTGTTAAGATCTTACAGTATTTAATCCTAAACATGCCTACAGAAACACGGTACTGTATAGCCTTTGGCATCTCCCACTAGCAGGTTTTACAGATACTGTACAGTATAATTACATGCTGTTGCTACTATATACCAGGTGTAAAATATAGGGCATATCCAGCCCTAGGTTTTGTCTATGGCCTTCAGCCTATGGTGCTGTGTGGGAATTTACCTAGCATAATTTTTTAAGAACAGAAGCCCAGGATAAGGTTTTTCGAGAATAAAGGCCTTGGGAGGGTTGATATGGCTTAAAGACCCTGCTTTGATTGTCCCTGGTCATTATAGACCTTTGGGCTCAGAAGAACTAGTGTGATTCTCGAAAACGGACATAACTTACCCAGTCTGTCCTTCAGAAAATTTGAAGATGCTATATACCCAGGTTATATCCAAAAGGAACCTTTATCAAAATACTCTTAGGCTGCAAACAATGAAAGGAAACAAGATTCCAAAAGGGCATTCAACCCATTTTGGAGGTAACTTCCACTCAAGCCAGGCAGCTGTGGGGAACCTTCAACTAAAGGTAAACCAGAGGAAGAGGATTTGAAGGGAGAGGCTGCTTGCCAAGACCATTTGCAGGTGTTAAAAGTGGAAGGACATCTGTTTCCAATGTTTACTAGCACACTGGCATCAGCAAGACTGAGAGGGTGCCAGCACTACAGTCCTCAGGTGGAGGAAGAGGGAATTTCTGGTTATAGAAGGTGGGGTGTGTGGCTCTAATCTATTAGCAATCTAAATGATGCTGACGTATCATTTCAACTAGATAAAAGAGCATGTACGTTCCAAAGCAATTCAACACGATTTAGAGGCAAAAAATATTTTAGGACTGTATGGAAAATCAGAAAGAATATAATGTTTTTAAGTGTTTACTTCCCCTTTGCTTAATTTGCAGAGGCTGGAACCTATCTGATTTCCTTTACTTCCTGCTGAGGCCCACTTCTAAAAATAGTTCTTAATATTTTTTTTTTTGCTGGAAATGTAGTAACCACATTGAAGGCTATGAAAATAAGTTTACTTCAGCACTTCAGGACCCTGGTCATAACTACTCTAAGAAAGCAAATTGCTCTTCTTGTACTACCACAAGTTCTGCATAGTTGCAAAGGGCTCCTAGTAAGCCCCTTGGTTGTACAAAATATTTAATATTCATTGATTACATGATTAAAGTCACCCAGAGAAACCTGCAAAATGTTTTTCACTTAGAAATCAGATTTAGACAAGCAATTTATTAAGGAATATAAAACAGGCACAAAATTCTGGTTTCATTATGCTTTTAAAAAACCCAGTAGTTGATAACAAGAAATAGAAACCTAAAGACATGCTGAAAACTTGCTTCCTTTAAGCAATAAGCTTGGGATTGCACTAGGCCTTATCTACTGCAGTTGCATCCATCTTTTGGAGTCAGGATGCAGGATGCAGGTAAAAGCCACATCAGTAATGTTTTTATAAAAAAAACACTACTGTTATTAAGTCCCAATAAAAGCCTGCTGGACTAAGAGAGTTTTCAACTGATGCCAAACTCTGAGTCAATGTCATTCATATATCTCGGGGGGGGGGGGGGGTGTTCCATAGGCAGGGTGCCACTGCAGAGTAAGCAGTCTCACTGGTTGTCACAGTAATACCTCTTGGTGGGCCTCGCCCATCCATCCTATTACCAATTCTGTTTTAATCAATTTGGCATAACATAATGCCTCCGATTTCCCAATATGAGTTCGGGCCATTACCAAATGTGACATTTTCTTCATGACTTTTGTAACGTGTGTGTAGTTTGTCATGTTGACATGGCAATCTACAAGAGGTCTGAATCTCTTTGGGACCTTTGGACCAAAAATTATGGTATCTAACCAAACCATAGTAACAACAATAAAAAACAATATTTTTACAATGCAAACATTGAGAACAAACAGAAGAACCACTTGGCAACAAATGTTTAAAGTGGGGCACTGGTGGCAGTTTTTTCATACAGCCTGTTCTTGATTTCCGAAAAGGTCTGAAACAAGCTAAATCGTTTACTAATTATGTGTTATGTACTACAGAAGTTCCAAGTATTTTGCATGTCTTAAGCAGATTTAGTGCTTTAAATTGATCACCTTAATTGGAAGAAAGCATTTTGTTCAGAACCCTATCCAGAGAATTTTAAACTGAAACCTATGATGAGAGGCACATGTATACTTTCTGGCTGAGATTCTGGTCTTAATCCAGTCTGTTCCGTAGAATTAAACCCTAAACCAGGGTTCACCAAACTTTTTCAGCGGGGGCCGGTCCACTGTCCCTCAAACCTTGTGGGGGGCCGGACTATATTTTGAAGAAGAAAAATGAACGAATTCCTATGCCCCACAAATAACCCAGAGATGCATTTTAAATAAAAGGACACATTCTACTCATATAAAAACACACTGATTCATGGACCATCCGCAGGCTGGATTTAGAAGGCAATTGGGCCAGATCCGGCCCCCGGGCCTTAGTTTGCCTAGAATATTTGCATTCTCAACAGCCTACTACTACTTTCACTTTAAGAAGGACAAAACAACTTTGTCAGGGCAGCTCACAAGTGCTTCCCCAGTACCACCTTAGATTTAGGCAGCTGGTTAGCACAGAACTGGCATAGTGTTAATAAATCCAGATTCCCTCATAAAAGGACTAAATTCTATCCCAGTTTATATGTGATTTTCTACAGACCACCAAAATCTATTATTTCTTTTTCTAAACTGGTAATGCTGTTTCACTATAATAAGAACTCTCTCATGACTTTTTCAGAAGTGCTGATGGGTCTAACCAGCCTAACAAGCTGGTTCTTGCAAAAAGTGACTAGCTTTTAGGTACAAGGATGTATACGTAAAATGAGCCCAGCTCCAATTATCAGTTGTAGTACTGTGTTGTGTTCCCTACATATAAAAGTGGAATATTGTTTATTAAAAACCACCTAACCTTCACCAACAGATATTTGAAAACAGCTATTTTGTTTATAGCACAGATTCACAAAACTTTCCATAAAAGAGTAAGAAAAATGATTTTATTTTCATTCCTTACATCCTTAAAAAAAAATCCTGACGGATAATTCTAAAAGCTTCTCTAAAGATACTCAATTCCCACTAATCAGGTTTTGACTGGAACACAAGTTACTTTTTCCAGTTAAAGACTCTGAACTACAAACCTACCCTGCCTATCAGCCTCATAGCAAGAGATACCTAATTTAATAAATTGCCTGAGAAAAAGACAGTGGGATATTAAGAAATATGGAATTAAAGTATTTTTTTAACTGTGCTGTAAGAAGGCAAGTGCCGTGTTCAACATCTTCTACATTTAATCTGTATCTCACTTTCCTACAGATGTGGATAATAAGCGCTCATTCAAGTACAGTTAGTAAAAATAAATAAATGTAAAATCATAAACGTTAGAATTCCAAATTATTTTTTAAAAAATCAATCACAAAACTAAAATCATATTACACTGTCAATCCCCACAGGGCTATCAGAATAAAAGACTACCAGCTTGGGTAAACGTTCTACAGTACCACTGCCACAGCTAAGAAAACCCTGCTAATTACTTTTGAATTGAAAGAGCTTTTGCTGTTCTCTCACAAAGGTAATGTCAGAAGGGGGCCTAAGTCCAGTCCTATGCTGTGATGTGCAGAAAATGAGCCACCAGGAAACCCCTTCTTCTGATCCTAAGAACTCACCCTCAGTTGGCATGGGTAAGCATACACATAGTATACTCAAAGCTATCTGCCCACAAAAGAGAGAGTGACCAAAAATCTACATGATGGCTTTTATTTATTACAATAATGTAGCAGGGCACTCTTCACAAATGAAGGGATAAATGGAAGTCAACAAATTTCAGCCTTGAATACCAAACCCTTATGTAAATACTACCCAATTGGAGACACAATTGAACACAATAATGAGGACTAAAATGTGCTTTCAAAACCAAAGTTATATTTCTTTTAAACCAAAAGCTGAGAATTTCAGAAGTGGACCATCTGACAGTTCCCACCACACTAAGCACAAAACTATGTGCTTATAGACAACTACCAGCCCACAGTCTAATTATTTCAGTACGGGGTGGGGTGAGAATCAGTTCTACTTGTTATGAAGTCCCTGTTTCTCTGGGAAGTATACAGTGCCTTTGAGTCAGTTATTCAATATACAGTATTATAGGCAGAAGCAAAGCTTCTCTTACTTTAACAATCACTTATTGTCCTAATACGATGACAATGTTTGTCACTAAGCTATGCTATAACTGGTCAACACCTCACTCCCCATTAGTGATTGGCTGACCTACTGAGCAATGATGCATCCTAAAGATTGCTTTAACTATGTAGACAGGTATCAAATAGCTCCATCAAGACTATTACCTTCATAACACAGGGAAGTGTAATCATTAAAGCATCTTTAATTCTAAAGCTTTCTTTTTCATGACATATGGGATGAAGGATAGCAAAGCTCCATTATAAGCATATATTCCATATAGAAAATAGGTTCACGATAGCTACTGAAATGTACAAATACATATAGAACCCAAAACATCCGTCATACAGTTATGCAAAGGAAAGTCTTCCAAGGGATGTGCCCTATAATTCAGGACATCCTGACTCACTGGCTCAAATTTGCCAGCTGACTTTTATGACCTCTAGAACGGGAAGCCCTAACACAGGATTTGTCACAAACAAAACAGGATGCAAGTGATAAAATATACCATCATCCCTACCTCACAATTGAGAAGAAAAAAACTTTTATATTAAAGGAGGCCAAAATTCAACTGAACACATTTTCACGTTGATTTTTAACCACACATTTGTAAATGCTCAAAACTATTTGGGGAGATAGGTTTTTCTGGAAATAACAGATGATTTATTTTAAAAGTAAATTATAAAAGTTGCTTAATTAATATAGGTCATGGAGGGAAACAATTAGCTAAGACTAACTCCTTAGTGCACCTAAAAGATTTAAGCATGGAAGTTATTGGACCCATGAAAAAAAAACCTCTACTTCAAAATACCAGTTATTTCTGGAAACAAGAAGCAGATGTTTTCCTCTGTTTGGCTCAGCTGTGCAACAGCACAACAGGCCTTTTGTTATGCTGTCAGCAAGAATTGTATTACAGCCTTTTTTATAGCGTTCATCACTAGGGAATCTGGGTGCATGGTACACTTTGCATATTAAAAAAGAATTCATAATAATGGCATAAACAGAAAACAACAGTTGCAACCAGAGCAACTTTGTTAGTAGTCTTCCATGATTTTAAATAATGGCAGAAAGAGGAATTAGTCCTTCAAAAGAAAGAACCATGCAATAATCCACCAAAAAGGTATTTTAACAGGATGTGACAAAATAATTTCCAAAAAATCAGAAAAGCTGTAACTCTGCTTTTTTGCAACAGAAAAGTAATTTCAAAGGCAGTGTGCAACCAAAAGAGAAAGCCTAGCTGACATGTATTTATGTTCCCCATTCTCATCTACTGTATACAGTATTATTTGAAATAGTAAAATAAAATTACATATTTTTAGAAGAAAGTAGCAAACAGTGGGAAGAATTCAGTGTTGCACTATTCGGATAGTCCTCTCCATCTCCCCTCTCCTCCCCCGGCATGTTATTTGGGGGGGCTGTCCCAACCCCTCAGATCTAAATTGGGAAGTGTGGGGAACACACAGGAGGAAGCCTCATTGCACTAGCAGGATTTGTTGCACTAGCTCCTGCTGGCACAACTGTTTAGCTGAATACAGCCCCGTGTTTGTTTTCAATTTGGTTTGTTGTAAATAAAGAGAAATGCATCCCATTACTTTTCCAGAGTTCTGTATCAGAAAATCCAAACCTCGGAACTCATCACTACAAAATTGAAGAAGCGAATACCCACTGATGCTTTTCTGTTGCGAAGGAAAATAAGGATGATCAATAAATACTTCTTAACATTCTATTTTTTTCTGGACACCTTCTTAATAAACATTAGTCATAATACACCAAAGTTAATTGTAAATGTGCATGCATTTTTTGTTAATTTTCATTCAATCAGTCCCAGTGCCAAATTAAGTACTACTTTTACAACTTCACCATGCTCAAGTAGTAGCACATATCTTGTCAAGGGTAGAAGGCACTCTACTGTAATACAAATTAATGAAAAAGTGTAAAATGCAGATTGTGTGTACGGAGCGGGTCTAGATTCTAGTTCTTCCTCACAGTTAGTATTATATGATCAGCATTATCAATGCCAACAGTGATGAAAGAGCCTCTCCTCTACATCTACATTTGGTGTACCCTGCAGACAGGGGAATCTAACAGTGCAATACTAGCCATATTTACTCTGAGGTATACAGAACTCACTCCCTAATAAGCATAGTTAGGATTGCTGTCCATGTCTCTTACAGCACAAGTCTATTCATCCACAGATATAAGCCATATTAAGTTTAATAGGACTAACTCCAGGGTAAGCGTGTAGAGGATCACAACCTGATCCTCTGCCCTCACAGAATAAATAAATCTCCTTACAGCATTTTGAATACTGTTAATATATTTGTATTGTAAAAAATATGTTATCAATCATTATATTAAACTGTGTATTATTTGAATAAAACTGAGCCAAAAATAGCCCCAATGTTACCTGCCATTAGACCTGTTTTCATATTTTAGTGAAATACAGTGAAGTTGCAGGTAATTTCAGGCCCTGCTTTCCATGCTGCCAGTGTACTTTATGAATAAAAATATTTCAAAAGATTTTCTACAAAATTGGCCTCAAGCAATAAAACATTGTCTTAAGTAGCCCAAAAATTTGCAGAGATTACAAGGTAGGCACTTCAAAGCACTTCAGTATAGGGACATATAGGCCTTCATTAGTTTAAGAACTTATCTACTATTACCCCCATCCCCCCAAAAATGCTCCAATGATATTTTAAAGATAAATATCACTCTTGCGGTAATTTCACACACATTCATGAAGTTTTCCATCTCTTTAAACATGAGCCAACATGTTAGCATATATGTTTTGCATATTGCACAGTTAAGAATTGGAACTCTACCAGAAAAACAAGAACTTGCTCCTGAAGAAAAAATAATAATATGTAACACCTAGATGAATTTTAGTATCACACCTTAAACCCTAAAGTAGACTAAACAATCATAATAGTTTCAATTTTAATAGGTTAAAGCAAGGTTAACTTATACCAACAGCAGTGCTTCTACTAGTAATGCATCTATCACTGATAATTATCACCTTAATTTGGGTAGAGACCTATGCATGAATGTGTTTAATTTACCCAATAGATTTTATGACAGTTATTACAAATAAAATTCCTAACTACATAATTACAAAAGGGATAACTGAAATGTCACAGATATTATTCCTATTATTACACAATCTGTTATTATTTGAAGTTAAAACAGTGGTAAAACTTGCCAAGGTATCTACCTATTTATCTGGCTTGTTTGTTTTTTAATGTGCCAGTTTCCCACCTATCAATCACATAATGCTGAAGGGCAGAGGTAGCTCACATAGTGTCCTCCCAAAGTTGCTGGACTACAACTCCAATCATAAGAGAAACATGAGAAAAGCTGTGCTGGGCCAGGCCAGTGACCAAATAGCTGCCAAATCAACACACTCTTCCACCCAACCTCAGAGCTGGTGAAGGGACACAGATCACAACAAAGCTGTCAAGACAATCCTTACCCACCTTTACAGCTTCAAAGTTGGGAGAAAGGCTTGTTACATGACAAAGCGCAGTGCCATACCCATCTTGTTAAATGTAACTGTTGAAGGCCAGCTAACCATCTTTCAAATATTAATGTTAGTTTGACCTCAGAAGCATGCACTACCAATTCAGTTCTCTTACTCCAGGCAAACTATACACAGAATTACAATATATCATCAAAGAGATCATAGTTTTAACTAAATATCCAATTTTATTGCTAAGAATGCTTATTGTAAGAATGCTTATTTTCTAAAGAAAATAAAGAAATGATTTGCTTCCGTTTTGCATGATAGCCCTAAGGTCTGTGTACTGGCTAAGATTCAAAGACCAAACTTCAAACTAAGGAACTGAGCACACCCCAAAGAATCTTCCTTTTTTTATTTGAATGGCAGACTCCCATTTCCTTTTTTCATCAGTTTCAAAAGTGGTTTTCCATGAGGACTTCTATTTGAGAAACACAAGCCCAAACCTTCTTAGGAGTAGAAAACTGCCTATGTGTTTATTTGGATCTAAGCCACTCATATGTAGCCCATATAATAAAAGCTTATGGGCCTTTGCATAACATTAAATACGTATGTTTTCCTTCTCTTCCCTCAGTGTAGCTGCAGTCTTCAATTAACTGTGGTTTATTGCTGTATCTGTGGCTAATATTTAACTATGGTTTACAGAAACAACCAGAATCATAGGACACAGTTTAAAGTTGGCTTGTTTGAATAAGCCATGGTTAAGACCAACTATGGCTTGTTGGGGTTTAGATGTAACAAGTAACTGCAAGAAGTTTAAAATGGAAGTAAAAGCTGCCCATTGCATCACTGCAGTCATAACAGAGGGAAAAAAGGAAATACCATAATCCATGAGCCAGAAGCTATTTCATCCAACACTAAATCATTTCCACATCACACTAAACCAAGTGCAACACAAACAAGCTAGAAGGAGTTGCAGTGAGCTTTGGGCTCACACATTCCCCAGACCCTTCCCATTCAACTAGAAGGAGTTCAGAAGATTTTGCTTCCACTTTCTTTTCAAAGTACCGGTAGCTTGTTTAATTGCGGCTGCAATATGAGATAGAAAACTTTTGCTTCTATTTTAAGAAAGTTAATTATTATGACTGAACCTGGAGAAACTATAAACACCCTAAATCAGGCATCCCCAAACTCGGCCCTCCAGCTGTTTTGGGACTACAACTCCCATTATCCCTAGCTAACAGGATCAGTGGTCAGCGATGATGGGAATTGCAGTCCCAAACAGCTGGAGGGCCAAGTTTGGGTATGCCTGACCTAAACCATGCTGTATTTACACACACACACACACACACACACACACACACACACACACACACACATATATATATATATATATATATATATATATATATATATATATATAACACAATAATAGAGCAAGCCAACTTCAAGTCATGGTTTACAATCCTGGCTTGTTCCCCTAAACCAGCATGAGTCAATATTGTGTCCTCCAGATATTGTTCGACTACAATCCCATCATCTCTGTCTACTGGCTGGGACCAAATTGTAGTCCACAACATCTGGATGGCACCATTTTGGAAGAGATAAGAGACCAAGTATTTCTCTCTGTCAGATGTTAGGCTCTATTTAGATATTCACTATTTTGATACTCACCCCACTGGTGTACTTCTATATTCACAAAAGGAAAGCTCTATAAGAGAAGAGTCACTACTATATATGTAGCATATTTTCATTTCCACAGGTATGTGGTAGCTTATTGCCTAGTTGAGGGAGATATTGAATAAGGAAACTTGAACAGAAGATGCTGAAGGAACTTTTATTTATTAAATCTTTTGACTACATTTGGCAGTACACCATTGGTTTTATTTGTCTAAAAGCAGCAAATACAACAGTTCTTGTTACCAACCTACATAAAACCAAGCCTGAAATTCCTTTCAGGTCAATCAGCAAGGAGGAAGAAATGACTGAAAAATGGTCAAGCCTGAATTTTGATTATCACCAACAAGTTTACATATGTGAAGTTATCACTTTGCATTGGAATTACTTTAATTATTCCAACACAGACCTGAACGGAAGAATATATAGATTTATCATTTTATACCACCACTACATTTTAGCACTTAAGTACCTGAACTGTTTCTAGCTTCAAGTTACCACTTACTTAAATACAGAGTTTCAGTGATCTAAGTTTTGATTTAACAATGCATGTGTTCCACAAACTACCCAAAAGTAGTTAGTGACCCCAAGGTTCATATTCACCCCCCAGATATCTGCAAACATCTTTTGCTTATCTTTTATGGAACAGTGCAAGCTTTTTTTATTTCTAGCAGGTCTCTTTAGTTAGCTAACACCATTTTAGACAGATACAGCCTTTGGGTTTTCTGTTTTGGTTATAAACTTTCTTTTTTTAAAAAAAAAGAAGGGGGGATTGAATGGCAATCTCTGTAACTTGACTGCTGAATGCTCAAATATTCAGCAAGAAACTAAACAACACTAGCATCAGAAGTACTGGATTAATAAGAATCCAGTTGCATCTGTTGCTACTATCCAAATATGGTTAGCTCAATTTCCATCTCATCCCTTTAAAAGTAACAAGAAACAGTAAAGAAACATGCTCAGAACCTCATATACACATACTGGATAGAAATTAAAGATTATTCTTCTTAACCCTGGCTATCCTTCAACTGAATTGGGAAAGAAGCATTTCCCATCAATTAGTTAAATATCCACTGGGATCCAAGTGCATTTATCAGGAAGTGGATACAACTGAAGGATGGCAAACCAGGGATAAGGACAAAATTAAAAACCAGAACAATTTAAAAAACAACAACCAGTCTACCCTACAATCAATGATTCTTCCAAGTATGGTCTCCAAAAAAGCCAGTTCAGGAAACATAAAATGAAGTAATGTGAAGCCTAATTTCTTAGATCTGAATGTCAAAGAATTATAGAAAGACAAGATAGTGAGAAATGCACATGAGATTGATTAAGATTACTGGCAACGACTATTTTCTATGTCCTATTTCAACACATTTTCTAGAAGGCTCTTGTTCCAGGATTCTTTGCTAACCGAAGTAGCAACAGAGAACAGATGCTTCCCTGTCTCAAAAAGAGCCAACTGTAGCATGGTTATCTTCCCATAGTGCCCCCCTCTCTCAGCCACATATAATCACAGCAAGTATGATTCAAAAGACTCCATTCAGAACTTTTAACAAAAACATTCCCAGGCTGAGAATAAAATACAACAGCCTAACAACAATGGCCTTGCATAATTTACATTAAACCCCAAGTATTACTGGTTACAGATTAAGAGTTTTAATTACCACATCAGTGCTTAAGCATAACTACACTGCAACCCAATATCCACTACCCTAGGAATAAGTCCCATTAAACTCAATGGGACACTTCTGAGCAGACATGCGTACAACTACACATTAGATTTGTAAATTTCTACACACATGCTTTGTGAACAATTTATATGGGGATACAAAAAGTATTTTAAACTAGGTGTCTAGATACCCATTTTAATCTTGAAGATCTATGTTTGAAAAATAGGTATCATTCAACTTTTACTGAGACACATCAACAACATGCAGCCTAAGTTACTGTGTTTCTGAGACTAAGAAATTATGGTCTTAAGCACTGTAGCTTTTTAAAGTTCACAAAAGGCTACAGAAGAACTTTAAAGTGAAAAGGAGGGTATTCAACTCTCCTTTCTACAACTCTTGCAAAATTACCCAAAGTGTGTCACTGCATTTGTGTGTATAAGGAATGATTTCACACAAAACTATTTCCTACATGAACTGTATTCCTCTGGAAGAAATTTGTTGTTTGTCACTTCTTAGGAATGTACATATAGACATGTATTTCACCCATACTTATGTCACAATCATGAAAGAACAACCAATAGGCATTTCTACCAGTGTATCCCACACTGCAAAACAAACATGCGTGCTTTGTCACGTGTGATGATACAATCCCAAATTCCGTGAGCAGTCCTAGATGGAAGCAAAAGAGTGCTTATGTGAAGCAGCTCCAACATTTAGGCATAAAGAAACCAAGTGAAAAGTTTACAGAATAACATACCTCTTGAGTTCTTTCTGATGGCTTTTTCCGCAGTGCTTGTTTAATCCTGGGATCCACAAGAGATGTCATCCTATTACTCTTGTTATCCAGTTGCCCTAGTTCACAAAAGGTTTTTTCCCCCCAAGTCCAGCCAAACCTCCTTGTTACAACAATAATGGTCTTGAAGAGGTTGTGGTGGTTTTTTTTAAAGTAATTCCAGACAACGGGCAAATCTGAGGAACTGAAAGGTTTCACGAAGATCTCAGAACCTCCAATACATATTCCGCATCCCCAGAGAGGTCCAGCAGGGAAGAAAACATCCAGAGTTTCATCTCCTTCCAAGGTTTAGAAACTTTTTACAGCACGATCAAGGAATGAAAACAGTAGCCACTTCTCTTCCAGCAGGGATCTTGGGAGCGGGATCCAAGAAAAGACCTCATAACGCCACAAGGTTCAAAGGAGGAAAATGTTTTGGAAAAGAGAAAGAGGGGAGTGTTTGTGGTTTCTGGAAGGAAAAAATGTTTGGAAGTCGGGTGGCCAAATTCTCCTCCAGAATCCGCGCCAAGGGAGAGCCGCCGGTGGGGGGGGGGGGAGAGGGTCAGATTAAGCACATGGAGGGCTCGGGAAACCTGGCGAGAGGGTCAGTGGGGGGGGGAGGCATGGCCGAATCCAGGTGTTGGGAGGGGAGGGGGTGGCTCAGCCATGGGGAAGAGGGAGGGACGGAGCGGGGAAGGCGAGCCAACGGATTCCAGAAATATGGAGGGCGGGGATGAAGGGGGGTGTTAAATCCGATGGTGAAATTTTAGGAGAAGGAATGGGAGGAGGGGAAAAGGGGTTGTGGCTGGGACTCCGCTCGTAGAAACGGAAGCTTCGCTGCGACTTGCTAATTTGGGGCGGAGAATGAAATGGGGGGGGGGGAGTGAGAGAGAGAAGAAAAAAAGATGTGGGGAGGAGAGACGCTGGCTGACTGACCCGTGTGTGTGTGTGAAATTCTGTCACGCGAAGCAAGGAACTCCCGTGTCAGCAGGGCAACGGGGGGGCGGAGAGAAAGTGTCCGTTGAGGGTGTTGAAGCGACACAAACCGCTCTCCGTGGGGCGAGCAGGCACGTCGTCCGGCCGGGGGGTCCCGGGCTGGGTCCCCGTTCGCTCCCTTCCTCCCCTCAGCGGCGCGGTGCCCGCCCGGGGCTCCTCCAGGCTTCTCCCGCGGCTGCCCGACGAGCGCGCGGCGCAGGCGGCGGCTGCTTCATCCTCCACAGGCGGAGGGAGTCCGCTCGTCCTTTCCCTCGTTCTCCTCCTCCTCCTTCGGCTCGGGAGCGGGCGGGATACTTGCTGGGTTAGAAGTTACCGGCCAAAGTCTCCGGACTTTCTTCGGCCCGCCCGCTGCCTCTCGCTCACTCGCTCGCTCGCAGGGACGTGGCTGGCTTCGCGGTTCTCGTCCTCTCACACACTGCTCATCCTCTGCGCGGGCGGGGGTTGAGTCGCACAAGTTCAACCGGCGACTCAAAACTTCCTCCGCTGCTTCTCCTTCTAGAGAAACAAAATGAGAGATAACCCACCGTCATTCGCCGAAATAAAAATTGGGGATAAAGGCATCCCTTCTCACACTCGCCACAAAAAACGCACCCGAGCCAGGGAGTTTTTCAGAAGCCGCGAAGGCGGGCGCCTTACACGGAGTATCAATTAGCGGAGGGAGGAGGAGGAGAAGTATAAGACTTTCGACTTCAGAATGGGCTGGTGGGAAAGGCGGGGCATGATCTAGACCCCGCCCACAACCATTGCTCCTTCGTGGAATGGAGAATCATAGAAACTGAAAGGCTAGAGTAACACCATAGAGTTGGGACGTTACACACACACACCCTGGCTTCCGGTTCCATTTAGAATGTGGTAGCCGCGTAATATGTCTGCGTGGAAGCGAGCGGAGCACAGCCGCGCCTGCACTTGGTTGACCGCAGCTTTTGACTGAGGGAGCGGTGGCGGTGACAGTTAACCAGGATAACTCTTGCTGCGGAGCGTTGATAACTCATTCATAGCAACACCGTTGGCTGAATTTAGTGCACTTGAAATACCATTATTGTTGTTGTTGTATTTTTTTTAAAAATGCATATCGTCATAATACAAAACACCCACCTCAAAGTGCAATATGGAGATACCCCCTAAGGCAGGCGTGGCCAAACTTGGCCCGCCAGCTGTTTTGGGACTACAACTCCCATCATCCCTAGCTAACAGGATCAGTGGTCAGGGATGATGGGAACTGTAGTCCCAAAACAGCTGGAGGGCCAAGTTTAGCCAAGCCTGCTTAAGGCTATCTAGCAGGGTTGCTGTAAGCCACTACCTTGCTCCCTTAGTCCTCCTGTCTGCAATACGGGAATCCCTTAAAGAATATTGCAGTGCCTGGAGACAGATTGGTCTCTACAACGACAGTAGGCACTGTAGCCAGTGCTTTTTTTCTATAAAAAAAAATTAGGGATACTCTCATTTTGACTCAAGAAATGCACCATTGTATAGTTCAAATTGGAGAAAATAAATAAATGGACAAAAGTACAAAGATTCACAAAATGTTTAGGGGTATGCGTACCCCTGTGTCCCCCCAGAAAAAAGCACTGACTGTAACTCTCCAACCACTCCTGAAGGCACACTCCTCCATTCCCCCCACCCCCGAAACAGACGGATGCTAACAACAGCAGCAATATGGGGCTATTAACAGTGGCTGTGCGGCAGAGTTGTTGCAAACCACTATCAAAATGTGGGGGCACATTGCAGGGTTCTTGTAAGTAGCCTTTTCTCAGCACCATCCCTACCCCAAAAACGTAGCGTAGGAACAATGGCATTGCTGGGATGTGCAGATGTGAACAGTGATAAACTTACTCCTCGACCTCTGAAATGTTCGAATAATAGCATGACAGTGTTGTGGAAATATGAACAGTGGACTACAATGAAAGTTTGTTGTCATAAACTACTCTCAGCCGCAGCCTCCACCACCCTGCTTGCCCATCTCCAACAAGGCAAGAAGGCAAGGATATTTTAAAGCTTATTCTTCTTGTGAAGCAGAAAGCATTTACAGAGCAACTATTGGTGCTAAAAGTAATGACGAAATCTGGTTGTCAAACTATCGTTGTAGTCTGTCTATGTTCTCTTATAATGGCAATGGCACCCACCCACCTGAGACATGCTGGAACTGAGTTCCGACTGAAAAAGAGCCCTGCACGTATGGAACATGGTAGCATCATGATCAGCAGCCCACACTGGCCAACTCACCAGTGTGGAGTGTATTTTTGAAGTCTGGTAATAGATTGACCAGGCTCCTAAAAATAGGTTGTTAGCACGGCTGAGGAACATTAGTTCAGTTCCTGAGTTTTAAGAGGTTATATCATTATACAAGTAGTTCCAAGCAAAGAAAAGACATTTGGGAAAGATTGCTTGATAAAAAGAAATACGATTGCTACTTGCTTATTCTGGAATTAAGGAAAACCATACCAGAATAATTTCTTACAGATTGAAAAGTAAGCATCCTCTGTAATACAATGGTACCTCGGTTGTTGTATATCTTCATTGACAAACATTTCAGTTTTTGAACGCTGTAAACCTGGAAGTAAATGCTTCGGTTTTCAAACACGCCTCAGAAGTCAAACATGCCACGCGGCATCTGCTGAGTGCAAGATCCTGAGGCCCAGCTGTCAGCTACTGAGTTTTCAGTTTTTGAACGTTTCAGAACTCGAACTGTCTTCCAGAACGGATTATGTTTGAAAAGCAAAATACCACTGTATACTAAGGACACTTAACCTGTAAAACATATTTTTGAATAAGTATACAGTGTACCTCAGGTTAAGAACTTAATTCGTTCTGGAGGTCCGTTCTTAACCTGAAACTATTCTTAACCTGAGGTACCACTTTAGCTAATGGGGCCTCCCACTGCCACTGCATCGCCGTCGTGCAATTTCTGTTCTCATCCTGAAGCAAAGTTCTTAACCCCAGGTACTATTTCTGGGTTAGCGGAGTCTGTAACCTGAAGTGTTTGTAACCTGAAGCATCTGTAACCTGAGGTACCACTGTATTATACTTAGATTAAAACACACAGATGTACACACATACACACATTTGCCAGGCTTATGTAAGGTGCATTATTGTCTAGCCAATACACTTACAAACTGCTCATCCTCATAAGCAGGGTGTCTACAATTCACAAAATACTGGAATGTGGGAGTGAATAACAGGAGGTAAATGAATCACTCCTTAATGCCTCTGCTTCCTGCATATTTCCTCTGAATCACCCTGACAGGGCCATTGTTAAAAGGGGGGGGGCTGTTTGGGATATAGGTAGAACACTGATCTGACCCTAGCTAGTATAGCATAAACTATGGCCTCTATGTATGGAGAGGGCTCTGCAATCACAGAAAAATAAGTGACAGTAAAATATTTTTACTGATACTTTCTGATGCATATATTTGCCAGTGGTCCATCTTTCTAACATCAGCCTCATTAGCAGCAGCTCTTTAGTATGGGTTCTAGCAACAAAAGCCTCTTTCAGTCATGCCCTCTAATATTTCTGAGGAATAACAATGCAATGCCTACTCAGAAGTATGTCATATTGAGTTTGATGGGCCTTAAGCTCGGGTAAGTGTGAACAGGGTATAGGATTGTAGCCTATAAGCTTATACATGTGTTTTCCTTAATACAAGTGAGCTATAGGTCTTTTATACACATAAACATGAAGATCCAGAACATGGCATCGTATTTCATACAACTATTTTCAGTGACCAATTGCTAATGCACGATACATAAAACGTTTTTTCTTTCTTTCAAATTGACACTGAGTTGGGAAGAGAGTGACATGATGGAAATTTATGACTTTTAATTGTGGGATTTAACTCTAAAATCTAGAAAGCTGGATATGTAACCCAGCTGTACAAGTCAGAAACTGCTATCAGTTGTGTAACCAAAAGCAATTTTTTCTTACCTATCTTCCTTATTTTCTTACCTATCTTATCTTCTTCCTAGAGCACAATTATGTGAATGGCAGAAATTCTGGGGGAAATAAGAGTTGGAACAGAACCCTGAAAGTCTGGACAATGACTGGAATAACTATTTGTAAAATCAATTTGCTGCACTTTCAAAGTTGGAGTGCCAAAATTTCTTAGTGATGAATGAAAAGGTGGTGAAAGAGTATCATCCCTGTATTACTAAACATTCCTTTTGTTACAAATCTATTTACAGACAGCAGCTGATTCAACTCTTTCCCCATTTGTTTTTGTTGGGTGGTCTGATGTGGCGTTCCATTGACAACTCTGGAATGTTCACCAACTGTTAATGGACAGAAAGGTCATGAATGGCAAAACAGTGCTACACCGTATGAAATGTGATTCATCATTTAAGAAAGTAATCACAACAAGAGCAACAACTAGGGCAACTTGAAACATGACAAGAAGGCTACAGTCCTGAATAGAAGCAAACTCCCATTAGCATTTCACATGACATTACTAGGAAAATGTAAGGTGAAAATCCTAGATATGGGCATGAATCTTGCATGAAATGCCTGCACACTGCACTGCACATAGTCACACTGTTGCAGTTGCCATATTTCAAAAAGTAACATTCCTGAGCATTTTTAAGGAAACACACCCAAGATGTTGAATTGTTATTTTATTTTTGAAACCATACAACCATACATCTGGGTTTTCCCAGACATTTTGCCAATTTGGACATGTCAGGAAGTACTGTAAGCTGTAAGCACAGATTTCCACAAAACGTTTGATCACTATCATATCAACCAGAACTTGACAGAGATGGCAATGAGACTAAGAATGTTGAAGGAGCCCCAGGAACGCATGTTCCAACTATTTTAGTTCCATAATAGTAACAAATAATATTTGGTTCTCTGACTAAAATTATAACTGTGCAGTGCATTTTTATAAATGGAAATAAATCATTTTCTGTGAAATCTAAACATGTCAATTAAGAAGGAAGCACCACTGAATTTCAATGTGTTTTTCTCCCAGTTACTATATGCAGATTTACCTAGAAATAACTTTTTTCCTTTCTTTTTGCCAAGTGTCCGCTATTCAGAATATCAGCAGATCATTTCTATTCTCTACTGCCTGTAAAAAAAAAAAACCATCCGACCTAAACTCTGTAACTCTAAGTCTGAAACAATAATACAGGGCAATTCAGATACTATATTTTACTTTTGAAATGGTGCTGTTCTCTGTCATCCATTCTGAATTGTCTCTGAAGTGCTGGCTCCTAAGGTTTGACCATTCAGTGACTACAGTGAGGGTTAAACATGTAAAAGGCTGCATTTACATTGAAGTAAATGGGAGCTGCAAATGGCAAGCTACTTACTTAAAGAACGAATGAACTAATTTTTTTTCTGGCAAAAGGTGTCTATTGTTTTCACGACTTCTGCCCAGCTATTTGCAATTCAAAGTAGTTTATGATGTATCTGCAAGGCAAACTGGTTCGTGGACAGGTGGAGACACTGAAAACATATACGCCTCAATCCAGTCTGCAGTATGTATTTGCAAAAGCAGGCTTTAACATGCATAGCCCCAACTGGACAAGTAACCACAAGCACGTGAGCAAGTGGGTGCTGTGTAGGAACACTTCAAGCTATAAAAAGCCACACCCAGAAGCTGGGACCTAACTAAATTCAAAACTGCACATGCAATTCCAAGCACATAAAATTTATCATTTGGGAATCTTCCCCCACCCACATTAACATATATTACTATCATTAGCAACTTGCACTTTTCCCGCTTCACCAAACACCTTCCAGTTTGGAGAGTAAATCTCACACCTGGTTACTTTGGATGCTGGCCAATAATACCCTGCAACTATTATTGGATGCAATCCCATCATGATGTGGTTGCTGACAGTTTAAGAGCGTGCAACCTTCCTTCCTGCATTCCACCACCATTTCCTTCATATTTTTACTCTTCAGTCTTCAATGAAATGGTTAAGGGGGTTTTTGTTTTGTTTTTTGGGTGAAACAAAAAGAAAAAAGGAAAAAGGAAGAGTCATCTCAATATCACAGATGCATTAAAAGTTGCTGATCTTTAACCATTGTCAGAGCGGGGAAAGGATGGTCGGGTGTCAGTAAAACTGACAAGGCTTCCCTCTTCTACACGACCTTGTCAAGTGACAGGATGGCAAATGCCGATGAATGTAGAAAAAGTTCAGCAAGGAAGCTCCATTTCATAATGGAGACCATAGAAGCACTTCTGCAGAAGGAGGAATGGCTGGGTGGATTGGACACAAAACTCAGGCTTCTAATGCAGGGCTCTAAATACCCCGGCTTAACAAAAATACCTGATAAAGAAATGCTAGATTCTGGAGCCTGTGTTAATTAATTATAAATCAGCACATTCGCTTATTTTATATAGTATGCTTTGCTTTTGCTAATTTGGGGAAAATGGAAAGAGCTATGCGGCCCCCACAACCACTTCCTTCCCTCTTTCCTTTCCTCCCACTTCTGAGAATTTGCCAAGTGTTACTAGCATGCTTTAGTTTCAAGTCAGTCTTCACAATCCTGAGGGCTAGAAACTTCTCTCTATAAATGTATGCTGTGATCCTGTGTATACTAAATTGCTCACCCAAGACAAATTCTAGGCATTCAGTTGTAAGATAGCACAGCCCTGTTTATGCATGTCTCCTTCTTTCCAGGGCTAGATTTGCAGTTATGGTAAGCATATCATAGCACTGGACCTCATGTATTCCACTCCTCATTTCATTCTATGAGCAGGCATCCCATTGTTGCCTTGCAGATGGCCTCCTTCCTTCTCCTTGCATTGTTCTACAATCAATGGTATGGAAAGATATGTCGTATTCTTAACTATGTCTTGCAAGCATTCCTCATTATGAAAGACATCCTGCATCTGTTTTGATCTTTCAAGCTAACGGTTTGGGTTTCCTCTGCAGCATTGCAAAGCTCCAGCTGCCTTTCTCTTGACATTTTGAGAGCAGGCATATGGTCAAATGCCTGTCATCCATCATCATATGAAGCTGAGTAGCCATTCAAGTCAGCAGAACACCCACTTTTCCAATAGGAACATATAGAAAGCGGTCTAAAACCATTGGTCCATCTAGCTCAGTATTTTCAACACTGGTACAGTCTTTCTTACATGGAGATGCCAGATTGAATTTGGGACCTTTTGGAAGTGAAGCTACATCCCTTCCCCCATCTAACCTGGTTCTGGTTTGGCTGATCTGGTTTCAGTAAGCTTTCTCCTTCCTCCTAAAAAGGTAAAGGGACCTCTGACCATTAGGTCCAGTCGTGACCGACTCTGGGGTTGCAACGCTCATCTCACTTTATTGGCCGAGGGAGCCAGCGTACAGCTTCTGGGTCATGTGGCCAGCATGACTAAGCCGCTTCTGACAAACCAGAGCAGCGCATGGAAACGCCGTTTACCTTCCCACCAGAGCGGTACCTATTTATCTACTTGCACTTTGATGTGCTTTCGAACTGCTAGGTTGGCAGGAGCTGGGAGCTCACCCCGTCGCGGGGATTCGAACAGCCGACCCACAGCGCCACCCGCGTTCCTCCCTCCTCCTAGCAACTTGCTATAGCCTGAAATTGACTGGTTATTCCTATCTGCCCCCCCCCCCAATCTTGCCCATCCATTGATCTCTTTAAGGCTCTGATTGCAGTGCTGTTAGTGAGCATGCAAGCCTTCTTAGCTGCAGCATTCCCTCCCATGAGAGGCCTCTCTTGCTCCTCACCTGCTGAACTTGAGGAAGTTGATGAAAGGCTGATGGATATCAATTGATTTGCTCCCTCCTCCTAGGTAGCTCTTTGGCCCCGAGGTGGTTGCTTTTGTATTTCTTTTGTCGTCTTGTGCTTAGCTTTGTCTTGGTGTTGTTAAATGTGCATTTTCTTTCCTTGTACACTGCTTTGGGGTCCCTTAGGACCAAAAAGTAGACTAGGGCCCACTCAGCCATGAAGGGGCATCAAAAGACATCCCTCATACCATTGTCCATTTCCTCCCTGCTCTGTGTTAATAATGGCCAAACTCTAGGTAACATAAGGTTACCAGACGTCCCCGTTTCCCGGGGACAGTCCCCGGATTTGCAATTCAGACCCCTGACAAAATCCATCTATTTAGTAGGAAGTTGAAAAGTGTCCATGGATACATTGAAAAATATCTGGTAACCTTAAGGTAACACCATTTTGGACATGATACCATTTACCTGCTACTTTCTCTCCCCTCCTGTGTCAAGAACAGGCAAGCTGGATACAATGAATAAAATTTTAACGGCTTTTTAAAAAAATGTAAATTGCAGGCATGCAGAGTCTGATCCAGACTGGAATCCTGGCATGGTGTGTACAGGGTCTTTAGCCTTTTGTTCTCTCACAATCCAAATTGGAGGCCTCACACCTGTTGCTTGTTGCATTTTGGCTTCTTTTGGATCCAGATCAAGCTCCCTGTTTCTGCAATTTACTTCTTAAAAACTATTTGCAGAGTTGCTAACTGAATGAATGCCTTTGTTTTGGCCATAAATATGCTACAAAATTAATACATTGTGCAATTTAAACGTGCCATCACCTCTTACTGTTTTTATTTGTGAACAAACATCAGTCCTACTTCTACTTTAGAAACAGAAATCTGTCTAATGGCGCAATCCTAACCATGTCCACTTAGAAGTAAGTCCTGTTTAATTCAAAGGGGCTTAATCCCAAGTAAGAGGGTTGGGAATGCAGCCTAAATTGTTTTTAAATTAGATTGAAGAGTGGAAGGAACCGGGCATTT
The DNA here is from genome assembly GCF_964188305.1 of Podarcis bocagei. Taxonomy (NCBI): domain Eukaryota; kingdom Metazoa; phylum Chordata; class Lepidosauria; order Squamata; family Lacertidae; genus Podarcis; species Podarcis bocagei. Next base: position 75,795,287 of record NC_138126.1, read on the forward strand.
TTCATAACATGCAGGGTAATAATTCCCTGTTCTACTCTTGTCAGTCCTATTTGCATCCCGCTTATATTACAAAGAAAACAGGACCTCAGATATGATGATCAAACAAAAGCCGATCTGTGCACGAGGATCACAGGCTGCATCCTGGTAGGTACTGCACACATTATATTGTAATGGGCATGTGTGTTTCATGTCACCTTTGTATGTTTCACTTTCTTACAGCTCTATTTAGCATCAGCATCAGTTTACCTGCAGACACAGAAACATGTCACTAAACTTCATAGACATGCTGGATAATACAGTCATCTAAGTAATGGACCTCAATTCCATGTGTAGTATTTGCAAAAGCAGGTTCTAACTTGGTGGGGTGGGTGGAGAGTTAAACACTGGTGATAAAGTTCTTAACATTTGCATCTTCCACTGATTACAATCAGTTGCAGGTAGCTGTCATTTTTGATGCTGGGCCCCTTCATACTTCCATCAGGACCCAACCGAACCACAGCTGTCAACGTTTCCCCCCTTTTAAGGGGAATTCCCTTATTCTGAATAGGATTCCTCACAAGAAAAGGGAAAAGTTGACAGCTATGAACCGAACCCCTCCTAGGATTGTTAGTGATTTCCCGGTTTTGTTAGGTTTTTCCTTCCCTTTGCTTTCACCCAGCCTCATTATTCTATATGGCAATCCCTGTGCCTATGTATTTCATTTCCTAGAGCTGTTGCAGAAATAACGCAATTTACTGGAGAGTTATTTTACCCTGCACAAGCATCAGAAAAGAAACAGTCAGACTATTAAAATATCAACCCCAGGGAGTTTTCAAAGATTCCTGTTTTTGTGAGACTGAGCTCCAGTCCCGAGGTGCTGAAACGTACCGGATAATCACATGATAGCCGTAGCATGACAAAACAAATTACTTTTCAGCATGTACATAAAATCTTATTATTTTCAGTTCTAAAAATACACATACAGCTGACTGCTCTTCTGGCTTGTGCTATAATCCTCCAGATGCTGGGACAGATCCACACCATAGCTTTAAAGCACTGCCAACACACATTGCTTCTCCAAAAAATTCCTGGGAGTTGCAGTTTGATAAAGGCACTGTGAATTACAGCTCTGCGAGGGGAGAACTTCAGTTCCCAGGATTAAAGTTGTACACTTGAATGCTTTAAATGCAACATGTGGTAGATGTGAAGCAACAAATCAGATCTCAGAGACTGCCCTTCACAATGTACCCAGCACAAACTTCCTTCAAATTGTGTACTGCACACTTACAAAGGGACACAGGCATACACATACCACACTCACCTATGTGTGGATGAATATTACAGTAAATGTCCAAAATGTGAGCATTTATGCTCACATGTATTCCTCACATATTTTGTAAATATACTGGTGTCTGTTGACAAGCAATTACACAATGGTCAACATCCATTCTGTGGGTATCAATATTCACCAATTTTTTGACACAATCTCTTTAAACACACACACACACACACACACACACACACACACCTTAAATAAAATACCATTTATAGACAGCGAAGTCAAGTGCCAATTCTGATGCATAGACCAGCATTAGGATCATATTTAAATATATGGCTAACAGGTTTCCAGGCAAATGTCTCTCCCAGTCCTACTTGGAGATGCTTGCAATTGAAATTGGGACCTTCTGCATTCAAAAAAACACACAGAAAGGCAAGCAGAAGGAAAAGGTGCAGGGCAGCACTTAAACTGGTATTTCAGCTGCATTGGGAACTACTCCTAGAAATATGCATCCTAACTCCTACTGAGTTCAACTGAGCCCATTCCAATGTAAAAAGACATAGGATTCAGATTTTATGCACAGTGCTAATAAACCAATTCAGCCTGCCGTGTAGGTCCTCCTAGACCAAAGGAAGCAGCCCTTTATGTGCATGCCATATATAAAATATCACGAGAGGAGTCGATGTAGTCATTTCCACAGATAGAGCAGAGCACTGGAAGTGCATGCAGAAAGAAAGAAAAATAGGAAGCAGATCATATGACCGAATGAGTCATATTCTGATGCAAGCTATCAAAGGCATTGTTCTGTGCTCCACCCAGACAGACCAGAGCCATATAAAGGCTACATATATTTTCAAAAGTTTCTCATTCTAATAATAAAAAATTGTGCTCTAGGCAAAACTATTTGCTCCTGATTCTGTTTCCGTTCAGTTCTCTCTCCCCCTTGCCACACTTCATCTCAAGTAGCTTACATAGTTTATTGTACAAACAAAGCTTCCCACTTAAAGAAATGTAAGATAATTTTGGAGATTGGCTGTGATATGTAACTTGCGAACAACTCAAGCTTCTTACGAGGATGAGAGCAGAGGTGACACAGGGCCATATCTATCCTGCCCCCCAATAAAAACGAAAAGTTGCCTCGAGGGCTGCCCCATCCAGTGCTAAGTCCAGCCCATCTGCTTTGCATTGGCCACACCCACCACTGGAAATTTGGCCGCAATAAGAGAATGTGACAATTGGGCTGAAAAAAATTCCCCATGCCGTCTTAAGCTCACCCATAGCTCCTTGCAAAGCAATGACATTACAGTGGTACCTCGGGTTACATACGCTTCAGGTTACATACGCTTCAGGTTACAGACTCCGCTAACCCAGAAATAGTGCTTCAGGTTAAGAACTTTGCTTCAGGATGAGAACAGAAATCGCTTGGCGGTAGCGCGGCAGCAGCAGGAAGCCCCATTAGCTAAAGTGGTCTTGAGGTTAAGAACAGTTTCAGGTTAAGAACGGACCTCTGGAACGAATTAAGTACTTAACCCGAGGTACTACTGTAATGTTTGCTGCCAAGAACATGGTTAAGTATCACAGCAAAAATGTGAAGAAAAAATGCTAACTTCTGGGAATAAAATAAGATTGTGTACTTCATAGGATGGTGTGAAGCCACAAAGGTAGTTAGACCGTGTGGTCCAATGTTCATTACGATCATTTTGGGATGGTTACCTACTGCAAATTATTATTCCCCGTTGCCTCACCCTAAATACACACGGGGATCTTAAAAGAATTAAGTTACACAAAGTCCTGCTTCATAAATACTAACCTTTTCATAACATGTTATGCCAATTGAGCTGGTGCTTCACACAGTACAGAGAAAGAACAATCATTGGAAAGCAACTCCACTTTGCAACAGATCAGTTAAGTCTTAAATATTTAGGACCTACAAAGCAGTATCAGATTTGTGCAAATGAGAAAAACGTTCTTCCTCTTCACTAACCTCTAATTTCAGGAGCAATTAACACATTTTTATTCCATGTTGAAAATATAGCTTGCCTCCAGTCCATTGACTTTCTATAGAATACGAACTTTCGGAGCGATGCCATTTGAAACGACAAAGATTAAGACCATTGTTTGAACCATTTGCACTATTTTAGAAAAATGGAACATTGAAATGAAGGGAGCGCAGCCATTAATTATTGCTGCATAAGCTATACAGCTGCAATTATCATGCTCCCTCTGAACATGTCCCTGAAAAATTCATCTGTCAGATGTTTAATCTATGCAGAAAAGGAGCATTTATTTCTCTGCTGTGCTCATCTGAAAGTGATTGGCCTTGTGCAAGATTTCCAGCTTCAGCTGCTGTTAATAAGCCTGCTGCTTCAAGATGTGCTAGTTAATTTTGTAAGGTTCAGTGGGTCTCATGTTCTGTCAAGGATATTGTTGTCTCTCTATGGGCGAGTGTGACTTCGAGAGAATAGAGATTTTGCTTATACGTTGCTGGATGCATTGCTGTGAAAGGGAACGCAATCTCCGCAAACAAAACATTTGGTGCTATTTTTACATAAATTGGTCATATCAACAGCAGGCACCAAGATCCCAGTCTTCATGTACATAGCCATGGCCAATAGCCAAGCATCTGTTTGTGAGGAGCAGAGATCATCTGTTCATGGGGAGCTGAATGCAGCCCCTCTTTCCCAATTGGATGACAGGCACAATTCAGCCCCAGCATACAGTACCCATGTTCATATTAGGCCATCATTTAGCTAGCCTACTTTTACTCACACGTGGTGCAGATGAATTGGGATGGTATATGCCTTTTAATGTACCCAGGGTACCCCTTTAACTTCAGTACAGATAAAAACCCACATGTGCAAAGTAACGTGAGCACAGATCTGTTCCATCCATTGTGCAAATAATGCTTGCAGAGATGTGCTCCCTCCGTTAAAATAAATGGGTAGTACTAGTAGATGAGGGGTTCTTATGACACACTCAAGCCTTTCCTTTGCTAAATAATAATAGTGATGATGATAACAACAGTTAAAAACAAAAAACCTCAATCCTGAACTGTGTCCAACAGTATTGCAGCAAGAATTACAATGCTCTGGAACCCTGGATTATTTGTAAATAAATTATATACCAATATGAAATCAGGCTCTTCATATTTAAGCTGGTATTGTTGACACACACATAGTGCAAACTGAACTCAGTTTAAGAGATGACAAGGTTTGAGAAATGATCAGTGTAATAGAAAAAGAAGTATGAAATTAGGGTAAAGGTGTGTGAAAGAAAGTAATAGAAGTGGAAAGATATTGTAATTGAGTAGATTGGAAGTCAACACAAAGGTGGGGTGAAGGGTCGGTGGATGGTGATGGGGAAAGGAACTATTTGTGGGATTGAGTGTAAGTATGTTTGAATATTTTTAAAGATTGTATGAAATGTATGTTTGTATGCTTGTATATGTGTATTAATGATAAAAAATAATATTATTAAAATAAAAATAAATAAAAAAGGAGAAATGATCAGTGCCCACAAGCCAGATTCTCTGTAGCAAGCGTGAAGCATTTTCTGACATAGAAAAGAACACATTAACCAATGTCTGTGGGTTAAACCACAGAACCTAGGACTTGCCAATCAGAAGGTTGGCAGGTCGAATCCCCGCGACGGGGTGAGCTCCTGTTGCTCGGTCCCTGCTCCTGCCAACCTAGCAGTTCAAAAACATGTCAAAGTGCAAGTAGATAAATAGGTACTGCTCTGGCGGGAAGGTAAACGGCGTTTCCGTGCGCTGCTCTGGTTCGCCAGAAGCGGCTTAGTCATGCTGGCCACATGACCTGGAAGCTGTACGCCGGCTCCCTCGGCCAATAAAGCGAGATGAGCGCCGCAACCCCAGAGTCGGTCATGACTGGACCTAATGATCAGGGGTCCCTTTACCTTTACCTTTATCTGCATCCACCCTGTCAACTGAAATAACTAGTTAGTCTAAACTAAAACAGCTTAAATTGAAGTGTTCCAGCTAGAAGACTGCAGTACTGAAAAAGAAATGGGAGCAAGCTTTTACAGTGCTTCACATCTAAATGTATGCAGAGTTCCACTGGAATTGGTATGGTGTTGTGGTTAGAGTGTTGGACTAGGACCTGAGAGACCAGGGTTCAAATCTCACTCGGCCATGAAGCTCTACTTCAGAGGCCTACTAAGAAGGTCCTCTGCCTGGTTCCCTGTAACTTCACTTCCCACAGTGGCAAAACTGCCAGAAGGACCTTGGAGCTGGACCTGAGTATCCGGGCTGGATGATGGGGGTAAAGACCCTCCTGGGGCTTTAAAGGTCAGCACCAACACTTTGAATTGTGCTTGGAAACTTCCATTATTTGCTGGTTATCTGCTTGTAAATGCCTTTAAGTTTTCTTATTATAGTTTTATTGTGTTTTATGCCATTTGAGTGCTGCATATTCATGGCAAATAAGGCTATAAGTCTAAATAAGACTGATCACGATGTCTGTGTGCTGTCTCTGAATACCAGTTGGGAATCACAGAGTGATTGATGTGCAGCTTGCAGGCTTTCCACAGGCTTCTGGTTGGCCACTGTGAGAACAGGATCCTGGACTAGACAGACCTTTGGCCTGATCCAGCTGGATCTCTTAAGTGTATTGTGTTCTTAAAATGTTTCCAAGTAGCAAACTTCATTTTTATGGGAGTGCACAGCTTAGCAGTTTGCTCAGCTATTGCCCTAGGCGGCGAAAGAGGAGCTAAAGTTTTAAAAGAACAGAAACGTGGAACACATTGCAACCAGCCAAGCCGCCTCAGGCCACATGAATTTAAACCGGGGAGCAGGAGAAGAATGGACAAATATGACTGTGGTTATCTAAAGTTCCTTATTTACTATGGTTTCCGGAGCTCAGAAAAAGACCAAAAGGCTTGCCAGTCATTCTGTCTGCTCATGCACAAAGCTGGCTTCAGATTGAGGAAACAAATCACATTGCATAACCAAGCGAGTCCTGGTTTGGCTAAGAACACCATTGCTCACCATAGATGCAAATTCTGACCCCTGGTGGTTACAATTAATTTCTGCTTATTGTTACTGTAACAAAGAGAATTAAACAGAAATGACCATTCTAGGGAAGTGGGGGTATTAAAGGAAGCACGAAGAACAGTCACAAGAGGGTTTTTTGTTTAACTGGATGTGGAAGAAGGAAGCACAGTTCACTCCACCATATTTTGTAATAATCAGGCTTATAAATATAAAGTATGAAACTGCATCGTATAGACATAGAGCACATCTTTTGAGTATTGCTTTATCCTGCCCAGCCTTTTTCAGACACAAGCAGAATTATCTTTCATCTTCCTTCTTTGAGAACCTTTGGGGCTTGGATCTGCTCCTGACCACTGTTTATTCTAGTTTGGGTTTTGCTATGAATCTTGAATTTCTTGCATTACGTTTTTTTAAGGATTGCAAGGCTGCCATCAGATAATGAGAGATCACATTTAAAAAGCAGCAACAAGCCATAATGTTTTCCGTCATCTATTTGAAAGGGATACTATTTGATGTCCCTGCATATCAGCCCAACCCAAAAGAAGTGATCAAGCAGCTGGGGGGGTGGGGGTGGAGGGAGGTGGAAGTGAAGGGGAGAGTTATCTTGCTGCTGCTGTGGCAGCATTTTTAAACAACTGAATTACAAAACCCCTTTATATATGCAAAGAATCCCTTTCTATCCTACCCTAACTGACCTTTCCTAAAATTTTATGCTTATTAAGAGAGTTGATAGATTTCAAAAAATGTGGCATCACAGAACCACCCATCGAGAGATGGTTTGGGTCATTCGGAACACTGGAATCTGGTTTTTTTTTTAATTTCTGAGACAGACCTGTGGTCCATCTACTGTCTACACTAGGGGTCAGCAACCTTTTTCAGCCATGGGCCAGTCCACTGTCCCTCAGACCTTGTGGGGGGCCGGACTATATTTTGGAAAGAAATATGAATTCCTATGCCCCACAAATAACCCAGAGATGCATTTTAAATAAAAGCACACATTCTACTCATGTAAAAACACGCTGATTCCCAGACCATCCATGGGCCGGACTGAGAAGGCGATTGGGCCACATCCGGGCCCCGGGCCTTAGGTTGCCTACCCCTGGTCTATACCGACTGGCAGCAGCTCTCCAGGATCTCAGATAGGGTTCTCTCCCAGGCCTGTCAGGAGTAAGCATGGACCAATGGTACCAAATAGTATGGGAAACAGCCCTACTAGAAAAATTAACCAATAAACTGAAACTGACACAGGGACAAATAGAAGAAGACGCCTTCACCCCGGTATGGCTCCCCTTTATCACATACACAGCCTAACAAGACAACGACAAAAATCCACCAACAGCATACGAATTGATATGGCTAAGCTGATTCAAAAACACCCATCCACCCCACTCACACAGGAAAACAAAATTCACCACAACCAATCACAAACAACCACACCCTAGAACAACCCCAACCTTTCACACCACCAAAGGAACACAAGCGAAAAGCAAAGTGAACCTGCACAAGTGACGCTGACACAAAACCCCACACATAGATTAAGTAAAATAGAAACATTGCCACCCGACCCCACCCCCACACACCATGGCCCCCTCCACCTTTCCCCGCTTTTTTCCCTAATGTAACACTAATGTCTCAACAAATGAAACTGATCTGCAGAAAATGTAACTTGAAAAAAGAGACATTGCACATACTTTTGTAAACCAAGAAATCTTTAATAAATATATGTTTAAATAAATAATAAAAAAGATAGGGTTCTCTCCCAGCTCTACCTGAGGTGGCTGGGGGTTGAACCTGGGACATTCTTTATGCAAAGCAAATGAGCTACCACCAATGAAGGAAAATGCCTCTAGCCATACCATTTCTAGTTGTCAGGATCTTTAATGACTGTTCCGAGCTCGGATGCTCTTATATCCAGGTCTTACACAGCAGCCCTTCCCTACCCACAAAACAATATCGGTTCCCCTTTTGATCACACTCCCGGAAAGCTACATTTTCCTAATGTGTTCTACTTCACATGTGTTCTGCACCCCTATCAGCGTGAGAAGATCCAGTACGGAAGGAAGTTCCAGCTCTCTGTCACAAGCCTTGCACACAGTTTGTCATTCAATACCTATGCAAATCCCTAAGCTGCATATTGCCTATCCTTCTGTGGGAAAATGGGGGGGGGGGGGAGGAGACTTTTAAAATGCATTTATTACCATTCCCTTTGCATAACAGCAGTAAGTCAATCCCTGTAGCAAAGGGGAGCAAGGTTAATTCTACAGGGATGGAGCTGTCCAAACTAATGGCACCAGCCATCATTGCTTCCTTTAGCCTAATGAAAAGCAAGCAAATGGTTCTGAAACAATTGCAGGTGTGTCAACATAGGGGCATGCACTAAAATAAATGCTCATCTTAAGGTTTAGCTTATGCTGCCCACCTATGTAAATGCACCTGTTTGTGGATTCTCTTGGGAGAACAGGCACCAGGGCTCTAAGAACTGTGTATATTAAATTTAAGGAAAACCTATTACCTGATAAGGGACGCGGGTGGCGCAAGGGACATGGGTGGCGCTGTGGGTTAAACCACCGAGCCTAGGAATTGCCGATCAGAAGGTCAGCGGTTCGAATCCCCGCGATGGAGTGAGCTCCCGTTGCTCGGTCCCTGCTCCTGCCAACCTAGCAGTTCGAAAGCACGTCAAAGTGCAAGTAGATAAATAGGTACCGCTCCGGCAGGAAGGTAAATGGCGTTTCCGTGCGCTGCTCTGGTTCACCAGAAGTGGCTTAGTCATGCTGGCCACACGACCCGGAAGCTGTATGCCGGCTCCCTTGGCCAATAAAGCGAGATGAGCACCGCAACCCCAGAGTCGGTCACGACTGGACCTAATGGTCAGGGGTCCCTTTAACTTTATTACCTGATAGTAAATAAGACTTGAACAATCTGTACACTATTCTAGGGCAACCTGCAAGCTTAATTAATATAGTTTCATGCTGTCTCATAATCAGAAATTTACCTTGCACATTATTTAATGCTGAGACCTTTGCAAAAATAAAAATAAAAATGTACAAGGGCACTCCAGACTGGAGAACTACAATTCAGAAACATTGTAAATGCACTAGCGTTAGTGACTGATTTATAAGGGAAAACTCAATTCAAGCAGGGTGCCTCGTAATATATAAATGTCAGTTTAATGGGTCTTTCAAATCTGGTGATACATGATATGTGCATTTGGTGACTATGGCCAATTACAGAATTCCAAGTTGATAGTTTTTCTGCCATGGTTCTGCTTGGTCATTTCTATTAATGAAAGTGTGCTGTGCCGTTTCCCCCCCCTGCCACATTGTCTAACGAGTGTAAAGTTTAGGGGCCACAGCAAGTGGTCAGGCTTTCCCATGTTAAATGGTACCTGGGCTTGCAGATTACCAGGCAAACCCATGTTAATCTGCAGCAGGTAACATTGAGCTGGATGTGTTCTGAATGGCCAGAAGTAGAAATTATAATAATGATACCTATGGGTATCTCATTCAGCATTCAGAAAGAAGGCTTTGGGGCCAGGGAGGGGGAAATAAAATAAAAAAGTTGTATCCCTGCAGAGGTGCTGAGGGAAGGGCTGATGAGAGACACGTGTGCTTTTCTGCTGCTGCCATAAAATCATTTGCTAAATGGCCTCCCAGCAAGACAAACTCTTGCCACATACCCCCAAAGAGGCGCCACAGGAGCGATTAGCCAAGCACTTCCCTTCAGTGTCCAGAAGAACTTACTGTGATCATTTGCTCCCGACTCTATTTAGCTAAAGTTAAAGAAGCAGTTTTACTTGTTAATCCAGTTCAGAAAACCGATTTAGCATTTGAGCAGGGCCGAGAATCCTCCTAATGGGAGTATAGATTGACATAGAAGGAAGCTCCCTTATAAAACTGGTCCACCTTGCTTAGTAATGGTAGTGGCTCTATTACAGAGTTTCAGATTTTTTTCGCCAGACCAACCTGGAGATACTGAGATTTGAACCTGGGACCTTTTGTGTACAAAGCAGGTGGCTCTGCCACTGAGCTACGGCCCTTCTCTTCAATAAGCTCATGCTGGCCTAATGCACAGTACAGTGGTACCTCAGGTTAAGTACTTAATTCGTTCCGGAGCTCCGTTCTAACCTGAAACTGTTCTTAACCTGAAGCACCACTTTAGCTAATGGGGCCTTCTGCTGCCGCTGTGCCGCTGGAGCACAACTTCTGTTCTCATCCTGAAGCAAAGTTCTTAACCCGAGGTACTATTTCTGGGTTAGTGGAGTCTGTAACCTGAAGCGTATGTAACCTGAGGTACCACTGTACTTTTCAGAGGCGTCTGAATACTCACTGGGTGATGGGGGTCAGGGCACAGGAACCAGAGGAGCAGGACCCATCTCCAGGGCCAGAGGGGCCCCTGTCTTTGCAAACACAGCAGGCTTTGACCTGTAGGGAGCAGCAGGCAGGACACTCCAGGAGGCTGAGGCAGGCAAGGCCCACAGCCCAGCTCCCTAGCTGGCCAGGTGGGGCTCGCTAGCTCTGAGGGGAGGCATGTGATTCCTTAGCTGGAGTAGGCTGAGAACAGGTGAGGCTCACTTGCCTCATCAAGCCCAGATGCTACAGTCAGCATGCAAAGTACAAAAAGGCAGCAGAGCTGAGGTACTGTGTCTGCTCAACTGCCCATGTCGATGGACTTTGGATTGGATGTTCCTGGACCTCTATGGGACTGTGATTTCCGTTTGACTCTGGACTGTATTCTGACTGCAGGGTTTCAGACTTGGCTTGCTTGGACTGACCCTGGACTGTACTTCCTGGACTTTAGACTTTGCTTACATGGACTGACCCCTGGACTTTGAACATTGGACTTGATATACCCGGTACTGACTTGCCGCCGGATAGGCCAGGGGTTTGGGACAAGATTTCAGGGCAACACTGTGCACAATTGATTTCAGATTACTTTTGCCATCCAAGGAACTAGTGAGTTGTTAGTACTTCTCTTTCAGTAGAAGCCTTCTCAATAGCAATCAACAGTCTGTCACCGGGTAAGCATTTCCCAGTTGGGTGGGGATAAGGAGCTGTTGTAGAATATTGGGGAAACTATTGCTATTTCCACAAAAAATAGTGGAAAATATGCATAGTGAAAGGAGTACTGTACATGTCCAACAGGAGACAGCTGCTCAGCTGGCTAATTTCCTGGACTGTGGTGACACTGTTTCCATTAAGAAAGCAAGGTAGAATATTGGATAGGTAGCCGTGTTGGTCTGCCATAGTCAAAATAAGAAAATTCCTTCCAGTAGCACCTTAAAGACCAACTAAGTTAGTTCTTGGTATGAGCTTTCGTGTGCATGCACACTTCTTCAGATACACACACTAGTTCACACTACTAACAACACACTAGTTCCTTGGATGGCAAAAGTAATCTGAAATCAATTGTGCACAGTGTTGCCCTGAAATCTTGTCCCAAACCCCTGGCCTATCCGGCGGCAAGTCAGTACCGGGTATATCAAGTCCAGTGAGAAGAAGTGAGTGTATCTGAAGAAGTGTGCATGCACACGAAAGCTCATACCAAGAACTAACTTAGTTGGTCTTTAAGGTGCTACTGGAAGGATTTTTCTTATTTTGACTAAGGTAGAATATGTCATATATATATAGGTCTCCTTCATAATTTCGAAATATTCAAATATAAATTTGAGATATTCAAAAGAAAACAATTTTAAAGCAATAGATATCATCCTACCCACCTCAAATCTTCTAAGCTAGAGTTTGTGCTTCATTCTCTCCTACCTATCAGCATGTAAAAACAAGGAATTTTTTAAAATAATTTTTTTAACCACTGATTATTTAAAGCCTCTAATTCTTCAAAGTCTCTCCACTTCTTCAGCTTTCTCTTCAAAGCATGATGGACAGTGAACTGTGGGAGAAATGCTTTGAAGTGGAGAATCTCCATTCTGCAGAGCAAGATTAACCTGTGCTGTTTTGCATTCATAAACCAAATACTTTAATAATGTGATTTTAATATATACACATATATTTAAAAGCAGCTACTGCGCAACAAGCAGGAGGTGGCTCATGTGAGGCCATTCAGAAACTTGATGATGACATCACTTTCTCATCCATAGTTTCCATGATGGGATACGGGGCAGTTGCTATTCTAATCCAGCTCCACTTTTACATGTTGCAAATGACTTGACCAAGTCCAGGATGCCTCCACTCTATGCCACAGGCACTGCTCATCAGATGAATATGCCATGCAAATAACAAAACATATAGGGTTGTGAATACCTAGCAACCATCCCTTTTTATAAGGCCGTTATAAAATCAAGCATCCTATGGCGCAAGGATGAAGGAACCTGTGGTCCTCCAGATATTATGCAGCTGCAACTCCCATCTTTCCTGACCACTGAGCATCCAGCTTTGCTTGATGGTTTGAATCCAATAACATCTGGAGGGCCATGGTCCAGTGGTCGAGCAAATCCACTGCATGCAAAGCTCCTGGATTCAATCTCCGGCATCTCCTGGAAGGACTCAGAGTGACCCATCTGAAACTCTATAGAGAGCTGCTGCCAGTCAGTGTAGACCAGGCATGGCCAAACTTGGCCCTCCAGCTGTTTTGGGACTACAGTTCCCATCATCCCTGACCACTGGTCCTGTTAGCTAGGAATGATGGGAGTTGTAGTCCCAAAACAGCTGGAGGGCCAAGTTTGGCCATGCCTGATGTAGATAGTACTGAGCTAGATGGGCCAACGATCTGACTGAGGACAAAAAGCAAGTTAAAAAGGGAGTGTTACTTGAAGAACAAGCAATGCAATGTTACACAGAAAAAAACAAGGGGCGGGAGGGAAAGCAGAGAAACCTGATTCGTGGCAGATTCAGATACTTAGGTTATCAGCCTTGCCTTGCTCCAGAAAAGTTCTGAGCGCTCAGAATGCACCTGTCGCACCCATGAGCAACCGTTTCTCAAAAATGAAACATGCTCGGTCAAAAGTCGGCAGCTTTATCTGCTTGCAGCTGCTTCCTCAATACAGTTTCAGGGAGAGTATCCAGTAGTGCCTTCGATAGAAATCTGAAAAAACGAAACACCGCCAGCACTGCTGAAACAATTAGACCATGTGCCCTTTTATTTAAAATGCATCTCTGGGTTATTTGTGGAGCATAGGAATTCATTCATTCCCCCCCCCCCTCAATATAGTCTGGCCTACCACATGGTCTGAGAGACGGTGGACCGGCCCCCTGCTGAAAAAGTTTGCTGATCCCTGAGTTAGACTGTGTTTATCATGCTTGAAACACCCTTCCTCTGCCCTGTCCTTAAATTTATGCATTATACAGTACATACATGCATTATACATACATGCATTCATTCATAATTTTTTTTTGTATGTCGCCTTCCCACTGTTCGAATCACACTCAAGGCAGCTCACAACAAGAAAAAAACACACATAACTACAACATAAGAAAGGGACACGGGTGGTGCTGTGGGTTAAACCACAGAGCCTAGGATTTGCAAAGCAGAAGGTCGGCGGTTCGAATCCTGGCGACAGGGTGAGCTCCCGTTGCTTGGTCCCTGCTCCTGCGAACCTATCAGTTCAAAAGCACGTCAAAGTGCAAGTAGATAAATAGGTACCGCTCCAGCGGGAAGGTAAATGGTATTTCCGTGCGCTGCTCTGGTTCGCCAGAAGCGGCTTAGTCATGCTGGCCACATGACCCGGAAGATGTACGCCAGCTCCCTCGGCCAATAAAGCGAGATGAGCGCCGCAACCCAAGAGTCAGCCACGACTGGACCTAATGGTCAGGGGTCCCTTTACCTTTACAACATAAAGGGTAAAGGTACCCCTGCCCATATGGGCCAGTTGTGTCCGACTCTAGGGTTGTGCGCCCATCTCACTCAAGAGGCCGGGAGCCAGCGCTGTCTGGAGACACTTCCGGGTCACATGGCCAGCATGATGAAGCTGCTCTGGCGAGCTGGCACCAGCGCAGCACACGGAAACGCCGTTTACCTTCCCACTATAAAGCGGTCCCTATTTTTCTACTTGCACTTAGGAGTGCTTTCGAACTGCTAGGTGGGCAGGAGCTGGGACCGAAAGACGGGAGCTCACCCCGCCACGGGGATTTGAACCGCCGACCATGTGATCGGCAAGCCCTAGGCACTGAGGTTTTACCCACAGCACCACCTGCATCCCTTAACAACATAAGAAGTCATAAACAATAAATAAAACATTAAAAAACCCACAACCTAACTAAACAATTTCCTCAACAACCACAAGATCTAAAATAAAGATGCAAAAAAAACCCCAACAGCAACAACCTCACCCACCCCCTGTGCTTGAGCTCATGAAGCAGGTAGTGTAAACTGAATGGCAAGAATAGCGCATATCTGCACTTTTTCTAGACCGCAGCTAGGGTACTGTAAACTGAATGGTAAAAGTATACACCCAAAGTTTCATTGAGAAGATAGCATTTACTAATGCTGGTATTTTCAAAAAGAAGGAATGTCTCCATTCAGATAGACTCATGTTACATCTATGTCATGACTATGCTGGTGGTAAAAATAACTATTCCGCCCTTCCATTGCACTGGAAGATGCAAACGTATGTTCATGGTGGTGAAGCATCTGGAGCAGACTGGCTGAACCTCTGGGCCTCGAATCCTTAGAACTATTCCTCTCATTCTTCTTCCACACAATTACCACTGTATGGGGGGCGGGGACAACAGGCTCACACTTGTCCTCACTGTCATGTCTCCTGCTAGCCAGAGACCCTGCTTTTCAGTCATTGTAGGAGAAGGAGGACAGAAGTTGGCTGTAAGTTAGCAGAATCCCCAAGTGATTTTAAACTTTGTGCAATCTATGTTCTAAATTGCATGGGGAACCTACAACATCACATGAGAAGAGGGTGGGTGAATCAGGTGGATGTGCACAGCACTGCAGGTATCTCACGTTCAACATGGGCACCACAGTACAAAATTTAAATAACAAGAAGCATGACCAAACCCAGGTGGTAGACGCACTTTGGGCTTCAACAGCAGTGTTCCCTGCTTTATGGCAATCACTTTGGAGAAGTTGGACTGAGTTTTGTGATACAGGTAGGAGAAGCAGCGGTGGAGCAAGCCGATCGGGCACCTGGGGTGGTGCCCGGGGGTGGGGCCAGCCACCGTGGGGGCGGGGCAAACCAGGGCAGGACGCTCCTTCGGGCCTCTGAGGAGTCTGCCTGCCTCATCCCACTCAGCCGCCCTACAGCTGAGGGGGAGGCAACGGGCAGACCATTTGGGGCAGCGTGGAGCCTGCAGGTGCCCAAGCCACTGCGTCACTCCCAGGGGAGACGCGTGGCTCAGGTGCGCTGCAGGCTCCGTGGTGAGTGCCACCCAGCTTTTTGTCACTCCCCTCAGTGGTGACACCCGGGTCTGCCCGCCCCCACCACACACCCCTTCCTCCGCCCCTGGTAGGAGGGAGGATCTGCCTTTTCAAAGGGAAAAAAATTAAAGGTTTCACAGAGTGCCTCAAGGCCCTTGGAGTACCTGAAGCAACTTTCTGGATTGCAACATTTTTCTTTGCGAAATACTCTCTCACCAACAGCCCTGTGGAAACAAGACAAAGAAAACTAGCAATTCAATGGACAATATTGTATTTATTGCACAAAGTTCCCCTAAAATTGGGAATGGTTATTATAATACAAGTGCACATCTTGGGAAATATATATATACAAAAACACAAAAGATAACAAGTATGTACATTTTGCCCAGCATATTACACATACCACCATCTACATAATTTAGAGGAGACCAAAAACAAACAAACAAACAAACAAACAAACCCTCTTGAAACATCTAACTTAACTAACGGGTTTTAAAAGGCGAGATTTAAAATCCGGCTTTGGATTTCCCCGCTTTTCTTGGCAGCCTTGCATTTGCAGGCTGCGGTAGAAAGACATTTGCTAGTATGTATGTGTAATACACTTAAAATTTATTCTCAGCCTTAAAATTAAGACATATTAATGGACATTGGGAATATTGCAAAAATCAAAGAGATTAGTTTTGCATATACATTGTTCTGAAAAGCATGATACATTAAGAGGTCAACACTACAGTGCTGTTATAGTTCCCTTTTTTAAAAAAAAAAAAATCCAAACAAACAGGTGTATGTAGTACCTTGATTCTGCATGTACCATAAACAATTATCAGTCACAGGAAAGCATGCCATCATGCTACAATGTCTTTTGCACAGTAACCATTCCAGAAATATCATTCGGACAAGCATAAAAAATATTTATTCTTGCATCTCAAATGAACCCAATGCTGGGGAGAGATGGGTAGCGTTTGGTTATCAAATGCCTTTGAAGGCATGTGAGAGACTACATCTATGGCAACACTTATTACTGCTTGAATAGAAGATTTTATCAGGCCGCCTTACTGATCCTACATGCAACTGCACTTGCAAGTCGGTGTGTAGGATTGATACATTGGAACACCACACTTCAGAGTGTCAGCTCACCTAGGGAGCAACTTGAACGGCTGTTTCTGAAACAGCAAAACCCACCATCAAGTGATGTAGCCTAGCAGCTGTGCAGACTGTTGTAAAACAATGCAGAAATGGATGGAAAGGAAGTGTGGGATGAAGGACAGGAGACATCATATGCCACCATTAAATCTAGGAACAGTGCAAATCTTGGGGTTCTGGGGTAAGCAATTTATTAGGGAGGAGGTATTGCTCAGCAGCAGGGCAAATGTTTTGAATGGAAAGTCCCCAATTCAATCCCTGCCATTTCTACTTAAGGATCTAGAGACAGGGCACAGCAAGACCTCTCTCTGAGACCTTGGGAGAGTCAATTCCAATCGGAATATAGATTACTAAACTAAGTGGACCAAAAGTTTTGATTCGATATGGGCTAGCTCCTTCTGTCTGAAATCCCTAAGAAAGCATAGCAGGGCATTCTTGGTCCATTTGTACAGGATGCTTCTTCAGCTGTGTGACAACCCCTGCTCTATATGGCGCAGCTGTCAGATCAGGGCGCACAATTGTAATCTTCAACCTATGTACCCATGTCTAAACACTTCAGCCTGAAGAAGCAAAAGCACTTGAGCAAATGCAATAGTCTCAACCGAAGGTGGCGTGAGACTTAAATTACGAAACTATTTGCAGGATTTGAGCGGAACCAAAAATCAGCCGGGCATGCAATTGTTTCCAGGACTGCAATTTTCACCTGCACAGAGAGCAAACAGTTAAAAGGTCTGGCATGGCAGGTGTTATTTTAGTAAATGAGGAAATATATACTTTTAATTTTCCCTGTGGGATGACATATGAAATTCAGAACACTAATAATTAAATTAATTAATGACGAACATATGGTTAGTGGTGCTAGATGCTAGGAAAAATGAGCCCGCATGTCCCAATATTCAAAGTGAGGTAGTAGAGCCTGCTCAGAATATTATCTATTCATCTACTTATATGCATGTCTTATAAATTATGGCTCCCTCATTAGAAATATTTGATGTTATTGCTTAATCAAGGATAAAACTATGAGGGGGAAGGGACTACATAGCTACTCTTTTTTATTTAAGTCAATTATTAACAAACATGGTGGCATCATCAGAGTAGCTTCTACTAAATGATGCTGATGCAACTGTTAAACTGTGGTGTAAAACAAAATCTGATGCTTCAAAACAAAATTTGCTTAAGTAGTTAAGGGCAACGTTTTTTCAGTACTCTTATTCTGTATCCAGTTTTGGCTCTTATGGTATACATTATCTCTCTTTCATATTGAAATCTGCAAATTTTATGTTTTATGAAGTTAAGCACCTGAATCACCTAGATATTAAAGGGCCTGGAGGGCAGGCAACTTTTATTTATTGTGCTTCAAACAGGACAAGATCAAAGTAAATAAAGTCTTGTGTGTGTGTTTGTGTTTTAAATCAACATTAACAAAATGTGGGAGACAAATTTCATTTAACATTTCCTAGGCCAAATGTTCTGTTTTCTGGAGTACTTAGACAGCAACACAACATCAGAACAACATCAAAAGCATAATGTCGATTACACACCCAAATTATGGTAAAATGAGATGTGTTTCTTGGCTTGAACTCCCAGACATCATATCCACGGGGAAATGCCTGCAGACACATTTCTGAGGTGAGTGCTATTAGCAGGCTACGATCCAAGTCCCTTACCTCCATGTAAATTGAACATTCCCCCCAGTAAAAGAAAGAAAGAAATCTTCAGCAGTCTCAACTTTTAGCACGGAAATGGTTAAAACTGTTACAAATAGCTGTAGCTTTGTTGTTATTTGTTTTAAATGCTCTCCTAATTTGTACCAAGTAGCCAGCTGGTTCTATTCTCTTGTATAAACAGTAACAGCACTGCATATGGTTATGAAGAGTTCTAACCTCCAGTAATCCTGTCATTTTAACAGTTTGCAGTTATATGCATTTCAGAAGTTATTGCCCAAGCCAGCCCTCCAAGTTCTAGTGTCTTCTCTAGTGATCTGGTCTTTTACTTATTTTTTTATGGATGGAAGGAAGGAAGGAAGGATGGATGGAAGGAAGGAAACAACTTCATTTGTTTGCACATCATGTATTCAGTTGCAGAGGCACACAGTCAAGTCAGCAAGCTGTTCAGCCTATTTGCCTGAGGGCAAGAAAGAGCCCGGACAAGAACGGTTCATGTTTGCTTCCTTGTCTTCCACTTTATAAAAAATAAAGTTATTGTCTTTGCCCTTTGGTATTTTAGAGCAGAATCTGGGCAACGTAAGGAGAGTGGGTGCTTGCTACAGCTGCCAGTAAAGGGAGGTCACTGGATTCAATCCTGAAAGAAAGACAGATGGGCATTTTCAATCCAAGCTCGCAATCTCAATATTCCGCAGCTTATTAACATGGCATAATATTTGTCTCATGTCAAGGTACCTGCACTTAGACTATTAAAACATCAGCAGTTGTATGTTTAAAAAGAAATAAAGCCTTTGAACTGTCAAGACACTCCAAATATATTGCAGTAGCCCATATGCATTTATATAATTAAAGAGCATGCTAATTTATATCATAAACACACATGACCAGCTTGTTTGTCACAAGCAGCATTCCCTCTGGCGACAGGTCTGTATTACTAAAGATTTAATTGTTTCCAGCTGTCTTGGGACCCAAAGTTAACTGAAGCAAATGAAAAAATTCCAACAGACCCAATGAATCTTAGATTAGACCCTTGGGTTGAAATTTAGATTGCATTCTTAAAACTAGATGGGAATTAACACCTCTGCACTTTCCCCTTTAATTTCTCAACAGGCCATCTGTTACAGACCCTCCTTGTCTAAAGTCTATAAAAAGACTTGCTTCTTCTGTAAAGAGGTGGTGTGCACTTTTCACTAGGCAAACAGCTGCTAATCTTCAAGGACCACTTCTCATTGTTCTTGGGGGACAGCAGTAGGCTAGGTTTTGATGGGTAGGTTGTAGTTTGAGGTTTACAGCACAATCCTATGCATGCTTTCTTCAATGCGCAAGGAAATGAGAATGGAATTGTTACCCTAGTTCAGGTATAGGCAAACTCGGCCCTCCAGATGTTTTGGGACTACAACTCCCATCATCCCCAGCTAACAGGACCAGTGGTCAGGGATGATGGGAATTGTAGTCCCAAAACATCTAGAGGGCTAAGTTTGCCTATGCCTGCCCTAGTTGCTGATTCCAAGCACAGCTGGAAAACTAACTTATTTCCTAAGCAGCATGTGCATTAAAAACCTTTCAAGTTCTGAAGAATTCTGCAGCTGGGTAGAATACAGTGGTACCTCAGATTACAGACGCTTCAGGTTACAGACTCCGCTAACCCAGAAATAGTACCTCAGGTTAAGAAATTTGTTTCAGGGTGAGAAAAGAAATCGTGCTCCGGCTGTGCGGCGGCAGCAGGAGGCTCCATTAGCTAAAGCGGTGCTTCAGGTTAAGAACAGTTTCAGGTTAACAACAGACCTCTGGAACGAATTAAGTACTTAACCCGAGGTACTACTGTATGCTTAAAATGAGAAGATTGCACCTTATAGTACAGCCTTATCAATGGCACTGCTATTTAACAATGAGCAAAATCTTGACACAAATAGCCCTACAGCTTCGTTTACTAGTCTAGGCTGTGTGTTCAGGATAAGGTTACATAAGAGCTGAGGACAAGGAAGCTATATGGACCATACCCCAGTACCACTCCCAGCTCCTTCACATGCACTCGCATCTGGCCTTTGAGATATTCAGACAACATTTTGCTCTTGAAGTACAGCTCCTGCAATCGATCTTCAAGGTGCATGACACACTGGAGGCAAAAGAAAAGAGAAACAATGTCACAAACCAGTCCCTAATCTCAGTCAAAATGGCAGTCCATCCAACCATGCTACCTTCAAGGTACATCAACGTAAATACATTCTGAGTTTATTTCCTCCATTGAGGAGTTAGATCAAATTACATCTTTCTTTCTTTAAAGTACCAAAGTGACTGATTAGATGTTAACAGGTTATGTTCTGTTTGGGCCTTTATCATCTACTGTAACCAGATGGCTATGTTGTTGAATATAACCAGGGATGAGCTGAAAGAGGGAAATGTAAGTGTTGTGGAAAAATTTGCCTATGTGGAATTTATACACTCTATTTCAGCCACTGTTTGTGGAAGCTTGTGAAATGAGGTAATATTTACCTCATTTCACAAGTGACTATTTTTATTTTATTTTAAAATTACATAATTGTACAGTGGTACCTAGGGTTACATACGCTTCAGGTTACAGACGCTTCAGGTTACAGACTCCGCTAACCCAGAAATAGTGCTTCAGGTTAAGAACTTTGCTTCAGGATGAGAACAGAAATCGTGCTCTGGCAGCGTGGCGGCAGCAGGAGGCCCCATTAGCCAAAGTGGTGCTTCAGGTTACGAACAGTTTCAGGTTAAGAACGGACCTCCAGAATGAATTAAGTACTTAACCTGAGGTACCACTGTATATTACTTGTAAGCCCTCTTAGTAGAATTTGTATCCTGAATGGCAAGATCTATCTATCTGTCTGTCTATCTGTCCATCTTCAATCAGAGTGGTGCCAGGAAAAAAATACCCTCATTCTGATTAGGCTTTGTGATTTCATCTTGCCTCACAGGTTGGGTACTTACAAAATTTGGAGATAAATTATGCTTATAAAGCTGAAGAGTGGAATGAAGCAGGTTGGAGACAAGGTTAGAAACTAGCACATCCTTCCCGAGTTTATTATCGGTGATTCGCCTCTGGCTACTGGCCACTTGTACTGTCCATTTGTCCGTGTCTGCGATAATGCAGACAGCTTCTGCAATTGGTTCATCCAGAACAGGGTGCTAGAAGGCAAAGAAAAATACGAGGCGTAAGCCACAATAAACATTGTAAATAAATAAATACATTTTTTTCTGAGCATCAGTCGGATTTGCGAACACTCCTTGAAAAAAAAGGAACCTTGGCATGAACACTTGGAAGAATTTAGTAGTTGTGCATGCACTTTGCCACATGTGCTTTGGGTTAAATCCTAGCACTATAAAATATAGCGATTAAACTTTCACTGCATTCAGTGCAGCCAAGAACCAGGATCCTAAGAACTGTGAAACTAGCCAGCATGCCCACGGGAGTCTTGAGCTTAAGGTTCTAGGACAGCAGTCCCAGATGCCATATGGCAAGCCATTTCTGCAACTGCTATAAGCTTCTACGGCAGTTTGTGATATGGCATGGAACCATGGAGAAAAGCAAACCCTTAGACATGCCTAAAATATTGTTTGAATTTCTCTCTGTGTGTGCACACGTGCCCGCTTCTGATGTATAAGGAAACTTCCAAGTCTCACGGGTTATTGAAAAGATATATAATTTAAAATCCTGTAACTAGTTAAAAGCTCAAAACATCTTAAAACTGTTTTGCCCTTTTCTCTTTGCAAAATTACCCCTTGCTAATTTTGCATTTTTCTCTGGTCTGAGCAAGTAGGATCAGTTTAGATATGGCTCAGTTAGCTTCTACTTGATACTGCGAGAAGACCAGCAGAGGGTGCAAGGAAACACTTATGTAATAATGGGTTTGAAGTATTTTTCATTTGTATTCTTTTTAAAAACACACGCACAAACACAGATTAAGCATGTCTGCATTATTCAGATTTGGGGTCCTCAACTGATTTAATTCCCAATATTAGAAAAACAATGTGAGCAAACAAGGATACTTTTAATTTTCACAGCTAAGGTACAATATTCTCTATGTATATTCCCCATGACTATTGTTGATGTTTGAAGTTAAATTATAGTCTAGGGGGGAAACATAACAGTTTTCTCTCTTTTTTGGTATAAAAAGGGGGTGGGAAGCATTCATTTCAAGTAAAAAGACACAGTACTTCTAGAAACAAAATGTTAGTTTCTACATCCAGTGTACTTTTGATCTAAAGGCTCCTGTAACACCAAAAATGGTTGAAGGATAAGTTTAAGCCAACTGTTTGTCTTAAAAAGCCATTTAAAATAGACATTTCTAATTGTAATGTTCAATATATATTGCCTTCTTAATAGTCCATTATTAATTTTATATGTTGGTAATGATTTTTTTAACCATTTACCATTTCCCCCCCCAGTGATTTGATAAGAACATTTTAAAAATCCCTCTGTGGATGAGATCAAGTGGGGAAACAGATAGCTTGGAGGTCTTAGGAGCCAGAAAGTGATGGTGGCAGCCATCCTTTTGCTTGCCTCCAGTAGCTCACAGTATTGGTGAACCTGTGGTCCTCCAGGTATTGTTGGACTGTAATTTCCAGTTAGCATAGTCATTGGAAGGCCATGATGGGAACTGTAGTCCGGCAATATCTAGAGGGGACAGAGGTTCCCCACCCTTGTGCCTTCCAGACTTTTACATGGACACTGCATTCAGCTCCTGGCTAAATCAAATGACAAGGTGGCTTACAAGGTAAGGTGATTTTGATTTTAAAGGATCTTCATCGTCATAGAACTTAGAGGTTCAGAAATTTGACTGCCAATGGGAAAAAAGGCATCCCCAATGGATTTGTGCCAATTTCTAAGAACACTATATCCAAAAGACTTAAGGACAACAAGCTTTTTCTAGATTTTTACCACTTACTTTTAAAGTGCTTTTATCGGGGCCTTATCTTAATCTGATATCGAATGGTTTTGTTTAACCTAACTGGCTGCAAAATTAGCAAGCAGTCTGTCAATATTTTATTGTTTCTTTAAGTATAATTTAAGAGGCTTCCCAAAATGTTAATCATAGTACTTCCATATCAGACTCAACACTACAAAGGATATTGGCAGTAACCCTCCAACTCATAAGTCTCAAAAACTGTTGTTCTATACTGCATAAACGTTTCTCATCTCTGTGACCGTTAGGAATCTTTGTTAAATGAGATTGTGGAAATCAGAAATGCTTAACAGAATTACAACTTCATTCCTACTCCAGCAGGCTCCAGAAATATTTCCTTTTGTTGACTGTCAAATATAAATTCATCTGTTGGATATAGTTTAAATTACCTGTACCGCATGCGACAAATCTGACATCAAACAGTGTCTCAGTTTCTCATCATTTCCTACTCCTTGCAAAACAAAGTCAGGTACGTAAGATGAACAGTAGCCACCTAGCAAGGACCTTCCAAAATTGGCAATACTGGGCTGGACAGAGTTCACTTCAATTAATTTTGACCTGAAAGAAAGGTATAACATGGGCATGTATACTACAACTAGCACTGTTTTCTCTCTATTTCAGTGTGCAATCTAGTGCACAGTTTATGTACACTTAAGACCCTCTGCTTCAGTGGGACAGGAATCACGTAAACCACAAGGCTGGATGGCAGTCTTTGGGGGAATCATTTTGTCTTCATTGTTGATCCAAGGGTAGAAGATGTTAGAAAATGGGTTGAAAGAAAGTTTCAGTTTGAGGACAGGATAAAGTACAAACACCTAAACTATATGAACCAGCGCTGAAACTAATAATTGTAACAGTTTTTGTTCCCTTAGTCAAGTGCTGTTCTTTTAATAGACTTTCCTAAATTAGCAGTATACTCCACAAAGTGTGAAAGGTAATTAGAGCCTCTTTTAAGTTGCAGCCTCAGTGAAATAAGCAACTCTTACATTGCTGCATTGCTTAAATTAATGCCCAGCTGGGGGAGAGTCCAGCTGAAATAATCAATGCTGTATCACTTGCATGATGAAAGCATAGGGCTGGATCCAGACTAAGTTATGCTTTACTCCTACTGAAATGCATAGGTGCAAGTTAGTCATGGGTAACTTAATTCCCATTGACTTCAATAGGGCTAAAGCAAGACCAAAGTAGACTGGATCCATCCAATAAGATTACAATCTATTTCTATAATATATACACAGTATTTTCTGTCTCTAAGATGCCCTGTTTGCCTTTTAACTCTAATGCCATTGTTTCGTAGGAATGTAATACATTTGGCCTAATCTCGGTCAGAAATACTTACCCAGGAAAAGGTATGTCCTCTTCTTCTGCCCACTCTTCTTGCTCTGCTCCGTAATAGTTACTGTTTATTCTGGCCACATCATGAGCAGCATCTTCGCTTTCACTGTCACCAAGGGCACTGTCTGAGCTCTCATTTCTTGGAATGTCCCAATCCACACCTGGGTCAGCCTTTTTCTCAAAGTTCTCTCTGTCCCCATGGGGGACACACATAGAGATTTTGTCTCTTTGGTCCTGCTCTGCAAAGCAGTTTTTGCAAGTCTCTTGACGAACAGATTCCATAAACTTACAAAATTCACTGGGGGGCTTTTTGTTCTTTGTACACACTTTTGGGGGAAACTCTAAGCTACTGCTAGGATCTAGAATGTCTGTTGTTCCTTTTACTGGAATATCATCAATAGTCCTGTTTTCTACTGAACTTTCCTCATATTCATCAAGCAAGCTTGCACTTTCTGCACCATAAGGTGTCCAATTCTGGATCTCTCTGGCAACCTCAGGAAACACTTCAGGCGTATTCTGATCTCTTTTTTGGTCCTCAAGGGTTTGTGTTGCTTCACAGTTCTGATCAGCAGGTACTCTTTCTTCAGCATCCAACTGGTTGCTGTGCCTGGCCATTTGCTCCACTGCTGCTTGACTTCGGAGCTCGATATCCGAATCAGGTGACATGGAATCTCCAATGAGGAAGGTCACCTTTGTTTGAGCCTCAGCCGTGCTGCAAGGAATTGCATCCGACGAGATTTTGTCGGGAGGCTTCTTCTCTACCATTGCACTTGTAGATCTCGTTACTTCAACAGCCTGATTAGCAGAATCTAATGAATCCTCACTCCTCCATGATCCACCTGTTGGTTCCAGTCTGGATTCTGCCAACATGCAGGTTTCTACTGAGGCTGATCCTAAGAAGACCTCTTTCTCTAACTTTATATCCAGGCAAGAGGTCATTGTTTCTTTGCATTGCTTGACATCAGCAGGTCTTTCTTGGCAGTCAGCAGGTGCAGCCCTGCATTCATCTGAAAGAGCCTCAACCTCCACTTTTGAGATATTCTGGGTATTTTCTCTTTCCTGTCCTGAAACAGCCTCTGTATTTTGGGTAGGGTTAAGAGGGCCTTTGCAATATTTACAGCTGCAGTTAGAACTCCTCATTTCTTCAGACTCTTGAAAGGCTAAATTGCTTCTGTTCTTGTGCATTGTGACCAGCACGTACTCCGTTTCCTCTACTTCCCCTTTCTCTAGTGTGGTGGTGATAACGGTGCCAGGCATCACTATGGCTTCATCTTCTCCATTTTCCAGAAGATGAGTCTCTTGCAGTTCAGAGCATCGGATGAAGTAAGTGAGGAAGTACAGCAAACGTTGCACAAGGTCTTGTCGTTTGCCAACCACAACTGTTTTTGATAGTCTGACAGGTGACCCAATAGCTCCATACAGGTCTCCTACAGGACGGAATATAAAAGTAGTATGATAATTACACAACACATGAAAAAATACAGTGTCATGGCTAAAAACTAGATCCTTGAAAATTTCCAAAAATGGACAATAGGCTTATGCAGATTTATAAGATTTGTAAATTATTTTCTTGGAATGACTACGCAAACTTTATCTGCAAAAATATTCTACAGCCCTGCCCTATTTAAAAATAACACCAAATCAGAGCCAACTCCAAGAGTGGGATGTAAAACCATTCAATTGCAATAAACGTCAGCCCTGTTCATATGAGTCTTTGCTAAGCTGGTATGTAACAAAGGCTACAATTCTAAACAAAATTCCCTAGAAGTAAGCCAGCTTGAAGATAATACACCTTTCTTCTGAGTAAGCACTCATAGGATAATACTGAAAAGGCCTTAAGGAATGTCTTTCAGAAAGTAACTTTTATGAGGAAAAGAGAACGCTTCATCCCAAAGTATGAATAAGGGGTACATGGAAGAAACAGGAAGAAGGCACAAGTGGAGCCACTGAGGAGGGAAGGGGGAATATAATTACTTAAAAGGCAGGTTTATTTCTTATTTATTTTATTTTATTCAATAGAAAATTGTTGACACAGTGATTTGTTACATTGTTTTCCTTTAACTACACTTCTACTCCACTGGTTTTCTATTACAGTATAGTCAACCTTTAAAATTTTTGTCCTTAGAATAAATATCCGAGTGTGATTTCAGACATACCCAACTGTGCCCACAATGGATTGTATGGATGAGATTTCGCCAACATGTCCACACTTTGTGAGGAATGCTTTTCTAGAAAGATTCTGATGGGCGGCTGGCCATTTGGCATGACGGTTGGGACCCAGGCTAGATGGTTTGTCAAAATTGCAGTCAGAAGAGCTGGTAAAAATCTGTAAGGGGGAAAAAACAAAACCATTCACAATCCAAAATCCCAACTCACGGTTCTTTTCCATCCGCTTTTGTAAAGGGAACCCCATTATGCACTAATCACGCCTCTTGTTGTGGTAAAGTTTGAATCAGGGATGCTGGGTGAGAGGGTGGGGAGTCTCATGCACACCCACAGCTCCCATGCATAACAACACTGGCTTTCCAATTGGGAAGGAGCGACATATTTCCAGAGGATATATGCAGACATAAAATGAAGAGTTACGTTGCATCTTGTACTAGAGTTTTACAAGCTCCCTAGAGTGCTTAAACTGGGGCTCTTGAATAAAACTGCTACGCAGTCTGAAACTTATTTTTGCTCTGCCGTGTTGCCTTTTTAAAAAGCTTCCAGTATTACTATCTTTTAAATGTCCTGCGTGCAATCCAGAATGTTAAACCGGACAGGTGTTTTTGGATCTGCAAGGCGGAAGCTAGATCGCAGCTTGCATGGTGCCTTGGCAAGAAAACCTTATTATGCCAAACCCTGGATTAGCCCCCCTGAAGTAGTTCTTTTGAAATATGGCCATAGTATTGCACTGTGCTAATTTTATCATGGTTTAATTTTTGATAGTTTAGAAGGCAATTTCAACATCTGGCAGCCAGTGACTTCGTAGTATCTGGTTTCAGTACTGTTTTGAAGTTATAAGGTTTGGCAGTTTGTCTCTAATTTTCTTTTCTGTTCAAGCACATCTTCATTCTGTCAGTCAGCCATCAGGTCTCATTGGCTCAAAGTCTTAAAAGGAGGCCAAAGTTTCAGACTTCTGTTTTTGTTTTTGAATACCATAGCAACCAATTGTAGTTGCAAACACAGCATAATTTTGACTAAAAATTGTTAAAAGGTTTTAAGGAATAAAATATTTTTTCCTGAATAATATTTTTATAAGATGAGATGAAAGTAATTCTTCACTTAAAGCAGACTTTTACTCTACCAAGGCTCAGCATCAGACAATTGTTATTCTCCAATCATTAATGGCGCTATTAATATTGCCTATTAAACATTTTTTAAAATACTGAAAACTACACCTAAGTTAATTAACAAATATTTTAGATGCTAATTAATGAAGGATGCAATCTATACACATTTAGTTGGAGCAGGTGCCATTGAACTGAATGGAACTTACATATGACTGCACATGCATAGGATTCAAATGCCAATACATTAAAGAAATCAAAAAAAATTTAATTTTTGTGGATTTCTTATGTATTTTCACCAGATACTGTTACTGAAAATATGTCTCTGGATTTTGAGATAAGGCATCTTCTGTTTCCTTCATGAGGTTTGCAGCTTTTTATAAGAACAAAACATTGTTACAGGTGGGGCCTTTACTGAGATTTTGATACCATTAGTAATAGTGTCTATTATCCCTTTGGATGGAATGGTCTCCACATATTCCCACATGCCCTTTTCACCACCCACGTCCTCTCTTTTCATTATACATAATACTTTTTTTTATTCTTTACTTGGGACTACAAGGGAGCATAGGGAAGGAAATCACCTTTTGCCACTGTCTCTTTTTTTAAGGACTATTTTGCCTTTAATGTTACAACAATAAAAAGCCAATAGGAGAAAGACGAGAAATGCTTTACTGGTTCTTGGAGGCTTGTTCCATTAAGAAAATAAATTCCTTCATAAAGCGATGGCAGAGCTGGTTCTTCTCAGGCATTCCTGACATCATGGTAAGCCAAACAGGTTCTGCAATCCGTGGCATGGTGTAGAGGTTACAAATTGTTGTTCTAAAGTAGAAAGAAGAGAACAATAGGTCACCAAAGTGACACATCTGTTATAATATATGGCTCCAAGAGCCATTTGTGCCAAGAAAAGAGGTTATTTGATTAGCAACTGAAAAGTATACAATGTCCCCCAAGCCACTCCATGGCTTTCAGAACCACCTATAATTTAATGACATAGTGGTGTCCCTGCTCTGTCTCACTGTCACAAAACGTTCCCTTCTGTCCACTCCAATATCTCCAAGTGCCTCTCTGGTACTTCTGCATGTATGCTTCATTGTCAGGTCAAGCTCAATGTGTCTAAGACTGGTCTTCTCTTCTTTCTTCCCAATCCCTTCTTTCCTTGTTCACGTCCTTATCCACTGACAGCCATCCTTTTGATCAGGCACATACCCTTGTTTTTCTTTTTGACTTCTCTTTCTCCTTTGTTCCCCTTATTCAGTCTCGCTTAATCTTACCCATCCCTATGCCTCTTCCTTTCTGTCCCCATGGCAAAAACCAGGCATAGGCAAACTTGGCCCTCCAGAAGTTTTGGGACTACAAGTCCCATCATCCCTGACCACTGGTCCTTTTAGCTAGGTATCATGGGAGTTGTAGTCCCAAAACATCTGGAGAGCTGAGTTTGCCTATGCCTGGCAAAAACCCTTGCTTTGTGTCCTGGTTATTTCTTGCCTTGTCTACTACAATCTTTGCCTCTCTGGCCTTCCATTTGCTTATCTTGGTCCACTCATGCCAATCCAGCATTCTGTTATCACAACTGTTCCCTCACTACACAATCATGTGACACCCCCTTTTTAAATCCCTACGCTGCCTTCCTGTCTGATCCTAGATCCAGCACAAACTTCTCATTCTTACTTTTAAAACTCTCAAAGGCCCTGCCCCGCATATCTCTGCTCTTACCTCGACACACCCCTGACTGCCCCTGTTCCTCATCCAGCTCCAATTCACTGCTAAAGACTCGCCTTCTTCACAAAGCCTCCAGAACAACACATAAGGTCCAAAATTCTACTTTAATGAAGCTGAACAACACTTCATTGAAATAACTGAATACAGTGGTACCTCGGGTTAAGTACTTAATTCGTTCCAGAGGTCCCTTCTTAACCTGAAGCACCACTTTAGCTAATGGGGCCTCCCACTGCTGCCGTGCCGCCGGAGCACGATTTCTGTTCTCATCCTGAAGCAAAGTTCCTAACCTGAAGCACTATTTCTGGGTTAGCGGAGTCTGTAACCTGAAGCATATGTAACCTGAGGTACCACTGTATCCTCCCCCTGTTTACTTCAGTCTACGTCCCTTTCCTGCCGCTGTTCCCTCCCTCTGAGTCTATTTTTAGATAGAAATACCCTCGGTTTAGGGAACTCTCCTCCCATTCTTTGTAAAGTGTATAAACGGGACTGCATAAACAATATTTTAGTTCAACAAATTCACCTGAAACGTATTTTAAAAACAAACCCCAAATTCATGGAAATTCCCAATTCCGTGAGGAAAATGAGACCGGGGAAATTTCATGAGTATCCTTATTGCAGCTTTTAAACTACAAAATGTCACCCTGTTTCTATGTCATTTATCCCTGCATCACTATCATGAGGTTTAGGTTTGGCAAGAGGGAATTGCCTAACATCCTATTCTCCTAATCATACTGCACGGGTCCCCTTATCTTCAGAGGTTAGTGAAGGGCATTTTCCTCTAAGCTCGGTGCTATCAGGATGGACATTCTTCAAACAGCAAGCCAAAGGCTGCTTACAGAGAAAAGAGTAAGGTCCCACAGTAGTTGCCAGAAATGATGACTCAAGTTTCATTTTAGAAATAGCATCACAAGTCTCATTACAACTGCAGAAGTCCTGGATATAAGTGCATTAGAGCTTAGAACAATTTTTAAATATTCTTACAACTGGGAAGGCATTTCCCTTAATCTATTACTAGCGAGGAAGGTCTGTAGCTCAGTAGAAGGGCATCTGCTTTGCAGACAGAAGGCCCTAGGTTCCATCACTGGCATCTTCAGGTGGAGATGGGGGATAACCTTGCCTGAAATGCTGGTGGGCCAGCCCATGTAGACAATACTGAGCTAAATAGGCCAAAGGTGCCTATTCCTCAATCAGACATTCCTCAATGGAACTGTGTGGCAATAGAAGACAAAATCACCTCTTTAATACATATTAATTTACTGGATTTACTGCCACAAGTTATGGTTTGGGCACTGGCTTTGATGGCTTTAGAAAGAAGTTTGACAGATTCATAGGATAAGTCTATCCATGGCTATCAGGTGCAACAGCTTAATGGAGCTTCCATGTTCATTGGTAGTATACCTGTGAATATGAAGTTTAAGTGAAGGGCATACAAGTGAGAAGAGCTACTGCCTTAATGCCCTTGCTTGTGAAACGTCTTGTGAGAGCATCTCTAGGTTGAGTACAGGCTTATTTCCACAGACTACTAAATATTTCACAGACAGCTTCATATTGTAAGGGGAAAGGGATGTGCTAACTAAGAGCATCTTTTAGGATAATGTTAAATGGGATTCAGCAGCGTAATTGCTGAGGGGCAAAAAAACCCACATTTTTTTATCGAAAGTGTCATAAACGAGAGACTATACCAAAATGATTGAATAAGTAAGAGCAGTGTTGCAAGTGGCCTTCAGTGTCACAAAAAGCTTGCAGTTTACTGTTTGCTGGCATCCACACCTCAGACCCATTAAAATCAGAAGAAAGCTTTCCATAGGATTAACTTTCACTCCTTGGACTTCTGTGGTCAACCCACTGAACAAACAAAGGGCAAACGAGATACCACCTTAGGAGAGCTTAAAATGTGGAGCCCAACTTTTGCTTCACAAAGGTTCGGCCAACCTTAAAAGCCTGAGGTGAAATCTAAAGTTCAAACCAAAATGAGCCTTCTGGGTTCTTGTTTAGCAACATCAACCCCCACAGAAAGCTCTCTGGAAGCTGACTCAATTTGAACTGTGTGCATGTGTGTGTGAGGAAGGAAGCAGTTTCTGTTCCGATACCAAGATATTAAACTATTTGTTTTCGTTGAAGGGCTAGCTCGAGTCTTGTGACTCGTTATTTACTATTCTGGTAACCGTGGCTGCATCTGCAACTGATAGTGTTTCCTCAGAGAGAGATCAGATTCCGCTGGCTGCCTGCCAGCAGGCATGTGACTGCAGCAAAGGGAACCCTCAATGCCAGACATGTAAGTAATTGCACTGAACACGAGGGTGAGGAGTAACTGCCTTTCAGCTCGGCAAATGGGAAAAGGCTTTTTCATTTCTCCCTGCAGTCTCCCGATATATAAACTGCACACATATATTTTTCACCCCTTTGAGGCACTGCTAATGCTGGTGGTCAACAAAGGAGGTTTAAAGACTCTCTCAAGGCAAATCTAAAAAAATGTAGTATAAACACCAACATTTGCCTGCGAGTGCTCCAACTGGAGAACAGCCTTTACTAAAGGTGTAATGGGCTTTGAAGACACTCGAACTCAGGACGAAAGGGAGAAACGTCCTAAGAGGAAGACACGCTTGGCAAACCCTCACCATGATCAACCCTTGCCTGGAAACCTATGTCCCCACTGTGGAAGGACGTGTGGATCCAGAATTGGCCTCCACAGTCACATGCAGACTCACTGTTAAGACCGTGTTCATGGAAGACAGTCTTACTCGGCTATGAGTGAGAAGAAGAAGGAGGAGGAGGAGGAGGAGGAGGAGGAGGAGGAGGAGGAGAAGTTGTAGTTGTAGCCAGAAATTATTGAAGGTCTGAACCAAGTCCCGTATACAAAAGTAGCAATACCCTTGTTCAGGATTTTAAACTTCCTTAATTCTGTATCTGCATCAGCATCTTAATGGGAGTCTAGGAAATCTCATTTAGGAAGCTCTTTATTCCAGTAAAGCGAAAACGGGCCTACACTTAGAAATCATTATGGGAGTCTGAACATTTTTTGAGGATTTGTAGCCAGCCCCATGGGCTTCCAGGGGTACAGAGAGTCTGTCCCTGACAAAGTGAGTACTAAAGAAAACACCACATGGCACTTTTCGCAGTTACAGAGCTACATAGTGGTGTTTTATTTTTATTTTTTTAAGGACCATTAATGTTTGAAGGCAGCGCCACATACCTTTCCTCATCAATCCCTGTAGTGACATACTGCAGATTCAATTCACAATGCTGGAAAATCCTCTCGGATATTTTCATGGCACAGAGAAAAACTCTGGATTCTTCCCACCCCTGGTTACTGCATTGGTCAAAATTGTTATTGGGAGAATGGAGCTAAAAGTAGGCTTTCACATTCACGAAGCGGTTCCCTTGCAGCAAAATATAAATTCAGAATTTCCCACTTTGGGCACTGGTGTGGGGATGTGATGCTTTAACCTACTCCTCAAGTGCAAATTGGATTGAAGTCTCTCATTCATGTCCCAAACAGTTGAAAGCAAATTAACCCATTCACTCTCTTTTGCAATGCTGATAACTGCACTGTTTTACTTGTTGTGGGTGAGAGGAAAAGGGCCCCTAATTAAGGTGAGTGGAGGGTTTGTGCAAGAATAAATGCTACCACGTATGCACCCCAGGAACTAGATATGGGTAACCACACCCACACCCTTTGTAGTATCCTTTGGTGCTTTCAGTGACTGAGATCCATAAATGGAGCCTGTTTTTCCATTTGTGAGGGGGGAAAGTGAGAAATTCCAGATACAGTGGTACCTCGGGTTACATACGCTTCAGGTTACATACGCTTCAGGTTACAGACTCCGCTAACCCAGAAATATTACCTCAGGTTAAGAACTTTGCTTCAGGATGAGAACAGAAATCGTGCTCCGGCGGCGCGGCAGCAGCAGGAGGCCCCATTAGCTAAAGTGGTGCTTCAGGTTAAGAACAGCTTCAGGTTAAGAACGGACCTCCAGAATGAATTAAGTACTTAACCTGAGGTACCACTGTATTTGATATAACTGTTCTGGGCCCAAATCCTTCCTTGGGGGAAACTTTTTAATGTTAATTTTAATCAAAAACAAGGGGTTCTATAGAGTGGCTGTCTTTCCTATCATGGACTAGTTTCTCTGAACTGTGGCAACTGAGTACATGGATATGGGGGGTGCTGGGTCACAAATGTAAACCACCCAGCTGCTTCTGTCGCTCACAGACCTCTGGACTATGGCCAGTGTATTTGTGGACGAGCAGGTTATGAAGACTCCTGCTCTGCCTACTGGGCCACAGTGCTAACATTTTAACACTGACTGACTTGTAAGCATTTTCTTTCTCACCACTATTGTTCAGTTGGGGTCCCTGTTCCCTGGGCAGGCCTGCTTCTTTTAGCGGTTGCAGGAGAGCACTTAAGAGAGTTTTCATGGACTTCAGAGAACTTTACCAATGCTGGTAAAAAACTGTTTTGAAACTGGAGAATAAAAAGGGGTTTATCCATCCATTTGGTTAATGAACCAATTTGTTCTGTGCTCTTATCTCTTAAGGCTTCTGCCCCCCCCCCTTTTAATAAATAGCTTATTTTGGAAGGGAGTTAAAGGCATTCAAGGGGCCAGGATATGTACAACAGACCTTTTTTCTCCCTCTTGGCACTGCTGCTCTGAAAGAGTTGCTGGAAAATGCAGAGGTGCCTAGCTAAATCAGACAGTGAGTCACACTGCACAATGGATATTTTTTTTAAGTGAAACTCTCTCAGGGTGCATTGTGTTTTAAAGCTCTGTGGACAAGGAGTGTCGAGGCTCAGGAGGTGTTTGCTTTAGTCCCATTTGCAGAGTTTCCTCCTTTCTCTGCATATTTTTGTCCCCGAAATGAATGCCATGCGGATATTATTCAGCAGCAAAATCAACATTAATGCACTCAGTTGGCCCTCAGGGGCTTCAGAGCAACCAAACTCATGTGCAAGCAAAGTTGCTTGTTTTCCAGAGGAACTGCAACGTCAAAGAAGCCTGTGTAGCCTCTTGAGTACTAATAGTAGTTTTATAATGAATTTAAATGCTTTGTGCATTTATATTAACTAATAAATATGCAAGGTGGATCTGCAATGTATCACAAGACTAGCAAGATATTTATTAATATCAACACTTCCTAGCAGGAAATACCTTGAGACTGGAACTGTGGCTCAGAATACAGCCTACCTTCGTTTCTGAACTGGTGAGAAACAACAGCAGGGAAAGGTCTTAATTTTCAGATGTAAGCAGAGAACTCAAGGGGGCAGATTTCCTTTACAGCAGCTCTGAAATACCCTCAGTAGTTGGCTCGTAGTAGTTTGTATCCCAGGGAGTGGTATTTTCTTTAGCTCTCTTCAGTATGTGATATTATTTGGCACAAGCACACATTTTTCGGTAGTTGTGGCCAACACCCCCTAAACCATCCCTACCCACTAATTTGCCTTGGCCCAAATAAATACATTCATGTATACTAAAAATAGCCCATATCTTAATTCTAAGACTATCTTCCTTACAAGGCTATACAAAAATGCAAAGATTGTCTCACAGAGGCCTACAACATCCCCTTGCATAAACAAGATTTAAACCTCGGAGGCAGCTTCTTTTAAAAATCTAATCAGCACAGCAAGACATCACATACTGTCAAGAAGGAACACTGCAAAGCTAAAAGAGCAATCAGATACACAAGCTTTGGATGTGCTGTCAAAAATGTCTACATTCCAATAATCATTTATGAACAGTGCAGGCTTGTTCTAAAAATGAGACAGCAGCACATCTGTAACTTGTACAAGGTGGTCTTGAAAGAAAGGGGATGGGTATACAAGATATCTAGTCAGTAGGATGAGTGAAAATCCTGTAGCTTTGCTAAGATAACATTCCCTACAGAATTACACAGGTGAACGTCTCTTTGTGGGTAGTGCACACCTGCATAGGTGGGCAACATAAAGGGGAAGCATGATTTTTTTCTAGGAGCCAGGAAAAATTCACATGCAAATTTTAAATTCAGTTTCTTTGGGGTGTTGTGTTTTTTTTTTAAAGACCCTGCTTTTTATTGCTTGTTTGTTTGTTGTAGTGCAGTTTGTTGCATGTTAATGTTCTGCTTGTTCTGTTGTAAACCGCCTTGGAATGAATTTCTATGAAGCGCAGGACAGAAGTATTAAAAAACTAAATTAAATGTAACGATAAATGATACTGAAATGCTATAACAGAGACTTTGCATGGTAGGCTGCCAGAGCATTCTAGACTCAGTGGGACGGAAAACATAACTGATTATCCTGTGTGTAAAAGCACATAAAATAAAATAGCACTTTCACATAAGTATGCAGGTAAGTCACTGGCAACCTTTTGAATCAATGCTTCTTCAGTAAGGATCAATCTAGTTTGCTGATGTTTGAATGCATCCCTATTCATTGTTTATTGCAAAAAATAAGCCCATATATAAAGCAAATAAAGAAGGGGGATATGTAATAAGAACCTAAAATATGAATATGTTTACTGTAAACCTACAGCTATAGCCAATTTATTATACTGTTAAAAATAGTTGTACAATAATTTAGTTTTCTTTCCACTTTCTGGCCCAATGAAGTGAGTGAAACATTTCTAAGCAGTCAGAAGGCCTCTAAACAGAGCACTGAAACTACAGCTGGTACTGGCCACTGACGTGTGGGAAGCCAGCTTAAAGACCTGAGTTGGCTTTATCTTCTTGCAAGTAACAGGCGATACTACAAAATGTCATCAATATCATAAGCAAGGAAAGTATTCATTCTTCTTCCTTTAAAATGCTATCCTAACACAGCATAGAAATGGTTTTATTTTCTCTCTCTCTCTGCTAGGTTATTAAATTTATTCTGCCAAACCAGCTGATATTTGAATCTCCATTTGATTTCAGCATTTGGCCTCTTTCATTTTTGTTACAAAGAAGGTTGGAAGGAGAATCAGTGATTCTCCTGCTTCACATAAATAAATACTTTTTTTGCTGTGGAATTTGCAGCACTCAAACCCAACGTAGCACTAAAAAAAAGGGGGACTCAACATAGAAAATACCTTGGCAACTAGCCTTTCCACACATTAACATGCTTAGTTAAAAAGTAAAACCACCCAAAGGTAGTTTCATTTGTATGAAAATATCCTGGATTTTGTGCACTCAATTATGCTGCTGTGGAACAATAGTTGCTGCACCATGGAAACCGGGGCATAAAACTGGAAGTGCACACAAACACACACACTCCCAACAAATTATGCAATCAATGTGCCACGTATTTACAATGTGTTTAAAGGCTTAGTCAAGAGTCTCAGTTGTACAGTATAAAGCTGAATTGTTTTCTTCTTCCTAAAGCATATTCCTACTTTCACGTTGGAAAGTGATCCCTACTTGGATTTGCTCTGTGGGGCAAAGGGAACCATGCTCAAATTAATTAATGAAACAGAACCAAGAAGGAGACACAAATCATTCCTTCCAGAGGCATAAAAGGGAGGGAAGTATCCTTCCCATGCCGAATCTCTACTGCAAACCAATCCAAAATGACAGCTGTGTGGGAGGTTGCAGCCCAGTACAACTCGCAAGCATAGGGCTAGTTAGTGCATGAAGGGGTAAAGGACCACACTTGTATTGTTAGAGTCAGTGAGGTTACACCCCCTTCTCCTTCAGAGAGCGAGGAAGCCTTTCTACTTCTTTCCTTCCTTTCTCTCCCCCCCCCCCCATGTAACCAACAGAGTGTTTTCAAGCTTGTGCCCAAGCTTACAGCATGTGTTTGGAGTTATATTCTTTATTTTCTACCCAAATGTATTATCCTTGTTGCTGCATGGAACAATGCATGACTGGGACCTTGATTCTGTAAGTAAAGCCTTTTAAACCTACTTTGCTCATTACAAGGTGGGTAGAAAGAGGGCAGCTGCTGCTGTGTGCAGCTGAATGGGATAAAAAGGTTTAACAACTTATATTCCCAATGCTGCTTATATTTGCCAGTTTAATATTCTGCTACTGGGGCTCACTGTGTGCTAATCCCGTGTTCTGAGTCCAGGAACCCAGCCATCTCACCCTCCACCCAGACATGGGTCCACAGGGATTCATATACAGTGGTACCTCGGGTTAAGTACTTAATTCGTTCCGGAGGTCCGTTCTTAACCTGAAACTGTTCTTAACCTGAAGCACCACTTTAGCTAATAGGGTCTCCTGCTGCCGCTGCGCCACTGGAGCGCGATTTCTGTTCTCATCCCAAAGCAAAGTTCTTAACCTGAGGTAATATTTCTGGGTTAGCGGAGTCCGTAACCTGAAGCATATGTAACCTGAGGTACCACTGTATTAATTCCACACAAGCTGTTTGCATTCCTTGCACAAACCAGGATGGCAGAAGAACTGATAATACAGTCATACCTTGGAAGTTGAACAGCTTAGTTCCCGAACGTTTTGGCTCCTGAACGCCACAAACCCGGAAGTGACTGTTCCAGTTTGCGAACTATTTTTGGAAGAGAAACATCCGACGGGGCTTCCGTGGCTTCCAACTGGCTGCAGGAGCTTCCTGCGGCGAATCAGAAGCCGTGCTTTGGATTTCGAACGCTTTGGAAGTCGAACGGACTTCCGGAACGGATTCTGTTGGACTTTCAAGGTCCGACTGTCTTAATAAATGCAATGCACTACAAGTATGCATCCCCTGTCCTTCAAATCTCTGTCCTAATCCTGACTATACTTGACTATATCTGTGTACTAACTTCCTTGAAGTGTTTTTAAGTTGCACAAACAAATAGAACAGCAAGCCCCTTTAACCTCTCTAGTCATAAAAGAACCAACTAAGCACAAGGTTGGAAAAAAAGTATCACACTGATAGCTCCCAAGCACAGCAAGAGATCTGTCCTGGATTTCCAAAGGCACGGCAGCCATTGCAGCAAGCTCATGACCGTCAATATTTCAGGGGCAAAACTCAGATCTTAAACTATGCGGCCACTTTTGAACAATTTGCTCATGCCAAACAGCAATTTGTTCAGTAAGGATGTTGGCCATAAAGGAGGAAGCCGGGGGAAATTTCTCAAGGGCGCTTCAGTTCTGGTCTTTTAAGAAGACAATCTCTGCTAGG
Source organism: Podarcis bocagei (assembly GCF_964188305.1). NCBI lineage: Eukaryota > Metazoa > Chordata > Lepidosauria > Squamata > Lacertidae > Podarcis > Podarcis bocagei. The sequence goes on from NC_138126.1 coordinate 75,834,008, forward strand.
ATGGAGGTCCACAGAAACGTGGCTCAAGCAAACATGAGGTGGCAGGACAGCTTCAAGCTGAACAAGGATTTGAATTGTGGGTTTCCACAGCAATGCGTGATGCTTTAGCCTCCACCTGGCACTGGGGATTCAGCTACACAGCTGCAAGTAAAATGCTTTAAATGTGTTGTTATGTGCAATATACAAATGTGACACTAGATGGCAACAGTGAGCTATGCAAAATTCAACGCCTTCTTCAAAACGTTTTTTTAAAAAAGCATTTTCACAGCTAGATTCCACCTGGTTCCCTTGCTGCTCTGCAGTGAACTAGATCTACAGATCTCAGCCGTGAGATGAAGGGCTTAAATGGAAAGTTTTTCCAGATTTAGAAACCCTGAAATTGTTTCCAAGAGAAGCACTCAAATACTTGGCAACGACACACAAGGGTTTGAAACAAACTCACCTGAATTCATTTAAGGCATCCATAATCCTATTATATGCCAAACTCCTCTGGCTGGCATCAGCTGATCGACGGCTCATTTTCATAGCCTTGAAAACAATAGTAAAATATATAACTAACATTAGTCAGGGCAACAGAAAATGAAAAACAATTTCATGTGCTCTGTTCTATCTAAGGTGTACCCGGACAGGCAAACAGTGGGTTGGTTTTTTTGTTTTGTTTTTGTACCATGATAAACGTTGGCTGCTTTCCAAGTTTCATATCAAGGTAGAGATATATGAGGCATATGTGTTTGCACTGTCTTTCTTTTTCCACACTTTTGCTTGCAGAAGGCTATAAAGAGGTCCAAGGTTTCGCACAGAGACTCCTTCACTTCAGGAGCAGTGTTTAAACAGTCCCCTGGATTAATCAGCCTGCACCCAGCAGTAAACATCACTCATTTTGGTGATAGGATTTGTTCTAAGAGATAGGGGCAAAACTCAAGTTGAAGCGAGTTTCAGTTCTTAGGCAAACCAGGTAATCCTACCTCTCTTCTTCTTGTCTCCTGGAAGTGAGTGGCAAGGCTGGGGCTGTCAGATAGGGCACACTCAAGCACCCACCTTGACCTTGCTGTCACCAACTTGCTCCAGCCCAATCCAGCAAAGCCACACAGAAGCCCATGTCGAAAGGGCAGCTCTGCCACATACTATGGCCAAAAGGATGTTCTCTACCACTGAGTTATGCCTTTTCCCCAGAATCAGTGTTACTGAGTCTACTTTTGTGTGCTTTGGCCCATGCCTCGTTCACAGTATGGTCCAGCACCCCTAATTTAAAACTAGTGTGACCCACAATACAATCCAGAAAAACCAAATGACAGAAGCTTAGGCATATTAAAATGGAGATTCTGATTAGAACAGGAGCTGGTGATATTTACCTGTTCTATTGCGCTCTTCAGCTTGTTCATATGGCTCTCAAAAAGAGGGAAGTGTGAGAAAAAGAACTCATTAAATTTGCTGTTTTCTTCTTCATCCTTTGAGAGCGTGAAAATCACCCCAATCGCTATTTTCTTTTTCCTGACAATTCCTGGGCTCGGGCTGGAGCTGTCATCTGATAAGTTAAAACTCTCTTCCACCGACCTTTAGGGGGTTTACAAAGGTTGCAGAGTTAATGACTTCAGAAAATATTTCAAAACTATTTTCTTTAAACATACTGAAGTGAGCCCCCTTTCCCCAAAGCAGTTGTTTCATTTTTAAAACCACGTCTGCTGTAGCTGATCTCAGAACATTGTGAGCATAGAAAGCTGCCGTATATTAAGTCAAACCCATTGGTCCATCTAGCTCAGTACTGTCTGCACTGACTGACAGCAGCTCTCCAGGATTTCAGACAGGGGGTATTCCCAGTCTGCAAGTAAAACAGATTCTCTACTACTGAGCTATGGCAGAAATGTGGCATGCTGGCATTTGCAGGTTGTTCTGGGCATTTGCCGTTAATGGGCTATGTTTTAAAAATCAGGGCTTGCTCTCTTTTGCTGTGTGCACTTATTACAAGGATGAACAACGAACTGTATACCACCATTTTCATAGAACAGTGAGCATCTGTCTCCCATCCTACGTGAATTAACTCTTATGTGCAGGCTTCTTCTCCGAGTCCTGCAGTCTACAGCGTGTGGCAGTCTAGCTTTGCTCACAATTTTGGTTTCATAACATGAAAAGGAGAAAAAAGAAGCTTAAATGTATGTCATGCAAATGTTCCTGTTCTGCAAAACTTCCAACATTAGACAGCTTCTTTTTGTGGCTTTATGAAGGAACCAGCACATTTAGAACCTAAATGCATTTGCTTCTCCCCGTCCCCAGGAGAAGCTGCTTTAGGAGGAGTGCTTTCCACTTGCCAACTCATGTTTGCAACCATGAAGGGGGAGACAGCTTGGGAGGTAGCTTCGAGTGGAGAAGCCCTTCATAAGAAATAGTTTAACTACCCTCTTGCCCTGCTACTACTTTGTTCAAGACCACCAATTCCTGGGGAGCAAGGAAGGAGAAGGAACCATCACGGTTTTGTTTAAATCTAAGTATAAGGTGAGGTTTATTCCTCCGGCCATTCCTTGATAACTATATTCATTTCCTGATTACTTGTACTTGCGTTTCACCATGTGATCTGAATAAATAACCCAATATCATGCGATTAGCATATGACTGATCCCATCACTGGGTTGCATGCAGAATACTGTTTTTGTGGGCAAGAAGAGCTCCTTCTGGTTGCAGATTTAATTGAGATGAGGAGGAGATTCCCGCTGTAGGAATTTGAATTTCCCTCCAAACTAAGCAAATGCACATATTTCATGTGAAAATCTGAAAGAAGGAAAAACCATTTACTACCAGCAGTAATGCTTAACTCACCACCTAGGGAAGACCCCATTCTCCAAGCTTGTCGTCTGACTGCGGCGCCAGCGCCGTTGGTAGCTACTAGCACAACTTCTGTTTAGCGAAGAGCCCGGGGAGGGAAATGGGGTGATGAGCAGGCTGCTAAGAGACGCTGAGACAAAAGAGAAGGAAATTATTTGTTATATTTAAAAAACTCCTTGCTAGAAGAAAAATGCTACTTGGGTGATCATGTAATAATGTGAACAGTATGGTCCAGTAGATAAAAACCATTAGCCCTTGGTGACTTGAGGAGAGATCTGTGAGAAGCAGGTCCACACAAGACGCTTCCCATTTCTGCTTCATCCCAGAAGCCTCACCAAACAAGATTTGTATGAGTGCATCCCGAGTATTGTGTACAACCAAGGAGGTGTTTGGAGGGGAGCATGTAGTGCCCTGGGTGTAGACATGGCGGCCCCTTTACAGCACCCATTTCTTGGGCACAGTTGAAAGAGCAAGTGCATTCAGCCTACGGGAACTTGCTTCTATGCATTTGTCAGCTTTGACAGAACATGAGCTAGGGGTTTAAACATGAATTGATGATTTGGCAAGGAGGCAATGAAAATCCCTGCCTTACATTAAAGATACTTTAGGTATGCCCATTAACTTCTCACAGGCTTGGGGCCACCTCCACCACCTTTCAACCTTAGCCCTACGTTATTTAAAATTTCCAGTATTGGTGAACCAATTTCACTTTGTATATCCAAGTGCTGAATATTCTCTTAATATTAAATATTATTTTGAAAAGCCACACATATTTTAGAAGTATTACCCAATATTTGGGAAATATTGCATATAGCTTGGCTCAGGATTTATATAGGAACTGGGTCAATGTAAAGCATAAATCACTTGTTAATTATTTTTTTTAAGGGAAACACATCTTAGGGAGATCTGATTACAGAGGTCAAGAAGCAGAAACAAATAACACTTTAATTACAGGCCAAATCAATATGCAGTAGGGAAAGTTTGTGTAATGGCCTTATATTCCTGATAAAAACATTACCAGATCTTGCAATTCCGCTGTCTCTGTCTTCATTCAGCTCTCTCCCAGGCATGTCCATAGGGTTGCTGTGAACTATGCAGATAAAGTCACCAGTTAGCACGAGAACATGACGCTTCTCTTTGGCTTTGCAGTGCTCGGTTTAATTATCAAAATAAATCATGCTCATTGGCTGCATTCACTTAGGACACGGAAAGTAACAGCAAAGCACACACACCCATCACCAAGAAAGGCTGCAAAGCTGATCAAGCCAATGCACTTGATTGGACCGGTGTTCAGACAAGTGTTTGCCAAAGCCCATCTCTTTATTTCAAGGCAAGTGGAATAACATAACAAAAGGCAAGTTAGCTACGAAGCAAAAGCACTCAGTGCAAGCTCTAAGCAGATGCTAAAGAAGAAATTTATAGCAAACAGCTGTAAAGTGGGTGCTCTAGGACAGATGGAATTTGGATTTAGACTTCTATCGCTTCTTCAACTAAGCATGAAGCTATCTGCATTTGCAGCCAGTCCTTACTAAACAGAGAGATGAAATCCTAGCCAAATTGCCTCCAACAAAGCTAGGATTTCATCCACCAGATCAAAAGCCTCTTGATCATACTCATTTTTGAAATCATAAATTTGCCAGATTTGTAGAAGGGAAAATCTAAACCAGGCATGGAAATAAAACACGGCTAATAGAAGCGGGGGGAAATACTCTTTATTTCAGTGTTATACAAACAGTGAAATAATTATGTTTTTGCAAATGGAGCTCCTATTGAATCAAGCTCTAAACAGTTAATGGCAAATTCCTTTTGTCTGGAATTTACAGGCTCCCCCTGCTTTTTTCTTCTTCAAACTTTACTGAAAAATTCATAAGCTCCATCCAAATCATTACCTGAGTAGAAATAGAGATTAAGGGTTACATTCTTTGAAATTTTAACATGTTATGATAACCTTTGCAGTGATCCATATCCACTGCATAAACTATGCCTGAGAGATTTTTAGAAACGGTATTTTATTTCCAAGGCCAAACTACGAAATCCACTCAGTTTTGTCACACCAACTAGACTATCCACACAGCACATAGCAAACCTGCAAAGAAAGAGGCGCTCCGGATGAGGCGGAGCGGACCTTGTTCAGAGAATGCCCGCCTAGGGCTGCAAAGCTGTGAAAAACCTACATGGCAAAACGTAAAATATATATGAAAGAATGAGGTTAGTAAAGCAGAACAGATTCTGTGGGAGGGGGGGAAAGGATTCAAGACGACACAAATGCAGACCCACAGACAGCAAAGAACACACCTAGGATAGCTCCCTCGGTAGAGCATGAGGCTCTTAATCTCAGGGTTGTGGGTTCAAGCCCCACGCTGGGCAAAAGATTCCTGCATTGCAGGGGGCTGGACTAGATGACCCTCGAGGTCCCTTCCAACTCTACAATTCTATAATCTACTTTGATAAAGGAGTTTGAGGTGCTTTGCCCATGTCCTCAGTTATATATAAATATATAGAGATATAGATATATAATGTTTTTCTATATATCAAAATTGTCCTAATTTACTACACAATAAATCAATTCAGGGGTGGGTGGGAGAGTTTCAAACTATCTTTGAAGACAATTCAGTAGCACTTTCTGTCACCCTGATTATTTCAATTTCACAACCCATAATTCATTATCTAAAGTGATCTTGGGAATAAAAACTCTGTGTGTATATGAGAAATAATGGGATCAGAGGCCGCAAACCACTTTGGCACATTTTCTCTCAGCCCCATTTGGTACACTACTCCTAAGGGCTGAGTTCTATCTTGACATCCAAATAACTGGGGTGGAGCCAGCAGAATAACTGCACTGAGACCCTGCACACCTATGGCTTGCCCTTTCCCCAGTGGTCACTTCAGAGCTATGAGGAGATTCAGCCTTTCTTTCTTTTCTAAAGAAGTAAGAGTCCAATCTCTCACTGAAGCATTCCTTGTTCTGAAGGACAGGTCACAGACACAGCATTTTATTAACTCAATTCAGCTTCTCAAATAATCAATTCACTGCAGGGAAACTGAAGAATAAGTATCCTTTGCTTCCTCTTCCTTTGGTCTTTGCAATTCCTTGAAGGTTTTCACTTAATACTAACCAGAAAACTTGTAATATTTTCACTGGAGCACATGGAAGCTTGTGCTCTATGTTGTGTCTGCAGTTCTAACCCCGAGCACACAAACACTTTCCTTTTAAAGTTCAAACGGCTGCATTGCCACAAAATCCGCCTTCTTTTCTTTCCATTTTTGCTAATCAGTTGTCTTAAAAGGAAGCTTAATTGCAAGGACTAACCGTTCCACCAAAAACCAGGTGTGCTGGGAAAAGTTGGCATGTACACAACAACCTACTAAAGCACACAGTAACCTTTACAAATGAAGAACTGGCAAAGACTGATGGGTCACAAGTATTCTTTTTTATTTAATTTGGTTTCTAGAAATGTTCTGGTTACAGATTAACTCCTTTTTGCTATGCCTGACTCTTTCGATTGCTCTGCTTTAAAATGTGAGCTGTAAGCAAGTACTGCTGAGTAGACCCTATTTTGGCACACCCTCACTACAGATGTTATTGTCTTCTCTTCTGAAATTGTTGTTACTGGCCATAGCAAGCCCCACTGATAGTTATACTCCAGTTATAGTGAGTCCAGGGAAGGTGGCTTGCATATATATTCCCTATAAATCAAAGACTATAATACTCATTCCCTAGGTATTGACACTGTCCTAACAGTAATGGTTCCCAACGTGGTACCCACTGAGGACCTCTGTGATACCCATAGGGTCCATTCCTGCTGTCCAATATACAGGGTGACAGTCTTCCCAGTCCCACTCTAAATCACGAGTTTTATCAAATCAGGAACAATACTTGTGAAGTTACTGAAAGTTTTCTTTGAGATCACCTCTAAAACACCAGCATATGACAAAATGGCGAACATGTGAAACCACTGCATGAGTATTATTTCATTTAGTTGCTTATTATTTATTAAATTTGTTCTGCAGATGTCAGGGCAGTTCACAATATAAGAATACAAGCTAAAAACACAAGATACATAATAAAAACAACAACAAAAACACCCCACAAACCAATAATCCCCTCTCCCACAAACACCTTTAAAAGGTATAGGATGTTAATCAGCCAAAGGCCTGGTTGAAGAGAAGGTTTTTGCCTGGTGCCTAAAGGTGTACAGTGGTACCTCGGGCTAAGTACTTAATTTGTTCTGGAGGTCCGTTCTTAACCTGAAACTGTTCTTAACCTGAAGCACCACTTTAACTAATGGGGTCTCCTGCTGCCACCGCGCCGCCGGAGCACGATTTCTGTTCTCATCCTGAAGAAAAGTTCTTAAACCGAGGTACTATTTCTGGGTTAGCGGAGTTTGTAACCTGAAGCGTATGTAACCTGAAGCGTATGTAACCCGAGGTACCACTGTATAATGAAGATGCCAGTCGCACCTCCCTGGGGAGAGCATTCCACAATATATATATCTATAGCAAGATGAAGAATTCACACCAAAGCAACATTATCACGATAACCGTACTTCTGATTTAGTAATTTGAAAATCACTTTAGCTTTATCCTCTTGATTTCTAATCGCCTATTAAAAAGCTAATCTATTCCTAAAAGCTGAGTGATATCGATTAAAGAAATTGCTTTAAAGGGTATTTGAGCACATGGTTTAACTATACAGAGTGATCCCACTGGTGCTATATGGGTACACGGTAGATTGACCTTTTAGCTGGCCAGGTTCATTTGGCCATTAGAAAGCCCAAAGCACAATTCTAAACAGCAAACAACTAATCTGATAAACTGTGGGTGTTGAAATAATTCTGTTCACACAGATGGCACCAAAACAGGAAAATGTAAATGATATAGCTTATGGGAAAGGAGAGAGTTTTGACAAGATCATCATATTGTTCTGTTTGTTGGCACAGTGCAATTATGGAAGATTAATTAGGCTGCTGGGGAACACCTGCGTGGATAAGGGCACCTAATTGAAGCTAACACAACAGCGAAAATAATCATGATTAATAAAGCTCATTCTTCACATTGATTAAGCAATGCTTAAAAATAATTGGCAACAAAAGTCATAAAGACAGTACTAAGAAGAACCAGGCCAGTCTTATATGAATGCAATTAAACAGGCATTCATTAACAATTTAGAAGTAATATTGTGCAATATAGTAGTGGTAATAATAAAATTAACATTTTTATAGTCCTTCCAAATGTGCTTCGCAATGCTTCATGTGCATTCTTTAACTTCAGCAGTATTACCCCCATATTGCAGAAGTGGATACTGAGGCTAAGAGGTGGCTTGCCTACAGTCACCAAGTGAATTAACAACAGTCAAGACTCAAACCAGCCACTTCCTGATTCGAAACTCAACCTCTCAGTAACTACCCTACACCGAAGTTCATTTAATTGGTCATTTCATTGCTGTCCTTCTAAAGTGGCAATGGAAAAGGCATACATAACATTCAAATAGTATGCCGTGCAAAAATCCTCCTGTGATACAGCATACAAATATTCAAATTTTTCCCCAAATGTTAAAGTAGGTGCTTATTAGCTGAGTAACTCATTTAGATTTTCATTCAGACTTACATCATGAACAAAATTTACTTATAGAGTCCATAGACAGTTCTGGTTACTCCAGTTTTCAGTTGTAGCCTCGGAGGCCACACATTCAGTTTAGGAAATTCACATTGCAAATTCCAATAGAGAAATTTAGGAGATGCAAAACTGAGTAAGACAGACAGAATTTTCAATACAGTTCATGTATATTTAGAACCAGTGGCTCTTAAAAAAATATTAAAGATTTTCTTGGTTTACAAAAGTACATACATTGTCTTTTCCCCCCTAAGTTGTAAATTCTTTTCTACAGATCAATTTCTACGGATCATTTGATATGAGACATTAGTGTTGTATTCAGTATAAGGTTGGGGAAGAAGAGAGGTGGGAGATGAGGGGTAGGGTGGTGAAACATATTCTTGTATATGGTGTACAGGTGGGGTTATGTGTCAGTAGCTCTTTTGTTGGTTAATTTCTAATTAATGGGATGGGTGAATATATCAGGTAAATAAAAAACAAACACTTTTCAGGTCAAGGTACTGTTTGGATAAGGTACCCTTTCTTTTAAAATAGATCTTAAAATTCTGCATCAGCGAAGTGCAGCGAAGTGCATAAGGGTTCCTTAACATCAGGTTTTTTTGTATATGATTTGAAAGGTAATGGCTTTGCAAAAGCAAATCTTAAAACAACTCTCAAGACTTGAGCATGTTTCGCCCAATCCTTTGTATTTATTTAATACAAAGGTGCATTTACACCAGGCATAGGCAAACTCAGCCCTCCAGATGTTTTGGGACTACAACTCCCATCATCCCTAGCTAACAGGACCAGTGGTCAGGGATGATGGGAACTGTAGTCTCAAAACATCTGGAAGGCTGAGTTTGCGTATGACTGATTTCCACTGAATTTAAAGAAGCTAGACCACACTGTCCATCTGCTTTAAGCCCAAGGTTTCATCTCCTTGAAACCATCTCACTTCCATAACCGTCTTCAAGATGGTAAGAAGGAAATCACAAAAGCAAAAAAAAGTCAACCCTCTAGCATCCTGCAGGTATTTTTGCGAAAAATACAACAACTTTCTCTTCCTGCTAGCTCTTCCTGCTTCTGCACTTTTCAGTCCCAAAGACTGAAGGCCATTTTACAAATTGTGGGGCAGCAACAATCATAATTACCACCACTGGTTTCCTGATGTGCGTTCCTGTATGACACACCCATTGTAAAATGTATATTTGTTGCAAGCACATATTACGTTGTTTTTATCAGGAACAGGGTGAGGTGTTGCTGGGGTTGGGCAGGGAATCAGTGAGGTCAGGGCTGGTGTTCCCCCTGGTGCACTAACACAGCACCAATCTCGCTACTGCCTTGCACCAGCAAGCAGCAGTGATGCTGATGTTTGGACGGTGGCTCTGTAAAATAGCCACACTGTGCCAGCTGCTCCTGATTTTTATGACTACAGGAGGAAATTCTGAGAATAAATGAGGCCCTAAGGGGAAATAATATCTGTGCTGTTCTGTGCTTAGTTCTCTAAAGTAGAGCCTACCGTGTCCATTTCCATCAAATTCATATTAGCTTAAATTGTGTATCAGCTACTATGACTTTCTTCGCCATATATAGATTTGAACTGATAAACTTCAAGCCAAATAGTCACAGAATATTCCAGTTTTCAGATTTCCTGGAAATGAGCTACATCTGCGTTCAGGCCAAAAGTTGTGCCAATCTTAGACCACACCGTTTCTTTAAAACAATGATATTCTATTATACACGTGTAGATTAATGTGTTTATCAGTCTGCAAAGGCCTTACGGTGCAAATATTCCAAGGAAGTAACAACGCTTTTAATTACCTATGTTTCCAAGCAGTCCATTCATAATTGTGCTATGGTCTGGCTTTAGAGTATTGCTGTCCTGATTAATGAACTCAAGACTGTCTTGAAGCCTGCAAAGGGAGGGGACAAACAGAAACGGTTATTTGTATTCTGTTACGGCACTTTTTGATTTTATTATTATCTCTGCTTGTGCCCTGCACACATTTCCCTGCCCCCCCCCACTCTTATGTCCTATGACAGCGAGGCAGGGGTCTCTGAGCAAACAGGAGCTAGGTGACAATCTTCCCTTCAGAAGCTAAAAAGAGTTTGAGCCATACCCCACTCCCTCCCTTCCTCATACCTAAAACCCACACAGATCACACACTGATTGTACTCACGTGTTTAAACTTCCATAGATGCTGCTTCCAGTTCGAGCTGTAAAAACTTTGCTTAGCATGAGCTGCGGAGGAGAGCTGTGAAGCAAAGTTAGACAGAGTGAGCAACCAGGTGTTTTCATGGAATATACCAAAACATCTCTCGACATAACACAACACCGGAGTGTGTCTTTGAAGTGAAAAACGGTTTTAAAATAACACGCTACAGGAGGACCACAATACTACAGAGACAAATGAGGCACCCAATTAAAGCTCGGAACGTAAATTTGTCAAAAACAGTTTTGTCAGTTTTCAGCCAAATCAGATAAATTCAACACGCACTCCAGCTGCCAACTGTGAAAAATTCGCCATTTTTGTTTCTGATGAAGTATGACACAGGATGCAATCCAGTAGAATTCACCTAACGTTTGAGAGGTTTAGATAAATTGTAACTGTCACACAACAGTTACAACAGTGGCTATCATTCATGTTTGCTTTTATACATCCATGTTCGTTTTTATATATCCATGTTCATTGTTTTTGGGGTTCCTGTGATCTCATCTGTTAATTCTCATACACCTGGGGATCTTCTCCTTTGTTTAAGTTGTGAAAATAAAAAAGGCTATATGAATTTTCATTGTTTTCCCTTTGCAATGCAAGAAGATCTTCCACATCTTGATCAGAAGATGCTTTCAGATGCCTGTAGGTGTGCACTCCAAAGTGTACAGGTGTTGAATGTGCAGCCTGTACCTTGTAAAAATCAAGGTACATCAATTTCGTGCTTCAACATCTATGTACAAAGGACAATTCATAAAGAACAGGGGCGAGGCCTGCAAACTTGTTCTCATCTCCTTCCTCAACATGCTTTCTATATTGTTTGATTGTGTGCACAGGACTAGAGACAATTCTGTTTAGCATAGCTATTTCCAGTGCTCTAAACTTCAAACTGAAGAAAGTAAAACCTTACCGGATTTGATGGATTTTTAAGGTTGAGCCTTTGTAGCTCATAGCCACAGAGCCAAACATCATCTCCCCAAGCATATTTGCATCTGAGGAACACCGGGAGCCCTGAAAAAGAATAAGCCTATAATTATTATCTTGCATGCTTGATCATTTTGAGCACCAACCTGAAGCATTGCAGAAATGAAGGAAAACATCGTTTTCATTTAATCATCAAATATGATAAAGGGAAAAAATGAAATGCAACGTTTTTGGCAGGTTGCGTACCAAAATACTTCTAAATTCCAGTGCCAAAGTACATGGTACGTCATTCTCATTGTAGTGAATGGGAATTTTCTCCATGAGGTTTGCAAGCCAATTCAGATTGGAAGCACAGCAGGGTACAACAACCCCTGCCAAAAAAAAGGGGGGGGGAAGCCCCAGGCCAGGATCCTGTTTGAGACTGGATTGACTGTGCTCACTATTTCTTCAAGGAAAACCTTGCACCTGAGGGAAATGATGTGATCAACATCTTGTGCAGTTTGCACTTCAGATCTAAAGAGTGGTTAGGCATTTGTCACTCTGTGGTAAACGCACATGACACCTATAATAATCTTTGTATAGTTATGATTCAATTCTCCTGTATATGCATCTTTCACCCACCCACCATTGCTGATCTTACGTTTTTGGCACCGGAGTATGATCTCAGTTTGTGTACTCACCTACTACTCATCCTGAACCAGCATATAAGCAAGTGGGGAGGGGGGGTTGAAACATGTCCCCCTCCTCTGTTTTAGTGCCAGAGAAGGCAACTGGATTGGGGTGGAGCCTATTGGAACTGGCCCTTCACTAAATGACCTCATTACTACTTCTGTTATACTTTGTTATACTTTTCTCCAGCCACATGTACATTTTAAAACCCATGAAGGATTTATGCAGAATAGTGCAAAAAGATAGGACAAATTAGTTGAACACCTTAATTCACTGCATTCAATCTGCTCTTAATCTTTAATTGGCAGCTTCTGCATTAAAATATTAGGGCTTGGAGTTTCACACACACCTGACTGAAAAGCAAGTACAATTATTTGGCACCAGTTAAAGGTGTCATTCCACAGGGTAATGTATACTTTCTTGATGAAACTGCTGGTGCATGCACCATTTTTGGCCCTGGAATGGGGCAGAACGGGCTTACGTGTGCTCTGCCGACACATGCAACGACCCAGAAGGCAACCCACACACAAACAAACAAACAGGGAGTTTCCTGTAAATGTTTTCAGCGAGCAGTGGGTCTGAGAGGATGGGGGAGTTGCTTTCCTGAGGACAGTGGGTTTGAGAAAAGCCTTATACTGAACCTGGGTTGTTTTCCCACCATATCTGAAATATATTCTAATTTTTAAAAATGTGGTATTCAATGAAACAAAACTGGGAGAAGGAATGGCAACTAATATCAACCACAATTCAAAGCATGCTATTCACGTTTTCGAGCTGTGCTTAATTATTAAGATAACCCTGACAAAGACCTCAGTCAAAACACAGTCTTGCATGTAGATCAGCGTGAGGTCTCCAATAATATTAATGTTTAAGACTATAGCCATAGAATCTCACAGCAGCTGTTAGTTTAAAAAAACCTTGAGTGGGAAAGGCTGAGCTTGGAATGTCTTTTCTGGCAGGGGAAAAAAATCCCATACTAAACAGTGATTTAATAAGTTTAGTAAAGAAAACTACCTAAACAGATGTTCATGTAGAACAAAAATAAAGAGGACAGAAAAATTTACCACGCAGGGACTACTTGCAAGGGAAGACCTGTTAAGCTGACAAGTACCAATAGCAGAGTTTTAGACATGCAGGATGTTGTGATTCAGGTTAAAAGTGAAATTTACATAGAATGTAGGCTTAAATGAAGCTTTAGACATTTACAAGCCTGGTCTTGGCGATTATTAAATTTCAAAACAATGGACGCAAGTATCCAAGTTCTTATGTCATCTGTAACTGATTTCAGCTGTTTTCCTCTGCAAGACCCAAAACCGAAATTGGTTATCTTAAGCTTAATTTATAGACTACAGCCATAGCAAGTGAACATTATTTCTGTGATCACATCCTATGCTAGTCCAATGAAGTAATTATGGAAGAACTACATGAGCCCTTGCAACAAATTTAATGGAAGGAACCTAGTACTTCACCCATCCATCTATATCATCAGAGCAGCAGAGGTTTGCGTAGAAGCACATCACATGCTTCTGCATCACGCCTCAGAAGCAATGATGCTGATCTGATTCAGCAGTGTATTTCAGAAGCTTGTCAGCAGACTGCATTGTGGACTGAGGAAAATTAGTCCCGATACTATTAGTGTAAGGCATGGGTAGGCAACCTAAGGCCCGGGAGCCGGATGCGGCCCAATTGCCTTCTCAATCCAGCCTACGGACGGTCCAGGAATCAGCGTGTTTTTACATGAGTAGAATGTGTGCTTTTATTTAAAATGCATCTCTAGGTTATTTGTGGGGCATAGGAATTCGTTCATTCCCCCCCCCAAAAAAAATTATAGTCCTGCCCCCCCCCAAGGTCTGAGGGACAGTTGACCAGCCCCTGCTGAAAAGGTTTGCTGACCCCCGGTGTAAGGTATGTGGAAGATGGGGCTTTGTTCAACCCCCACCCCGCTTTTCAGCTGCTATGGCTGGAATTCCCTCCCCCCCCCCACAAAACAGCAGTCAAAGATGACCAAAATCTTGTACACAACCAGGTACAGGAGAAATAGCCACAATGTAAAAACTAAACTGATTACTAGACAGCAACGAGATCCAACTCTAGGCAATGACAATTTGAGAACAAAATAATTCCTTGAGTAAAATGTATTATCTTATTTAAAAATGCCTGTTGTTTATAATAGGATATTGGCATGTAACAGTCACGTGACATGTCTACAATGCTGAAATTCTTCACAATGTAGTTTTTATTCTCCAGGCATGAGCAGTGTGCATAGGGGGTGGGGGGCACTGTGGCAGTGCCTGCTGGGATGGGGTGAGATAAAGTGATGATGAATTTGGGGGAGCATTCCCCAGTCTCATCACTGCCTTGCTCAATCTCTGTTCCTCACCAGGAGTGAGGGAAGAGGGCACCACTTCTGTTCCAGGTTGCCTCATATCCTAAAGCAAATACCAAACTTTAAAATCTTAATAAAACTGATTATCCTATTGATTAGGGGGAAAATATGATTTCTGGGAAGCAGCTCATAGCAGCTAGTGAGCATTCAGTTTGGGAAGCATCATCAACTTTGCACCAGGCACCCCTTATTTCTTCATTCATGTTACCTTCAAGCAGATTCTAATTCCTCCCTCTCTCACAAAGCATTATAATGCTAAGGACATGTGACCTGCCTGTTCAAAACTGCATGTACAGTATGATGTCAGATAATGCTACCTGTGCTAGATTTTGTGAGGAAACCAGTATGGAACATAAACAAGCTAGCATCCTCAACTCTGGGCATCAGTACACAGTTCTCGTTGCGCAAGAGCAATGTTGTTCAAAGAAACCCATGTCTCTTCCTGTCCAAACCACAGCAAAATACTCTTCCATGATGAGGAGAGAGATAAATATAAACTTCGTTCTCAGGCGCAATAACACAATATAAAAATCAGTTGCATGACCTTGTGTGTGGGTGGGTGGGTGAGCATCTGTGCGTCTGTGCAATGAAATGCAGCAACTAATGTATGCTTACTAAAGCTTGGCAGCCTAGTATTACATTACATTAAAGACGTCCCCGAGAATATGTTATGTTGGGATCAGCCACTCTAAAACAGAGAATTACTTCAGTACAAAGGGTAAAGGCTCAGCTCTATTTTAGGAAGGCTTAACAGAAAACACTTGTGATCAGTGCAAGGTGAGATGACAGAAATATACCCAGTCAGATGACTCTGGCTACACTGGTGGCCAAAACCTCCCCTCTTATATAAAGTGTAACTCAAGTTCAATGAGTGCCACTGCCATAAGCATTTTAAACTGCCAGCAAATAAAAATTTGCAGTTGAATGTTTTAAAATTGCTTTTTAAGACATTAAAAAGCAAAAAAAAAGCCCTACAGAATAAGGCTTTACAAAATAGTTAAAGGAAGCACTTTAGGATGGTAAAGGTAAAGGACTCCTGGACGGTAAA
Organism: Podarcis bocagei; assembly: GCF_964188305.1. Classification (NCBI taxonomy): domain Eukaryota; kingdom Metazoa; phylum Chordata; class Lepidosauria; order Squamata; family Lacertidae; genus Podarcis; species Podarcis bocagei. The sequence goes on from NC_138126.1 coordinate 75,849,657, forward strand.
GTCCAGTCAAAGGCGACTATGGAGTTGCGGTACTCATCTTGCTTCAGGCCGAGGGAGCTGGTGTTTGTCCACAGACAGCTTTCCAGGTCTTGTGGCCAGCATGCCGAAACCGCTTCTGGCACAACATGATGGAAACCAGAGTGCACAGAAATGCCATATACCTTTCCACTGCAGTGGTACCTAATTATCTACTTGCACTGGCCTGCTTTTGATCTTCTAGGTTGGCAGAAGCTGGGACAGAGCAACGGGAGCTCACCCTGTCACAGGGATTTGAAGCAGACTGGCAAAAACTAAGTTGAGAGGGATTCCTGGTCCCATTCGGATTCTGACTCTAAGAAAAGCTGTATTATTAATATTTTGGATGGAATCTTGAGTGAACAATATTTTCACAACTCATGAGAAAGCTAAAACTTCAGCGTTAATCACAAACATCTGAAAGTAAGTCGAGGATTTTTGTCACCAGCCTGTATGAAAACTTAACCCATGCAGCACATTTCTGGAAGAAAATTTAGAAATGGGCCAACTTATTGTGGGATGACTGGCCACATATGTAAATCCATCCCCTGGGCGTTTGTTAGAATGGGGAACTGCATTTTCAGCTGTTTCCTGGTTAAATTGTTTCATCTTTGTTGGAGGACAAGGAGAGGAAGGGACTGATCTATACTATCACATTTGTTTGGTACATCCTTGCCCCAGGTTTCTTAGTGGCTCATTGGCCATTGTTCTTTATGAATGATTTTCAAATAAGCCACTTATAGGAACATTCATCCTGCTGATATTCTGATAGTTTCCTTTTGCAGTCCTACATGACAACAGCCATCTGTTTTGTTGGACAACCACCAAAGAATAGCTTCCGGGCTCACTCCCTCCACCAGGAGCCCAAGCCATTTCCTAATAAGGCAATGTTTTCAAACATGCAATACAAGTCACAATGCCAGCATGATACAGTTAAAAGAGGGACCTCTCACCTGAAATTTTGGACATTGTTCTTTTGCTTCGGAAGAGGAAGAAGACGAATTAATTGAACTATCCAAAGAGGAAGAGCTATCCCCTCCAGGTTTAAGCTGGCAACATTTCCCAATGACTTTCACCTGAGCATCGCTGCAGAGTTTCTGGTGGAATAAAAATTGTATTTGTTACATTGCGTTTAGTAATCCTCAAAACAGTGTTCTGAGAATACAGATCACCTGCATCCGGGGCATAGAAAAAGAAAACTAGTGAGATGAACACAAGCATTTTAGCATTAGTGAAAGAATGGAGATTGGAAGCTAAGCCAACCATTTTGCAAAATAGGAATAATTTCAATAAGTCTTATCTTTTTGCTTTGGAGATAGATGTGTAATACACAAATCCAATGTTCAACATTTCATAAATCATATCACAGAACTGTAGTGGTGAAAAGGAGCCCCAGGGCCATCTAGTTCAATCTCCCACAATGCAGGTATCAGTGTTTATATATTTAAACATAGCAGTGAAGTTGTGCCAAAGAAGAATGGTGTTCAAATGTGGAAAATAAAAGTGAGCTCTAACTTCTAAGGAGAAGTCTGTGTTAATTCATCCTTTGATACCTCACAGATATCAAAATGCATAATCACTCCCTCTGTATGCTGTCCTGCATGTGGCTGTGGATTCTCACTTGGTTTTCTTCAACTTGAGATCTATAAGGGATGGGGAATTGGGCTCAGAGGATTCAGAGACAATGTTACTGCTAGGTGGATCCGTAGCTGGTTGATTGAACGAACCCAAAGAGTGCTCACTAAAGGTTTCTCGGCATCCTGGAAAAAAGGGACAAGTGGAGTGCCCCAGAGTTCTGTCCTGGGCCTATTGTTGTTCAGCCTCTTTATAAATGACTTGGATGAAGGAATTGAGGGGACGCTCATCAAATCTGCAGATGACACCAAACTGGGAAGGGTAGTTAACACCTCACAAGGCAGAATCAGGATTCAAAATGACCTTAACAGATTGGAGAACTGGGTCCAAATTAACAAAATGAATTTCAATAGGGACAAATATGCAAAACCTGGGAAGGTTTCGTTTTTCTTCCATATTTAAGTTTGGGGTAAAAAAAATAAAATCCCATGCAATCAGACTGCTTTCAGAGAACCACAGGTGCAGCTATTCATCATATCATCACCTAAAATTCTCCCTGTGATATAGATTTTGCAAACACCAGAACAGAACATTTTTATGAGAATGGGGACTGCAATTGCAAAGAAATATTTTAAGGAAAAAGGGCTCCCTCACTCAGTAGCTTACATCTGCCCCCACCCAGCAGTTTTCACTGCAGTTCACCCATTGTGAGAACTATTGGAAGGTAAAGAAGTTAATATCTAAAGCAAATGTGGTGGCAGTTGTGCGCTTCCAGTTGTTGCTGGACTACAGCTCCCATCATCACAGACTGCTCGTCATGCTAGCTGAGGCTGATGGGAGTTGTAGTCCAAAACCTCTGGAGAGCCACAAGGTTTCTCAGTACTGATCTCATGGCAGCCAGCCTAGCCTATGCAAAGCCAGCTAGAACTCCCTTTTCTTTTCTTATGGCTGCAGCACAAGAATTCATTTCTTCTCATAAGAACAACCTCCCATTATGAGAAGCTGATCATTAAAGAGACAATGCTGAACTCATGCAGAGTTAGAATTGCTACTGCCTTGAATTTTTTTGGCAGACAATGGCTGAAAACATGTGAATGGCAATCATATGACTTCACTAGAAACCCGTGAACTAGAATTGCATTTTATCTCTGATAAACAACAGCGTCTTGGGCTAGGCACAGCATCATGTGATAAAACCACACCGAGTCCACAGGGTTACAACATCTTTCTCAGGCAAGTCACACTGCAACTTTCAGCTGATGTTGAAAGTTTTCTTAATAACACTTAGTAACAAATTATATATATATATATATATATATATATATATATATATATATATATATATATATATGAGAGAGAGAGAATTCCTATGATGGCAAAACATTTTCCTCAAGCTAGCTAATCGAGTCTATGCACGAACCTCTTATGAGCTTCCTACACAGCTTTCTTCAAAGCCACAGCTGAACACAATGTCTTAAGAGTGATCATTTCCTGATTCAAACACTATGGAAGATTATACCTTTGGCCTTTACAGTAGAATGCAATGAACTTAAGGATCCCGTGGTAAAATGAGGTCAAATGGTCACAATCTTTTGGATGCCAACTGTCAGCAGTCTGCCAGCAAGCAAATCATTTGCAAAATGCAGAACGCAGACAAATTTTAAGACGTGCAATTTTAGAACCCAGCATATGCTGAAGAGTAACCTGCCGGACACCTAGATCAAATATCTGAGGTGTCCCTGCTCCTGTGTGAGGTTTTTTTCCTCTGGATTTGAATGTCAATGAAATACAAGATGTAACAAGCCACAAGATATTATGCAACAAAGGGAACTGGTCGACTTGTGTTCCCGGCATAGCTCAAGTCGTGCTTCCAACATTGTAAAAGAGATTACAGAATAAGTTCAGCGCATAAAAGAACTTTGGAATCCCTGTCCCCAAGAAGAGCACGCATGTGCCATAAATAAACCCCGCAGGCAGTGTCCTGCTAGCACCATCTGCTGTGCCCATTGAAGCAGCAGCACAAGGAGGCTTGCTGGCAATTCCATTTCTACACAGCTGGGAACTCTAACTCTGGTCAGCTCCGCTATTTGACCTCAAGGCTCTCCTCTGAGGCCAAACCCTGTCCTTGTGCACTTTCGGCAGCCAAAGAGGTCAATGGCAGTGGCTATTCTTTGTTCTCCAGAAACCGAAACCTTACAAGGGAGCAGTCTTGGTTTCAGGCAGGTCACCTAAAGGTAAAGGACTCAGCCAGCATATCCCATTTCTGATCCTATCAGTAATTTAGTGTTTGGTGTACAGTGTTCACAACCATAACTGCAAAGCATCCGATTAATCTGCTTAAAATTATGGCCTACGACTCAGTGCTTAGGTTGACAGAGTGTTCAACATGTTCAAACTCTGTTAAGTGTTGCCTCATCCACACAGCTTGAAGTCAACCCTTCTCTACTACATCTCAGTAGTTTTCCCCTCTGTTTTAGATCCTCCCTTTTCTTCCTTCCCATGCCTAACCTTACTATCTGGATCAAGTCCCCCTTCTAGAATATCTCTAAGCATCCACTAAGCATCCCCACTGTTGCTATCCAATAACAAATGTCAGCCCATTGGCACTTTCTACTACAAGCTTGCTGTAACCTATCACCTTGCTGTAGGCCCATCTTTCTTCCATTAACATCTCCAGCTTAAGGTTCTTGGCACAGGGGCCACACGGAAGACTGATTAACCCTCTGCATACCAGCAACAGTCATGGCCCAAGTTGCTGCAAATAACTCCCTCTCGCACACAAACACCGCAATTGACAAACACATAGTGCACATAGCCTCCCCCTATCACAGATGCAGCACACACCCTTGTCACAAATGCAGACTATACACCAATACAGCCACACGGTTCTTTTTCTCTCACTCACACACATACACTCACTCACACACACACACCAGACATGTACCACATTCATCCCCATCACAGTGTTAGGCTTGCTATAGAGAGGACAATATGGAGGACAAAAGCCACACCTGGGCTTTGGCAGCCAATCCTTGAACAGCAGAGATGGCAATTTCCCTCTGCATCACAGTGCCAGGGTGAAGGGAAACTCTCCTCCAACCTACTGAAGAGGTAGAGAGGAAGATGGGGGCTGGAGGGCCACATAAAATAGCTGCCCTCTGGACCTCCCCTGCCCTAGACCATGGCATGACCTCTGACTTGTGCCTTATATGGACTTAGGCCAGTCATTAATGACATATTTTATTCATTTATTCAATTTACCCCCCACCTTTCACTGATTTGTGATTAAGCATAAAACACACACAAGAAATCAAAATGTTCATTAACATAAAACTGCTTTTTGTTTTGCTGTTGTGTTTGTAAGCTGCCTTAAGAGTTTGCAAAGAGAAAGGAGGAATATAAATGGCAAATTTAAACTCATTTTTACTTATGTCTGGACTGCTAAACTCTTTTTTTTTCTTTTGCTTGGAGGATGATAACGTAGGTGGGTTTGAGTCTGCTTCTGGTAACTGTTTATGAATTACAGCCAAAAAGGCAAAACAAAACAAAAGCCAGTAACACTTTCAAGAGACAAAGATAAAAAAATATTTATACAAACCAGATTTGCCCAGACCTGAAAAATACGCACATCTAACAGAAGGCAGGAGTTTTAATTTCATAATGTTCATTTTAAAAGTAGCAGTTTATAAATAAAGGGTTTATTAATGATTGATAGGTTGCCTAAGAATGTTTCTGACATGCATAATTCATTGCCTTGATGTTGGATGGGCTGACTTCAATCTTTCAAGGTTAAAGCCCCCAAACCATGAATCTCTATGGTCTAATGTTGTATCTTAAATGTAAAAAACAAAAATACCTGTTCAGGGTCTCTTGATAATAAAGCACAACTGATGAGTGTTTAGTTATCCTGTCTAGCCTCCCAAACACCTTAATGGTGCCACCACTCTTCCTTCAAATTCCTTCCCAAAACCAACCTTTTCCGTGAAAGTTTTGTAAATGTATCTGAAAGTATTACATATTCCTTCCTTATTTAAGCCTGACTCCACTTTTCCTTCTCTTCTGCTGCTTTTCTGTGTTGAAAATTAGTTTGTAAGCACTTGGAGGAGCAGGGATTATTGCACTCTGTTCACTAATGCCACTGAATAAAAGTGTGATGCTCTTGCTGCTGCTACTACTGACAACAACATTCATGCTTAAAACTGTAAGAGCCTTGCTAGATGGATCAGACTAAGGCATAGCTGTCAACTTTCAGATTTGAAAATAAGGGATCAGCAGCCTCGAAAATAAGGGATCAGCAGCCTCACCTATCCCGGGGACAGTCTACGAGATATCTAACAATCTGGGATAGCAGCGGGAAACAGTGCTGGAATAAAGGAATTTCCCGCAAAAAAAAGGGAAGGTTGACAGCTATGGACTAAGGTTCACATTGTTTAGCATTCTTGACAATAATTCCAGCAACCAGACTGGATAGCTCAGATGGTTAGAGTATGGTGCTGATATTGCCAAGGCTGTAGGTTTGATCCTTGTAAGGGACAGTTGCATATTCCTGCATTGCAGGGGGTTGGACTAGATGATACTCAGGGTCCCTTCCAACTCTACAATTATATGATTCTATGAACCAGCAGCTAGTCACCTGGAGACTGGCCAATGTTCAGGGATGCTTGGAGTTGTAGTCCAGCAAAACCTTGAGGGCACCAGTTTGGGAGGAGGCTGACCAGGATGGCAGAGATATTGTAACTCTGTGTCAAAGCAATTCACAGCGCAGTCCCCAGAAAGTCAGGAGTAGCCACTCCAGATGAAATTAGAAGCCGTTCTTGGTCATACGTCTATGTAAATGTTTGTGATCTTAAGAGATATTTTCATTCTGCGCACATGGAACTGCCTTTTGAAACATGCCAACATTTAAAAGGCACAGCGCATGCTTTGACTGCCACAGTAGTGTTCTTTTCAGCAGAACTGTTTGTTATCAAGAAGTGTTGACAGGCAATATATTGCAGGTCTAACTTTCTTTTGCCTGGCCTTCTCCTGAGGCCATGTGTCCCTCTAAGCGAGAAATGTCACTCCAGCAGGCGTGGGGAAGCGGACATAGCCCTATCGTGTGTGTCTGTGGGCGGGCAAACCCCACACACATACATGCTCTGAAAATCAGCTGATTCTCCACCCATTATGGCGGACAGCTTTGTTCAAGTCCAAACCTTCCATGTTCCTAAGCCAACAAAGCCGACACTCTACTGGAGAAGGCCAGGAGCTATAAATCATGCTGAGACATGTGGGGGTCAACAGGCAGAAGGCATTGAATTCTAAAACGCAGCTAACAGATGCTCTTTTCACAGTGAGAAAACGTCTGTCCCACACAGTGTTTTCTTGCAAAGGGCAAAAGTGCCGTGGGATGCAGCTAGCACTTTGTGTATGCCGTCAAGTGAAGGAGTCATTTGCCACTTTGCTAAGAGATGAAATATAACAACTTCACTGTCTACAAAGAGATAATGTCTCTGCTTCGGAAATGTACTCTGCAGTTACTTACAGGTAAAAGGGCTCAGTATGTGGCTAACACTTATTTTAAGGCCCAGGGCCTTGCATGTGAAGAGATGCCATCATTGGAATCCCCAGTAGTAGTAGTAGTAGTAGTAGTAGTAGTAGTAGTAATTTATTATTTATACCCCGCCCATCTGGCTGGGTTCCCCAGCCACTCTGGGCGGCTTCCAACAAAACACTAAAATACAATAACCTATTAAACATTAAAAGCTTCCCTAAACAGGGCTGCCTTCAGATGTCTTCTAAAAGTTTGGTAGTTACCGTATTTTTTGCACCATAACACTCACTTTTTTCCTCCTAGAAAGCAAGGGGAAATGTCTTTGCGTGTTATGGAGGGAATGCCTACGGGTGGCATGCCTACGGATTTTCCTCCTCTAAAAACTACGTGCGTGTTATGGTCGGGTGCGTGTTATAGAGCGAAAAATACGGTATTTTTCTCTTTGACATCTGGTGGGAGGGCGTTCCACAGGGCGGGCGCCACTACCGAGAAGGCCCTCTGCCTGGTTCCCTGTAACTTGGCTTCTCGCAGCGAGGGAATTGCCAGAAGGCCCTCGGCACTGGACCTCAGTGTCCAGGCAGAACGATGGGGGTGGAGACACTCCTTCAGGTATGCTTGTGAGATAGTACAGTACATTTCCAGACTTCTTCAGTACCTCCCTTAAAAGTTTTTTCTTTCTTTAAAAGATCGATCTATACATCCAAGTAATAGATTCAATGTTTCCCAACCTGATGAGACAGGGGAGGTGGGGTAATCAAATAACGAGTGGGGAGAAATGCCAGTATAAGGGAGAAGATTGGAGGAGAGAGATAGAATCCGGTTCACACTTAACACTAAGCCAAACCATGGCTGAGCTTGAACACATGTATGGGTTCCCATGTGACCATACCTGCTCCACTCTTCCTCCAGTCCTGCTGCTGCTGAGTTGGTGTGAGCTAAGCTAGTTTGGCTTAGCATTATGTCCAAACCCAGGCTCATGGTTCATCTTCCTCAGGAAAACAAGGAGCGGTAGGCCACAAAACAAGCCTTAGCTACAGTTTGTGATTTAACTGGGGGCAAGATAAACAATGGATCAAGGTTCAGATGCAATGCTAAGCCAAACCATGGCTTAGCTCGCAGCAGTGTGGCAGGACCAAACCAGCCACAATCTTCTCTTTGGGAGGCTGCATATTTCCTTGTTCATGATAAGGCTCAGGTGCGCAAAACCTTTTTTAGCCTGGTGGACCAGATCTTTGTCTCTACAAGCTCCATGAACCAAGTGCGCAGGCCACGCCTCTCCCCGCCTCCTGCCTGATGTCACGTATGATGTCAGGGGTAAGGCAGGCAAGTGTGGTTTGGGGGAAACAGCATTGTGAGGAAAATTGGGCCCACAGTCTGGAAGTTCCCCCGGCCCAGTGCTAAGCCGCAATTTTGCTAAGCATTATGGGAAAACTGGGTGGATGCATAACCCTCAAGCATGCAAGTGTCCTAATAATCGTCTATACAGCAGTGCTGAGGTACCTGTGCCCTGCCAGATGTTATAGGACTCCCATCAGCCCCACCCAGCCAATGGTCAGGGATCATAGGAGCTGTAGTCCAACAGCACCTGAAAGATCACAGGTTCCTCTCTGTTGTTCTACAGTGCACCTGATTCACCCTCACTGGAATTATTTTCAAACTTTATTAAATTCTGGCTTGCCAGAAGACGAGTAAGGGAATAAATAGAGAAGGCATTTTCACGATCTAGGCTGTTCCTAAAGCTACAGGAAAAGGAGAGATCCTATGAGAGGAAATATGATATAACAAAGGGCTAAGTTAAAAAGAGGGGACTGCTGTAACAGTAAAGCAATTAGGAGGAACAGCTGAAGCACTAATGCACTGCAAACACAACCTCTTTTTAAACATAGCATTTTGAATATCTCTCTTCAAAGCATGACTACTGATGCAAATAATTTATTGTTGAAGCCTGCATGAATTAACTTTGCATTGCAATGGGGGGGGGGGGGGTTGAGGGGTAAAGGAATTCATACTAGTGTGAATATTGCTCACCGAGACGGATGCATCTTCAGTTCTCCTCTTAGCACTGGAGTCAAATAAAACATTTCGCCCTCTTCTTTCACAGTCCTGGTACACAATTAGTCGGATCTGACTTGGATCAAACTCCGGCAAAGGCCAGCTTTAATAGGGAGGAAAAGTGAGAGAGAGTTTCTTATCTCTGTGGCTTTTACAATAGAGTTTATTAAAAGAAGTTTCACTGACTTTATTAAGGGGTAACAACAGGTAACAACAATATACATAAAATGCAAATTTAATTTGTGTAAATATATATCAACAGAGAAACCTCTTCATCCAACTTGCACAGTGGTATAAATAAATGGGTGTAACTCGTCTGGGAACAATAATCTTTGCTACAACATTTTCTTTTTTAAAAAATCAAAGGTACTTCTAATCCTAGTCAATACACAATGCAGAGTATGATTACAATGTTTGCATTAAAAAGCACCTAGTATAACGCCACTATTATTAGTGGAAAGGGAGATACCAGATGAGAACAATGCAATGTTTATGGGGAAGAAAGCTACAGGAGGCGTTGGCTTGTCTCTGGATTTTTATAGTTTATACCATCCCACAAAGAATTCATCATGATCACGGGATTGCCATGGCTAATCAGTTCCTGTTTCATAGACATCTGAGATATCATTTTATCACCACATTTATAAGAGCACAAAGGCCGCTGAAATCATCTCCTGCACCTATAAAAAGGAGGAATAAAAATACTCTTCCTGGGACTGGAATATTAGATGCTTTAAAAAAGCAAAACTTCGGTCAGCTCCCGTGTGCCGTGCTAAATCAGTGCAGAGCAGAGCAGAGCGGGGACTGCCTTCCGCGATGCTGGCCAGCTTCCCATTGGCTGCAGGAAGCTCCTGCAGCCAATGGGAAGCTGCACACGCCTCCTCCGCGCCAGAAGGAGTGTCAGAAATAGTGTTTGCGCATGTTTGTGTGCGTGAGCACTCCAGCCCACTGTGGCGTCTGCGGGACCGTGAACCGGCCCAAGCCACAAAAACTTTGCCAGCCCCTGGTCCAGATCAAACACAAAACCAGGGGTGGGGGAGCCTTTTAGCGCACTGGAGTGGATGGTTCTCTCCTGTACCCCTCACAGGCCAAGGTTGCTGAGTGTCAACTACCTGACGTCACAATGATACCAGGTGACCTTTTTTGCCCGAAGAGGTCTTTGTGCGGTGCTTTGAAAGGGGCTTGGCAGGCACTGTCCATCAGTTGATCAGTGGTGTTTGTGAACACCCTTTTGGCTGAGCCAGGTTTTCATCTATAGGGGAGGTAAGAGAGGGGTCGGCCACAGGGGCAGCCCCAATGCCGCCTACACGATGGGGGTGCAAACTCTGCAACTCCTCAACACTGGCCTCAAATACTGAAATTGCCAGAGAGAACAAATGAAAGCAAAGCTGAGATAACCTTGGAAAACCTTTTTAACAAATAAAACGTATGTTTAGATTCTCGCCTAAACTATAATCCCTGATATATACAAAGTGGCCCACACTCTTATATATATCCGTACTTGAAGTTAGCTTGGTATTTCATGCAGTGCTTAAAGCCACCTGCATAGATGTGGCATTTCTACATTTAAACCCATATTGTTTTCATCTTGCAATTGTTATTTAACCAACAACTCTACACCAACCCTCCCCAAACAAATCCTTTCATTTACCTAATATGCAATAAGCCCACCACCTCTTTCTTTAAGACATGGTTTCCATTTAGTAGTATTTTGACATCTGACTCTTGACAGCTGCCTGGCAAGGAAGAGCAGAAAGTGTTCCAGATCTTTAGGGAAGTCTGCTTATAAAAAGCTCCAAGAGCAGATTACGTGCTAAGAGGAGAGTGAGCTAAATATATATATATTAAAAACCCAGCCGCATTCATCAACATTTGATCAAGGTAAAAGGAACCTGTTTACTCCTCCGTCTGAGCACATGCTATTTTAACTATCCTTGAAAGGCTTTGCTGTGTCTCATAAATTACATTTCATGATTGACCCAGCTAACTATTATCAGTGTTACATAACATGTCTTCCAAAAAATATTCCTTGGCAACTGGGATTGAGAGAAAGTGGAGAAGACGAGCTCAGGGAACAGGTTCAGTGCAACAATCAATAAGACCCAGGCACATTGAATCCACACATTTATCCTTCCAAGAGCCAACCATATATTTTTGCAGATATAAGATGTGTGAAAAAGATTTTGCATGAATCACAGAATTGTGGAGTTAGAAGCAATCACGAGGGTCATCTAGTCCAGAGTTCCCCAAACATGGGTCTTAAGCTGTTTTTTTGTACTACAACTCCCATCATCCCTAGCTAGCAGGACCAGTGGTCAGGGATGATGGGAACAGTAGTCCAAAAATAGCTGGAGACCCAAGTTGGGAAACTCTGAATTGTAGAGTCCAATCTTCTGCAATGCAGGAATTTCAACTAGATCACACATGACAGATGGCCATCCAACCTCTGCTTAAAAACTAAGAAAGGAGAATCCACAACTTCTCATGAGAGTCTGTTCCACTGTCAAAGTTGTTCATAGGGCTTCTAGTGCAAGAAACCTGCAGGGCAGCAGCTTGGGGAAGGCTCTTTTAGAGAATCAGGCACCATTTTGTGCATGGTGGCTAGGTTATTAACTACTACTACTGTGGCTTGTATTTCTTTTATGGGTAAGATGAAGAAAAGGGCTTGAATGGGCCATTGGACTAGACCAGTGTTGTTTGTCAGTTGTTGTCTGAGTGAACTTCAATGAATTTTGACTCCTAATGAGCTGTTTATACTGTTTGGATCTAAAAACAATGGATCCACCCAAGAAAATATATCACTGTATCCAGTACCTATACATATTGTCACATTATTTCATACATCTGGAGGGAAGTATACTTTATTATTACTTTGAACACCCAAGATATGAGATACGGCAAAACACTCTACGGCTCCTGGAATCTGATGCTCCTGGGTACCTTAAGGATGGTTTGCTTTGTAGGAAATACTTAGTGTAGGAAGTACTTAGTCTACTTTGCAAATGTGTAATATCTAGGTTTTAAATTGCTTAACAAATAGGTTGGTGTTTTGCCAGCCCTACCTCAACACACTGTTGTTGCCCATAGGCTGAGATTGTAACAGTGATCGGGAGGTACAATAAACAGAGGAGGGGCTGAATGTATGTAATTAGGTGAAAGATAATAACCAGAAAATGAGTATAAAGGATTACATTAGAAGCAGTACGGTAAATAAAAACAAAAGGCCCGAGATTTTCTCTCCCTTGGTTGCAGGCAGTAAGGCATTTTGGAATGACTTAAGTTGTGTTCAGGACACTGTATACCATGCATTTTAAATAGCTGTGGGGAAACATCCTGTTCATGCCTAAGCATCTTCCACAATCAGCTGAGGACCAGATGTGACCTTGATCTTTGACTGTTCAGTATTACAAATGATGTGGTTGATGGGTCGTACAGGCTCCATGAAGAAATCAGGAATGGCTGCCAATTAGCTGCTGAGCTAAGTTTAGGGTGCTGGTTTTGGTAAATAAAGCCCTATGCAGCTTGAGGCCAGGATAGCTGAAAGATCGTCTCACCCCTTATTTGCGTGGCAAGGACCCGGACCCCAAGCTTCCCCGGAATAAACCCACGAAAACAAGGATATTGATTTAATGGGATAAATAAGGCCACAACTTTATTGGTTACAGAAGTGAGCGGTATTGGCTTAGGCAATTGGGCGAAGCAAGACTATAATCTGACTGCTGCAAGCCTGCAGGAAGTCTCGTTGAAGGGTTAACCACTGGAAGGGGGGAGCCCTCTGATGTACATCAAATGAGCCCCCCCCCCCCGGGTCACCGTTAGGGCTGTGTCTTGGCCCTAGCCCATGCCCAGGCTTCGGACAGGAACCACACCCCCGGATCCCTTTAACGGGATACCCTTACCATGGAGGGGCAGGTGGAGGCAACAACCTCCCCTCCCATAAAAGGCTCACCCAATGCCTAACCGCCAATCGAGCCAAAGGCTCGCCATCAACACCCTCACACCTGCAACCAACACTTAATGCCCTCCTCGATATTAGCCAGCCAATAATCATTGCCCATGTCAGAAAGGTGAACACCATCATCATGAAACAGGGCCTCCTGGGATGGGGACCCTGCTGACGTGGGCAGCTTACCTCCGCCCACTCCAGGGTCGCTATGGAGACCCGGTTCCCGCCCGCAAAGCAGCCCCTCCCTAATGGGGAGCTGACATATCCAATCACTGCACTCTGAAGGTGAGGGTCTCTTATCAGGAGTTCCATCCTGCCCAATTTAGGAATCAAGCTTTTAGCTTTGTGACATTGACTTTGACATCCCTTGAATATGCACCTACCAAAGACTTTCTCTTTCAACAAGCCTTTTAAGTTGAGCTCTTTCTGAGTCTGCATCTATAAAGGAATTGTTTTAGATTTTCTTTTTTTATCACTTGTTTGCTGCCATGGACTCCTTTAGGAGGAGGAGTGGGATAGAAATTTATTCAATAAAAATAAATGACTTAATCTGTCTAGGCTTAGTAAGTGTCCCATTACACATTTTAGAGACGTGTCCTTTGGATACAACCAGGCTTCTGAACAGGCATGCATTAGATTACACTGTTAATGATCTTTTACAATAGACTTTTTTCAAGATAAATATCACTTTCACATTAAGCACAATTTAAGAAGGATGTTGATAAGCTGGAACATGTGCAGAGAAGGGCAACCAAGACGATCAAGAGTCTGGAAACCAAACCTTATGAGGAACAGTTGACGGAGTTGGGTATGTTTAGCCTGGATAAAAGGAGACTGAGAAGAGATATGTTAGCTGTCTTCAAATATCTAAAGGGCTGCCACATGGAAGATGGTGCAAGCTTGTTTTCTCCTGCTCTGAAGGGTAGGACCTGAACCAGTGGATGTGAGTTACAAGAAATGAGATTCCGACTAAACTTCAGGAAGAACCTTCTGACAGTAAGAGCTGTTCCAAGCTGGAACAGACTCCCTTGGGAGGTTATGGACTCTCCTTCCTTGGAGGTTTTTAAGCAGAGGTTAGATTGCCATCTGTCATGGCTACTTTACTTGAGATTCCTGCATTGCAGGGGGTTGATCTGGATGACCCTCAGGGTCCCTTCCAACTCCACAATTCTATGACTCTATGATTCTAACTGAAGTCTATGACATCTGGAGGTTGGGGAAGGCTGTTCCAAAAAATAAAAAATAAAGCTATCAAACCACTATTCCCAACAGCATATCTTAAGTAAAGTTATGAAAACTGCCAGGTGATGAATCACTTTAAACTATTTTTAAAGGACATCTACGCAAATGATATTTATAGTTTATGCCATCTTATCTGTTCTGCATGCCTTTCGTGTTAGCACCTTTCTGGAATGTTGATAGGCAAAAGCACACTGGAATAGGTTCTTGCTCCATTTGTCTGGTACCCTTGCCCCTCTGACTCTTTCCAACAGTCACCAAAGCTGTTCGCCTCAATGGAAAGTATAAGTGACATAATCATCTAAGCACCTAGTACTGTTTAACAAGGGAAGCATCCAATCCACTTGCTAACTAATGATCAAATTACACTTCGGCTTATAGTATTTATCATTTGGATTATATTGATGTAGGTGCAATGATTTACACTGCATAGGAAACCAGCCAGCATTAGGCTACTGTTAGGATGATCTTTGGGTTGGAATTAGGAACACTGTAGATTTTTAGAAGTTAATATAATGGGGGTGGTGGTTTAGGATTAGAAATTACACATTTGTTAATGGTCATTTGTAGAATTTGTGACTGAAAGTATGGCAAACTGAGGTTGAGATGGGAATAATACAGGCAAAGGCAAACTCGGCCCTTCAGATGTTTTGGGACTACAACTCCCACCATCCCTAGCTAACAGGACCAGCGGTCAGGGATGGTGGGAATTGTAGTCCCGAAACATCTGGAGGGCTGAGTTTGCCTGTGCCTGGAATAATACAACACTATAGCACCTGGAAGAGTTGAATATCACAGGGATTGCTAAATTATCAGTTAGAACCCAACAGTGGATTATGAGACCTGTGGATTGAACACTTCCTCCTATGAAGGAGGGGAGAGGAATAAACAGTGACAAAACTCACCATCAATAACAGTATGTCAGTAGTTACTAACAAATGTTTATGTTGTTTAAATCCAACGTCTCTCAAAAGGACTTAAATTGTGCATAGGATTGTAGCATTGCTAATGGATTTGTAGCTCCCAGCATTGACAAGGCCACTACAGTGTGTGATACAATGGTTAGAGCTGTCAGACTAGGACCTTGGAGGTCAGGGTTCGAATCCTCTCTCACCATATACATCACTGGGTGATAATAGGCCAGTTACTGCCTCTCAGCCTAACCCACCTCACAGGGTTATTGTGGGGATAAAATAAGGGGGAGGGTGCATGCCAGCCACCTTGACTGCATTTGAGGAACGGCGGAATATAAATGTGGTTTATAGAAAGGTGAGATATAAATAAGACCTATGTAGTTGGTTGTGTTGAAATGCTGAGACAGCAAGAATCAGGACCTGCAGGCCACAATCTGCTCACCAAGGTTAAGTACCCTGCCCCTATATGGTTTGCTACCATGTGCCCATATTCTGGGCTCTGAACTGGGAAAAATAGTTCCCGTTTGCCTGGGAGAATCGGTGGACAAAGGAAGGTTAAGCCTTCGGATGCCCCTCTAACTAATCTTCCCCTGCAAGTTCCAATCTACTTCTGCATTGCTATTATCTTGTCAAATGTGGCTTTATGTTCCATGTTTGCCAAGATAACGCAAAGTTGTGGCGACTGTTATACAGTGTTAGAATCCAAAGCAGACTTGGAACAAAGTCAATTGGTGACATTTTATCCTCATCTGAAACTCTTACAGTCACAGTGCCTGCTGGTTAAGACCTCTCCCACTTTATTGTCATTACTCTGTAACAATCACCTAGGAAGGAAACATTAGCCAGCACAATAATTTCTATATGGAGTCTCACGATGTCTGGGAAGCCTCCCAAATTTAGCGAGACCTGACTGCTTTTCAACAATCTTCTCTCGCCTCCAAGGGCGGAGGATGTGACTCTCTCCAGCAGCACAAAGACTCCCAACCTGAGATAGCTGTCGCAGGGGGCATGTGTCCCCTTTCTCCTGAGATGGAACTAGGCCTGGATCAAAGTTGCAAAGCCAGTGGCTAACTTCAGCACCCATAGAAAGGTCTGGTTAATTGTGGGGGGGGGGGGACTGAGTTAGGGGAAGAGAATGAAAATCAGTGGCAAAACTATAACCTGGTTGCTAGGAATCCTGCTTCACTTCTTGAAGACTTTTTTAAAGGCTAGAAATGAATTGGTCTTA
Source organism: Podarcis bocagei (assembly GCF_964188305.1). Classification (NCBI taxonomy): domain Eukaryota; kingdom Metazoa; phylum Chordata; class Lepidosauria; order Squamata; family Lacertidae; genus Podarcis; species Podarcis bocagei. The sequence goes on from NC_138126.1 coordinate 75,866,159, forward strand.
TTCCAAAATTCATATTGGCTTGTAAAATGCTTGGTTATTTTATGCAGGGCAGAGGTGATGATGGGGAAAGACATAACTCCTGTCTCTGCCCGGATACAGGCCACTCTTGCATTTCACATGTATAAATCTAAAGTTACGAATGTGGTACCATCTTTTCCAACTAATGTTTAATATTACACAAGCTTATTACACTTGTGCCTTTTAGGGTGCAAGTGTAAAATCTGGTCTGTTGGACTTGCCCATTAGCTTAGCAACAATTTGTAAAGACAGATGCACAAGTTATGGTCAAAGAAGCCTGGACTATGCGTATCCTATTTCACTGCCACATGGAAAGAAATAATGCATTCTGCAATAAGAACAGCAATAAAACCCAGATCTTATTTGCTGCCTCTAGACACTCCTCTACCTTAACTTCTGGCTGTTCTCTACATGGCTGATTGCAAATGAAACTAACTTCAGTTTATTTTCATATGTATCTCCCACCTGTTAGTCCCTATTTTATTTTTGATAATTTGATTCAAAGTCAGATCTCTATTCAGGTTTTTTGCATCCCTACTAAGGGATCCAAGTCTTTTTTCTCCCTTGCTCTGAGGTTAAATTTTCCATAGTCAGGTCTTCCTCTTCCCTGTTTTTCAAAGCAATATAACAGCTCTTGATAGGTATAATTAAATCATATATTGATGCTCTGACGATTCTACTGCTTTAATATTAAATGTAAAAACTTGCAGGGGGGGCATTATCCAGCCAAAGTTAAGTACTTTTTAAGTTTCATTAATTTCAAATGGGAAAGTGAACCATGTGCTTCAATGCCTCATAGTCAAATTAATAGGATTTAAATAGGTTTAACTTTGAGTAGAACAGGTGTTAGAAATTCAGGTGGTGAGGTGTGTGTGTTGTGGAGCTGTTTTTAAAAAAGATACCATCAAAAAGCACCCGTCCCAATTTCTATGAGCTTTACACAGATAAACTTTCACCAGTTGATTATTTTAGGAAATAATCCTTATTACGGAGGAAGTCCCACCTAAACAAGATTAATCCACCAGGGTTACAAGCACTAGTGTTCCAGGCACCATTTCATAATCTTTCACTACAACACAAAATGCCTTAGGAAAAACAACAGAAGATTATATACATTCATTTTAAAATAGTGGTGTAGTACAGAGCTATCCCCCCCTCCAAGAACATAATTATTTCTACAGTATAAAATAGGACAACTTCAAATATATACACATATTTATTTAGCAAGTCTGCCACTGAAAAGAATGCCCAGATCATAGTATTTATTTCATACCTGGGAAGCATCTTTCTCCCTTAAGCAAGCTCCACTTTTCGGAATCTCTATAAACTCCTGTTAGGAGGACCAGCTGCCAACCCAGGTTAATAATAGAAATGAACCACATTCATCCAGAACCACAAGACTGTCAGGTGACAGACCGAGAGGACTGAATTTAACTGAAACAAAAGATGTTCCATGCTGTAGCATGAAAAGGAGAGGCCGGGGGGGGGGGGGAACGGGACACGAGGACGAGGAGGGCAGCCTTAATCTTAAAAGGCAGGATTACAAGAAGAGAGGAGAAGGGAAAAACCCTTGAAGAAAAGAAACAGGTCCCCGAAGAAGAATCCACGCGTTTGCCCAAGGATCCACATATGAACGCTGCCTTATAGTTTCATAACCGGGACCCCGCCTTTCCATTCTGTTGATCAGTCCAGAATTTTACTACAGCAAACACTGCCTGTTTTTTCCAGCTCCTTTGTTTCCTCGGGGGTATTACTGCAGAGGACAGAAGATCAATCTAATTCATCAGCGAGCTAAGTGCCCCCTTGGCAGCCAATACAGACTGTACATGCCAGTTTAATCTATCCTCCTCCGTTGGCGAAACCGATATGGGTTGAGCCTCATGACCAGGGTCTCCTGGCAGCTGCGGCTGCAATTCCGCACCTCCGTGGTCCACGCTTGTCAGACAGAAATTCAGACTGATCGAAGGGAGAAAGACAACAAAGCAGCCTCCTCTCTCGCGACCTCCCTCCTTTCCCCTCCTCTCATTTTCTACATTCCTTGGAGCTGCAGGATGCCTGCGTTCAACCCTCGCTGACAAGCTCAGCCAGATGAGTGGAAAAGCAAGCCCTAATAGCCATCATGTGACCCGGAGCTGTCAGTATATGCCACCTGGATCTGCAATGAGCTTGCCAGCCAATCCCAGCTCTGCCTTAGATACATGCATGCAGATTTCACCATGAAAATAAGGCCATTAACCCATGTGGGGCTCTTGTTTGGGTGTCTGATTTATTATTTAGCACGAGTGGGGAAACTCTGCTTCTGATTATGCCTTCTTCTTCAAAGCTCTGGCACAGACCAGTGCAGCATGCCAGAAAATTTCAGTTTAAAGATTTATTATTTTTCTCTCCCATGAAATCTTCACCCTCCGGCCCTCCCCAGACTGGATCTTCTATAGGAACAAAGGAGGCACTGTTTGCTCTCTAACGGCTCATTAATATTACAAGTGAAACCCCAGAAACTGCCACACACACACACACACACACACACAATTGGATAGCAATGTACAGCTATAGACCCATTTAGAAATTGTGCCCAGCTTCCTTGCTGTAAACAAGGTTTCATAACTGCTCTTGGGGCAAAACACAAAGATAGAGGGAGGGCTGTTCTAGGAATAAAAAGCAAATCTTTTAGGCTTTGACTTAAAATCTTGGATGGAAGGAAAAGCGCAAGCCATGGGGTCCTGTGTGCTTGGCAGTACAATCCAACACACGCCTGTCTACAAAGAAGTAAGTCCTATTGCGTTCAATGGGGTTCACTCCCAATTAAGTAGGTCCATATGGGATTGCAGCCCCAAAGGTGGTATACCCTATCTTTCCCAACCCTCTTTCACATTTCCTTAACTATGTATAATTTCAAGAGACAACATGAAAAGGTTAACGCGAGTAAAAGTAGTACCGTATTTTTCGCACCATAGGACGCACTTTTCCCGTCTTAAAAACTAAGGGGAAAAGTCTGTGCGTCCTATAGAGCGAATGCAGGGAGGAGGCAGGCAGGAAAAGCCCTCAAGAGCCCCACACAAGCTTCGCGCGGCTCTTGCGGGCTTTTCCCCAAGAGGGAGAAGGGACTGACGCCGCCAGTCAGTCCCTTCTCCCTCCTCTAGAAAAGCCTTGCACAACCTCTCCAGCCGGGGGGAGGCTTCGCAAGGCTAAAGAGGAAGCCAGGGCAGCGAGCGCGATGCATCCCGTTCGCTGCCCTGGCTTCCTCTTTAGACTTGCGCGCCTCTCCAGCGGGGGTGGTGGGGGTGGGAGGCTTCGCAAGGCTAAAGAGGAGCCAGGGCAGCGAGCGCGATCCATCCCGTTCGCTGCCTGGCTTCCCCTTTAGACTTGCGCGCCTCTCCGGGGGTGGGGGTGGGGAGGAAGCCAGGCAGCGAACGGGATGGATCGCGCTCGCTGCCTGGCTTCCCCTTTAGACTTGCGCGCCTCTCCGGGGGTGGGGTGGGGGGTGGGAGGCTTCGCATGTCTAAAGGGGAAGCCAGGGCAGCGAGCGCGATCCATCCCGTTCGCTGCCTGGCTTCCCCTTTAGACTTGCGCGCCTCTCCGGGGGTGGGGGGTGTGTGGGAGGAAGCCAGGCAGCGAACGGGATGGATCGCGCTCGCTGCCTGGCTTCCCCTTTAGACTTGCGCGCCTCTCCGGGGGTGGGGGGGGGTGGGAGGCTTCGCATGTCTAAAGGGGAAGCCAGGGCAGCGAGCGCGATCCATCCCGTTCGCTGCCTGGCTTCCCCTTTAGACTTGCGCGCCTCTCCGGGGGTGGGGGGTGGGTGGGAGGAAGCCAGGCAGCGAACGGGATGGATCGCGCTCGCTGCCTGGCTTCCCCTTTAGACTTGCGCGCCTCTCCGGGGGTGGGGGGGGGGTGGGAGGCTTCGCATGTCTAAAGGGGAAGCCAGGGCAGCGAGCGCGATCCATCCCGTTCGCTGCCTGGCTTCCCCTTTAGACTTGCGCGCCTCTCCGGGGGTGGGGGGGGGGTGGGAGGAAGCCAGGCAGCGAACGGGATGGATCGCGCTCGCTGCCTGGCTTCCCCTTTAGACTTGCGCGCCTCTCCGGGGGTGGGGGGGGGTGGGAGGCTTCGCATGTCTAAAGGGGAAGCCAGGGCAGCGAGCGCGATCCATCCCGTTCGCTGCCTGGCTTCCCCTTTGGACTTGCGCGCCTCTCCGGGGGTGGGGGGTGGTGGGAGGAAGCCAGGGCAGCGAGCGCGATCCATCCCGTTCACTGCCCTGGCTTCCTCTTTAGCCTTGCGTGCCTCTCCAGCCGCAAGAGATCTACCAGAGGTAGATCTTAACCCTTGCCTCACCTGGGAGCTTCTCTGGGCAGGAATTCCCTCAGCTTAAGTGAGGTGGGGGAAGTGTGGCAAGTAGGGGGGTACCTACCTAGACACTGAAGCCACATGTCTCTCAGATGAAAATTGGGAGTGGGCATTGTGTGAAGTGCTCTGATGGTGTTTCCTGCTTGGCAGGGGGTTGGACTCGATGGCCCTTGTGGTCTATTCCAATTCTATGATTCTATGATTCTAAGTGGCTGTGGATCTCCTGCTGCAGAACTGTAGGACTGTATAGAGTTGGGAGGGCCACCTGAGGGTCATCTAGCCCAGCCCCCTCACAATGTAGGAATCACAGCTAAAGAACGCCAGGCAGATGGTCCCCCAACCGCTGCTTAAAAGCCTCCAGTGGTGGAGACCCCAAACACCTTCCGAGGTCATAGAATTGCAAGGTTGGAAGGGAACCCCAGGAGTCATCTAGTCCAGCCCCGGTGGACAGCGGGCGCAATCCATCCCGTTGCACAAGACTAAAGATGCTGTGCAAGGCTAAAGAGGAAGCCAGGGCAGTGGGTGCCTGCCCTGGACTGCCTTGTCTTCTTCTTTAGCCGCGCTGGAGAGGTTTAGCTCCTGGCTGGAGAGGTTGCGCGGCTATGGATCCCGTGCGCTGTCTTGGCTTCTTTGCTCTTTGGGGCTGGTGGGGGAACCCGGGCTTCCCCCGCAGCCCCAAGAAGCTCTGGGAGAAGCAGACAGGCTGCGCACAGCCTGTCCGTTGCTCTTTGTGGCTGGGGGGAGGGATAATATTTTTTTCCTTGATTTCCCCCTCTAAAAACTAGGTGCGTCCTGTGGTCCGGTGCGTCCAATAGAGCGAAAAATACGGTAATTCAGGATTGCTGGTTTTTTAAAGCTTGAAACGAGAGATTGTCAACAAATCTTTATCTTTTAAAGAAAAATATAATTACATTGTCAGAAGAAAAATCAACCATATGCTTTAATATAAATTGCCTCCTTAAAACACTCCAAAAATATTTGTAAACATCTAATGGGGGTAATTAAAGACATAATTAATCTGACATCCATTTTCAGAAATATATTTATCCAATAGGGTTAAAATACAATAAATCAGAGAAAGAATTTTTTTTAAATGTTAAATGGCCATTTCCCCCTCAAAAAGGTATTCTGTAAAATGTCAATATTTTCTGAGAGAAGCCCTCCCTAACTTTTTACACATTATGGGACGGAATTTCCCAGGAGTCTAACACATTTTTAATTCACTTCACCAGTAGTTTTCCATCTGAGAACTCTGTGTGTATTTGCATTATGCCATTGATGGAGTCCTGAAGTCTTAAGATTCCACTTCGAGGGATTTCCTAACTCCTTTCGTGAATTCCCCTGAAGAACAGCAAGTGCCTGCCGAGAAGCCACATGGCCCAGGCTCCAAAGAACCATGCCATTAGTTTCTCACGCAGAACTGGGTTTTGGGCATATCAAATAGCTCTCCCCACCATGCCATATGCCAAAGCACTATTTGTTTGCTTCAGAGTTTTTATATTCCACCCTTCCTCCAGACTGGAGCACAGGTAAGCATGCTACCTTGCTCCTGCGATTGAGGGGGTCGGGGCTGCGTGACGTAAGCACTCTGTGCGCGCACACCGTGCGGCATGCTGACAACAAGCACACATGCTACAGGGCGGGCTAACATGTTGTGTGCACACTCCGCATCTTGTGCACGTGACATAAGCATGCCCCGCACACAGCTGCCACAGAAGTTTGGGGAAACCCGGCCCACTCCTTAAAATTTTGGGGGAAGCCCTTGGCTGACTGTTTCCCCCACCCCCCGATGGCGCCTATGAGCACAGGGCAGATTACAACACAACATACAATATAGGTTGCGTTCCATCAACCTTCTTTGGTTTCACCAATTTTTCCTTCCTTGATAATTTCCAAGTGTTATGTGATCTTTCACACAATGTAAAAACCACTTCTGGAAAACTAGTGGAAGTTTAGTGCTCATTTCCATGTTATTTGCTTCCTCTCTCTTTCTTCAACCCTGTTAACCAGGAAAATGGAGGGGATTTGCTGTGTAATTTCACATGACAAAAATTGGGGTGGTATTCCAGCATACAGTCCTTTCCTGCCATTTAAAATTTAGCAAAATATGGCAGTATATTGACCACAAAGCCACAACACAACAGGTAAAAAGGTAAAGGGAACCCTGACCATTAGGTCCAGTCATGACTGACTCTGGGGTTGCGGCGCTCATCTTGCTTTATTGGCTGAGGGAGCCGGCGTACAGCTTCCGTGTCATGTGGCCAGCATGACTAAGCCGCTTCTGGCGAACCAGAGCAGCGCACGGAAACGCCGTTTACCTTCCCACTGGAGCGGTACTTATTTATCTACTTGCACTTTGACGTGCTTTTGAACTGCTAGGTTGGCAGGAGCAGGGACCGAGCAACGGGAGCTCACCCTGTTGCAGGGATTTGAACTGCCGACCTTCTGATTGGCAAGTCCTAGGCTCTGTGGTTTAACCCACAGCACCACGCGTGTCCCATAATACAATGCAAAAGAAACGACAGAATCTGGGATAGATGTGCTAGCACTATAACCTGGAAAACAAACACAATAATTTCCACAGCTGAATGCACCCATAAACAGCAATATAGAATGAAACAGAATAAAATTGTGCATCTATTATTATTATTATTATTATTATTATTATTATTATTATTATTATTATTATTATTTTAAAAGCAACACTAAGTCTAAGCTCCAGACAGCATCAACATAATCAGGTTTTTTAAAAAGACACCTGGACAAATACAATTTCGCCTGTCGTGTAAATCTAGGCCACATTCCCACCATACATTTAAAGCACTATGAATTGTAGAATAGAAAGGGACCGTGAGGGTCATCTAACCCGTCCCTCTCAATGCAGGAATCTTTTGCCCGACATGGGGCTTGATCTCACAACCCTGAAATTAAGAGTGTAGTGGTCTATGGACTGTGCTATCAATGATACCACTTTGAACAGTTATGGCTTCCCCAAACGACTTCTGAGAGCTTTAGTTTGTAAAGGATGCTCAGAGCTGTTAGGAGCCCCAGTTCCCCTCACAGAACTACAGCTCCCAGAGTTCTCTGGCCTGACTCAGCAAAGCTCATTCTTAACAGGCACAATGCTGCCAAAGGTTAGAAATGTTTAATTCCCAATGAAATCAGTGGCACACAGAAGTGTTTAACTTCGGCTGCATTCTGTTAGGAAGGAAAACAAGCACAGCCTATATTCAGCAACACCCTAATTGCTAAAACGAAACCCATGTTATCTGCGAGCATGTATCTTGCCCTCAAAAGATTAATGATGTCAAAAGTGACCTTTTCTCCAGGGAGCAATGTAATGGTGAGACGTTACTGAGCCCAGTGCATTATGTAAATATTTATTTACAGAAGTAAGTTTCCATATTACCTCACTTTGACACGCATAGACATAAAAGAGCTTTTTTTAAAAATCCAAAACGCAACTGCTGTCTAGTAAGTGACCAGGAAACTATGTGAATGGATTTCTGCTAAAGCCTTAGGGAATGGAGACCAAACTCAAAAAAATGTAAACAGAGTAACCAACAGCAGAGAAGATGCAAAGGACATATAATTGTCCCAAAGAGTCTCCCAAATACCTAAAATAAGCTATGTGTTCTACCTGAACTTGACAGTTCAATGGCCTTGCCCTATTCTGCAATCCGCAAAAGTTCAAATAGAAGAAATGGGAATGGCTGACGTGAGTTATTTTCCTATCTCACAACTTATCATTGGTGGATGCTAGAGAAGATACAGCTTTCTTTAAAGGTGTGTCGCTTAATGCTGCATCTGTAAGTCAAAGATAGCTAATCTAAAAATAAACTAGCCAAGAAAGAATTTGATATAAAGTTAAGCCACACTGGAGCGCCAGTGTTTGTTTTGTATCCAGTTCCCAATTGCGATCTATTATAAATAGACACCAAACAAGCCTACATAATACCAACTGGTACTGCAAGACAACAGAGCATTTTCCCCCCAGTCGAACAGTTATTTTATTGTGCACCCCCCAGCTATTCAGGGAGCTGAATAATCTTTCCCCAGAGCTATTAAAATGAAAGTGTGAATAGTACAGTGTTGTGTGCCTTTAACGGAAAGATTTTTGGGAAGGAAAAATACTAGTGCAAAATTCCTCTTGGGTCATTCTTGCTGAGGTTGCTATCTGTGCATCTCACAATGATGGGGAAGAGGGACACCTTGCCTGTCTCAAGATCAGATCCTGATCTTTCTTGTTACATTTTAAAAAGAGTGCGCTCATTTTTCTTTGCAAGTTGGTTTTGTGTACAATTCAGGTGACTCTGTTTTAACTCATTGCTTGCCCTTCTGTTTTCATTTCCTAACCCGTTTTACCAGACAATAGTCACGCTGCCGGTAAAAATAAAATAAAATAAAATAAAATAAAATAAAATAAATATTTTGTTGAGAAACAAGGGCAAAAGTGGACCAAATGAAGATGCAGGCACAGGTCCTTATAGTAAAGGCCACTGATATGGCTCACCTGGCCCTCATTTGCACAAACTACTATTCTTGTTTTCATAAGCAACAATTTGCATAAATGAGTTAGTGGGGAGGCCAACAACGATGCCACCTCTTGATCAGAATAGAGGTTAATTTAACCCAGGGTTGGCACTGAGTGGACTTGTCTTTTATTACTAGAATCCCAAAATCTATCAACTCCAGCCAGGTGCAAAAGACATACAGTACAACTAGATTTAAAAAAACAAAAAAAAAATGAGTATGCCTTTGAGTATATTGTGAACCTAAGAATTTGTTTTCAGCAGCAGAACTGAATTGGGCAAACATCTGATAGTGGCTTTCCATCCATCCTGCTCCAAGGAAAAAGATTTCATCTACAGTGGTACCTCTACTTACGGACGCGATCCGTTCCGGGATACCACTTGTGCCCTGAAAAGTCTGTAAGTAGAGTTCTGATTCTCTGTGTGTGAGAGAGATAGATCACTCCTGCACATGCGTGAAGATAGCTCCTGCGCTTGCGTGAAGCGGTGAACCCAGCAGTAAACACTTCTGGGTTTGCTGCGTTCGTAACATGAAAAAACACAATGTGAAGCAAACGCAACTCGAGGTATGACTGTATTGACCCTATGACAAGGAAAGAGGAGAGTGCTTGTACTTTCTTTCCAAGACTGATTTGATGACCTAAGGCAGAGAGGGGGGGGAATCCGGAGGCTTCCCTCTTGTTTTATTAACTTGGCCTGCTGAGATCATTGTAAGGATCTGCTTCTTTGTGGACAAGCATCTGCGCTTGTGCATTTCACTGGGAATTGAGGGTGCATATGGAATGACCATGAAACCGACACGCATGTGTGAAAATGTGTCCATGTTTGTGCCTGAAGAAATGCATGAGAAACACGCAATACTGGAAAAACAGGACCTTCTTGGTGGTGGTGCCCCAGTTCTGGAAATCTGCCAACATGTCACAGTGATTACTTTTATGAAGCAGCTTAAAATCACATCTCTTCATTTTTAGGCAGTGGTATAGTGGAGAGGGAAATGCTGGTGAATGCAACTTTGGGACCTTTTTTTACAGAGCAGGAACAACAAAGCCATCCATTGGGAAACCAGGGTAACAGTCCTTAATGCCTTTAAGTAATAAAAAGACTTTCACATTTTTTCTGTGATAGATTAGCATGGGAGGAAGTCAGAATATGTGGGAAATCTGAGGCTAGATTCTTCTTCCCTTTTATTTGATGGTGTTCCTATTTTAGGCTAGCAGCTTAAATAGTAACACTTATTTGCAATATATCTAATTCATAGCTAAAGGCTAAAGTCAGGTGTGTTTTCGGAGTGGCAGTAATAGCCTCCAGGCAGCATTGACGCTGCCACTTGTCAAAAGGAAGAGGGCAGAGGCTGTGGGTGAAGGATTAAGCTGGTGTAGCAGCAGAGCCAATGTGGTGCACCCTCTGTTGTACCTGCGTGGCCCCAACCTCACTGCTGACTTGCACCTCCCCCTGCTAAGCAGTAGTGATACCCCTAGAAGGTGGTTATTGCTGCAGCAGCTCCCCCCAGGTAAGTCACTTCTGTGAGTTTCACAGGTTGAATCTATGCAATTAGAAGTAAACATCACTGATTTCAACGGGGCAGGAGTCTTACAGGAAACTATGCTTAGGATGGCTGTCATGCTGATCCTAATAAGTTAGGTACTGTGTATTACAATGGGTTGCGGAGTGTATGTGCACGCAGAGGAATCAATATTGCTGACTACATTTTTGGACTCTTCTTGGGGGCACATCTATAAGCTCCTGCCCTACAGAATTTACCACCTCACCACTGCAGGTAGGACTGGGAAAGTCGCATAGCTGATAGTTCCCTGTGGGTGCCACTCTGTGGTCACATAGAGGACTTTCTCCTTCATCCTCAGAGTGTGAACTCTTCCTTAAAGCACTGTACATTAACAGTTTTGCTTCAGTGTAAAAGCATCACAAAAGACGTACACCCATGGAGCCCAAACCATGCAGCAGAGGTGGTCAGAACTGGAAAACCAACCTGTTTGCAGAGGGATAATTTTACATGCCCTGCAGCACAAGATTTGATCACTAATCAAATCTTATAGAGAAAATTGCCTTTCCTCCGAAAGTGATCTGGCTTAATGGAAGCCTGTGAGCTCTCCTTGGCTGTAATCTCTACCCATATAATTGATTAAAGGGACTGCACTTGTGACTGGGTGATAATTGAGAAGCAAATCAATCTCCAGACAAGTATTTGTCAGTCAGATTTGGAAAGAGACGGTTACAGAGTGTTGGTAAGTTGACACTATTAGAAGCACAGAATATGATACCAGCTCTTACATTTCAACCAGCACCACCAAACAAGAAGCAATATTGATGTTATTACTGCTACTACTACTACTAATAATAACAACAACAATTCTCAACTAAAATTTGCCATTTTAAAAATGACTGTGGACATCAGTTGCCTACTCTGTTAAGTCACTTGGATGTAAGTTGCCTGGAGACATTTTAGGTAAGAAGTGTCATAAGTCTAAATAACACCACCACCCCACATGCTTACCAAGCTGCAAAGGCATGAAGAAAGAGCAGCTGGAAAACAAGCCAAGCTTTGGAGATGCAAGTCATGGTTTGTCTGATCGTCTGTGGGCCAACTTATGGTTAGCTAAACAAACTATCTCCATAGCTTAGCTTTATGGCCAGGCCATTCGTCTCTCAAAAAGCATCATCAACTTCAGCTTTATTGTTAAAGTCGTGGTTTCTCCCTTAAGTTCAAAGTATTGTTCAATACAAATTGGAAAGAAACACCATCTTAAAGTCTTTTCTCATCAAGACTGGCGCAAGATAGATTATACATGTGCAATCAAGTCTATGCTGTGGTAAGAGGTAGCTGCATAAGCCTCCTTGACCTCAAGTCTATGCTGTGCTCTTCAATTTTAAAAGCAACAATTAATGGAAGGCGAGATTTGAGTATATGCTGAAGATATATACAGCATAGTTCATGGGTAGGCAATCCAAGGCCCGGGGGCTGGATCCGGCCCAATCGCCTTCTAAATCAGACTTGCTTTTAAGTAAACACACCCCACATCCTCTTCATAACCAGAAGCAAACAGAAGTCAAGGACTAAGGTAGGTATGTCAATCTTGAGCCATGTTAATTGGATGTGTTTCATTAAAATGTCCTTTTGGTCTTAAAGGTACATATATGATGATGTAGCATCATATTTTCCCTCATCAGTTCACAACTTTTCCTTCTACACATGTACAGCTCTCACTTTCCCTAGGCATACATTTATGCAAATAAACATAACAAGCTGATTTGAATACTCCATTCTTGGTCCATCAAACCACATTTTAACAATTGCAAACAACCAATGGGACTGGACAGTCCTTCCTTTCCCCTCATCTTGGCTCCTTCCTCCTGCTGTTTGCTGTTACATCTGAGACGGAGAACTGTGGTTTAATGTCTATTTACTAACCAAGATCTTAAACTACAGCTTGAACTTAGTTTAAGATCTTGCTTGCTAAAACTGGCATCCACCTAAAATTCCCTGTTTCAGGTGCAATGAAACCAGATGTTTAATTCAATTAGAGTGTAAGCACCAAAGGAGGGAGAAGGCAAGTGAAAGGGAGGGGTGAAGAGGCAGCGTGTGGTCCCATTGCTTGAAATGGCTGCTAAACTGCGGCCTAGTAAGCCAGGATCCGAGCACCCAAGTGTATGAACCAAGTGCTCTCCTGTATAGTTGGCAGTTGTTCCCATGATTAAACGGCCAGTTCTTTTTCCAGATGCTGTGGTCATGGTTGTTTTTTTAACAGTTGCCTCCCAAATTGTTTATCTTTGTGTGTGGTCAAAGAAAATACATGGTGAAAAACAGGCCACAATTCACTGACTGAGGACTGAGATGAAAGCTATTAAAAGCCTCCGCTGAAAAAGCTGGTCTTTTTCTTCTACAGTGGTACCTCAGGTTACGAACTTAATTCATTTCAGAAGTCTGTTCTTAACCTAAAGTGTTCTTAACCTGAGGCACCCATTCCCTACATAGGCTTCCCACGGCCCTGGAAGCAGATACGTACGTTGCAAAGTTCGCAACCCGGAGCACCTGCTTCCGGGTTTGTGGATTTCGTTACCCGAAGAGTTCATAAGTAGGATTGTTCGTAACCCAAGGTACCACTGTAGACTATTTGAACACTAGCAGTTGCAAATTAAGTTTTGCAAGTCCTGCAGAATGGCCTTCAGGGCTGGGTGGAAAGCAAAAACAATCCAGCCCCTGTGTACCACAACTGTCAGAAATGCATAGAAACATGTGTTATATCAAGTCAGCCCACTGCTCCATTAGATCAGTGGCTCTCTAGGGAAGGGCTGGGGAAACAGATGTTGTTGGACTCCCAATTCCCATCAGGCCCAGACAAGATGGCAATAATCAGGGATGGTGGAAGCTAGAGTCCAGAAACATTTGGAGGGTTATAGTTTCCTCACTTCTGCTCTAGAGTTTCAGATAAGTCTTTTCCAACCCTGGCTGCAGTTGTCATGAATTGAAGCTGGAACCTTTGGCATGCAACTTTTGTGCTCTGCTGTTAAGCTAGAGCCTTCCAGACTCTTTTAAACCGCATTGGAGACAAGGCATAAGTTCCCACAAGCCCACACTTAAGAGATCCAATGCAAGGAGAAACTCTGCCGTTTGTTTCTGCTTTCATTGCCATGGTTACTGCCAGAAGGCACATAAAAACTTAAGTGTGGTACCTGTAACCATCTGGAGGAGATGCCTTTAGCCATGGACCACATGGCTAAACCCAGCCCGCCCATCTCATCAGATTGTGAAACAGCTGCAAAAGTACAGCAACCCTGGCTTTAATTATATGGTTAGAGGCTGGAGCCAACCACCCATCTCCACTCACGTGGTTACAGATGTCACATAGTAATATTTGAAGCGACTTCAAATCTCTCGCAGTATTGCACATTGCAGAGAAAGGCAGGCAAACGGAATGCAAAAACCACCACCAATTCTCTGCTACAGAGGTCTTCAATATACATTACCTCCACAGTATTTCTTTCCCAGCTGATGGCACTCGCAGAACAACAGCCAAGGAAAGAGATTCTATAGGACACCGAGGGAAATATGGGGCATGATGACCACTGGTTCATCGAGCTAGTGGCTGCAGGCATATTGCATACAATATGTAACTGGACCCAACCATTAGGCATCCACAGGCACACCAGAGCTGGAGTGAGCATGAAAATAGTTGCACTGTCATGTGTCTGACCTGTGCATGCATGTGTTTATCTTACTTTAAGAGCCCATACTTCCAGACACTGTCCTGGTGCAACCTCCTATGAACCAATGAGGATTTGCTCCAAGAACTTGAAGGCTCTTGTTTGCAGCAGGAGATGCTTGGGGGCAACTCATTTGGCTAAGGGGAGAAATAAATAATCAAGGCCAAGCTTCTCCACCTGCTTTGCCCCAACCCTGCCTGGGAGGAGGATCTGCTACTTCAGTATTTGCTCTTGCTCTCTCAACATTTTTGTGAGGAATGTTCTTTGCCTTTTTGGCAGCGACACAAATGTATTTGGTTTTAATACTTATGAAATGCTAAGACTTTGTTTTGAACTTTTATCACTTGTCTTGTTTGCCTTTCCATGTTTATTCTTTGTAGGTCCTCTTGGAGGTGGTTTACAATTTTTTTTTTTTAAAAAAAAAGCAGCATGGTTTTTGAAATGACCCTAGTTCTGCTGGAACTGGTGAACCATGTTTACTTTTCTGGAATCAGTTCTCATAGGTACTAGACAGGGCAGCAAAATGGTACGGTGGGAAAGGTTCTTGGGAGTCATTTACAAGTCCCTGAAACTATACACAAGGATGCTCAATTATGTGGACTTTTCTGGCATTGCTAGATTGACCTTAGTTTTCCTCTGCACTGATAAAGTTAATCAGTGGATTTGGGGCAGAGGTGGTGACTGAAGAGAGGGAGGAATTAAAAAGACAGCATTTGGTTGCCACCCAAGCTTTCAGGCACAAGGATGAAGCAAGTTGCAAGCAGGGTGCTTCCAAGGTTTACAACATGCAGCCTATGAGTCCTGGTTGACTCTGTCCCTCATGTGACTGCCTCATTAGGTGTTGATTCATTCAGTCATGAGACACAAATGAGACTTGAGCAAACAAGGATGCAAGGTCTAACCTCAAAGGAATGGCAATGCCTGTTCTGCCAGTTTATTGTATTAGGGAATACAGAAGAGGGAAATTCGGTGAACGGATTGCAACTTCAGTTGTTGTTTCAAACAAATCCCTGAAACAGCCATATCCTCTTGCCTGGAAAAACTCCTTCTCCTTTTATTCTTGATTCACCATTTATTAATTGATTTGCTTGAACTGTACAGTCGGGCTTCAAGCTCTTTGGCTGCAGTCCTACACACACTTTCCTGGGAGTATGCCCCACTCAACACCGGGAGACTTACTTCTCTGCTAAACTATGCACAGGCCCGCACTATTTCTTTACTATGCCCTTCACTTCCCTACAGGCTCAAAATGTTTTATACTATTTGACTAGCAAAAGATGCTGGGTTTTGCTAATTATAGGGAAAATAAGAGGTAACTGCACAAGCCTCCTTGACCTCAACACAACAAATGTCCCTCAGTTTTGTTGGAACTCCAAGCAGCCTTCTGCTCCCAGTTATGGAGCAAAACAAATTGCAAAGGATGTGTGAAAGATAAAAGAAGAGGACCCGCTGCAGTTTAGGAATGTGCTGGCCTCTCCTCCCACTAAACTTCTCAGGACTTAAGAGAAGCATTTCCATTTGGCTGGAGTATTTGCCCAGCATTTGAACATTCTGACTGGGTCATGTGTAGTTATTCTGTTTGTGCGATTAGGAAGCTCTGGATGCAGGACTTAGGAACGTTTTAGCACAGAAGTTTAGACACACAACAGTTCCTCCGGTAATAGTCCTGTCAGAGCGAACCTAGATGTTAGTAAAAAACCAGAACGGCCATCAGCATCTAATTCCTTCCCCTGTAACAAATGCTAACAAAAATGGGTGCTGCGACAGTATCGCGGCATGTACCTCTCTGCACCCATGATGCAAAAAGAGGGAAAGGGGGCTACATAATGTCACTAGCGGCCAATGACAGCTAAGAAGCAGGTTGACAGACTTTTCAGGTCATGGAACTAGTCTCTCCAGCTATTCTCAACCTTGGGTCCCTATATGTTGTTGAACTACAACTCCCATCATTCCCAGCCAGCATGGCCAGTGGTCAGGGATGGTGGGAGTTGTAGAACATCTGGGGACCCAAGGTTGAGAAAGGCTGAACTGGACATTCCTGAGATGAGCTGTAATGGCATCATTGCCAGGGAGCCCAGCTCCCACAGTAGCTTGGCTGGGGAAAATTCAGCTCTCTGGTTGTCTGCTGCTGGTCTATATAAAAGATATAATAGCACAAATCGCCATCAAGCACGACAATACAGGCAGGAAGCAGAATGCCACAAGACTTCTGCGCTTACCAAATGTACAAATGAGCAAAATGTTTTTGTTTTTGTTGCAAACAAAAAACAAAAACAAGAAAACAAAACAAAAACAAGAAAACAAAACAAAACAAAAACTCCCATGGGACGTGTAGTACAGACAGTGTGATGTGGACACCCTACTGGTGTAAATGTCAGTAACTGATCTCGCAAGCAACAAACAAAACACAAGTTATCGTCTAGACTTACCCTTATCTGGTAGATGTGCAGGTGGGAAAATAAATTTAAATAACTAACTTCCCTGGTTCCAGTAGTAGATAGGTAGCCGTGTTGGTCTGCCATAGTCAAAATAAAAAAATTCCTTCCAGTAGCACCTTAAAGACCAACTAAGTTAGTTCTTGGTATGAGCTCATACCAAGAACTAACTTAGTTGGTCTTTAAGGTGCTACTGGAAGGAATTTTTTTATTTTAACTTCCCTGGATTCCAGTAACTTAATGCCATATGCGACACTAAGGTAGGATGCTATATACACTTTCAACTCAACTACTGAATAGCTTAAACTTCCACTATTAACCACTCAGCTTCCCCAGAAGAGGAAACTTTGACTCTTTTCCAATTTAAGCTATCGTGAGTGACCTGAAACTATTTTGGGTAAGATTAATATAGCACAGACACAGAAAGAAAGTACTTAGTTTAGTGTTATGCAACCTTAAGGACATCAGAACAAGCCAAGAACAAGTGACATCATATGGAGGAGCACATAGCCAAGAACAAAGTCTAAACATTCAATCCTACAAA
The DNA here is from genome assembly GCF_964188305.1 of Podarcis bocagei. NCBI lineage: Eukaryota > Metazoa > Chordata > Lepidosauria > Squamata > Lacertidae > Podarcis > Podarcis bocagei. The sequence continues at coordinate 75,883,246 of NC_138126.1, forward strand.
ATCCCAACAATCTAGAACCAGCAGACCATTTATATATTTTTTCCTATAATGCTATGATTATCCATCATGATGTTGACTTGAGAAGTAGGACATACGCTTAGTGGCATTTTTGTCATTTCCTGAGTTCTGGTTTAAAGAACCCTTACAAAAAACAAGGTCACACTGGTAGCAAAGGCTGTTTAGTTATCCACTTGAAGATCAAGCCTCTTGAAAGCCCTGAGTTAGAAAATTCAAAAGCACCAAGCCTGTGTTGGTGTGTGGTTTGGACCCACACAGATCCTGAAATATGCTATTCCCCCCAGAGTTACTTGGGAAGAAGAAATGACTGTTAAACCACTCTGAGAATTGTTGCTCTAAGATGGGAATAGTGGTCTCCTAACAATCCTAACAATTATCAGCACCTTTAACAGACCTCAGGGCCCAGAATTCTTGGGGGGGGGGGGTTCACATGGTTTAAATGTATAATGCAGATGCAACTGATATATCAAAATCATACAATTTCACCCACATCTCATGCATGTCAATGTTTACAAAAATATGCTTTAGTAAATAACCAGTTTCAACCTAGTTTTATCATTTTGGGTGACATTCACCAAGGCACTTTAAGAATTGCACTTCCCTCCACATAACAATTACCATTTGCAGAATAAAAAACTGTTTCCATATGTAAAATGTAACCACACCACACCCATTTTTGTGACCACAGCAGGAGGCTGCTCAAAGCAATGTCATCTCAGGCCAACATGCTATTATTGACTTCACGAGACACTCATGGCTAGGGCAACTCCTAGCAGTCTTTTCTTCCTCCCTCTCCTGAGCACCAGGGCAGGCAATTTTGAGAGCTGCTGGCATCAGTTCTCAGGAAATGTGAGGGGTTCACATGAAAAAGCGACTCACTGTATTCCTAGGGAAAGCGGCAGGATATTTAGCTTTCCTGTCACCACAGCTTAGAAACACCAGCAGAGCAGGGTTTTCCTGGCCATTTGAGGGCAGACAGGAAACCCCAAGAAAACTGCTGGCACTGCTATGCTGTGGAAAGCAAAACAAAGCCACGACAAGGAGCTGTTCATATGGTAGTGTTAATGGGGGCAAGGCAAGACAGCACAGAGGCAGGAACAGTTTGAAGGTCAGTGGTAGAGCGTGTAAAAGATCCCAGATTCAATCCCTTGCATCTCCAGGTATGGCTGAGAGTGACTCCTGTCTGAAACCCTGCAATGTGATCGCCAGTCAGTGTCAACAATACTGAGGCCTGACAGGCCGATGGATCTGACTTGGCATAGGGGCTGGCCTCTCGCAAAACTCTGGATGTTTTCTTTCCCTTCTTTCAAAAGGATTTGGATGACATAATTACTCCATGCCCCCTTGTTATTGGGCCAAAGCAGCGCGCCGTTTAAATAGCATTTCACAATGAAGACGCTAGTACTGTAAGTCACAGCGTGTGGGAGCCAAACACAACACAGAGAAGAGAAAGGGCCAAGACAGGTTTCCCAAACATGGGCTACATGAGAAAACATGGGCAAAAAAGGGGATCTTCTGAATACTATGCGGACAGCAGTGAGGGGATGGAGTTAAAGTGCTGGTCTCCACCATCCCTCATCACGTCAGCAATTATAGCTTCTGAATGGGGTTAATGATTGCATAAATACCAGAATGTATTCTACAGCTGCTATCAATTCTTGTTCCAGTAGTAAGCCCATCTGATTTAAATGGGAAGTGTGCAAAGGTATGTTACACTCTATATATGCATTCTTATTGAAGTCCCATTCAAATCCCTTAAATATATGTCTTAAAACTCTAATGTCACACAGCTGCTTGCAGGACATCTGGGTTTCCACCACATGCACAAACCTTCCCTTTTCAACTAGTGCTGTCTCTGCTAACTTTGTACAATAAAAAAGTCTACTCAAACACATGAAAAACAAAATCATGATCATTAGATCAAGGTACTTTTTAAATTGACCTTTCTCTCAATAATGTACATGAGCCTATTGTAATTCATTGTGAACCTGTGTCACGTCTCATCCAGATTTCTAATATCCCGGCCTCAACAATCACAGCTATTCATGACCAAAAGATCTGTTTGAAAATACAAGCATTCAGGTAAGCCAAAACACATACTGGCCAATAAATCTTTTATGTTCCACTTCCCTGATGCATGCAGCCCATTTTCAACCAAAAAAAAAACCTCCCGGAGGCATAAGAATTGCAACACAATGGTTTAAAAATGAAGGCTTCGGAAGATGACTGTTGGGCCATTGTCTTGAAAGAAGACTTTAAGAAAGTCCACTTCATCACGGGACACAGCGGGGATTGGGGTGGGGTGGGGTGGGAGGCAGCCAAATGGAACCCCGGCATAAGTGGGCAATGTGCCACAATGTTAAGCTTCTGTTGGAACTTCCTCGGTTTGTTCATTAATCACCTAAAACAGGTGGCAGCTCAATGGGATTTGGCTTCCCTTCCTTGTCCGCTATATATCAAATGTATGCAATGGCAGATTGAGCAAAATGAAAGGTATGGGTGTTTGTGGTAGCATTAAAAGGAAGGTTAATAGTTGAACGTGTCATCTAGATACATGGAGGCATCATTAAAAGCCTACAGTGCTGACAGAAGCTCAATTACTTGCTGGCCCATTCCAGAAAAGAAATGACCTTAAAGCAGAAGCAGGCTACATACAATCCAGAAAGGACTACCATACATGGCTGTTAAACTGAATTTGTATGGTCTATATTCGTATGGTCTGTTGTCATCTATAGACTACCAACACTGTATCCTTCATGCAACTAAAAATACACAACTAAAAATGGCAGTATCTCTTCTAAAAGAATACAAACTGAAGGTAAGTACAGTGGTACTTCGGGTTACATATGCTTCAGGTTACATACTCCGCTAACCCGGAAATATTACCTCGGGTTAAGAACTTTGCTTCAGGATGAGAACAGAAAACGTGCTCTGGTGGCGCAGCAGCAGCAGGAGGCCCCATTAGCTAAAGTGGTGCTTCGGGTTAAGAACAGTTTCAGGTTAAGAACGGACCTCCGGAACGAATTAAGTATGTAACCAGAGGTTCCACTGTAAGTAGAAACTCAGATACATTGGTCAAGTTCAGCTGTATCAGAAAATAACGTATAAGGAGCCTCAGGCTCTCACTCTCTGCTAATCTTTCACATCCACAAGGAGGATGCCAGAAGCTTCTGCTTTCCATTTTAAGCTACACATTGTTCCCTGTGACACTGGAACTTAGGAACTGTGATTTGAAAACTGTGGTTAGTTTGAACAAGCCAGAATCAAATTCTGCTTTCAGAATTTCCATGATCACCGTTTACTCAAACCTCAGTTCCCCAAGTTCGGCTGTCACAGGGGACTGCAGTTAGTTCAAAATCAGAAAGAGAAGCCCACCATAGTCTGCTCTCATAGCAGGAAACTATGGTTTCCTATTACATCTGAACCAGGCCTTAGTTTTTCAACTGCTGGATTTTTAAAGGGCTGAAATTTTATATTAAATCATTTAGAGAAAGAGGAACACAGATTACATATTCTCTCTCTCTCTCTCTCTCTTTATATATATATACAGTGGTGCCTCGCAAGACGAAATTAATTCGTTCCGCAATTCTCTTCGTCTTGCGGGTTTTTCGTCTTGCGATGCACGGTTTCCCATAGGAATGCATTGAAAATCAATTAATGCGTTCCTAGGGAAACCACCTTCAGGCCAGGTCCGGGGACAGTCTGTCCCCGGACCTCTTCTGAAGGCTGGGGGGGGGACAAGGGCTTTTCTTCCCACCCCCAGCATTTTAAAAAACCCTGGGACAGCGGAGGACTTCTCCGCTTTCCGGGGGATCTTAAAATGCTGGCGGGCGGCATTTTAAAATCGCCCCGGACAGCGGAGGACTTCTCCGCTGTCCGGGGCGATTTAAAAGCCCCTGGGAAGGCAGGCAGGGGGGAGCAAAGACTTTCGCCCCCTGCCCGCCTTCAGAAGGTGTTCCCACCCCCCCCGCCCGGCTTCGCAGCAGCGCTACGAAGCCCGGCAGCTGGGGCAGCTGTTCCCGCCCCCCTCCCCCCTTCGGAACATCGTTCCGAAGGGGGGCGGCTGGGGCAGCTGTTCCCGCCCCACCTCCCCCCTTCGGAACATCGTTCCGAAGGGGGGCGGCTGGGGCAGCTGTTCCCGCCCCACCTCCCCACTTCGGAACATCGTTCCGAAGTGGGGCGGATGGGGCAGCTGTTCCCGCCCCACCTCCCCCCTTCGGAACATCGTTCCGAAGTGGGGCGGCTGGGGCAGCTGTTCCCGCCTCCCCTCCCCCCTTCGGAACATCGTTCCGAAGTGGGGCGGATGGGGCAGCTGTTCCCGCCTCCCCTCCCCCCTTCGGAACATCGTTCCGAAGTGGGGCGGCTGGGGCAGATGTTCCCGCCCCACCTTCCCACTTCGGAACATCGTTCCGAAGTGGGGCGGATGGGGCAGCTGTTCCCGCCCCCCCTCCCCCCTTCGGAACATCGTTCCGAAGTGGGGCGGCTGGGGCAGCTGTTCCCGCCTCCCCTCCCCCCTTCGGAACATCGTTCCGAAGTGGGGCGGCTGGGGCAGATGTTCCCGCCCCACCTCCCCCCTTCGGAACATCGTTCCGAAGTGGGGCGGATGGGGCAGCTGTTCCCGCCCCCCTCCCCCCTTCAGAACATCGTTCCAAAGTGGGGCGGATGGGGCAGCTGTTCCCGCCTCCCCTCCCCCCTTCGGAACATCGTTCCGAAGGGGGGCGGCTGGGGCAGATGTTCCCGCCCCACCTCCCCCCTTCGGAACATCGTTCCGAAGTGGGGCGGATGGGGCAGCTGTTCCCGCCCCACCTCCCCCCTTCGGAACATCGTTCCGAAGTGGGGCGGATGGGGCAGCTGTTCCCGCCTCCCCTCCCCCCTTCGGAACATCGTTCCGAAGGGGGGCGGCTGGGGCAGATGTTCCCGCCCCACCTCCCCCCTTCGGAACATCGTTCCGAAGTGGGGCGGATGGGGAAGCTGTTCCCGCCCCACCTCCCCCCTTCGGAACATCGTTCCGAAGTGGGGCGGATGGGGCAGCTGTTCCCGCCCCACCTCCCCCCTTCGGAACATCGTTCCGAAGTGGGGCGGATGGGGCAGCTGTTCCCGCCTCCCCTCCCCCCTTCGGAACATCGTTCCGAAGTGGGGCGGCTGGGGCAGATGTTCCCGCCCCACCTCCCCCCTTCGGAACATCGTTCCGAAGGGGGGCGGATGGGGCAGCTGTTCCCGCCCCACCTCCCCCTTCAGAACATCGTTCCAAAGTGGGGCGGATGGGGCAGCTGTTCCCGCCTCCCCTCCCCCCTTCGGAACATCGTTCCGAAGGGGGGCGGCTGGGGCAGATGTTCCCGCCCCACCTCCCCCCTTCGGAACATCGTTCCGAAGTGGGGCGGATGGGGCAGCTGTTCCCGCCCCACCTCCCCCCTTCGGAACATCGTTCCGAAGTGGGGCGGATGGGGCAGCTGTTCCCGCCCCACCTCCCCCCTTCGGAACATCGTTCCGAAGTGGGGCGGATGGGGCAGCTGTTCCCGCCCCACCTCCCCCCTTCGGAACATCGTTCCGAAGTGGGGCGGATGGGGCAGCTGTTCCCGCCTCCCCTCCCCCCTTCGGAACATCGTTCCGAAGGGGGGCGGCTGGGGCAGATGTTCCCGCCCCACCTCCCCCCTTCGGAACATCGTTCCGAAGGGGGGCGGCTGGGGCAGCTGTTCCCGCCCCACCTCCCCCCTTCGGAACATCGTTCCGAAGTGGGGCGGATGGGGCAGCTGTTCCCGCCCCACCTCCCCCCTTCGGAACATCGTTCCAAAGTGGGGCGGCTGGGGCAGCTGTTCCCGCCTCCCCTCCCCCCTTCGGAACATCGTTCCGAAGTGGGGCGGCTGGGGCAGATGTTCCCGCCCCACCTTCCCACTTCGGAACATCGTTTTAAAATGCTGGGGGTCGGCAGCGAACGCTCCCGACCCCCAGCATTTTAAAACCTCCCCGGGACAGAGACTTCTCTGCTGTCCCTTGGAGATTTTAAAATGCTGGGGGTCGGCAGCGAACGCTTCGCTCCCGCCCGCCAGCATTTTAAGATCGCCCGGGGCAGGTGGGGGGAAGGCAGGCGGGGGGGAGCAAAGACTTTTGCCCCCCGCCGGCCTTCAGAAGAGGTCCTCTTCTGAAGGCCGGCTGTGGGCGAAAGTCTTTGCTCCCGACCGCCAGCATTTCCCTATGGGCTTTCGTCTTGCGAAGCAAGCCCATAGGGAAATTCGTCTTGCGAAGCGCCTCCAAAACAGAAAACCCTTTCGTCTTGCGGGTTTTCCGTCTTGCGAGGCATTCGTCTTGCGGGGTACCACTGTAAACAGAAGCCTGGCATCCATGGGTTTGCAATACCTTTTTGCGGAGTGGAGGGAGAACCCACAGCCTGAAAACAGAATGATGCAGTGGACTAACTGTGAGGGTAGAGGCAGCTATGGGCCTCCTTAGCTATCCAAGTTGAAAACTGCCATTTTTAAGCTGTTTCAACTACTCCTTGAGGCAGATCAGATCAGATCAGCATTGCACATTGCATTGACACAATAGCTCTCAATTGTCAGGGCTCCACCCTCCCTGATCACTGTAAGTAAGAACTCTCCAGCTGCCTCCTTGGCTTCAGGAAAGGGAGGAGGCAGTCCTGCTCTGCAAACAGCTTACTAGGCAGCACCATATCCTGATTCAAGACATGTTACAGCAGAACCACAGAAAGCTGCATGAAAACTGATAAGGAAACCATAGCGTAAAAATGAAAAGATGCCAACCCCCTAGGGTTCACTGCATTTTTCCAATGGACAATTTGTCTGCCCTGGAATGCCCACTAACTGAATTTTGAATTAGTCTGTTTTCTTTGTTAGGAATCAGAGCCCAAGAAATAACAGCTTCATTTGAGAAATGGATCTCTTGTGAGCCAAGACTACATACTGATGTTGCTTAGGAAATGCACTATCATTAGTACTTAACAATAAAATGTCACAGGCAATAGCATTTGAATTTATGGTAAGGGCTGCACACACCACAGGGTTCCCCTCCTCCACCATGCCCCCTAAATCTGCTTTGGAGGGCTGAAGAAAACCCCAGAACATGTTTAGGGGGCACACAGGGTGAGGATAGGGAGGAAAATCTCATTGATCATGCGCAGACCTTGTTCCATGTATGCATACCCCACTTAGTATGATGCTGTATTCCACCCAATGAATTTGAGATGGGTGGCTTAAGATATTCACTACCTGCAGGTAAAATTATTTGGAGCTTGAAAGTACATATAGGTAAAGGGACCCCTGACCAATAGGTCCAGTCGTGGCCGACTCTGGGGTTGCGGTGCTCATCTCGCTTTATTGGCCGAGGGAGCTGGCGTACAGCTTCTGGGTCATGTGGCCAGCATGACTAAGCCACTTCTGGTGAACCAGAGCAGTGCACGGAAATGCTGTTTGCCTTCCTGCCACAGTGGTACCTATTTATCTACTTGCACTTTGACGTGCTTCCAAACTGCTAGGTTGGCAGGAGCAGGGACCGAGCAATGGGAGCTTACCCCGTTGCGGGTATTCAAACCACCGACCTTCTGAACGGCAAGTCCTAGGCTCTGTGGTTTAACCCACAGCGCCCCCCGTGTCCCCTTCCATGCAATAGTATTACTTCCTCTATTAATTCGTGTATTTTGACAGTTTATGTTCTGTATAGCTCCAGCATGTTGCTGTCATTAAATGACGGTCGGGGCAAACACTGTCATGCAGCAGATGAGGGGAGGATAAATAAAGGGGAAGGAATGATGTACCACATGTGGTGGGGTTGTGACAAAAATTTTAAGAATGGAATACTGTCTATGACAAATTTTAAAAAAATGTTCAGACAAACATTTGAGAAGAAATCTGAAGCCTTTCTTCTGGGCATTATGACAATTGATATTTCAAATGATAAAAAGGGCTGTTCCTATATGCTACAACAGCTGCAAGAATGTTAATGGCTAGAAATTGGAAGTGGGATAGGAAACCAACAAAGGAAGAATGGCAAACTAAATTGTATGAGTATTTGGAATTAACAAAAATGACAGGCGCAATTAGGAACCAACCAAACCCAAATTTAAAAAGGAGTGGGAATGTGCAAAAGATTATATGGGAAAACACTGTTCTCAAATTAAAGAGCAGAGCAATAAGATATATTGTGTAAGAGAAAGGTAATAAGGAAATACAACACAGCTGAAAAAGAGAAGGAAGAAATAAGAAGCTGCATTGAGGTGGGTGGAAGTCACTTGTGAAGAAATATTGTTATTGTTTGGTTTATATATGTACAATATATGTTAAAGAATGAATGGAATATGTATACGAATAATAATTTTAAAACTCAATAAAAAGCATTAAAATAAATAAATACAGAAATTACTGGTAGTTGAAGTAGTAAAGCAAAATTCGTAATCATGATATAAAGTATACTAATCACAATTAATGAAATAATCTTGTACAGTAATGATTTTTCATTTTCATTTGTTTTTGCTACAAGGTCCAAAGACATAACCATTAAAATATATGGAATATCTTCTGAGAACTATACAAAGATGTAGACCAGGATAAGAACGCCCAGGAACTACTGCCAGATATCAAACTGGCTTTTGGATTTGTGCCTGTTGAAAAGCAGCCTTCCATAATTAACAGCAAACCATTTGTGAAACTCAGGAGAGCTTTCCAAAGAGTCATGTTGTGGGGGTCAGATTAGAACCCTACTCTTAAAGGATGGGAAGGGGAGAGAATCATGCTGGATGTGTACAGTCATCTTGGATGGAAGCGTAACAGCTCTCTAGATCTGAGCTTAGTCTGAACGCTAGGGATGGGGGGGATCATTCTGCTTGCACTTTCATGCCAACAAATCCACACTTCCCAAACCAATAGACAAAATGAAAATCAGGTCTCCTTCAAATGCATACTTTTTTGCAATGCAGGTCTCCTTGCAAAGAATACATACAAATTGGTGCATCTTAGCAAAAACACATGTGCCAGGCATAATTGCACACACGCAATATGTATATTAGGAGAAATGATCACCAAAATGTGTATGAATTTTCCTGGGGTCTTTTTTAAAAACAAAAAACAAAACATGAGCACATGCAGTAGTGGTGTGAAATGAATTTAAGATTGTAAAGATGAGACACTGAATGAAACTTAAATGGACTGATTCATCTATCCCCACTGAGAGTTAAGCTATGGAAATGGAGGGTGCTTTATAGGATCTGATAAAATAAAAGTCATGCAATAACTGGTCACTAAACAGAAGAACTAGTCTTGCTTTTTGAAAACCAGGGATCTGCTTTGCAAAGGGGAAGCCCCTTCTGAATGGAATCTTTTGTGTCAGTGGAAACGGAATAGTTGTGCTCCATACATATGCCCATGCAAATTGAGGACATGGTCCAGTCAATATTCAGAACTGGTCCACTAGTCATACCGGCAGCACTGTAGGGTAATGCAATAAGTCCAAAACTACATAGGAAGAGTCCAGCGGGGGACTCCTGTTCAGGCTAGTAGTAATCCAATTTCCTGAAGGTTGGTGTTTCCAGAGGAAGGAGTCAACGTGGACTCCTCATGTGTGGTCCAGAGCTCCTCATGCTACCTCATCAGTGCAGGGTGGAGTGGTGCTGGTACTGCTCTCATAACAATGAGTCAATGTGCATAGTGAACACCAATCACACTGCTCTCAGTGGGAGAGGTGTAAGTTAAAAGAGTAACAGGACATAAAACAGCAAAACTGTGGCTGGACTGATCTCTTTTTAGCATTTCCAGGGAAATCAATATTTAATCAATAAACGGATTCAGTATCAAGGTAAGTGAATTCATTTCAAAGGCTGGTTTGGAAGATAAAGAGTGCTCACTGCTCAGAAACACACTTGAGATACACATCTCAACAACACCAGTCTTTAAGTTGCTCCAAACAGGGGGGAGAGAATAGCATGTGTTAAGAGCAACCAAATCCATATCAAGTGATCTTGGGAACACACCCAAAACGCCTGAGGTTGCTTCCTGTTTTTGACTGACAAAACTCTGCACACCCTTCCTAACTTGCACTGGTCATACATGTAAATCCAGTGTAATCCCGATCAAATTAGTGGCTCCTTCCTTGAGTTACTTGCACACGTTCAGCTACAATGCAGCAAGAGGAGAACGGTCTTACATAATTACGAAACCATCCTCCCCCTTAAAAACTTCTCCGGAAGCAGCATTAAAAAAACAAAATCAAAACCTGGACCCAAACAAAAGGGTAAGGAAATGGATGTTCAGCTTCCAAGTCATGCAGGTCAAGTTATTCCAGGAGGAAGAAACATGCTGCTGCTCCATTCTTAACCTGAAACTGTTCTTAACCTGAAGCACCACTTTAGCTAATGGGGCCTCATGCTGCCACCGCTCCGCCGGAGCACGATTTCTGTTCTCATCCTGAAGCAAAGTTCTTAACCCGAGGTACTATTTCTGGGTTAGTGGAGTCTGTAACCTAAAGCATATGTAACCTGAGGTACCACTGTAGTAGGTCTGGCCACAGCAAGAAGAAAAAGCACCCGAATTTCTAGGCAAAGGCATGAAGTAGATTTATTCCGTTAAGCAAATACTGAAATAGTGTCTGTGCTGGGCAAACGGCTGCATCAATGCCTTATCTTACAAGTGCCACTATGACTGTTTGCAATGTCCTAGGAGGGTAAAAGGGGAACCCAAATGATTTGCTGCTTTGGCTCAGCCTCTTCTGAAAGAGCTTTATACCCCAAAGAGGAAGGAGACTGAACTAAAGAGCTGTGCGATGCAGGCAGAATGCACTGCAAGCAGCCCAAACGTGTCAGATGTCACAGTCCAATCTTAGTAAACCACACAGGCAGACAAGGAAGTGATAACACAGACGACATGGCATAGTGTCACACGTCGGCAAAAGAACAACTCATGACCACTGCGATGAACTCAGGCCCTGAGACCTGACTGAAAAAGCAGGATGGTGATGATAGTGAGAGTCAGAGAACCCAGCCACAGTCAGAAGTATGAAATGAGTCAGTTTCACTTTTTCCCCTCCCTTGAGGCAGAAGAAATACGTTAAACCCCATGCTTTGGACACAACTTCTAATTCCTTTTGCGAAATGCTGGAAGTGGTTCTGCTGTGTTGGCTTCCATCGCTGTAGCATTTATTAGAGGTCAGGCATTTTGTTATTGCTCAAAGCGGTGAGACGCTTGAAGGAAATGCACTTCTATGAATTCCCCAAAAGGGGAGATGGGTACAGCTCTTAATGAGGAGCCTGTACTGAGTCACTTCTCTCCTCATGTACTGTCTGTGAAAAGGAGGGGGAGGGGGAAGCAGAAGTCAGAGAAAGGAGCGTAGCCTATTCCCTAGAGAGGAAGAAAGAGCCTTTGGCAACTTTGAGAGATAAGGTGAGCCCCTGGGCAAACTGGTTTGTGAGCAGTTGCACAACCCATTCATAAGCAAGCTTTTCCCCAAGTAAGTGTGTGCCTTAGTTAATTGTGATGCTTCAGCTGCTTTATTAATTAATGGATCAGCCTTTAAAGCTTAATGCCGCTGAAGCGCAGTTAATCAAAGTATTCCTGCGTTACCTTACTGCCTCATGAACGACTTCTGCACCACTCTCTGGGGACAGGGACAGAGGCCTACCTAGGTGCCCTTGCATCCTTGGCAAGGAGCTCTGAAGCCAGGAGAGCCCATGGACCAGAAACTCAGAAAGTTTGCTTTTGCACTCTGCCATCAGGGTCTGCTCTGCTCAGCCTCTCCTCCTCCTCTGTTGGTCTGTCAGTCTGCCTTGCTGTCTCCCTCCTTCCACTCGCTGCTTACCCTTCTGCCTCCTTCCTTCCTTCTTCCCTCCCTTTTCCCTCCTCCTGTAACTCTTGCCCACTGTCTTTCTTTCTTCCCTCTGAGCCCTACTGGGCACTCTGCTCACACTTCTAATAGCGCTGTTGGCCAACTGAGACCACCCACCCCAAGCCTACTGGCAGGGCTACTGCAACTGCCATGCCAGCGACCAGATTCCTTCACCAAGGCACCCAGAGAAGCCTGCACACCTTGCCAGGCCGTGGAGTGGTGGAGCGGTCCAGGAAGCGTGTGGACTGTCAGGCTCCTAAACACTCCGAGTCAGAGTGAAGAGGAGCAATTTTTTCGTTCCCTTGGGCCTGCGCCTTTGGCAGGAGCCAACCAAGCCAATCCCTAGGTACATCCCACAATATTCCTGGAGCCCGCTCACCCACAGCTGAGGTAAAAGTATAGAAAAGGGGCAAGAAGGAACAGAAGACAGGCCACTTCAGAGGCTACCAGGCCTACAGTGCAGTCCCTTTCTTGTCTACTCAGATGAGAGGTCTACTGACTTCAGTGGTGCTTATTCCCAGGTAAGCAGGTAAAGAACAGAAGCCTTAATGCCCATATTCCGGGTGGAAGTAGGATTACAGTGGGGTTGAACATATGAAAGCTGGGTGGTGCTGGTGGAATAAAAAGCTTAAGAGACCCCTTGCTGTTTTCCTATCCCTATTTTATGCTTTCTTTTGTTTTCCTCTATTGGAGTTCCAGCCAAGAATCCATAGCCTGGGGCACTGGTGATTTCTGCTGCATCTGAGAAGACTCTATTGAGCAAGGAGGAAAATATATGTTCAGAGGATCCACCCCCACCTTCTCTCTCTCTCTTTCTGAGCCCATAGGTAGGCTCACTGTCAAAATCACTCCAGGAAGATTTTGAGTTTTTGCCCTTCCCCAGCCTCCAGTCTAGGGTAGACTATGGTTTGTTGACATCACAGGACTTCAGTTTCCTCTCCTCCACCTAAGCACTCCCTGAATCTGCTCCTGGTGCCCCTCTCCAACCCTTGAAAGCGGGGAGGGCAGAGCACTGGAAGGAGAAGAAAAGGAAGTTATGTTGCTTGCATGGAATCTGTTTCACAAGCAGAACTGCAGCACTGGATGCAACTCTAGATGTTTAAATAAATAAGGGGAAACCCAGCCCAAAGTAAGCATTTTTCATCACTTTGGGCATATGTCCTTCAACTGATTGCAAGTTTTGTCATTTGTTTAAAAAGCCAGAACATACTACCAGACTGTCTGAAAATTCTGTTCTATTATAAACCTGGTGTTTACAAAAGTATTTCAGTGTTTGCCATTTTAAAAGGAAGTGTAAGAACATTTCAAGAACACAAATTTGGATTTAGCATACTATGAGTTTTTGTGCCCTCAAGGGTGAATCGTGCCTTGAAACAGCTGAGAGGATTCAAATAATAAAACAAATTACTCCTTCAAGTAAAGAAAAATGGGGGAAGGGAGCATTGATGAAGGACATGCTTAGAACAACTATAAAACTGGCTCGTGAGCATACCCAGGAAGGAATCTAAACACTTTTAGAAAAATCAATTGAGACATAACATCTCAGGTAGTTGCTTCAAGGGAACAGTGTGCAGCAACCAAAAAACTCTTAATCAAGTAATGAACCCACATGCGAGTCAATGAAGTCAGCTGAGTTCCCGCTTACTAGCCATGCATGAACAACCCCAATCCGCATGCAACACTAAGCCAAACTGTGGCTTAGCACAAAGCAGCAAATTTGCAGATTCTCAGAGCAAAGATTTCAGCTGCAAATTTGCCTAAAAATACATTTTAATGCAAAGTTTCCCCTACTATACCACGTGTTTAAACGTTGCTGTCACTAATATATGCATTTTGAAGCGCACACTAGCGTATGCATTCTTGAACACATTATTTGGTTGGGGAATTGGTTGGTTTAGTGTTAGCTCTGAACCTGGGCTTGTGGGTTTGTAAGTTTAGCTACAAAACTAAAACATATCCTTAAGGCTTTAACAATAATTTTTTGGAGTAACCTCCACTACACAAAGTTGGCTTTGCTTCTGAGTAAAATTGCACAGGATTGCTCTATAAATTTCATAAGCAACAGTTCTGATGACAGGGGAAGGGAAGTAAAAATCTGTACTAGAGAGAATAACAAGATACCCAGTATCCTTTAGGTAAAAGAAAAGGCCTCCAATAATAATTTTGATTGTCCTCTTTTGTCAATAACCAACCCAATCCAAATGCCAACAGCCACTCCAAGCCACCTTGAGTTTATGCAATGCATGGCTATTTTTCTTAAGAAAAATGATCTTTCCAAATAAAGGAGCCACCTTAACATCTGGATATTTACTACAATTTATGTCTTGCTGTTCCTTCTTCCTCTGGAAGAATGAGAAAAGCAAGCAAGGACTTGGCTAGAATACTCACTTCTACTTTGCGAATGATTTAATATCCTTGTTCTTAAAAATGTTATACAACAACAATCTAATACTGATTAGGGATTTACAGGATGCTAAGCATTGCACCAAACGCAAAAACGTAAGAAATGCCCCGTTGGCTCACCCACTTATAACATTTACTCACTACATTTCTAGCCTGCCTTTCCTCCAAGAAGCTTAAGGCAGCATACACAGTTTCCTTCACTCATCCTCCATTTTATCCTCACAACAAACCTGAGAAGTTAAAAAATGGTGAGTGGCCCAAGGTCATCCAATGAGTTTCATGGCTAAGTGAGATTCTGAATATAGATCCGCCCCTGAGATCCAACGCTCTCACCCCCACACCACACTGCTGCTTTCCCTACAGTGCTGAAGTTGGTTACTCCTAGTTCCCAGTTGTTTATTTGTATGACATTTTAAATCACAATTCAAGCAAAACATCTTTTAAAAAAGAACGGAGGTTTTTAAGTATCTACACAGTATCACATATCTCCATGAATGGAGGACTGTCCCTTTCACAATAATTTCCCCCCAATGTGCTCAACACTCAAAATGCACAACAAAGACTTCAGCAAGAAATAAGGAACCGGAGGTGTGCACCTCCAAAATGGATTTGAGACACCCCAAATGATACACACACACCTCCTGGAGTCTTCTTCTACAATATGGATGTCTGTCTCAACACTTTCTTTGGGTGCAAGATGCTGTCAAAAGCATGTCCCGCACTGACAGAACACTTTGGCCCACCACAGATGACATACCCGAACAGAATTGTGCCAGGTCCAGTGCTTTCTTTGGGTGAAATAAATACACTGCTGTGGATATGCAACCACACCAATAACCACCAAATAGCTAGAAAATAATACAGGAGCTAGTCCCACATTCTGATTTCAATGGTGAGGACAAGAAACTCTTGCCCTGGTACTCAGCAACTGGTAGCAAGGACTATGCTGCCTCTGAAATGTTAGCTGCCACAGCCAAATAACTGCCGACTGACCTATTCTCCATGACGTGCTACCTAACTAATATAACTGTGCTGTATCTATGGGTAGAAAACAAACTTTTAATAACTTAATGCTGAAAGTCTTATGTAGGCCCTCAAGTCCATCCCTACTTATGTATGCTTTGGTATTGGTTGTAACCAAATAAAAATGTCAACCCCTTATTTAATGAGGAGACTAAAATAAAGTGCACAATGTTTATGGCAGGGTATGTCTTCAGCAGATGTAACCGATGGCTTGGATCCAAGCTTTGCTCCTTCCAGCCTAAATGGGGAAGGTGACTTTTGTCGATTCCCCCTTCCCTTTACAGATCCTTGTATGCGCAGAAAAAATGTGGAGACATGAGGGCCCTCCAGAACAGCATGACAGGTGGCATCAAGGGAAGAGAAAATCAGCAAAAGTCACCTCCCCCGCTTTACATCTGCAAGATCCTTCTGCTGGACCAAGAGCCTTCCATGGACAGGAGTCTTTCCATTTGCAGAAGATGAAGTCTGGATTAAACCCAATGTATATTTCCAACAACCTGCATGCGATTCCTAATACAGAAGATCCAAACATCCTCCGATAATGATGGTAGACATATGCCTCTAAATAAGTGACAATAGTATCACCCAAAAGACCACCTCACCTTGTTAATAGGGCCACCTCTGAAATATCTACAACTGTGAAAAGTACATAGCCTATTAAGTACATGAAAATCTTTTGATGCTTAGCTAGTATTTCACCATAGCTAAATGGCTTTGCGTGCTTTGCAATGTACTGTCCTGAAAATACTTTATAAATACAGTAGAAAATGTGAGAACCAAATGGGAGAGCAGAAACCATAGAATACATGACCAAGCCATGAAAGGAATACATAGCATGTTAAAAGCTGCGCTTGCTTCTTATTTGTGGAAATATTTATTTCAAAGTATATGTTCTTAAAAATGTATCTTCTTAAACACGGACTTTAATATGTCAACCTCCAAAACAATTTTCATTGACTTCTGCATGTTTATTCACATGTCATTAAGGAATTCCTATTTGCATACTGATAGTCTAATAAAACGGCGCACTAGAAGTAGCCAGATAGATACAGTATTAGGTTTGCTTATAAAACACCTTTGAGTAGATGCAGCTAGGATTGACTGTTTGGGCTAATTTAGGTGTTCTTGAAGACTAGGTGGCACAGTGGAGTATTACCAGGTGATATCAACGCCCAGTGCCAACAAACAGTAACACGGTTGTGTATAAAATTAAACAAAGCTGGTAAGTGGTTCCACAAAGAAGCCTTTGGGCAATCTATTTTATGTTTTGAAATATAGTTTAACTGAACGAAATGGTTAGACAATGAAAATAATTCAAGTGGAGAATGTCAAATAGAAATTTTGTGGGAATAGTGAAATCTTCGTCAAAGTGAAGTCAGTGGCAACACCTAGCAGCCTCTACAAGACCGTAGTATTTTCTGTTATGTAATTTAAGCAAATGATTTCCACTCACATCAGCCTTCTAATACTGAATTCAAAGTTGGTAACTAACTTTCTTTTCCAGCAGCAGTGGAATTGGGCTGATAGAAGACTCAACACCAAAAGCATACTATTCCTCATCTGTGCAAGTCATGTGCAGCCCAGTTCCCTATTTCATTACTCACAAATAAGTCCTACTGAATTCAGTGAGGTTTTCCCACGTAAGGGTGCATAGGTTTGCATCCTAAGGCCTGGAAGTCACTCCTGCAGAACTCAGTAGAACCCAGGTCCAAGAAATATGCACAGGACATTCAGAAACAATTTTGGCTGAGTACACAATGGAAAGGCTTCTAAGTAATATCTGATCTCAGCGCTTAAATATGGGTGCCAACAGTAATTCAATTTCTGACTATTGCTGCGACCCCAATATAAGCAGCATATCTCTAGGATTGTACTGGACCATCAACAGGCAAAAGGATAAGAAAGATATCATAAGCCCAAAGTGTTCAGCGGCAAGTCTCTTGCACAGTCACAGAGCTGAAATGTACGTTTTGTTTCTATTATTATTACTAAGGGAAACGAGACGCAAAAGGAACTTTCCGAGAGGCACAAAGGGCTTTCACAGAACCATCCTTGGCTTGCAGCCTGTTTATTCGGTACCCTCGCCCAGCCAGGCAGGGTTCTGTTATGGCAAGATCAAGCAGATTTCTCTGGTAACCCTACACTACACTGGCAGCCAGACAGTCCACGTTTACTGTCCCTCCTTAAGATTTAAGGTGGCTCTTGCCAGGCAGTCAAGCGTCGTCGCTTCCACTTTCAAGACAGCCGAGTGTGTGCAGATGGCATATTATATATTTTTAATTTAATTGCCTATTTAGTGCTTCAAAGTTGAAGAAAGGAGGAGGGAACGGACCACCGGGAAAGGAGGAGGAAGAAGAGAGAGCCGGTCTTCTTCTTTTCTTTCCCCAACAGAACCCAAATGAAGAGCTTAAGAAGCAGCAAGGGGAAGTGGCTCCCTTTTTGAGGGGAGCCGTTTCTCTTTTTGCAACTCAAGAAAGTGATTTTTTTGGGGGGTGGGGGAATACTCGGCTCTGCACGCACCTGACGGCCACGATCCTCCGAGGCCGAAAGAGGCACGAGTAGGAGGAAGAGGAGCGAGAGGGAGCTCCTCAAAAAGTAGAAACAACGTTGCGCGAAGTTTTGGCGCATGGCGAAGAGACACATCCGTGTGATTTCCGCCTGGGAGGCAGATCGGCTGTGTGGCCGCCAAGGCAAGACGGTGCCAGGAAAACTCCCCGCCCGCCCCTCCGCCTCCTCCTGGGGGGAAAGGGGGGAGGCTGGGAGAGAAGGAGAGTCTGATGTGTCAAGTTAGGGATGGGGAAGAGAAGAATCGGCGGCGTGGCTCGGATGGTAGGCGAAGAGGGCGACTCCGCAAAGAGCAGCAAGGAAGCCAAGCAGTGCCCCCAAGCCAGAGAGGGTTTGGGGATCAGCCCCGCCGCGATCCGACCCCGGAACCAAGCCAGGGCCAGTCCCTGCTCCACCCGCCCCCTGCCTGCCCCCTTACCTGAAGACGCACTCTTCCCGGGGCTCCTTGCAGGGTGAAACCAAGCCGCTCTTTTTGTTGAAGAGCTTCTGCAACAAGGTGGGTGTGGGCGGCATTTTGGGAGCGCGCCGCTCTCGCCCCGGCGGGGCCAAGCCCGGAGCAGCCAGCGATCTCCCTCCTCCCCGCGCGCGAGCTGCGACGGCCGGCTAGTTCCGCGAACCCGACTCCATTCGGTGTGACAGTCATATGACAAAAATTAATCACTTGGAGCAGCCGCGGCGGGAGGGGGAGGCGGGCGGGCGGGGTTTCGCGCGGGCTTCCCGGCAGCCGATTGGCCGCGCGGCCCGGCCCGGCCCAGCCCACGTGGGGAACACGGCGATCCCTGCTTGGCTTTGGTGGAGCGGCGGCGCTTGGGGATGTTTTGGTGCAAGAAAGGAGAGGGAAGGGAAAGGGAGGAAAGCGGGAGGCGCTCGGCCTGGGCTCTCCCGCCAACTTCGCCTCCGATCCGCTGAGTTTTAGCTTACTGAGCACGAAACAGGCCGCATTCTAAGACGGAGACGGGAATGGGGACGCCCGAGTGCTCCTTGCGCTTTGGATGGGATGGCTTTGTGGTGTTTTGTCCGGTTTTCCTCCCCACACCCCGACTGGAATTCCACGACCCTGGAGGATGTGGAACTCCTGAGCCGCTCTGGAGATGTTTGAATCTGCGCCCCCTCCCAAACCCAACAAGGGTTAATAACAGGGATGCAAGAAGGCAAAAAATTAAAAGCTTGCCCCGTTTGTATTTTGTCACGATCGCAGTTAAACTCTTGACTTATTAGCGCCCCCCCCCGTGTTTTTGCTTTGGTTCTGCTTCCCCAGAATTAGAATAAAATTGTAGAATTGGAAGGGACCATGAGGATCACCTGGTCCAGAGCTTTCCAAACTTTTCATGTTGGTGACACACTTTTTAGACATGCAACATTTCGTGGCACAGTAATTCAGTTTTACAATCAAAACTAACCCCTTAGCCCCAGGAACAGCGCAGGAACAGTCACGTGACACACAGTACACACTGCAGCCCACACAAAGCTCTGATCTGATCCAACCCCCAGCAATGCAGAAACAGCAGAACCTGCAACCCTGGATTTATCAGCACCAAAAATTATGAACTTTTAATTAAGAACATGCATGGTTCTCAGAGTAATTTAGTAAGGCCCAGTTTAAAACTAAACGAATTTCCATGAACGAGGCTCACCTTGGGACGGCCACGAAGTCTTCCAACTGCAGCAGCCACAATTTCCCCTTTTCTCTGCAATCCCGAGTTGTGCAATTAAATTTCATTCAACACACATTTAAAGCACATGATCCCGGCACAAGGATCTTGCAAACTGTAGTCCCCCCTGACAAAGCTACCTTTCCCTGCACCCCAAGCTACACTCCCCAATAATATTTTATGTGCTCTAAATGCAGATTATGATTGAAATGTGTGGATCTGCTTAAGTATTCCTACTTGCTCACACACACACACACACCCCTCAGGTAGTGCTTCATTGAATCTTGAAGCAGCAGAACATGCAGACTTTTATGTTGCTCCAAGTCCAAGACAGGTCACTGACATAGGGAAGATGAGTGACTAGGCAGCAGCCAGTGCTGAAGGAAGCAGGGAAAGGGGTTCTTGACAGGTGTTAGTTGTCCTCCCCCATGCAATCCCTGAGCATGTGAAAGGACAATAGTCCATGCCTGTCTAATGGGGCCTGCCCCCACCAATATCCAGTGTTTATTTGGAAGGGCTGCTCCCCATGTTTAGGAACTCTGGGGCAATCAGGGTTCCCAGTCATGTGACAGGCCCTTTCAAACTAATAACGGGTGTGTATACTGTATTACCATCCTGATCCTCCTTGGTATGTCCAACTAACACATAGAAAACACTACTGAGAGCTTCTACTCACTTTCATCACTAGCTGTAAGTGCCCATTGAGCCCAAAGAATTGGCATTAGTGTAACTTGTTCTGTATGTAATACCCTGGAAGTATTATACAAAATGATTCTGAAACACACCTGCAAAGGCCCAGATCAGGCTGAAACCTTTTTGAACACTGCTCCCTTAATTTTGTTGCTGAGATCCATCAAAAGACAATGGAGTATGCCTCCAGGGGTGTAGTCAAACCGCAGCATTAGCAGCACCGAAGTGACCTCCCTGGGCACAAGCATGGGCAGTGTGCATGGGGTCCTGGACTGCCCAGATGACAGAACCGCCTCTCAACCTTGCTGATGTGGTCCAAAAGAAAGCAGAGTAATACATCTGGCACCAGCTTGGCTGCAGAAGTTGCGATAAAGGCATACAAGGCACCATCTGACTGTCTTAGGGATTCCACTTTGGATTTGTGTAAGGTTACTCCTTAGCCTTTCTTCTCCCAAAGATATACCACAAGGCAGAAGTTCAGTATTAGTTTTCTTTTTCCTAGATGGGCTCCATTTCCAGGTTGAGGAGCTCCATCTGCCCTCACTTGCATGTGCAGAAACCACCTTCTTGACTATTGGTCTCATCCACTCAATCCTCCAGATCCTGCCTTTGCATGCAGGGAAGTCCCTAACTCATCAAGGGTTTGAGACCCATCAGCTACCCTTAAAGTACAGTTGCATTACCAGAACAATCAACCTAGGAAGCTGCCTTATAGAGAGTCAGACCTTTGGTCCATCTAGCTCAGTACTGTCCACCCAACTAGCAGCAGTTTTCCAGGATTTCATCCACAGTCTTTTCTGGAAATGTCAGGGGTTGAACCTAGGATCTTTCACTTGCAAGGCAGATGCCCTGGCACTGAGCTATGACCCTTCACCACGGACTACTTTGCTGATCAGACAGTGCAAATGTATATAGTGACGCATGTGGGTCATGACAGAGAAATGCAAAAGCAAGCTTAGGTATCTCTTCCTATGCAGAGCTTCATTACCTTTACAGTAATAGGTTTATGTGAGATTCAGGTTCCTCTCCGCGCTTCCTCTTCCCAGGGCTCAGCAAACTAACTATGAAGTGAAAGAAGTCCATTGGCATGCTCTAGAAGTGTTATTACACAAACCTACAGTGCTCGGAATAGAAAGAAGGAAAGCATCCCCCCACTTTCCTTTTTTCTGGTGACGTGAAAGCAGCAGCAGACATCACACATTTACTAATTCCACTCTCAATTATTTCTACTGCTGCACTTTAAAATGTCTAGAGGGGCTCCAATTCTGCAAATACTTACCCATGAGCATCAGGCGCAGCATATAAATCCCATTATATGCCATAAAATGATCAGGCGTCAAATCTGCACTGCACATTTCCCACAAATTAGGAATGTGACTCATCTGAGATGATGTCATTAAAATCCTTCAAAGGATTATTTTCAGCCCTCGTTTCTCAAGAAGTTCCAGTGACTTTAGGGAATAGCAGCTACTTCTATGAGTACTATGATTGTGTCTCGCAACCTTTAAGTGTCCAATAGGATACTACAAAATCATGTTCTGTTTCCAGTCCAATTTAACTGGGCAGGGGAAGGGCAGAGTTGGAAAACACAGCATAGCAAAGATGCCTCGTTATGGCATTTTAATAAAATACAGGACTATGTAGTCAGTAGCTTCATTCATAACTTAATAGGGAAGAACGGTTTAAAGCACGGACGGTTTAAAGCAGATCAGCTGGGAATCCTGATCACACAGCCCAATCCTGCAGAAAGCCAGTTTTGCGAAGCCTATATTTGGCACTTTGCCAAGCACAGAACTGGCAAATCACCTTATGCTGTGGTTCCCACATGCCATGCAAGGTACTTTGATAGGTGGGTGGGATAATCCTCTGGCATTTGTCAGGTGGTCGACAGGCGAGTTGTTCCTTGCACCTAAGATGGCCCATGAGGGTGAGGATTGCAATCTTGCCTACCTTGCTAAAAAACCTCTTCGTCAATACAAGGAATTCATGTTTGCTTTACAGGAATTCAGTAGCAACCCAATTCTCACACAAGTTACATCGACATTGGCTTCCACCTTTAGTATACATGTGAGGCAGACTGGAGGAGACTCCTCATTCTGGTTACACATACCCATCTCATGCTAGATGGGGCCTGTGATTGGCTCCTACCAGCCAGCTCTGTCTCTTCAGGAGCCCAGTTGGCTTCCACCCACTGGTGGCACAATGCAGGAAGGGTGAGATATCTAGTCTGGCTACTCCATTGAAAAGTCTCATGTTTCTTGCAAGATAGAATTTCTGTTGGTGGTCTTTAATTCAAGACATGTCATTCACATACACAAGTTACTACTTGAAGTGCAGTCATCAACTGATAGGACTTGCATAAATCAATTTGATGCTTGTTGACATGTTTATCAAGGAGTACGTATTATTATTTTCAGCCAGTCTTGCACTAGAGTTTGGATGGAGGGGTCCCCTTCTGTATAAGCAAGGGCTTTTGTTAGGAACAGATTCTGTCTCTCTTCATCTCCACCAGGCTTATATTATGCAAGATGAAGTTTAAACTGACACCCTGCACAGCTACCTCATGCAGATGGTTCCTGGTTGGAATCAGAAACTTGTTGTCATTCAAAGTACGTTGCTGTGTTTGTGTCAACAGCATTGAAGGCCTCCATCAGAGGTGAATCTTCCTAGTGTGGTGACCTTGTCCTGTTTGATGTTTTGGAAAATAGCATCAAGGAAACCGTGCAGAGACTAAGCTCCACAGTCTAAATAAAGTTGTTAAAAAAGTAGCAAACCGTCAATCAGTGAGGATTATCTTCACCTTCTTGATTACTCTTCCAGAAATAATATCTTACCAAATTCATCCTTAGTCAGACAAGAGAAACACATCACCCCCCAGTACTTACTGAGCTTTAAGAATCCGATTCCAAAAAGTGGTTTTCAACAATTATATATACACTAGTGGCACAACTGAAACAAAGTACCACTAAGTAAATGTATGTGGAGTACCCTATAGTTTAGTGACAGGTAGCACTGCAGGCCAGCAGCCACATATTGTAACGTGGAAGCCCCATGCATACAAATATAATCAAGGAGACACTCTTAACGTATGTAAGGCTGATTGAAGTCCATAAAAGTACTTTGGCCTAAATTAGCATGACCACATCTTCATGGTAAAATATTAATCAAATCTGGTATTTTCATCAAATGCACCTTTTGAAACAATCTTAAAACGCCTTCGCCACTGGTGTTATTTGCACAGGAACATGTAGCATTGTGGATATTTTCTTCAAATGCACAGATAACTTCTAGGTCAGCTTTGTCTTCACGAGGATGTGGAGCAAATGCAATAAATTATTCTTTCAGACTAATTTGGTTAATGCTGCTGTCTCCAAATCCAAGTTCTAGTACACTATCAATAAGAAGTGTGACAAGGTATGATATTCTGAAGACAGAAACTGTGAGATTGAACAGTTACCTGTAGACAACTATTTCACTATAACCCATACACCATTCTAGAAGAATCGTTCTCCAGATTTTGTTTACATTTTTACCCGCTTTGAGACATCAACGTTCATTGTCATTCTAAATGTATTTATTTTTGCATGTATCTTAGGTCTTCAAAATAAAGCTAGCTGAAATCTTTCTCCTTACATTCATAGGGATGTCCACAGAACCTTATGTGATCAGCAGTTTTGACAGGCATCAAGGTGATTTCTAGGCATGAGACTAGTGGAAGTGTGGATGAGCCCTAAGAGACAGAGGTTCCATCCTGTGCTGATCTTCGTAGGTGCTTCCATATACTTCCCCCTTCTCCCAAGTAGCCTCCTGTGCAGGTAGCTGAGCACTTTGGTGGTAGCTCTGAAGCTTCTGCTAGGCTCCGGCTCCTGTGGTGTTGGGAGACAAGGGGTGGGACACGGAGATGGCCTGGAACCCAGTCAGCTGGTATGGTGACCTGGAATAGGGATACAAAAATCTCTTCAGGATCACTGGTGGTGTAGAGATCAGCTGGGGAATTCTGATGTCCCTGTTCCTCCACTGAGGAGACCTCATATTCCAAGGATGGGAAGAGCTGAACAATGGCAAATTCACACACTGTAAACCTTACATCAGCTCTGTATTACCCCCATCTTGAAGAGTAGAATATTGGATGAAAGAGAGAATGCTGCTAGCTTGAGCTATTGGAAAAAGATTCCCAGCCTCAGTGCCCTTCTGGAAGGACCTAAAAAGTGGTTTTCACCCACTTATGCAACAGCACCTGCTCTCCCTGCACGCCCCTCTCCCAATCGGTTCTGGGGTTTTCCCAACCCTCCAGAGCCAACCGGGAGGTGGGGGGAGGGGAGAAGAGAGGAAGTGGAAGCTCTGTTGTGTAGGCAGGACAACTTTCTTGGATACAACCCAATGGCGCCACTTACTCTTCTCTCTTTAACTGCAACTAGATGTAAAGAAATGAACAGGTAAAAAGTTATGCAGCATGGAGACAACATATGATCTGCTAATATTTATGCGTCAAGATGCACTGTAAAAACACAGCTACAGGGGCTGGCTTAGGCTTCCAGAATGGCAGCTGAAAATAAGTAACAGGAAGCAGAGGCAGATACCAGAAGTTCAGGCTGGAATCAAGACTGAAATTCAGGCAGTTTGCATCACTTGAGTCTCCTGACTACTCTTTCCCTTTATATTATAAGCGAAAGTTAGTAATTAGCGTTAGACAATCCAGTCTTCCTCCTACTCTTTGTGACTCATGGTAGGGAGGGTGCACACCGGTGGAAATTGTTTTCCACTTTAAACAAATGAAGACTCAAAATGTTTCCTTTGAACTTTCCTTTTATGTATGCTTATGCAGTGGTGCAGATTTTGTATTCAGTACAGAACTTGGGCAGCTTTCTGCCCACCTCTCTACATTTTTAAAAAAATAGGTTAAGCAGTTACACATAGAATTGTAAAGTCAATATCACGCTACTGACAAAACTTCATAGGGTACACTTTTTGTCCTAAGCGGGCAGACCACAGAGTCTACTTGCACAAAATGAGTAGGTAGGAACAGAGCATTTCTTATGCCAAATGTTAAAGGTTAGAACTTCATTCTGAATTCAGATGCAAGTAGCTTGACTCTAACAAAATGCATCTCGTTTTTCTACATATACGCATCTTAGCTTAATGTTTCAAATCCATATCCATATTCACACACGAGTCAGTTTCACAAGACCCGTTGATGTGAAATATTAAGATTTACAAGTAGATGCTGTTATCCTAAACTTAAATTTAAGTTTTGGAAATCAGGCTGAGAACTACCAGAAGTATATTCAGCACACATTTTACAATAAAGAAGTGCTTTGCAATACAGGATAGTGGTGCATACAAAGCATGAGGTAAAAGAATGACACTTGTACTAACTTTTATAATTCCTGATCTTATTTTTACCTACCAGAATATAGATTTCCAGAACTGTAAGTATTTTCAGAATCTCTTTTGAAGGTGTCATTAACTTTCAAACTTAATGAAGTCCAAACGTGCAGCTCAGCTTCTTCCTACCATTCCATGTTCTCAATTTCCCGTTTTTCCCCTCTTTTAACAAGTAAAGGAAATGTACCCTTAGAGAACAGTCCATAAAAAAACAAAATACTTTCCCTCAAAGTAACAATAAAGGCCCCCAAACTATATTTTTCAGGTGTTTTAAATACTCTGTGACAATAAAGCTGCAGTTTAGAAGATCATGTACCACTGACAAACAAAATGTTTTGAAAAGTTAAAAAGAAAATAACTACTGAAATCACTGGGGCATCAGCATAAAATAAAATCCCATTCATTCAGATAGGACTTAGGTGTCCATTTCTTTTTTCTTTTTAACTGAACCCATTGCCCATACAATGCAGCTGCAGGGCAGGCTTCTTCCCCAACCTGGTTTCCTCCGGATGTCGTTGGACTCCAAGTCCCATCATCCCTGACCACTGTCCATGCTACCTGGGATGATGGGAACTGGGAGGGAGTCCAACAACATCTGGAGGACAGCGGGTTTAGAAGGCTGCTGCTGAGGTTTCTAGAAAGTGCTCCCCTCTCTTTCTCTCCCCTACCCCACATTACATGCAGCAGTGCTTACCTATTGTTCCTGTAGATCTAGTATTTGGTAATAAGATCTGAAAAAGAAATCAGTTTGTATTGGGAATTAATTTCAATTTCACTTTTTGGAGAAAACATATCACTTTAATTGACTTACAGAGCTATGCAATCTCCCTGCTTCTACCACCCAGGAGACCCACCAGCATATCTACAACCTGGCCTGGAGGTGCCAGACAGAACCTGGGATCTTCTTTCTGCATGAAAGCATCTCATCTACACTGGCAGTGGTTCTCCGGGGTTTCAGACTAGAGACATTTCCAGCTCTACCTGGGCAAGCCTGGGGTTGAACCCTGGAACCTTTTGCATACAAAGCAGATGCTCTACCATTCAGTTACATCTCTCACAATTCTCACATCTCTCGTTTAGAGTCGTCAACAGGCTCATCTCAGCTATCTGCCATTCTCCCATTCCCACCACCCTTCTGAGTAATACCCCTCCCCACCTTCTCACTATATAGAAGGATCTGGCAACTTCTGTTTCAGTGTATCTGAAGAAGTGTGCATGCACACGAAAGCTCATACCAAGAACTAACTTAGTTGGTCTTTAAGGTGCTACTGGAAGGAATTTTTTTTATCTCTCACAATGTTTGAGAAATCATGGTTTGCCCAGTGACCTGGCAAGTTCTGGGCTGAGCTGGGCTTTGAACCCAAGTCCAAGCCCAATGTCCTTTATATCCCCAGCAATTTGTTTTGTAGATTCAAACAGAAGGGAAGTTTTGTGGCATGACCTATACTTACAAATAAGGATTCCTTCAGTCAAAAATAGGAACTTCAACAGTTGACAACAACAACCACCACCCCAAACCTCTTCCTTGTGTAAGGAGTTCTCACAATAAATACATATTCTGTATCCCCTTGTCCTGCTTTACCTTCAGTTGCTCCTGGTGGGGGAAACTCTCTTTTTCTTTTCAGTGGGTGTTGGAGAACTTTCAGTGGTCTAGATCCTGGTGAAGCTTTAATGATACAGCAGATTTCTGGAGGGTTACGTAGACACTGAAAGAAATGGAGCAAAACTTAGGCCGACCTACAAGGCATAGACTGGGCTTTGATGCAGCACTGAATTATGAACCAATAGCTTTGGGCTCCCCTTTTCTCCTCCAGAGTGGCCACGAGGAAGAACCTGGAAGCATTTGCTTCCACTTAAGCAAAGCAGAGTTCCTTTGTTTGCATCTTAACTCAGGAAACTCAAGAGTTCAAAAACAGACAGAAAGTCAGGATTGTAAATCATATTTGATCCTGACAAAGCATCATTTATGCTAGTCAGAGAACTCTCAAGTTTGAACATAATGAGGAATTATGATTGGTTTAAAAGCAAAAGCTTCCAGTCCCCTTTAAAGGTAAAGGTAAAGGACCCCTGACAGTTAAGTCCAGTCACGGACGACTCTGGGGTTGCGGCACTCATCTTGCTTTACTAGCCGAGGGAGCCAACGTTTGTCCACAGACAGTTTTTCTGGGTCACGTAGCCAGCATGACTAAGCCGCTTCTGGCAAAACTAGAGTAGCACATGGAAATGCCGTTTACCTTTCCCACCGGAGCAGTACCTATTTATCTACTTGCACTTTGACGTGCTTTCAAACTGCTAGGATGGCAGGAGCTGGGACCGAACAACAGGAGCTCAGCTCACCCTGTCGCAGGGATTCAAACCGCCGACCTTCTGATCGGCAAGCCCTAGGCTCAGTGGTTTAGACCACAGCGCCACCCATGTCCCTGCGTCCAGTCCCCTTTAGGCTGTGGAAAAGGAGAAGGGCGTTCACAAGCTCAAGGCTTGGTGCTGCTCATAAACGATAACACTAAACTATGGTTGTAATTTTAATATCTGGAAAAAGCCATGTTATGTAGGACATTCCGCCAACAGGAAGGTGTCCTAAATATGTTCACTACAAACATACTCTTTTCACCCCCTACAGGATCTGGGTGGAAAAAAAACCCTGGTTCTGCTATTTTTTCAGCAAAAGTGCATTATGGATGGTGCCAAAAGGTAGGGATGTACACAGCCCAAGCCCCACCCCCGATTCACCCTGAATCTGTACTTTTCAAACTGTTTTTGAGACACTCTGTACTCTCTCCACTTGAATCTATACTTTGGGTTCCAACCGACACTGCATAAAACAAAGCTCTGTGTTCCCCCATTCACTGTACTAGAGATTCTTTACACATCTATTATTATTATTTTAGCCTTTGGATGAGATTTATGGGTCCAGGAGTGGATTAAGCTTTCCCAGTAGAAGACAAATTGGTCCAGCTGGTTTTTTGAATGGAAGTCAAAGGGATTAATTTTCCTTCATAATCCCTTATTGGTGGGTGGGGAGGAGTACTTGTTGTCTTAAAGTTTAAAATAATTAAGATGTGGCCAAGTACTGCACACTCTTGCTTGTGCTTTTATATATATATATATATTTAATGCAGCTCCACATTGGACTTTCTTTGTGGCAGCAGCTTGTATAATCAAACAGGTTTAGGACAGGCCTCACAACATGACTTCTATTTAAATATCCCATTCTCACTTACCATAGATAGGCAATTTTGAGTTTTGGAATCATTTGATATGTTCTCCTGCCCTGTCTATTTAAAAGTATGTATACTCTCTCTCTCTCTCTCTCTCTCTCTCTCTCTCTCTCTCTCTCTCTCTCTCTCTCCTAAGTATGTGTGGTTAGCACTGCCGCAAAGGGAAAAATATAATAGAGATATAACCTGATGAATAACACTTTCTGGAGACAGGGAAGCAGGAATGACTTCTTTTGAATTTACATTTGAACGACTTGTGCTTGGCAAGGAAGCTTCACCGAGTGAGACTTTATGCACTGATGAAGAGTCCAACTATATCAAAACAAAACAAAAATGTACAGCACGCTCATTAATACGGATCTAAGATCCTTCAAATAAAAGGTGAAGCAAGCTTTCAAATGAGTCCCCTCCTGGCATCCTATACTTTGCATATACAGCCTGTCTGAGTCATGAGGAAGAATGACAATTAGCCTTCTCTTTGTCAGTACGTGACTGTCACAGGTCACTCGGCTTCTCTCTCCCAGCACACTACTACAGCCCTAGGGGGTAACTGCAGTTGTTTGTCAGAAGAAAGACAAAAGGACACATGCATACTGCTTTTCTGAATTGAGCGGAACATTTAGTGTAATACTTGAGAATCTCTGAATATATACCATATTTTTCGCTCTATAAGACGCACCAGACCACAGGACGCACCTAGTTTTTGGAGGAGGAAAACAAGAAAAAAAATATTCTGAATCTCAGAAGCCAGAACAGCAAAAGTGATCGCTGCGCAGTGAAAGCAGCAATCCCTCTTGCTGTTCTGACTTCTGGGAAAGCTGCGCAGCCTGCATTCGCTCCATAAGACGCACACACATTTCCAATTACTTTTTGGGAGGGAAAAAGTGAGTCTTATAGAGCAAAAAATACGGTACTTATCTGTCTTCAGGATGACCTAAACTACTGATAAGGCAAATGAAGGCAATCTTACAGTTTGTTTGTGCTTCTTTTCTTTCCTTTAAAAAAAAGCTAGTGTGGCACATTGAACGGAGTAGACCAAGAGTGAAATCCACACACTACCACGAAGCCATTCGCTATCTCTTTTAAGCCTTTTGTGTATCTTAAGAGATGCATGTTTAATAATAATAATAATAATAATAATAATAATAATAATAATAATGAATTAGTAAAGAGGAAGAAAAGAAATTAGTTTGTGGTTTGAACAACAGGTAAGTGGAGATGTACAGCTTTTCCCCTACACTCTGGCCACCAGTACCGACATCTATTTTGCCACATATTTGGAAGCCGCAACGGTTATATATGTGCAATATTTA
Source organism: Podarcis bocagei (assembly GCF_964188305.1). Lineage (NCBI taxonomy): Eukaryota > Metazoa > Chordata > Lepidosauria > Squamata > Lacertidae > Podarcis > Podarcis bocagei. The sequence goes on from NC_138126.1 coordinate 75,913,336, forward strand.
TATGAATGCAAGTACTTTTCTTCCTGCATGATGATTACTTTCTACACAGGAAAGGTATTGCCTAAAGTGGCCCCCAGATTTCAAAACAGCTACTAGCACATACAGTACTGAGAAACATTTCAAAAGCCAGGAAATTTTGCAGATAAATGAGATATAGCTTTTGGCCCACAAAACTGGTTTGAAAATGGCCGCCTTAAACTGATAAAAACAACAACACCAAGACCCTGATGTTTTAAATATAAACACATTTCATTGCATTGTATCATTCACATGGAAATAAATGCAAATGGTTACATTTTTTTTGAGCTTATTTTGCTAAACTCTAAATCTTCTGTCTGTAGAAGTGCTGCACTTGTTAACAGCACTTTATTCTTTCCTATGTTCACTGCTCTGGAACTGCTCTCCGATAGACAGACATAAAAGTTTATCAGAAGCAAATAGGAAGAGCAATCTGTTCTGCTGTTAATTTTAAAATATTTAATTTCCTTCATATAAAACATCTACCTGCAGCCCCATCCAGTTTCCAAATTGAATTCCTTTATAAGAGAGAAATCCATTTTAAACAGATAACCAGATTTTCCTGTAAACAGAATGCTTTGGTTGTATCGCAGGATACTCTGAATTCATTCTGAAAGCAAAATGTCAAGTGAACATGTCTGAGAAGACTCTGGGCTCATCCAGACTTCCTTTTGTGCTGTGTTTCTAGACATAGGTCTGTGTTTTAATGCCCCCCATCCAAGCACTTTTATTTTTGCGCCAGTTCTTTTCCTGCAAAGCCCCACTCTTTATCACTGAATCAGAGCGAATGGCAATTTGCCCAAAACCCGAATTGCCATTTGTTTTGATTCTGCATTAGAGTTTTCCTGGGGAAAGTGTGGGTGGGTGGGAAGTGCTCAGACAATGAGCTTTAAAGCCCAGACCTGCGCCTAGAAACCAGGGGGCAAAAGTATGGAAGTATGGAAAAGCTAACTGAAGCACTACTTCCTGTTTCCTGAACACTAAATACACCTCTAAGTGGAACCACGCCAAATGGAGGAGAGACTCCCAATTTTGAAGAGCCAATTCAGCCCACAGACCACAAAAGGCTCATTCATATTGTTTAACATGACCCAGCCTCCCATCAGCCCTAGTCAGTGTGTCCAATAGTTAGAGACGATGGGAGCTGGGGTCCAACAACATCCCAAAGCCCCAGGTCTCCCGACACCTAGTTTAACTAGTGCCACTTTTGTCTTTTGCCAGCTTTTGCGTTGTAATTTCCCATAGCACCCACCATTCAGTATAGTTTCTGCATCTCTTAGCCTTGCAGCAGCTCTCTAACCCCCAAGTGCAGCACTCCCCTTAAAGCTTAGCAGTTGAAAACAACTTACCATGCCAGTACCTGGCTGTGCAGAGCCTAAGGTTTCAGCTGCAATTCCGCAAAATTTGGCTGGACCCAATACATAAGGAGAGGATGAGGATGAGGATGAGGATGAGGAAAACAGTACTCTTTTTGTGCACTTCATTTTCCTAGGTTGCTGATCTTTAGTCTACAGAAACATGAAGAATTGTATAGTAGTATCATCAACACTTGTAAGGGACGTACTTAAAAGTGTTTTAGACAGCATTTTGAGCAATTGAAGCGCTTTGTATACATCTCAGTAATTCTTATGAACAATAGCATGATGAAATTCTCACTTATTATCCTCATGTTGCAGGGGAGGTAGAAAGAGATAGCAGCTTGCCAACTAGTAATCTCATGGCAGAGGAGAGATGAGATCAAGGTTTTAGTCGCTGCACTATACTTCATTAGGACTATAGGATCACATGACAGTCCCTGGAAGACGGCCAGCCAATAGAGTGCTTGACCCATTTTATGTTCACTAAAAACATGACATTTGTTCCAAATGATCTTAGCACAAGAACACTAACAATTCCCAATTCCAAAATCTCAGTGTGAGGACAAAAGGGCAATGTGAGGAGCAATCTAGATATCTGCTATGAAGCTTGTCTTTGCACAGTTTTTTCTTTTAACAAATAGCTTTCCTTTCATCATGAACAGAAGCCACCCTTTATTTTGATCAAGACCACACACACACACAAACATATTTGTAAAAGGAAAATTCTGCAAGGGAGTGGTTTGCCCCTCTACTTTGGCCTTCACTGAGCTCACACTGTCAACTATTTAAGGAGTTACACAGAAGAAAAGATAACCACACCCACTTAGAAGAACAAGTAATAGCCACTGACTAGAGATTCTAGATGGGAAGTGGTTTCATATTATGTAAAAAGATTAGTTGAAAGATAAGCCGAGAGCACCTTTCTATAATATATGAAAAAACTGAATTTGTACCACTAGGGCCCAGTAAGTTTCTTTTGAGGATGCCTCAGGTATAGCAGCTTCCTTCTCCAAAGGTTTACCAAATTTAGAGCCTAAGTTACCAGAACATTTTTATTTGGGTGGCTATTTAAGACAGGTTAAAGGGACAACTTTAATTCTGCTATTTTATAATTGGATGTTCCAATGATTTCCACGAGGTCAACTTGAAATCCAACTTCAAAAGAAAGAAAACAAGAGGTGCTTAATCATTACCCACCCAAATAATTCAATTTACAATGGAACACAGAAAGCTGCCCCATAAAGTGCGTGGGGAGGACCAGGGAAGAACTGTGAGAGCAGAGTCAGCAAGCAGGGGAAGGGTTAACAATCCCACTGCGCCATCATAGCATGACCTATTCTGAAGTTGTAGCATCAAGTGCAGCCCCCTTCACTCATCACTGGCACTAAGGTGCCGTCATGTGATTACTGCTTGAGCTCCTGCCCCTTGGTCAGGGTGACTGATCCAGGGTAACAGAATGCTCATCTAAAGATGGGGCCAGGTAGTGTGCCAGGACTATAGCCCCATCCCCAGTAAACCCATGATGACCCCTTACTGGATTTTTTTAAAAAATGAATGAAAGGACTAAAGTCAACTGAAGATTATTATCACACTTCTGTCCAGATTTATCTATAGCTAGGATGGATAAAATTATAGAATTGTAGAGTTGGAAGGGACCATGTGGGTCATGTAGTCCAACCCCCTACAATGCAGGCATCTTCTCCCCAACATGGCCTATGGCTCTGAGATTAAGTGTCTCATACTCTACCGAGCTATCTTTCCATTGTTGTGTCACTACAGTTAGTTGTCCACCACACCACTATCCCAATTCACAAATGGCAACCTATGAACATTAAACTCGTCACCTTTTTTGTTTGTTTTTGAGGCAATAAGGAGGCTCCAAAAGATTGCAATTCAGGTGTCTTTTCCTTTGCAGGCAAAATTTTGCACACTTGTTTCCCTGAGAAAACAGGAAGAAAAATAATTCTTCAATTTGACTGTGCAAATTGGTCCAGCTACTTCTCTGTCTCAATTTTGTGCTGCAGTCTGGGGGTCATGGGCTGATCTGCAGTCATTTACTGGCTGATCTGCAGAGCCATTCATTCGGCCTCAATTTCTGAGCTTTTAACCACCCCTTAACACTATGTAGCTTGTCCTTTTCACTCAATTTTCTCTTTCTTTCCCTTTTTTTTAGTGGAAAGAGATTCTTAAATGGTATGTGTGTCTGCAAGTATGAAAATGGGGTGGGGGTGAGCTACTCTGGATGAATCACTTTTCAAGAGTCCACAAACACAGTTGCCATGGTAACCAGGAAGGACTGGGGTGCAGTCTGCAGCCAGGAGGAGCCACAGTATTTTGCCGTTTCATTTTAAAAAACCGCCAGCATTTTCCCTGTTTGCAGTCAGTGTTCCTGCCATGCCTTGCAGCGTTCTAATTGCCTGACTGAGGAGAAAGAGGCAATGGCATGTTTACTTCCCTCATTCTGCTTTAGTGCTGGCTTCCATGTTCACCTCTTATTCGGCTCTGCAGCTGTTTGAGCTAAGGGAATTTCAATGCCAGGAGGGCCACCAAGCCAGGCAAAGAGGGGCAACCTTTCAGGGCCATCATTATACACAGGCCCTGTGGCCTGAACTTGTTATTTTAAAATCACACAGCAAAAACAAATCTGCTAGTCGCGTCACATAACTTGCAACTTGTTTGTTTTAAATAACATTATTTACCTGCAACTACAGCTGAAACATCTGTCAATTCAGAACGTGATTTCTGCTTTGATAGCCTGCCACAGTAAAAAATAAAAAAAAAGACTGAAGTAAGAAAGTAGTTATATGCTTAGCTGCTCACAAAATTTCGATTAAGATCCAAGTGATTTCTTTCCTAATTGGCTAATATCACTTCAAATCTAGTGAAAATACACTGGCTAATGCGTCAACAGACCAATTAATATCTTCAATTTTGCCATAATGGGATGCTCCACCAATGTGTTCTCTTTGTGAGAGGGGATTTCCCTGGCTACAGCTGTTGCTTCTTAATGGCCATGGCTAAAGCAGTGCTTTATGTAGTTGCCACAATCAGAGTCATTACTCCAAGCAGTTGCATATATACTGTCTCTAAAAAAAGAGCAGTCACAAAAAAATATTGTTATGCGTTTGTGGGGTGCCTGAATTCCCTTTCTAATTCCTGGACCCTGCTTATAATTCCTGGGTGCCAGATACCCGGCCCCCTCTCTCAACTCATAATTGGCTAGAGAGACAAAAGCCTTTGAAGTGGAGTTTTAGAATTGGAAGGAGAGCAGTTGTTTTTAGGATTGCAGTTGGGGATGACGTCGGTTGGAGAAAAAATAGTTGCCGGCTGTGTCAGCAAGCCCGAGAGAAAAGTGGCAGTCTGTTAAACATAGCAAGCTGACCAGAGGGTGATGGCTGATTTTTGCTGGCATCCAAGACTATGGCCATGGGAGGGGAAAGAACCTCCCCATCACAGACTCAGGTTGTATATAAAGTATGTGTAAATAAACCGTATATCCTAAAGACATCACAGTCTCCGCTGTGGCTCATTTCTTTAGAAACACAATCCCTGGACAAGCACCTGGAACCCCTGGAATCTCACACCGCTCGGAGACTGGGGTGGCATGTAACAATATTTTGCTTAGATATTACCTTGTAATGCTCTGGTCTTTTTTTCCTAAAGTGGTTTCTAGAAGAGATCAAATGTGAAGAGTGTGATCAAGGTAAGCTAGAGCAATACAGCAGAACACAGGACTCATCCACACCTCTGCTTGTCCCATGCCCAGAAAGCACAGGTCTGAGCTTTTCTGCTTGCCCTGTGCTTTCAAAGCATGGGTCCAAGAGGATTTTCGCTTGCCCCTTGCTTTCCCTGGGAAAATCAGCTGTTTAGCCCTGAACTGGAACAAACGTCAATTCACAGAAAAACGAACTGACATTTGTTCCGAGTGCTTTTTTTCAAGAAAAATAGGTGCTGGAGCTAACCATGAAGTTGTTATAGTAAGTTGCTGGGCAGCTGGGGCAGTCCTGAATAGATGCTGGTTTGACACAGGAGACGGACTGAAGAAAAGGATATATGAATTGGCCCCACCCTGTAGCTTGACCAGTCGTGTCTAGGATGCTTAATCTTTCCTCTTCAAACCACTTTAGTCTTCCCATGGTCTCATCATCAAGCTGCTTTATTTCCAGACATCCAGCTCTGCCACTTGGAGTGTGGAAGCACCAACTCAAGTTCCCAACACCCATATTTGCTGCCCTCTGCATCAAAGAAAGGTTTAAACTCAAGCTGGCAACCAAACACTTATGTAACATGTTCAAGGTTACCCAGTATCTGTGAAAGATTTGGCAGATGTGGCATCTTGTCTATGTTGATGGCTTTGCTGGTATCCAAGAGGGTTGAATTCCTGTGCCCAGGGCATTCTTCTGAACCACTGCTGCTTTTTTCTAAAACACATAACACAATATGGTTGATACCATCTTTCTGAAATGCTTGTAAGCTGATTGCATTTGTAAGCTGATCACTCTTGAAGAACCTCCACAGATTTCAGTTGGCTTGTTATGGCATAAAGTGTAAAGACTTTAGATCCCCTCCCTACAAAAAATTATTGAGAATGTAATTTGAAGCACTTGTTTAGCAATCAATGCATGGTTGATTGCCCATTGCTGGGGTTAAGCCAATCAAAAAAATGTAGTATAGGTCAAGAATTGCCAAGGACACTCTGAACTCTAGCCTTGGATTAAATGGTCATTCTCTGACCAAATTAAGAGGCATTTGGCAACAATCAATTAGCAAAGTTTTCCCCACTTGACTATATGATGGACTTGATTAATCAAATAAAAATGTAGCGTAGTCAGGCCTTACAGCAGGGATGGGGAGTCAATTGCTCTCCAAATGTTTTTCCTCTCTGGGATAGCTGAGTCAGTAGATCATGAGTCTCTTAATCTCAGGGTCATGGGTTTGAGCCCCATGTTGGGCAAAATATTCCTGCATTGCAGGGGGCTGGACTAGATGACCCTCGTGATCCCTTCAAACTCTACAAATTCTAAGATACTATGATCCCTGACTACTGGCCGTGCTTGCTGGGGCTGAAAAGAAAGCAACATCTGGAGGGCTACAGGTTCCCAATTTCTGCCCTACATTCTGCAACTAAAAAATATAGATGCGTGCACATATGCTTTTCTCAAACGGTCACTCCCACATGTAGAGCATAAGCATGCATACCTAATGTGTTTTCATCTCTGAATATCTCAGGTGATGAATAAGTACTTGCTCCATCACTAGATTCTGTATTAGAGCACAGAGAAGACTCTTCATCCAAACACTGCAGCAGAAAATGTGAAACACCTGTGGGTAAAGTCATTCCTGGAAATAAAGGCAAAATGAGATCAGGACACTACTCAGTCTGAAAGTGCTCATTCAGGTACCCTTGATATGCTGGGCACCTATAAATGCATACAAATGTTAAGATCTGGGCTTCAGTTTGAAAAAAAAAATACACATCTCCAGTGGAGAGCTGAACTAGGAAAAACATTAGATATATGTATGCGTTTAATGTGATTCAGTTAAGACTGTATGTTGCAATAGGTTATACAATATAGTCCTGCGAACAGAAGAACAGAAGGCAGGCCACGTGAGAGAAAGATGGAGAAGAGCAACAGTAATAGGTTCAATTGGATTAGTTTTCATTTTGTATTACGTTACATGTCCTAAATTTCCTTTAAGGAGCTCCAGGTGACATACATCCACATGATTCTTTCCATCCCTCTTTTACCCTCACAATAACCCTGTGAGGGAGGTTTGATTGAAAGATGGCAACTGGGCCAAAGTAACCCAGTGAGTTTCATGGCTGAAAGCGCATTTGAACCATAGTCTCCTAGTCCAATACTCAAACCTCTGCACTTGTTTCAGTATACATGCAATGTTCAGCTTCCATCATAAGCAGTAATATATTTATTCTATATAAAAGAAATACCGTAGGTATCCTGGAAATGATAAACAGCACCACTTCTATGTAGTGCCATGGTTTAAAATGGTTAATTAAACTGAACAGAACAGGTTTATAATATATTAACAATTTTTCATAAGAATATTGAGGATTTCAACAAAGTAACTGGCGATCCCTTTTCTTCATCAGATGGGCAGTGGACCAAATGACCCAAAGTGCACAATATGATTAGGGTGGAAATAAGACTAGGACTTAGGTGCCATCAGCCACTGTGAGCAGTCAATTAAAAGGATTGTTGATGGGAATGAATATTAAGTTATTATCCACATATTTGAGCTATACAGATCTGCAAGGCATTAAAAGTTATATCCTGGTCTACAGACTGGTGCTCAGAATCTACTTGAATTTTTAGAAGTCTGTTATAATTAGTGATGTGAAGGCCTGGAATTCCTCCCCCCCAAAAAAAGAAAAAATAGTGGGGGGAAGAACCTTTCCTCCAATTTTTCGGAAATAGGAAAAAACTGGAAAAACGTTTTTCTGTGTTTTTTTTAAAGGTCTGCAAATCTCTAGTTATAATACATAACCAAGTACATGACCTAAACTAATGCTGCTAGCACCAACTTGAAGCCCAAGCATTCAGCAAAGCTATCTAGAACACCCACTGGTATTTCTAGATCAGAGGTGAAGAACCTGTGGCCCTCCAGAGGTTGCTGAACTACAACTGCCAGCAGTCCAAGTGCTCAGGGATTATGGGATTATGGGAGTTGTAATTCAGCAACATCTGAAGGGCCAAAGGTTATTCACTCTTGTTCACCCAATAATTCATTTTTTTTCTGCCTGTCTTCTTCTTATGTAGAAGGCTGAACAAGAAACACTAGTGATATGAATTGCTCCTGAGGAAAGCTTCAGCACTGGCCACAGAGTTGGGTTGGGGGAACTAAAATATTAACATGAGGACTAGTCACATTAGGGAACTTGGAATAATATTTAGAAGAATACAGTTCCTGATCCAGTATGCTTAAGCATACTCACCTGATGTAGTTTCACTGTATCTCACACTCTCTTTACTTGCAGAGCTTAAATGCAAAGAATCCTAAGAACAACAGTGAAAGATGCAGATGACAAGGTATGACGTAGATAAAACTGCGATTTCCCTTATGACCATACAAAATTCATGAAAATAATTTCTCAGAAAGAAACAGTTCTGCACAGTTTTGTCATTAACAAAATATTCCTTAACCTTGATCAGAGCAACTCTTGGATTTGAAATGTATTATCAATGGCCACATGGAAGCAATTTTAAATTATGCAAATTGTTCCTCTGCAGAAGGTCATCAAGCAGAATGGGAGAATTTCTCATTCACCACAAAGCCCCAGAATTTCTTCCAAGCACAGTCTCTGTTAAGATCAGAGGTTCTGTGTGGAGACTAACATGACAGAGAGAATAATTTAAAGCTGAACCCATATGGTGGTTATTTCCTGGGCACTGAACCTCTATAGTGGTATTGTCAACTTGTATAAATTTCATTGTGATTGATGCACATTTCCAGCCACTATCCAAGTCAATGTGAATAGAGCATAACCATGAACTTGCCTGGACAATATTCATAGGTCTTTATGACAATTCATCTGTTCCACACCAACCACTTGAAACAGTATGACTTCTAATATTCCTCCACACTGAAATTCTCCCGGCAATCAGAGAGGCTGGTACACTAATTATGCTGGTGACTACTGCAAACCCTGATATTTCCACGTACCTCAGAGAGATGGATTTGCCCCCACTTTAAAGTCAGAACCACAGAATACATACAGAAACAACCTGGTGCTTTCCATATATTTTGAATTATAACTCCCATCATCCCGGACCACTTACCATGCTGCCTAGGAGCTAGCATGGCTTAATTGCGATTTTGGCTTAGTGTGATGTGCAAACCAGCTCCATGACACACCACTGGCTGCATACAAAATACTGTATATGTATTTTGATTGGCTGGACTCTGAAGGTGCAGCAGTCTTTCGTTTTTACCCTACTAGTAGTACATAGATTTGTTGGGATTTAAGAGGCTTAACAATTAAATACATACCTTTAATACAGCAGTGCCCATTTTATTGATACTTTTATTCACCTCCATGTTTCTGTTTTCATTTTCATTTAATTCAGTGCTATGGGGGGGGGGGAATACAGCACAATTACGGGTCTGTATTTTTCATAGGCAATTTCAAACCAACTCTGATATCTGGAATTTCTGAGAAGAATGACTTCTCTTAATTTGAACTTAAATCAACTAACAACAGAAATTGGCATTATTATCGCTCTGGGGATGTTGCCCAAAACAAGGTAAGTCCTTCCTGTCCTGGCCATAACGCCTATAAATACAATTAAAGCTGAACTGCATCATCATATTGACAGTTTCTAGACTGGTGGTGTGGAACTTGGTGCTTTCCAGAAGTTGTTGGACTCCAACCCATCAGCATAGCCAATTGTCAGAGTTGATGGGATTTGTAGTCCAACAACATCTATGGGGACTCAATTGGGGCCTCAAGTGCCCAAGACCTTTCCCCAGATCCAATAATAGAATAACTGGAATGGTTGTTATAACATACCTTTGTTCCACTGAAAGGCAGTCCATCTGGGTCACCCCAGAGGCTTCTTGAATTTCGGGCAATGCTTTTGTAATGGCATTTCCAATTTGTCCTACAGGGATAAAAAAGTGAATGCTTAGCCAAACACAGGATTATGATCCAACAGAACAAATATTGTATAAACTGTATAAACTTATATTAACCTAAAGTCCTACATTACCCAAAGGATTTGTTTTGATGTAAAGAGAGAGTAAGAATCATTTCTTTATGTTAAGACGTCACAGTTGTTTGGCATTCACCCAATTTGTATACAGGTGCTGAGTGAAGGGCTTCAATGTAATTATTTCTGGTGGCCCGAGTATGTACAAAATTCAAACCGAGATATGCACATTCCTCCATGACTGTTTGAGATTATTTATATTGAACAGGGAATGTACACAGTTTCTTCTTCATGGATTATGTGCACATTTTCTTTGAGTGTATATTAACCACTCAACCTACATTTCCATAGATACATACACACACACTTACACACACAAGGGGTTCTGCCCATGCTCACTCTGCTCACCAACCCCCTAGCCAACTACCCATTCTTTAAACTTCACCCATAAACCCCATAGTCTGTCCATCCCCCTCCATGCTGCCCACCTGACATCATAGTGACACCAGACAATGTTTCCCTTTGAAGCCCTGATTGTTGGGACTTCAAGTGACCCACGGGGCTTTCAAACCTTGGGGGCAAGGGTTGAAGGAGATGGTGCGCTGGATGCAAGCTCCCATCTACCCATCAGATTACCAAACATGCCTGAAGAGAGGTTTAATGGAGAGGGCCTTCAAAGAGCCTCTTGCTAAACTGCTTGGTGAAACACCCTTCCCTGCTGCAACTGCATTTAATGGAGGGCGGCAAGCACTTCACCCAGCAGGTTGAAAACACTGGGTGAAGGGCCTATTACCCTTCTGTTAAACCTCACTGCGGGATCATTTATTGGAAGGGGGTGCTCCATTAAACAGTTTGCCTGGGCTGGCCTGCCATTCCTCACTCTGCAATTGGTGAGGCTCCCTAGCATGTATGGGAATATATGCAGGTCTAGTTCATATGTCACAGTAACTACATGGTTTGTTCTTGGCTGCAGCTCATGGTAAACGAGGAAAGAGCTTACCCGTGAGCCTAGGTTTGTATGACATGCTAAGCCAATCCAAACTCATCACAGTACAGGAGTAAAATGACTTGGGGGAAGTAAGGCAGCTGTGAGATTCTCTTCAGGAGTCTGCACAGCCCTGATACACCATAGTTTGGCATGCAAACAAAGCAAAGACATATGCACATACAGTTGGGTGCATTAAAAAGCAAGTTAACTCACCCTGAACATATTCTCTTCAAGGTCAGTAGATTACGCCACATTTGTTTTGTTTGTGTATCAGCTAAGGACAACACAACTCTAGCAAGTCAACAAAGAATGAGCAAAAGAAAACCACTAGAATGGAATTACTGCTCTCAAAAGGAAGGTCCTGGTACAACTGTGAAATCAAGACACCTGTTAAACTCTCATTCTCCAGAGATTTGCAGGAACAACTCCTTTGCACCTTTTAATTTTCATCAGGTTTTGCTATCAGATTCTTTAAAAAAGAAATTAAGGCCATCCCCTTGATACTCTCAAGACTTAGTACAATATCAGAAGGCAAAAAGCTCCCCCTACTGACAGTCCAATTTAATGCACTTGGTAAACCAAGCCTATCTGGATCAAAGACTTTTGCTGCGCAGTTTTAAGAGCTGTTGAGGTAGAATCAGTGCTTTTTTTTCTTTTAAAAAATGTTTAGGGGTACTCTCATTTTCCTACTCATATTGAAATACTGCCCCTCAATGAGGCCAAACCTAGATTCACAAAATGTTTATGGGTATGCGTACCCCTGCGTCCCCCCAGAAAAAAAACACTGGGTAGAATAATCATCAACAGGTTACATTTCCACCTATTCTTCACACAGGTAAATACTCCATATGGTAAGACTGCAGCCATACATAGTCTTTCTCCTCCTCCCCCAAACAAGGATCTTTTTGTCATGTGACTGAGGGATATATCACAATGAAGCAACACTTCACTTCAAAAATGTTTGAGAATAATCTGCAAATCCCTCTGGGAACAACAGGATTTAAGCAGAGGTGGATTTAGGGCAGCATGACTGGTTCTACCGCAATAGGGGGAACCACAACTATGATGTACTGAATTGAGCCAAACAGGTGGTGAGAGGAAGGGGGGTGCTGAATTTTGGCCGCCCACAAGGCGACACTGAAATCTGAAAGACCAAAGTCCACCACTGACTTAAGTGTGCATAACTATATTCAGATTTACCACCTGCTCTTTGCATTTCAAGAGGGGCAAATTATTTTGGCAACAGATGAGAACAGGTGTTGTTGTCAGTGGCACCCACACACAATTTATAAAAATGGCTGTTTATAACCATTGCCGGTATGGGGAAAATAATTGTGAATACCACCAAAAATTTCCAAAAGAGGAGACTTGGATGAACCACCACTCTTGAATGGCAACATCAGTGCTCTGTTTGCATAAAGACCGTATGTATGCTATGTATAATATTTATAGAAAACTCCCTCACATAAAGCATCAACAAAATATGCATGTACAATAAAACATATACTATAAAAATATAAGATAATCACAAAATGGGTGGCTCATCTTGAAAAGTTTAAGTAGCTGCATAGGCCTTCTGGCATAAAAAGATCTTCAAGAGATGTCTGAAAATTAACTGTGAGGATGCCTGAATAATCTAGGCTGGAAGAGTTCACAGAATGGAACCAGGTATCCTAAATGCCTAAATTCTAGTTGAAGTCAATCAGGCTTCTGAAATATGGGGGACAACCAGCAGTACTTCTCCAGATTATCTCAGTGACTGAGCTGGTATATAAGGGTTAAGGGCATCATTACGGTATCCTGGGCTCACATTGAACCTGAACCTGGTCTGGGAGCACATGGGCAGCCAATGCAGGTGTTTCAGCACAATGCTACAAACCTACTTCTGAGTAGACATAGGGCTGCTCCACGAGACTTCTAATGTCAGTTTGGGGCACACTACATCACCCCACAAATCCTAGCATGCAGCAGCAGACCATATGTGAATACTCAGTAGTGTACAGGAGTCTTTGCCTACTGTAAGAGAATGGCGCTGAGCAGAGGAGCCCCAGAAAGCACCATAAATTTAGAAAGTGGCCTGAGAGGGTGGGGATTCAACAGCTTGGAAAAACACCAGGTGATAGGAGTGTTGCTTTCAAAAACAGTGAGAACCTTGGAAAAAGCAAAACAGCAACTGGCTCAAGACCCAATCTTATGCCTGTTTACTGAGAAGTAAGTTTCACTAGGTTCAATGGTGCTTGCATCCTAAGACAGGATTCCACTGTGAGGTGGCTCAAAGGGTAGGATTCATCCTTGTGTGCCCTGGGGACAGTTGATTTGTATTTGCAGCTGCTGATTTTTAGCTGGGATGGCAAAGATTGACATCAGGACCGAGTTCACTGTTAACATTCAGTGTTGCGGAAGGAGCACATGCTGGACTAATGAGCTCAGTGTTGTCAGGGTCTGAGCAACTGTGACAAAAACTATGAATACAAACCAAGCTAAGGAAAGCAATGAGCCCCATCTCTGTGAGTCCCATGTAATGCATTTAGCAGGCCAAGCAGCTTTCTACAATACTCATCAAGACATAGCAGGTGAGATAAGCCCCCAACTCATTCACAAACACCTCACCCTCTTCCCCACTACCAATTTCACCAATAAAGTGTTTCCATTAAGAGTGACTACATTAAGAGTACATAAAGTGACTACATTAAGAATATATTCTCACCCCTACATATTTTTAGACAGTACATAGTAGAGTAGTTAGGGCCTTTGTGCCACTACGCAAAGACACAATAAATATTGTAATTAATCCAGACAAACAGGGATGTGATGGGGAAGGACAAGGTAGTTGCATGAACAATTACTTCTGACGTGAGGTTCCTGCCGAGGTCCAGAAAGCAGATCTAGGCGCAGCCGACTCCCTTTGGCTTTAGCATTCCTTGCACCTACAGCAGCAGATGCTGCCACAGCTGGGATAGGAGATGCACAATGGACATTCTGTTGAGCCCGCTTCTTCCGGGAATAGGAACGCAATTTCACCCAGTCCATCCTCTTTATTTTCTTTTCCTCACAGCAGTGCTGCCTACAAAGCGGTAAGAGGCAATACTAAGAAAAGAGGTTCTGACAAGTAAAATATAATCTAAGCATAGATGCCAGGAAAAACCAAAACCATGACCTTTAGGGAAGGGAAGAGTCTTATTGGTGGATTGCTGGCTTTCTTGAAACTTGTTTAAGATCCTGTGGTTTATGCCCTGAAGGATTAAACAAATCCATATTTACCCCTGTATTACCCAATATTACCTCACTGTATAAAGGGGCTGTCAGCCCCACAGAACAGAAATGTTTTCACTGGAGCTCAGTGTGCCAGAGAGTATGTTCAATTCTAAACCCAAATATCAAAGATCCCCTCACCAAATTAAACACACATACACACTTCAAAAAACAAACATTGGCTAGAATATAATTTCAAGCGCCAAACACCCTACACTCAAATTACTATATAAACCTTTGGCAGTTTTCTCTCGCATGAATCCACAAAGAATCCTGGGAGCTGTCGATTAGTAAACAAGACTGAGTTATTGGTTAAAGATCCCAAGCATTTCCATCCCTCAGACTATAGTTTCTGCTTCCTGAAGTTCTATGGGGAAATGGGATGACTATTAAGATGGTTTAAATCTAGTTATGATAGTATTTTGTTGCTGAATGTTACCACCTCCTTCGCACCACACTTATACCCTTTCTGCAACACATACCTAAAAATCACCTACTTGCTACTGTTCCCTACCCACTCTGTGAATAATAACTTTTTGAAGGTGCTGACTATTTTCTGTCAGGCAGGCAGCCCTGCTTCCCTCACAGAACTACACTTCCCAAGGTTCCTCAGGCTGCAAGCTACGTCCAAACCCACTTTTTGTTTCAGCGTGGATATGCCTTTAACTGGAACTGCCTGCAGTGCTATGGGCAAAAGATCATGCAACCAAGCAAAAAGAAAATGAAACATTTGGATTAAATAAATACAAATACTGCCTGAGCAACTGAGAGGAGGCGGCGGTCTCGCCTCAGGTTATTCCCCTTCCCCTACTGAGAACTGCCTCAGGTTTCAAATTCAGCCCCATTCTGAGAGAACACAAATGGCAGATCAAAGAGCCAGGAGGTCCTGAGGCTTCTGGCGTGGCAGAAATAAAGGAGTCAAACCAAAACGCAGGTCACAGGACCTGATCCATACCTGCACCTGTGTTGATAAATACTTTAAGTCAGGGGTCCCCTGCAGGCCTCGAGCCCATTCTGTTTTTACCTGTAGGAGGCATTTTCAACCGTTCGGCCATTTTCCTTTCTTCTTCCCAGAATACCTCTAGGAGGACTCCCAAATTTATTAGGAAAGGAAGAGGGTGGGGCAGGTGGAGGGCAAGAGTTAGCTTTGCCTCCCAGCCAAACCGTCTTAAATTTGGGATGGAAAAGAGAAAAACACTGAAAAGAAGAAAAATATAATTTTTAAAAGAGAGAGAACTGTCACTGTCTGGTAAGAAAGAAAACTGTCACTGCATGGTAAGGTTGTGTGTCCTTTCCTTTATGTTTTAGATTATTGGACAGGCATTGTGCTTGGCCAACTGTGTGTGGTTTGATGTGTATGGTTTTGTCTTAGTGTGTTTTGCTTGTTTTGGGAAGGAAGGGTGCTGTTTGCCTAGGAGTAGTTTCTTCACAAGGGCATTTCTTGGGACCCAGTAATAAGGATTAGTCCTGTGCAAATAAAAGAACCAGGAAGGGTCAGAGTCCTTGGAGGTTGCCCATGGCAACATACATGCCCATCCCACCAAATATCAAATACCGTATTTACTCAAATCTAATGCTCACCTTTTTTGGCTAAATTACGCTGCAAAAATTAAAGTTAGATTTGATGGCACCTTTACATTTGCCAGCAAATACATTTTTTGGTTTCAAGGTTCTGAAAATTGAGGTGCACATTAGATTTGATGCCGCATTAGACTTTAGTAAATATGGTATTGCACTGGCAAAAGAACCTCAGACTAGCAGCAGTACATTCCCAATATCAAGCTAGTCTGCACAGAAATTATCATATGATTAAGGGAGTGTGATTAAGGGAGTAATATAATAGCATAGTCTTGATTAGTAGTGCTGACCAATTTGGAACAACATAGGCAAACCTTTACTTTTTATTGTGATTTTGCTGACAGATTAATTGACGCAGAAGTTGTAATGAGGTTTTGAATAGAGGCAGTGTTTTTGAGTACATACGATCTATCAAACGCTATGTGAATAGGTGTTGATGAAAGCAGTATGTTTGCTATTTGCAAACACCAAACTGGCATGAAATACTAAGCTGAGTTTTGAGGGGGAAACCTAAACAATAATTAAAATGTGAAATGTGAATTGTATGTTGAATTAAGCTGAGGGTGTGTGGGGGTGTGTGCATGCACACACACATATGTATATGCACAGCAATGTTGTTGTTCAGTAGGTGGCACTGTGAACTGGTGTTGACAATAATTCCTCTATGTGTTTCAAATTTGGTAATCCTGACATGATGAGGAAATGACATCTTTCCAGTATTCAAACTAGTGACTCTATAAAGATACTAGGGCTGGCATACAATTGTTCTTAATTGAATTCCTTCAGGGGAAGATGCTATAGCTAAATAGATGGAGAATTTATGGTGCATACAGAAGGTCACAGACTCCATCCTTAGCCACTTCAGGTGGGGCTTAGAAAGACCCTTATCTGAAACCATGGAGACCCATTGCCAGTTATAGAGAGTTCTCAGCTAAACAGACCAATGGTATTATTAGATGTATGATATTTCCTTGTCTCTGTGATTATGAGTCATGAGGTCCCAAGCTCTTGGAATGGTACTACTTCAGAATCCATGTGAGATATTGCATGTTGGAATTCTCCTCCATCTCCTGCCCCCCCCCCTGGTTCTTGTGCAAATCAGGGCATCCCACAGACAGCTGTTGTTGTTTGTTGTTACAGAGGAAGTGTTCAAACATGCAATTCGCTACCTGTTTTCTAAGATGGGGAAGCCCTAGAAGAGCAGTGCAATGTGAGAGTTCCAAAGTTAACTCTCAATTTATGGAACAGGATCCACCAGCATGAAGCACACCTAATAAAATTGAATTATATATAGCGGTGATAGATTTTGCGTGAAGTTTCCTCTCTGAGTCCTTGAGTGCTCCCACACCTGTTTGGGCATCTGTTTCTCTTGCTCTGCTAAAGTTACAGCATACAAGGCTGCTTTGACTTTGAACAACTGAAAATAGTGAGCCTCTTGTCCGTTTGTGTTAAACCATGAGGGGGGAAATATATAAAAAGGGGATCAGTTGAAGACTACATTAATACACAGAGTGGGAAAATAAGCTGAATAATTCTATTGACTTTATTCTTTTAAACACATGGTCTGAAAAAATACTATACATTCCCATCTATTCATGTTAGACAAGCTCATACATTTTCTTCTGTTGTTACTGCCAGTTTTATAACGAGAATAAATTCAAGCGACTGCAGACAGGTTCCTCTTTATCTGCAAAGACATTGAAGTCAGAAAGCATAGATTTCTGAAATGGACCTCAGAATGCAGTATTTCTTTGGTTGTTAAAAAAAAGAAAAGAAAACAAGCATAATATAGTATAGGTATAGGCACTCGTTTCTGAATGACTAGTTACTGACCACACAGACAAAATACTAGAATAAAACAATTTTTGTATAAAATATTTTATTTGTCAGTCAAGAGGAATATTAACAAATTTGAGAAACCTGACAGTCTTTCAGTTCTTTACAAAACAAAAATCCCACATTTGCTTCTTTGTATTTTAGGTATACATGCGGATATACCAAAACTAGGGAGGATAGAATATTTAATTACAATTGTTCTTAAACAAATAAGTCCTTGCATTTTAATCTCTTCATTTTTCTTTAGTTGAAAATAGAATAAGCAGTATATTTAGGGGAAATGGCTGTTTGACTTGCAATGTTTTACTCTTATTTGAATGCAGGCATGTTGTTCTATTGTGGTATGATAGATAGGGTAAGGTTTTTACAGAAGTGCTGTTGTCTCACAGAAAAATCCTAATTGGGAACAATTGTGGCTGGTGTTTGTTGGGGTCTTTTTTGTTTCTTTGTTTTCTTCCCTGATTATGAACTGCTTTTGCTGCAAGTCCTTTAGTGTGACCAAATGTGAAAGAGTGCTGAGCTCCTGCACATTTTAACACAGGGATGGGGAAAATGTAGGCCCTCCATAGTTTGTTTGTCTCCCAACTCCCAGAAGACCCAACAAGCGCAACCAATGGTCAGGTAGGCATTAGCTAACATCTGGACAGCTACCGATTCCCCATGGCTGCTGGGATTTACATTTTTGGCAGATGCAACTCATCATGCAGCATCAAGGAAAGCTACACTTGCTTAAATTACTGTCTTTCTCTCTTTTTTTTTCAAAAGTGCTAAAGTTACAATAATTCTGTTATCCCTTACAACTGGACACCCTTAAAACAGACTATTTATTGCTTAACTTCATCATCTATCAGGTTCACAGTCTTAACAGTGCAATCCTATGGAATACTTCCAGGTAAGTGCACAGGATTGCAACCTAAGTAATGCTAATTAACCTCCCCCTGCCCCTACTTTTTAAGAAGCCCAAAACCTACTTGTAAGCAAATCCCATTGAAATAAATATGTACATCTTACTACAGAGGTCCAAATTGGCTTTTTGCAAGTTATTGAAGCTGTTGGCCTTAAAACACATACACACGCTCACACACACAAAGCAGAATTGCATACTTGAGTTCAGGTACTTAGTCTTTACTTTCCTAGTGATTGCTGATGCCTAAACATGCAGCCACCTTTTGCTTACAGAGACTGCCATCTTAGTGAATTTGTATTTAGTACAGCGCTTTCTGGCTAATTTAGTGTTATTGGATATTGGAGCAACCTTCAGTGATTATCTGCTTCCCCCACACCAGGATAACTTTTGGAACTTAAGATAGGATTTTGGCAGGAGCTGCTATTGGTCTACTTAGTTTCACTACTTGCAATAATTTTGTACTCTCTCTCTGTACTCTCTGGTACAGAGTACCATCACCTCTTTTTTGGTTGTCCATGGCAGCACTTTTTATCAATGTAAGCATCAGAACCTCATTTTTTTAAAATAAAAAAAGAAGCATTGACTACTTCTACAGAACTTAGGGATGCTGCTATAAACAGGAAAGCAGAATGAATATGCTCAGCGCCCCACTCAGCAATGCTGCCTCTCCATTTCAGTTCATCAAGCTATCAATACTAGATCAGTACTTTGGTGGTATGGAGGTGGTGGTTCTCATTAACCTGCACTGATAAGTACATGCTTCCACACTAGTCATTTTCTCTATAGTAAAAGCCATTTGCTTATTCACTTTACAGTATTTGCAAGATTTCAGGTAAATCTCCCCAGCCATTTACTTCCATCTTTTTCTAACTGCTGTCCCGCTTTTCTTTTGCTTTTTAAAAAGGTGGTTATAGCTATTTTGGGAGCTTTCATTGCACTTAGTGCAGTCCTTTTAAGATCAAAGTTCATGGGTGTAGTGCCTTGCCTAGAGTGGAATGAGTGTTGTAGTAGTGTGTAACCCCACCAGTCACCATTACCTGGCCACCCTACCACCATGCCTACTACATATGCCTCTATAATGCCTCTTCTGGCATTTTTGGAGTTAAAACACCAGCCCATTCTGCTACACATTCAAGCCAAAGGAGATGAAATGAACAAGGCAGTTGGCAATTTGACCTCATTTTGGTTTGAAAATAGAGCTCAATCATTTAACTTACAACACCTCCTGCCATAGTGGTATTAAGGGCGGGGGTGGGGGGAGACTTTGATGGGCAAATTCATAAGACATTCATTCCTTTGTCCCTGTCAATCAGTGTACTCTTAAGGACAAAGAGACAGATTTCACATAAATACTTTTGTGGCATAGAAACTCTTATGAGGAAAACAGTAGTCAGGAAAAACTCCCCAGTAGCAGCAGAAAGAGTAGGCATTCTAGTTCAGTGGCGGGAGGGGGGATTTTTCCTAACATATCTAACCCTGATTCATTGTGTGCAGACGTCATTTGGGCCATTATCAGGCCAAATTTCTAATTCTACATAAAACTGCTCCACTTATTTTCAGCAGGGCTTACTCCCAGGCAAACATATATAAGATTGCAGATTGAATCTCACTAGTGCTTGGGTAGCATTAGTTCTAAAGCATCCAAGCTTCCAGCTTTCATTTTGGTAAATTCTACAAAGCAAGAAAAATTCTGTTTTAGCAAAAGCTTGTTTACTTCAAAAGAAAACAGTGTTCCATCTATTGTACTAACAATCCCTAGATGAAATATTTCCATAGTTTTCTGTGAGAACCAGTACATCTCTTTGTCAGATTTCATGCAAAAATAGTATTATTACTTTTAAAGTTTACATTCATGTCATAGTTTATTTACATATAGATCACCAGTTTGTGCTTTTCACAGATGGAAAACAATAGTTTATAATGTTCAAGTTAATTTGTTTCATTCAAAAAAAACAAACCTGTTAAAAGATAGAAGCTGCTTTTTTGATATATGCAATAATAATCAAATCCAAGATATTGACAAGATACAAGATTTTACTGTCATTACCAGTCGTGTGCTGCAAAAATGTTTGTAAAGGAATTGCAGCTTCTTTTCATGCAGGATACGCTGAAAATCCTCATTTGACTGCAGGGTGATTTGTCAAATAAATAGGTCCTAATAGTGTTTTTTATTTCACTTGTATATGCTTTTTGGCGCTTTGATATTTTATGGGGAAGACTTTAACAACAGGTATTCATAATACAAAACTATGTAATATGATTTTAAACCTGCAGTAATGACTGAATTTTCTTGTATAATTTACTTAGGCCCTGGTTCAGCCCATCGCAGATTTACACATGCAAGTTTATCACTTTGATGAGGTTCCAAAATGAAGAGATGACGTGTGTGGAAAATAGATGTCATTGACCAGGAACAAAACCTCCATATTGTCTTACTTTACCTCGTATCAAATGCCATGCTTTTCTGGTGGACACAGTTCACACAATAACCACAAGTCATCAAGTGATGAACATGCATGTATGAACCAGCTAACACAGAGATTCCCTCTAATAACTAAGAACACAACTCATCTTTAAATACTGTGCATTTCCTTAGTTAAGTTCTAGGAACGTAGAACCAGCTTGCTTCATCTTATCTGCTCAGGGTCATGGGGCATGACCATTATTCCCATCCCTCCTACCAGAACCTGAGGTGAGCTAGCTCAAGCTTCCCCAACCTGGGACCCTCCAGACATTTTAGACTAGAGCTCCCCTTATCCCTGACCACTGACTATGCTGGCTGGGGTTGATGGAAATTGTAATCCAAAACCCCTGTAGGGCACTAGCTTGAGGAAGTCTTCTTTTGTCCACCTAAGCACCTGATCTGTGGATGGTCTTGCCTTGCAGAGTGATAACTGGAGAGGATCACCATTTTTGTTCCCTTGCCCTCAATTTTTTTTATTTTAATTAAAAATATTTATATACTAGCCATCAGGTAAAAAGAGCTGGAAGAAAATACCTAATACAATAAAACTCAGTTTTAAAAAATCAGAAAATCAAATCAACAGAAGTATAATAGTGCATATTAATAACCAGTAGAACCAATAAAATGTCACTTAAAGCAATCTACACTGGACATGTATTAAAATAATAAAAACGGTATTCAACAGGTAGCAGTCTGGGGAGGACATTTGACATATTGTAGTGCCACAACAAAGAAATCCCTCTCTCTGCTCACACCTAACTTAAGTGACACAGGGAGGATCTCTTAAAATGATCTCTAGTGGTAATAAAATTTGGGCAGAATTTTTTTTATTTTCCCATAAAATAAAATTTTATGGGAAAAGGTGACTCTTTATGGACCCAGGATCATTGGCCATCTAAGGGTTTAAAGGTGACCACCACCAGTTTGAATTGTGTCCAAAGCAGAGGCAGTTAAGAAAAGTGATATGTTCCATAAGGCCAATCCCAGTAAGTACTGAGGCAACTGAATTTTGAACTTGCTGAAATTTTTGAGAAATCTTCGGAAGCCTTTGTAATGCACTGTAGTATTATACACTGGAGGTTACTAGGGCATAAATGTGGCCGTGCTACCTCTGTTGAGGAGTTGCAACTAGCACATCATCCTTAGCTGGGAACACTGTATGCCACAGGTGACACTTAGGCTTCCAGTGATAGTGTTGGATGATTGCTTCCAAACTATGAACCTGATTCCTTAGAGGGAACTGGTTCAACAACACTTCTGTGCTCTGACAAACCATTCACCTCTTTCTTGTCTGGAGCCAATGAATGATCCATACCAATTCAGCACCTCCATTGCTTCGTCTGGAAGTGGAGCTCTATGACATCAGTTTGTTGGCAGCACCTCACTCTTAAATCCCTGAATGGTGTTGCTAAGCTCATGTATGTATTTAGGAAAATAGAAGACAAGATGGAAACATGGGGACCCCATTGTGTAAATACCACAGGGCCCCATAATGCAAATACCACCTTCTGGAACTGATCATCAAAGTAGGAGTGGAACCACTGAAGTATAGTACAGTGCATTCAACTTCCAATGGAGAGAAACTGTCCAGTTGGATACTGGATACCAGATGGTTGCAAAATCCACCAAGCGATCTTGGGTCACAATCCCCCATCCCTTTTCTCAGCATAAATCAGCAGCCAAGGCCGTCTTGGTGTTTGACTGAAACAAGATCTATATCATCAGTATCATCCAAGAGTCAGCAGCAGAACTGTTTAATGGGCTCATAGAATGGGTGTGTAACGAATAGATAAATCCCATTATTATGTATTCTGAACTTGTCTTGGTTTAATTCTAGTGCTTTTGATGATAAATTGACCTATTATTTTTCACTGTAGTTTGCAATCCGATTCAGAGTATATGCAAAATCCTGGATTGGCTGGCCAAAGGTTGCTGACTCTGTTTTGACTAGCATGTCATGATGGCCATGAACTCTGATTTTAACTGGCTGGGGTGTTGATCTTTCCTGCTGGCATAACATCATAGCAGGTGTCATTGTGCCAATCTGTTGCCCTCCAGACATTGATGCACCTCCACTTGAGTACCAGCAAGCACAACCAGTGATCAGAGATGATGGAGCTCATAATCCATCAATACCTGTAGGGCAGCACTTTGTCTACCTCCTATATATTACATTATCTTTTTAGGATCAGGTACTAGTGCTAGTACAAAAAACTCTGATAGGAAATAATATTCCCACAAGCAATAGCCTTTGGTGCGGTAACATTGTAATCCCGTGATTATACTGGTGTAACAGTGCATATCCTAAACTGGCATATGCACATTTGCTGATATAGGAAAACTTACAATTTATTTAAACCTAGTTCGTGTTCTGATTTATGCTTTTATATGTCTTTCTTTAAGTACTGACCGCTCGGGGTATGCATGTTTACTCGGTAAGGTGTCCTTGTATTCTGGGTACAATGTAGGAACCACATTCATTCATTACAATTATGGCATTATATTTTGCCTTTATAACTTTTAAAAGCACATGGCCATGTGGGCAACCAGCACAGCAGCAATGGGTTCTTCTAATGTACTTGTTTCATAGGTGAGGTAAAAGGGTGATGATTGGGTGGGAAGGACCTGTATGATGCTTAACTCAAGTGCTGCCAGGCTCTTAAATGTTGCAGCATGAATGTGGCATAAAGCCAGGAGTAAGTGGCTCTCATGCTACCGTCATATCATATAAAGGGCACCTAAAGTTCAAGGATGCCTACTCCCTAGTAGTCTTTGAATCCAGAGACAGATATCCATTGCAAACGACAGGCAGATAGCAATCTGTCCCTAGGCCATAGTGTTTGTCCTATTTGCCTAACTGCGGTGTAATACATCTTGTAATGTTTAGCAAGCATATAGGGCCAAGCTCTAGCTTGGCTCCTTTTTCTGCAGCAAACAACAAAATTGTGTGGGTTTGTGTATACTGAACAACATTCACAACTCAGCCACTAGAGTGGGCAATTGTGATTACTGGGATTTTCCTTATGATGGTTTAAGGAATTGCAATTCCTCAATGAAGGGAAATGCACAATTGAATTATTTTCTTTAAGAAAAATATGCTAGACCAGTGTTAACCATTTTAAGAACTCTTGGTTTCACTAGAAAATATCTAAGATTTAAGAAAATGCTTGTCTAACTGAAATCAAAGAGAATGAAAAGTGGCTGGATCATACCCAAGGGGCTTTGGCTGGATCCTGCCCAATATGTTCCTATGTACTGCTTCAAGTAAAAGTTCAATAAATATCTAAGTAACCTTTGTAGACTGTAAATTGGGGCCATGAGAGAATTTTAGAGCCAGTGCCAACTACAAATCCTCAATTTCATATAGACCTGCTTTTCATCTGTGGGCCAGTTTTCTCCAGTGTTTATAGCTCAGGGAAGTAAGCATTTAGAAAATCATTCCCAAGCAATGCCTTAACCTAAATGAAAAGAACACACACAAGAAAACTTGTGTACCTTCCTCCTCCAATGAATATGAAAAGTACGTGGTGTCATTATCTGCTGTAAAATTGCAGCCTAGTATTCAAGTGTGGATCTAACAGTGCAGTCTATACATAGCTACTAGAAGTTAGTCCCATTGAGTTCAGTGAGACTTATGCCCAGACAGTGAAGCCTAAATTACTGGCTTTAATTCTGCTTTTGCACTGATAGAACCTGGATAATCAGATAAGTTTAAGCATAAAGTGAAACCTTTGTAGCTGGGCTATCAAGAAATCAGAACAGGCATTTGAAAACTACAAAAGAAGTACTTTTTGTACTGGAAGTACTACTTCAAAAGTGCAGTCACTTTTGAAATCTTAACAGTTTGTTCAGAACAGACATTAATTAACCAGGCTCAGCTTAAACACTTGCTCATTAATTCGCTGTCTCTATAATTTCTAAAAAAAAAATCTTGCAATCTTAAATTCACTTTGGTCACCCTTCAACTTGACTGATTTAGCAGCTCCATGTGGATAAATCATTTAACACCATAGTTATTGGTAAGATGATATGGAGATAGTAGGTCTACTTCAGCTCAAACAAGCCCAAGACTTATTGATGTCTCATGGATAGTTCAGATGTCCTAAAACCTCCCAGGTTTCCTCATGTAAAAAGTAACATCTAAGCTGATCTTTCCTTATATCAATATATGTGAGCATTGTGGCTCATTAGGGAGCTCCAGGTGCAAAAAAGACAAGTTACTGCTCCTTGAATAGTGATATATATGGGGAAATTCAGCAGGTATAATGCAGACTACAGATGCTAAAATTCCCTCTTGTATACAGAAAGCCTTCTTTTGAACCTTGCCATCCTATTCACCACCTTTCAGCTTTTCCACTCATGCTGATCTACATCAGAAGCAGCTCCTGTATTAATATGGTCACAAGCTTCTTTCTCCATGCAAGGTGCTGTGTGTTGAGAACTTTAGAAAATCTGAACTACGTCTGGGGAGACAGTTTCAAGAAAGCCATATAATCTGTTAGCACTGGATTTGGTTCTATGGCTTTGTTCATATAGCTATGGCATTTGAACTCAGACATTCACCTAACCCTGCCACTGCTACCACTGAGGAATAGTTGTGCAGGAAGGGCCAACCAAAACAATACACTCCCTTATAAGGAAAGAGCCCAACATTTAGGGCTTTCTCGTTTGGGGAAAAGGCAAACACGCATCCATAACAGAGGTGTATGAAATTATGCATGATGTGCAGAAAGTATATATAGAAAAGCTTTTCTTCAATGAAGTTGAATGTTGGAAGTTTCAGGAAATACTACTTTTGTGCATAGTTAAATTGTGGAATTCACTACCGCAAGATATTGATGGCCACCAGCTTGGATGGCTTTAAAAGAGAAACAAATTCATGGAGAGTAAAGCTATCAATGGCTACTAGTATTGATAGCTATGATCTACCGCCAGTGTTAGGAATACAAGTAGGAATGGTGCTGCTACCCTCATGTTGCAGGATTCCCATGAACACCTGGCAGGCCACTGTAGAAACAGAATGGTGGAGTAGACTGGGTTTAGGTTTGATCCAGCAGAGATCTTCTTGTGTCCTCCTGTATGCAGGTACTAGTACTAACTATGCCAGGGCTAGGGAACCTGTGGCCCTCCAGATGGTGTTGAACTCCTGAGTCCCATCAGCCTCACCCAGCGTGGTCAATTGTCAGGTGTGAATGGAGTTTTAGCTCAGCTGCAGGTTCCCAACCCTTGAATCAAATGACTACTTCAGAGCAGAAAACTATATTTAAGGTAGTCAGATGCAGAAGGGGACATGGCCCCTGCACCTTTAGTAGTTGCATAAAAGAGAGGGAACTTCAGCAGGTCCTATCAGCTCTGACTACTGGATGTTCTGGCAGATGGGGCCTTGGGTGTCCAGCACCACTTGGCTTGCCCACAGGTTTCCCATCCCTGATCTACAGTACTTGCAATTCCTGGGCATCATAAGAAGGCTTGTGCAGGTTCTCCAGAGCAAGCGTTAGTTTCTCCACTGAAACATGGAATATTTATTTAGGCAAATTTCTAAGGTGTTGGCCTAAAAAAATATGGGAACAGGCTCTTTTTCTACATTTATTTTTATTATTCAGTCAAGTGAATCCCTCTCAAGGCCATTGTCAAGGGAGTGAAGCCTTTACTATTTGCTCAGAAGTGCCTGCTATCAGAATGCATGAGAATAAGAGGTGGGGACTTGGAGTAGATGCAAGCCTGGTGGAAGAAGAAGCTGGGAGAAGCTGCTTTAAAGTTAGATGATGTGGCCAAACAGCTGTTTGTTAAGACTCTGCATCCTCTTTAAATTATTTGAAGTCAGCTCAGTTCTCCTGAAGTGCACCGCTATAAAGTGCTGCAAAGGGAAAGCTCTGACTCAAAATCCTATTCTATTTGGAATCCACTGGGGTGGTGGGGAGTGGAAGCTGCAAAATTATGCAGCATGTTTATACCAACTATCCTTCTGTTTTGCAAGTTGCTGTCAGGTAGCTGCCACAACACAAGGCAGTCAGTTCTTTAAAAGGAGCAGCCACAGAGATCCCTTGCTAATTGCAGAGACATCCAAGACACAAGAAATACAAAAAATTCCAGGGCCTGTAACATTTCTGACATTTCTGGCAATTACAGGTTAGCATTCACCCAGCACGTGCCACTACACTGTATTAAGTAGGCATGAAATCCAAAGCTCTTCCTACTTCGATACATATGAAATCCAAACTCTTCCTCCCATCTGTTCTTTTTGTGAATGGCTCACACAAGGTGAATTCAATTTATGTCTTGCAGGGAAAACATGTGCTACCACTTAAAGAACGATTAAACAATTCCAGTTTTAAGTTCTACATCAGGGTAACAGATTTATTTCTGGCTTTGAGCATCCAAGAACATTGAGGTAGACCACTAGTCTTTGTCAGATATCTCGCTGAGTGGGACCCTGGTACTTTTAAGAGCTCAGTTGCAGTGAGGAGTTCTTGGCCACATATGCACGCAGTAGCAGCCAAGGGTGAAGCTACACCACACGAAGGAAGGTGCCGTACCATGCTAAGGAAGGTGTGTGCATGATATGCAACCTGGGAACTGCTTGCTTCTAAAGAGTTCTTAATGGTACCCATACAGAGAGACATCTGGAAACCCTATCACATCATTGAATCATCCAGGAGCTTAGAGGAGTGTCATACAAAATGGGCAGGTCCAGTCTGCTTTTCTTTCCTGTTTGCTAAGGGATCTTTGTTTATGTTTTTGCAGGTATTAATAACAAAGGTGTCTGTAAAATGCTTTCAGAAGGAGTGGGATTGAAAGTAGCTTAACGGTTGTCCAGTATGTTTTTAAGCAATCTTCAAGAGCATCCATTACAACAAGAGGAACTAGAACTAGATGGTAAAAGAATTACTCAGTGATGGTGTCTTCCGACAACAGAAGGCTCGCGTGGAAGGTCAGATGCTTATTCGTTTCAACTGCGCCCTTTTCACGTTTCAGTATTATCCTAATGTTGCTACAGAGTCCATTATTCTGAAGAACGTTCCCCTGGTGTCAGATGGAGATGCTTGAATAAAGCTCTTCTATCTGTTTCTTGAAAAATTCTCTCAGCTCTGGTCTCCTAGCCTTTAATGTAGGTGTCAACAAACCATTTTGTACAGAGAACATTTCGGGGTAGATGTAAACAGCTTTAACCTATGAGGGGGGGGGGGAAACAAGTCAACATGTTTATAAAAATATACTGTAACGTTGAATAAAAGGAAACAGCTGATTTGATAGCTGTGTTCCAGACATATCACACTGGTCACTCTGCCAAGTATTATTCTGCACACCCACTCCTATGTAGGATGTAATAGCCCAGTGCTAACACCTGCCTACTTTTAAATTCAGCCTTTTAGTTGCAGAAATTCATCAATAATGTCCCTAGCTTTGCCCAATACACTGGTTTTTTGAACAAAAGGTACCCCCCTCCCAATAGGGCAAAGCATGTGACTTTTACAGCATAAATTATAGTAAGCAGTCACTCTGTATTTTCGTTTATCTGACTTCTTAATACAACCCAGACTATTTAGATATTTGGAAGTTTTGTCGCTCTTTATTTGCTTGGCTTGTTATTGAAAGGTGAACAAATTTAGTGTGCAATCCTGTGCATGCTTATTTGAGAATGAGGTAGCTTGCTGCATGGATGAGGTTCTGTGCCTGTTGCTTTGGTATAGAAATTGGAATAGAAATTCTAAATTTGGCTGTTGTTGTTATCACTTGGCAATTAATGGCAGACACAATGTATATTTTAGCAACAGACTTTTAAAAATACATTTCTGCATCAAAAACAATCTTAAAAGGCTCGTTTCTAGGATTGAGACACAATGAGGACATGCTGCGTTCTCTCCACCTTCTGCAGAAATAACTGGCACTAGGGGAAATAAAATTTTAACTATTAAAACACTTGACTACCTTTAGCACTGAAAATGAACTGCAGTGCCCACTTCAAAGTTTCGTGTTGGCAAAATCTTTGCTGCTGCTGTGAAAAATGTGTTGGTGCTAAGCATTAATTCTGGAAGCAACTTAAGGATCATTTATGTTTTATTTGCATTTTTACGATTAAAGAGTAACACATTCTCAACATTTTTTATAGACCAGTTTTTGAAAAAGCAGGAAAGCTTTATGTGGAATTAGTTTCTACAGTCTCTATTCTTGTTTAGTGCATGCATTATGACACTGCAAGTGCATTTATTATGCTGTTGCCAAATCTAGTGCACAAATGCAGGCACGCTTAGGAATTATACGAATGTTACAGCTGTTACATTTGTGTTTTTAAAAATAATAGAATCACAACATGACCTTATTTTAGATCACGCTTCTTAAATGATATGTGTGTGTGTGTGTGAGAGAGAGAGAGAGAGAGAGAGAGAGAGAGAGAGGAGTACATTATGTCCATTTTTGAACTTCCCTTATTGGAGGTTTGTAGGTCTGCCGCAAAAATACCTACGT
This sequence comes from Podarcis bocagei, assembly GCF_964188305.1. Lineage (NCBI taxonomy): Eukaryota > Metazoa > Chordata > Lepidosauria > Squamata > Lacertidae > Podarcis > Podarcis bocagei. The sequence continues at coordinate 75,942,872 of NC_138126.1, forward strand.
CAGGAGGAGATTAGTCCATGGATGGAGGACAAACAGAACAGCTGTATTTTCCAGGTCAGCTACAAGAATGGTAATTAAGCTGACTTTCCAGTACTGCTCTCAGCTTGAATGGAATATTTTATCATGTTATCTATCATAGAGAGAGACCTTCTTTAACATTACCTTTCATGCATTCATAAACAGACAAGGATAGTTTTATTTCATAGAAAAATACACACTTGAGTACTGAACCACAAAGCATAAGCGAGGCATTGGGGCTTTTATATAATGCATGCTAAAATCCCTGCTATTCAGCCACAAAGAAGAAGCTCATCTGCATCTAGTAATCAAAAGCTATCATCAGTATTTAGTATTTACCTGTTCAAACGAATGAAGTCCACTCTCTTTCCCTAACTGCACCATATCTTCCATTATTGCTTTTTTGAGCTCCTAAGTAAGAACATATGAGAACATTTACAGCCAGGAAGTCCTTTAAATAATTATTTATTTGGCTCTCTGTTGACAATTAACTTTTCAAAGAAGCAGAGGGTGAAATGTGATTATACTGTGTAGGGCAAGGATGGGAAATATCAGGCAGAGGGATGAATTGTCTGTCCCATGACCTCTTTGTCTGGCCCTTGGAACTCTCCTCAGGTCACACCCTTCACATGCCAAGCTTTGCAGTCCAAATATGCCCACCTGGAACGTGTCTTTGAACTCTGACATGGGGAGGATAGAGGCAGGGTGCTTGAGTGTTCGTACAAAATAGCCTATTGTACAAAAGGTAAAATTTACATTTGTTGCTCCACCCATTTTTGGCCACTACTGGCAAGTAGCCCTTGCAAGATTGTTCAGAAGGTTATGTGGCCCTCAGCTTGAAAAACATTGCCCATCCTTAAGGAATTCTGGTCCTGTAGTCTTCATGCAGAAGTGTCTGAAATACCTCCTTGATTTAAATTTCCCAAGCATGAACACATTTCCCAGGACAAAGACTTAAATTCTTATTCTGGCATGTTGTCTTGGAATTTGTTCTTAGAGCTCTGAGCTCTCACTTTCCTCTTTGCATTTAAAATTAAAGTACAAATGAGTTCAGTGACTGAAACTGTATCTTATAACGCCAGTTCCAAAATAGTAGATTCCATTCCATTCCACAGAAAACATTCCCTACACCTTACACTGATGCCATTTGCAATGTTATTTATCTAATGCTGTCAATATGAATTGCATTTTGCACAGAGGCCAGGTCCCAGCCCTGATCAGCTGGCAATCTAAAGAGAAAGTGCTTACAGTCTACTTCCTTAGTGTTCTAATAACCAAGTCCCTGGATTATAGCGTAGGCATCTACTTAGAAGTAAGTCCTACTGAGTTCAATGGAACTTACTCCCAGGTAAGCAGGGATAGGATTACAGCCTTATTTCTTGAACATCCCAAGAATGTTGCCAGGAATTACTTTTGCTACTGCTAAATCCTAGCTGCTCTACATATTTCCACCCCCTTACTCAAGTGGTAGTAGCTCACCTGGCTTTGTCACAAAGGAGTGGGGAATTAATTAATTATTCAGATACATAGGAGCGTAGGAACTGCTTTATAATGAGTTAGGCTATTTGTCTATCTAGTTCAGGATAGCCTACACTGACTCATAGCAGTTCTGCCGGGTTTCAGACATGGGGTCTTTCAATCCCTAGAACATCCAGGCAGTGCTGAGAATCTTGACCCCGTTTTGCAGGCAGTACATATGTCCACCACTGAGCTATGGTCCTTCACTTATGGCTTCCACCAAAGATAAATGTGCTGGAACACCCATAGAAGAAATAAAACCTGCTCTTTAGTAGCTTTGCTGTCTTCTTTCTGGAACATTACTGCAATCTTTATCTAGTCTAGGCAACAGCAGAGAAATCACATGATTTGGCGCTGGCTCAGACATTCCAAGCCTCCAAAAAACAAAATGAAACAAAAGCATATCTCACTGTGCAAAAAAATAGATGTCATCTTGTAGCAATGGAACAGTACTGATAAAGAAAGTGGAAAAAACCCAAGATGTTATACTAGCTCCTGTTACAGGACAGAGCTTTGCTTATCTAATGGAATCTTTCTAACAGATGTCCCAGTCTCTTAACACAGTAATCACCTAGCTACTTAGAGCCAGAATTACACATTATGTTAAAAGCAGTTTTAACTACTGTGCTTTGGACTTGGCTGTGCCTTTCTTTATGAAAAGAAGCTGTGGGAATCCCGACCAGGATTAAAACCCCTTTTCCCTTTTTGCCTGAAAACTATCCAAAGCAGTAAATATGTCATTTGGGGGCCTTATTATTAGCAGGAAAACTGGGCATGGTTAAGCTCCCTCGTTCTGTGCTGTGGATCTGATCCAGTTCAGAGCCCCCTGTAGCTGCTTTTTTTTCTAAAGAAAAAGTCACAGTCAGATCCAAACACATTAGCTGAATTGTTTTAATTCAGCCATTCCCATCTTGGTGCTCTCCTGATATTCTCGATTACGGTTCCCATCATCCCTGACCATTGGCCATGCTGGCTAGAGTTGCTGGGAGTTGGGAGTCCAAAACATCTTGGGGGCAACAGGATATGGAAGGCTGCTTTTAATGTAACATTGAAGTTGGCCTTTCAGCTTATCATATTGCATCATTCGCCATAAGGCTCTTTCAGTGCACTGGCAAATTCTGATCTACCGATTAGAATTATAATTTATGTTTGTCTGTTCACACACACCCACACACCCAAATTGGCACTGAATTGCATGTTAATAATGCACAGGAACATGTACATAAGCAATTTACCGCATTTTTACAGAGCTCTGCAAAAGTTCCATCAAAGCCTCTTTTCTTGGCCCAGGCTGGCATGATTTCAGCATCAGGTGCAACAATCCCCACCAGGAAGGCCTGCAACGATACAGATAAAATTGGGGGCTGTATTTGTGACACAGCAAACCCATCTTGATCCCTTGAATTTTGCTGTGCTCTCTTATCTGTGCTTCCTAAATAAGAGTGCTTGTCAAGTTCTTTGCCCTTTGCCCCCCATTCCTCAAACAATGATACAGCAGCTTCTGCTTATCACAAGAGTCAGAGCAGTGTGTGTGTGTGTGTGTGTGTGTGTGTGTGTGTGTGTGTGTGTTCTCAGCAGTGGAGGTTCAGAACAGAGCTCTGTTCTCTTAACTTTTGATAATGGCTTCCATATACAGTGGTACCTCAGGTTACATACACTTCAGGTTACAGACTCCGCTGACCCAGAAATAGTGGTTCAGGTTAAGAACTTTGCTTCAGGATGAGAACAGAAATCATGCTTCGGCGGCACGGCAGCAGCAGGAGGCCCCATTAGCTAAAGTGGTGCTTCAGGTTAAGAACAGTTTCAGGTGAAGTACAGACCTCCAGAACGAATTAAGTACTTAACCTGAGGTACCACTGTACAGTAAATAGTTCTGCAATAAAGTTACTCTCACTTCTCCTCCATAGTCCTTCAGCTCTTCTAGTTCCATCAGGAGGATGGCCCCAAATGTTACAAAATCTGCATGTGGGTGTGTTGCTTGACTCTGCTTATGCAGTTGTTTCCCTATTGATCTATACAGACTTTATAGAGTATGCAGGTCAATCAATGACCACTGCGCCAGAAAGTTTGCTACGTGTCCCAGAATGCCTTGTGCCTGGGACATCAGTGAGCAAATGCTGTGCTCCTCTCATTAAACTATGTATCTAGCTGCTGAACTTACCTGCTCAGCAGGTAACAGACACCAACATCTTGTATCCATTTTGAACATTATTAAATGGAATAAATATGACACCTTGCCTGTTCCTAAATGCAACGCCCCCCCCAACCCAAGAAACAATACAAAATGGTATAAAAGGCATGACCAAATTTCAAGCATAGTTTAGAAAATGGATAGCGTTACCTGTAAACTATCTCCGTGCACATATATCTGGGCGACAGGCTCACTGCGAATGTAGATATTCTCAATTTTCTCTGGTGCAATGTATTCTCCCTGAGCCAGTTTAAATATATGCTTTTTTCGATCAATTATTTTAAGTGTACCATTCTGTGAGTAAAAAATGACATGAGACTGTAAGAAAAGTCTGTCTGCTGGTTCAGGCCTAAGGCCAATTTAGTCCAGCATCCTATCTCCCATAGGGGCCAATCAGATGCCGAAAGGGAAGCCTGCAGGTGGGGACACGCTTATGCAGCAGCAAGTAATCACGTAGAGCTAGGGAAAAGTGAGATCGCCTTGCCTGCAACTCAGTTCCAGTCTACTGGGTCCCTTCTGAGCAGCAGAATTCAAACAGATTTCAAATTTCTCAGACTGGCCAAAGAAGCTAAGGTCAAATATCTATGAAACCTAACAGAAAGTGGCCGGCCCAGGCATAGTAAAGCCACGGGTGGGGAGGAGGTTAGGTATAATCACAACAACACAAAGAACAGCAATGTTGGGATTTAAACAGGCTACAACTATAGGTGTCAGCAGGTTTTGGGGTAGGCATTGGGTGGGTATCCTGAACTCAACCAGCCCAACTGCTGGTAGATGATTGGCAGGGTTGATCAAGGTTATGGGTCACCCCACAGGGACAGATACATACCACAGTATGTATCACATCCAGGCAAACCCCAAAATCACCATTTGGGGTGCTATAGCCCATTAGCTCCCAAGCTAGGCATCAGAACAAGAAGTACCTCCTCCAGGCTCCCATTAAGGGGATACCCTGTGACCATGGACCACCCCCACCCACATAGACTGAGGATCCAACCCAATGCCTTATCCACCAGTAAGATGTGACAATTGCTATGAGGTAGCGCATAAAATAAGGTATGGGGAGGGTTGGAATCTGAAGGGAACCAATGTTGGAGCTGAACCCTGATGTAGGTCTGGCATATACTCATATCACACAGTAGTACCGTATTTTTTGCACCATAACACTCACTTTTTTCCTCCTAGAAAGTAAGGGGAAATGTCTGTGTGTGTTATGGAGGAAATGCCTACGGGTGGCATACCTACAGATTTTCCTCCTCTAAAAACTACATGTGTGTTATGGTCGGGTGCGTGTTATAGAGCGAAAAATACGGTAATTTTTATCCACCACTATACTCATGATCTGACGAACACATCAATGTCTAATTCACTTATTCCTTTGGTCAGAGGGGCTTGTAAACCTGCAATCTTAGTGTGCAAAGTTAGCATTTCAGTACATACGTGCAACCACTTCCCGACATCCCCAGTATGAAGCCATCCATCCTTGTCTAAAGCTTCCGTGGTTTTCTCTCTATCTTTCAGGTAGCCCTTGAAAACGTTTGGACCTTTCACACAAATCTGCAAGAGATAGATCTGCTGGTACACTGCAAGGTAGACATCTTTTTTAAAAAAGAGAGACTTAGGCCAATTGTTATAACTTCACACAAATGATGAATATATGGGCAAAAAGTCTTCAAGAACCTCAGCCTATGGGTTAGACTGAGCCACACAAGGAACTCTTATTTTATAATCACATGCCACTGAATACTGGCATAACCCTTTTCTGGGGAGAGGAGGGCCAACCACACAAATATACAGTTGGCACCACTGATACAAGGTGGGAGACTTTCAGGAAGCTGGACCTGTGAGTTCTAGAAGCACAGCTGTTTGCCTATGAGGACTCTGTGCCAACAATGAGTAGATTGGAACATGTGTAATGCTTCCTGAGTGAAGGTTTTCTGTTCCATCTGAGCAAAGACCAGCCTGAGCCAACACAACATACTGTTAGATGCACAACAAGCAGAATAGAAGCATCATTTGCAACTTAGGATGTTTTGTAATATTTGGGTTTATTTACAAATTTACCTGGGCTGTATTTTGGAGAGGCTATATCAGATAGTTGTTTTAATTATTATTTTTTAATTCTTATCCCCCCAATTATATCCTGTAACAATGATGCATGAGAAATCTGCAACTTTTTGCTTTGTTGTTGTTTATTGTACTGCAGTTTGCAAAACAAAATTATGTATTAAATAAATATATGCAAGTCAAGCATAGGTGGAGGCAGACAGCTTAACATTCAACAAAGCCAGTCCATTGTTCCCACACCAGATTGCCAGGGAAAGACACCTTTCTTCCTCCTCAGCTGCTGTTAGCTTACAGCTCCAAGCTTTCTCTGTCTCCAAAACTCCAGTTGCTCTTCTGTTTCTTTCTCAAATGCACATATTTTGCTTACACCATCTTCAGCTGGGTGTGAAATGTGTGTTGCCATATCAGACTGTTGCAGCAGAAAGAGTCTTGTAGAAGACTTAAGAAATGCCTCGTGGCATAAGCTTTCATAGTCCACAATAACTTATGCCCTAAGACTATGAAAGTTTATGCTATAACTTATTTGTTGGACTTTCAGGTGCCACTCTTCTTTGTCCCCGCCCCTTCAAATTATTCCAGAGAAAACCAAGAAACCATCTTTAAATGATGAACCGTTTTTTGTTCGAAACCAAACTGTGCTCCTGCATTCCTTCAAGGCAAATCCACAATAATAGTCCTATTCACAGTAATCAGAAAGCAGCCTCACCACAATACTAATCCTGGCCAGCAGACAAGATGAATGTCTAAGCCCACTGCCACCATCTTACTCCAAAGATGCTGTGTATATTTCATTGTGCCTGTTTTCCTTTAGCTGTTCATCCTAAACTAGGCTTCTAAGGAGTTATGGCATGGACCTTCTCCCTTCCCAGCGCCTGTCAGTTCCAGGAATTCTTGCCATTACCCTGCATGAAGTTTGGATCATCAGTACTGAAATGAAAGAATGAGAGCCAATGCCCGACTTGCTCGCTTGCCTTCCTGAGCACCAGAGCAAACTCCTCCTGCACCTGAGCTTGTTGGTCATGTCCTCGAGAAATATATGTATCTTTGCACCCTCCTATCTCCTGTAAAGGAGTGACAGATCTTGCCTCTGGAAAATGGTTCATTGGCTTTTTTAAACTACAAGTGAGACAGCAAAGAGTTCAGGAAGAGTGCATGTTACCTCTCCTTCTCCTTTAGAAGAAAAGTAATTTAGTTCTTCAACATCCACCAGCTTGATTAAATTACAGGGCAAAGGTGCTCCAACATGACCTGCAAATCACAGAGAGATGATAGTTTTTAAGTTGCAAGGTACCATAAAGGTCATCTAGGCCAACAACCTGCCCAGTGCAGGATCTAATCCCTTGACATAGATTTATGAAAGTGACAGTGCAGTTCACAGTGCTCTCTGGTGAAGGAGACTGCTCTGCAATCGAGTCACTGGCTTCTTGCCAAGGAGACATTTGTCTTTTTAAAAAATAAATAAAGAAAAACAAAAGTAAAACGACTACAGCAAATTATTATCATAAAAGTATCTGAACATTGCTGAAGATGCAGTTTTATTGCTAGTCTAGTGAAAAATAATAATTGTAATTAGAAGTGAGGGGAAAGAGCACATATAACCCAGAGCTCATCTCTTTCTAAGGACAATCCAAAGGAGGAAACAAAATCCAAACAGGGCCACAGATTATCGTAAGTCACAGAAGCTGGGATCTAAAGAAATGATATACGCATACTGGTAAGTAGCATTTGTTTAGGCTGAGCACAGCTGTTGTTTCAGTGAGAAAAGGGACAAACCACTGATTGGTTTTTAAAGCTGCTTGCCTTTTTGGCAGTGAAAAATGCTGAGCCCAAAGCTGCAAAGTATATCACGATTACACATCATTCTCCTGCACGCACATACATGGCATTTTAGGATTCTGACCTAATTGTTTTCAAGCTTAAATAAGCTAATTAAACATGCATTCTAAAACAGAATTTATTAAGGGGCTTCCTTATTCCTCATATACCTAGTAGGTCACTGCATTCTACAGGAGTTTATCCTTAAAATCTCTGAAATATCAGAAGCCACAGTATTTCAAAGCAGAGTTTTCAGTGCAGCTGCTCCTGTTTTGTGGAACATTTATCTCTGTTGGGATATGAAAGGTGCCCACTATCTGTAGTTTCTGGGGGGGGGGGGGGATGATAGACATATTTGTTTCAACAAGCCTTTCCAGCTGGATGAAAAGGTCCCTGTCTTTGATGTTCATTTTGTATTGTTTTCACAGCTAACTTTATTTGGGTTATGTATTGTTTTTACAATTATTCATAGCTGTTTTTATTATTTATCTGTGAATTATTTCATAATGCATAAAAAGGCAATTGATTAATTGATGATTCAGTACCCTGCCTGGTTTATTACCTGATGTCCAGTCCCCTGGAGTAGTGAAGGTACAGCCAGCTGTGCATTCTGTTTGACCATAGCCTTCATAGACCTGTCAAAAGTATGTAAGAAAATAAGAACAACTTTACTGGGTCAGACCAAAGGTCCATCTAGTCAAATCAGATGCCTATCGGAAGCCTTCAAGCAGAACAAGTGGACAGCCGAATTCTCCCACTTGCGATCCTCAGCAACTGGTATTCAGAGGCAGAACAGGTATTCAGAGGCCTGCATCATTTAAACAAGATGATGCTAATTTCACCATTTTATTTGAAGGCCAAAAATAAATAAATGAGTAATAAATACTTTTCTCTCCAGTGTTGGGACTCAGGAAGAACACAATCTAAATTACAATTGTGAACAATAATAGCTTCTGATTGCTGAATTTAGAGATGGAGAAAGACAGTAAAGATGGAGGAGAAATCTCTCCTTTGTAGGAACTCTGAGAGCAGCTGAAGAGGATGCACTTTGGAACTTGTACTGCAAGCTAGGAAAGCCACTAGTACCTGGCTGAGAATGGCATGAGCCAATTATAGGTCAAGTTTAGTGCTACAGGCCTCTGCCCACACCTGAAAAGGCCTGTCGGTGGTTGCTGCTAAAGAAAAAGGAAAGACACTGCAAGCTGGGTTTGTCTTACTCAGCATCCCTGCCACCTTGAACACCCATTTAAGAAGGGTGGGTGCATCTAACTTGTTTCTTAAAAAGGGAGATCTTCAATGGTATCTAGGAAACACAGGGGCATCCAAGGAGGGGGATTCCCCTTAGACAGAACTGGAAGGCAGACAAATCTGGCCCCAATCTGTCTATAGTACCTCCCCCACCTGATCTGAACTGTAAATTAAAATCTAGACACAAGTTCTGATCAGATCTTTTACCATTAGCATATTACTTTTGCAAGGGACTTGCTGTATGTAAACATGGCTCTTTATATGGTCCTAATACTTAACTCTCCCTATTTCCATTATGGATGTGTTTAGTTCCCACAGTGTTATTAGTTAATACCACAGCTCATTTTTAACAATCTAGCTTTCCCCTAAAGGTAGCAGAACTTCTAGCTAGGAAATAAAAAGTGCAACTGGATAAATGTACAGGTGCAACATACCTGACATCCCAGGGCTGCTCGAAGGAAGCCCAGAACAGTGGGAGAAGCAGGAGCAGCTCCTGTTACAATCATCCTAACACAGCCACCCAGGCTTGCCTGTTGGGCAAAGAGAACATTGAAAAAACAGCATATAGCATAAAGAAGTTATTGTACATATTTGCACAGTATACTTTGGGCTTTCAGGGACAACAAAGATCAGCCTACCCGTTAGATCAAGTCGAATAGTTTATGCCTATATTTCCAAACCTCTTTCCTCTCCCACATTTATGAAGATCACACTGCATGCTGGAAGTCCGCTCCCCTTCTGGGGGGGGGGGGACAGTGTTGCAGGAGTGCATCCAGGACCTCCCAGTAACCCAGCTGTGGGTGGAGGGATGCCGCCCAAGTCATAGGGACTCCCAGCCGCATCACGCCCCCCGGCTGGCCAATCAGGTTGGCTGGGGGCATGGCCACTAGCCATTTAAGTTGGTGGCGAGCCTTTAGGGCTTGAGTGGCGGTTAGGCATTGGGTAAGCCTTGTTTATGGGAGGGGAGGTTGTTGCCTCCGCCTGCCCCTCCACGTTAAGGGTATCCTGTTAAAGGGACCCGGACGTGTGGATCCTGTCCAAAGCCATGCCACAACTCCATCGGGGACCCTGGGGGAGCTCTTAATCAATGTATATCATAGGGCTCCCCCTACCAGTGGTTTACCCTTATGAGACTCCTGGCAGATGTGCAGGAGTCAGGATATAGTCCGGTTTCATTCAATGCCTAAGCCAAGCCGCTCACATCTGTAACCAATAAAGTTGTGGCCTGTTTTATCCCATTAACCTAAACATTTGTGTCCATGTGTTTATTATCTAATGGAACTGCGGGGCCCAGGGCCTCGCCACGCAAACGGCTACATTCCTGACCTTGCCACACATAACACACACACATCTCAGCCTAGGTGAATGATGTTCTGGGAGAAATGGGGAGGGGAGGGAGTGTAGTTCTGAATGCATAATATGGGCTGTAGAATATTCTATTTTCATGTCAAATAAAACTGGATTGTCTGTATCCAGTAATGGTTTTGCACTAGCAGAAAGTGTAAAGGTAAAGGTACCCCTGCCCGTACGGGCCAGTCGTGTCCGACTCTAGGGTTGTGCGCTCATCTCACTTAAGAGGCCGGGAGCCAGCGCTGTCCGAAGACACTTCCGGGTCACGTGACGAAGCTGCACTGGCGAGCCAGCACCAGCGCAGCACACGGAAACACCGTTTACCTTCCCACTATAAAGCGGTCCCTATTTATCTACTTGCACTTAGGAGTGCTTTTGAACTGCTAGGTGGGCAGGAGCTGGGACCGAACGACGGGAGCACACTCTGCCACGGGGATTCGAACCGCTGACCATACGATCAGCAAGTCCTAGGCACTGAGGTTTTACCCACAGCACCACCCGCGTCCCTAGCAGAAAGTGTACCCTCATGCAAACCATGACATCCAATTTTCATGGATTCCTTACCCACTGCAGTCCCTACAGAGCTGTTCCAAATAGCATGGGAAAAGATACAGAGGTGCAGGAGGTAGGAACAATGGGTGAAAATTTGATGCCCCACCGTACACAATCATAAGCATTTTCTACTACTGCAAAGCCACAGCTAGCTACAACCTTGTATTTTTGTTTCTTGCTTTTAATTTTTTATCATTACATTTTTTTTTGGAGGAGCACACAATTGGTTGGAGCAAGTACTGTTGAGTAAAACTCTTAACTAATGTATTTGAGACCTTCTGATAAGACTCTGAATATGATCTTGCTTCTTACTGGTCCAAGCTTTCCTTTTGTGTTTCTAGTAATGGCTTCATTTCTTGCCTCATGCCCTCCTCCCAAATGTGCTCTGGGGGGGTGAAAGTAACCCCAGAACAGCACACAGGCGAGCAGGAATGAGATTGTTCTATCAGGTAAGCAGAAATATTTGCACTGATGAACAATCTCCTTAAAGCTACAATAAATTTCACTTTTGGTATGCGAATTTTCACAATAAGAGGATCGGGATTCTATTTGGGGTCTCTTTGTTTACTCCAGCAATCCTGAATTAGTCACTTTGATAGCAACATTTCCTGTGATTTTCACAGTTTAGGTACTTGTGAACTTGCATAAAACTAAACAGCCGATAGAGAGTGAAAGATTAGTTGACTCTTAAACAGTTGCTTCTGTCTGTTGCAAAGACAGGGCGGTGCCATGGCTAATGCCTGAAAATTAAGTCAGGGAGCAGCCAGATTCTCCAGTTTAGATTAAAATCCAGACTGAAAGAGACTTCCAGCTCCTTTGAAGGACAGTAAAACTGTTGCTAGGGGGCAAACACCCATTCAGTGACTGGGACCCACTCAGCCCAAGGTTTGTCTCCATTCATTTGAATAACAATTCCACTCAAAGGCCTCACCCATAAAAAATGCTGCTGGGGCCAAAACCCAATCCATTACAGGGCAAGAAGGCTCTCTGGGAAAGGTTGCCCCCCCCCCCGGTAATTTTTCTAGTTTCATGTACAATTTCATTTTCGTAAAGGGTTCCTTGCACAAGTGCCCATTTTTTCCAGATCCTTACCTGTATTTTATTAAAGAATAGTCTATCCCACAGGCTGTCATTTCTGATTATTCCACTTTGAACTTCTGCCTTTTTACGCTTGGCAGCAAATTCCAGAAGCCAGCGTTTCAGTGGGGTGTCTGCTTGACTGAAGATCTAAGAGAATGCAGAATGGCAGGGCGTGGGGAGAGAGAAAAGATTGCACAGCTTAAAAGGGAAGTGGGACCAAATTTATCACTGGCATAAGCAGACAGGGCTCCACAGATGCCAGCAGTATAATTAATTGTTTGAATTAATCATAACTATACCACTGCTAAAAGTTAACAATAAAGCTCTTCTGCTGCAATTCACTTTGAATTATGCTTTCTGTTCTCTTCTAAGGGAAAACAAAATCACTGAAAAGTATGTATAGAGATTAAGGTATCCCAAGGGCTTCCATTGTGTAATTAGCTTGGCACAGCTATATAGAATTATTGGGGATATTGTAACAACAGAATAGAAACATCTGGCTGCTGCAGAGCAGTTCCCAGTCTGTTAATGAGCTAATTGTGGCTGGCTGTTATTTTTATTAATATTTTATGATGTGGCAATTATGGCAAATCTCCATGTCAAACCAACCTAAGATTCATCAGAAATCATTTTATAAACAGCCCCACATGCAAAAATGTTAGAGAGTGGAAGTCAGACTTCTTTCACGTTGCTGTTACAACTTCAGGTGTGTTGATTCACAATCTCCTTTTCCTGCTTGCAAATCCATTCTCAGGTATACAATGCTAGTACACATCAAAGATGTGAAAAAGCAAAGAAATGTACAGGCTTCGGCAGCCCACGGGACACAGTCCTTGCTGAGGGCCACATTCCAGGATTGGGTGGGGCCACAGGTGGAAGTGGGCAGAGCAATAAATATAAATGTTATCATTGGCTGGTTTCTACACACACACACACACAAACACACACCCTTCTCTACTGACTATCCAGATAGACGAGATTTCACCAGAAGTCAGCCCCACCATCACCACCCCGAAGTATTTTATTGGCAAATGTTGCAGTATGATGTACACATGCTTGCCTTCCACATCAAATTAAAGAAAAAGAAAGAACGTTGAATCAATTTCCAAACAAAAAATATATAAATTGTATCTAGAAGTCTGTTTTGTATCTAGGGGGGTGGATACAGAAAACCTAGATGAGAACTGGGTACCAATAATAAATGTGTATCACATTCATAGTTTCCGGATATGACAGGTAAATCAAGCATAGTGCAGTCATAACATTATTAGAAAATAGAAAGTAGGTCAACTCTTAGCAGACACTCCTGGAAATCATCTCTGGAAAATTTCCTGTTGTGTACCTTTCACAGCTTAGCAGCACCCCATGCATGTAAAGCACCAATCAGTCCATGGTGACAGCTGAGAACGTATTGATAACATCACCTTGCCCTAGTGCACATTCCCTGCTTACAAACAAGGCACAGAGTGCCGGAAAGAGTCTACAGTGGCTCCCTGTCAGAAACTTCCCATGGCCCAGTAATGAGAAGGCTTGCATTTAGAAACTTGAGGCTTCTCAGGAGAAAGGTTTTTAAGTCTGACTGGGATGCTAATTCCCCGCTCACAAACAGCCCTAATAATATTGCACATGACACCTTAACACTTGCTTTTTGCAAGTCGGTGGAAAGGGAGCTTCTCTGATAAAGCAGACTGGGTGCTATATCGTTTGTATGAATATTTTTATAATGTAATTTTGTGCTTTTCTTGAAATCACTTTAAAACTCCTTTCCGTTGTGTGTACCAATACATTAATTTAGTAAGCGAAACAGCTTTGATTAACAGACCATGGCTTCACAAGTCAAAGCTCACCTTCTGGGCATCCTGCTAGCAATAATAATCTTCAGGCATAGAAAAGCATAGGTGGTGGAACTAGAGGCACAAGTTTCTTCTGTTCAGTATCCTATCTGCTAAGCTACATCAGACAGAAGGGAGACTCATACTGAGGATGTGCAAGTTATACTGACTACATGTAATAAACAGTAATGCACAAAACTAGGTATAACTTGGGAGTTCATTTCACTTTTCAAATGTGATAACTCTGAGTAAATTTGTTTCTGCTGGTTTACAGCAAAGTGGAAAACAAAGCAGCCAAAGAATTCAAGATGCAAAAAAGTAGTATTCAGTAGGTCCACTTAACTTCATTGGGTAACAGAACTGTAGACCATCACTGATTATTTTAATCCCTAAAACATACGTTAGGCTTACCTTGTCATACATCCTGTTCAGCAGTCTTGGCACAACAGGAAATATGGTGGGACGCAGTGCTTTCATATCATCAGACAGTAGGCGAATGTCCCCTTGGAAGAACCCAATTCGCCCGCCATGGCAATACACTACAGACTGTGATGGGAAAAGCAGAAAAAAATAAATTTTAGTTTAATCACATACATAGTGACTATTCTTCCTGCTCATTTAAACAATGCTTTCTTAAGCATTATTTGCGTGTTTATGAATAGCTCTCCTTGATCTGGGTCATTTAGTATGGGTCATTTGGTCATAATGTTAAGATCTCAGCTGTGTGATTGGGATCAGGTTTGGATTGGCAAGCCCCAACATCGGAGGAGGAAACTGAAAGGAGACCTGAATGGTGAGATCAGGCGTTGCTAGACAGGGAATCTGGAGCCTAGGGTGCAGTAATGTTGCCTAGAAGCAGCTGCCACTTTCGCAGAAGGGAGCAGACCCACCCACCCTGCACATGGTTGCAATTCTGACATTCCTACAAAGTGAGTGAATCTTGTGAGTGAGCATGCTATGCCTTTAAAAGGTTAGTGGGTGGGGCATGAAACCTGTCGGGACATCTTTGTTGCTTCCATCCAGTTCTGAAAGTATTCCCTGATTCCTGAACTCTTTGTCTTCTGCTGACCTTGTACCATTACTTGCGTGAATAAACATCTCGTCTTACTCACACATTAGGGTTTCTGTGTGTTGGGTGGGAGCCAGGACACCTACATGCAAAGGGTCTTGTACTTTTCCCAGTATATGTTAGCATAGACAATGTAATATGTGAACCAGATGATTTATGAACTGGCAGCAGCTACTGTCATTATGGTGCTTATGAAAACTGCCTCTCCGGTTGTTAATTTCTGTAGGGGAGTACTCAATGCTGCCTGTCCATTGACAGAAGGAATATCTCAGCAGAACGGGACAGGGAGGCATTTTTCTCCTCCCCACCCCCAAATCTGTTATCAAGAGCTGTCCAATTTCTAGACTCTCTCAGAAAATAATATGTTGTTATTATTTAACCTTTGGGCCTTTCCGTTCTTTTGCATGGTAACTGGATTAATCTCAAATTCATATAAAAGTTTCTTCAAAAGAGACCTTTATTTGTTGATATTTGTTTCCTTGCTAAAGGAAAACTACATTTGGTGCTGTGATTCAGGCTCTGTTGGGGACAGTTTTCTTCAGACCCAGCTTTAAGTCAGTGGAATAAAAGAATGCTTATTCAGTCGTGTTTAAGTCCACTAGAAATTTCAACACTAGTTTCGGAGCAGTCAGTATCCCGTTATGCTGCAGCAGACAGGTTCTGCAGAAGTTGGAAGTTGGGAGCTATTGTCTGGGGTGGTGCCAAAGAACTGGGGCTTGAAAATTCCCCCTGTCAAATAGCCCATGGCATTTCTGGAGTGTAAGTGTTTTTACTTTTACAGTAGACAGGCTGTAGTTGCAAACCACATTGCAGCCACCAAATCCACGGTAAAACCCAAACCATGGCTAAACCATGGATGTGCACAGGCAGCATTAAGCCTCAGGCCAGGCATAGGCAAACTCAGCCCTCCAGATGTTTTGGGACTACAACTCCCATCATCCCTGACCATTAGGCCGAGTTTGCCTATGCTTGCTTCAGGCTCTTCCGTCTCCTCCCCTCTCTTACTTCCATGCAGCCATGAGGAGGAGTTCAAAAGCCTTCACTTTTGGTTAAGCACTGTTTCCCATGTTGCCTAAGCCTAGAGCTGTTCTTAATGTTAACTATGGTTAGTTTAAACAATACAGCTTCAGAAACTATGCTTTGAACAGGGCTTGTGGAAACTGACCATGTTGAAATCACTCCTTTTCTCAGACATGCAGAGGAGGAGGAGTGTGTAAGCCTGACACTGCAGCTCTGTGCAGCTTATGCGCATCATGCTAAACTACAGTTTAGTGTGGCATACAAATGTGACCATTAGCAGACTCATTGATCAAGGGGAATTAGTGGACTTCCACTGACACTAAGACCTTACCTGTACCATTCTCTCAAACATGTGTGCTAAAGGCAAATAGGAAATGTGTGCATCCTCAAATGTAGGAGACCACTGACTCTGGAAAAAAAACAAAAACAAGGAGCCCCGCAAGGCCCGGGTCAGTCTAGACAGGTTTCTTACCTGTATCACTCTTTCAAACATGTGAGCCAAAGGCAGGAAGGAGATGAGCACATCGTCCTGTCTCGGAAAGATCACTTTCTGCAGATGAAGGGCATGGGAGACAGAAAGGAAAGAAACACTGACAGGAAGACACAACAAGAAAGTCATAAAACAATAAAAAAGAAAAATGGCACCAAGAGGAGCAAAAGGGGTAAAGATTATTAAGCGAGAAAAAAGAGAACAGTGTTTGAAGTAATGCGTTAGGCCACAACACCAATGGAACTATGTTAGCAGGAGTGGTGAAGAACACAGGGACGTATGCAGAGAGCGCTCTCCACTGCGCAGAGCATGTGTGGAGAGCTGGGTGGTGAGCATGCCCTTCGACCAATGCGCTTGGGCTTCTTGTCCTCTGTCCTTGACACTTCTGTTGCCCTGTGATATTCCAAGGTAAGGCATAGCTCTTTTCTCCTAAGAGGTTTCCTGCAAAGGTTGCTAAACAACAAAGCTGAGTGCCAACATTCACCTGACTTGGGAGCATGGGAAGCCACAGTCTATCGCTCTGCACTGACTGGATGCAGATTTCCAGACTGTCAGGCAGGAGTCCTCCACAGCCCTGCGGGCAGATGCTGTGAACTGAACCGAAGATCTTTTGCATGCAAAGTGTGTCCTGCACCACTCGGCTACAGCAGATCTTTTTTGTACACCTTGTATGCCAAATGATTTAAACTTTATTTCCAAATGCCCATTTGAGCATTAGTACAGCTCAAAACCAGAAGATTGGATCATAAGGTTGACAGGATCCTCACCCCTCCCTGGCAGGATTCTTTTGCCACTAATAAGCTACCCGATAAGCAGGACTGTGGCTCAGTGCTGGAACCTATGTGCTTTGCTTGCAAAAAGTTCCAGGTCCAATCCCTGGTATTTCCAGGTAGGGCTGGAAAAGGTTCCTGTTTGAAATTCTGGAGAGCTGCTGCCAGTCAGTGTTAGCTACTGAGCCAGATAGACCAATGGTCGGACTCAGTTTATAAGACAGCTTCCTATGTTCTTCAATAGAAATGTAGCAAGTGACACTTTGCGGGGATACAAAGGCAATTTGATAACCAAAATTTAATAGATTAGATTTTTCCTACCAGGCAGCTTGGCATAGAAATCCTACTAGGGAGAGAAAAAGAAGGCAACCTTATGAGCTAATCTTGCAGACTTAAAGTATTAGACTCCTGCTATGGTTTAAATCGGCACTTGGATATCAACTTTAAATGATAATGTAACATTAGTTAATACCCAGCAGATTTTTGCTACCATGATCACAAAGTTTTCTCACTGGAAGAGGCCATCTTTTTATCTTCCTCTCTTTTGTTCATTTTTTTTTTTAAAGGAAAGTGAGTTTGATCCACATAATCCATAAGGGCACTTGAAGGGTAATTAACGTGGAATTAAACTGCTACGGAATTGTAAGCCCAGCCCGTAACACTAAACATGCTCACGAATGGCAAAAAGAATTAAGCTACCAACCTTTAAGCTACTATTTATTTATTTATTTATTTATTTATTTTGGCTATGGAAATCATGGCAAACTAACTGAAACGACAGTGATCATAAATCACACATCTAAAATGTGGAGTGGTTTTTTTTAATCCTGTTTAGTGATTCTACAAACGGGACTATATAAAGCAACTTTCTTCTGGATGCATTCATCCAGGAACAGAGAGACTGATGGCACATGTTCCTCAATTGTACTAAACTTTCATGAACAGTCCAACACATTCTTGCTAAGGCTGGACAAATCCTTTGATTTAACAATGCTTTGATGTTGGATAATTTGATCCTATTTTTACAACCCATCATTGATTCTAGGTTCTCATTTAACCTCCAAAGACATTACATTATTTCAGATTCAAACTAAGAAGAGCAATGCACAGAAGGAATCACTTGTGGTTACATTTTACAATTACATTTCCTTCTCATATTACGCTGATAACTCCTCACAGTCTTACAGGGGATTATATCCATGTAAGCCCCTATGAATTATGACTTACATAAATACAGAAGCTGACAGTGTGGCAGGCCTCTGCCACTCAGCTGAAGTTCCTCTGACTGAGTCGCTGCTGCATACCAGGATGGAGAGGGGAAGGAGCAAGATGCCACTAAGGTCAGCACAGTGCCAATGTGCCTGCAGAACTAATACAGTGCTCCTGCTGGTGCATTTGCACTGTACTGCCTTGCCGCTGTCCCGCAACATCATGGCATGCAGTAGTGATTCAGTTGGAGGGAGGTCAGATGAGTGGCACTGCCCCACCATGCTTCCTGCTACTGCATTAATTGTAGGACCCATGCTTTAAGAAAGCAAAAGTCAACCAGTTAGAAGAGTTGGTAAATACAATGGGAAGGACTATCAGTGCACCTAACAAGGCACTGCACGAGACTGAGGTTTTTCAGCAATGCAGATGAAGCTTTACTGTAGGAAATACATTTATGGTATATACTCCAATCTGGAGTACAGAGAGAGAGAGACAGACAGAGAATGATGGAAAATGACATTCCTATTGGCAGTTATTCCAGAGCACAAAGAGAAGAAGCGTTCAGAGTTCTGTGACCCATTTTAGGTAACACGGACTGCTATCTCATTTTGAAGCTGAGGACACACTGCTCCTGCCCTGATTTGCTTCCCTCTTTCCAAAATATTTCTAACTTTATCCTCAAGTTGGGATGTTATCCTCATACAAAAGAGGATAAAGACTTAAACAAAATTCTGAAACCTTTTCTATGTAGAAAAAGACTCACTGACCATTGTAGGCTAGTATCTTAACTGATACCTGAATTATTTTGATGGATCTGGAGATTTCAGCCTCCTGCAAAACACTCAACCCAGCTCTGTTTGAAAGAGTATCACCAGATGCACCAAGGCAAGGAGGACCTCTCAAAAAGGCAGTTTCACATCCGGTAGCTGTTTCCACATCAAAGTAACCGATTCACCGCATGTTATACATTCTGCTGAATTTTTTTTTGCAACATAAATAAATCAGATAGAATATTCACCTCTGTCACTTTCAAAAAACCTGAAAAATCAGCAACCACATTCCCATGAGTCAGCATAGCACCTTTAGGGTTACCTGGAGAATGGAAGAAGAAAAATACATCAAAGGAACACTTAAGAGTTTCCAAAGTTGAATTAAAGGGAAATCCCGTTTCTTTTTCTGGACCAAAGCATAATACGGAGATGAGGAACCTGCAGCATGCCAGATGTTTCTGGACTCTCGCCTTACATCAGCCCCAGCCAGCAGGACCGATGGTCAGGGATGATGGGAGGAGTCCAGCAAAACCTGAAGCACCACAGATTCTCCACCACTGATAAAGCAGAACCACCTCAGTGACCCAAACTGAGCTCTGTGCATACATTTGAAATCCCAGCACAGCTGTAGTTAAATCAGGATTCCCTTCCGTTATGCCTATCATGCAGATGAAATTAGACTTCTGTGAACACTATTGTCATAAACAAGACTGAAGGGAAGATTATAGTTGGTATACAGCAGAGACAACCAGCACCACTGGACTCTCTCAGGAAACTGCCTCTGGATTATCTAGTATACAGTGAGCCATAAAAGGATGCACATTCTCAGCTGATTTGTTGAGCACTTTTAACAATTTAAAATGCTTTAGTTGCCCTAGTTTTAAAGAAAGCATACTCATGGAAGGGAGGTGTAAAAAGCCGCACATGTAACCACAAAACGAACCTCCAGGGACCACTAGCAATGGACCTTTTCCATTTCCTGAGGAATACTTTTCTGTCTGGTGTTGAAAGAGGGCACAATAAGCTTTTCCTCCAAGTGACCTCATTTTGAAGTATCATTAAAATGAACATGCTTGCTCCTGGACTACCTTGAAAAGCAAGCAGCTTTTAAATGTTTTCAAAGGTTTGTGTGTTATAGCTTTATATATGTCAAACCATTACTTCAGTATTGCTTAAGACACTCACTGGGATTTCTCTAAAGCAATCCATTTGGTTTTTGTGTGAGGAATATGGGAGGCAGCACAATCTTGCCCCTTAACTCAGACAGCAACATGTTTTTGGCCATAAGTGACTAGATGTCAGCAGCAATGGATCTATCATTAATTGTGTTAATACAATAACCGTGTTAACTAAAACTGCCTGGCTTGGCTCAACACCTGTGGGGCAAGTCAGAAGTGTATGTGTGTATATGGGAAGAATGTACCCCAAGGTAAAGAACAGGGTTTGGTTCCAAGCCTCTGATTTGGACTGTGTCTCACATCCTAGATAGTCCCTGACTGATGTTTAGACTAGAAATGATAATTATTTTTATTTAAAACACTTAGGGCTATTTTGTATGGCGTACTTCCATTCACAGAAGGCTCTTTGATCCATTGAAGGCTTCAATGAACAGGAGCTATGTTCACAAATTTCCCTTTTCTCCTACAGCCATTGCACCCTCCCTCCTGCTGTCCTGGAGGGTCCCAAGCATATTTAGGCTGCAATTTCTAGTGCTGCCACCTCAACATGGCAGGAAGCAGGAAAAGCAGTCATGTTGAAGGCAAAAATGGTTTCCTGTTAGGAGAAGGAACCTAGCCCTCCCGCTGCCCCAGGCTTGTTCACTCATTCATTCTCTCTCTTCTCACACAGCCACAACTAGATCAGCAGATTCCACTTCCACTTTAGATTGACCCGGAAACTGCAATTAATCCAGAATGCGGCAGCTAGACTGGTGACTGGGAGTGGCCGCCAGGACCACATAACACTGGTCCTGAGAGATCTGCATTGGCTCCCAGTACGTTTCCAAGCACAATTCAAAGTGTTGGTGCTGACCTTTAAAGCCCTAAATGGCCTCAGTCCTGTATACCTGAAGGAGTGTCTCCACCCCCATCGTTCAGCCTGGACACTGAGATCCAGCGCCGAGGGCCTTCTGGCAGTTCCCTCATTGCGAGAAGTGAGGTTACAGGGAAGCAGACAGAGGGCCTTCTCGGTAGTGGCGCCCGCCCTGTGGAACGCCCTCTCTTCAAATGTGAAGGAAATAAGCAGCTATCTTCTTTTTAAAAGACATCTGAAGGCAGCCCTGTTTAGGGAAGTTTTTAGTATTTAATGCTGTATTGTTTTTAACACTTGATTGGAAGCCGCCCAGAGTGGCTGGGGAAACTCAGCCAGATGAGCGGGGTATAAATAATAAATTATTATTATTATTATTATTATTATTATTATTATTATTATTATTATTATTATTATTATTATGGTTTAGCATTTAATACTGAACCCTAAAACTGTGCTCTGTCTTAACCATGGCCGGTAAAAACAAACCAGCTTCATAAACTATTCATTATGCTTGTTTATTTTTCTACATTTACAGCCTACCTTTCTTTCATCATGGAATCCAAGCCAGTGTACATGTGGTTCTGTACATGTGGTTCACCCAGCCAGGCACTGACCAGAGCTGGACTTGCTTAGCTTCAGCAAGGTGGTTGCATGATTTGCCCTCAGACCAGGAAGCTAAACTATGCCCTGAAGCTGGCTTACTTTTGCTAACTACATTTAAGATTAACCACAGAATGTCTGTGTTTGGACAATCTGGAAAGCTGTGCTTAATTGCTATGGTGTAGCATTACGTCTGAACTAGACCGGTGTATTGCACAACTCATACAAGAGCAAAAGCATGCTGCGGAAAACATCACACTGACATTGTTAAATGTAAATGTGGGTGCAAACAGCAGCACCCAGACACCTGGAGCCCTTCCATCAGATCCAGATCAAAACCAGAACACAATCCAAATGCCTAGGGAAAAATTCCATTGCTCAGTGGCCATTCAATTGGGTCAGGAAATGGCGCCAGAGTCTACACACCCTTAGCCTAACACACACTAGGAGCATTTTAAATTCCAAAAACTTAATATGCAAAACACACAGAGTTCTTGTTAAAAGAGATTTTGTCCTACAGTTAATAACTAATAAAATAATTGATCTTCATTGCCACTAGTGACTGTTTCAGCATCTTTGGCAGTAGCTAAAAAGACTCAATCAATAAGGGTTTTTTTTTTAAAAAAAAATAATTGTTAGGCTCACAGATTAATATCCCAGTACGTTTCCGAGCACAATTCAAAGTGTTGGTGGTGACCTTTAAAGCCCTAAACGGCCTCAGTCCAGTATACCTGAAGGAGTGTCTCCACCTCCATCGTTCTACCCAGACACTGGGTTCCAGCGATGAGGGCCTTCTGGCGGTTCCCTCACTGCGAGAAGCCAAGCTACAGGGAACCAGGCAGAGGGCCTTCTCGGTAGTGGCACCCGCCCTGTGGAATGCCATCCCACCAGATGTCAAAGTAAAAATATCTACCAAACTTTTAGAAGACATCTGAAGGCAGCCCTGTTTAGGGAAGCTTTTAATGTTTAATAGGTTATTGTATTTTAGTGTTTTGTTGGAAGCCGCCCAGATGGGCGGGGTATAATTTATTATTATTATTATTATTATTATTATTATTATTATTATTATTATTAAAGTGAATTTCTGAGAAAGTAGAAGAAATGTAAAGATTATTTGTGTTATATTTTATGCCTTGCCTCAAACAAGAAAAACTCAGCTTCTTCAGTCATGGCAATTCATAACTTTTTTCCTTTGGGGGTGGCCGTGTCCAACCTCAACTCTTAAGTAATGTCTTGCCACTATAGAATACAGTATCACTTTATCATTTGTCATCTTACTGGAATCAGTTATTCCGACCCTGTCAGAATTAATGCCATAAAAATTAGTAGATAGCTTCTTGGATCACTTGGATGCAACCATTTGGTTATGGCAGGTTTTCAGAAGGGACATTTGGCACAGTTTTGAAAGAACTGTCACAATCATCTTACAATCATCTTGTTTTCTATCAAAGTCAATTCCTAAGAGGGGCTAGTAAGGTTATGGTGGTGGACAATATGCCTGCTTCCTCTGGTTGGAGAGGCTTAAGGAGAAAGATACAAGTAGAGATTTTTTTCAGGGCGGCAGCATTTCATTGTTTCTGTTATCTTTAGTTTTCTAGCGCTTTTTTTTTTTTTACTTTGCTGCTGGGTAACATTGGATCCTGACTAAGTTACTCAGGATAAAGCCCATGGATATTGGCAGTGATCTGTTTGTAGTTCTCATTATGTCCTGCTAGAAAATGAAGAGGGATTGGCTACATGGTTAAAATAATCAGAATCCGAAAACAGGAGCTGTTATTTTTTTTTTTTTACATCAGTGAACATTTCAAGTGATAAGAGACTTTGGCTCATTAGCTGTAATGGTTCAGCTAGGCTGACTTTTATTTTTTTTAATAGTAAACTTAATAAGCAATGTTAAACTAAAACTAATGATATCCTCTGCATACATGTTTCTATTATTTTTCAAAATGCAATGCATAAATTTAAACAACTGACAAAGCAGCAGTCTATCCGTTTCTCATCTGCCAGTGTACTACAATTTGTATAGTAGTATATTTTCATATCCTTTCTGGTATATATGAAATACGTTTCAAAATATATACATAACTTAAATTTACATACATCTGATATCTATTTACATATTATTTTAATGGAATCAAAATGCTTTTCTGTACAGTGTCACCATTATTAAGGCCCAAGGAAAACTTGCAAAACTGGTAAAGTTTACCTGTAGTGCCACTAGTAAAACAGACTATTGATAGATCTTCTGGTCGAGGAGGCTAGAAAAGTCATGGAAGAAAAAGAAATGTCTTAGTTCATTTATTTTTACTTATTTATATGATTTACACCCCAGCCTTCCTTCCCAAGGGGAGCAGGGAGCTCCTTGTACATTGCTTATCCATTTTTAACCTTACAGTGCAGGTTTGAGACAAATTATTATGCTTCCCCACTGTGTGAATTTTTTGTCCCTCCGGCCAAAGTATTTTGTTCCAAGCATACAAAGCAGATGACGGTACTTTCTTTGAATAACTTGCCATGCAGGAGTGCTGGGCTGCAATCATATGCACACTTAGCTGGGATTAAGTCCCACTGGATGCAATGGGACTTACCTCTGAGTAAGAAATTGTACTCAGGGCTGGCCCATGATATTTAGACGCTTGAGGGAAATCATAAATTGGTGCCTTTGGCTCCCTCTGTCACCTGAGGCGACTGGAAGTGGTGCAGGGAAGCCCCAGCACATTGAAGGTGTCAAGGGAGGAAAAAATAAGAGTCTGGAGAGAAGCAGGCAGTGGCAGAGCGACCTTCGCCCTCAGGGGCAACTGGGATGGCAGTAACTCCTATCTGCAGCCAGAGGAGGAGCAGCAAAGGTATGTGAAAGATCTGCTGCCAGCCTGCGGCCTCAGCGAGGCTAATTACCGTATTTTTCGCTCCATTGGACGCACCGGATCATAGGACGCACCGGACCATATTAGGGGGAGAACAGGGAAAATTTTTTTTTCTTGTTCTCCCCCTCTAAAACAAGGTGCGTTCAAGGTACATTCACCAGAGCTTGTGGGGCTGGCGGTGGGGCGAAGCGCTGCTTTCCCCCACCGCCAGCCTCAAAGATCCCTGAAGCCTTTGGAGCGCAGCATCCCGCTGCCCTGCAGAGGTTTGCGCACAGCAATCCCCAAGCTAGAGCAGCGAGACGGAGCCCTCCCTCTTGCTCTTCTGGCTTGGGAACAGCTTTGCTAGCTTCTGCAGGGCAGCGGGGTGAAGGCACCCCGCTGCCCTGGAGAGGTTTGCGCGCAGCAATCCCCAAGCTAGAGCAGCGAGACGGAGCCCTCCGTCTCGCTGTTCTGCCTTGGGAACAGCCTTGCTAGCTTCTGCAGGACAGTGGGGTGAAGGCACCCCGCTGCCCTGCAGAGGTTTGCGCGCAGCAATCCCCAAGCTAGAGCAGCGAGACGGAGCCCTCCGTCTCACTGTTCTGGCTTGGGAACAGCTTTGCTAGCTTCTGCAGGACAGCGAGGTGAAGGCACCCCGCTGCCCTGGAGAGGTTTGCGCGCAGCCGTTCCCAAGCTAGAGCAGCGAGACGGAGCCCTCCGTCTCACTGTTCTGGCTTGGGAACAGCTTTGCTAGCTTCTGCAGGACAGCGAGGTAAAGGCACCCCGCTGCCCTGGAGAGGTTTGCGCGCAGCCGTTCCCAAGCTAGAGCAGCGAGACAGAGCCCTCCGTCTCACTGTTCTGGCTTGGGAACAGCTTTGCTAGCTTCTGCAGGACAGCGGGGTGAAGGCACCCCGCTGCCCTGGAGAGGTTTGTGCGCAGCAATCCCCAAGCTAGAGCAGCGAGACGGAGCCCTCCGTCTCGCTGTTCTGGCTTGGGAACAGCCTTGCTAGCTTCTGCAGGACAGCGGAGTGAAGGCACCCCGCTGCCCTGCAGAGGTTTGCGCGCAGCAATCCCCAAGCTAGAGCAGCGAGACGGAGCCCTCCGTCTCGCTGTTCTGGCTTGGGAACAGCCTTGCTAGCTTCTGCAGGACAGCGAGGTGAAGGCACCCCGCTGCCCTGGAGAGGTTTGCGCGCAGCCGTCCCCAAGCTAGAGCAGCGAGACGGAGCCCTCCGTCTCGCTGTTCTGGCTTGGGAACAGCGTTGCTAGCTTCTGCAGGACAGCGGGATGAAGGCACCCCGCTGCCCTGCAGAGGTTTGCGCGCAGCAATCCCCAAGCTAGAGCAGCGAGACGGAGCCCTCCGTCTCGCTGTTCTGGCTTGGGAACAGCCTTGCTAGCTTCTGCAGGACAGCGAGGTGAAGGCACCCCGCTGCCCTGCAGAGGTTTGCGCGCAGCAATCCCCAAGCTAGAGCAGCGAGACGGAGCCCTCCGTCTCGCTGTTCTGGCTTGGGAACAGCTTTGCTAGCTTCTGCAGGACAGTGGGGTGAAGGCACCCCGCTGCCCTGCAGAGGTTTGCGCGCAGCAATCCCCAAGCTAGAGCAGCGAGACGGAGCCCTCCGTCTCGCTGTTCTGGCTTGGGAACAGCCTTGCTAGCTTCTGCAGGACAGCGAGGTGAAGGCACCCCGCTGCCCTGGAGAGGTTTGCGCGCAGCCGTCCCCAAGCTAGAGCAGCGAGACGGAGCCCTCCGTCTCGCTGTTCTGGCTTGGGAACAGCGTTGCTAGCTTCTGCAGGACAGCGGGATGAAGGCACCCCGCTGCCCTGCAGAGGTTTGCGCGCAGCAATCCCCAAGCTAGAGCAGCGAGACGGAGCCCTCCGTCTCGCTGTTCTGGCTTGGGAACAGCTTTGCTAGCTTCTGCAGGACAGCGAGGTGAAGGCACCCCGCTGTCCTGGAGAGGTTTGCGCGCAGCCGTCCCCAAGCTAGAGCAGCGAGACGGAGCGCTCCGCAGTGCTCAGTCTTCCTGTTCTGGCTTTTGGCTTAGCGGCGCAGCCTGCATTCGCTCTATAGGACGCACACACATTTCCCCTTAATTTTTGGAGGGGAAAATGTGCGTCCTATAGAACGAAAAATACGGTAACAAGCCAATCCTGTTTGTACTGTTAGTTTAAGTGATTCCCAGCCTTCTAGCAGCTCTGGGGCTGCTGTCTGAACTTAGGTAGTTGGGTAGTTGTGATGGCCTGGGATTTGGACTCGGATGCTGAACCTGAGGAATCCCAGCCTGCACAGGACCCCCCGCCTCCAGAACCAGCTGAACCCGGGGCTGGGGCCTGAGCCCGAAGGGTCCTCACCTGTGCTGGATCCTCAGGTGCAGGCACCAGCTGAGTCAGCTCTGGCTCCTGAGGTGAGGGAGGACCCATTGCCTGCAGGTGCTCCACTCTCAGCCCCGTCAGGGGAAGCTGAGGTTGCCTCTGGGTCCAGTAACCCTCCAGCCTCACCTGAGCTGCAGAGGCTCAGGGCAGAGAGGTGGAGGGAACTAAGTTCCCGCAGGAGGAGTGCTCACCTCCAGGCCAGGAGAGGCGAGTCACCTGTGGACCGGGGCCGCCCTATGCCTCGGGGCAGATAAAAGCCAGCCAGCCCCAGTCCCAGGTTGTGGGAGCAACATTGTTGGTAGCCTGTTCCTGCCTGCGCCCTGTCCTGCTCTTCTGCCAGAGTTCCTGACCTCACCCGACTCCTTGCCTTGGACCCTGCTTTGGACCCCGCTTCAGCTTTGACAGACAGCCTCCATACCACACCCTTGACCTCGGACTAGACTCGGACCTCGCTGCACGGTTAACCCTCGGGACCAGCACAGTAGTAGGTGCCCAGCACATTCATTTCCTCAGAGTTCACTGCTTAATTTTTTCCTCAGCTGATACCTCATGTGAGAAAAACTCAGAATTTTTAATTTCTGCCCCACAGTGGATCACTTTGTACATAGTCTCTGATCATATTGAATGTTTAAGCACTCAATCTGTTTACCCAGGGTGCTTTGTAATGAAGAAGGGGCCTTTGTAATAACTGTTTCGGTGGCCACCTCTAGCATTTAGTTTGGCTAGGCACTTATCTGTACTAGACTATATTTACCAAGTGTGTTACCTCCTCCTCCAAAGCAAATTTCCCTTCCCCCATCTTACTGCCATTTTACTTATCTCATGCCTCGTCCATTAAGCTGAAATATCCCAAAAACAGAAAAAAGGGACCCAGGGGCACAACTTCTAATACAAAGCAAGAAACGTGGCCAATTGTGCTTTTCACAAGTAACTTGGATTCCATTTAAAACCACATGGTACTTCAATATGAGAATCATCTACAAAGACCCCTGCACCAGCTTTCATTAAAACAAATGGGCCATGCACAAGGACAGAGACAGGCTGTTCTGCAGCTTTCATTCATTTCAGTTATGCTTGCACCGGGGACGTTTGTGGTAAATTGTGCTCATTGTTTATGAGGAACTGTTCAGTGTGGAATAAAAGGGATTATACTCACTACAGGGGCACGCCAACTTTCTCGACCACAGTCCTGAAAGGATTTAATAAAAAGGAGAACAATTTAATATATGTGGATTGGCCAAAGGCCTTTAGCCCTGCTGCAGGAAGGTGGCTAACCTAGTGCCCTTTAGATGTTGCTGGACCATTGGCCATGCTGGCTGGGGGTCCCAACAACATCTGGAAGGCCAGAGGTTAGCCACCCATGCTATAGCCTGTGGATTGGCCCACTTTCTTGAGTCACCAGGGTTACACTTTCTGCAGATGCCTTTCTGCAGTGTGCCTCTCATTTGCTTGTGTCATGTTGTAATATCAGATGGCGACAAATAAGAGGAAAAACTGTTTGCACAATGAAAAGCATAGACATAAAAAATAATCACCACTTATTATTATTACTTTGGCCATCTTTGATTGTCCATCAGTGCATTTTATACTTGTGCTAGTCTTGACAAGTCTTCACACACACACACACACACACACACACACACACACACACACACACACACACATTATGATGGCATATCACATAACTTTAATTTGTTATAATTCTGTGGAACTGCTGCTTAACTGCATAAACAGTGTAACGTGAGATCAGTTAAACAGTGCATAAGAACCTTACCTCTACTTCCTGCATAGCCTGGATTTGAACTCCACACTTTTGCCCTCTTTCTTTAAGATCCTTCTCAAAAGGGTCCATCAAAATAATGAATTTCAAGCCCGGAGTTTGTTTTTTCTCTACATTTTCTAAGAGGATTCTGGCTTTTTCTGGCTTATCACAAACTACTATAGAAATATCAGCTAAACACACAAAGAAACAAACAGAAAATAAGTTTAAAAAAATTGCAGTGCAGTGTCAACACATTTCTCTTTTTAAAAAATCATAATCCGCCCTCCATTGAAATTTGTCACTGACCACTATACAAAGAGATATAGGAATGCAGAGGAGCCTTTTCTGTGGTGGCCTCCCATCAGTGAAATCCCATCCCACCCTTTACAGAAAGAAGCAGGACCAACAATTGTTATCATTTCAATGCACAGCTTAAGGTTTATTCATTTGCCAATGCATTTTAAGTGCTTTATGTTGATTCACCTACTCTGGTGTTTAACTGACTTTTTTGTTCATTGGTGCATTTTACTATGTTGCTTATTTTATTATTTGGTTGGCTGGGTTTTATTTAATTGGTGATGCCCAACTGAGTCATATTCAGAATAGAGCACTGAAATCAATGGTCTTAAGTGGATGGATTTTTTTTGGAGTATGACCAGCACCAGATATCAGCCTATGTTTTGTACTTCACCCTGGTCGATACAGT
The DNA here is from genome assembly GCF_964188305.1 of Podarcis bocagei. Classification (NCBI taxonomy): domain Eukaryota; kingdom Metazoa; phylum Chordata; class Lepidosauria; order Squamata; family Lacertidae; genus Podarcis; species Podarcis bocagei. The sequence goes on from NC_138126.1 coordinate 75,972,174, forward strand.
GGAATAGCTCAAATAAACAAATACACCAATTCCTTAATTTAACAGCTCTTGCTTTTCCAGGCTCATCAACCACCCTTGCTTTCTTCTGTGGATCTTGATTTCAATATTTTAAAATTTTAGTTTTCAACTTGTTCTCCTAGTTTTCAACTTGTTCTTCATCTTCTGGCCTGACTCTCCCCATGGCTGAACGTGCCCTACTTCATAAATGTCATGAGCCACTTTGGGTCTTTGGGCAAAAAGCAGGATACAAAATAACACACTCTCACACACATTTTATGACAGTTTTCCTTTGGAAATACTGGTATACGCCTTCAGTTGCTTTAGTGTTTAAAAAGAAAGGGAGCAGAGAGATCGATATTTTCTGATGGGAAATGATTGTTGCCAGAAAAAAAGCCAAAACGCAAAATGAAAGTGCAGGTGTTCTGGTACTACATTGCCAGTGGATGACTGCTGAAATGAACTAGTGTTACCCTGGAACTCCAAAAAGGAAACCATTACAGAGCCACAACTAGACTCTGTTGATACTAGTGCTTAATGTTCAAATTCCACCTTGGGTATCTTCTGAAGTGCGTTCAAAGGTATGAATTTGACAGGTTAGGTCTGATTGCCCTGCTGAAATTTTAATAGCTTTTTTTTGTAGGGAATGAGGACTTGGTAAAGGATCTTAAAAAGATGCAGTATTTGAATATTAACACTAAAAGTACCTATTAAATATCACAATGTTGATATTGGCTTGACAACCTACACAATAAAACACACAGTCAACCAAACTGCCCTAGGGTAGCTTGGTTGGCTTATATCATCCTGCCAAGGAGTACCATTATATACCACCCAGTCAGTCTTTTGTGTGTGTGCAAGACATTCTGTTTTCTCTTCTAACATTTCACTAGAAGGTGAGGATTCAGAAGTGAAGCGATTATTATTGGTGAAATAATGCTCCCTTTGAACAGCCAAAGCTGTGTCTGTTTTACATAGCAAAAATAGCTTTCTATGAAGCTATTTACTCACAATGAATCTACATTTCTTTTTACCTGTGTTGATAATATAACGAATGGCTCCAGGGCCTAACGTATCATACAGGGGAACCACAACCATGGAATAGGTATAGCAAGCCAGCTCAGAAATGATCCACTGGAAGGAGATTATGAAAGGTATAAGTTACAGTTTGCAATAAATATGAATAAAATGTGAAGTTGGAGATAAGGCTCTGGTTTTCTTGACGCTCACCTCTGGCCGGTTTTGTGCAAAAACCCCAATAAACTGACTTGCTGATGGTTTGCACCCCTTTTGGAGTAAACCTGATCCCAATGCTTCTGCTCTTTCGGCAACCTGAAAGTAAAAGAAAACACTTAAGAAGAATTAACAGAGGATCATCTTGCACATTGCATTAGGCAAATCCAATGATATTCTTAACAGGGATTTTGTGTTTGTCTGTTCACAAACAGCTCTTATAGTGTATGGGCACTTCCAAAGAGTTGTTTAGGTAAAGTAAAGGGACCCCTGACTGTTAGGTCCCGTCGCAGACGAGACTGGATTTGCGGCACTCATCTTGCTTTACTGGCCGAGGGAGCCGGCATACAGCTTCCAGGTCATGTGGCCAGCATGACTAAGCTGCTTCTGGTGAAACCAGAGCAGTGCACGGAAATGCCGTTTACCTTCCCGCCAGAGCGGTACCTATTTATCTACTTGCACTTCGTGCTTTCGAACTGCTAGGTTGGCAGGAGCAGGGACCAAACAACGGGAGCTCACCCCGTCGCAGGGATTCGAACCGCCAACCTTCTGATCAGCAAGCCCTAGGCTCTGTGGTTTAACCCACAGCGCCACCCGCGTCTCATAAAGAGTTGTTTACTGTGAACCAAAGAAGAATGGCAACTTAAGTTGACAGAATATGCACAACTTGCAGACTTAACATATAGAATAAGAGAACAAGAAGAACACACATTTAAAGAAGATTGGAAAACATTTATTGAATATATGGGAAATAATTGTGTACAGCTGAAAACACTGGCAGCATTAAGATAAATTAAACAGTGTAAATAACTTTTGATGGATGCAATAATGGAATACTGATTGGTATAGTTTTTGTAAAATATTCAGGGATTTATGATATTAAAATGAATATATATATATATATATATGAGTTGTTTACTGTGAATTTGGTGGTTCTCATGCATGGAAGTTTTGTGCAGCATCCACACATCATATTCATCAAAATGCTGTTCCATATTGTTTTCCCATTAAATAATTTGATTTTAACCTCCCTCCCTTCAGAACTAGTAAATCTAGATGTCAGGGAACTGCCATCAGCTCAGAGGCAAGAGGTGGAAGAGCAGTTGGGTTACAGGGAGCCTCCAAAGATCGTGCAAAGCAGCTCTTACCCGGCGAGGAGGGAAGCCCCGCCTCCAGTGGGGAAGTGATGCAGGGCTCGGAAGATGCTAGAAAGAGCCGCAACACCGGGCCTGAGCAAAGCGGGGGGGAGGCAGGTCCCCCTTTGCCCACGCCCTCTCTGTGCAGTCGGTTTACGCACAGAGAGGGGAGGCGTAGGATGGGGGACAAAAGACTGCTATGCTGGGGAAAGTTTAAGGACTGCCCACTCCCAGATTCTGCTAGCGAGTGAGCAGACATGGACTTGAGACACTCTGCACTGTAAATGTTTTGTACAGATAATAAAGCCTTGAAAAGACCAGTGGGAGTTTTGCCTGTTCGCTCTCGAGCAACCACACCGGCAGACACACATAACACCAGATAAAATTGGAAAGGAGATATGGGATGTCATCTTAATGAGGACAACATCATATGGACACTACAGAAACCTTCCATATGTGAGCATTACTAAGTTCACAACAAACTGCTGTGTGGAAGGAACACATATTCCACAAGAGCAATAATTCAAAAACCCTCTTCTAATGTTGTTGTTCTATTAAGAAAAATATAACATGAACCTCACCTCTTTATAGGTCAACCACTGGTAAGGCTGTTTTGGTTTCCTGAATCCTAAGCAGGGGCCATTTTCTAAAGAAAAACAGATGAAATGAGCTATAAGAACCACAATTCTTTCCCAAAAAGATGGTTAATAATGCACTTCCTGGCAGCCTGAGTGCTCCTCAGCAGGACTAAAAATAAACCATTGTTATTATCAAGGTCAGGGTGTATGTCAGCAATCCAGGAGTTCATACAGAGAACCATCAAATGCAAACAGAAGCTCTCTTGCCTAATGGAATATTGCATTCTGTAAGTTCCCTCAAGGACCATTCAGTGTTCTCATTTAGAAATGAGAAGGTGACTGTGACATTAAGCACCTCCACTGCCTTATTAATATATCTAGACTCTAGAGGGCTGCATCATCATTATCTGATTGATACTTCCATTCTAAATGTCACCTCCCATTGGTTCAGTTTCCTTTAGCAGAAGGGAAAATAAGAAAAACCTCCATCTAACAAGAACAAAATACTGCATATTTTTCAGGAGGGATGGAAGGGAGGGCTATATGAGGCGTGATTATAACATCAGATTTATCCTAAAGGTTGGTAGAATTGTTATAGCATGATTTTAGCTCCTCCTGGAATTAGCGATATTATCTTTTTTGCTTCAGAACAGAGTAATTTATACCCTGATTACTGTTCACCCAAAGAGGGGCTGCCAGAAAGCACACACACACAGTTAATACTGCTAGATGCTGAAGCTGTTTGAACCAATGTGCAAGGGTTGCAATATCAATTACAGTGAACGATTTGGACCACCACCTCGTTTTCTAGATCCCAAACTGCTTCCAGCCCATTGCAGTTTCCAATCTTGGTCAACATCAAAGTTCAGTTCACAACTGGCCTCTTACAGAAACTGAGCCAACAGCCCCCTGTGGGTCTAGTAGGAAGTTTAGGCGACAAGATGAACATTATGATCTACAAGTCCACATTAACACTTACCAGAGATATTAAAACCCCTTCTAAAAACCTCATACATGGTCCTTGCATCATCATAGTAGTGGGTTAGCAGTTGGGAGCTGTCGCCTATTACAGATCTCCGTGCCCCATCCCAGCCCTACAGTGAAACAACACAGACAATGGGAGATCAGGAGTTTGGCCCTTAGAGTCACATTCCAGTTGCTCAGACAAAGTTCTTAAAGCCATTGAAGTACAGACTCTGAGACAGTATAAATAATGCTATGCTAAACACTCCTTAATCCCCAGTGCAAACAGACATGCAGCCTATACCTACACATAGCTGCATTAGCTCACACTGATCCCTTCTTGTCCCTGGTTTCTCCACCCTTTTCATGTCTTTCCGGCAAGACTGTCAAGATGCTAAAGAATGTGAGGGTTGACATGCCTGGCTACGTCCCTTTTGTCAATTTACAGTAGCACTATTTGGGCATTTAACTGTGCTCATGTGTAAGCAATCACACAATGCGGAGTGGGGAGGACACTGCTAAGTCCCTCCTCTCTAGCATGTCATCTCTGTTCTACAAACAACTCTTCCAAGAGTTGCAACAGTCTGTAGCACAGAGCTTCCTCTTCTCACGCAGGTCGCCTGCTTGATTTAAAACCCAGATTGTGCAACTGCTTACACATGCGGATGCTTGGATTGTGCTACAGAATAAATAGTGGCAGCATGATCGCTCAAAGGCCAAAGAGCATACAAGCATGCGCTTTCAGGAGCCTCAGCTGTAGGAGAGCATGTGGATGGATATATCAATCTGTGTTACCTTCAAAGCCACATGTTATGGTGCAGTGAAAACATAATTGCTTGCTAAAAGTTTCTATTTATGCTTCGTTTATGCATAACATTACAGAACATTCCAAACCTGCAATTTTGCCGTATTGATTTTTCTGAATCCTTGTTTTGTACAATGTGCTTTCAAAATACTCTTACCGCTGGCTGCAGAAATGCTCCCTGTGGACACTTGCATGGAATTAAATGTATATTTCATGAGTCTTGCTCCATCATTCATGTTACTCACAAAGAAGTCAGTTGGAGGGTGGGGAGATACTGTTCTATACACAGCTGTGTGCCTCAACCTTCAAAACAGTTGCTTTCTCCCTACTCACCTTTGACAGTGTCTCTTTATGTAGTTGAACACTGGCACAATGTGAATTTTGTGGCCTACTATCTCATTTCTAATGTAGTGGGAACATTTTAATTGTCTCCTTATTTTATACATCAAAGAGTAGCCTAAAGTTTCAATCAAAATTTTCCTGAACTTTCCTTTTTCAAATAAAATGAATAAATCCACTGATCAGCCTGGATATTATTATTATTATTATTAGATGGTCGTCCTTCTCCAGATCGGTTGAAGAAAATACCAGGTTTAGGTATGGCTGATCCTTGTGATTAGTGGACTTGAAAAAAAACTAGATCTCATCATTACAGCTCAGAGACAATGTATTCTTAATTATTCCTCTGTGTTGACTTCTGCCCCTTCACTATTTTCATTCTGAATTCCTTTCTCTGATTGGCTTACTGCATGGTTGCTTGGTGATTTCTCAGAGTAGGGGAAAAAGCTTCATGTATCACTGGTTGAGCAGTCCATTTGCCTCAGCAATCCCTCATAAGCCCATGTGATAAAACCACTTCAACACCCACCGTGCCCAAGTAGTTTGTTTTCAGCTGTCTTAAAATTATATATTTGGATAACACTAAGTAACCCCAAAAGCATAAAGGATTAGAGTGCACAATTACTATAGGTAAGTTTTTGTATGGACTTTAAAAATAAAATAATAATGAGGGGTTTTTGAGTACCATAACACAAATCTCAATAGTATAATTACCTTGCTTTGTCTAGGCTTTTACAAATATGTCTCCAAGGATTAAAAGCATGTTACAAACAAGAACAATGGCAAGGGGACTGTATTGCATCATTAATTTTTCAGAAAACAAACATGTAAATATTTCATTAATATTTAGGCAGCTAGATATCCCATGTTTTATCATTTTCGGTGAAGGTCAGCACAAAAAAACACATTGCTCCACAGAACTGGAATTCAGTCCAGCAAGTGCTTTCTTGAAAGTGCTTGTTCATCACAAACAAACATATTTTTAAAAATAAGATATCAAAGTAATACCAAGCTAATGAAATATTCAGTAATTATTTGGATTAAGGCATCTTTGCTGCAAAAACAAATATGTGGTTGAGAGGCGCACGTGGCAGTAATCTGCAGACAAGCAGGCCATACTAAGTTTGTTCTGATATATTAGTATCCAGAGGAAAACTCAAAAACAGCTTTGGACAAACCATTCTGTTAAAATCAATTGTACTGTCACAACATTTAAGATTGCTGCCTATGAATATTGTAAAAAATCAATGATGTAAGAGCCATGCTGCCTACTAATGAAAAAAGTGCAGCAAGAACAGCAACAACTTTTCATAAAGTCCAACTCTTGTTCTTTGTAAAGAGCATAAAGACTCACCTCAACTTCTTCTGATTGCATCAGGAGGTCACATGGTGGTTTCACTGCTTTTGGCCGGCTGGCCAACCAGTAAGCAACAACAGCTGCAAAGGCACCAATGCCAACCAAGGTAGCAGCCGGCAAACTTCGGAAAAACTGACTGAAGTCTTCAAACTCTGGAAGCCGCAGGTTCCTGAGGATCTCTTGCGCTTGCATCTTTTCAAAGATTGAAATGGCAACTTCTGCAGAACCCAATGGAGAAACAATGAATTAGTTCACAGCAGGGTCAAAAGACAGAGGACCCTAAAGGTGGGATTTTTTAGGACCATACAACACCAATCTTAAAGGATCTTCACAGGCTCCCAGTACATTTCCGAGAACAATTCAAAGTGTTGGTGCTGACCTTTGAAGCCCTAAACGACCTCAGCCCAGTATACCTGAAGGAGCATCTCCACCTCTATCGTTCAGCCCAGACATGGAGGTCCTCCTCCAAGGATCTTCTGCTGGTTCCTTCAGCACGAGAAATGAAGTTACAGGGAACCAGGCAGAAGGCCTTCTCAGTGATGCCCTCCATGTGGAACGCCTTCCCTTCAGATGTCAAGGACCATCTTCTCCTTTACCTCAGCAGCCAAGGGTCTTGTGCCAGCCCCGGCCAGCACTGACTCAGATTGGGCCTTGACACCAACCCATAGTGCATTTTGCTTCATAATATTTCCGGGGTGGGGTGGGGGGATGAAATGGGACACTTGCAACTAGGGTGCCACTTTCTGTGGCCAAAGTAAAATATCAACCAACTCATGGTTGCTACGCCTCTCCTATAACTATAGTCTTATTAAGAAAACAACAACTGAAAATGCCCCCACAAAAGCTGCTTCCAGCAAGAGAAGGGCTCTGTGCTTACTTATGGATTTCATTTCAAATATCATTAAGCCCCAATAACAACCTCATGATGACATGACATCACAGCATGTTGAAAACAAAAGCAAGTGTTGCTTCTGTGAGAAGCAGCAAATCCCTCAGTTATGAAAACCCTTAACAGAAAATTTAGACCAGAACTAAAGCCATAACACTTTCAGTGTACATCTTTGAGAATGCTTAAAACCTGCTTGTTTACTTGCCTCCACTTTGAGCACCCTTGAAGAATTTATAAGAAACCATTTTTTTAACATAAAGCTGTAGCTTAATTTAATTTCTGCCAACAGACATCAGAACATAGGGTGCTTATTGTTTTTGGTGCAGTGAGTGATATGCTGGTATATAGCAAAACTCAGGTGGCATTAGGCAAACTACAGCCATCACTTCAGGTCCAATAGACTACAATAGCTTTCCAGAGAGCTACAGGACACAGGGCTGCTACTGCCGCAGCAAATCTATTTCACAGTAGTACTTTGCCACAGTAGTACTTTGCTGAGAGGACACACAATTAAAATGCACCCAACATAAACCCACTAGCTCATCCTGCAGCAACCACAAGCTCACCTACGCTTGTCCCTTCAGCGAAGGCAAGGCCAGGCCAGCTCCCAGAAAGACAGTTTCAGAAATGACAAATCGCTCCAGTGGGTCATTGGTTTCATGTTCAGTGATGGAACAGAGATAATTATCCAACGGCATTGCCAGCCACAAGGAGAGTTCTGAATATCTTTGAAGAGAGGGTGTAGCTATTTCTCTGTCTGTCTGTCTGTCTGTCTGTCTGTCTGTCTCTTGCTCTCTCTCTCTCTCTCTCTCTCTCTCTCTCTCTCTCTCATTAAGCTCACAATGTTCCGTTTTGTTTGTTTGGAAATTTTCCAAGCTCTTTGGCTTTATCCCTCTGTGTAATGGTTTGTAAATAATCAAGCGTAGAAGTCAGGAATTCATTCTAGCTTTGTGCATAGCATTCTGAAGTACAAGATAGGAAGCTATTAGAGGAGTTGGGGAAGTATGAGAACTGCAGATTATGTTCTCACAACATGTGTGGTAGCAACCCAGTTTCTGGGTTGCATACTTTCAGGCTGCCTGTGGGAACTCTCATGCCTGAATGCTATTTCATGGGAGGGGGCAGGAATATCTGCGCACAGAAAAAACAACCATTGTCTTTTTTTCTGATGTACTAGTTTTCCATGTTCATGTGTTATCTTTTTCCATTCAGGAAATATTCAGGCATGTGCACACCCACTAGCTATCTATTATTATCAATAATAAATAATTAAATTTATTAGATGCCTTCTCTCACTAAAGGCAATTCAAGGCATCTTTACAAAACAAAATGACAAACAGCAAAATAGCATGTATCAAAAGTGGTACAAGCTAGAAGTAGGGTTGTATCACATCTGCTTTTTATAAAACTAGGCTCAAGTTCCTTTAAGGAACCTGTTTTTATTTTGATTATGTATTTTTTTGTTTTTATATTGTGATTTTATCCTGTTCTGAGACCTGTGAGTATAGGGCAGTATACAAATTTAATAGAAGAAGGAGGAGGAGGAGGAGGAGGTTGCAATTTAAACTTGCATACCCAGGCCCAGTAAGTCCACTGCTGATGTAAAAAGTTTGTGGGCAGGCTCAATTAAAACTCAATGGCTTGCAGAGGCGGCTATGATGATCCCTGCCAGCCATTGGACCCAGAGCAGAGCATCCTGGCATGGTGGCCGACTGTGCTGAGACACAACAGTCATACCACGTTTATTAAAAGGTGAGAGGGCTTTGTAAACAATAACCTTCATAATCCAGCTTGTTAATATTATAAGTGATAATAATTTCTCCATAGGTTTGGGCTGGCAATAGTGGCAGGGCTGGAATTTACGAGATTTGCAAACTGTAGAAATGGAAGGATCAGATTAGCAGATCATATAACAGTGATAAAACACCATGCAGCTCATCTAGCTTACAGCTGACATGAAAGACCCAGAAGCTGAATGGAACAAGGAAAGGAGAATAGACAGTCAACATGAGTTGTGGGTGTAACCACTGCAAGGGGCAGGAAGAAACTGGAAACTTTCCTTCCTTTAATTTCATTATGTCCATATATTTTAGGATCCAAGCCAATATTTGTGCAATTTGCCTGCTTTGAAGCAGTGACTCAGTACCATTTAGCAGCACTGATTTAGACAATTATGATTCCTATTTTCTCTAAGTAGATTTGGGTTAAAGTAAATTCTATGCATTGTTATTATTGCTCTGGTAAAGCATTTAATTTTCATTGCCGCAGATTTATCACCATATAGAATCATAGAACTGTAGAGTTGGAATGGACCACAAGGTCCAACCCTGTGAAATGCAGGAATCTGTCGCCCACCAGAGGACTCGAACGCACAACCTTGAGATTAAGAGTCTCATGCTCTATTGACTGAGCTATCACACCGTAAACCACACAATTAGTTATTGGTTGCTTCAGGATGTGCATTTATTCCGTGATCCACCCTGAGACCAATGGGTATAGGGCAGTATATAAATTCAATACATACAAACATACATACATACATACATAATTTTTTTAAAAAATAAAGCCCTAAGAGTGTGTGATAATTAATCCTTTCCTGAACTTTTCTTGTCACCTATCAGCTTATTTTGTTCTACATCCAGGCCTTTCATTAGCATCACTACTGGATCTCTAGAAGAAGAAGAGTTTGGATTTGATATCCTGCTTTATCACTACCCGAAGGAGTCTCAAAGCGGCTAACATTCTCCTTTCCCTTCCTCCCAACAGCTCCCACTGAATAAGCACTGCAACATCTATAGAAAACAGAAATTACTACATTCAGCAAGCAAGAGAGGGTGCTATAAAACCACCTACATTGATGTAATGATGGCTCAAGTGTGGTCTGACGTTACAGCTCCTATGCTTTAGCCCTGTGCAGGTGTTTACATGGAAAACAGTGTGTGAACGTGGTATATATGAACCTGCCTGACACAGAGTTATCTAACCCAGTGTTTCCCAACCGGTGTTCCCCGGCACACGAGTGTGCCGTGAGACACCGGCTGGTGTGCCGCGAGATGCCTGGAGAGAGGCGGGCGAGTCGGGCGGCGAGGAGAGGCCGCGCCTCCTGCTGCTGCCTGGCGCTCCTCCTCGCAGCCGGCAGCGCTGCCTGGGCGCCTCCGCGCGACTCTGCCTCGCTGGGTTTGGTCTCCCAGCAGAGACGGGTCACACGCGCCCCTCCCTCCCTCCCTCAGCCTGCGCGGAGGCGGATTGAGCGCAGCTGAGAGGAGCTGCCGAGGGAAAAAACGTTCACTTTTGTGCGTCCCTCCCGGCGTGACGCTGCGCGCTGACGTCACGGGGCGGGGCTTTAATGGTGGTGTGCCGCGAGATTTTTTTTTAGTACACAGGTGTGCCGTTGCCCAAAAACGTTTGGGAAACACTGATCTAACCCAATATAATCTGATGCAGCAGCTCTCGAGGGCCTTTTCCCATTAAAAAGGCTAGTTCATCCTTTTTAAACTGTATATGTCCTGAATTGAACCTGGGGCATTCTGTACACACAGCATGCGTTCTACTATTAAACTATGGCTACTCCTGATTCGATAGCACTCCTTGGCATACAACTCATGTGGATGAAACCAAATGCCTGTAGGCTCCCTATGCACAACTTACCCTGCCAGTATTGTTCAGGTGCAGGCCTCTGCACAAACAACCAAGGGTGAGACCAGCTACTGGCTCCTCCCCACAATGCATTCATTTTCATACTTCAACAGGACCGCTGAGTGAAGTGTGGAGATGAGTGATCTCAGATGTGGAGCAGGAGAAACTATTTCACTATCTAAGGAGTCCCCTCAACAGTCAAGTGTGATATCTGTTCAAGAAGTGCTACAAATTTCTCAAGCCCTTACTAATAATCTGACTGGGTTACCCCAGCCACTCTGGGTGGCTTCCAACAAATTAAAACACAATATGACATCAAACACTAAAAACTTCTCTGAATTTTAAGGAGAATGTGGAAGTCTTCTAGGATTCACATTAGGGTATGAAACAGGATATCCAGTACTCTTTACTTCACAGAGTTCTTTAAAAGAATAAGGACGCAACCTTATTCAAGCCCCTCCCTACCATGGACCCAGCAACTCCTAGACCTAGACCTGAAGTCTTCTTTGGTTGCACTGGTAACTTCTGGTAGACTGGGACCAGTCCTTGGACAAAGAGAGGAAATAGCCTACTGATGATCAGACCAAACTACCTGATAAATGGCGTGCCATGACTGGCATTTTGGATGCTCTATTTCCCCCAAAAGGAGATGTGTCAGGTAGGCAGTTAGAATCAGGGCCATGGCTCGCAGAGGAACGGCATTGGCCAGAGGCAGTGGGTCACAAGATAAAACTACCACAAATTACTCCGGAGAGGTCACTAAGGCCTTTGTTTTACAATAATAGTGAATCTGAGTGGCTTATACTGTCAGTCCCTCATGCTTTTCTGCAGCATCCAAAAAAAGAACTTTCAGTCTCCCCCTACTACATGCACTACGATCATGGGTAGGAGAAACAAGCATTTTGTTTTGGCCATTACAGAGAAGGATCAGAACAAGGGAGGGTGAGGCACTTCTCTAAATATTTCCAGCTATTCTGCACGTACAAGATTTATCCAGTGTGAGTAACAATTTCCCTCCTACTGTGATGGCTCTCTTTCCCCAATTCTGCTTTAGTAGGTGTGGAAACAAAGCATTGCATCCAGTGGGAAGAGAATGACTACACAGGGCAGAAGAGTGTTGGTGGAAAGTCTGTTTGCTCTTTTACTGAAAGGAGATGTTTCTCGTGCTGGAAACACTCTACAACGAAAGCCAAAAGGTTGCACAGCATGAATATGACCTTATCTTGGAAACTGACAAATTCTGTGGCCTGTTGATGTTGGTGGTGATGATAGTGGCAGTGTTTTTAAAGAATCCCCCAGCCACGGCAGCTTTAAAATATAATTTTGTTTTGCACTATTAAAGGTCCTTCCTAGCTGTTTGCTCTTATAAGCCTGGCATATATGAGGAGCCTAGTGTGTGAGGAAAGGTTTGGTGAAGTTGCACCTTTTAGAGATTCAGCATGGCCTTTAACCTAGTGGGTCATACAAATGTCAACACCTCAATGAGCCCAAATAAGCCCCCTAGTCTTCCAGCCAAGGATGGAAGGCTCTGCCAATTTCGGTTCTTATTTTTCCACATTCAAATTCAGTTCTCCACATTTTGAAGCAATTAGCAATTGAAAACACATCAGGATTTTACTGCAAATTTCTCACGATAAACACATTTTTATATGCAGTTTTGACCAATGTACATATTTTTTCAAGCAATTTCCCCTGATATAATCTATGTTTTGCATTCATTTTTATGCACTTCCCCCTAAGACATACAAACATTGTTGGGTTGGAGAACTGTATTGCAAAATTCAGATAAATGCACATTTCAAAGGAGCCCTGTGTTTCAGTTCACGTATTATTTTAGAATGTGTGAACTTGATAGATTCAGCTTTCAATGCCTACTGAATCAAATATCTCCCCCAACCTTGCTTCCCACCATATCTTCTTACATTCTTCGACTTCTACTGCTTCCCTTTGTATCAACTTCACACAATGATCTCTGCATCCACTTCATTGCTTTTCATGTGTCTGTGCTGCCCTCAGCCTCTTTGTCTCTTACCTTCTGTCCCCCTGCGAGGTTTTCCCCTCATAGCTTCCTCTCATCACTGCTGCCTAATGCAAGGTTCCTTTCATATCCCTTCCTCTAACAGATTCCAAAATCAGATCCCTTTCGATGCCTCCCCATTTGCAGCCAGGTACTCTCTGGCAGCTTCAACTGTGTGAGTGTGTGTAACTCTCTTCTAAATTCAAAACCCTTCCCCTGTTGCCTGAACAAAGTGGAATGCTTGCTAAGTAACACCCTGTTGCCATGACAGCATCGCCTTGTATTCAGAGACACCCGCAGCGATGCTTTTGAGATGAACTGTTTAGGATACATCCTGTAATCACACTTGAAGATATCTGTTACAACTGTGACAATAAGAAGTTTGCTTGCAAACAACAGCAAAGCATTCTGAAATGTGAATTGGCCAGGTTCCTCAGGTAACATGGGTTTTGATAGTTCAAGCATGCAGTTTGATAGTGGGGAAAATGCATTCCAAATCCAGTGGCAATTGGGCTGTGCATCCATCTCTTTCCCCCTCATTTTGTGGCTTTCAAATCTGTTTCAAATGCACAACTGCAATATTTATTTCATGCCGAATATGCAGCAGAATAATGAGGAGGTCACTAAATCCAGTGCTGGCAGAATCCTAAGCTAGGAACTAAGGGCCGAAATCTGAATCAACTTGTTCAGGATTGCCAAGCACAGTCTGTGGATGAGTATTTCCTTCACCATGAACTAAATGGTTTAAAGCCACATTTAGAAGAAGCAGCATGAGAAATCTCTGAGTATAAAAGAATTCAAAAGAAGGATGATACATGTTGGCTACAAAGTTACAAACACACACACACACACACACACACACACACACACACACACACACACAGCAGCTTCTTCCCAAATACATGAAGATGAAGCAATCCTTTTCCAGTTGCTACTTCCAAGTGTTTTAAAGGGGAAACGCATAGGCATCCTATTTTGTACCTTGAGATCAGAACCCAAGTTCACAATGTATAATAAGGAGTAGGTTACCAACCATCCCATTCACACCTGAAATGATAAGAGTATATCAAAATATTAATACTGTATTCCACCACCCTCCTGTTTCTTAAAATGACTCTGCCCTTTCTCACTTGCTGATTGTTATGCCTCTCAGAATGGCTTCTGAGACACCTTCCTCCTCACCTCCATCAAATCACTCCTCAGTTCCTCCTCTGTTTCATGAAGCATTTAGAACAACATCCTTGCCCCAATTATCTCCTATAAGTATGTGAGGCTAAAATAAGCCCATTCTTCTTATTCTGTTTACCTCCGCCTCTATCTGTCCCCACTTCCAGAGTTTTTACTTCTTGTTGTGGCTTTCTCTTTTGCAGATTGTTGGGTAAGGGACCTGTCAGACCTGTTCTTCGTAAATTGCCATGTGTACAATCAATAGCACTATATCAGTATGTTCAGTGATCAACAATTACTTAGCCATGAACATCATCACACTGCCTAAATTACAGTTTAAGCAATTGCTTTCTGTTTCCTATTCAATTTGGTGCCAGGAGACACACAGGTGCTACTGTTAGTAGGTACCTTAGAGAGATTAGCTTCAAAAATAGAACTGATGGGCAGGCACACAAACAATCATCTCTTCATGACTGATATTATTGCAGTATTATTATGTGTGTACTGCTAAGCACTTCCTCTTCCAAGCAGCAGCAAGTTTAACTCTTCCTTTTTTTTGCAACAAAAGTGACTATTACACTGCTCAATATTACATTTCTGTTTTGCTGTGCCAGTTATTTATTGTAGACTCTGCTTAATTAATTCAGCAAAGCTTACATTTTACAGTTTAGTATCCAACATCCCCCTGAGGTGGTAACTTCTTGGTAACTATCTCTTGCTGGCACGTCCCTGGTAGAAAAGGGTGGCTACTAAGTCACTACCTCCAGGGGCAGAGGCAATGCGCCTCTGAATAACAGTTGCTAGGATGAACTAGATTAGCCTTTGGTCCAATTCAGCAGGGCTCTCCTTACGTGCTTAACCTCAAGAACAGTTAGTTTACCACACACTCCTTAAAATTGTTGGGGAGGGAGGAAATATTCCAGTGTGGTGCCAGTTGGGAGGGGAGAATAGCAAACATCCTAGGTATATCTGCCACTGAATTAAATAAGAATTCAGATTCTTTTTTTTTTTTTTGCCATTTGATACTTTGAATAGTTCAGCACCTATGATTATCTCCCATCTTTTTCATTCTGATGAGTCAGTAATGAAACACTTGGGCAAATGAAGCCAAGGTCGATCAATTGCATGGGCTAATAGATTCATACATGGAGCCATATGAAGACATATTTTGACCAGAATTTAATAAATAAAGGGAGCTGTGCACACAAGTAAGAGGAGAAAACTCCGTAGTGGAATGCTGTCAATAAACCGAGGAGATTAGGTATAGAATAAAAACAAGTGTTTATATTAAAAGCAAACAAACCTGGAATTCTTTCTTCCCACCTTTGGAATATATTTTTAAAATCAATACTTCTAAACTACTTGTACTGCTATTCCCTCCAATTCAAATCTGATTTCTTCATTTCTGTGGCTCACAGATATTCTGACTAGGACAACACATTAAAAGGTTAATCTTTATTTTTTCTGTCTAAGAGCAGCTTGACAATGACCCTGTCCTGAGTCGGCCTGGAGTCTGCAGCCCCATTTTGGGACATGGCCCAATACTTACAGCACAAAAATAACTCCCTCTGAGTCAAGCTAGCAGAGAGCAGCAGCATCCAACAGGTGAGATAGGAGAAATTAGGTTTTGTAAAGAAAGAAATGGGGAGAATGAATACTCAAACCTGCTAATGCCCCCACCCCCAAGGAATGTTCTACCCAAACCCTGGATGCCAATCTCCTGAGTTTTAATGGGATATTGAATAACCAGGGTGAAAACCAACCCTGCCAAGTAGTACAGCCATCATCCCTGTTAGTGCCCCCAGGCTGTTTCTGGACATCCTTGGGATTCACAGAGACAAGCGCCAAACTGTCTACTCACTCTCTATCTCTTGAGCCCCAAACAAACAAATTATTCAGGAGCACCAAGCAGCCAGGTACCAGATTTAGAGTCAGGCTTACTTCAAGAAACCACACCAGGATAAATGCAATACTTTATTAAGGAGGTTAGACGCATAAGCATAAGAACCTATTACCAGTAAAAAGATAAAGGACTAACAGTACTCAAGTACAGAACAGAAAATAACAAAGCTAGTGTGCCTCACCCTAACGCTGACCATTAAGAGTCAGAGACCCCCACCAAACTAGCAAGCTGCATCCAGGCACACATAGGTGTTGTAGTCCACAATCTTCATCAAAATGGGGGCCACCAGACACTTGGATAAAGGAACACAGGTATTGTTTGGCCTCTCAGGGCCCAGAGGCTACTTCACAGCACAAGAGACTGTGCATGCCTGCTGACCATGCAGCTACTCACTTTCTGCACAGTCGTAGTGACCGTGATACCATCTTGCACCAGACATCCATAGCTGGCAAGGTGAAACTAATTAATGGAACTTCTTTCCCCAATGAATACTGTACTCAGGACACTGAGTAAAATGCCCTTTTAAAATAGGCAAGAAAGTGGGGTGGGTGGGTTTCATTACAGGTTTGCTTTAGTGAATGGGGTAGGTGCAGCCAATTCTGACAGACAGAACTGGAACAGAATTGCCATTGGAAAGTTTCAGCCTCTTTTCCACCCTCAAAAATTTGATGATATGCTGCCATTATATAATCCAGGGGTCAGCAACCTTTTTCAGCTGTGGGTCGGTCCATCGTCCCTCAGACCATGTGGGGGGCCAGACTTTTTTTGGGGGGGGGAATGAACGAATTTCTATGTCCCACAAATAACTCAGAGATGCATTTTAAATAAAAGCACGCATTCTACTCATGTAAAAACACCAGGCAGGCCCCACAAATAACCCAGAAAAGGACACATTCTACTCATGTAAAAACACGCTGATTCCCGGACCATCCGTGGGCCGGATTGAAAAGGCGATTGGGCTGCATCCGGCCCACGGGCCTTAGGTGCCTACCCCGGATATAATCTTCTACTCTTAGTAGAGGTAAGGCAGCTTTGCAAGACTCGCAGGTCCCATTTTCCACATACAAACACAAACGGCACACTCAGCCAGAATCTGGTGTCTATTCTATATGCTACTGCATACAACGGGCTTGGGAAATATTTTCAGACTGCTGGGCCAAGATCCTGTCTCCCTAAGGCCCAAATTGGGCAGGTGGATGAGGCAGCCTACCTGTCAATCACCTAGTCATAATCGTAATGACACCAGGTGACAACAATGCCTTGAACAGAGTTCCCCCATCCCTTCCCTACTTTGATGCAGATGCAACTGACAGGTGGCTGTCTGGCCTCTGAACATGAGAACAAATGGTGAGCAAGATGGACCAGCCAATGGCCCTCCTAGTCCAGCATCATCTTCTTGCAACCAGATGCCTGTGGGAAGCCTTCAAGCTGGACAGCAGCACAGCAGCAAGCTCCAGCTAAGAAGAGCTCATCACATTTCAAAGCAGTCTGTTCCACTGTCAAATACTGTTATGATGTTTCTCTTAACACATAGGCAAGTTTGCTTCCCTGCTGTTTCCACCCATTGGTTCTAATCCAGTCCTCCAGAACAACAGAGAAAAAGTCTGCTCTGTCTTCTGCATGACAGACCTTCAGATATTTGAAGACCAATGTAATGTCTCCACTCTACTCCAGGCTGAATGCACCCAGACCTTTCAACTGTTCTTCACAGAACTTGATTTTTAGCCCATTAGCACCCTTGTTTCTCTCCCCTGGACATGCTCCAAATGGTCTATGGCCATTCTTAAAATGTGGCACCCCTGAACACAGTTCTGAAGATATGGATTAACCAAGGCAGAATAGTGCAAAGTTATTACAGTGGTACCTCGGGTTACATACGCTTCAGGTTACATATGCTTCAGGTTACAGACTCCACTAACCCAGAAATAGTGCTTCAGGTTAAGAACTTTGCTTCAGGATAAGAACAGAAATCGTGCTCTGGCAGCGCAGTGGCAGCAGGAGGCCCCATTAGCTAAAGTGGTGCTTCAGGTTAAGGACCTCTGGAACGAATTAAGTACTTAACCCGAGGTACCACTGTACTTCTCATGATGTGAACACTGTGTTCCTGCCAAAGTGGCCTAAGATTGCAGTATCATCATCATCATCATCATTTTTTATTTGTATGCTGCCTTTCCACAGCTAAAAACAATGCTCAAGGTGGCTTACAACATGACAAGATTTACATAATTACAAATGTCATGAACAATAAATAAACCACATCAAAAAATACACAACCAAATGGAAAACAATTTCCACATAAATCAAAATCTAAAACTAAGAATACAGCATTAATATCACAGTTTAAAATGGCATAGGTAAAAAATAACAGCAATTTAAACAAAAAACAAAACACCAGCTCCAGCACACCTGTGTAATTTTGAATCTTGATTTTTGTCTTCTATAGTGTTAGCCATCCCTCCCAGCTTTGTGTCATCTGCAAATCAGATAAACCTCCCCTCTATATTCTCATCCAAATAAAAATATATTGAATTAGACAACTGCTCATGTGTTTTTTTTACATTTATCTTCTAGAAATGGGAATCACACTTTCCCACACAACACCACAAATGCAGAGTGTGCAGCAGTACATCTGAGGACTTCCCGTACTCAGACTGAATACAAAGTGAGATCAGGCTATTACAATTCTTCACAGTGCCATCTATTGGCTTGTTATAATCCAGGGCAGCTGTCTACCAACTCCACCTGGTACGCAGGCTGAGACCCTACCTGCCTGCGGACTGTCTCGCCAGAGTGGTGCATGCTCTAGTTATCTCCCGCTTGGACTACTGCAATGCGCTCTACGTGGGGCTACCTTTGAAGGTGACTCGGAAACTACAACTAATCCAGAACGCGGCAGCTAGACTGGTGACTGGGGGCAGCCGCCGAGACCACATAACACTGGTCTTGAAAGACCTACATTGGCTCCCATTACGTTTCCGAGCACAATTCAAAGTGCTGGTGCTGACCTTTAAAGCCCTAAACGGCCTCGGTCCAGTATACCTGAAGGAGCGTCTCCACCCCAATCGTTCTGCCCGGACACTGAGGTCCAGCGCCGAGGGCCTTCTGGTGGTTCCCTCATTGCGAGAAGCGAAGCTACAGGGAACCAGGCAGAGGACCTTCTCGGTAGTGGCGCCCGCCCTGTGGAACGCCCTCCCATCAGATGTCAAAGCGATAAACAACTACCTGACATTCAGAAGACATCTTAAGGCAGCCCTGTTCAAAAGATGGCTCCCTTGTGGAATTTGTATTCCTGTAAACATTAATGCATAATTAAATTCCCTGAATCAGGGTGGGGAACCTCAGCCCTGGAGGCTGAATGCAACCCTCCAGCTCTGTCCAGTTGTCAGGACTCTCCTAGTCTAAAACACTTCTCATTGGCCCAGCTTCATCTCTTCCTTGAGTGCTTTTGCCTGGCTGAAATGTAATAATGGAGAGGTGGGTGTGGATGAGAGAGAGAGAGAGAATGTGTGAACATAAAAGCCTGCTAGATCATCTAGGTCCATCTAGTCTAGTACCCAGTTCTCACAGTGGCCAGCTTCCAACTCGTGTGTGACTGGAATACAGCCTACTGTAAGAGCCACACCCATTGCTGCACTCACTTTTGCCTCTGACTCCAGCCACCCCTGGCATCCAGCCTTCAGAAGGTTTCCCACAAGGCAATGTGGTCCTCTAGCTAAAGAAGGTTCATCACCTGTGGCCTATATGCTGATGATGCTATGTAGCATATTGCCATGTGGGTCTTCCTATAGCTCCTCTGCAATCCTATATTTCCTACTACAATCCAAAATACCTTTATGATTATATTGAAGAGTGCAAGCCTAAACATATTTATCCAAAGCAATTTCCAATTGAAATCCATGCACGTTACCTTCAAGCAAATGTTGCGCTGGGCTGCGCAAGAGAACACTGCAATACCTCACATGGAATGTCACCATTAACTTGCATCCCAATTCTAAACATACTCCAAGTGTTCCACTGACTTGGTGGACATTCCATCCAAGTAAACGTTACTTCCAATCTCAAGCACACTCTTAAATCTCATTTATTTCAATGGGAGCACCTTTAAATCTCATTTATTTTAATGGGAGAAGTAAGCATGTGCTCAGGCCTCTACCACTAAAATAAATGGGACCTAAAATTAGGTTATAGTTCACATTCAATAAGACTGCTCATAGATTTGTGATATGCAACAACCTACTAACACCGCCAGATGGTTCCTACACCTATTAAGAGCAGGCAGGATATATGAAGTTAAATAAAATCTACTTTGGGGGAATGGGGGGGGGTTCCACTACATTGTTGGCTCCCAAAGCAGCCTATAATTCAAAGTCAAGTGAAGGAGGCAATGATTGGGAAGCAGTTTATCTAAACAGTGCAGTCTGCCATCCTGTCTCATAATATGCTCTTGGGAACCCTGGGAACAGCAGCTTGACATATAAATGCACCCATCTTCTCACTGCATTGAGCAGAAGCCAAAAGAGATGGGAAACAACTGCAAAAAGAATCAGCAAGTCTCAAGAACTTTCCTTTACACACTGCTAAATTACGATGAAATAAAAACCATCAGTAGGAAGGTATCCTTTCAAAAAATGTCTTCCTCTGACTGGCAGTATCCACTGCCACTCTAAAGGGGTAATGAAACTGAAGTTGGATTTTTACACCATATGAACTTCCAACTTTGCATCTCAGTCTCAATTTCCCTTTGCAGCCATCTGAAGAAGAAAAATGTACTGACTCCAACTTTTACCATTGCAAACTGGTGCTTTTCAGGGCAATGTGGAACTGGCAAATTTAACTAGCATCTTATTTAGAAAGAATTGCCCCCTAAGGTCAAATAATTTTTTTTTTAAATACTGCCACATATTTCCAACTCAAGCTTCAGTGCTTTTTTGTGGTGCACAATAAGTCAAAGTCCACATAGCTGCAGAAGCATGAAAAAGCTGCCCCAGTCTGCAGTGTCCTTTGTTCATTCATGTTTCAGTTGATTAGAGCTTAGGAAACAAAGTGTTTATTGCCTCCAAAATATCTAAGACTAAGGGGTCAGGGCCAAAAGCCCTCTGTTTGCTGAAATGTTCATCTGCAACATAAGCTTTTCAAATACTTAGAAGCTGCAGTCTGATGCCACTTTGCTGAGTAAAGAGTAAATATCCAATTAGCAAAATCTTGGGTTACTGGTAACACCAATGCCACTATCTTAACATAATCTCTTCATCGTTGGAAAGATGACAAATACATAGGAGCACAAACATAGATACACAAAACACACGTAGACAGTTATGCTAATTTGATTTTTTTAAATCCAAAAAGCTATTATAGTAAAAGTATTCTGCTGCTGCTAGGATTGCTCATTCAATTATTTGCTCTACTCTATTGTTATAATTTGGGTTTGCTCTCAGCGTCTCTCCTTTATATACGTACAGCTCTCCTGGCATGTTGCCGGGAAACAGAGATGTCGTTAACATAACATTCAGAGTTATTTTTCATTCAATCAACCCCAAAATTTTCAAAACAGGGTCATATGCACCAGGCAATCTATTTGCATCCTGTTAAATTAGTAAAACGTATATACACACCACTTACTTTTCATACTTGCAAATCTTAGGATCTTCATGTATAGACTACATCCTCTTCCTTACAGAGAACACTGAGCAGCCAATGTGTGACATATCATAGCACTTCAATAGGCTTTCAGGGTTTTCTGCACTAAATATCACCCAATAGAAAGATTCCCATCCTCCCAAGTGTTTGTTTCAAAGTGCGTCCTTGGCACACAGTGCTA
Source organism: Podarcis bocagei (assembly GCF_964188305.1). Lineage (NCBI taxonomy): Eukaryota > Metazoa > Chordata > Lepidosauria > Squamata > Lacertidae > Podarcis > Podarcis bocagei. The sequence continues at coordinate 75,994,012 of NC_138126.1, forward strand.
AATACTAACACAGAGCGCTTTCTGAGGTAAGATTTTTGTACCAGCAACTCCAAGAAGGGATTAACAATGTTTCAGAGATCAAAAGTTTTATCCTCCAAGGGGAAAACTAAAAGGACTTTGCCCTCTTCCCCGTTTTTATGTTACTCCCCTCCTCCTTTAGCAACTGAGATTAGTTTTTTTAAAAAATTCTTGCAGTGCAGAGGGTTTGGCATTCATGTGCAGCATGTTCCTCTTCGCAACCCGCACATCTCCGCAACACCCTGAACGAAATAAAATGCAGCTACTTACTTGGTCCAAACAGGGCTTTCAAGATTCCCACACACCAACATATCCTTTGACTCAGAGCTACCTCATTCCCTAACAAAGCACCAATAGCAACAGCATGGGAGATGCCGTTCTGAGGAGCCAGCCAACATCACTCCACTCTTACTAAGATTCAAAAGAACAATGGAAGCTCCACCCTCTCCAAGTCCCTGAAAGGCTGGGCATGAGTGCCTCTTTCCTACGCCCAGTTCTCCCTTGGGACAGATGTCCTGAAATCACTGCTCCCGTCTGGAAAATCCACCATACTGTGAATCCCTGCACGCCAACCAAGGGCAAATCCTGCAACACAGAACTAAAAAGGCTGCCCTTGGCTCCATAGGATTGGAACATGAATTATCTGCCTACTTAAGGAAGGTGGGGTGCGGCCCTAAAATTGCTTGCTTGGAGACAGATTCCGCTAAAATGAATTTGTTTAGAACTAGGATTCCAATAGGAAAACACCTCTTCAACTAATAAGGGGGGAAATGATAAAGTTGTGGAAATTGCTTGCATGCCAAGCTCCCCTATTCCTGCCTTAGGCTGTAAAGCAATGTAAGCAAAAGCCCTGTCAGCATATCATAGGAACCAACAAAGATGCCTTATACAGAGTCAGGCCATTGGCCATCTCACACATTGTCTACAATGACTGGCCACACAGCTCTCCAATATTTCAGACAAGGTTTTTCTCCCATGAGAAGGCACTGTGTTAGGGCAAGTCTGACACAACAAGCTGAATGAACTTAAGAAGCTGCCACCAAATCAAACAGCTGCCCCATATGACTGTCTCCTCTGGCTGTGATCCTGCAAAGCCTTAAGGCAGCACAGAGGAGACTCATGGACCTTCAGGAATTCATGGACTACAACTCCCATCATCCCTGATCATTGACCTTGGTGGCTGGGACTAATGGGAGTTGGAATCGAAAAGCCACAGGTTCCACACTAGAGGTCTTTCCTAGTCCTGCTCCCAATCCATTTAACCAAATATGCTAGGAATTGAAACTGGGAGCTTCAGCATGCAAGGTATAAGTCCTTCCTAGCTGGAAGCTCTTTCAAGCCAGAGTTAAATCAGAAATCTACATATAGTAACTGAGCAAACCATTCAATTCAATGTCTGTCTGTGGGGGCATGCAAAATCAGGGAGTAGGAATGTCAGGCACTTGACAAATACAAATGCAAACACACACAATTTAGAAAACCCAAAGTGCCCAGTGTATTACACAGGCCACAGGCCTAGAGACTGGGTCAGAAAGAGGTTTCAGCAGTATGAATCAAGCCTGATTTTCTTTTGTATCTGCTGTACTTGCTGCCGGTTGAACAAATCTTCAACTGAATGTTTGGAACTCAGGAAGTAAAACTCTTGTAAAACATCCAAAAGTTTCATCCACCAATCATTGTCTGGAATCTCCCTTTATTGCATTGTAATCAAGCATTTTTTTTCTCTTTTCTTTTCTTTTCTTTTCTTTAGGTACACTTAGTTAAAGCAGGAGGTGTAAATTAATGTTCAGTGTAACCACAGAAACACCTCTTCTACATCTTGCAGCATCACTCATATTGTATAACTATATTAAAAAGTAACTATGGAAACTAGTTATTAACAGGTCAAAATGACTAAACAAGAGCTGTTGTAATTTGAAAAGGAGATTAAAACAGAAAACAACTTTGTTACATATGAGATCTTTGGGAATTTTAAACTATTCTGTCCTCATCACTGACTGCAATCCAGATAATTCCTGCATTGCAGGGGGCTGGACTAGATGGCCCTTGGGCTCCCTTATAACTCTACAATTCTATGATAAGCCTCTTGAGGAGAAAGGAAACTTGGTTATCTTTATCCTTCACATGCCTGGCGCAAACATAATATTATGTGCCAGAAGCTCTCAATAATCATGAGATGTATTATTGGGTGCCATGCTCTCTCCTCTCCTCTCCAATGGGAATCCTTAACTTCCCAAGAAGCCTGATTCACATGTAAAACTATGGTTTAGCACAAACTAGCAAACGATGGTTTGGCACAAACAAGCAAACATGTGAGCTCCCAGAGAAGAGGTGGTGGCTGCTTTGCTCCTCCTCTGCTGCTGAACTTGGCCCTCTCTCCAGACAAACCAAGAACTGTAACCAAGGCTTGCCCCCTGGTTTACAATAAAATAGCACAGTGAAGTTACAAAACACTAAAACAGCCAACAACAACATTAAGTCTCATTAAAATAACAGGGAGTTATTAAAGCCCTCATCATCAATCCACAGTGCCATAAAATCAATTAACCTAAATCAGATTAGAATAAAAACGTTCTTAAAGGTAAAGGGACCCCTGACCATTAGGTCCAGTCGTGACCGACTCTGGGGTTGCGGCGCTCATCTCGCTTTATTGGCCGAGGGATCCGGCGTACAGCTTCCGGGTCATGTGGCCAGCATGACTAAGCCACTTCTGGTGAACCAGAGCAGCTCACGGAAACGCCGTTTACCTTCCCACCGAAGCGGTACCTATTATCTACTTGCACTTTGAGGTGCTTTCGAACTGCTAGGTTGGCAGGAGCAGGGACCAAACAACGGGAGCTCACCCCGTCATGGGGATTTGAACCGCCGACCTTCTGATCGGCAAGTCCTAGGCTCTGTGGTTTAACCCACAGTGCCACCCGCATCCTAGGGCTCTTCTAAAAACTCTCAGGAGGGGGCTTCATGCAAACCCCTGGGGAGGGTATTCCATAAAAGGGGAGCCACCCAGTCCCTGGAATCGCTCTCATCAGTCGTTGAGACCTTAAGGCTAGTGAAGGTTGTCCTTCAGATGAGCATATTCCTATCATTCAGATCCCTGGGGGAAACTCTGCTGTGTGTCTCTCCACTATCAGTTAAGAACATAAGAGGATCCTGCTGGACCAGGTCAATTGCCCTTCAAGACCAATACACTGTTCTCACAGTGGCCAGCCAGATGCCTGTGGGAAACCAGGTATACAGTAATCAGGGAGACACAAAAGAGCTCCCATCCCCTTCCACACAGAAACCAGGATGATGACTGTACACACGCCTCACAAAGGAAAAACTTGAGGATCCATTCTGCATCCTTCACATAAGTCATTTTTTTGTGGTAGAAGAAAAAGTGGGCTTTTTTGAGTACATTATTCTGGAATACTAGCTGAATAATGCCTTAGTTGTGTGGCAGCATGCCAAAAAATCTGAAAAAACAGCAACTGCTCTACTCTAAATGGTAAGTGTGGAAAGGTCCAACAACTCTCTATCCATAATCCAACAGAACAAATGGAGGATTCAGTAATAATACATGCATAATGATCCAGTACGACTAATTGTATCTTTTTAATTGCAGCCAGTGTGACAGCAAGTAGAATTAGCAAACAAGTGACCTATTTGTCACAGTACATTTCAGGTGCCTTTCCTACTGACTACAGTGGTGCCCCGCAAGACGAATGCCTCGCAAGATGAAAAACTCGCTAGACGAAAGGGTTTTTCGGTTTTGCGTTGCTTCGCTAGACGAATTTCCCTATGGGCTTGCTTTGCAAGATGAAAACGTCTTGCGCTTTTCTTTAAAGCCGCTTGAAGAGGCGCAGTTGCGACGGACCGTGCTTCGCAAGACGAAAAACATCGTAAGACAAAAAGACTCGTGGAACGAATTCTTTTCGTCTTGCGAGGCACCACTGTATGTTGCTATCAAGATATAGTATAGTATAGGCTTTGAAACATGCTTTGCTACAAAAATAGTGATCTTCCTTCATTCTAAGCCAATACTGACTACTCTGACTGGCAGCAGATATCCAGAGTCTCAAGCAGAATTTCCCCCCATTACCTGCTACCTGATCCTTTTAACTGAAGATGCGAGAGATTGATCCTGTGAGCTCCTGCATGCAAACAACTGGGCATAGTTTGTCCCTTTTGGATCGTAACACAACTTAAGAAGAATCTCGTACAACCTTGCATTTAACAATTCACCTGGCCACAGAAGGAAGGCAACAAGGGATCCCACGCAGGTGTTGAGTTGCACGCCCCTAGCAGCAAAGAACAGTTCTGTAGTAGCCCTCACTACTTGAGCAACGTTAAAACAGGCTGTAAAAGTGGGCAGTTTTAGGGTGACAGAAACATGCTCTCATTAGCAAGTTTTACTGACACTGATCAGCTCAGCTGTTCCATTATTACATCACAATCAGTTGACTTAAGTTACAGTTCTTTCACAGTGTAATCCATTCTATGTATGCACAAGAAAGTCCTGCTGAATTCAGTGGGACTTGCTCCCAGGTAAGCATCTATAGCCAGTATGGATCGTCAGATTTTGTTGAACTACAACCCCCGCCAGCCCTAGCTAGAAAGAGGACAGGGAAACCATTGGCTGAGAGATCCCACCATCCAAAGCATTCCACAGTTCCACTGTAGTTAGGGTACCACAAGCTGTAGATACATTTCAGGTCTCAAAAGCTGGCATTAAGAGGTAGAGCTTGTTGAATTATTTGTACCCCTGTTTTTCTGGTTTTGTTTACATTGAATAAGGCCAATGCTACCTTAATAGGCCCGAGACCAATTATTCTTCTATTCATACCCAATTCAACCCAAAGGCTTGAATTTATTGCTAAGGATATATAGGTGGGGAAAAGAACTGGAAGATGCGCTTGAGGGGGCAAATGTATTTTGGGTCAGTTGCTTAAAATTTTGCATTTCTAAGTCTGAGATACACACATGACACTGTTCCATCACTGGAAAGTGCCTCATACTTCCAAGTTTATTAATTAGCACTGTAAAACAGATGCTCCAGGTGTCCCTATTTTCCAGCGACAGTCCCAGATTTACAGAAGACGTCCCAATTTCTGATTTGATCCCAGAATGTCCCGCTTTTCCTTAGGACATCCCTATTTTAATTGGAGAAATGTTGCAGGGCATGGCAGGAGATCCCTATTGTCATCAGAGGGTATAGAGTTAAGCGACCCCTGAGCCAAGGAGATAAGTAACTATACAACCTTTAGAAGACATCTGATAGAGACACCTGCATAAGGAAGTTTTTAAATGTTTAATGTTTTGTTGTGTTTTTATATATGTTGGAAGCTGCCTAGAGTGGCTGGGGCAACCCAGTCAGATGGGTGGGTTATAAATAATAAACTTATTATTATTGAATAGGATGTCCCTATTTTCATCAGAGAAATGTTAGAGGGTATGCAATGAGAATTATTAATAATCAATTGTCCTGGGGAAAACAAACATGCAGGATGCTTCTAATACCACTTCTGGCTGCAATCCTATGTAGATTTGCTTGGTTGCAAGCCCTGTTGGACTTTCTGCCCTCATGAAATTCAATGGTTGTTGTTTTTTATTATGATGTTTTGCTAGATGGGGTGTGTGTGTGAATTGGCAGGCTTCTTTAGGAGAAATCAAACATTCAAGGGCTAACTAGCTTCCTGTTGTGTTATTCAGATCCCTCATTGAGAAAAAAGACTGTTGTGAGTGTGTGCAATCCTGACTGTCAAGTGTTTAATGCAGCAGGATATTAAAATTACAACTAGCCAAATTCACCGCTGAAGAGCAAATGCTTTGGGTTTGATGAAGTATTCATTGTTTCTGCAGGTGAACACATTGCCTTTTGTGCTCATCTATTCACACACAACTAGCCACCTGGGGAATTACTACCTAAAGAAATTCAACCTTTCTATAGCAACAGGTGGTGAGGTATTGTTGCTTTTAAGTCTACTGAGTTCATATGATAAGGCTTGTTTGGTGCTAATTTCCAACACAAGAGTTCCTGGAGTTAAGCTGCCTGACTTATGCCTGTATCCATAAATACAAAGAAGGACTGCTGGTAGGCATTAGGTGACAAAAGAAAAGGACTCTGCATATTCTCAAAGGCACTTTCTACTGCATATTTCAGGGCTAACCCTAGCAGTGTAAATAGGTTCTGGAGAACAGGCTGCTGAACTCTAGCTCAAACAAAGCCTGGAATTATTCATAGGATAAGAGAAAATATATATAGAAGCTTCACTGCTATTGTTCTCCGTAGGAAATACTTTTAAATGATATTGTAGTGCTTCTGCGGCTCTGTTCGAGTTCCAGCTTCTTATTTACTGTCTCTATCCGAAAAAAAATGGTTAAATTCATGTCCTTACCTTTGTGCAGTGGCTTAGGAACCCTGCTGCTTCTGAGACTGAATTGTCAGCCATGTGCTAAAATATTATTCTCTTTGCAAAATAACTAAAGTGCCTTCTTCAAACATCCTTGGAATATTCTCAACACAGGAGCACAAATGGGAACAGGAGCCAGCAGATAAGTCCTCCTCCCCACACCAAATGCATGTCGAAGATAAATGGGTGCAACTGGCTTATACTTCTGAAATGAACAAGTTTTCTGCCTCTTTTCTTTTTTTTATGGGTTTTTTGCAGCTGGCCTAATCAGTTTGGAGCTGAGAACCTATGTTCCAAGAATATGGCCAGGTATTTGCTAAGAACGCTTACTCATTGCTAGCATGATTAGGGAATATTTTAACACCAGCATTTGGTAGGTAGCCCTTGCTATCCCATTCGGTTTACTTTCCATAAATTTAAAGAGCAAGTGTTTCAAGGACAGTTTAGTAGTTTGTATTTAGGAAATGCTGTTGTCACATATTTACAGTTGCTTTTTTTTTAATTGGTTCCTGCTTGCATGACTTTAACAATAGCTTCATCTGAACACATAGTAAGTATTAATCTACATGCCTGGAGAAGTTGTACCTGGTGAATGTCTTCTGATTACATTACTTTTTAAGAGTCAGAAGCCTTTAGGTGGGGATTCTTTTATGCATACATTCTACTGGTAAAGGAATAGACAAACTTCCACATTACACAAAAGTCTCCATCAACTGCAGCATAAAAGCAGCAAGAGTTATGCCCTATAGTTTTTAAACATGCTAAAAAGGTTTACAGTGCCATTACTATCGATCTGAACAAACAAGAAAGGAGAATGACTGTGCTTTTTTTAAACATACTTTTCTGCCTACCTGACAAGAGGCCCAGTTAATTAAAAAGACTGCAACATTCTTTAATAACAGAATTGACCCACATTCTTAGTGTTTCAATTAAGAAATGGCATCTTATGTCTTAGTTTTACACTAGTCAGTTTACACACACCTCTCACATGAAAAAAGGCACCTCTCTTCCCCACCCCCATCCCACTCCCAAACCCCCCCCCCCAAAGGGAAGTGTTTCCAATTGGAACAGCCACCCCAACTATCTACATGCATCTCGAATACTTCTGGGACTCCAGGACCACTGCTACTTTACCTAGAGTGCATTTTACTCCAAATAAACTAATAACTTCACCTCCAGACAGTTAAAAAAGAATTAGCTTCAATTAACCCTGAAAGATGTTAAATTACCTCCATTGCATTTTGAAAGAAGCCACACACTACAAGTCTGCAAGCCTCGCGCTAGAGAGAGGGTAATGGCTGCTCCATATGTATTAAAAAACAAAGAGCATGGGGGTGCTGCTGAACTAATGCAGCAGTTTCCTGTTATCTCTATTTTGCAAAGGAGAACGCATCTGAAACATTTTCACAGAATGGAAAGAAATATTACCACCTCTTAATGTCCACACATCATAAAGCAGGGCTAAAGTGGCTGCTTGCAAAGTTGCCAATTGCTGCTGGGTTTGCTACCTTATACAGTGATACCTCGAGTTAAGTACTTAATTTGTTACGGAGGTCCGTTCTAAACCTGAAACTGTTCTTAACCTGAAGCACCACTTTAGCTAATGGGGCCGCTGCACCGCCAGAGCACGATTTCTGTTCTCATCCTGAAGCAAAGTTCTTAACTCGAGGTACTATTTCTGGGTTAGCGAAGTCTGTAACCTGAAGCGTATGTAACCTGAGGTACCACTGTATATATAAACTATCCAGCCAGAAATTTAGGGTTTTCTTCTGAGTAACAGACTGTTGTTAAAGACAGGGATGCAGTACAAAGAAAGTAACCCATAGATTCACACTGACTGTGATACAAACATACAATAACATTTTCAGATGGTACAGATGGGCGGACTTCCAGTCCATGGGCCTAGTTATGCCCACCAGCTCTCCCTACCTGACCTGTTCTCTATGCCAGGTGTGGGGCAGGTAAAGATGCACCTGGGCTAAAAAGGGACTTTAAGTTACCAAAGATCAGCTGATTGTCAGAGCTTGCAGAGTGCTGTGATTTTCCTTATGTGGTTCGATTTAAAACTGTGTGGCCTAAAGTGGTCAGCCAATGCCATTGTAATGTCAGGTGATTGACAGGTAGGCAGCCTCCTGCCTTTCAGACTTGGCCTACATGAGGCTGGGGTTAAAAGGATCTGGTACAACAGCTAGATTCCCTTCCCCATCCCCGATGTAAGAAATAGCTCTCTTTCTGGGTACTCACAACCAGTTTAAACTCCACTAGTGTAAATGTAATAGAATGGTCTTTTCTCTTCCTTTTACCATAGTTTTGCAATTCCTTATGTTGAATTGCACATACTTTTGTCTTGCTCATTCACGCATTGGGCCAGTTAATGCCATACAACAGCAGACTGCTGTTGCACTCAGGCCCTGCTTGCCAACTTCCCATGGACATCTGGTTGACCACTGTGAGAACAGGATGTTGGACCTGTTTGGCCTGATCCAGCCAGGTTCTTCTTTGGCTCCTATGCTCCTGCTCAGAGTGGCCACGCATCACACTTTACAATCCTCTGTTTGGAGGGGCTGTCAGAAAACTATTGTCTCTTTCAAGGTGTCCCCTGTGAGAGGGCTGTCCAGTCCAAGACTAGGAACTGTAAAGAGAAGTCTTGAAGTCGCCCATCAACAGTCAGCAGCACCTGGTCAACAAACTGCTCAAACAAACCACAACTGGAAAGCCAAAGCCAAACCTTGGGTTCTCTACAATCCCCAGTTCCCACCTAACACCAAACACTAAGGACTGTGGCTTCTTTTGACTGCTGGGGAGAAGCAAAGTAGGAATCACCTGCATGTTCACAACTTACTGTGACATGTAAACAAGGCCAGTATTGTGAGATCCTTCTGGAGCTCTTCATATTGATGTAACCTTAACCTTAGCTAATTTGGTTCTCATCCCTGACTCCAGGTTATTCATGAACGCTAAAAGACCACCAGTCCTAGTCCAGCTCTTTGGGGAACTCCACTGCCTTCTTTACTCCATTATGGAAACCATCTGCTACCAGTTATTTAACCAGTTCCAAATCCATAAAAGCACCTGGCTGCTATGTTTACTCAGCAGCTGGGAAGGAACTTTGCTGAAAGCCATTTGGAAGTCCAACTATATCCTGTAATGGCTAGCAGATCACCCCTATCTACATATGTATATAGCACTCAAAAAATTCTAAAGGTTGATGAGGCTTGAAAGGCTGGTTCTGATTTAAGCATTTCTCATACTTCCTTACTCACTGCATGAAATAACCGGATGAGATAACAGGACAGCTATTACCAGCAAAACAAAACAAAACAAAAAAAAATTGCAAATAGAAGGTAATTGCAGCAGGCAGAGAACACAGATGCAAAGCAGCTAGGACGTGAGAGAAATAAAATGCATTCATTAGGCTATTAATGGTAACCAGTGGAGCTGAATAAGGAAGGAAGAATTTATATTTTATTTGATGGGTTAGCTTCAGCACTTTAAATTTAGTCCTAGCTTTCAGTAGCTGCTTTTAGAAACTGTTTGGCAAAGGTAGGAGCACGGCAAGGGCTACTTGAGCAGCATGCCCTACCAGGCTGCTCATCCACAGTAAGTCACTGTCACAGTAAGTAAGCCATTGTTCAGATCAGGTGTTCTCAGCCCTCCACCCCATGGCCACTTGAAAATTGCTGGTTGTTTTGCTGGACAAACCCTGGGAGGTCGGTAGCCCAAGGTCACCCAGTGAGCTTTATGGCTACCGGGGGGGGGGGGATTTGAACCCTTGGTCTCTCCATTTCTAGTCTGACATTGTAGCCACTACACCAAAATGGCTCTCTAGGGTAGCCAATAAGACCTGCTTCCGGACCTTTAACAGCAACTTCACAGGCAAAGGCGGTGAAGCTTTTCTTTGCATGCAGTAGAAAAGGTGAGAAAAGTTTCATGAAATGTTTCTTCTCTTAAAAAAAATATGCTTAGTAAATATTTGTAATCTATAAACAAAGTAGTCATTACAACCATTTTTTCTTACCTCCTTATTACAAAAGGTTTGGGTCAATTTACCTTTATGCATTTAGTTTACTTTTGCATTGAGCTCACTGTGTTCTGCAGGACAGGGCCCTCTTGCAGACACCATCTTATCAGGAGATCTGTTCTGTACCATGTCTGAATGGAGCCTTTAGTGTGGTGGCACCTACCCTTTATGCATCCCTCTATTGTCTTGTCAGCTCCTGCTGAAGACTTTCTCCATCACGTTTTTTAAATGGATATCCTTATCCATTACTGCAAAAGTAAGTACTGGAACTATTTCAAACTATTTTTTTATATATAGAATTGGTTGTTATTCTTTTCCATTGGTTTTTTTTTGGGGGGGGAGGGGGGAGTACCAGCTGTCAGCTGCACTGAAGCATTCCCACTCATGGTATGGGACATAAATAATAAAAAGGCAATGTAAAAGTCACAGGAAAAAGGTGGCAACACTAACAGCAGAGGTGCTTGGATATGACAACACTTGTATTAGGAACAATATGAAAATGTGATATCAAGAGGGTAACAACTTCTATCAAAAACAGTGTTTTAAAAATAGATTACTGGCTGAATGTGAATTGGAGTTTAGTGCTCATACTCTAATATGTCTTCCCAGTGTAAAAAACACATAAATTAGCACATAGAGTTACAACTGCCTTTGCTAATAGCTCCTTGTAGTACTGTTAAGTACTGTAAAATGTGTTGGCAAAGCAATTGCAACTGCTGAATATACATCTCTGAACAATACTTCATTTTTCATGTTGTAAAATTATATTACAAAAGGAATCTGTTTACCGGAAGCCTGGTCCATCTGAATTGGTACACCTGAATTGACATCATATACTTGGCTTGCAAAAGGACGCAGGTGGTCCTTTGGTCTAAACCACTGAACCTAGGGCTTGCCGATCGGAAGGTCGGCAGTTCAAATCCCCGCGACGGGGTGAGTTCCTGTTGCTCGGTCCCTGCTCCTGCCAAACTAGCAGTTCGAAAGCACATCAGAGTGCAAGTAGATAAATAGGTACTGCTCTGGCGGGAAGGTAAACAGCGTTTCCATGCACTGCTCTGGTTTCGCCAGAAGCAGCTTGGTCATGCTGGCCACATGACCTGGAAAAACTGTCTGCGGACAAACACCGGCATCCTCGGCCAGTAAAGCGAGATGAGCGCTGCAACCCCCGAGTTGTTCGCAACTGGCCTTAACTGTCAGGGGTCCTTTACCTTTACCTTACTTGGCTTGCAAGGCAACAAGTATTGTGCTCTGCCATTTATATTCTGACCCCTTACTGTTTACTTGCACCACTTGACAGACACACAGGGTGCTTCCAGATTCGGGGCCTTACATAGCAAATGGGTCATCTGTTGCTATTCTACTGCTTTCCAGAATGTACCTGGGCCATGTGTTTTTGTCCCACCCATGACTCCTTTGCCATTTGGGGCATGCCCACCAGTATTTCTGTACGTGTGCAGCTGAGATCACTCAATGAAGGAGAAAAGATGTACGTATTAGCAAAAGCAAGAGTTTTACAAAATGATTTCACATACAAGTCAGACAGTCACAAACTGAAAACTACAAAAGTACCTATTGGCAAGCAGAATGCTAACCTTTGCATTGCTGTGTAATAGCGATATGAATAAGGCATGGAAGTCCTATTTGCACCAAATGTTTTTGAACTTTCAAAAACTAGTTAGACCCTTAACTTTTGTAGCAATGCTTCAGTAGTTCCCAAACTTTCATGAGTTGCCTAGAAGGGTATGGTGAGTGAGCTGCAGCTGACTCATGGAGCAAAGAGAAGCAGTCACTGATAGTATTTTCAAATCTGCTCATTTGTCAGAGAAGTTTAGGAATCACTGTTGTATGCTTAGTGCATTGAATCATATTTTTGTTATGTATTGGAAAGACTAGTGCTCAAAGCAACCACTCCAAAGAGTCATCTAGTAGTCATCTGTATCTAATCCAGTCTTTCACAATGCACAGTTATAGGTAATGTCTTCACAGTTTCAATAACTTCTTGACCAACCTATTTTTCAATTGTTCTTTAACATGGCTCCAAATTCATACAATCATTTTTATTTTGAAAGTATGCAAGAAAGTTAACTTGTGCCATATTTATAGTTAAGACACTCACAAAACAAGTTTTTTATAGCAACATTCAATACTACGTTTTAAATACTTTGTGCAAATAGCAACAGGGCGCTGTATCAGAGGCAAGTTCTGATTTGCAAGATTTTGAATGCATCCTTAATATTGTAAATATTTTAAATCTTGCACTTTCCAATGTTTCATAACTAATCAATGGAAATACACCACAGGATGATACATTCTCACTTGTTTATTATTATTATTATTTACTTGTTTATTATTATTATTATTATTATTATTATTATTATTATTATTATTATTCTCACTTGATGTACGTAATCCTTTGAATGAAACAAGGGGGAGGGGAAACAGAGCTCAAATGGAAGCAAATCAAGGGAGAAATGGTATCAAAAAGGCATGACTAAAGGTGAACAATCACAACAGCATTCCACCCCACCATGAAATATGTCAGGGTCCCTAAAGAACTACATTGACCCTACAGACAGCACAAACAGGCTTGGAATAAGATAATAATAGCCTCATGTGCAAACTAAATGTTTTGAAGGGGAAGAAGCTTATTCCATGAGTCTTCAAACAGCTCAGTTCTATCATCAGCTGCCCCGGCATATAACCACGCAGCACCCGATTCAGGGGCTTCTTTCTGTGGCTCTGCTGGGTGTTGCGAGATGTTGAGATAGAGCAGTCATGTGGGCCAGTATTATTCGGCTGACCTGGACTAGATGATCCTTTGGTTTCCTTCCAGAAGTAAAATTCTATGATTTGTCTGATCAGGCAAACCACACAAAAGAATGCTGCACGACACAAAAAGAGGTAGAGGAGAATGTTGATGGAGACAGGGCTCACCTAAAAAAACCAACCCAACACTATACACAAAGCCAGTAAAACCCCTCTGTGTTAATCTCCCCTCTATGTTAATAATAAGTAGTTACAGTGGTACCTTGGGTTAAGAACTTAATTCGTTCCGGAGGTCCGTTCTTCACCTGAAGAACCACTTTAGCTAATGGGGCCTCCTGCTGCCGCCGTGCTGTCACCACGCGATTTCTGTTCTCATCCTGAAGCAAAGTTCTTAACCTGAGGTACTGTTTCTGGGTTAGCGGAGTCTGTAACCTGAAGCATCTGTAACCTGAAGTGTCTGTAACCCGAGGTACTGCAACTGATCAAGAAAAAAACTGGATGGGGCAGTCCATCATTGAAATGAATATTCACAAGAATCACCTGAAATCTGCTCAAGATTCAGAAACATTTCCAATTTTGCATTCAAATTCTTGAATAAGAAACAAGACACATTCAGGAAGTACTGCTCTCACTCTGAATTGGCTTTGTTTGCCCTCAGTGATGTCATCACACAGTCAAATCTGATTGGTTGCATGAAAACTTTGGAGGGTATTTCAGAAAATGAATTGGACCCCTCCCTACCACCTTTTTGAGCCTAAAATGTTCACAGGAAAACACTGAGCGCACCTCTATGTCAGTGGAATATTACTCTAAGCATGGAGATTCTACTTAACAGTCCATGGTCATAGCTTTATCCACAAATTTGTCTAAAACCACCACATGCTACGGTAGGGAATTCCATACGTTTATTCTGTATTGTGTGAAAAAGCATTTCCTTTTGTTGATCCATCCTGATCCTAGAACCGAAAATCATTTTCACTTTGCAGACTAATTCTAATATGGTACAAAGAGTATTATTTTTTTACAAATTTTTAGTTTGTGCAAATGGATTGCCAATTAGCTGGCCTTTAGACGTGACAGAGGTACATCCCTCTCTTTTCCCATCTGTTGAACGCTGCTTTTCTTTCTCCTTTTAGAAAATAATTTCTTGAGAATTGTTATGAATTTAACCGATACCTCAGAACTCCTCTCTATGGTAAAACAAGTAACAAGTATGGGAAGTATTAAAGCTCAGCTAAGTTACCAGACAGCTCATTCTTCAACCTCAATGGCTGAGAACTTTGCTTTTTCAGACGTGTTTGAGCAAACAGGGGGAACAGAGAATATGCAAATAGCTTCTCTGAATGAAACACAAGCCTGAATCGGTGTTGGCAGATCACAGTATCACACCACCCTCAGCAGCCTGTGAACTGAAAGGATTTTTTTAAACATTATTATTATTCAGATAGTTGGCTGAAAAAATCCTGCCAGAATAAAGCTGCTGTCAATGGACAACAAAAAATCCTTTCAGAAGAAAATAAAATTAGGGCTTAAGCATTACACTCAAGTGCAGCGAAGAGGTTATTTTCGTTCACTCAATCTGGAGGTTCATAGTTTTAAGTCTCTCTCTCTCTCTCTCTGTGTGTGTGTGTGTGTGTGTGTGTGTGTGTGTGTGTGTGTGAGAGAGAGAGAGAGAGAGAGAGAGAGAGAGAGAGAATGTGTGTGTGTTTGTTTCAAGGTTGTAACAGGATCTTCTTTCGCCTCTGTTTTGTCAACAAGTATACTAGGAAGGCCAATTATGAAACTAAATGCCTTCACAAATGCAACAAATAATTTATGTTTCCAACCTAGACATACGTTAAAACAAACACCTAGATCACCTGACATCTGCAAAATAATTTTGGAAAGACAGAGTCTACTAAAAAATCTGTTTTACTAGTTTACTACTAATCTAGTAAACTAGTTTTGTAAACTGCTCTGAAACCAGATTTGTGTTCAGGGTGCTATCTTCTTCTTCTTTCGTGATAGCTTGTAGCTGAGTAAGATTGTCTTCCATAAACACGGTTTTAATAGTGAGTCCATAAGTGACTGCGGAGGCCAATTCTGGACCCACATGTCCTTCCACTGTGGGGACATTGGTTCCTGGGCGGGAGTTGATCAGTATGGACTGTATTTGCCTGCCTTACTCTGTGTTCTTTGTGAAGGAACATAGTGCATCAAGCAGTGTAAAGCGGAACCTACTGGCCCACACAAGAGAAGAGAAAGGAGGGAGGGAACAAACATGACTTATTGGGCTTCAGCAATGGAAGGAATTACTGAAAAATGTTGCAAATCCATACAGGAGACTAAACGAGGCCTTTTAAATACTTGGGCCTAAATCCAGTGTGGCAAAAATACTTGATCATCTGAACATGCCTCTTTAGCAAGCATATTTGTTTTCAAGGGTGCTTTATGGCAAGGGTGCATTTTGTGGAAGTTTTGTCTCTTATTGCATAGGGCTAGACAACCCAGTGGTAGCCTCACACTAAGGAAATTTAAGTTTTTCCTGGGTTTTGGCATGATCAGCACAAATCCAGCAGTGCTGTTGAAACAAGAGCAGGTGCAGATTGCAAGCGATGGGTGGCTCTCGTAGCCTCATTCTCGCAATAGCAACAACTATTATTGTTAGATCTCTCAAGGTGCTGGTGGAGATGCCGTCATCATGGGACCTGACGCCAGCCAGGAACTTAAAAGCAATCAGCTTTATTCTAAACTTCTGCTGTAGAAATAGATTAATGGCTTGCTTGCTACTTGCTTTTTTGTGGGTGTATGTGTTTGCATATAAGATAGAGAATGCTAATATGTACCGCCCTACATTTCATCTTAAAAGATGCAAACTTTGTCACTACATAAAACCACTCTCCAACATCATGCTTTACGTAACAAGAGCAAGTCAGACTAGGGCCTGGGAGACCAGGGTTCAAATCCTCCCTTGGCCATGAAGCTCACTGGGTGACCCCTGGGCCATTCACTGTGTCTCAGCCTAACCTACCTCATTCTGGACTCAAATTAATTTAAACCAACTCAAACAGTAAAAATGTGAATGCATTGAAAGTCAGCAACTTTCACTTCTGTTCTGCATTATATTACTGTTGAAATTCAATTAAATTTAATCACAAACTTTGCATAGCCACTCAGGAATGTGCATACAAGGGAACTTGCAGCAGCAAATTCCACCTGTTTTGTGGCTGAAGCAACAACACAGTGATATACTGTATGTTGTTACCATTCCACTGCAACATAGTTGAATTCCTTGCCTTTGGCATGAGTTCAAATCAGTTACTCTTTCCGTGGATATTCAGTTAATTCAGTTTTGCCATCTGTCTCCTAAGCTGGGCCTCTATTTTCATTATTCAAGCCTGGCTTGGGGAGAGGGAGGAGGGCGCAGAGGGAGAAGTAAGGGCAAGCATGTGGTTTAGAAAATGTATTTCCATGAGTCCCACACACATGAAGCTGTCTATGAAAACCAAGCAAACAGGAGAGTAAATGCCTCTTGCAAGGTTTAAGAAAAGAAAAAAGAGGAAGATACAAAGGATAGAAGAGTAATGATTCAAATTAGCCGGCTTATATCTGTATTCTAGGAAACCTTGGGGTTTTCTAGAAGCTTTTCAAGGGTTCCCAGTGATAAAAATCAGTAATGACAGATTAGTTGAAAAGCAGCCTGCCCACCCCACTGCTACTAATCTTCTTCTGCAATGTGCTGCTGCAGTGGAGCAGTGCCTGCCCAAAACTTATCTAGGGATAATTATCATAGCTCACTGATAAAGTATCTGCTTTCTATGCAGAACGTCCCATGTTCAATCTCCAGCATCTCCAGGTAGGGCTAGGAAAGACCCCTGGAGAAGGGGTCTGAAACCCTGGACAGCTGCTTCCAGTCAGTGCAGGCAACACTGAACCAGATGAATTAAAGGGAGCTTCCTATGTTCCTGTTGCCCGAGGCAGAGCACCAAATGCTGTCGCCTCCAATCATATCAAGGTATACAGCACCCCTGAACAGGCACAGATCTGGTTTTAAAGGAATGTTTTATTTCAGATGAGGAGGGAAGTGGCAACAATCCAAACTACTAAACCACCTGCCTTCTTTTGCTGTAGAGCCAAAGACACATGCTCCCCAAATCCCACACAACTGAGGTGGGACTTTACCATCACTTAATTCTGATGACTGCATCACTGAGTACTATATTAAGATACCCTTTATAAGGAATCCCTGGCATTATGAATATAAATTCATGTTAGGGATGGTGTGTGTGTGTGTGTGCGTGTGTGTGTGTGTGTTAAGCAGAAACACACTTTGCATTTGGTCTTCCAAATAACCTTCTCAATAGGGAAATTTTGGTATCTGGAAAAATATGAATTTGGGCTTGTTGCTTGTCTGTTAGCTGGAAACCTTCGGAGATATTTCCTTCACAACTTCAATATTGTCACCTCAGGATGTTAGCACTACTAAGCACCACCACAATGAGAACAAAATCCTATTAAATCCTGCCCTCTATCTACAACTCCCAAACCAGCCATCCCTTGACATCTCATTGTTTCTGGCAGTAACACCACTAATAGAAAATATAATGTGCCATTTTGACACAATCCTCAGGCCTCATGTTGCCAGAACCACTAATTGATGCCCATGTATTTTCAGAGCAGTCATCCACCCACCCCCGCCAGCACTGGCTTAAAATGAATTTTCAATGGGTTCTCGTTCTGATGTTTTCTAGGTGGGTGTGGGTGTCTAGCAGAGGCTAACAATGTTTTGCTCCCTTTGCACAACCATCAGAATTTTTTTCTGTTGTGCTTTCAAAAACTGAATCTACTAACACTCCTTTTTTCCACTCTACTGTTGATTTTTTTTTTTACTTTGCATTTATCATTTTTATTTCTTTTATTATATATTTTAATGGTAGTAGTTTTATATCATATATGCTGCTTCAGAAATGTATTTTGAAAGATGGTATCAAAACTATTAAATAAATAAAATCCACAACAGTACCAGGTGTGGAGGCTCCAGTAACACCCTGTCATTGCAGACCAAGTAGCAAGCCATTAACAGTGCTGTCCTATGCATCCTTCAGAAGAAGCAAGTCCCACAGAGTTCACTGAGACTTACTCTCAGGTAAGAAGTAGTAACAAGCTTATTGTTTAGCTGTAAGCCATAACAAAAACAAAAGGAGCATTCAGATTTGAAGCAACAAATCGGGCTCTTAATTTCCTGGCCAGCACAAAAGGAAACACGCAAAGTAACATAGTTTTCATTCTCAAACAGCAAAAACCATATAAATGCAATAGCTTTAAGAAAAAATGTTGTAGGACTAAATTCAAACAAATACTTTTCACAAAGATCCTTATAAAGAGGACACTGAGTCATGTAAGGAACAATATTCTCTGTAAACCTTTTACCAAAACACACAAAAACACTTCTCCAATGGTAACTTCTTCTAAAGGGCACCTAAAAACATGAATGTTTACTAATTCAACAAAAACAGTTTTAGGATTTAGCAGCTCAACTTATGCAAATAATTTTTGTGTGTGTCCCTGTTCATATGTGTTTGGAGAGAGGAGAGAGACAAGAATAAAAGTTGTCCTGCCCATAACAAGGATTTGGAGGCGTTACTATGATTATTACTAATACTGTTGTCATTATTATACTTTAATCCCAATCTTCCTTGAGAATCTCAATGTACATCACAAGTTAATAATGAGAACAATAATAAACAGGGGGCAAATAATAATTATGGCAAAAGCTTAAGACTCCAGCTAAGGGACTGTGGTGCTACGAAAACCTTTTTGGCGATTAATCCCTGTAGCTGCTTTTTAATTAAAACTCAGTATTAGGAACCTGCTCAGCTGGGCCGGGTCTGTAAACCAGTGTCTAGGGAAACTGATGGGGCAGTTGGGTAAAGTCTGCAAAAGATTACTGTGGAAAACTCAAGGGAGCTTGCACCATTCCAAGTTGCAGAACGCAGTTCCCCCTAGTGGAAAGAAAGGATAATCAAAGCCCAACTTTAAGCTATTATAAGAAATACAGAATATTCCTGTTATTCATCTGTGAATGAGAAACTATTGGGATCCTCAATGATTATCACACAGTGGACATTATTACTTTTTATTCTATCCTTATATTAGCATATAAATCTTTATTTGAATAAAGAGACAGAAAGGCTGATTTCAAATTTAGAAATGGTTGTAGCTTTTAGAATTGCAGTGAGAAAGTTCCCCTGAAGTTTCTTATTTATTTAAGAAATTTCTGAGCCACCTTTCAAAATGCTATATTTTCCCCAAGGCAGCTTACCATTTCTGATGTAATAAGTTAAAACATATACAGCATTAAACTAATAAGCGACCCAATTAGAAGTGGCTTGCTGGGTGGGGTGGAGCAGCTACACTAGCTTCCCAGCAAATGGGTCACAGTTGCTTACCCGGAGGGAGCGGAGGAGGCAGCAGGGAGGTTGGTGCAGTGCAAAGGCATCAGCAGAGCTCCTTCTGGTGTGTTTGCACCACCACCTTGTTCCTCTCCCTTCTGGCAAGTAATAGTAATAGTAGTAATAATAATAATAATAATATTTATACCCCGCCCATCTGGCTGGATTTCCCCAGCAACTCTGGGCGGCTCCCAACAGAATATTAAAAACACAATAAAACATCAAACATTTAAAACTTCCCTAAACAGGGTTGCCTTCAGAAGCATTCATTTTCATTTGTTTGCAGAGGGTTAAATGATGTTGCATCAAGTCAATTGTTATCCCACACTTACCAGTGCATTTCCCCCTGACTTTCCTTACTGCAAACATTCAAATATCTCCTTTTTGCTTCCGAAGTGGGTTTGTGGCAAAAGAGGAAAACAGCCTCAAATCCACTTTCGTGGGTGGCTGTCAATCACATGTCATAAGGATATCACATCACTGATAGGTACACAGACCTGGCCACCTGTCAGAGTTCAAAAGGGTCTTACTATAATTGTGGTCACAGTGAGGACATTTGAAGTCCATTTGCACCCATGGTTTGCATCCAAACCATACCTGCTGCAAGCAGAGAGAGCATGGCTATATGAAGGCAGATTGCCAATGAAAGCTCATCTTCAAAGGGGCTTGTGGACAATGAGCCCCCTCAACTCTACTAGGGAGTTACCAGCGGGGAACCTCTTAGTGTCGCCGATCCCCGTGGGGATCACTGTCTAATCAGCAAGCTCCCAATTGTCCTTACCTTACATGTCCTTACCTGCCCCACACCTTTATCTCACCCTTCTAGCAACTCCCACAAAGACCGTGGTGCCCTGAATTAGCATCTAGGATCAGTGAGGGACTGGATGAAAGTGAACACAGCCAATCCAGATTAGACAGAGTTGGTAACATTTGGGGAGTGAGACACCTGTGGGCAGGTTAAATTGCTTTGGTTAGAATCGTACTGTTCCTAAAGATTCACTTTGAAGCTTAGGCAAACTTCAGTACTTGACATTACACTGAGAATCCCTGTGACCTATAATGCCTTTGATTAGTTTTGGTTGAGACACCCACTGCGGACACTGCTGGAAGACAGAGACTGGCTTCTGTCATTCACGCTTCGGTTACTTCTAGATCAGATTACTGTGATGTGTTTTATGCAGAGATGTCCACGTAGAAACGTCAGCTAGTGCAGACGGCTGCTGCCCAACTGTTAACAGAGATGGGTTAGCATGGTCATATTACACCAGCTGAAACATCTGAACTGCTTCACATCTCTTTCACAGCTAATTCAAGAATTGAGCTATAAAGCTCTATATCGCCTGTATCTTGATTATTCAGGGAACAAAAATTTATTAAATAACAAAAAAACAGCAGGAGTGCCATGGGTGAAGGCAGTGTTCTCTGGTAAGCTACAGGACTGCAGTATAAGCATGGATCAGTGCTTAACCTTTGCCAATGTTTTTAATTAGTTCACCCATGTTAACAAATATGTGTGACATGAATACTACAAATCTCCAGTTTAAGCTTCCCTTTCATTATAGCAGCTGTAGAGGGACACTGAAACTGTATCATCCTTTTCAAGGGCATTTAGTTCTTCAGCCTTGGAGCATTTAACAGAACTAAAGCTATATGATAAAAGGAGAAGGGAGGGAGAAGAAACCAATAAAACTTAGGCTGTGTTCACATTCCCATTTACTATGCACTGGCTTTGCTTCCAGTGCTGGATTTACATGACCTTGTCCAAAATGCTTAAGTATCCTGTACTTTCTTGTGAGCTATTACTGTTCTATGTCAAACAAGCATCTTACTGCCAGGAGTCCTTAGACTCCAGCCAAGGTGTGAACACCTCTGCTTGGGGTAACAACATCTGTGTCCTCAGCACTCCCTGGTGCATACACAGACAACTGAATTGAAACCATGCTGATGTGAAGAGATGGAAAACAGAAATGTGAAATGCATAGAAAACAGCTTCACTGTGCTATAAGGTGGGAATGTGAACAACATGCTCCAAGTCTTAGAGCAGGGTTGGGAAATTTGTGTCCCATCAGATGTTTTTGGACTACAGCTCTCATAACCCCTGAGCACTGGCTGTGCTGGTCTGGGCTGATGGCAACTGTAGTCTAATAACATCTGAAAATCCAAAGGTTCCCTGCCCCTGTGATAAAGGATTGCATCAATTAATCCTGCAGCATCTCCACCCTCACATACTATAAAAGTCCAACCAAGTTAGTAGTACTGGCTAAACTCTTGGGCTTCGTTTAAACCAGGTTCTTTCAAACAATCTGTTTTCTGGGGCTGGAATTTATAAAATAATAGGAAAGATGAGAGAAACGCTCACCATCTACAGTGCTTTCCTTTCACCACTGAGGAATTATAAAGCAGCTTTGCCATATTTGTGAGCAGAATGATGGTTTACAATAAACAACGAGCTGCTCATTCAAAACATCTAGTACAGTTCCCTAACTCTTGGACTCAGTAATGGCCAGCATGAGGATGCAGGTGGGGCTGGACTGCTGGCCTGGCTTCCCAACACTGCGTAATACTGCCGGTTGTCAAGAGGGCGGACAGTGAGGAGTGCAGTACGGTGTCGGTGCAGCAGCGGAGCCAATCCAATGCTCCCAACACAGAACCTGAACTCCCTGCTCACTTGCCTTTCCCCCCTCTCGGTACCCAGCAGCAGCAATGCAGCCCCACCTACTACTACTGGTTGGACTTCATCTCCCATCAGCCCCAGCCAGCATGGCTAATGGTTAGGGTTGGTGGGAGCTGTAGTCCAACAACATATAGAGGACACTACACTGGCTATTTTGGTACATTGGTATTAGCTGTTTTCCAAAACTTGGGCTGCTCCTGGGGAGGGTGTTGAAAACATGGTTATGACATGGTTTGTAAAAGGCGAAAGATTTATACGATCTGAAGAGAAACCAGAGTATGGTTATGACATGGTTTGTACAACCTCAAACTTTGGCTTACCAGCACCATTTGTGGGCTTCTGGAGAGAGGCTCACAGCTGCGTTGCTCTTCCCCACACTTTTTACTCCTGTGCTACCCTGAGCTAAAGCAAGGCTTGGCTTAGTGCATAATCTATGGCTCATTGTTACACTCTCTCTCCTTGGCTACAGCTCTTTGTGACTGAGGATGTCACCACTTGCAATTCCCAGCAATGTAGAGGCAGATCATAGCCATCACAGCTAGTAGCTTTTACATTAATTTGTCTAATCTTCTTTTAAAGCCATCCAAACTAGTGGCCAGAAAATTTCACAGCTTAACTAAGCCTTTCAACATTCCTTTTGAATGTTTCAACATACAGCCTTGTTGGACGTACCTGAGCCTTGTAACTTTTCATGAGAGTTGCTCCAATAAAAAGCAATTTTGTCCTGCCTTTCCATTTTAAAACAAACAGCACAGCTATGGGAGTAGTATATCTGATGCTGTATGTGATTTTAAGTTGGTGGGTTTGATAATATCATTTTAATTGTGTGTCTGTAAACCTCCCTAGATCTTCAGGACAGAGGGCAGTATAGAAGTTTAATAAATACAGAAATTATTAAAACACTTAGGCTTGTATTCAAAGCAGAGTTCCGTTGGCACAGCTGCACTTCTGTTTCCTCTCCTGCCCCCATGAACTCTCCTTGCCCCCCCCCCAAATTATTCAGGGAAGTTCCCAAACCCATCCCCTCAAAACAAGACACAATAAAATCTAACCACCTAGGACTAACCACCTAAAACTAGAATAAATAATGTTAAAGGACAGGTCATTGGCAGATGCAGCACACATTTTTAAAAACAACAATTCCATTACATTTCAGGGCCTCAGCATGTACTAAAAGAAAAAGTTAATGTAAAAGGGGGGGCTAAGGGCAGCTCTATACTTAACTAGAAATGATCAATTATTAATTCCATGCCTGCATGACTCAGAGGCCTGGCTAGGCTTTCCCCAAAGAGAATATGGCATAGTATGACTGGGCAAACATTTAGCTTCCAAGTACCAGTTTTAGATCTTTGAGTGTTTGCTTGCAATGAATAGAAGCAGAATTCTTTGGGGTACCAGCATTAACTTATCACAGAAACAGCCCCCAGGCCTTGCAATAATTAGTTGATCTGGAGGTTGTAATTTATCTCCTTGCTGTGCTGTCGCCTCATCACATGGGCACGAAGCAGAGATCACATTCCCAGCCATATATCTCAAGTGTCACCCATTGTGCGGGATCAGATGTAATGTAAGCAGTAAAGCAACAGCAAGGAAATATGCCTCTGAGCACATGCAAAGTGCTTCAACCGCTAAGGGTATCACTGTTAGCCCCACCCATGTAAGATTACAGAATAAGACTTCCCGGAGCATTATGAGATGTTATGAGAGTTAAAGAGGCAACAAATGCTTTATTCCCTGAGAAATGCTACATAAAACAGCAACAACATTCATTTGAAATACTCTTCTCCTTCTTAAAGCTATCCTGCCTTACCCCATTAGCGTTAGGCCCCACGCTCAAGCCTTTGCTTCTGCAGCCAGCTGACATGACCAATACAAGCAGACAAAGTGAAAGAGCTCTGGTCCAGGTGGTGCATAGGCTGGGGCAGGGTCTCTCTTGGCTGGAGCTGCTAAATGAGCTAATTTTGCTTTCTGTTGCCTCAACCTCAACAGTTCATACATATTGGTCCTTCCCCCCCCCCCCCCGCCTCTGCAAGAGGACTCTGTTGTCATGGCTTCAAGCCATAGATTTCACCAGCAAGGCTGGGGGGGGGGGAACACATGGCAATGTGTAGAGTAACAGCAAAGAAATAAGCCTCTGAGCACATACAAAGTGTTTCATACATATTGAGAATAAAAAAGCAAGTCTTCAAACAATTGCTGGCATGAGTTCCTAAATTTATCTTGTTTTAAGACATGAGACGTGGCTACAAAATCTTTTTTTCCTCCTTCCCCCATCCCACACTATTATTATAGCGCCACTAGATTTCCACCATGCTGAAAATAAATTGCTAGCCATTTGGATGATGCCTCCCACACCCCAACTTAGGCCAACAAGAGGAAATATTGGCACATCTAAGTGCCTTTCTGTGGCTTTGCATGCCCTGGAGAGAAACAGAGTGTCCTCAGTGCTGTAAAGGGGAGTTGCCTCCTGCACGGATGGAGGGGAGGCAGGAGCCTAGCATTAATTCCCATGCATTTATTTTAGCACCAGAAAATTCAGCCCATGTGAACTACGGTTCTCCCTTCACAGCAGCAACACCCACTCAACACAGCAAAGATCTCTGCACCAAAAAGAAGTTGATCTCAACCCATCACCTACAAATGACAAGGAGTTACAGATTCCTAAAGGCTGCCCTTCTCCCTCACCTCCAGAGTGTTCTATTTCAAATCATTGCAGCAGATTACACCATTTAAAACTGAATCTGTCAGGCGCTGAAGAGGATCGCAGCTATTCCGGGGTCCCGCTAATCCTCTTTGTCTGATCCCATCATCTTTAAAACATTGACCCATCATTAATACTGCATGCAGCAGCCACACACAACGGCAGATTCCTTTTTGCACCCATACACACACCCATATGCATCATCCTATACACTCAAAAGAGAGCATCTTGACCCCGGTGCAGGCAGCGAAATCACAGCAGATAACTTATGTAATCTTTTCCCTTTTTTTCAGGCTCGCCCAGCATTGCTGAGCTTTCCAAATTCCTCCACACAATAGGGCCCAATACCGCAGAAGGATGACATCAAAGGCAGCAGCATCCCTCGCAGCCTTCCTCTTCTCCTGCCCTGGTCCTTCCGGAGGGTCTGTGGGAAAACACATCCCAACGACGGCGCTCATGTCCAGGAGATCCGAGAGAAGCAGCTCAAAGCAGCAGCGGGACGCGCAGACGAGCGGCTTCCATGGAGGCCGGGAGAGGTGTGCAGGGTTGGATTGAGGTCATTTCCAAGAAGGAGCCTCCCCGCGCACACCCTCCGTCTCTTTCCGCTTTTGTTCCGTTTTCCCTCGCGGCGAGGGGCATGGGAAGCGGCGCCCGGGATAGGTGGGGAGGGGGGAGAGAGAGAAACCGTAGGAAAGCGAAGGAGCGGGATGGCGGGGAGGGGAGCGAGCGAGCGAGCGCCCAGGCTGACTTACCCACGAAGAGCCAGATGGAGCCACCAGACACGAGGAAGAAGGTGAGCATGCCTGCTGGAGCCGGCTGCAGCATGGGCGGCCTGAAGCGAGAGCGCAGCTTGAGGGGGGACTGCAGCAAACTCACTGCAGTGACTGAGGGAGCAGCAGCAGTAGAGGCAGCGGCGACGGGGACTGGCTGGCTCTCGCTGCTCCCAGGCGCAAGCCCGCCCGCCCGCAGCAGTAGCAGCAGCAGCAGAGGAGGTTATTTTTAGCCGCGCGCCCGCCGCCCTTCTTTGCACCGGCTCCTCTTGGAGAAGGCGAGGCCGCGTCCCGGCTTGGCGGCGCTAAGAGGATGCCAGGCTCGCGCGTGCTGCCGCCGCGGTGCATGCGTACAAGGCGGCAGACATCCACGCTCAGCTCTCGGCCCTCCTTTCTCTCGCCCGTCTTCGCCTTTGCCCGCCGCCCCCTTTGGGGAGTCGGGCTGAGGCGCAGGAGGCAGGCAGCGGGAGGCCCAAGAAGGCGCCGGTAGTCCGCCTTGCAGGAGGGCAAAGGTCAAAAAACGCCAGGCGCTTCACAGACAAAGAGGCTGGGAGTCGCCTCAGAGCAGGCCCCAGGCATGTTGCCCTCTGAGGCGAATGCTCTCGCCTCCCCTTCAGGTTAAGTTACCAAATAGCTGCTCTCCTGGCATCTCAGACATTAAAAAAATAAAAGACCCCACAAAGCATTTCAGAGAATAAAAATACTGTAATGATGCATTAGGGAGCCAGTTTGTTGCACTTTCCTGACGCCCACAATTAGCTGGCAGAGGCTACTGCCTCCCAATGCCTAAGGGTTGGGCCAGCAGGCAGCAAACGCCCAAGACTGCAGTGGTCAAATATATGCTTTGGGGGGTCTCTACAACTGGTTTCGGACATTACAAAGCCAGGCCAGCTGCTGTGGAGTGAGCCAATACAGTGGTACCTCGCAGTGGCGTAGCATGGGTTGTCAGCACCTGGGGCAAGGCAAGTAATTTGTGCCCCCTAACCCGTGGATTTGCGCCCCCTAACCCCCAGATGTTGCGCCCGGTGCGGCCGGCCCCCCCTGCACCCCCCACGCTACGCCACTGGTACCTCGGGTTAAGTACTTAATTCGTTCCGGACGTCCGTTCTTAACCTGAAACTGTTCTTAACCTGAAGCACTTTAGCTAATGGGGCCTCCTGCTGCCGCTGCATGATTTCTGTTCTCATCCTGAAGCAAAGTTCTTAACCCAAGGTACTATTTCTGGATTAGCGGAGTCTGTAACCTGAAGCGTATGTAACCTGAAGCATATGTAACCCGAGGTACCACTGTACTGTATTGGCAAATGCACCCAAATGATACTTGGTTTCTTTTTATTATTATGTGCAACATTTTGTTACATTTTTTGTTGCATATTTTTCGTGTTTAGATGTACTGTGTTGCTGTTGTTTTAAACTAAGCAATAAACCAGCAAACAATAAAAATGCAATAAGTAAAGCAAGTTGGACTTCACTTCAAATGGTTCAGTAGAAAGCACCTAAGGTGAGTCACGGTAACAGCACTTTCATCATACAAATATATGGTAAAAATAAATAAAAATCAAGAAATGGATCCCTAAATGCATATTTGGGCAAAGGTGGGTTCTGAGTCAGGAAAGGTTGAAGATAAAGAGCTCAAGGAGGCTGTCACGTGGCTAAAGATTATGCCCCTCATATGGGAGCTGAATTCTTGCCATCAGCCCTGAACCTGTAAGTATGTCCAATCACTGAGAATTTGATAAGAATCCTGCATATTGTTCATGGTCTTCTTTGGGCAGCATCTGGAGAAAACAGATTTGAGTTATTCATTATTAAATTTCAGCAACCCCAATAGTCTCTCTGGAGATTAATCTCTCAGGGTTTGATTGCATTCAGCAAAAGCTACCCAGAAAGGGCACAATGAAACATACTAGGAATTCAGTGTAACATATGAAAAACCTTTGTGTGCCATTAAAAGATTGCAATAGCAACCAAAGGCCAGTGAGCCAGGGTGGTTATAATGGTTAGAGTTCTGGACCAGGACTTGGGAGACTAGGGTTCAAATTTCTACTCAGCCATGAAGCTCACTGGGTGAGTTTGGACCAGTCTGTTTCTCATCCCAACCTACCTCACAGGGTTGTTGTGAGAATAAAATAAGAAGTAAGAAAACCAAATACTCCACCTTGAGCTCATTGCAGGAAAGGTAGGATATAAGTTCAATCAATCAAACTGCAATGTAGAAGATCCTCGGTCTCTTTATCTCTCAAACCAGGGTGAGAGCACTGGCTTCTCTGCAATCCACAATGGCAAAATCCTTATTGTATCATGTTCCAAGACAAAGGCAATGATGAAAGGCAATGATCATTCACATTATTTTATGTGAATGTAAAATCTATACTGTACATTTATTTTTTTCTTTCCTGTTTTCTAATGCTGCTTTTTGAAAAACATTCTCATGTGTCCACAAATAGCAAAACAGAGACTCAAAGTGTTAGTGAATGGAAAAATGCTCTTAGTCTCTAGAGATGGAAAGCAACATTATTATTTAAACCAGAGTACCACAGATGTCTGTGTAGTATGAAGGTCAAACAGATGGTAGGCACTTGAGGAGTTAGAGCCGCACTCTACCTTCAAAGATGTCGTAGCGGCAGTGGCGTAGCGTGGGGGGTGCAGGGGGGCCCGGGCGCAACGTCTGGGGGTTAGGGTTAGGGGGTGCAAATCCACGGGTTAGGGGGTGCAAATCCACGGGTTAGGGGGCGCAAATCCACGGGTTAGGGGGCGCAAATTACTTGCCTTGCCCCGGGTGCTGACAACCCACGCTACGCCACTGTGTAGCGGCACAGCCTTTAAAGTCAGTAGTACTTCAAAACGCAGGTGAGAGGCTGCATATTTTAAATGCTTCTGCCCCAGTTAAAAGAACATCAACAAGCCCTGCATTTAGAAAACTAGCATGGCATGTTTTTTCTCGTTAGGGACAGGAATTAGATACAGTTGTACCATGGAATTCAAATGGAATGCATTCCAGAAGTCCATTTGACTTCCAAAACATTCAGAAAAGTCCGGCTTCTGATGGGCTGCGGGAAGCTCCTGCAGCCCATTGGATGCCGCAGAAGCCCAGTCGGACATCCGGGTCCCAAAGAACGTTCTCAAACACTCACTTCTGGGTTTGCGGCGTTTGGGAACCTAAACGTCCAAGTACCAAGGTGTTTGGGATCCAAGATATGACTGTACTAAATTTCTGAAAACAGAAGGGATAGACATTACCTGCTCCTGTCTCTGTCTGAGACAGGACTACATATATTCCTTCATGGAGCAAAATGCCTGCACCCACTCCCAAAGGTACCTTTTTACACAACACAAATCAACCCAGGATTCTCATTTATGTGTTCATTGAGTATCTTTATTTTCATGTGTTTCCACTCTGGCATTTGTTTCCTTGGGTATCAAGGTGCGGGAACCAATACTGAACAATGTGCTTTGAGTCAAATGATAACAGAACTAATTAAAATGCAGTACTCAGAGAGGAATGTGCTGAATAAACTCTTTGCCATCAGCTGTGTAATGGAAAACTGGACTCAGATTGCCCTTGCACCTTCTTAGAAGGAACTGAAGAAGTGTGAGTGGTGCTTCAACTGCAACACAATCATTATTGAGCTTTTCCTATACTTTTTGTACATATGACCTACCTGATAGAGATGGGGCAGATAGACTTCAGGATTGCAGTATCTGATTGATTGGTTAGTTTTTATTGGACCCTGAGATCCATCAAGCAGAACCAGATGCAAAATCATGGTTTGGTGAGGGAAGCAACATACTTTTAGAAACAGGGTGCTTCCAAACACACACACACTCAACCCACAATTTCCCCCCAGTAACAGAACTGAGCTCACAGCCCATTCAGGTTCCCAGCCCCATACCAAGCTTTCTTCATCTCAGCTGCCTAATCTGGGGGAAAGTTTTCTTGTTATTGTTTGGCAGGAATTATTACTCCAAATTGCCTCTCTATTGAAAATCACTCAGTGATCTCCCAGTATACCATACATCTACATGGTAAAAATAAATAAAGAAGTGGATCCCCAAACACA
The DNA here is from genome assembly GCF_964188305.1 of Podarcis bocagei. NCBI lineage: Eukaryota > Metazoa > Chordata > Lepidosauria > Squamata > Lacertidae > Podarcis > Podarcis bocagei. The sequence goes on from NC_138126.1 coordinate 76,023,845, forward strand.
TATTTGAGCTAAAGGTGGAGCATGGGTTGAAAAAGTTTTGGGGCTGCCACAACAGAGGGATGACCAAGGTGACAGATACCAAGGTCAGTGAAGAAACCTGCAGAACTTAGAGCAGCTCCATAGCTATCATAGATATTTCTCCAACAAAGACTTGTTTGCTTTGCTTTACCATCTCCCAAATTTCATTCCTCAGATGAGTCCAGCCAAGAGATTTAAATACATAACACTCTGGCTTGGGAAATTTTACTGTGTCACTGTTGATGTTATACCCTCTGCTACCAGGAAGCAGAGCCATTTCAAGAGGTGTGTCATCTTCAGTGCTTGGTGTACAACTGCAAAAAGATCTCAATGTCTGTTCTTGGGGATGATAGCCTACCAACAGAATCAACCTGTCAGCTACCTTTGGAATATTGTTACATGCCACCCTCAATGGAACATAGACATGTAAAGAATCACACAATAAAATGCATTACCTTTGGTTCAAGAAGTATTGTATGACACCTATCTTAAACATATTATGGAAAGCAGTGTACCCTCCCCATAAGTTATTGCTTAGAAGCAGTCTGAAGTTTGAGAAACCTTTGGCAATTGATTTAAAATTAGGGATAGATTGATATTTCTTCCTATTACTACAGGTGAAAATCCTATACTTGTTTATTCAGAAGTAAGCCTGACTTTTGCAACAGGGCTTACTACTTAATAAGTTAGGACTGTTGCCTAAATGTCAGTAACCAAATAAATGCAATTAATCATGTGTTATAAATAAAATCACTTAAGTCAAAGAAAACATAAAAGCATCCAACATGCATTTGCTAGAAATCATTTTGGGAAGGCTCATGAATGTTGGCAGAAGTGTAATTTAGTTGCCAATGAGGCACCAATACATTCTGAAATACAGACATTTTGCACATGGTGGGGTCATCCTTTGCCAGGAACATGCAGGCTTCTAAAAGGTTCTCCACATTGCTCTTTTATTTCAAGAACCACACAACAAAAAATAAGTGACTGCACAGCTGGATACAATTATTGTTTTCTACCTACTAAGCTTGTATTCTGAGACACATGCTGAAAGACTCCCTAAGAAAAGTTATTAGTGGAACAAGTCACTTTGGGAGAGTTATTAATGTGAGATTTGCAGAACTGTGGTTGATGAAAATTAATGGGTTCTCAGTAGGACTCTGAAACAAAAAAGAAATACATTTGGGAAAGCAATTTGTTCCCATTGGGTGGTGTCAGCTTGCATATTACCTGATATTCAAAATTCCTACCTTGTCGACAGACTGCATTACTGATGGTGTTTTCTTTGTCTCAAACCTTCCATGTGACAACCTTTTCACAAAGCAGAGAATAGTGTTGTGCAGGCTTATAGTGGAGCAGGCAGATAGCAGCCCAATTCTACCTACCTACCTGCAGGGTGGGATTATGCCTCCGTGGCAGAGCACAAAGTTTGTATGCTAAAGGTCCCAGGCTGAATCCCCAGTGCTGCCACAATAGAGTGGCGAGGAAGACTTCTGTTTGAGACCCTGGAGAGCACTGCCCAGCAAATCAAAGGAAGCATAAATAGTTGCTATGTCCCTAAGATGAAAGACTCTTCTCTCTGCAGTGGGTTACACCTGCTTGCCCACTCAGGAGTGTCTCTTGTGGCACTGCTGTGTGTCAGTTCTGATGCTGGCAGTTATTTTTATTAAAAACTTAATTTTTTATAACAATTTTTTTAAAAAGGACAGTGAAAAATTAAAGAAAAGGGAAAACCACCCCTCCCCCCAGCTCACATTGATAATACTATAAGCTCGCAACTTACACAGGGGGTTCCTTCCGGGGATGGCACCTAAAGCCAAAATCGTCAAAACACATTGGGTGCAATGGTGGGTGGGATTGCCAAAGTCTCCCCCCCCAGATGTCCACCCTCTTTCTGCCCCTTTTAATTTATTAAACATTATTTTGCCAAGTGCATCAAGCTGAAGTGCACAAGTTATTTTTTAAAAAAATATATTTATTAAGATTTTCAAAATATTACAAAATGAAAAAAGAAAAATACAAAATAAAAATAGTTAAAAACAATTCAGTCTTTCAATCACTTATCTTTCATTTGCTTCTTTCCCGGACCTCCTCACGCCTCACTTTTCTGTATTCCAGTTCAGTTTGTTAGTTCAGCAAATCCCTCCCCTCTTTGTTCATCCTAGTCTTCAATCTTAAAATATTGTAACATTAGATTTTTACCTATTAAAAGTCCATTTTCTCATATTCCCTTATAGCATTACAGCTAGAGACCACTTAGTTTCTATCCAACATCATTCTAACATTCATTAATTTTACAATATTTCTGTAAATAGTCTTTAAACTATTTCCAATCTTCTTCCACCGACTCTTCTCCCTGGTCTCGGACTGAAGTGCACAAGTTAAATGGGCATAGTTCACAGGCTTACTGTACAATAACCATCAGTATATAGAACTTATTTTAAAATATCAATTGATATAAGGCTTTCAAATGTCCAGTTAGGTATCCATACGGAATTGATGTTAATATGAAGTGTGCTCAGATGTGGTAAGGGCAGGGAGATCCTCATCATTGTGAAATAGATGGTGGGTGCTTATGCTTCCTGGCTTGAAGTACAAGTCATAAAAATTCACAAAATCCCCTCTTGTTGTCCTGCTATTAATCCCCACTAAGATCTGCTACTAACAGCTATGGTAACAGGCCTGGGACTGCGGTCACATCTCAGTGCAAGGCTCCCAGCATGGACTATTGCAATTCTAGTGCTTGGTTCAATGCAGCAGAGAGTGGCAGCTGAGTACTCATAGTGCACACTAGCCCCAAGAGCCTTAAATGTCACTGATGAAGAAGGTGAAATTTGTGGGGGCTCTTTTGCGCAAGGTGCTCTGAATTTATTAAAAACCACAACAATCTCAGATTCATCTCAATATCTCACTTTTTAAAAAGAGGTGATTTATAAAATAAAATGGTTTAAATGGTTGACAGGCCTACCTCTTAGAAATGTTCTTATTTATTCAATAATCAAGGGGCTTCTGCCAAGGGCTAGTGGCTGTTGATAACCTGGTGACCACACAGTTCTTCAATAAGCTCTACTGATTTTTTTGGGCGAAGAAACCACAGTCCCGTATTTTCATCTCAACTTCTTCTGTGTGTAGCTGTGGTGGATTACAACTAGGAAATGTGAGTCTCTGAAATGAGGGCCCCTTTTGGAGATAAAGAAAGTTAGTTTATTCTTCTACCGCCACCTGTTTTCGCTCAAAATCCTCTTCCACCCTTTACCTTGGAACTGATCATGAATATGAGAACAAGATGTATAATTAGTAACTGAGAATAAATATATAAAGCCTTTTGAAACACTCTAAAAGCCAATATAAAAATGCTAAGTGGTGATGTCATTTAACATAACATAGCATCTCTTCCAGCATCTAGGACAGGGATTCAAGAAGTGGGAGATCCCAGTTATGCAGCATACATTTGGAGTGTATTTCTTTCTCTGACAGAAAGAAAGGATGTGCCAAACATATGGCCCAGAGATTTTTTCAGGTCCTTCAGCTGTCCTGAGTATGGCCCAGAGGACCCTCACCACAGTCTTCTATTCAAAGAATAGAGAAAGATTAAAATGTTCCTCCCAAATTATTGAAACCATCTTCACTACTCACAAGGCAATCCTAACCATGCCACTCAGACGTCAGTCCTGCTGAATTCAGTGAGACTGACTACCAAGTAATTGGAGTTAGGATTACAGCCTAAGAAGTCTTGTTATACTGCTTGGCTCATTTGACCATCATGTGGAGGCAAATTCTTGATCTCCCTGATGACTTTACTGGAATATAGAGCAGTTCACATACGTTCCCACATGTATACATTATGCTCTGTCTATGTGTCTTCCCTCCCACTGTCAGATGCTCAGGACCAAAAAGGATAGACTCACTTATTTGCACTGTAGCATTCAGACCATGCACATGTATCAGATATTCTTATGGAATACTACCTTCCCCATGTGTACCTTCTCCATGTTCCCCCTGCATCTGAAGCTCAGAAGGCGGCCATGAGAGAGCGGCAGAGTGTAGAATGCTCTTCCTAGGGGAGCTTGCCTGACGCCCACACAGCTGTCTTTTGGCACCAGGTTAAGACCTTTTTGTTCTGTCTGTCATCTTAACATCTGGTTCCAAGTACCTGTGGTACAACTGTATGTAGGGCAAGGCAGGACATTCTATGGGGACTTTTAACTTTCTGATACCACAGAGAGCAAATCAGAATCTCTCCATTCCACTCTCAATTAATTTAAGTGGGGTGTGTGTGTGTAAAGTAAGTAGCCCTCTATATCAAGCCCTAAATAAATTAAGATTGGAGATCAAAGCAGGACATAACAACTGTCAAAGCCAGTAACATTTCATGCACATTCTAACTCGAGTCATTTAAGGCAAAGGAATAAACGTATAATCTTCCACAGTTTAGAGGAGGAACTTAGATTTCTATTCTAAATAAGCTCCCATCCCTGGGTAGGATCTTATTTACACCCATGGCAGAAATACAGTTTTTAAAAAAGTGTGTGTGTGTGTGTGTGTGAGAGAGAGAGAGAGAGAGAGAGAGAGAGAGAGAGAAATGATGCTGATTAACATATTTAGGCGCAAATAAAAATTTAAAATAGCCTGCATATTATCTTTTCACATCAAACTTGCTTTTTGGCACAGCTAAGTGAACTGCTCTCTCTTTCAAAAAGCTGGTAGCTAATCAGATCCAATGAAATATGATGTTTGAACAGGAAATCTCCAGTGAGATTGCTCACATACTTTCACTAGTATGAGAAAGATTTCTCAATTTTCAGGGCTGATGCAAGGAATTTGCTTCTCCTGAAGCAGACCATTGATCCACCTCATCCAATACTTTTTACTCTGACTGCCAGCAGAACTCCAAATCCTCACCAGAGGCCTTTGAATCTCAGGTGCCAGAAATTATTTTGACTGGAGACATCAGGCCCGAATCTTGACCTTGACCAGTGCTAGGACCCATCTCCACTCAACATCTCAGAGGATTTAGCCATCACTCAGTATCACTAAAATGAACTTCCAAGCTTGCAAAGCTTAATACCACCAGCTGCTAAATTTTCAGCCAAATTTCTGTGAGAGCAAATGTTTTTCCATTACCTAGGCCAAGTTCAAGTTGATAAAGTTCACCACCAAGAGAAGCGATGGCAAAGCAACAACAACATCAAGGAGAATGGGTGCATATTGTAGAATCCAAAACACCATCAGTCACATACATGTTTTCCGTTTAAAATGATAATCGTAATAAAACACAGCAACAATTGAAAAACACACCATGCAGTCAGCACTTGATTGAGCACCACAGCTTCCCCATATGGCAGTAACCAGGTAAAAGGTAGCAATTTACTGAGGTCTAAAAGCCACATTATATTTATGGGCCCGACAGTTGGCAGCCTGCCAAGAAACAGCAGCATTTACAGTAGCAACTATTTTTATTTGGAGGTCTACAGTTATGCCCATTTGCTTTAGCACTGGCCAACAGAATCAAAAAGCAGTGCAAAAGTCAGGCAGTAATAGGTCCTTGAGGGAGCATTGTATCTGTGCTTAATTGGCTCATAGGTATAGGCCAATGGAATTGTCAAGTTGCCAGATAGTAAATTGTGATTGGTTTAGAGGGTTTTGGCCAGATGGAATAAAAGGGCACGCATAGCACTGCTGGAGTCAGGAAGGGGGAAACCTGAGGGAGTCCAAGGGAACTGATTAAGACCAGAGTGGAGGCAAACCCTGCTTGTCCTTAAAGGGCTTAATGCATTAAACAGACATTAGACTACATTGTGTATGCATGGACCTTAATTATTGACTGTAGTTTTATAGTGCATTGTTTTAAGGTTTTGTTTTAGAATAAGTATTTAGAATGTGTGTTTGTGTGTTTAATTTTTAAGTTGTGAGAATTTATCTAGGAAGCTCATTAAATGACCAGCCAACCAGTTCTGCAATGGGATTCACTGCTGATCCACATTATTCTGAAAACCAAAAAGTGTAGTACAAACAGTTGGGGTTTTTTTACCTCCATGAGAAATATCCTCCCTGTTGTTGAAATTTAAGCTGTTCAGACTGTTTCCCTGTTGAGAAATACTGAAAAGCCATGAATATAACTTCATATTGGTCCATGCCTCTTTATCTCGTCAAGTGGTACGGAAGTTCCAGGGAATGTGGTTTGTAGATTTACTGTAGTTCCCTTGTGAGAAGAGCCCAATATTGTTTTTGCATTATCTATCCACAAATATACAAGCTGAAGATAATATTATGGACAGGCACCCAGACAGATTGTGCCAATCTTAAAAGCAACATTATTTTGCCCCAAAGCAAAGGACATACTCTTCCCCCACCTAGGGTTCCTTCTTACCATGCAGCTGAGAAACAAAGGACTTCTGTTGCCTTAGTTGGTTGCACTGGTGACTGAAAAGCTACCAGACCATCTTCAAGAACTTGTTATTAGTATATAAAGCCCTAAACAATTTGGGGACAGGTTACATGAAGGACCCTTTATCTCTCTATTGACCTGCAAGAACACTTAGATCATTGGGGAAATATTTATTCATGCACAGCTTCCTACATGGTTTCATATGGTGCTGATCCAAAAAGAGGCATTTCCTGCTATTACCTCTACACTTTGGGATGCCCTTTGTTTGGTCAAACATCATCATTTGCTTCAGATGTTTTGAAAACACACACACACACACACACACACACACACACACACACACACACTTTCCTTGATTCCTATGCCACTGAATTTTTGTATTGCTCACATGATATTGCTTTGGCGTTTTGATGTTGATTTGTACAGTTCGAACTCCACTTAGAATTTCCCTTATATCTGTTTAATATACACTGCTGTTGTTCAATAAACAAACATGATGCCCTTAGTAGAATGGCAGGTATTTGCTTTGGGAACATGATATTAGAACTCTGGGCAACAGTGAACTATCAGCACTATAGCAAATTTACGGTAAGTGCTGCAGGCTAGATTCAGATAAACCTCTTCCTTTTATGAATGCCAATAAGAAAATGGATGACTTGGGAATGTTCTCCTTTCAGGGATATTTATAGCAATGTTATGATAAGATGGATTCTCTACTCTTTCTGCTGAAGCAGTACAGATTCAGGAAGAAATGCAGTCTATGAGGATTTGGAACCAGGGAGCACTTAATGATAAACTGGATTTTCCTTGTTCCAGGCATTTGAGGAAAGCGACACCTTCTGTTTGAAACCAGTAATGCAATTTCATCTGAAGTCTAGGAGTCTCTGCTATTTGGACTGAGAGCTAAAATAGGCATATCAGGCATAGGCAAACTCGGCCCTCCAGATGTTTTGGGACTACAGTTCCCACCATCCCTGACCACTGGTCCTGTTAGCTAGGGATCATGGGAGTTGTAGTCCCAAAACATCTGGAGGGCAAAATTTGCCTATGCCTGCCATATATTGACGGTTCTGTTGAATCTAAGCCTGGAAATGTCCAAATAATTTATAACAAGTAGGACGGGATTTTTCCCTGATGAGAACAACCTGATTATTTCATTGACAACCAGGATAAAAATCTTAGTGATAAAGATATATAATTTCTTTACTTTCAGTCATTTTTAAAGCTGCTTAATCCTTTTAACCAAAGGTTACACACACTTATGCAAAAGACAAGTGTTAAAAAATTACTGGCAGAGCAATCCTATACACATCTATTCAAGAGGTAATCCTTAAAGAGTTAAATGAGGCTTATTCCCAGGTAAGTATGCTGTAGGATTGCAGTCTGAAGCAGCTTTTCAAAGGCTAATGATTATTCATTAACCCATTTATTTATTCCTAGAATTTATATCATGTTTCTCATCATACGTGATCTCATCAGGTCACAACAATGTAAAGCACAAGAAATAATAAAACAACAACAATATATACCGGTACTATAAAATGCAATCATCTCCCCAAACAGTACAATGCACACCTTTGAGTGAGGCCCGGTAGTTGGACAGCCACTGAGCCACTGAGAAAAGAATTACGAAATGTTTTTAATAGACCAACACACATTCTTTTGCTTTTTGAGAAAATAATGACTCCTTGTCTGTCTCAGATTCCTTTTCCTTGTAGACACGTTACCTCTAGAGGTCACCCTTTGGCTGCATGAGTGTGTTCAAAGATGATTTTTCAGGGATCTGAAGGTGACATAATAGAACTATGATTGCTTTTGGGTACATGATATTATATTTATTTCTCCTACTATGGCCTGTGGAGGGACACAGTTTGCAGGGTTTTTGTAGTATTTCAAAAAGCTGCAACCCCTTTAAAAAAAGTTATATTTTGTTTTATTATCTTCATAGATAAAAGAAGTAATAATAATAATAATAATAATAATAATAATAATAATAATAATAATAATAATAATATTTATTTATACCCCGCCCTCCCCAGCCAAGACTGGGCTCAGGGTGGCTGAGTAACCAATGCCTAATACATGACTAAGTATTAAGAACATGTTGATACATATAAGCCATATCTATAGTTTCAGTACATTACTGTGTAATCAATAAGAAATCCAGCTTAATCATCACCCACCCTAATCTCTGACTTATATGATTATTTTTTCCATTATCTTGGCGTGCCCCAGCTTCCCTGACCTTCATCAAATACTTCATTCTGGGTCCCAAACTTTACTTCCATGTGAAGATACCATCATTCCAATTTGGCACAATGGTTTCCAAGACCAAGGAACATGTTTTGGTCTACATTTGGAAACAGCTGGGAACCATTTTGAATCAAGATGGCAGGCTGAACCATTCCAAACTGCACACATTTGGATGCTTCTGAAGATGTTGTCACCCAGTTTGGGGCGATGTTGACCATTTTGACATGGTGATTCCATGCTGCACCAATATGGATTCCTCTGAAGATATATTGTTGCCCAATTTGGCATGAGGGTTATCGAGATAGAGAAGCAGGTTTTGGTCCCTGTTCAGAAATGTTTGGTGGTGGTGGAGGAAGAGACAGCAGGGCCCCGAACCACACCAAGCTGGGACACACACTGGGTGGAAAGAAGTGAGAGGGGGGCCCAGCAGGCATGACACAGCAGCTGAGAATTGCGCACCAAGAGTGCAGTCCTGCTGGCTACAGGGATCTATTTTGCCAACACGTTTCCCGCAGGGACTGAATCCTCTTGCTCTCTGCAGTATGGATGAGAGGAGAAGGAAAGGGGCAGCAGTGTCACCTCCCCCCACCCACCTCTGGATCATAAAGGGTTTTTTTAAAACCTTCATTAAATATTAGCCCCACCATTTAATTGATTTGGGGTCTCTAATTCAGGTCAGAGCCCTGGATTAAGGGGGGTGCTGTGCACAGCCATAAAACTAATAAATCACACTGTGCATTGATAAATCTCTCTTTTTGTCCTTCTTAGTACCTTCGGCTTGTTTCCCAAGGGGGGTGGAATGTAAAAATTTAAAATCACAGCCCACCAGCTATTACAAATGAAGTTTTCTGCTACATCTTGTGGGAGTGAATTCATTTGCTTAACTATGGGCAGCAGCAGGTGACAGGCTGGGGCTTAGCTGACCTCCTGGCAGGTGTGTTGCTGCTGCCTACCGGGAGGAATTAATATCTATATGGACTGTCAAGCTAGTTTATTTTTGGCTTGTCATTTGACTTTATCTATAGATAATTAAACCAAAGCAAACCAAGCTTGTGAATTCACTAGAACCCTTCTTTGGGCTAGATTTAGTACAGGTTTCGGATGACCTGCAGAGGAAATGAGTCAGAGTGTTTGCCAAGAAAAGCTGCAAATACACTGTTGAGCCACTGGGCTATATATCTAGTCCACTAATGCTTTCCTCTCAGAATGACCTGCCTATACGTCAGATATGACCACTGGGGCTGTCAACCTTCAACCTGCCTTTGTGTGATTTTCCTACCCCTTTACCTATAGAATAAATCATAGATGAAGAGGATTAGGGTGTGTCTTCCACTTTGAATAGGATACAGAACTTTTTCATTCCGGGGCTACTGAGTGTGGATGAGAATGTGAGATGTTGTTGTTGTTGTTAATTTATTATTTAAATGAGGCTTACTCTGTCTTCTCATCACCAAATGAGAAGCTGTTTATTTCTCCCAGACTTTTAGTGGAATTTTTTTCTTCCCGCTATAGTTTTTATCCTGCCATTTTTATGGCACTGCTTCCTTTTATTCTTACTGTTGCATGTCAGCTGCCCTGGGAATAAATGCTTTATCCTACTTTTCCAATATTTTTGGTTGCTGCAAAGTTGTCAAGCATTTGGGTGGGGTTTTTTTATTGGAGGGGGGCAGCGGCACAGCATTTCACAAATGCACTGACTCGCTCATGAGTGGCTTCATGGACAAGATGAATTTGTTTAATTAATTGATATACTGCTTAATACTTTTACAGATCTCAACAAAAATAATTCCATTTAAGAAAACACTGTACAAATTTCACATTCAAAACCAAAAATAATACTCCTCATATATCCACATTTTAAGTAACATAATTACATAAATATCTGTAAACAATGTACATAAGTGAAACAACTAAAAACCATAAAAACAGATCATACACAAAACATTAAAGCTTATCAAGATACATCAAAATGCAACATAATTACAATATAGCATAAAAACCATAAATATTACAAAAAACCACATAGCACAACCACCAAAATCATTCACATACATCATCACACTACACAAAACTAAATTAAATCTTGTATTAGGTTCTGTTCACAAATGTTGGTACTGTCAGGAGCTCAGACTTCTGGGTAAAGAGGTGAGCTTGTGAGAAAGCAGTTTTCTCTCTGCTAGTCGATAGCATGCTCATTAATTGCATCTGTATTATCTTGTCTGCATCAGGGCTTCAAGACCAAAGATAGCAAGTTCTCTAATTGGGAAGCATTCAAGAGCTGCAGAGTTGCATGTACTCTCTGGACTCTCTGTTCTGGAAAGTTACAGCCCAGATATCTACTCATTGACTGGGAAGATTCAGACTGGTTACTACGCAAAAGGGTATAAGTTACCTAGATGTTCTGTGTGTGATGTCTTCCAGACTGGCACCTGTGGTGCATCTTTGTGGGGACATGAATTCATTGGTTAGATTAGCATTGCTTGGTTGTTTTTGTAATGTTTTGTGATTCCCCAAATGGTCCTATATACTTAACAGAAAACTATTTCCCTTTCCTATTCTCCTATGTAGTTAAACCGGTTTCATGGTTTGCTGTTATTTTAACCATTATTAATAAAACATCTACCTCTTCATTTTGGTGTGTCTCTTTGGGTTAAGCCTTGGTTATAAACTAATGTCTGGACTTCTTTGATCACATCTGTTACTTAGTTTCCTTTGGTAACTTGGTTTCTTTTGCCTGAGGCCCCTGAAGTAGAGAGTGGTACTTTAGCTCTTGCTCTCTGGCCCAGGTTAGGTGGAGTTGTGGCAGGGTTGAGCTCTACAGGAGCACATGGCGTGTGGCTAAACCACTTAGCCTCTTGGGCTTGCCTATTGGAAGGTTGACGGTTTGAATCCGTGTGATGGGGTGAGCTCCCACTGCTCTGACCCAGCTTCTGCCAACCTAGCAGTTTGAAAGCACACCAGTGCAAGTAGATAAATAGGTACTGCTGTGGTGGGAAGGTAAACAGCATTTCCATGCACTCTGACTTCTGGCATGGTGTCCTGTTGTGCCAGAAGTGGTTTAGCGCCGAGGGCCTTCTGGCAGTTCCCTCATTGCGAGAAGCAAAGCTACAGGGAACCAGGCAGAGGGCCTTTTCGGTAGTGGCGCCCGCCATGTGGAACGCCCTCCCATCAGATGTCAAAACGATAAACAACTACCTGACATTCAGAAGACATCTTAAGGCAGCCCTGTTCAGGGAAGTTTTTAATGTATGATATTTTAGTGTTTTTTGGTTTCTATGGAAGCCGCCCAGAGTGGCTGGGGAAACCCAGCCAAATGGGCGGGGTACAAATAATAAATTATTATTATTATTATTATTATTATTATTATTTAGTCATGCTGGCCACATGACCTGGAAAGCCGTCTGTGGACAAACGCTGGCTCCCTCGGCCTGAAAAGCAAGATGAGAGCAACAACCCCATAGTCGCCTTTGACTGGATTTAACCATCCAAGGGTCCTTTACCTTTTATCTGTAGCTAACATACATTGGTCACTCCATTAACCAGAGTCACACCATTAACAGTGGCATATTTCAGACAGAGACTGGAAGTGAACGTCTGATTTGCAACATATCTCAAACACATACAGTGTCTGTGGCACAGGAACGCGACCCGCAGTTCTCAAGGTGCAGTATGAGGTCCATGCATGTGCCAACACAGCCAGTCAGGAAACAGATCTTGTGAGGAACATTGCAAGCTCAGAAGAAAAGGAGACAGTAATGAACCATACCAAACAAACACTGTCATTGGTCCTATACAGCTTATACGGTTGTAGTAAACCAGCCAGCGGTTTCTGTGACGTATGCCAAAGTAAACAGAATACTTCATTAGACTTATTCCTGAGGACTCTTTTAGAGGTCATGCCATTCTTAACATTCATGTAACTCCAGCATGAAAGAGTACTATTGACTTCCTTAACGACAGAGTGAATTCCAAATGCCAGTCAATTATGCCATCTATTTTGCAGGTCAGTCACTCATCTTACAGGTACTTTCCATGCTATGTTGGCAGGATGTTTTTCTTGTTAGTTGCCAGAATCTGTGCATTAGAGAAGCTGTTTGCACAGATGAACCAATTGCATAGGTGATTATGGGAGCAGCTTCTTGAGAGGATGACATGATGAAGCAGTCAACTGTATTAGTGTTTTATTTCTAGCAAAAGAGCAATAAGGGTTGTGGAGCTACTCAGCAATGATGGAAAAGGTACTTAAGCATTTGTCAGGGACACTTTCCCATATATTCTGGCATCAAGCCCTTGTGGGGATTGGCACAAATCAAACCTGGACCTTGTTTGGTACCTCTGCTAAGACCACTCTTTGTGTTCACATTGTTCTATCCAGACCCAGAGTCATGGAAGCTTAATCTGTTATTAAATAGATACAAGGAAGGTATGAGTATCTACAAGATGAGCTCCCCCTCCTTTTCCAGTCGAATAAAACACTGGTCTCTCAAGCAGCTTCTGAAAGCTGAACTGGACCATGATGTTAAACACCTAGTTAATATGGGGTGTTTTGCCATTGTTTAAATGTGGGAGGTGATGGATACTGGAATCACAGCAGGGGTGTGTGTGGTCACACACACACACACACACACACACACACAGAGAGAGAGAGAGAGAGAGAGAGAGAGAGAGAGAGAGAGAGAGATTTAACCATTTCCTCTCCTGCTGCAACCCTGAGGAAAATCCCCTCTGAAGCTGGTATCTGCATCAAGAGGAAATTCCCCATTGTTGCTCATGGGGATTTCCTCCCAGTGTAAGGGAGGAATGGCTTGGGATGAAGAATTTTCCTCTGGGAAGCTGATGAGGAGAAAAGAATTAAATCACACACACAGAGAGAGAGAGAGTCTCCTGCCATAGTTTTGATAATTATTGCCTTCAGTAGTGGATGTTATTTGCATTTTCTTTGAAATGCAAAATTCTTTGAAAAGGCTGCATGTTAAATACAAATATACATATAATGGGGTCCAGTTTGACCCTGAGTGGAGTTTGTCCAAAGCGAGAGAAGCCAAACTGAATCCCTTGTCCCTCTAACAGATTGTCATCAGAACGCACAGTTTCATTTGCAAGGATTTTACAGTGGAAGGAGAGACAGAAGCACATGAGAGATTATTGCTTTGCCCTCTCTTTTTAAAATTAACCTTGGTAAATGAACGTTCCATGGCTGGAGGTAGGAAGCGAACAGCACATAAATTAAAACCAAAACCAATTTATTTATTTATTACATTGCATGGCAATGCTGTGGAAGAGAGCTGATGTTTCCCGTCATATTCCGCACCCACCAATGGCTACGCAGTGTTATTTTGCACCTTTTCTGAGAGACTTGACTTATTTACAGTAATGCACACAACACATTTCTGCTATAACTTTATTATACATGCCTTCCAGTCATGTCTTCCTCCATGCAGATGAATCCTTCCCGTTAGATGGTACAAACACTCAGCCTGTTAAAACAATGGCAGAAATAGGTTTTAAGACATGACATTGTTTCTTAAACATTTCCCAAATGCCAGGCCTTAGTGGTGGAAAGAATCATATTCCGGTCACTCACTATGTCATGGAAACTAGCCACTGAACGGCTGTGATACTCACAAAACCACAGCTAGATATAGTAGTTTTCATGCAGCATTTGGGTAACAGAATTGCTTTTCTTTTTCCAGTGAGAAGATATTGACTGATACTTCTGGGGAAATGCTGATTTTACGCGCAGCATTTAAGTTACAACTCACAGTTCTTCATGCAGCAGAACAAAAACCTGGAAAGCCCCTGAAAGGAAGATAACATATGTTGGAGAGCCAGAGTAGTGCAGTGGAAATGGAGAGCAGGTTAGACCTGGACCATGCAAATCTGTGATTGCCTCCACTGATGCAATTGTGCAGTCCCAACCTCTCCACAGTCCTGCCCTGATCCATCCCAGTATTGACCCAGTGTGTGGCTATTATGGCATGCAGTACAGTAGGTATTTGGGTCACACCCTTTGGCTATTATGGCATGCAGTATAGTAGGTTATTTGGGTCACACCCTTACCTACTATTTTCTCTCTCTTATACCTGGATCCAGTTGGCAGCTTTCAGGGGTTTATTAAAACAAAACATAGATCATGGGAGCCTGAAGACTGCCCATCCATAGCTACCTTACAGGATGGTGTTGAAGTTATAATTGAAAAGGGAGAGCTATGTGAACTAGTTTGAGCTCCTCAGAGGAAGGCAGAGAGGAAAAGGCAATAAAGATAATTTTAGAAGATTTTGAGTTAGTTACCTGCTGGTTGACTTCAGCCAGAATGCATTTAGCAGCACCTTGGAAACCAATAGAAGCTCCATCTGGTGGAAAAGGTGATGGACTAGTGCTCTGTTTACTAAAGTGACTTCTTATAAAAGAGGCAGAAAGGTTAGATTGCCAAATAAGTTTGTAGAAGACTTTTGTTTGTGAACCACTGGAATACTGTACTAATTTCCAGGATAAAGTTCAGCTTATGGATTTATTAGAGATGAAAGCTTTGGTACCCCCCCCCCCCTTATTTCTAATAAGTCACTAATGCTCACAAGCAAATAAGGGAAGACTTAAAGCCAGTAACTTGACAAGGTTTGTGTCATCAGTACTGAAAGAGGGCTAGCAGGCATGTACAATTTTTTGCTTCTTCTGTTGGGCCTCATTTCCCCTGAATATAAAGTGTGGATCACGTCATGTCAAAACATGCCGCATGTCAAAACATGTTGCATTATATTAGAAACCTTAAAAGAACTTAATATATCTATGTAATCACAACAGAGAGAAATTCTACACCTCAAAAACAATGTTGTGTTAGGTAGTATTGTGTTTTGTGATAAATAACCCTTCCTTCATTAAGGCAGATTACAGATCCACCCTCCTGAATAATTTACAGCCAAACTATTTAAATACAGATGATATAGTTAAATCAGAAAGTAGCTGCATATCGAGAACATCAGACCCCTACGAAAGCTAAATTGCATAGGTGGGTGTTGAAAAATAAAGACAGCATTAGCTGCAGCTCAGCAGGAAAGGAGTTCCATTGCCCACAATTAAGATGCAAAAAGAAGGTGAGGAAAGAAAACAGAAAACAGAAGCAATGTATTGTCAGTGCATGGCCAACCGTAAATTGGGTAAATGAGAATTCAGGTCATGACTCATCTGAAAGCGGGCATTTTCCTGATACTACTATATGTGACGCCATGTGGGAAGAAGGCCCAGTGAACTGTGGTTGTCACTTTTTAAATTCCTTGAATGAAAAAGACATGCCCTATTTCTAGAAATTCAGCTATATGAACCATATGAAGGCAGGTGGGTGAATCAGAGTTTAGGCTTTAGATTAAAAGCATTCTTCCTGGGAAGAATATCTGGCATCGGTGGCAGCTTATTACTGGTTCAAAACATTAGAGGGCAAAGTTACAAGGAGAGAACCGTTGAGAGAACGGAAGAATTTAGTCAGATGCAGAACCTGACTAAATCCTTCCATTCCTCATACGCAACATCTCCCATGTTGAAGGCAGCACCAGGACACATGGGGAGAGAATGCACGAGTGACTCGGCAAATTGTCGGCTTTAAACAATTTCATGGCAGGCACAGCTAGGTACTGAGAGGCACCCACAGCTCCTATTTAAGAGCCTCACACACACACCATACATCTAAAACACATGGTTCTTCCCCCAAAGAATCCTGAAAACAGTTGTTTGTTAAGGGTGCTGGGAACTGTAGTCCTGGGCGTGGGTAAACTCAGTTCCCAGGATTCTTTGGGCTTTGAATGTCTGGTGTGTATGGAGCCTTATTCTGAGGATGACTGCTGCTGAAACAACACTTACTCTGAGGAGTCTCTCTCAGCTGTGAACTGAGTGGCTCAAGGTATCATGGAAGGCTCAGTTGACCTCTGTGCTGTGCACAGTGCATTTTTTTCTAGAAAAATAGGCGTCGGTACTCACCATGAAGTTGTGCGACACTTTTTAACAACAACACCCCCCCCCCCAAGAAACCCGTGCTGGTTCTGCGTACCTGTGAGTACACCCTGGGGGGAAAAATGGCTATGCAAAACAGAACATTAGTTTCAGGCCAAGAAGCTTCCAATTCAATCCCAAGATTGAGGAAGACACTACCTCAGCGGTAGAGACCATGCTTTCGATGCAGAAGGTCCCAAGCTCAATTCCTGACAGCTCCAGTTAAAAAGGATCAGGTGTCAAGTGATGTGAAAGACCCCTGCCTGAGATCCTGTCAAAGTAGATCCACCAGTCAAAGTAGATAATACTGGACTAGATGGACCAATCATCTGACCTGGTATAAGGGAGTTTCCCGTTTTCTCATGACTTACTGGTAAGGCTTGCTTTGAATCTCCACGATTTCAGGTGGTTGGGGGGCGGGTCTCTCCCAGCCATATATGGAAATGCCAGGGATTGAACCAGAGACCTTCTGCATGCAAAGCAGATGTTCTACCACTGAGCTATAGCCCTTCAAGGGTAGCAGTTCATTTCCAGTCACCAAACATTGTTGTTGTTGTTTAGTCGTTTAGTCGTGTCCGACTCTTCGTGACCCCATGGACCAGAGCACGCCAGGCACTCCTGTCTTCCACTGCCTCCCGCAGTTCGGTCAAATTCATGCTGGTAGCTTCAAGAACACTGTCCAACCATCTCATCCTCTGTCGTCCCCTTCTCCTTGTGCACCCCATCTTTTGTAGGAAATGATCTTCATGGGGAATATTCTGATGTACACC
Source organism: Podarcis bocagei (assembly GCF_964188305.1). Lineage (NCBI taxonomy): Eukaryota > Metazoa > Chordata > Lepidosauria > Squamata > Lacertidae > Podarcis > Podarcis bocagei. The sequence goes on from NC_138126.1 coordinate 76,041,254, forward strand.
TGCCATTTTCTTTATCTCTCATAGGGAATTCTTGTTTCTAATTTTATAGAATCCACAGTGTATTTTCCCTATGATAATTCAGCTCTTGCTTTGCTCTGTATGTTCTCTATGAATGCCCATGGTCTTGACTTCATCAACCACATCCTGCAACATATATGATAAGACATTTAGTGGAAAAACCCCATCCATGCCAACCTTTCAGCTTAATTTTTTTCTTTGTTGCAAAAGAACCAAGACCTCTGTCTAAAGTGACAGCTTCTGGCTTCTGAATTATGCTCCAGAATAATTCTTTCCCCATGGCTTTGGCATTTTGGGTTCCTTTTCCCAAGCACTGATACATTTCAGCAGTTCCTCATTCCAGAGGCAAGGTGGCTGATTTGTTTAACCTCTTTTAATATTATCTTATTTCCCTTTTTAAAACACCCTCTAGCATCACACTTGCCTTTTGTTCACTTATTTAAGTGGTAAGTAACATCTGTCGATATGTGCACACTCTGCCTTTTAAAGGACATTCAAAGCACAGTCTTTCCCTCAAATAATTCTGGGCACTGTAGTTTGTTAAGGGTTGTTTTGAACTGTAACTTTGTGAGAGGTGAACTACAATGTCCAGAGTTCCTTGAGGGAAAGAATGTGCTTTAAAGGGATAGCATGTTCCTAGCCTGAGTTTCTAGACAAAAGCTCTAAATCCACTTAACCTCTTGCCATGACCAAAGTACCATTTAAAAACCAATGGGAAATCCATAAACCAAGTCATATGCAGTACCACAATGTACAAGTGTTTTCTGAAATAAATCCTTTTGTATTTATTTGGACTTACTTCACAAGAATGTGCCTAGGATTGAAGTCTTCTTCTCACAAGAATTGCTCATTGGCATTGGAATCTGAATTATTTAGATTTTCATCTCTGGCCTAGCCCTCAGATGCTGGTTCCTATACTGGCAAACATTTGAGGGGTAGGAACAAGGGCTTAATTCACCCTTGGGCAACCACAACTTGTGGAGACTGAATGCTAGTGGTGGGTGCACATACACGACACATGCACACACACGATATCAGGACACAGAAACAAACATCTCCACCTAACCTAGTGCCATGCCAACTTTATTTCCCCACCTTTTTGTGGCTTCTTTTTTTCTGGGACAGGCAGAAACCAAAACAACCCACCTTGCTTGGGGGCTGGATCACAGGCTGAGAGTTAGCCACCCCTTTCCTATAGCATTGCTGCTTTGAGACAGTAGCTAAGCCAAAGACAGTAACATCTGTTTGCCCAAGCCAAATGGTCATCCAATGGCATCAAGAGAAGGGACTGGACAGTCCAGCATTAAGCAGCATTGGCTAGAGCCATGGTTTCCAATGTGGGGCAATTTGATTTTTAAGGGGGTGCAATTCGAGAATGAGTTATTATCAGTTAATGGCCTTTTAGGCTTCCTCCATGTAAATAGGAGTTCACTTTTCGAATAATAAGAATTATATGTCACCGGGTGGGGGGCGTCGGGATTTTGGAGATGCTTAGGTGGGGCATGACCAAAAAAGAGGTTGGGAACCACTGGGCTAAAGAGATGGTAGAGTTCCAGGCAAAGGAACTGTTCCTTTAAGGTTCTACCCCAGAAATGTAGGCAAGGGTAAGGAACGAAAATAGGCTGGGTTCAGAAGCTCTTGTAGTCATCTCCCTGGGCTCTGTCCGGGGTCCTGAAAGTCCTGCTGCCACCCTCCCTCCTCTTCCTGCATCCAAACCCTGAAGAAATGCTACCTGCCCTCTCCTTCCACTCCAGACTGTTGGATTTGTACCCTTCTGATTCATCTGTGGGCTCTGCTTTGCCAGGACAGGGCACTTATATTCACATTACACAGGGACCAGAGGGATGCTGCTGCTACACTGGCTGAATGGCACCCATACTCAAGGGATGCTCAGTCTAGAGGCGAGAAGAAAACACACACAACCAGAAAATGATTTTTATCAAACACTTTGCTCCCTCTCCCTCCCTTAAGGATTGTAATCTAAGATTCTTGTCAGTAGCAGCAAAAGGAAATTTGTCTGCCAATGAAAGATTGTGAAATCCACACTTAATCAGTATCTTCTGCCAGAATGCAGCAGCTAGACTGGTGACCTGGAAGAGCTGCCAAGACCATACTGTATAACACTGGTCCTAAAGGATCTTCACTGGCTCCCAGTACATTTCCAAGCACATTTCAAAGTGTTGGTGCTGACCTTTAAAGCCCTAAACGGCCTTGGCCTAGTATACCCGAAGGAGGGTCTCCACCCCCATCAATCACTGAGGTCCACCTCTGAGGGTCTTCTAGTGGTTCCCTCATTGCGAGATATGAAGTTACAGGGAACCAAGCACAGGGCCTTCTCAGCAGTAGTGCCCTCCCTGTGGAACACCCTCCCATCAAACATCAAGGAGATTAAGAACTACACAACTTTTAGAAAACATCTGAAGGCAGCCCTGTATCAGGAAGTTTTTAATGTCCGATGTTTTATTATGTTTTTATATTCTGCTGAAAGTTGCACAGTGTGGCTGGGGAAACCTAGCCAGCTGGATGGGTTATAAATAATAAAATTGTTGTTGTTGTTGTTGTAAACTGAGAATGTGGCTTTTGAAAATGGCAAATCTCATAAACGCTGACTTACTGGAATTGCTCCCCTCATGACACCGGAGCAGTCTCAAACTGCACCCACATCTAAGTTTTGTCCTGAGTGATGGGTGGTATTACTTGGTCAAAAGAGAACTTAATGTTGGGGCTCCCCCAGTCTCCAGTTGAAGCAGATCTGTATAAATAGTTTATTTTTATTCTGGATTTCTTGGAGCCAAAATTAACTTTCTTGTATATTCATTGCAAGGAAGATAAGATGCTATCAGAAATAAGAATAGACAGCATTTGAAATACAAATAGCACTTTAAAGAGATGGGATATCTTGACTGACGCAATGCTCCAAAATATGGACTAATTAAACTTGCTCCATTTCCTCAAGTCTGCCTTCATCCTGTTAATCAGAAGGACAAAATTAGTCCAAGTCAATTTGTTTCAGTTCTTCATAATCAGGTAGCAGAATCCTACCCATCCCAGCTAAGTAGCACAGGCAGCTCTTTTGATATCAGAGTGTATATACTAGGTAGAATACTGAACACCATCAGGTTTGATTTCCACAACTTTTTCAAAAACAGCCATCTTTTTATTTTTCTGGTTTATCACCACAGCAGTTATTAACACCGGGCTTCAGCAAAGCAAGGAATTTAATTAGACAGTGCGTATATGATATTGAGCGACAGAATAATTTGACCGCCATAAGGACATTTTGTTCATGGTATGATTATTTTCCACCTAGTCATTTTGACACATTGGCATCCTATTTGCAAAATTTAACAGTTCCAAAATACAGACATGCTTTCACTTACGCAAAATTAAATATAATGCCTTCAGCTGTACTTGAGGGTTGATTTTTTTTAAAAAAAAAATCCGCTGGAACAATGCTTAAGTCCATGTGGAGATAGCAGTGTTGAATCAGTAGCTTATGTGCTACTGGCTTGCACTGTTTATAAAGATTTGAGGAGTGAGGTTATTACCCCTCTATTTATATCCTCCTGCCAACCTAGCAGTTCAAAAGCCCGTCAAAGTGCAAGTACATAAATAGGTACCACTCTGGTGGGAAGGTAAATGGCGTTTCCGTGCACTGCTCTGGTTCTCCAGAAGCGGCTTAGTCATGCTGGCCACATGACCCGGAAGCTGTACGCCAGCTCCCTCGGCCAATAAAGCGAGATGAGTGCCGCAACCCCAGAGTCGTCTGTGACTGGACCTAATGGTCCGGGGTCCCTTTACCTTTACTTTACTATCTATATCAAGTCACTCAACCATTGCTACTATGTCTTTTCTTCTAGCAGATCAAGATAACCAGGTGACAGCAAAAACTGCAAAAAAATTGTGTCAGCAGTCCATATATCTCACACATCGACAACAACAATATTGCTCTAGAAATTATTATATTTATGGTTCATATACCACCACTACTCTTGTTAGAGAACTATTTTGGTTATAAATATTGGAAAGTCATTGTGGTTCCAGTCTCAAGCAACCCACACTGGAGTAGCCGTCTTTAGGTAAGCTATGGAATAAGCAGATTTTGTTGGTTTCTGCATAGACAGGTTTCTTAGTTATTGCTGTAAAGCAGAGAAGTAGGCAACCCATGGCTCCAGAGCTACAATGCATGAAGCAAGCTAGTAGTGGGGAACAGGGTAGGGGAGTGGCAGGAGAGAGACAAAGGGGGTCCACCCTCTTTTGCTTCTGCTCTCACCTACCATCATTTCAGCCCCTCCTACTGCTGGCCTGTGGCTGTGGCTGTGACGATGACAACAACAACAACAATAACAATTTATTATTTATACCCCGCCCATCTGGTTGGGCTTCCCCAGCCACTCTGGGCAGCTTCCAACAAAATATTAAAATACAGTAATGCATCAAACATTAAAAGCTTCCCTAAACAGGGCTGCCTTCAGATGTCTTCTAAAAGTCTGGTAGTTGTTTTTCTCTTTGACATCTGGTGGGAGGGTGTTCCACAGGGCAGGTGCCACTACCGAGAAGGCCCTCTGCCTGGTTCCCTGTAACTTGGCTTCTCGCAGCGAGGGAACTGCCAGAAGGCCCTTGGCACTGAACCTCAGTGTCCGGGCTGAACGATGGGGGTTCAGACACTCCTTCAGGTATACTGGACCAAGGCCATTTAGGGCTTTAAAGGTTAGCACCAACACTTTGAATTGTGCTTGGAAACGTACTGGGAGCCAATGTAGGTCTTTCAAGATTACCTCTGAGAGAATGCTCCCCTCAATGAGAAAAAAACCCCAAAGTTTCCTAGTCCTGCTACAGTGTAATAGATTTTCAAAGTTCGATCCATACTAAAAAATTATTTAGCTAGATGGCAAGAAGAGAAAGTGTCCCAAAGATTTCAGTCATTGGGCATTTAACTGAAGTTGAGCACTCCCCCTCTCACACACATCTTTTCCAAGCTGTTTTGGTCACATGAATTGTCAGGACATTGTGGTTAAGGGTCTATATAACTGGCAGCATGTGTGCAGTAGAAAAGAGCTCAGGTTCCATTGAATGGAAATGCTTTGGTTTGTGTGACCAAACCCTGAACCAACAAGGAAGTTGGCTTCTTAATGCTGTATATACAGACTGAGAAACAGTCCTTGATTAGTCCCAGGATGCTCCTTAGCCTGTAGGATATCCTCCCCACACAAATAGGAACTACAGTTAGTACTTCCTGAACTAGATGCAACTCTTTCTTTTTTTAAAAAAAGAAAAGGTAAAGAAAAGTGAACACCAGGAAGACAAGGTATACCATAGAGTATGGCAGGCTAGGCCCATAGCTAGCCTAAAAGTTTGGAGGAGGCACTAAAAACGTAGGGGGCAGTTCATCCCCATGTACACATTAATGTGGTTAATGATGACGCTGATAAAGGTGATATTTCTTACTGTAACCTGCAGCAGTGGTAAGCCAGGTTGGAGGAGAGCTATTTATGGGGTTGCCAAAGAACAGCAGCCTCCCACTGCCTTCCCCTCTGTCCACCCCCTTTTTCCTCATCTTTCCAGCCATCCATCCACTGGTTGCCTTCCCTCTCCTCTCTCTTTTCTCTTCCACATCTTCCCTGACCTCCATTCACTTCCTTGTTTCCTCCATTCTCCTCCAACACACCCTTTTCATATTTTCAATATTCTTTCTCCCTCTCCACACTTGTTACCCACACACAAGTATTCTGTCATAAGTTGGGGAAGTAATTCAATGCTAGCCTATTCAAAGGAGGCCCATTGAAGTTAAGAGACATGACTCGTTTACTCTGAGTAGGACTTAGTTGAATAGAACCCAGAATGTATTGGTTTGCTAGTCATCCTATTTTGCTGGAAGCCACCCAGAGTGGCTAGGGCACCCTAGTCCGATGGGCGGCATATAAATAAAATCAGTGTTTTTTTCTTTTAAAAAAATGTTTAGTGGTACTCTCATTTTGGCTCAAGAAAATCACCATTTTATAGTTTATATCAGAAAAAATAAATACAGTAAATGGACAAAAGTACAAAGATTCACAAAATGTTTAGGGGCATGCGTCCCCCCAGAAAAACACTGAATAAAATTATCATCAACAACAACCTAGATGCATTTCAACAGAAACTTCCAGAATTCTCTCTTCTCCCCCCGTTAAACTCCCACCCCAAGGGTTCTTAGGAGGCCCTTTTTCTTACAACCCTCCTTAACAAAGGGGAAAAGTTGAGGAACCACTCAACTGAGAACTCTGCCCCCTGTCCTGTGCCTTACAGTCAAAAAATGAAATGAAAATGAATCTTTTGTCTCCCCCTCCCCACACACTGCTGCAAACTAGCTAGAGGTATGCAGGTATGCCTGATGTATGACGACATTAAGAATATATGGCTCTGATTGGCTTATGTGTGGTGCTTGAGAGTACTATTAAAACAAAGGCTTTCCTGTTGAGTTAATTACTTGCTTATAACAAAAAAATATGGGGGAGGAAAGCCCCACTAGCACCCCCCATCTACAAGCCTGTGGTCAGGGTCACTGATCTGGTGCCCATGCTTACCCATGTGCCTGAAGAGATAGAACCATGCTCTCATGTCACATCCCCATGGTGATGAAGCAATAGTCCAAACTCTTTCCTTAGAAAGTGATCCACCATTGCATCACCAGGGCTCTAATATACATGGACGATTGAAGGTGGCTTCATATTTCCAAATTGTGTAAGGACATAATTCTATATGAAATTAATTACTTTAAATTCTGTTAACTTTTGGCAGCTCCTTTTGCAACACCAACAATGAAATGGAGCACAGATCTGAATAAAATCTGCATATGCATATGCACACACTCCTGTCAGATGTCAAAGAGATAAACAACTACACAACTTTTAGAAGACATCTGAAGGCAGCCCTGTATAGGGAAGTTTTTAATGGTTGATGTTTCTCTGTTGTCTTGTGTCTTGTAAGATGCCCAGAGTGGCTGGGAAAACCCAGCCAGATGGGCAGGGTATTATTATTAATAATTGGCCTTTTGCTGGGCAGCCATTCAGAGGAGCCCTTCAAAGAGAGGACTATCCATTGTAAAAGTAGGACACAGGGCACACCATCCAGAAAAGGGCAACCAAAATGATCAATGGGATGGAGCAACTTCCCTTTGAGGAAAGGTTGAAGCCTTTCAGCTTTTTTGTAAAAATGCTGCAACCTTTTCCTCATGGTGGAGCTGCTCCATGCCCTTGATCATTTTTGGTGAGTTAGAGGTGACAAGATAAAAGTTTATAAAAATGATGCATGGCATGGAGAAAGTGGATAGAGAAATGTTTTTCTCCTCTTTTAATAACACCGTTTTTCTCCTCTTTTAATAACTTATGAACATACAAGGAAGCTGAAAAGCTTGAAGATTCAGAGCAGATAGTAAGTTAAAGTAAGGAACTTGCTTCCACAAGAAGCAATGATGGCAAGCAACTCGGATAGTTTTAAAAGAGAGTTAAACCATCCCATGGAAGATAAGGGTATCAATGGCTAAACTATGTTCTGCCTCCATGGTTAGATGCTTCTGAATACAGTGGTACCTCGGGTTACAGACGCTTGAGGTTACAGACTCCACTAACCCAGAAATAGTACCTCAGGTTAAGAACTTTACCTCAGGATGAGAACAGAAATCGCACGGTGGCAGCGGGAGACCCCATTAGCTAAAGTGGTACCTCAGGTTAAGAACAGTTTCAGGTTAAGAAGGGACCTCCAGAACGAATTAAGTTCTTAACCTGAGGTACCACTGTATCTGTTGCTAGAAACCGTAGGAAGGGAGAACACTCTTATGCTCAGGTCCGGCTTATGAGTATCTCGCAGGCATTTGGTTGGCCTTGTGAGACCAGGATGCTGGACAAGACGGGCCATTGGGCAGATCCAACAGGCTCTTCTTATGTTCTTATGTACTATTGCATGCTTAACTCGTCACTAAAATCAATTGAACTCAAAAGTGCTTATCTCTGTGCCCATATATGTATACATTTCCCTTTAAAATTCAAGCATTCTTCACAACAAATCATATGCACCCGAGCATCAGATAAGCAGCTAGGAGATTCCATTATTCAAGGTAATTTCCCACCCCTCCACCTCCGTTGGGTATGCTTGACTTTTGTGGTGAGATATTAATCATTTCCTTTAGCTTCATGTGTATATATAAGAGCATCAAAGTCTTACCAGGTTCAGAACAAGGAAACTGAAGCACACTGCTGTCACCACAATGCTGCCCCACTGTTTGATCATCCTTTGCCTTGGAGCATACATCCATTGCAAACCAACACGCAATCTGACCACGAGAAAAGAACTTACCGGTGTAGAGGGGCTTATAGAAACACAGGAACGTCTGAAAGATTTGACACGAAGGGTATGCTATAACTGTAAAGCAAAGTTAACTAATGTTTGACTGAACTTTAAAACATTTGATCATGAAAGAATGCATTTCTACCAGCTAACCTCATTTTGTATTTTGCTATTTGCAGACCAAAGTGATACCCAAGGATCCAGCCATGGTAAGAAACTAAACCTGCCATCCTTTGCATGCTTATTTAGGAAAGACCTCCTCAGCTCCACTAAATTCAGTGAACCTTGATTCTGAGTAAACATGCGTATAAAACCAAGCCTTTCTGAATGAATTGGACTTGCAGTGGCGGGCACATGAGAAAGTAAAGGAAATTATAGAAGATTTACATGTGGAAATGTGTCTTTGGAACCCTGCACTTTTCCCTGGCACAGGCTCAATGGAATTTAGGGCCTACCTGATTAAAAGTTAATAGGTACATAGGAAACTCCTCTTGTTATGTTATGTTATGGGGAAGCTGTCATAATGTGATTCAGACCATTGGTCCACCTAGCTCTGTATTCTGAGTCATTGCACTGACTGGCAATGGCTTTCCAGGTTTCAGACAGGGTTAGGGATGCTGGGAGTTGAATATGGGACCTTCTGCATACAAAGCAGATCATAGAATCATAGAATTGTAGACTTGGAAGAGATCCTGAGGATCATCTAGTCCAACATATGCAGCTGTCCCATACGCGGATTGAACCTTGCCATTATCAGCACCAGCTCAAACTAACTGAGCTACCCAGGCTGTGCTACTGAGCCTTTCCATATGTGCATTCAGAGATAGTATCTTCAGAGGTGCAGTATTCAGAGTCCCATGAAGCTGCATCCTTTCTAAAATGCTACAGAGATAGGTTAGGTCCGGTGGTCAGCAAACTTTTTCAGCAGGAGGCCGTCCACTGTCCCTCAGACCTTGTGGGCAGCTGGACTATATATATATATATTTTGGGGGGGAATGAACAAATTCCTATGCCCCACAAATAACCCAGAGATGCATTTTAAATAAAAGGACACATTCTACTCATGCAAAAACACGCTGATTCCCAGACCGTCCATGGGCCGGATTGAGAAGGCGATTGGGCCAGATCCGGCCCCCGGGCCTTAGTTTGCCTACCCATGGGTTAAGATAATAAGACATGAAAAGTTACATAGAATTCTCCTCTTTCAGTCAATAACGGGCCTTTGCCATTTGCTGAGCCTCTTGTAATCCTCTGCCTTGATGTGTTCCTAAGGTTGAGGCAACCCTTGAAGAAGGGGGACAGGCAAAGGGGACTATCAAGGCATATCTAATTTTTAACCTTGTCTAATTGAACATGTACTTTGACTTTCACACAGCCACTACTTAACTACATTTTGTCATTTAATATTTACAGACATCACTACTTGTCCCAGAAAATTTCCGGGTAAGAAATTAAAACATTATTATTATTTATTTAAAATGTTGAATCATTTCAAATATTGGGTATGGGTTGCTAGAAGAAGTACTTTTGGTGTGTAAAGCAATTGACATATTGAAAAGGAGGGAACATGGGTACGACATTAGGATGTCCTGGCTTAAAAGACATCCTTGGAAGTGGGTTATTTTCAAATGGGAACCTATCTTTCAAAATAATGGATTTCCCTTAAAATGGTATAGCATGATCCTGCCAAAGTTAGTTCCCACTTATTGTGAGTGGTCTTAAAAGGGCTTGTGAGGTACAGAACATTCACCTAATGAAATGTCTATCATTTATGGATATCAACATGGCATTCTAAGCCTGGGCCAGGAAAAGATATCTATTCAGAACAAATACTACTCCTTAAAAGAGTAGGCATGACTTTCCTGAAAGTTCTTCTGTGGAAGGCTGTTAGAAATATGTAAATGGGAATTGTGCAAGAATACTGAATTGTGTCTGGTCTTAAATAACTTTGGCATATAGTATGTTATTCTACAGAAGGCTACATAATTTTTCACATACTCTCATTTCAGGAACTTTGTGTAAAGGATAATTTGGATGTATTTATCAACTCATTGGAATTAGTGAGGGCTGAAACTGATGACAACGTGCACATTGACAACTTGCGCAGAAACCTTAAGCACTTAAAAAAAGATTTGCCAAAAAATGAGGTAAGTAAAGCTATTTTAGTTAAGTTTTCAGCAACAGTATATTGGAACATATTTACCCTTACAGAAACCTTACAAAGTTGCTTTAGTTTAGCTCCAGTTTGTCCTTATTTGTACATCCTGATGGATCCATATTGCTGTAGGGCCTATAATAACCAAAAGCCACAAAATCCGGAGCCTTAGCTATGATGGTGAAGCACTGTTGTATCAAAGGCAGCCAAATCATGAGGTGCTATCTTATTTGCAGTGGTTATAAACAGGTGTTTGTGCGGCAGTAGCAAATTCAACATTCTAAGTATGTGTAGTGTATCAGAGCTGACCAGCTCTGATCTATTTAACGCTGCCCTGCCCAGAGTGGAGGGGGCAACTCAGTCAGGTGGGCAGAGTACAAATATATTATTTTAATTTTTATTAACATATAACCTCTCCCAAATCCCACTGTAATTCTCTAAATTCCCATTAAGATTGCCCTGACTGCATTTTAACAGTAATGTTAAAATATTGGTTGCAGTTGTGGACTATAGCTGGGGATCTGGAACCACTCCCGAGAATGGCTACAAATCCATCTAACGCATGTGCTGCTCTGGGGGTGGAGGGAACCTTCATGTGAACATCTGAGCTGTGCAGAGACTTGGAGCAGGAGGTGTGCGGAGTGTTGATGCAGCCCTGGTCACAAGTGGGACAGATCCCATTAAATATCAGCTGCCATCACATACAAACTGGATAGGTTGTCTTCTCATGCCACCATGGGATCTGGCTCCTCAATCCTATGAACCACTCTGTCAGTGAAACTGCTGGTAGAACTGTTCCATATAAGAATAAGGTTCAGCTCTCTACTGTTAGGATTTAGTAATGTGGCTGGAGGACCAGGAAAATTATCACAAAGTGGGAAATTGTGGTATATATGCTTAAAATACAGACCTGATTCAACCCTAGTCATATGCAAGAACTAGCAACTCCAGAATATTACCACTTGCATCAAAAGGATGCTTCCTTCAATAGGCCTGGAAGATCCATGTGGTGTGAACTTAGATGTGCTTTCTGAGCTCCGGTGCCCTGTCTTCAGTCACCACAGGTGCACATACAGAAGTTAAATTCTGCATGCAGACCTCTTGTTGAGAGAATGGGGCACATATCATTTGGTGGAGCAGAGCTTCTTCCTTAGGTTGTTGGTAAGGATCCAATGTTGATACAGCAATCACATTAGGAAAGAGCATTAAGGGAGAAGCAGCTGACTTTGTACGTCAAGTGCATATTCCCAGAGTATTAATTTCAATTCCCATCTTTGGAAATAAACCATGATGGAGCTGCGACAGATAAGTTCCACTGGTTGTATTTTGATGGTCATTAAGATACTTGATGGTCATGAAGATGACTGATTTGGGGAGGGTCTGCAGCTTAGTGGTAGAGCATTTGCTCTGCATGCAGATGGTCCTACGTTAAATCCCTGGCATCCTTAAGATGCCTTTTGAATTTGCAATTTCATTGTCACTGGTCATTTACTACCATGCCTAACAAAGTAATCCTTTGCGTGTACAGAACTAAATTTAGAACTGCAGCCTAAAGGAACTTCTGGTGGTGAAGGTTATCTTCATTAGAAATATTGATATGTTGGGTTAATGCGATCAGTTGACAAAAACAACATATTTTAAATGCTTCAGGAGTGGCCAACATGGTGCTGTCCAGATGTTGTTGGACTACAACTCCCACCATTCCTGACCACTGGCCATGATGGTTGGGACTGATGAGAATTGAATTCAACAGTGTTGGCAGGGCACCAGTTTGACTGTCCCTGGATTAGTCACATGTGTGTGGTCAGTAATAAATAGCCTGATAAGTTAGTGATACAAGAGATGCCAACTTCCACCTAAATCAGGAATCATGGGACCCCATACTCAACATATCTGCCCTGTGGAAGATAATATTTCCTCACACTGCACTCTGGGTGGTTCCAGACAAGGGTTTATTGTGAGATTGGCACCCCTCATATGTGAAGGTTTTCCACAGTTTTCCACCCATCATGGGCATAAAAATGCCAACCCTAATTTGATATGTTAATTGCATGTTTTTTATAGGAAAATTAATAACAATGATTTAACAGAAAAATGCCAACCCAGTATTTTTACCCCATTCAATCCTAGTTTTTCCTTTCCAGAAATAATTTGACATTTATTATTTTTAATAATTGCCCATGACTTGTTTGTGATTTCTCAATGACCCATTGGCAACCTAAAGCCCCTGACTGAAAGCAAGCCGCAAACAATCTAATTTTTCAATGCAATTTTTTGCCCCACAGGAGAAGAATGAGAATTGTACAGCGCCACGCAAAAGTGTTGACAAACTCTTAGAATACCTTGATCGCTTTCTGAAAACCTTGCACAGTCATTTGCGACCCAAAAAAGCAACGCTGTGAACTTGGACCGTGCAAAGGATCGTTTGCTCTGCTGTTCAAGAGGATCTCTTTGACTAATCAAGTGTGTTGAACAAACCAGGACTCTCATCAGTATGTATCATGGAAGAAGAAGAAGAAAAGGAATTCAATTTGCTTGTTAACTTATAACAGTGTGTCAAAGATGAAACTATTTATTTATTTATTTAATATATTATTTAATGTTATCGAATCGTAATACATATTTATTTCTGTTCATGAAATCATTCTAGAAATACTACTACTTATGACCTCATTTTGCATAGGGCCTTCTCGGTAGTGGCGTTCTGCCCTGTGGAATGCCCTCCCAGCAAATGTCAAGGCAATAAACAACTATCTTACTTTTAAAAGACAACAGAAGACAACTGTTTAGGAAAGTTTTTAATGTCTGACGCTGTATTGTTTTTAATATTCGGTTGGAAGCTGCTCAGAGTGGCTGGGGAAACCCAGCCATATGGGCGGGGTATAAATAATAAATTATTATATTATTATGTTATTCAATATTTAATTGATATTTCCACAAATTTCAGCACACAACAAATCTCCCAGACATTTTCCTGCTTTATACTCCCTGCCATCCTCCCTTCACCACCTAAAAATACACCCACCCTCCCCAAATTATAAATGATCAAGCAATACCAATATAATAAACAAAGACAAAAGCAGGGGAAATGGGGATAAAGAAAGAAAGTGTGCTCCAAATTTTGTCTTTGTCTGATGTGTCTCCCAACTGTTGGGTTTGGGACTCATGGATTACGGGCAAATGGCACCAGAAATCCATCCAGTGAAGACTGGTGCCCTTTGGGATTGGTAGGAGAGAAGGCAGGGGACATTGGATTGGATGGAACCAGACCCAATCATATGCAGAACCAGCTAATTCTATCTTTGTTCCCAGCCTCCTTCCTGCTGAGTTCTACAAGGGCATCAGAGTCTAAAGAGGAGGAAGCTGGAGGGTGCTACTCTGGGCTGGTTGTAAGTAGGAAGGTGGCAGCTATTGGGTGGGGGCTTGCTGAGGGCAGGCTGAGCTTTGTGGGGCAGTGCCCCATTTGCCCCAAAAGACTAGCTTCCACCGAACACATCTCAAATCTTGTGAGATTTCCTTTTTGATTTTTATTCCACAGGAACTGGGCTGTCAGCTAAGACATAGATCCTCCGTTTCTTTTAATGACCACAGCTCCTCTGGAAGTTAACACTCAACATAGGCTAGGGACTTCTTTCAAATGGGATTGTGAGAAATATTTTGGGCCCTGGTGAAGCCGTAAGTTATAGACCCTCTTATGTAACATGCTGCTTTTAACTGAGTTATAAGCACTTTTTAAAGATGATTGTCCCTGGTTGTCTAGCCATTTATACTTCAATTCTAGCTGAAAGTTGAGGATTGCAAAACTAAAAAATATCTACACAGGAATGCAGGTAATTTATATATAGTATTATTGTTCTTTGCAAAATTATTTATAATTTTATTTATAAAGTATTGCATAATATTTGCGAACCAGGCCAACAAAAATGTATTTATGAAAGTTTTGTAGGTATATAACATATTTAAATAAATTTATTTTGTGCAATTCTTGGTTTTTATTATTATTGTGAGATGGAATGTTCAGCTATGGTCCCATGGTGAATATACTTGTACACGGGTTTTCTCTATTCTATCTCCTTGAATCATTTTTCCTAACTGTCATTGCTGAGGTTTGTATGTAAGTGATACAAGGGTCAAGAACAATTTCAGCTCATATTATCTGGTAATGATGGCCAAAGAAATTTTAGAGCCTATATGAAATGTTTCTTGAACCAGTGATTGCTGAAACTTTAGTTCACACAAAGCTCTCTGACCTGCAAAGCCTGCCACGTTCATTTTTCTGGATAATATCCCTTTGCACACCCGGAACAGTACCCTCCATTTATAATCATGGAGCAGTTTCGTATCTGTAGCTAGCATACAAAGAAACCAGCAGCCTCCCACCAGTACAACAGACAAAATTAATTCATGTTACAGGGATTGAAGGGCAGAATGATATATTATGGGGACATTTGCCTACCTTAAAAAAAGTCCTTAAAACAGTCAGCTTCATGGAGATGGGGATGGCACCGTGCTACAGTGCAGGACAAAATGGCAAGTTCTTTGGAGTAAACCCACTGAACACTGTATAACTTATTTCATATATGAAGAATATGTGTATGTGGAAAAACTGGCACGTAATACATTCATACATTCTTCTGTGTATACTTTTTCCTAGTCAAGTGATATTGCTGTTGGCGGGTGGGGAAATGGCTCGTCTGACAAAATGAAACCACATATGTGGGCAGTGAAACCACACAGAGATTTCTCCCCATGATAAACCATTTGTGAAGCTCCAGAGTAACTTCACACACACACACACACACACACACACACACACACACACCATTTGCACATGGAATAACATCCTCTTGTGTCATAGGGTCCAAAACGCAACCAGATACTTGGTCAGGAATAGGAGAGATTATCTGATGGAGGGAGCTCTAATATGCAAATGCACCTGCCTGACTTAAAAGTGGTCTCATTCCAATGTGAACACAGCTCTCCACCACAACAAACTCATCCTCAAATTGGGGTCTGCACCCCACCATTGCCCATCCCCCCCTTTCCCCTCCTAAAATGGGGAGGGAGGAGATGGTAGCAGGCAAGAAGGAAACCTGCAAGATCTCTCCTCAGCAAGAGGAAAGCCTATAAGGCCTCTCCTCAACAGCCCCTGTGGCACAGACCTCTACTCAAAGACTCTGTAAATGTGTCAGTTGCTAGAGACACTCAAGTTTTGAAATGGGAGGCACACATTTCCTCATCCCTTTTGTAGGCTATCTAGTCCAACCCTCTGATCAATGGAGGGAATCAAGAGCTAGAACCTCCCAAAATGATGCCTTGTCAGCCTCTACTTGAAGGCTTCTGATGAGGCAGATTACCAGTCCCACAAGTAATTGGCTCCATAGCTGAAATGCTCTTAACAGTAAAGAAGGTTCTCCTAATTTTCAACTGAAATCTACCCTCCTGTAGCTTAAGCCCACTAAGCAGAGGACAAGTCTTTGCTTTCATTGGGAACATTGCAATGACCACTGGTGAGCAACATGAAACCTTCCAGTCATAAAAAAGTGGGGGAATAGGAGGAGGTTGGGCCGTTACTCATTCCCTTAACATACCACATCAGTTAATGATGAACACTGAAAACAAAAAGTGCTTTCTTCCACTGTGGTGGTAATGTGCTTTGAAATGAGATTATTATTTTTTTAAAAAAAAATTAACGATGCTGCTGGAATAAAGGAAATGAGAGTGAAAAGGAAATGAGAAGTTGTGTGTGTGTGTGTGTGTGTGTGTGTGTGTGTGTGTGTGTGTGTGTGTAAACAGAGGTCCTCAACCTTTGTAATGAAAATGCTGAGCTAAGTATATTGTTAGAGGCAACTTGCTTTTTGAGTGCTTTTGAGTGGACTTGTTCAATGGTGAGAAATGTATGTGTTCTCTGTTTCTAGTTGCTTGGCAGCAGAGGTGAGGTCAGTACTTAATTTCTAAAGGAAAGGGTGCCTGGGCTTATGCCATCACTCTGTAAACTCTGCTCATTACTCATAAAATGTGGGTGGGAGATGCCATGTTTGCTCAGAGGTTTTGGGGAAAGCACTCTTAGGTCATTTAATTTTTAACATGTCTACTTTTATGGCATGGATTCATTGACTGATCTGTGACTATTACCTACTGCTGTGCATCAATGTTCCTCAGCTGTAAAATGGAACTATATTCTAAACTGTATGAATGGAATGTTGTCCACATATGCATATTAGGAGCATATCTCTTAATGGGGAGCCAGAACTTTGAAAAGTTGTCATAATTTCCTGTTTCATCATTTCCACTCCATTGGTTGCCTTTCCCCCTCAATAGTGGTAGCAGACTGGCATCTGCCATCTTCTTTTGCCCATGATGTTTTGACGGTTGCGAAGAAATGAGTTTTTACTGCCCTCAACTGTATTGATAATGAATGTATTGCTTGCATGTCTTCTTGCAGTCTGTGATGGGGTTATGGGGATGGCTTGGAGTCCCAGTAAGTGCCTCAAGATTCCAAACATCAAGACTGTTACCGGAAAAATCCGAGGGCTCTCTTGGACAAAACAAAGACACCAACCAGGATAACTTGGAGCAAAACAGCAGCCTGGAGGCTTGGCCTTTATTGAACTGTTGCAACAGGGTATTCCCTTCACTTGCAAGAGAGAGGAAAGACCCAGAACAATGGCCTGCAAGACCTTATAAAAACTTTTGAAATTCCCCTCCTCCAGGTCAAGCCCACCCCCAGAAACATCATGCATACATTACAGAAAGGAGGGGTTGAGGGAGGAGTTGTGGTGGTAACCTGAGTGTCCAGTCACCTGGCTTTCCTCCTTTCCCCCTCCCCATGAGTACTTTCCAGGTGACAAAGAGGAGTTTGCAGTTTCCTGCCCCCAGAGGGAAAATCTGATTATTGTCCTTTGTTTCAGTCTGTTCTGAATCCACTACCATAGGCAAGTTCTTTGTCAGTTTGATTGTCTTCTGTCTGGGATTATCAAGGCTGACATAGCAACTGGGCAGGGCTCCTGTGGATGTGCTGGTATGCTGAAGAGATTATGGCTGACCAGAAACCGAGCCACCCTCCTTTGATAGTAAAATAAAAATGGAACAGTGCAAATCCGATGTATGGTTGATTTTCTATGAATTCATAAGAGAAATGTGGCGTATGTAGTGTGTGAGTGTGAGTGTGAGTGTGTGTGAAGTTTGTGCAAACAGAATGATTGGGGTGGGGTGGGGGGTTCCTGCTACAAGACAAAGGCAACCATCATTGCTGAAGCACAGGACTTCACATCCCTCATCTGAGGGTAACAGATTTAAAAGAACCATACAAACATGCAACCTGAGGCAGGGATCTGTGATTGACCGGGGGGGGGGGGTCCTATATCCAGTGGCAGAGCAAGACAATTGGGCGCCTGGGGCGGGGCGAGCTGGGGCAGGATGCTCTGTGGGGCCTCCAAGGAGTCTGCCTGCCTCCTTCCACTCAGCCGCCCTATAGCTGAGGGGGAGGCGGCAGGCAGACTGTTTGGGGCAGTGTGGAGCCTGCAGGTGCCCAAGCCACCGTGTCACTCCCAGGAAAGACGCGTGGCTCAGGCACGCTGCAGGCCCCGCGGTGAGTGCCGCCTGGCATTTTGTCACCCCCCTCAGTGGTGAAATCTGGGGCGGCCTGCCCCCACCACACTGCATTTTCTATTCTGACCTCTGGGGTTCAGCGCCGAGGGCCTTCTGGCGGTTCCCTCACTGCGAGAAGCCAAGTTACAGGGAACCAGGCAGAGGGCCTTCTCGGTAGTGGTGCCCTCCCTGTGGAATGCCCTCCCATCAGATGTCAATGAGAACAACAACTCCCAGACTTTTAGAAGACATCTGAAGGCAGCCCTGTTTAGGGAAGCTTTTAATGTTTGATGCATTACTGTATTTTAATATTTTGTTGGAAGCAGTCCAGAGTGGCTGGGGAGGCCGGGCCAGATGGGCGGGGTATAAATAAGAAATTATTATTATTATTATTACTCATGAGTAGGAATACTAGTGAGAGTCTAGTATTGAGTTTAAAGGTCTGTGTAGGCCAGGAACAAAAGATGGAGTTTCTCCAATTTTGGCTTGTTTTTGCTTGAAAGGGAATATTTTGGGATTCTGAAATTTTTGGATAGTGCATGTGTGTGTGTGTGTGTGTGTGTGGCTGTAAGCCGTTTGGAAACCTTTGAATGACAAGCGGCTAGTAAGTTCAATTAATTAATTAATTAAATCTTTTTTGGGAAGGACAGTTGCCTGTCTTATATTTTTCCATCTTAGTAAACTAACTTCTTGTTTCATAAACCTGTGTGGCCTCAGCTTATACTAAACACTCTTCTGCCTTAAACCCCACCCTACCTAAGGAAGCTATGGGAGATCCCAGGGAACTTATGGAGGCTGTTTGCTAAGCCTAGCAAATGATTAGTCTCTTATCTAGGAGCAACAAAACCTCAAACAAAGGAACGGTAGGTGCAAGCAGACTAGTACACTCTTCTGTGACCATGTCTCAGTTCCCCAGGTGGTATGAGAGCCAGGTGGCTGGGATGTCATATCCTCAAATCAATCTGCCCCCATTTCCAGAACGTTGTGAGATATGAAAAAGAAAAGGAGTTGCTAAATACTGCTCCATAGGCATTCATGTGTTGAAGGCAGGTAATAGCCATGCTCTTTTGCCATTATGTAAGAAATAAAGTCCAAATGATAATTCTGGCCATCTCTGACATAGCTAATCAGCAGATTTGAAATTCTAAATGCATGAGCTTGGATATTAATGTTTTTCCCATAGAAATAAACATCTCATCTATATGCATTTTATTGTTTTCTCTTTTTTAGTTGCAAAAATGCTGCCACCTTCACCTCCACCACCACTAAGAATCCAGTCACATCTGGCTTTATTTTTTAATGTTGATCCTTGAAATTGCTCATTTCATATGATAACATCCAGGAAAATGGGCAAAGCATATACATCTTCCTCCTAAATATTATTCTGTTCGTATAGGGCCACCATTCTAAATAACACCAAGGAGTTCGGAAACATTTTCATAATTATCCTTCATAAGCAAAAGGGGATAAATGTTTGTGCGTATACTTTCCCCCCTATTATTAGCAAAGTAAATCCTCTCACAATCATTTGTGATGTGTTTCATGGTAGAGCTGAAAGATAGTCATAGTGAGCAGATGAACGGATAATTTTGAGAGATGAAAATAAAAGGCTCCCTTCTTATGCCCTTTTAAACATTTTTCTCTTCCCTCTTCTTCTCTACTGCCTTTTCCTTGCTTTGCTATCATCTATCTATCATCTATCTATCTATCTATCTATCTATCTATCTATCTATTTATCATCTATCTATCTATCATCTATCTATCATCTATCTATCTATATCTATCTATCTATCTATCTATCTATCTATCTATCTATCTATCATCTATCTATCTATCTATCATCTATCTATCTATCTATCTATCTATCATCTATCTATCATCTATCTATCTATCTATCATCTATCTATCTATATCTACCTATCATCATCTATCTATCATCATATATCTATCTATCTATCTATCATCTATCTATCTATCTATCATCTATCATCTATCATCTATCATCTATCATCTATCATCTCTATCTATCATCTATCTATCTATATCTACCTATCATCATCTATCTATCATCATATCTCTATCTATCTATCTATCATCTATCTATCTATCTATCTATCTATCTATCTATCTATCTATCTATCTATCTATCATCTATCTATCTATCTATCTATCTATCTATCTATCATCTATCTATATCTATCTATCTATCTATCTATCTATCTATCTATCTATCTATCTATCTATCTATCTATCATCTATCATCTATCTATCTCTATCTATCTATCTATCTATCTATCTATCTATCTATCTATCTATCTATCTATCTCTATCTATCTATCTATCTATCTATCATCTATCTGTCTATCTATCTATCATCTATCTATCTATCTATCTATCTATCTATCTATCTATCTATCTATCATCTATCTATCTATCTATCTTTACATCTTCTCAAACAACTGCCAAAAGTATTCATAAAATGTAATGTATTCTGAATTTGTTTTGAACAAGGCTTTCTAGTTATACTACAGTGGTACCTCGGGTTACAGACGCTTCAGGTTACAGACTCCACTAACCCAGAAATAGTACCTTGGGTTAAGAACTTTGCTTCAGGATGAGAACAGAAATCGCGCAGCGTCAGCACCGCAGCGGGAGGCCCCATTAGCTAAAGTGGTACCTCAGGTTAAGAACAGTTTCAGGTTAAAAATGGACCTCCGGAACAAATTAAGTTCTTAACCTGAGGTACCACTGTATTTAGTTAGCTGGCTAACCCATATTTCCAATTTCTTCCTTGAGGATACCGATTTAACAGATTTCCAAACCAGGTGGAAATGTTGCTTATATTGAAACACTTGCTCTTATTTTAAGTTATTCTGATCATTTACCATTTGATCCTTGAAAGCTGTATTCAGAACCCTTAAAGCATTTGTTCTGGGTGCCTAGTACAAATGCTGTCTCCAGACACTATACAAGCGCACCTGATCTCTGGAGCATAACCAATTGCAAATACATTGCTTAACTCTTTTGAAATGGAAATAAAGTTAAGTTTCTTCAAGGGCACTGTAAACACATTTATTCATGTATAAAACTGCCACCCACAGGGTCAAACTATTGTTTCATCGAACTATGTGCTGTCTTCATCAAGGTGAGGGATTTGTGGCCCTCCCTTGGTTAGGGATGATGGGAGACTCAGTTCAACATCTGGAGAACCACAGGTTCCTCATCCTGGGTCTACATTGATTGGCATCTGCTCAGGGTCACAGCTGCCAAAGTTGTTTCCAGCCCACACCTTACGTGGAGATTGGGTGTGGATTGGATATTAAGACTTTGTGCATGCAGACCAAGAGCTCTACCACTAACCATGCATGGATACCATTATGCTCTGCCACTGACCTATTCCCCACCCCTCCCACAAAAGGAATGTGGCAGGTAGTGCATTTGTAGTGAGTTTGTTCACATTCAGTGGCCTTTCACTCCTTTCTACTTCTACATGCTGGCAAAAACAGCTTCCAGGAAACAAACCACTTTTAGAGCAGATATTTTTCATTGTGGTTTCTAGGCAGATGCTCTCTGTTTCACGAGAGTTGTTTTTAATTTTATCTTAGTTTGAACTTAGGCTCTTAGAGAAGAAAAACACTTTGGGAGGAAATTGCTCAATTTCAAGATTAGCCAGTTAAGAATGTTGATGGCTACAATCCATTGCACAGTTACCTGGCAGTGATACCCATGGAATTCAAGGGACCTACTGTACTTCAGAATAGGATTGTACAGTGTTTTGCTTTGTTTCACTGCCAATGGTGATAAATACCTTTAAACTCACCCAGTGTTTGCTGTAGCCTATTTTCTATGACCAAAGCCCTTGTGACTACTCCTCATGAGCAGTCTGCTGAAGTATTCGCTCTCAAAGCTGAACCCAGAAATGATGGATGCCATAGTATTGTGTGATCTCTAGCATCATGGATACAAGTGGCATTTTATTGGGTAGCTGTGAGTGTCAGATAGTTGCAACCTTCTGGTGTGCTTTTGGAACCTAAAACACTGCTAATATGGGCCTGGCCTTGAAGTTTGTTTGGTGCAAAATGTGGCAGCCCGAGTACTAACAAACACCCCTGGTGAAAACATATTCAGCCAATCTTTCAGTATCTGTTAATTTAAAGATGCTATTTAAGGTATAGCTGGTGACCTATTAAAATGGTGCATTTTAATGGAAATTGTATACCTGAGAAAACTCTTTTCTACATACAACCACCACTCATTAAGAGCCTACTTCAGAAAGGAATTGACGATGAGATGGTTTGTGGGGTTTGCTCCAACACTTTGGAGCTCCTTACCAAAGGAAGTTCATCTGAACTCAGTGGCTTTTCAAAAGCATCTGGACCTACACTGCAACATATAAATTATGGATTGGCATACAGCTATCATTCTGACATTTATTAACTGTAAATACCAATGTATACCAATCAATTACTTCCAGGTTAATTTGAGGAAGCTAAGTGATCTAAGTTTTTAATATAGCTTTCTCGCCTGATATAAAGCTAACTAAGGTTGTCAAATGTGCTGCTTGCCTTCTGCCACTTTGTCCAGTTCACACAAATACATCTAAAGATAGTGCAGATTATAGCTGTGGGTTTGTTTGTTTGGTGGGTTTGGTTTTTTTACAACTATTTCTTTCTAGAGACATCACCTTACCAACAAAGGTCTGTATAGTTAAAGCCATGGTTTTCCCAGTAGTGATGTATGGAAGTGAGAGCTGGACCATAAAGAAGGCTGATCGCTGAAGAATTGATGCTTTTGAATTATGGTGCTGGAGGAGACTCTTGAGAGTCCCATGGACCGCAAGAAGATCAAACGTATCCATTCTTAAGGAAATCAGCCCTGAATGCTCACTGGAAGGACAGATCGTGAAACTGAGGCTCCAATACTTTGGCCCCCTCATGAGAAGAGAAGACTCCCTGGAAAAGACCCTGATGCTGGGAAAGATGGAGGGCACAAGGAGAAGGGGACGACAGAGGACGAGATGGTTGGACAGTGTTCTCGAAGCTACAAACATGAGTCTGACCAAACTGCGGGAGGCAGTGGAAGACAGGAGTGCCTGGCGTGCTCTGGTCCATGGGGTCACAAAGAATCGGACACGACTAAACGACTAAACAACAACATTTCTTTCTTACAAACTTTTTTTAAAAAGTATTTAAATCAGTGAAGGTCTTGGGTTGGATCCAGACCGAGTTAGTGACATTTGAGTTCCAATTAAATCAATGGGACTGAAGTCATGATGACTAACTTGCCCTACTGGTTTCAATGGCGCTAAAGTGAGACTAACAATCTGGATCTAATATGCTATATTTAGTTATAAATAGGAGAGGAGTAGGAGAGAATGGAATTATTGATCATTAGAAATGAGTAAAGAAAGTTGCCTTTCCATTATTTCTGGTGGTGAGTTCAACGATGATGTGTTTCTTAGAACACTGACTTTACGAAAGCAAAATTTCCAACTATCAAAAAGTTCCCAAACGCAGCCTGGACTTCAAACTGCCTTTCTTATACTTACAAAGTTAAGCTTTCTGTGGTTAGCATCTCAGTTTCTCTAAACCCACAAAGGTTTTCATTTTTTAAAAATGTTGCTTAACTACTTTCAACCTTCAGTTTATTTGAGTTCGTCCAATGCAGTAGCAGTAGAAGTTGCAGCACCAGGAGATCAATTCACAGTGGCCCTGAGCTTTGAACACTAATCACTTCTGCTAGCTCAGCCCTTAATTGTCTATGTTTGGGTCCTCACTGCAGCTCAAGATCACAACTGCAGAGCCACACACCAGATTTCAGCTCCAGCACTGCTATAGAGTAGCAGCAGCCATCACCAATCCACTGGTAGCAATGGTGGTTCACTGTCATCATTTATGGTGCTGGTGGGTCTGTTTAAGAGTACTTGGGCTGTCTTGCAGGAAACAAAATAGGGACAGGAAGAGAAAGATTGCCTCGGGTGGCTATGGGACACATGCTCTTTGGGAATCATCAGGACCAAGTCAGAAGTAGGATGGAAAGATCCCAGGAATGTAGGGAGAGCCTTTTCCATGCTGCGCTAACACATTTCTTGCATATTTGCAAATATCTGACCTGGGAAAATTTTCACACCTCTTCTCTTCCCTAATGACAAGTACGGTATATGGTTGTGTGTCTTGCTGCTGGGCTATGAGCTCCAGGCATCTGACACATGGAAGCTCAAGCTGGTGCAGAATGCAGAGGCTAGACTGCTGGGGCAGCTGGTGACACTATTGCTAAAACATCTACATGGACTGCCCATATTTTACTGGGCCGTGTTCAAGGCTCTTTTGTTAATATACAAAACCCTGAATAACTTGGGTCCAGGGCAGGCTACCTTAAGGATAGCCTGAGCTCTGGTGTCCAAGCTTGATCATGGACATCATCCAGAAAAGTGTTGTGAGTTGCCTTAGCTGGCATTCTGGCTTTTGACTTTCAAGCATCTCTTGAGAACTCCCCCCACCCCCATCAACCAGCCTATTCAGTTGTTTAAACCTGTTTAAGTTGAGCCAGTCATTTTAATGCTTGTTCTATACTGCTTTTGATGTTTTTGTTTTAAATGTTTTTATACTGCTGTACACCCCCCTGGTATTTTATGAAGGGGCAGCATAGAAATACTTTTACAAATAAAGAACTAGTCACATTCCTTTGAGAGGCTTTGCCTGAGAGGGAAGTTCCACAGGGAATGTTCATGCATACATGTGTATCTGCTTGCATGTATGCAAAAAAGAGAGGGAGCTGAATAGCAGCCATTTTAAAGTGAGCAACCTGAACTTTGGTATTTCTAGCCATGCAGCTTCTTCCACTCTTTGATCAGATACAGATAGGTAGCCGTGTTGGTCTGCCATAGTCAAAATAAAAAAATTCCTTCCAGTAGCACCTTAAAGACCAACTGAGTTAGTTCTTGGTATGAGCTTTCATGTGCATGCACACTTCTTCAGATACACTGAAACAGAAGTTGCCAGATCTTAACGACTTATTACAGTCGTTAAGAGTCGTCAACAGGCTCATCTCAGCTATCTGCCAATCTCCCATTCCCACCACCCTTCTGAGTAATACCCCTCCCCACCTTCTCACTATAAAGAAGGATCTGGCAACTTCTGTTTCAGTGTATCTGAAGAAGTGTGCATGCACACGAAAGCTCTTTGATCAGAGTTACTCAGAAACTGCCTGTGCAATTCCCAGCATTGTCCAATCTATGACTCGACTCTGCATGGATTCCCTGTCACCAAACAGCTTTTAAGTCATCACTGCTTCACTAACGGCTCTCTGCTCGCAATTGGACCTCCCCCCCACCCCCGGTCTCTCTTTGTTGAGGTGGACAACTGTGCATTTGGCATTCTCTGTTTCGAGTTCAACTTTGAAATCTCCTGTATCCATCGTTGCTAATTTTCTCCACTGTCGTGACGCATATTATAAACTATGGGACTGAGGGCAACAGACTGGAACACAGGTTTTTCCCTCAGTGTGTGGGCCTGTCTTCTGAGATATGGTTCCCACCCTCAACGAAACAATACAACAAGCACATTGCACAAGGGGAAAGGGGAAACACACACACATCTATAACTGCCTAATATATTTAGAATGGCCACTCTGACATTTTTTAATTACTGTCATGGAAAAACCCTTCTTAATTTTAAAAAGGTCACCTTTGTATATATTATTAGCGATAAGAAGCAAACCTACCTGGTGCTCACATTCAAGGAGTCAAGGCAAATACAACCTCATTAACTGCACTCAGGCAAAGTGTGGAGTCTGAAAAGCATTCAGTCTTTAACAAACGTGAATTGTCCCTTTGAGTAAAGCAGAAGAAAACACCAGAAAGGTGTGTGATGTGTTGATAGATAGCAGCAGACTCCCTCAGGCACCAATTTTAAACAGCACTGTGGCTGAGAGGGGAAGTGGCAACCCAACAGCGAAGGTTGTTGTCAGTGGTGGTCACTGATGCTTCTCGCAGCTTCCTGCCTGCCGTTGTTGATAAATGCTAGCTATAAAAGTTTTGTTTTCTGATTTCTGAGAATAAATGTTGTTTTCAAAAAAGATGCCTATAAGCCAGGGGTCGGGGACCTGTGCAGTGGTTAGAGTGTCGGACTAGGAGCTGGGTTCAAATCCCCACTCAGCTGTGAAACTCAGTGGGCGACCTTGGGCCAGTCACTGCCTCTCAGCCTAACCTACCTCATAATGTTATTGTTGGGATTAAATGAGATGAGGGGAGTACTGTGTACACCACCTTGTGCTCCTTGCAGTGGGGGGGGAGGGGAGGGGAGGGGAGGGGAGGTAGGAAATAAATGCAATCAATCAATCAATCAATCAATCAATATATACATGTAAATTATAATGTTGCCATATTTCAAAAAGTGAAAATCTGGACAGAAAAGTTGTGGAACTTTTTTTAGTTTTGCCCAAAGTCATTGGCCTTGTGTGTGGGTGTGGGTGTGTGTGTGCAAAATTGCAAAGAAATTGGACGTTTTTGAGCTATTTTTGAGGGAAATAGGTAAAAATGACACTGCCAACATCAGCTGCCATGTGTCGGGATATTCCCGGACATTTAGCTGATTTCTGCCCAGACACTGTTTGAGGCTGCAGTATTCCGTGTATGTCCTGGAAATTCCGGATGCATAACAACCCTATGCTGGACCACAAGTCCCATCATCCCTGGCCATTGGTCCTGTAGGTCAGGACTGATGGGAGTTGGAGTCCCAACAGCATCTGAAGGGCTGAAGGTTCCCAATCCCCATTGTAGACCATTCCTCCCTCCTGCCCCACCACATTCCTGCCAAGACCAAGGAGAGTTTCCCTGGATTCCTTTCTTGCTGTTACGGTAAGTTGGATAGAGGTTAATTCGCACAGGTTGTGCACAATTCACTCCCCACAAGAAGGGCAAGATGTTCCAAGGGCTTCGTTTCCACCTGGGTTTTGTTTCCTTTGGAGGAAAGAATGCTGGAGGCTTACGGTGCTTTTTGTAATATCTGTTTTATGATACAAAGACGCAAGCGGAGCGTGAGAAGCGTCAAGCACCCACCCCCAGGATGCAAATGTGCTATCTCTCTTTTGATCTCCACACAGAGGCACCTCCAGATGCTTCCAGATTTAGGCTAATTCTCAGTTCTGTTTCTCTGCCCATCTCTCTTAAACAGTTCCTTTCCACGTACAGTGGGAGCTTGGTTATCAAACTTAATCCGTTCCGGAAGTCCGTTCCAAAACCAAAGCGTTACAAAATCAAGGCGCGCTTTCCCATAGAAAGTAAAGCAAAACGGATGAATCCGTTCCAGACTTTTAAAAACAACCCCTAAAACAGCAATTTACCATGAATTTTATTATGCATTTTTTTAAAAAATCTTACCTGCATTGTTTGGATGTGGGGCTTATATCCATCTCCACAGTCACACAATCAATCAATCAATCAATCAATCAATCAGTAGCTGAACATGGTTCCACGCAGTTACAACAAATTAACCGAAAAAGCCTCAAAAACAAAAATGCAAAATAAATAGCAAAAACAAAAGTGCCAAACTTAATCCATTCTGGAAGTGTATTTGACTTTCAAAATGTTTGAAAACCAAGGTGCAGCTTCTGATTGGTGCACGTGCTCCCAAAATAGCCGACAGATGCATCGGATGTTTGGCTTCCGAAAAAACGTTCAAAAACCGGAACACTTCCAGGTTTTGGGCGTTTGAGAACAAAGGTACCACTGTATATGCATTTGCACACATAAAGGGTGAGTCCTTTAAAAGAGGCCCCGTGGATACAGAGTACACATGTTCCACAGGGCCTCTTTTAAAAGACTTACCCTGTACATACCTGTCAATCTCTCTGTAGCTGTACATGGTGGGCTGTATTACCCTTCCCCAACTGTTGATGTCTGTCTAAATCTCTGTATCAAGAAACCGTCTTTTAATTACGGTAGCTTTCATCAACTGGCCGTTAAAGGTAATTACCATTTTTGTGTCAAATCCCAGACTCCAACCAGGCATTGTTTTAAACAGGGGTAGGCAACCTGTGACCCTCCAGACGGCCTGCAGCTCCTATCATCCCTTAAATTTTAATAGTGGCAGGAAGCAGTGATACAGGTTGGGTGACTGACATGGTTATTGCACACACAAGCATTGTGCTTCTCTTGTCATGGAGTGGCTAGATGCATAGAGGTGGTGGGAGGCACCAGTTGAGAAACCCCAAAGTGAAGAAGGCTCAGTGCCAGGGGGTGGAGGTGGGATGATGATGGTGGTCAAAGGGAGAAGAGGGAGCAGACTGGGAGGAGGAAGTGTTGGAAGTTGGGAGAGGTGACAGGGTTGGTGAGCAGGAATAGTCAGTGGCAGAGGGCAGTCCAGAATCAGAGGTAGAAGTGGAAGCTGGAGAGGAGGGGGGCCAAGAGGCAGGGATGAATCAGGCTGGGGGGAAAGTCAGGGTGTGTCCCCCTCCTGCTGCGACCAGCTCCCCTCCCCCCAGTCTTCCAGAACCAGAAGAGATCTGAAGAGGGAGGAGTAAAGGTAGACACAAAGCCATACTGTGACATCTCAGATTTCTTGGGAAAGACCCAGGTGAGGAGAAGACTTAGGCAACTGTGGGAAGGTGGGGAATTTCAGTCCACACAATTGCCTCATGGGGCAAGATCTACTGGGATGAGTTGCTGTGCTCACTAGGCCTGGCCTCCTGAGCAGACCTTGTTTCCTTGAATAACGAGTTGATGTACAATGTGTGGTTTATTGCTGGCCCGCTCCTGACATCTGCTTCTGACAGCCAGTGAGGTGATTCCTTCCTGCAGGTGCACAGTTCTAGAGTAGCATGAGATCCAACCCACATATATCCAGTTCTCAAACCATTCTGCTTCTCACAACCACTTGTATTATGTTCCTATACCAACATAACTGTGACTGGATCCAGGTAACCAGCTTGGCATGGTACCAAATGCTACAACTGAGTGATATTTGCACACCAGCAACCAAGGGGCAGGATGTCAAAGCCTTTATAGTACAATATCCAGGAGGGGTGGAGGGAGGGGTCCAGAAGAAGAAGGATGGGGGGGCTGCTGTTTTTTGTGCTATTCCAGTCTCAAGTTGCACAGAGGGCTCAGTACAACCTGATAACCCGTCAGCATCTAAAAAAATTCTCATCTGAATGCCAGATGCCTTCTTTCCTCACTCTGTCTTACAAGATACAGACAGAGATAACTTCACCACCCACCAAAGTTGCATATTTCCTCTCCCTCTCTGCACCCTATTTTATTTTTTGCTTTGTTTACCATCTAGCCAGATGTAGAGTTATGCCTGCAGATATCTATCTATCTATCTATCTATCTATCTATCTATCTATCTATCTATCTATCTATCATCTATCTGTCTATCTATCTATCTATCTATCTATCATCTGGGGGGGGGGCAGGTAAGACAGAGTTCCACGCATGGCCACTTACCAGGAGGGAGAGGAACAAGACGGCAGCAAGATTGTGTCTGCCTGGGAGCAATGGATTGGCTCTGTCTGTGTTCAATCAGAGCATCCATTTCACCACCACCCAGCCCCTCCTGGTAAGTGGCAATGATGCCCCACCAAGAGCTGCTCCTGTTGGCTGGCCAACTCAAAGTATCGCCCTAATGTGAGTTTCTGACTTTTTCTTGTGGGTCAACATGGCTGACTTTGATTTGTGGATTTACACGATGACAGATTCTGTTTTGAGTCTCAAATTTCATCTCACCCCACCACCCTACTCTCCTCGCCACAATATTTTTGGCTGCTGCCTAGATTTGAAGTATAGCTTTTGATAACACCCATGTGATAATGTATACAGCTTGGTTTGCTTCTCATATCAGGAGGATGGGAACTGCCTACAAAGGGAGAGGGGTCATCAGCTGTGCTTTTTGTGAAGGCCCCTTAGCTACTATTCACAGAAGGCTCCGAGGAAGGCATGATTTAACTAAAACTCAGGGCAACATGGCCAGCTTGAGAAACTTTGTTGCTGAATGCAAAGGACAAAATGGTGTCCCCTTCTGTTCTACCTGTCAAAGCAGACTGGAATAGCTTGCTTCTCTGGTGGCCTGGCAACACCCTCTACTGTACCTGAGGGCTAGGGGCAGGACGGGCCATGTGGCTCACACAGAGACCTTGTTCACCAATGCCTTGCCACTAGTCCCTGCCTATCAGCATCTACCACATGAGGCAGTTGCCTCCTTCTGGCTAATGGTAGGGCCAGTTCTGAGGGAAGAATCAGCAGTTTGGAACATGTACATTTTACAGTGGTACCTCAGGTTACATACGCTTCAGGTTACATACGCTTCAGGTTACATACGCTTCAGGTTACAGACTCCGCTAACCCAGAAATAGTGCTTCAGGTTAAGAACTTTGCTTCAGAATAATAACAGAAATCGTGCTCCGGCGGCGCGGCAGCAGCAGCAGGCCCCATTAGCTAAAGTGGTGCTTCAGGTTAAGGACAGTTTCAGGTTAAGTACGGATCTCCGGAATGAATTAAGTACTTAACCCGAGGTACCACTGTACTTAGGTCATTCCTATATTCATCCCTCTTCTTAAGGCAGTGAAATGGACATCAATCTATTGCTTTCAGAACACCAATAACTGATCAAATTGTGGTTCATTCTTAGCAGGGTCAACCAATGGTACTGAATGCTTGTCACTCAGATACTTTTCATAACCAGGTCATGCAAGAATTTGCTTGCTGTACAGTCATTTCGTGTTCTACTCTTTACGGAGAAAAGCCACAGAGTATATGGGTTTTTCAAAAAAATGATTTTTATCTCAAAACTGACTGTGACCACACTAGCAACCTTGCTACGCAGCATGTATATATTTAGTTTCCCCTCTTTGTCCTGGACCTGGCCTTAGTATTTCCCCTGTAAATACATGGGGTTTTTTCCGCCCTTCTGGAACTGTATGCTTGGTTTTGTTGTTTTTTCTCTTTCCAACCCTGCCCCTCCATTAAGCACTGCATTTTGATTATTTTATGGCCATGCAGCAATACCTAGTAAAGTTGATACAGTATAAACCCCACCCCCCACCCAAATAGCATGATATCTGGGAGAATTAGCATGGTTGCAAATTTACACATGCACAATGAACAATGAAAATGGCAAGGAATGAGAAGGAAAGGAATCATCACAGGACAAATAAATGCACACCAGTCAGCCAATATCTTGTGGTACAACTTCTTGCACAAGAAACACGGAGAAGCACAATGCTCTCAGCACTTGGTGTGGACTTTCCCCTCTGCAGGTTTAAAAATGCTTGGGGGAGAATATCCACGATAAAAATGAGTGTGCTACCAAAGATGTTATTCTTTTCCAATCATTGCCGATAATTAAGGGGGCATCAATTTTTAAAGAATGGCAAAAAATAATTTCAAGATATATCTGGCAGGGTAAGAAGCCAAGGATTCAGTTTAAGTTATTAACAGATGCAAAAGAGAGAGGTGGCTTCACCCTGCCAGATTTGAAATTATATTATGAAGCATCATGTCTCTGTTGGATAAAGGAATGGATTAAATTAGAGAATGGAGAGCTGTTAGATTTAGAAGGATTTGACAACAGATTTGGTTGGCATGCTTACCTATGGTATGAGAAGAAAAAAATTCACAAAGGTTTTGAAAACCACATCTTCCGAAGATCACTGATAGAGGTGTGGGAGAGGTATAAAAACTTGTTGGAACCTAGACTCCCCCATTGGATTTCACCATTAGAAGTGATGAGTGTGAAAAAAATTAACATGAGGGGGAGGTGGATAACATATGGAGAATTGGTAATAAGAGAGGGGGGGGGAATGGAAAATGAAAACTTATGAAGAGGTGAAAGAATTTGTTTATGACTGGTTACACTACTTTCAGATTAATGAAATGTTTAAAAAAGATTGTAAAATGTGTAGGTATGAAGGTAAAGAATCAAAATTCCAAGTGGAATTTTGAATAATGAGTATAAAAACCTGTCTAAAATGTATAAAGTTTTGCTGGAGTGGCATACAAAAGATGAAGAGGTAAAAGTAGTAATGATACACTGGGCAAGAGACTTTGGTTACAATATACAGTATGATGATTGGATGAAATTATGGAATGAAAGGCTAAAATTTAAGGCGTGTACTGCGTTGAAAGAAAATGTAATGGAAATGTTTTATAGATGGTATATAACGCCAGTTAAACTGGCCAAAATGTATAAAACATGCAATAAGTGTTGGAAATGTAAAGAAAAAGAAGGTACTTTCTATCATATGTGGTGGGAGTGTAAAAAGGTGAAAGACTTCTGGGAAATGATATACAATGAATTGAAAAAGATGTTGAAATAAATGTTTGTTAAAAAACCAGAAGCCATTCTATTAGGAATGGTAGGAAACGAAATCAATAAGAGAGACTGTAAACTGTTTCAATATGCAGTGACTGCCGCAAGGATACTTCTGGCCCAAAGATGGAAACAGGAAGAAATTCCAACAGTGGAAGAATGGAGAAGGAAATTGATCGAATATGCAGAATTGGACAAATTGACTGGGAAGATTCGATACCAGAAAGACCAAAAGTTTATCGAGGACTGGGAGAAATTTACAGAATATCTGAAAAATATATGTGATGCACAGACAACGCTTGTTGGTTTTGAAGAGACTCTGTGAAATAGTAAGAAATACTGCAAAAAAGAGAGTAAGAGGAAAAGGAGTGGGGAAAGGCAATATCATGTTCAGAAATGCGTCAATAAATTGAAATTTTTTGAAAGATTGACAGAGAAACTGAGGGAAGTCAAAAATTGAAGCATGAGTGTAAAATAATTTGTTGACTGTATAAAACTTGTTTGGAAAATGAATAAAAATTATTTTTTTAAAAAAAGAGAAGGAAAGGAATCATCACAGGACAAATAAATGCACACCGGTCACCCAATATCTTGTGGTACAACTTCTTGCACAAGAAACACGGAGAAGCACAATGCTCTCAGCACTTGGTGTGGACTTTCCCCTCCGCAGGTTTAAAAATGCTTGATTACAAGGGCAAGAACACATGTGGAGCAGGAAACAGCAGGTTAGGGGAGGGTTAAGTTTCTTCTGTGGCTGTGTGGCTCACTTTCCACAGGACAGTCCTCTTTTTGCAAGATAGTCAGAGGACAGTTCTCTGTTTGAAGCCCCAGTGGTTACAAGGACCCCTGGTGGTTATGCTCTGCCACCACAGTCAGAGGCAATGTGCCTCTGAATGGCATTTGCTGAGAATTTGCGGCGGGGGAGAGAGTACTGTTGCACACTGGTCCTGCTTTGAGACTTCCTGTAGGTATCTGGTTAGCCATGGTGAGAATTTGATGCTGTAGTAGGATGGGTCTTGTTGTGTTCAGAAATCCAGTTTAAAGATAATGAGATCCAAGAAGGGCAAGCAGAGATTTTGCAGTTGTCCACGAACATCTAACAGCTGGACAGCAGCATGAGCAGGCAAGAAGTCTCCTGGCCTCCGCCTTCCCTGCTATGGAGAGGTGTGTTGTCTTTCTGTTTGATTTTTTTTTAGTGATTTCTAAACTTGCATCTTTCACCTTTTATTCATTTTATTTCATTAAAATTATTTGTAACCCCTCTCTTCATTGCCCACACAGTCCTGGTGTAGGAGGGGGTGGGAATTGTATACATTGTGCATAACCTTGGGGGTTTCGTTTTTTGTTTCGTTTTGGTCTTGTTCACTGTCAAGGTAGGTTGCACAACTGAGAACACCCTCACTCAAATCACCACATAAGTGTATTGCAGAGGACTGTGGCAACCTGAAAAGGGTACCCCCGGAAGATTTCAGAGTTCAGTTGTGTGCATGGTGTCGAGGACAGTGTGTCGGACTGGGACCTGGGAGATCAGGGTTCAAATCCCCACTCAGCCATGAAGCTGACTGGGTGACCTTGGGCCAGTCACCGGCTCTCAGCCCAAGCTCCCCCACAAGTTGGTTGTGGGGTTTAAACGAGGAGGGAGAGAACCATTTATACCACCTTGAGCTCATTGGGCAGCAGGGTAAAGTGGGATAAATAAATAAACCACTCTGGGTTTTTTTCTACAGTCAAGCGGTATATAAATTTAGGAAATAAATAAATAAATATAAGGGAGTAGGCTATCTTTCACATTATCTGTGTCCTGAGTCATCTAGGGCTTTATATGTCAAAATAAATATTGCATATTGGCAAGCAGAGCACAGCTTTCCTCCCCAATATTGTATGTTGATGGTCAGCTGTCCCCCACAGGCAACCTCACCAGGCATTCCGCACTTGCTGCTGCTTCTGAGACAGGTCCAAAGGCAGCCCACACAGAACAAATTGCAATTCTCCAACAGTGTACTGGGCCCAGGAAATCCTGTTGATATCCCCGTATGTTTGTGTTTTCACCAACAACTATTTAATGAATGGCCACTGTTAATAATGTACTTCCTGCATTTCATTTCCCTCTGACCTCACAGTTCACAATCCATTTTATGCTCACTGTTTATACTCCTCTTCCTTTAACTCAAGATTTCCTGTGCTGAGCTTGTGGTGAAGCTTATTCCATAATAAATTGGTTAGTCTCTCAGGTGTCACAAGATTCTCTGCTGGTTTTTTCCAGCCACTTCTCTGGAAATTATACTGAGGCAGGCAAGGGAGACTACACCAGGTGCACAAATGTCATTCTTGGTATAGAGCAAGTGCAGGGAAATTCAGAGCTTGCTCATCTCAGCAATTTTCAGATTGTTTGTGGATGTGTGTATAAGCCCTGAGGAGGGAGCCCTGAGAAGGGAATCTAGAATTCTGTTTTCAAAGCCTCTTTTTTTAAAAACATTTTCTCCCCCAAATTCTTGGTGTAAAATACTGCACTTAGGGCTAATGCAGCCCACGGGAGAAGCAGCAGCCCCTTCCTTTAACACTTTGCAATTTTGCCTCTGTTTCCATTCGTTCAAAAGGAATGTACAGCAAATCGAAAGGGCGGTAGCTCTATGCCTCCATACTTGTTTCAATGTCTGAAAAAGTGATGACCCTTGGTTTGCTTTTTCACTTTATTTGAACAGAGACCAGCCTTGATTGCCAATTTGTAAAGCACAGCAATGTTGTTCGATGTTCTCCCCACTGCCTTGAGCAGGGAGACGTTCCAGGGACAGCAGTGCTTGGATTGCTTTTTCTTTGGACGAGAGTCCTGAGCATGTACGGCATTGTTAATAATGTGCTTGGTTTACGGATATACAAGGATACGTGGATGCAAAAAGCAGGCTCTCCTACAAGGCCTCTCACCAGATTCCAGAAAGAGGCTCTGTATGGCCCCAGGGTGCCTTCAGCTGGCTCATAGCTCCCTCCCTCCCTCTGACTCTTCCAAACTTTCTCCCCCTTTCCACTCTCTCACACACTCATGCATCCACCTCCTCATCTGAATGGCTGTCCCTAAACTTCAATAGACATCTCAATCAAAAACATGGAGATGTTCAGCTCTTTCCTATCAGCTACCATTGAGGAAACTGTAAAAAAAACACACCAAAATCACACCAGTACCATTGTCCTGATACTGGCACTATGTAGATTTAATTCAGGAAGGAAGATCAGAGCCAAGTCAAAGATGACTGACCAATGAGTAAAAGGAATTTATTCTAACTTCTGGTATTGTTTACATTCATTTGCATCGCAGCAGTTACCATAAAGTTAACCCTTTTTAAAGCAACAACCATCTGATTTATTTATTTTTAAGTTTATCAGCCAAAGAAATATTTCTGGGGTGATAAATTTAGCATGCGTCATTGGCAACAACTTGTTTTGGCAGTGACACACACACACACAGCATTTCTGAATCATCTGACATCATACTATCCACTCAATAATTAAAAGCAGCACATTTTTCTTTAATCCAGAAACTGAGATGCACAAACAGGCAGGCAAAGCGGAGAAACAGAATGCTGCCTCTTGACCCGGCCCACATCTTCGTGTCAGATGAAGTTAGTCACACATCAGAGTGAACTTTTTCTTCTTCCTTTCATTTAAAAAGCTTTGTTAAGCGCCCATGATGTCAATCAAGGAAGACTTTTTTGAATGCTGTAATGGGAACCAGACTTTTGAGTGATGTGGCTGTTTAAATAAAGTATGATTTAATGTGTACAGCTTGTCATCATACCATATTCATGGGAAGGATCCTGCCACAGATTGTTCAAGAGAGCAGTATAAGCCCAGGCACATCTTGTTTGATGTAGACCTCAAGACTGACATCAGATTCTTGGTTGTTCAGTGCATCACTCTTAGTTTGCTGACTCTGCTCCAGACAAGAATGGGAGCTTGATCAGGAGAACACGCAGGGGAACTGCTATGTGCTAAATAAGACCATGGTTCCATCTACTATTTACTCCTAATAGCAGCCAGTATGGAGTATTTTGCTTATTACATCATGCAATGCCCCTTTAAAAAATGAGCATGTGGCAATTCCATTATGAAATGCCCAGTCTGGAAGAAGCCTCATCATTTCCTAAGAAACAAACCCCATTTGTTTGTTTCATTTCATGGGCTAAAAGACCTGGATATATGTTGACTTCTGAAAGTTTTAGCATTTGGTGGAAGTGGGACAGACCATGAGATTCAAAATGCACAATTGTATGGCCTCTGAATGTAAAAATGTCATTCTTTGGCAGTAGAAAAATGTCTATTTGATGTCTATATTTTCCTTTTAAACTTTTGCTGGCATGCTACCAGACTCCATGGAACAGCCTCAGCTATTTTCCAGTCCTCCCACCTATGCTGTAAGTAGGTTTTAACATTTCCAAAAACGTTGCGAGCTAAACCCAGGTGCAAATGCCAATGCATGAAGCAGATTCCACCATGGTGCAACAAACCTATTACTTCTACCAGTTTAGGAGATCACCTAAAATATATATATAAGTAAGATAAATGCACTTAAAAAAATAAATATGCAAAATCTTTCTACCTAGTGATGCAGTGATAGACGCAGTTACAAGGGAAGAGGATGTGAAAAACCACTTGAACTATTTATAGTTGTGGAAATTAATAGACTGCGCCTTCAGCGATGGGAAGAGAAGAGTTGGCAGGTCTACCTCCACTCTTAGAATGGCAGCTGCTGGGAACTGCAGGTGGGCAGAGTGCTGTTGTGCCAATGTCCAGCTTGCAGGCTTCCCACAGGCATCTGGTTGGCACGTGAAAACAGGATGCTGAACTAGATGGTCTACTGGCCTGATCCAACAGGCTTCTCTTATGTTCTTATTGCTGAGAGCTTGGGTGCAACTCAGTTTTCAGAAGAGGGGTTTAGTGTAACATGAGGATGCACCTGCCGTCTGTCCAAATTGCCAACAGGGAGAAAATCTGTAGCTAGCTTTACTCTTATGCTACACTGAGAGCCAGTGTGGTGTAGTGGTTAAGAGCGGTAGTCTAGCAATCTGGGGAACCGGGTTTGCGTCTCCGCTCCTCCACATGCGGCTGCTGGGTGACCTTGGGCCAGTCA
Organism: Podarcis bocagei; assembly: GCF_964188305.1. NCBI lineage: Eukaryota > Metazoa > Chordata > Lepidosauria > Squamata > Lacertidae > Podarcis > Podarcis bocagei. Next base: position 76,078,767 of record NC_138126.1, read on the forward strand.
CACTTCTCTGAAGTCTCTCAGCCCCACTCACTTCACAAGAGTGTTTGTTGTGGGGGAGGAAGGGAAAGGAGAATGTTAGCCGCTTTGAGACTCCTTCGGGTAGTGATAAAGCGGGGTATCAAATCCAGACTCTTCTTCTTATGCTAAGAACATAAGCAATGTGATAACAGGGTCAATTACCTATGGCAGGGGTCAGCAAACGTTTTCAGCAGGGGGCTGGTCCACTGTCCCTCAGACCTTGGGGGGGCAGACTATATGGTTTTTTTTTAAAAAAAAATGATGCAAGAGCACCACAAGCCCTGGTGGCTGCTTACCTGTGTCTTGTGACGGCGGCAGCAGGACAATGAATGGCGCACAAAAGGGCTCTGGAGAGGGGCTGCTTAAAATGGCAGCTGCTCAAGCACTGCTGCCGCTGGCACCAACAAAGCCCAGCCCCCTTCCTCCTCTAGGCAGGGCGGGGAGAAGCCAGGAGGAGGAAGGGAGGGAGGAGGCACTGCCGCCGCCATGTGAGGGAAAGGGAGGGAGAAGGAAAGAATGCGTGCGCTAGTGATCCACACGGCGATTCCTGGACCGTCCGTGGGCCGGATCCAGAAGGCAATTGGGCCTGATCTGGCCCACAGACCTTAGTTTGCCAGCCCATGACCTATGGAAACCCTTTTGATATGCAAAGCAAGCAGCATTTAATGTAGTGGATCTTGGTTAGAGAGTAGATGGTACTTGTTGCAAGCACACAGAAAGAGAGATGCTTGCAGGTAAGAAAACAATGTTGGAAACATATGACCTGGATAGAAAAGTTTCTAGTTCTAGTCTAAGTAACAAGGCAGCCATGCTTGCTCCTTTGTTCTCCCGGAGGATAGCTAAAGATGACTTCTCTGGTTCCAGGTTGAATGAAATCTAAGCTGTCAGGCATACTATAAGGCACGAAATAAACAAGAATCCTTTGCTTTGGTGCAGACTGGTCTAAGTTGCTTTCTACCTTTAGCTTTGTATTTGATTTATTATTTGCAGCACGCTACAAGTACTTTCTAGGTGTCAAGCTACACCGAATGGTGCAATCAATTGATGACAATTTACTACTCTTGATCATTAGCCCTTAAGTCTTTATCATTCGTTGTAGATGATGGGGCAGTCAAAAAAAAGGGTGGAGGGATCTTTTGATTTCCTCATAAAGGCATTCCAAGAACTTTCAATCTGCAACTGTGGTTTTCGACAGCATCTCAGTGTTTACGTGTCTGCCATACGTTGCACATATTGCTGTAAAGCACGCACACATTGTTGCATGTGTTATTGTGAGCCTAGAGGTTTTAGCAAATGTAGCTAAAGCACAACAAATGGAGCTTTGTAGATAGCCAAAAGATCACAAAAATACATGGTGCCTCATGGCAGCCTCCTATACTTTGCCAGAGAACCAAAGTTCAGATCTGCTCAGATTGCTATTAAAATGCCCATGCTACTAAAGAGAAGTATGGTTGCATTTCTCATCCTGTACACATCTGTTAGGCTTTTGTGAAAGCAGCCAGTCTCTTCAAAGCCCCTCACTGCACAAGGCTGGGGGCAGCGGAAATGAATATCCCATTGTTGGGGGCAGCGAGGGAGGCTTGAGTCCTTGGAGTGAGTGCATCTTGCATCAGCACGGGCAACTTCGATTAACCAAAGAGGGAGAAGCATTCAAATATACATATCACAATGAGCAACTGTACTTGTGCGTGAATGATTATTCTGCCCCCTCCTCTAGTTTGATGGACTCTTGTCAGCTAAAGTTTCCCACAATATCCAATTTAAAAACTGCTAGGCATGTTCTGTTGCAGGGGCCACCAACCTTTTTAGGCCAATGGGCCTACTGGGATTTTTCAACCAAGTGCTGTTGTCAGCCCCCCACCCCGTTTCTGGACAATGCTCTCCCACCTCCTCTGGACCAACTCCTCCTCCCCCAGAAAGAGAACGAAAGAGATAAAATGAAGCATTTCTCCTTTGGCTCTATGTACTTTTCGAGGGGGAAGCAGTGCTCCGAGGCTTGATGAGCACCGGGAGAAGATCTCAAGTGCTTCTGCCCATGGGCACCACATTGGTGAGCCCTGCTGAACTGCACAGGAACCACCAGAAACTTAGGATTTTGAGATGCTCGACTACATAAGGCTCCTAACTCTACATGACAGGAAAAGTTCCACTTTTAAGGCATTGTAGTGCCTGGGCCGATCTTCTTCGTTGCTCCTTTGCAAGCTCAATGTTACAGAAACGATAAAACTGAAGATACAGGCAACTTTTGTGACTAAAGAAATGCACACCACCCACACCACATCTTTCAAAAGAGCACTTTGTATTTTTTTGGTTAAAACTGCACGCCCTAGAAATACAATAAAATTAATTTTTTTACATTTGGAATAAAAAATATGGTTCGATGACAAATCTTTTAACATCTTAAAAAAAAAAAATATGGTGGAAGTTCAGAAGGCACGTGGCCAAAGTGCCCAAACACTTAAAGCATGAGCAGGGAAGTTTGGGTGGTTCTTTCAGAAACTGAAAGAGAGCAGGGAAACGAGAAATGGAGAAACAGCCACCCAGCACCAATAGTAAAAAGAGCTCCCTTCTTCCATCGAGAGCCACTGCCTTGATTTATTTAAATAAATAGTGCCATCATTGTGTTTCATAGTAGAGTAGGAGTCATTTCTTAGAAATGAACTGGACGATGCACAAAGTTGTGGTGTGATGGGGAAACCAGCTGACTAATGCCCGGGATGGTTTCAGTCGACTTCTGTTGTCCCACATGGCCTTAAGAACTCATTTCCTCTTTCATGAAACCACTTGTTTGATACTGTAAACAATAAAAGTTTTCGTTAGAACTGGGGCACCAGGCCCGTATGCAACCGTCTCACGTTGGGCACTGCGGAACAAAATTTAGCTGAAGCAGCAAGGGGGAAAAACTGGTTGAATTGCACACATTCCTCCATTTATTTCCCCCTTTGCCACATATTATAGACAGTAGAAACAAGATAAACACACTGGAACCAACCCCAAATCTAGATCTTGTGATGCTTCAAAATTAAAGGTCCGATGCATCCCACGTGTGCATGCAGGATGGGGACTGGGAAAGGACTCGACTGAGCTCTCTCTTTCCCTTTCTGCCTGGCCTTTGACCACAAAAAACATGGGCACTCATGGGAGTAACTTGTGCTCAGGACCCCGGGGGTGAAGAGGGAGAGCTGGGTGCATCTATGGGTCTTCTGTTATGAAGGCATGCCACACCCAAGGGCCAGCGGAAGGGACAAAGGTTCCCCACTCCTGCCTAGTGCTTAGTGAGCCTGTCCTAAAACCAAGGACCTGGGAGTCTTACTTACCCCACTTGCACCCTACTAACACCGGACATGCTGCATGCCGTGTCCGGTAATCACCTTCTCCACTTCTGAAGAGGTTATACCAAAATACCGCAGTCCCCTGAAAGTAAAAGAAAAGTTTTCACTGAAATAAAAAATACTGTTTGTGCATGTTTCTGTGGGCATTTGCCACCAAACCTGTAGCTGACGTTAATACAAGAGGACCACAATCACTTCCAGTCACCTCCTTGCTTATAAATTTCCCTGTTCCCACTTTTAACAAGCTTGCAAAGGTAGCATTGTTTGGCCCAGTTCCCACGTCACACCAATCCACCATTTAAAGCAAACTATGGTTTACTGTGAACCAGTAGCATTCTGGTGCATGCCGAGTGCAGCCAATACTAAAGGGGACTGCTGTCAGCACCAATCACTGGACAAGTGTCATGGGAACATCTGTGCAGCATGCACCAGAATGCTATTTGTTCACAGTAAACCATAGCTTGCTTTAATGATGGTTTGGTGTGGCATGGGAACTGAGCCAATGTCTAGAAAGTTCCTGAAACAGTGAACATCATTCAGGCAGGGAATGATTTTAAGATTCAGGCAGATGCTTCCTGAATCAGATTTAGCAGACGGCCTGATTGCATTTTTTAATTAGTAGTGCTGGAATGTGCTTGCTTTTAATCATTTTGCATTGCAAATCTAAGCCCAGAAATCACTACCACATTTGTTAATCAAGCCAGTTGCCACACCATATGGTCAACTGGGCAGGAGGGGTGCAGAACACAAAGAAGACTGGGAAATATTTAGAGAGAAAACAGTGGTCATAGCAGTTTTAGTGGGAAAACATGAGTAATAGACAAGTTCAGCTGTTACCTTCTTGGGCCAAATTGCTGCTCCAAAGTCTGGGAAAACTGTGGCACCTCCAGCTTCTACATCACTCATCTGGGGGTGGGGAGAATATCCATAAAAGTCATTGATGATTTGTAAGACTGCACAGATTAATGTATCGTTTCCTCTATAGAAATGTTAAGTCAGTTACTGCTGTCTGACTTTTAAAAGCTTATAAATATGAGATGCCTAAAATCAATGGCTAACAAGGGAGTCTTAAAATGCTTGACAAGCCACAATCCATAATCTAATTAATCAGAGCAAAGGGTCAATTAGATTATGGGTTGTGGATTGATCTGGATAAATAAAAGTATTTTTAAGGACCCCCCCTTGTTAGCCAGTGATTTTAGTTATCTCATATTTACAGGGTTTCAAAAGTCAGACAGCAGTAACTGACTTACAATCTGGCTTAAAAATAGGTATGGTGCCTGCTTTCAATTGAAATTAATAGTGGAATCCTATGCATATTGAAAGCCTCACTGTGATCAGCAGAGCTTATTCCCTAGAATGTGCATTTAGGATTGTAGCCTGAATCCCTTCCAGAATTTTTTTTATTTTTATGGTACTCATTTGGTGAGAAAAAGCAACATTGCCATTTAGCCACATGTTTCCTTAGCAAATTTGAAGCATACCTTGGCATTGATAACACTGCTCAATTATACATGTCTCAGAGTGAGTCATTTATAGGTCTGACATGTGGCAATAAAACAGACACTGCTCTATTTCTGTGTTAAAGTAATTTCAGGTCAGTGAGCCACCGACTTGTACTGTAATGGAGTGACACTTACTTCCATGCAATGATTTGAATCCTAAGTTACCATTCTGTTTATGCAAGGATTGGGAGGGAGGGATAACCATTTTTGCCAACTACCCCCTCCATCTGCACTATAACTCATACCATTTCCAAGGTCCATCAACCCTCAGGAACAGATTTCCAGGAGTGCAGTTGGTGCAGAGTGAAGTGGGAAACAGAAAATCTCTGTTCTGCAAACAGAACTCTGTTCTGTTGATGGAGGTAAGTTAGGATCCAAGCCATTGTGTTTAATTAAGGCAAGGAAGTAAGATTCCCCTAAAGAGGTATAAATCAGATTCAGCTCATTTCAAAGACGAATCCAAAGCCAGTGGCAGCAGTGAGAAGGAAAATATTGTGGCTCCGTCTAGTCAGTGCTATGTGGAATAGCTGATGTGGAGATGAGAATTTTTGAACAAAACAGGTTTGACGATTCGTATGACCCATTAAAGACTACTAGGTCATTAAAACACTTTTCTAAAGTATGCCGAATCCTCCTTGACTGGGAAGTCAAGGAGAAGGGGGTTACAGCGTCTATGATTAAGTGGTCACAAGATTTTGGGTACTCAATAACTAAGAAGCAGTGGGAAAACCTGTGGAAAATAAACTGGAATTTTACAGCCTGTTACTCTCTGAGAGAGAATTTTATTAAAATGCAGCATCGGTGGTATTTAACCCCTTGGAAACTGTCCAAGATGTTCAAAACTGTCCCAAATAACTGCTGGAGGTGTAAAGAAAAGCCAGGTACTCTATTCCATATGTGGTGGCAGTGTAAAGAAATCAAGGTGTTTGGGGAGGATATCCACAGAGAATTGGAAAAAATGTTTAAAATATCTTTCAATAGGAAACCAGAAGCTTTCCTTTTGGGAATCACAGATTCAGATATTCCTAAAAACGTTAAAGAGATCTTCTTATATGCTATGGTTGCAGCAAGAGTTCTCATTGTGGCAAATTGGAAAAGTGATAAAGCCCCATCAATATCAAAATGGATTCAAAAATTGGCTGAATATGCAGAATTAGATAGCATGTCAGAAAAAAAATAAAAATAAACCAAAACAGGTATTTATCTCAAAATGGGAAGTTTTTAAAATATACTTGAAAAATAATAATTGTAGTCTAATGATTTGTAGTCTAATTGTAGTTTAATGATTTGAAGGCTATTAGTTGATGTCTTAATTTCCTTCTTTTTTGTTTGGTGGTGATGAAAATTTGTTTTCTTTTTCTGTATGGTGTGTTAAAGTGAATGGTAACAATAAAATCTTTTTTAAAAAAATACTACTAGATGGCCATTTTGATATATGCACAGGTATGCCCAGCAAATTCAAAACGGCAATGGCAACATAACACCAGGAACCAGCAGCAGCACTCCACAAGCCCAAAGTCTTGAAAATATGCCCACTTGATTTAATTGGATATTACACAAACACACAGAATCCCTATACTTGCAGACTAGTTATAGCTATACCTGTTGAACACATTTTTATAATACACAAAGATACTGTGGTGGTCCCCAATCCTTTGGAACTCCCATTCCTCAGCAGTGCAGATTTTTAAACATCTTTATAAATATGTAGATATATTATAATTTATAAATAAATAGTACCTTAATGACAGCTCTTACTGAAACCACAACTATAGCAGAGCAGATTGAATTCTTTGACAAACAAGAAGAAGCACAATGAATTCTCTGTCACAGATATTGTGACTATGTGTTATGCTGAAAAGGACCAAGGAAATCTCCACATTCAAGGTCTACACTGGATGGCCACACCACTGAGACCAGGACCAGTTCAACATGTTCTTGAATCACCAGGGTCAGAGATGACCTCTCAGAGTGAGACAGGTAGGCACCCAGTGCTCTCTTCGCCTAAAAAAACTCCTGAACTACATGGGTTGGTTGTGCATGTCATGTAGAACATGTCGCACTTGCGTTCGACCAAGCGACTCTTCTGGAATCGCCCTCCGATGATAATTAACGACCTGAGCCTTTGATGAGGCTCCAAGCACGTTCCCCTTACGCAGAGTATCCAGCACACGGAAGGAGCGAGATAGTATGAGCTGCATGGCTAAAGAGTTTTATTTCTAATTACGCAGACAGAAAAGAAACATCCTCTCTCTGTGAGAGCAGAGAGCAACTGGGGAGAAAAGGAACAGGAAACCAGTAACGTCACATCTGTATCCTGTCTTCCGTGAGACTTCCAACAGTATGGAATCTCTGGAATGTAAACAGAGTCTTGTGACTCCAAAGCACTGCACAGTGGCAACAAACAGAAACTAACAGAACAGAGGCATGGAAGTGTGATCTGGATCTGTCTGGTATGTGAACATGTGGACCTGCTAAGCCCACTTTGGCTCATCCAATGCTATTGCTGCAGGGCTGACCCAGGGAGAAAGTGGTTCTCGGGCTGCAAAAAGGTTTAGCCACCCCTGGTCTACAGCCTAGTAAATAACTACATTTCATGCAGTAAGTTGTATTTATGCCAGTGGCATGACAAAGAGGTCTCACTCCACATATACAGGATTGGTCATACTTACATAGCTTAAAAAAGTGGCCACGCGATTCCCAGTCCCTAAATGCTTGAAAACATCAGGTTCCTCTTTCTATAAAATTAAATGAAAGTGAACTGCAAACTTCAAGCACGCATAGAAGGACACAGAGGTACTTACATAGTTAAGAAACGTCGCTAGCCTATTTCCATCCGATTTGAGTGTGTTGTCAAAGGGTCGCTGAAACAAACAAGAACTTTAACCCAACTTCCAAGGTTCCCTGTTTTAGCTTTGGAAAGCGGGGTGTGCAGCCCTGTTCCTATGCACATCTATAGTGTTTGAGAGGAAGTTGTCCAATGGGGGTTATCCTAAGGCAATTGTGCACTGAACTTCAGCCTTTAGAATCCCAGGCTAAATAGTTGGCTAGCTTATTTATTAATGTGGCATAGCATACAAGGCCAATATAGCAACTACACCAAGCCAAAGTTTAGTGTTTCATCCTGTGATCAAACAAGGTTTTTTCCACACAGGCACCATGCATGCTGGCAAGGTGTGAGAGAATTCTTTAGCTGCCCAATCAGCATGTATGGTAAATTTATGGCTGACATCCATGACACTATACAGGTAAGTGCTATCTTATGACATCACTGCAACTGGCTGTGCTTTATTCCTAAGATCACAGGTAGCTGAATCACAACGTTTCCAAAATGTGGAAATAAACTGAACTGCAGAGAAACCTGTGGCTGAGCCAACAGAGCTGTGATGGAGACTAGAGAGGGTTGTGTGAGTGTGCGCATGTGGCTGCGTACTACTGGCTGGAGAGAGAATGAGCAATGCTTGTAGCCCTGATCCAAAATCAGCCATGCCCGCACGGCTGCTCCTGAGTGCATAAAAATATGTCAGGTCTCATTAGGAATCTCTCTTATCTCTAGTTTAACCCTTAAAAATTATGTATGCTTAGCAGGAACACAGAACAACTTTGAAATTGAAATCTTACCCGTGAGAAGTCAAAGTGTGGTTCATACTGTCCTCCCATGCCGTAATTAGCAACCTAAGGTAGGAAGAAAATGACAAAAGAAAATGTAATGAAATATAAATAAAATATTTCTTCTGTAGGTTAAAAGAAGAAACCTAGGTGATCAGTTGTATTCAGTGCTGCTGCTCCACTTAAGCAACAAAATCCACTTGCGTAACAAACTTGTCCCTCCTCTCCTTTCCTTTGCAGCCCCCAGCGCACACCCTCAAAATTTCCTCCAGGGAGCAGTTGAGTCTTGGACATATAGAGCAATGGTTGATTAAGTCATTCTCATTGAGCAGACTCATTGAAACCAATGGACTTCCAAGTAATTTAAGCTTACTGATTTCAATATATATCTCAGTTGGACATCACTCAAGAGTCTCCGATGATAATGCTGACATAATGGAAATATCAGACAGTTAGTTGGAGATGTAGGATGTGAAGAGGGAGAAAGGATTATGAAGTGAAACTGGCTTGTTCATGACTGAATTCCACAATTTTGTCCTGGATGGAGTTCAAAAAACAGCAGCTGGAGGAGACATGGTCTCCATCTACTACTGCATTCACAGTTCCCATTGGCACACTCTGCCCCATGAATCCATAACCTCAGCTCTTCAGCCTGCTCTATTTGCCAGAAACTACAGCATTCCCTAGTATCTGGTACTCCAACGCACTGAACTGAGATGAAGCAAACCAATATGGAAACACCTCAGCGCTGAAAATCTCTACTGATTCAGATAAGGGCCATAATCAAAAGCAGTAATTTATATGTCAGGCTGCTGTGGGGGTTGCTGATGCAGCACTCCTGGGTGCACATGTGTATTCAGAGACATCCCTGGTGCCCACATGGTCCCTTTCCACCTGTGAAATTAAGCCTTGAAAGAAGCATTCTGTTGCAGCCGGTAGACTAGGCTGCAGTGTCTGCTTGGTTGCAGGGGATGTGTGGTTCCCACAACGCTTTCTCCAAATTGCAAATGGGCCCATAGCTCCCCAAAGTTTGGTGACCTCCTGGCTACGACCTGTCCAGCAGGAGGATTGTGGAATGAACATAATATTATTTTCCCCTTCCCTTGCCTCCTTTTTCGATTCTGTTTCTGTAAGTTATGGTCCCACAGAATTAACAAATGCCCCTGCTTCATAAATTGCAGCATGGAGATTGCGGTACTGATTGTTTCCCATGCCTATGGAAGAATAACTGGCAGTGTGCTTTTGTACTTACCTGCAATAATTCAGCTGTTTTCACTGTTAATCCTGTGATCTGCTCCATTCGATGATTCACTTTGGCGATAACAAGATCATCATTTTCCTCCAGCCATGAACTTGCAGAGAAGAAGATTTCACAGAGAAATTAGACAGTTCTCTCCAATCACTGTAAAATGAAGTATATTTCCCCTTAATCCACAGCTCCCTGCATTTTTGGCTATTCTGGCTGGGGTTGGTGGAAGCTGGAACCCAACAACACCAAGAGAAGTTCCCCATTCCTATCTTAATCCTATTGCTAATCTTTAAAGAGAAGTTGACAAATTGCTTCTGTGAATGCTCAGTATGTGTTCAGTTTACAAAAAATAAAACCCCCAACTTCTCAAAGTTTCACCTTTCATCAACAGTACTTGGAAATGACTCCTACAGCAATGAGAATGAGAATGATCCTCGGACAGCTTACCTTTTAGACACTCGGTAGTTTGCTGTAGTTAATACGCCCGTCTTGGGGTCACGTACGGTAGCTCTTGCCAACTGTTATCAAAAGAAAGGCAAGGTTTAATAACTTCAGCAGCACACATACACACAAAAATTACTGACAAAATTAATACAAGTTGCACCTCCTGTCCTTCATTCACAGCCTTCCCATTTTTGCATCGGATAAAACTCTGTGTAAAAATGTTATGGGTAGATGATTTTATCATGTATACTGAGAAAGATGATATACTGCATTACTGGCAATGATAAATTTATCTCATATGAATTTTAAGCTCCATTAGAAGATTTATATAAACCATACTGTCTAAGAAACAGGTTTCGGAGAACAAAACAAGAGCCCCCAACCTTCAGCTGTGATAAACTCTTGAAGATTACATCTTGCATTAGTCAATGCAAAGCAGAAACAAACAGAAAGTGACTATGTAAGAGGAAAGGGTTCCATCTTTTTGTTTACGGGCAGGGTTGGGTAAGGGCCGATTGCAGAGAAGCCTCCATAACCAACCCTTCCGATGTTTTGTACTGAAACACTCCTCAGCTCCAGCTAGCATGGAGTTGCTGTCCCAAACCTCTGGATTTCAGATTGGGGAAGGCTGCTCTAATGGAAGTGCCAGACACAATGAATGAACACACATTATATCTGCCAATAGGTCTGTACCAGTCCTGACTGCTACTGACTGAAACAGACCAGTAAAACCAGGATGGATGGCAGTGTCACAGCACCTGACCAAGCATCACTGCACCAAACGCCTGCGATAGGAATGGCTTCTTCTTTGAAGCGAATGCACTTAAAAGATGCTTCTGGAGTGCTGCTAGAGTTGGAAGCATATTCAGTTTTAGATCAGGAGTGGGGAGGCTTTTTTGACCCAAGGGTCATATCCCCTTCTGGGAAACCTTCCGGAGGTCATACCTCAGCAGCTGGTGACTCAATAAGAGGGCCTTGTTCATATTTGTACTGTATTCATATTTGTGCTTTTTGTTTCTCATTAACAGAGGCCGCCTGAACAGTTAAAACTGCATACAACAAGAAATATTAAATGCATTCACAAGACTAGTGTAGCTCAGTGAAGCTGAGGAGGATTAATTATCCTCAAAAAAAAAAAAAAAAAGAAAGAAAGAAAGGGAAAGGATTCCTAGTATTTCTAATATATCAGCGCAAAGGACTTAACTGGGAAAAACAGAGATTGGTACAAAGATTTGGCACATAATTGCTCCGAAAGGCAGCAAATTCTAGTATGGAACAGCAGTCTGAGCCAGAACTGGGCTTTGAAGGATAGCATGGGGCCCTCAGTTGCTAACCCAGAAACAAGAGAAATAAGTGGAGGGAATGGTATTTATGAAGATGGAACTTGCCAGCAATCCATTTTGGGCAATAGTGAGGGGCGCTGGCTCACTAGCCTCCATCATTCCTCCAGTGACCCTCCAGTAAAACTTGTTTCTGTTCAGCAGTTATGATGCTGCCACATTTATTTAAATCAAACTTAGGCTAAGATTTACTGTGTCCATTACAATCTACACAGCAATAGCTGTTTTCCACCTTATCATCCCCCCCTTCAGTGTTTGATAATGTTTTCCTCCAGATTCTCTCATATTCTCTGAAATCCGCCTATTAATTTTCTTGTCTTGGCATGCAGTTTTTGGCACAACGAAGTGCCAGAATTCTGACTCATCTGCTATTCTGTTGCAGGCTCTTGCTCCACAAATTATGGCCAGAAATTTGATCTGTTGAACTTTAATTGTACGATGAAGTTTTGCTTACAGTGATTAAAATTCTGAGCTCCATATTTATGCCTGCAACTGTCTTATCCTTGCCATACGGTTCCTATGTGAATGCTTCAGTTGCCATAAACAAGCAAGAAAAGAAAATATACAGCCTACATCCTAATATTAACTAGTGATGTGATATAGCTCCTCAGCAAAATTTGGAATCAAGTCAGCGGTCACAAGCAGCACTGGATTACTGTTGCAGAAAATGTTCACTTTCCCCCTTGAGTTCTGCTTTGACCTGTAAAGTCAATTGCACCTTCTCATATTAAAATGTCATTGTCTTTATCCAAACCGTGGATGCTAATTTTACCACAAACAGAGCTAAGCAGAAGCCACCAAAGGCTTCAGGAATGATTGGGGAAGGCATCTGCAGATCCTAAGCACTGGAGAATTCTGTAGTCCATGAACATTATTATAAACTTGGCAATTACATATTGAACTTCAGCAATATCACAATAGGCACTGGCATTCCTTTCAGTTGATGGTAGACTGTTGCCTCTGCAGTAAACACTTCTCTACACTCTACCGTATAGTACAACAAGTGGTTATCCAATGAGTACAAGAGCTAGATGAGAAATAAAATTTCCTAACCCAATCACATCTGCATTTGATAAATGTTTTGCAGAGATGATGCAATTAACATTAACGCCAAAAGATTTGTTCCACTATAAATCTTCATTTTTAGCTCACTTATACTACAGTAAACCAACTTTATTTTAAGCAAAAATATCCAATTCGTTTAGTCTTTTCCCCACTGGCTGAAATCACCATGGTTTCAAAGTAAAACACTTTGTACAGTCCAGAAGTAATGCGATCAGAGTGCGTCTCAATTGCTTGCCTAAATACATCAAAGCAACGTATGAAGAAGCTGTGCATTTTTTAAGACCGGCACACCTTTCCATTTCAAACACCCTGCTGATTCTGAAAAATAAACCTTTCTCAAAACTAGATGTGCCTTCATTTAAAAACTAAAGCTGATTTCACAAGTAAAATTCCATGTGATTAGGAAGTATCTTGGCAATACTGAGTTACTGTGACTTTATTGAACGGTACTAATTGTTTTGATGATTTTGTTGTTGTTTGCTTTATATGCTATTGTCCTTGACAGTATAGTGATTGCAATGTTTGTTGTTCTTTAATGCTATTGTGATTATTGTAGGCCACTTTGAGCTCAACATTTGTTTTTGGTAAAGCAGAATACAAAATTGAACCCTACTAAATCAACTCAAATACCATGCCGAAGGCTGTCATTCTGGAAAAGTGTTGTGCTTCCAAATACACCTAGAAATGCACCTGGGAATGATTTCTTTTTAAACAACATATATGGGAAACATGCCTGTTGCATTTCAACTGTTTGGGTTTATTCAAAGCTAGGCTAAGTTGCTGTTTTCTAAGTATGAGGTAATAATGAACCATCAGGAAAACACCCCAGAGTTTACAGAGGTGAAAGCCATGAGGCAGATAGAAGAATTTCATCCAAGGCAAACTGGCTGATGAACAAAGAGTTATTACTTTAAAAGCATTTCAAAAAAAATTCATGCTCTCCAAAAGGTATCTGTTTCTTATTCCATCTCCAGGGGGTTACATTCATTTAGCAATAAAGTAGAAAAGTTATACTGACCCTGTGCTACCGACTTTCTTTTCTGTTACAGGTGCATGAGCAATAAATGCAATTATAATTTCAGTACCAGAGTCTTGTAGAATGCCACATTATGAAAGAGCTATTATTTTTTAATTTCATATGAAGGGCCATAGCTCTTGGAAGAGAACATGCTTCAATGAAAGAGAACCTAGGATCATAGGGTTCAATTCCTGCTAAGTTAAACGGATTTCAGGTTAACGGGTGATATGAAAGACATCTGAAAGAAACTCTGAAGTGTGTCTCAGTCAAAGTAGACAATACCAAGCTAGACAGGGCAATCATCTCACTCAATGGTTTTCTTAGAATCTTATGCTAAAGTATGGTTTAACATGAAGTCAGTGAGTTTCAGGCGCTCTCTCCTTTCCTCTCTTTCTCTGGCATGGCTGCAAGGATGAGACTGGAAGTTTTCACTTCCATTAAAAAAACCCTAACCAAAATTCCCCATTATGTTCTTATGTAAGAGGCCAGAGCAGAGTGTACATAAACAAAAAAATGATGGTTTATTGAAACAAGTCATCTTCAAACCATAGTGTATGAAGTTGGCATGTTTCCCTAAAGTTTAGGGTTGGCCTTAAATCAGAATTAATATTAACTTGTTTAGGGTTTGGACATAGCACTGAAAATGGAAGTGGCATCTTCCTTGGGCCAGGGGTAGGCCGTGAGGAAGGGTTAGGCCATGAGGCTGACTTCAGTGTTATGCCCAAGCCAGGCCAATGCAAGGCAGCTTCATATGTTCTATGAATTCAGTTTTCACTTCTAATTAGCATGGCTTTAAAACTATAAGCAAGGGAGCTCAATAAACAACATAAAAAACAATGTGGCTGCAACAGTTATAAAAAATGGTTGGGAAAGGAAGAAAAGGGGTCAGAGACTGAAAAAGGTCATTATCAAGTGGTTCAATAGAAATATTTCTCATTTCAGCTTTGTGCCAGGCAGCACAAATTATAATGAAAAAAACATTCAAGTCAACATCACTGGTCTAGCGCTGCCACAAATCTCGTACTGTGTGTTTTAACGACCAAAGGAATAAAATATTAGCACCCAAGCCTATTAACTATGGCCTAAAATCTCCTTAACTTGTGCTGTCTGTGTCATTCAGACATAGTTTGTAGCCAAGAATGAAATATAGACAGCTATAAAAAGAAAAGGAGAAGAAAAGAGTAAGGAGGAACTTGTGCCTGGAATGAAAAATACACTTAGAAATGATACTGCTGATGGGTCAAGGAATCATAGAATCATAGAATCATAGAACTGTAGAGTTGGAAGGGACCCTGGGGATCATCTAGTCCAACCCTCTGCAGTGCAGGAATATGCAGCTGGTCCATAGAGGGATCAAACCTGCAACCTTGGTGTTCTCAGCACCATGGTCTAACCAACTGAGCTATCCAGGCCTGAGCTGGATACTCCCTATTCCACAATGGAGCTCCAATGAAGTGGTTTGATTTGACTATGGGCTCACTGGCACATAGACCTATTGCAACTACAGTATGATTGCATCTTATGTGGTGGGGATTCTGCATATACAGGTGGCGACCATTTTAGGCATGCCCAATGGATGCACAATCATCAACACATGAATCCTTTGGGACACAGAAAAGGGCAAAATGAACGCAGAATGGGGTGGGGCGGACTTATGCGTGGCTCACTGACATGTGTGGGGGCCGGGAACAGGACCCTCATGCAAAATGGTCACATGTACATGGAAATTGCATAACCCAAACCCTGGAGCCACCCTGCAGATAGCGGAGGAAGGGAAGAGAGCAAAAGAATCCCTAGTACTCCCAGAACCAGTGCCTTGATCTGGTTGGGGCCTTGTACCCCAACAAAGGTGGAGAGCATAAAACCTCCTTATGTGCCCACTAACTCCGAACAGACTCAGTGTGAAAAGAGCTTTTAAGCTATCTGTCTTGCTTGGATTTAACTTGTGCAACTTCAGCCAGCTCACCTCCAAACACACATGGCTGAAATTGCCCAAGATAAATGTGTGTAAGGTGTGATTATCCTGTAACTTGTTACAACCACTCCTCACGTAGCTGGGACGAACTTTGCTTCATCACAGTAAATCACACTCTTGGAACTAGGACAATGGGTTCTTGACATGTCTAAGTCACCCAAGCTCACTATTTCAATCAAAATATCACATTAGCTCAGTGAAAGACTGACAAAGACTTGCAGCACTTACTTTTGGTTTAGCCAGCTCCTTAATCTTCTCTATTTCTTCATCAGATAACACGTCATAGTACCTGACAATGTGAGGGCTGTCCCATTCATCTTCTTCTTTAAAAGGTGCTATAAGGAGGTGGGGATTTTGGTTCCCATTGTGGTACCTACAGAACAACCTCTTCTGTCTTCGAGGTGTCTATGAACAAATTCAGATAAATGTACTATTTTGAATGTTGAGTTTAGGTTCAGGTTTAGGTTCAGTCAAGGTTTAGGTTTAGGTTCAGTCAAGGTTAATTAATCTCTACATATTCAGACTTCAGTATTGTGTCTAATATTAATCGAGCAGTTATGCATTTATAAATTATTGGGAAACCATCTTCAAGAGTACAGTGGTACCTCGGGTTACATACACTTCAGGTTACATACACTTCAGGTTACAGACTCCGCTAACCCAGAAATAGTACCTCGGGTTAAGAACTTTGCTTCAGGATGAGAACAGAAATCGTGCTCTGGCGGTGCGGCAGCAGCAGGAGGCCCCATTAGCTAAAGTGGTGCTTCAGGTTAAGAACAGTTTCAGGTTAAGTACGGACCTCTGGAACGAATTAAGTACTTAACCTGAGGTACCACTGTACTCATCTGAGAAAGGTTTCAAGGGGAGCTTCAAGAACAGCTTGACAATTCAACTAATGACCAAGGAGTGTGGTGGGTTCCCCCTCACTGGGGATACCGTACCTCTGAGTATCCTGCACTGAGCAGGATGCTGAGGAGATGACCCACAAATCAAATATAGCAACATGATACTTCAACAGTTCTTCTTAATCATTTCTCACTAGTTAAACTCTTGCTTCTGGGGGGAAAAAAAGGTCTTATCTTACAACTGGAGTCTCCACTGATACGAACAGCAGCAGAAAATTTGGCTTTATAAGGGTTTGAGATTATGATTATAAATAAATTGTTGGATATGATTCAAAGGATCATACTGGTTTGGGGGATACAGATGACACCTGTTCAGAAATAGCAACTTTGTGATTTCCAGTCTGATACTGGGTTCGGAATTTTGACTCAGAAAGATTGTTTTGCTTTTGATTTTGTTTGTTTTCATTAAAAATGACTTAATGTTTAAAGTAAAATATTCTGCAATCCTGAAATTCCCTGTGGACTTTTTCAGAAGCCAAAGGGTAGTGTCAGTTTTTTTGGGGGATGCATTCCCAGAAGATTTACTGCAGCATGATAGGTTAAATCTGCCTTTGGAATGGTCTTCCTCTCACCATTTTCACACCTTCTCCTCTGCAAAGAGCCTCATAGATTTCACGCTCTGGCAGGTAGTCCTGGGGCCTTTCATATATCCCATCGTGCGTTGTTGGCTCTATCGTATCTGAGGTCTCATTGATTGCCTTGGCTTCTTTTTCTTTCTCCAGCAGCCTCTCAAAGTACCGCATGTTGCTGCCTGCCCTCTCGTGACTGGGATCTTGGTTGGGAAAGAAAGGCAAGAGAGAGAGAGAGAGAGAGAGGAGACAGATAAAGTGATACTATCTGAGGAATCTGATCAAAGGGGGACTTCAAGCCTACAACATTACACCAATTATTTTGTGCAGTCAAGTGTACTCTCCCCTCCTCCCAACACAACTTGAAAAATAAAACCACGGAAACCGAGCTCTCTGGAGTCAATTAAAGTTAAGATCCTGATTCTGGTTAAAAGTAAAAAAGCACACCAAGGGAAGAAGCAGTTCAACTGACTCTTTCAGTTTGATAAAGAATACTATTCCTGTTGTACCACATATGGCAGAGGGAGCAAACATGGTGCCCTCTAGGTGTTATTGGACTCCATTATCCACCACCATTGGCCATGCTGGTTGGGCTGATGGGAGCTATAGTTCAATGCCACCTGGAAGGCACAACATTATCTACCCCTGACGAATATCATCTCGTTGCATTTAAAAGGAGCACAAGCTGTAGAATAAAGGAAGCATCAATTTTCATGATGATCTACCCAACAGAACATGCCAGTCAAGTAATGGAATGAGAAATTCTTTGCACCGCCTCCAAAACAAGGTAAACCTCTCTTTCTAGTATGCATATGGTGGAGAGCAATACAAGGATTGACTCTAAGGTTCAGGATATTTTGGAGATCACTTGCAGAAAAAACTTCAGAACAGACTAGGGCAGCGAGCTGAAATGACAAGTCGTCATTCATTCTCCCCCACTCAAAATCTGCTTTCTGGGTTTAATCTTTTCTCTTGGGGAGGCTGCAATAGCTTTGTGGGATGGGAGAATCAGTACTTAAAAATAAAAAGGCTGCCACAACAAAAACGGTATTTTGCCACTCATGGATGGTTGGCTTAGCCATGTCACTCACTGTTTGTTTTGCACCGTTAGCCAGAAAAAGAATCCTTGCTGTCATTTAAAACAAAATCAACCCCTCAATCCACACACATCTTCATCCCTTACAGAACCAGAGATACAAAGCAAAGCATGCATGTACCATTCTTCACTGCAAGCACATGGGTTTGTAAGGGTGCCCGCACTGGAGGACATTGCAAATATCTTGCTTTAAATTTCCTGTGCATACAGAAGCAGCGAGAACATGGGTGTGAGCATTCCTTCTGTTGTTCAGTGATCTTTTCCAGTATTAGTTGCTGATGCCTAAGCAACCAGCCAAGGCAGCTAAGCTTTTGCCTCACTCAGAGTCTCTCCCCAAGCTGCTAGCCATGCCCCCAAACACTCTTTGTGAGCTGGGGTAGAAAAATAGGAGACTGCCATGAAATTGAAGCTAAATGATGTTACTGAAATTTCCATCTTGAACTGTTACACATTGCTTCTCACCAGCCCTACAACAGACTAGACGATTAAAAGGAATATACCTAAATCAGCATTTCAACACTATCTCCCCTACTTCAATGCCAAATTTAACACCAGCATGTCATCATTCCTATAGGAATCACAAGTGAAGGCTGGTCCATTATGTCAAATGAAGCACTGCCAGCCCCCACCTGCCTGCCTTCTTACAACCAGTCCAGGGGGTGACATAATCTGTCAGCCTCCTCCTCCTCTGCCTGTGTTGCCCTGTTAGAATTCAGCAGAGGAAAGGGTGGGTACAGAGTTAGTTGGATCTGCCTGTCATTGGCTCTGGCTCCCTCTACTGTTGGTCTCCCTGCTTTCCCACCTATCACTGCTCTCCCCCCGCCCCGCCCTGCAATGGCTATCAAAATTTTGCCTGCTAAAAAAAAATCCAGAACAATGTTCAAGTTTTCATTGTTGACGTAAGTCAAGGAATACCTGATGTGGTTCCTCCAGAAGTTGCTGGACTCCAATTCCCATCAGCTCCCGCCAGTATGGCCAGTGGTCAGGTGTGGAGGGAACTGTGGTCCAACAACATATTGAGGACACCATGTTGGCTACCCCAGTTTAAGGGATTTCTGAGAGAAACAGAGTGGATTATTGTTCCAGGTTAGATAAACTGAACTTTAATCCAAGTGACTGACTGATGCCAGATGTCACGAGGCGAAGGAGTGACTCAGAAACCTTCTATGTCTGCTAGTTTGCCAACACCACCATATGTTTCTGAAAGGAATTTATCAAATCTGTCCAAATGTGTGGTGATGTTGATGAATTATGCTCTCTATACAATTCAGAAATCCTGCTGCAGGCAATGGTATTGCTTTTCCATTTTATATTCAGTGTAAAACATTAACATTTGATACAACATGACACCACGGAGGGCTTTTAAAACTTAAAAGTAAGTCAAGGATCATTTAATCATACATTTAGAGTGAAGCTGTAACAGCCAGCAACCAGGAAATGGCATGCAAAATGCATGAAATACCAGGAAAGGGATGGGGTGCAGAGCATATAGGAGAGGAAGCTTATAGGAAAGGAGCCATTTCAGGTCCAGTAACTTAACTTTAAATGCCTGGCCTTGTGAAGCATAAGGAAATAGAAGCTGAACTATTGTGAGCTAAGTTGAATAGTTAGTCTAAGTGTTTATGTACCCAAGGAGACAGATTCTACTCTATGGGAACAAAAGACTTTTCACTTGGCAGAAAATACCCAAACAACTTGGGCAATCCTATAGTAAAGCATCCTAAATTCAACAGGACTTCATTCCAAGTACAGTGGTACCTCAGTTGTCAAATGTAATCCGTCCCGGAAGACTGTTCAACAACTGAGGCGCAAAGGGCGGTCGGCAAAGTCAATGGAGAAAAGCACACAGTGGAAGCCATTCGACTTCCAAGGCATGTTCGAAAACGGAAGCAATTACTTCCGGGTTTTCAGCATTCAAAAACCAAAACGTTCGGCTTCCGGGACACTTGAAAACCAAGGTACCACTGTCTAGGTGTATAACAGGGATGAGAAACACCTGGCCCGCCAGATGTTGTTGAATTCCACCTCCCATCAGTCCCAGTCAGAATCACCCTTGGTCAGGGATGATGTGAGCTGGTAGTCCAGTCACAGGTTCCCCCTCCCTGGCACACAGCGGTGAGGCATCAGGAAAGAAGTGAAAATATTCAACACAGAAAGCAGGATGACTCTATGCAATGAAGCAAGTTGGTTGGTTGTCTCCCACTCCCTCCCACTTATGGAAACCTTTACCGGATTGAAGCTGGTTCCATGCCCTCTCTCTTTTGTCTGTATAGAATGTGCCCTTCAAATGTGATGTCTCCTGTGTACAGAAACCTCTGACTGTAGTGAGGCTGGAATGTAGCACTGCCCCGCCCACTTTCAATTTAGGCCATGCCCACCTCTGGCACATGATCCCTGGAAGGTTCTCCAGGAAGGAATGCAGTCCTGAGGCTGGAACACAGTTCCTCCGCCCTGGTCCTAAATGTTTACCATATCACAAAAAGCAGAGCTTTATCCTACTTTGGCTTCTCCACTTGAGGTGCAGGTAGCTTTCCAGCGTGCTAGAAGAATGCATGATTTGTCCTTCTTACCAAGAGACACCAACCGCCTCGTGAGCTCCATAGCCCTTTGTATGTC
Source organism: Podarcis bocagei (assembly GCF_964188305.1). Lineage (NCBI taxonomy): Eukaryota > Metazoa > Chordata > Lepidosauria > Squamata > Lacertidae > Podarcis > Podarcis bocagei. The sequence goes on from NC_138126.1 coordinate 76,099,508, forward strand.
GCCAAGCTGGAAGACGCCATAGCTGAGATAATCCAGGATCTCCGCCTTCGTGATGGCTGCCTCTTCACCATCATCGTGCTTTTTCAACGCCTGCTGCATCCAGAGCACGGTGTGGTAATAATCCGCATCATTATACGCTGTTTTGCCCATGCTAAAGCAGTCGTCCACTGTCAGGACTGATCTGTACTTTGTTCCTGAATTGAGAGACGCAAATGTTAAGTAAGACCTAGTGACTTCTACTCACATTTACAACTTTCCTGAATGCTAAAGCCATCTGGAATTATCCTGTTCCATTTATCACCCCCATGTTTTCAAATGGACACACTGAGCCGATGTCCCTGCTTCTCTGTCAGGTACAGTTCCACCTGACCTGGGAAGGCAGGACTTCAGCTCCAAAGGCTGCCCTTGCTGCTGAAGGCACCTAGAGACCATTCAGCTTTAAGTCCTGTAAAACCTGGTCTCAGCTTCTCTGGCTCTTTTCCACCTGGCCTAGCCCAGACTAGCTTAGGGGTTGTAGCTGGGGCCAATGCCTTGCATTTGATTTGTTGTACTGGTTTGCCGCTATTTGAAACATTGTGTTTGCAATTCCATGAGTGGATCATTTAATCTTCCTCTATATTTATTAACAGGAGGAGTTTGGCCTATAAACATTTGCATTTCAATTTTATCATGCTTACGTTCTTGAAATGTTGCTATATTTTATTATGCAAAGCACTCCCGACTTTGTTGTGAGCTGTTTTGAGCATGGTTGAGCACTACTGAAAAGCAGCACATTAATAAAATGATGATAATCCAGGAAAACAATGGATTTCTTAAATGACCTCACTTGCCTACCCACAACACCTACAGAACCAACCAGAAACAATGTCTGTGCATGTTCACTGCTCTCATGCTGCCTTAGCACACTGCAGAATATTGAAAAAGCAAACCCACAGAAAACTGACTTGGAAGTTGGACTTGATTTTAGCCTCTCACTCACTTTCCTTCCAGCTGGGGCCTAAAGGGGGATGGCTGGAGCCAGGAGGACACATTCCATCCAGGACACAACCTCTGAGTTAAACCGCCCCTCCCCCCATTTTTAGGATCCTTTAAGCTATTAGGCAGGCTATTTGCAGTTGAAAGGACTGGGGTGGGGGTGGTTGAAGAAACATATTTCCTTTTTTGCTGTGCAGCTGAAAGTGGGGAACCAAGCACTCCATTGAAGAGGACGTCATTCTTTCCCTTTTTCTAACTCTTGGCTGACATACATTAAATAACTTGAAAATGAAAAGCAGTGGTGTGTTTTAATAATGCAGTGCTTGTTGCCACCAGTGGAGAAGAGGGAACATGAAGAACATTCAGAGCCCAAATTCCTCCCTCACAAAGGATCCTTTAAACTACAATGAAAGCCCTTCTGATTTTAAAAAAGATGCAGGATGAGCAGAAGAATGCAAAGAAGGAGCGTCCTGAAACATGCCTTCTCTGAGCCCAGCGCTTCCACCCACCCAACCGGGTCCTTTTTAACTTCAATGGGAGAGCTGCCTTTTCACAGCTCAGAGCCTAGGCATGCCATGTCATTTGTGGTTTGTGTCTCTCCAAACCAGGCTTCCTCAAATTCGGCCCTCCAGAATTTGAGCCCTCCAGAATTTTTTGGCCTACAACTCCCATGATCCCTAGCTAGCAGGACCAGTGGTCAGGGATGATGGGGATCGTAGTCTCAAAACATCTGGAGGGCCAACTTTGAGGAAGCCTGCTCCAAACCATGAGGGATAGCGAAGGCTTGTTCTTCACCACTCACGCTTTGTTTGCTTCCCTCAGACAAAGTAAACAAGTATGGATGTGCCCAAGTGGCTTGCCTGGCGAGGTGGAGCTGTAATGCTGGCTTTCCCAGCAGCAATGCCACTGCTTCTAACCAGGATGGAGATGGCACACTATGGAAGCCAGCCACTTCTGCGCACATGGATTTGGATGACACAACAAGTAAAGCTACCTGTGGTTTGTTGCTCCCAACACGGGAGCAAGGAAGGAGTGAAGTAGGGACTTCTGAGCAGCGTGCACAAGTACACTCCTCATTCAGACTTAAACAACAGGTAAACATTACTATGGCTTAATGTGATGTGCAAACGCAGGCTGTCTGTTCAAGTACTGAGTGCAAAGTATTATCCAAATAGCCTGGAGAACCTCACAAAACTGTTGTGAATCTAGAATTTGTCCACAAATGGAACAACATACCCCTGCTCTAAGCTTCAGTGCCCTGATTTGGGGAATTAACAGATTGTGGGCATAATTCTTTGATGGTGAAACTATATTTATATACATTTGCCTGCGGACATTCATAGTCACTACTTTCCAAATAAACTGATCCATGTGAGAAACCAGAATGAGTTAATGCGATTTAAAGCCAAACATGTTTATACTCAACACGAAGCCTGTGTGAGTTACTTTTCTTGCCTTAAAAATGTTCAAATGCATGAGAATCTCAATTATCACCAGAGTGTTAATACAGTTTGCCAAGTTCTTGTTCTGCTTGAAAATCCTACGTGGTGACCTTAAAATGCCCTCTAGTCCAGAAATACTGAGCTAACATACCAGTCTTAAGGAGAATAGCTCTACTTAAGCAGTGCCTGCATTTGCAAAAATAATTCAGCTAACAATTTAGATTCTGTATTCTTGTTGGAAACATAAGCAAATTGCAACAAACTATGACGAGAGTATTATAAATCTCCAGGCTTGTTTCTGTGGTTTCATGTTGATGCTCTAGATATGGCTTAGTAGGCTTTTCCAAAATCTGGTGAAGATTACAAGACTTTCATGGCTGACCACAGGTCTGGAAATGCAGAAAAACTGGCACGGTGCCACCACCAGCAATTGTGTTTGAGAGGAAACTCACTGTAGAAGAAAACTTTGCTTCACCGTTTACTCAACTGCTATTGAACATATATTTTGAGAAACCAAAACACAAGAATCAGTGTGTAAAGCCAATAAGTAGCTTCTGACCATCACCTGGAAATGCTCCTTTTGATATTGTTTCTGGGTCAAGCTTGTAGGTGTCCTGCAAACGCATTAATGCCTTGGCAGCTCCCGTCTCATCTTCTTCATTTGGGAAGAACTGACGATGAATTGTGAGATTTGCAATAAAACCTTTATTTGAACAAGACGGAAATGGTTAGCACTATGGGTCTCTGATGCATATAAGTGATACCAGATTGGTTGGCAATTGGAAGCATTTATTCTATCTACAACAATCCCTTGTGGGATTCAAACAGATGAAATTTAAACATGAACTATCACTGTTCTCATCGGGCTCTGTAAAACTATAAATATATACCGTAGCTTTTGCTATTTGGCATAAAGATAAAAATTCATGAACTAAACACGCAAGAGATATTAAGGGGGGAAATCTGAATAAGCAAGCAATTAAAAGTGGGTTTAGGCAAACAGTGAAGGAATGTTTGGAGCTTTCTAATGAAGTGTTCCACGTTCAGCAGGAATTGAGAGCCTGCATCCATTCAGTTGTTCTTAAGACTCCAACTTCCATCTACTCCTGCCAGCATGGTCAATGGTCAGGAATGAGGGGAGGTGGAGTCTAACAACATCTGGAGTGATACAGGCTCATCCCATCCAGAGTAATGGGGTCCAAAACATGATGCACTCAATGGCTATCATGCTTTCCCAGTACCCAGTTCCCAGTTCAGCTCGGATGTAGCAACAAAACCATGGACTGGCTACTGGAAATAAGCCTCAGATTTGCACATTTGATCCTCCTGCTTTTCCTCACATGTTCTAAATCCCAGCCTCACTACCTGGTTTAGACAAACCATACCATGCTATAGTTTCCAATTCTGGTTTGAAGGCTAACTGTGATTTGCACAAACCGTTGTTTGACCAGTCTGGATATACACAATGAGAAATCATGGCTTGCCCAAATCAAGAAATGATGCAGAGAATGAAGAAAGAAGAAACAAAGGTGGGGAGAAGAGAACACATGAGCACAAGGCTCAACTCTGAGGGCCAGACTATGGTTTCATTTTTGCACCTGAAATGGAGCAGTGACTTGCTGAGAGCATGGTTGCCATCCATCACACATAGCTCCCATGATGCATCTCTGCCAAACCGATCCCACATGGAAGGAAAAATGCAGGACATCTGAATCCATCTTAAATATGTATTCTCATTATATCTCCTGTTTAGAGATCTAATAACACCTCAAATAAAAACAAGTACAAAAGTTCAACATTAAGCTAAGGGCCACCAACCTAATGCAAGGGTGATGTATTCATTAACATGGCTTTATACATACAGCACACCCTCTCTTATGGGACTATCAGAAGCGGTGGTTCTCCAGAAGCTAGTAGACATCATTTCAAGAAAATTCCAGGAATGGAAACGGCTGATAAAAATTGTGACCCAAACAAAGAAACCAACAAGGTTTCCCAACAATGAGTGCTCCCCGAAAGGAATGGTTCCAGAGCAGCCTTTCTAGTCATCATGACCAATAGCCAAGAATGATGTGAGTTGTAGTTCACCAAAACATCTGGCGAGGACCAGGTTGCAGAAGTCTGCTGTAGACTAATTGAATTATGAGAAGATTTGACAACAAAAAGAGTTTGAGAGAAGATATAGTGGGGTAAGCTCAAACTGCACAGCCTTTTCAACGGCTCCGGTACCAGAAATAACAGGAGGAAAAGAAGCTTATGACTGGCTTTTTCCTTAGCTGTAAAAGAAGACACTTCCAAACCACCCACCCTGTTCCAATAGCTGTGATCCAGCAAACAATGTACAGAGCCAGATTTCACTGTCAGCTATAGAAGGCAAAGAGCTTCAAGCACAAGCCAGTCTGTAGCAGGATGTGAGATAGGCCTGGCTGCACTCCCAGTACTCAGTCACATATGGCCAATATCTTAGAAACAAAGGAAACACGAAGCACCAACTGTGAAGCAACCATCATCCATTATCAGTTTTGCACAAATCCTTCATCAATAAAGATAGCCATCTTCTGCCGCTCTCAGAATGCTGCAGAAGTTCGATTTTATTTGGAATACTGCTGCAACATGTGCTACACCTCCTGGCTGAAAAGAGCACGTTTCAAAGTCTTTCCCCTTTAGCCTGAGTGCACGCACGCACAAAACATATGTGGCTGATTTCTGAGAAACAGCATTTCCTCCTTTATAGTCAAGCGTTAGCAAAGTCTTTCTTGTCCCAAAAGCTGTCTTGCAAAATAGGTAAGCTTTAGTATATGGGACAGCTCTAGAAGAACAATGAAATAGTATTACAGATAGCTTCCCTTAACATTGCGTTTTAGAAAACAGCTTCCACAAGCTTTCGGTCCGCAGCAAATTCAAGAACTTCTGCAATTCACAGCTGGAGAGGAGAATTTAATTGCCATGCGCCATTGCGACCCAACAAAGCCAGCGACTAAAAGCACCGAAGCCTTTATATGAAAGGTAAAGTGATCCATACAAGATTCAAGCATTACATTCCAATGACAACGTATATTCTACAAGACCAGATTTGAAAGGGGATGGGGATGGGAAAACCTTCTCTTGGTTAAACCTGCTCTGGGTGAGTATCACATCCATAATACCATACACACATGACCGAGAGGGTAGGAACATCAGTTCATTTAGTGGGAACGGGCCTTCTAGATTAGCATACAAACCCACTCACCTTGTGGATTGTGACCTCCGCCCTCTAACTCTCTTGCTGAATTGTGCAGATCTTATTCCCTGAATGCTTCTGACATCGTTTACGTCATGTGCTTTTGAACCTTTTGGAGAATGAAGACTTGGTGGGCACATGATTCCTATTTGTTATGGAATGCACTCACCAGTTGTGGGTGGTTTGCCAGGTGGCAAATAATGATTTTTAAGGACAGTTCAACACAGCTATCACTTGCTGGAGAGGCAGCAAAAGCAACATATTTTTGACCAAACATCTGATTAATGATACCCTGAGGGAAACATTTGGGACTTCTTTCCTGTAGAAACATCTGGAGTTGTTTCATTAGTTTTGAATAAAACATTGTTGCTGTGGTGCCAAGTGCTTATTTCTAAAACCTTGCTTTTATTGATGTCTTCTACTGTGATTTGCTGCATTATTATTTTTGTTGTTTTAATGAATCTATTTGCAACTGTATGCATATGCATTTATAAGGAAGGGTGGTATACAAATATTTCAAATAAATGAATAAAAAGGAGAGAAAGATTTTGGGCCACTCAGCACCACTCCATCTTACTGAATATGGCAGAAGCAGCCAAGCTGGAATGGTGTGGCCTGTGAGCCATCTATTCCAATCCCCTTGGACGATGGATGATATCAAGAGCGAGAGCATCCCCAGCAGAAGCACCAGCCCTGCTTGAAGACCACAAGCGAGGAAGAGAGGGAGCCTACATACACATCAGTGAACACTCATGGCTATAGTTTAGGACTAATTGGGAAGAGTTTAATGACGATTCCTGGTTCGTGAATATTTCTGTCACTGAATGGAATTAAAAACAAATCCAATGTTCTTGTGAATGGGGCAAGGAACTGAACTCATTGACACAAACATGGGTGCCAGTTGACACTTCTTTGAAAACAAGCACAGATGAGGAGAGGAGGCTTCTTGAACAGACACTGTGGCATTAAATAAGAAAAGGCATGTTGCTTTCCACACTGATTATTTTAAAAGCTTGGTTTCTTTGAGATTCTCACCTTTGGTTGCATCCTCAAGAACCAGATTCTCCAGCTGCAGCCATTCTGTGTTGAGACGCTTCACCAGTTTATATGCATTGACTGGGTGGGCAAGGTAACCTTCTGGATCCGAAGTCGATTTAACAGTTAGCGATTCCATCTTCTCAGCCCAACTGGAAAAGACGAGTATATGCCTCAAGTGCAGTTTTGATTTTATTTTTAGCCCAGGCATATGATATGCTCTGGGAGGGTTGTGATAGAAATACAAAAGCCCCAGTTGCCTTCCTTTGTCCCTGTATCCTTCTTCTTTCTTGAGCTGTGTTAATTGCCTAGCTATCGCCGTGCCTCTTGCACTTTGCTAGTTAAACAATCAAATTGCAAAGTGAATCGCCACAGGGAAATTTATTTTAAAACACTTTTGTCATTGCTTTCTTACAGCCTGGTTTTTAAGCCTTTGCACTGACACAGCACATGATTAGGTGGAGTGCTAGAGCCAGTGTTTCTCAAACCTTGAGCCACTTTCACCTGAGCCTCAGTGCTGCAACCTCCTCTGTGCTTCCTCACTTACCCTTCTCACTCAGATCCCAAAGACAAACATAGGGGCAACAATCTCCAGTGACAAGGAAGAGAAGAGGTGCTATGTTAAAATGGCAAAGTATCACTTGGTCTAATCTCACTTTACCTCTTGATTTTAGCAAGCTTAGATTCTTCTTCTTGAATATATGCCTTTAACGACTGTACCAGATCTTTCTCTGCATAAATGAGGTCTGTCATCTGGCCTTAAATGAAAAAAAAGGAAAGAAAAGTATTATTAGAAACCCAAGAAGCCATCTGTATCCAGAAAGATAGGTTGAGAGCAAATAAATACTGCAGATCAAGGAAAAGACACAGGGAGACTATCACAGCAGGCTGGAATTTATAACGTCACTAAAGCATTTGTTCTAGTTCAGAACATGTATTCTGCCAATGTTACTGCAGCTCCATTTCTAACACTCTAAGGGTGGAATTCAACATCACAGTCAGGCAATTATTCTGCCAGCACAAATGCTTCTGCTTGCCATAGGGAATGATGCCTCCTTCTCCTCTCCCATGGGCAGTTCTAAGGGTTCTCCTGACCCACCTGAGCAGATCTGTGGAGGGTGAGGAGGGAGGAGAGAGGAGAAGTCCCATTGCACCAGCTTTCACTAGCACAACAACTTACCGGTAGCTGAATCTGGCCTTCAGAATCTAGGGAAGGGAGTTTTTGTTGCATTCCTTATGCCATGGTTATTTTATTTCACAACAGCTTTAAGAGTATATATGTATATATATTTCATAGAGAGGAAAATGAAATTAATTCATGCATGAGGAATGGGAAACAGAAAACTATTTGGCCAAGGCATAGAACATCCATTGTAATCATTCACAGAAACATGCATATTAGCTTTCTCGATAGTCGAGGGTATGCTGTTTTATCAGTGGCACTTATCTATTCTACCTTTGTCTGCTCAAACACAGAGTTACTTTAAACAGTTTGTTCGGTTTAGGCCACTGTATCCTGAAGAAAAGGAACATGCAAGAGTAAGTTGGCCTTTTAAACTTGATATGGTGAGACAGAGTCACAGAGCTTCAGGCTAACTGTATTGAGTTACAAGCTTAATACTAGCTCAAGAGCAAGACATGCCAATTAATCTAGCAATCAATCCTCAGCATGGCCTATTACGTTTAATGTGATGTTTTTGTTTAGAACATCAATTTGATCCTTCATAGCCTTCATAATGCTGCCACAGTTCATGCAAAATTTGCAAAATTATCTTTTAATCTGAAGTCACGCTGTATTTTATTTTATTGAAAAATGCAGTAATAAAATCTGAAAATGCCAAAGGCGTAACAGGTGCAAAGCTCCAGAAAGGTTTTAAGCAGTGGTTGTCTCCATCCCTCCTCCTGTCAAAGGTGAGTTTCTAGAATTATTATGCTTACAACAGCTAATTAGCTGATGAAAATGAACTGATGCACACACCTCACATCAGTTATTTGGAATGGCATAACATCGTCAGCATATTTCCACAGATATTCTAACGCAATTAGATCCCAACTCTCTTGGGAAATTGTAAAAAAAAATAAAAATGGAGCAATTAAAAACAGAAATTCTGGGACATTCTCAAAATTGCCAGGGGAGCATTCATAAGCACCCCCCACAACTGCAGCAATTTGTTCAGCGTGGGATAAATGAGATGATTTTACAAGTCTCCCAAGGAGGAAAGTAGAGTGGCAGTTCTAATCTGCAGTGGTGATTTACAATAATGTGATGTGTTTTTAAAGACAATGTCACATGTTTCTTCAAGTTAGCCCATAGCAATGGGCCAGAATACATCTAAGCCCATGCACCCACTAATACCTAGCAATGGCCAGAATACATCTAAGCCCCATGTACCCACCTTTAAACCATTCTAAAGAGAGGAGTGGCAATTCTCATGTTGGAAATGGGAAGAGTAAAACACAACCAAAGAGTGGAGTCTATTCCAGATGATTGCATTAATAATATTGATTATGATCACACATTAATTGATGTAAACTATGCTTCACCATTTTCCTATTTTGCCTGAGCTTTTTCATACCTATAGAAGTGAAAAATTCAGCTCTTGTCAGGCTGGTGCAAATAATGCAGGTTAGCAGTAATGGTATCATCCAGGGCGTCATTCTGAATCTATGAAATGTCTGCAAGATATTTAAAAATAAATAAATTCATGACAACTGAAGAAAAAAGGAAAATACAAGCCCCAAATTCCACAATCTGTAGTAAAAAATCACCCACGTTTTTCGACTTTATTGAATTCATATGTTCAGCCATACCAAAAGAAACCTACACTGCAATTCAGGCATATTTGTCCAATTTGGCCTAAAATGGGGAGGCTGCCATTCACAGCAAATCTCATGCAAACCGAATGCCCCTATTTAGTGTGCAGAAATTTGACACAATGAAAACATTGTGCCAAAGAAGTTAACCATTTCCAAAGATGAATCAGTAGAAAGTGATGAGCGGAATTCAACATCATGCTGTCACGATCGTTCAATCCGTGCAAATATTTTTTGCTTTCTAGATAGAATGATTCTCCCCTCTTCCATCCCTGTGTTCTAGGAAATCTCCCAACCCTCCAGAGCAGATTTGGAGTCAGGAGAGAGAGGAAAGCCCTGTTAAGCTAACAGGAGTCCTTGCACTGGCACCCAGGTTAGTTGAATCCAGCCCTTTGGGTTGTAGTCGACTAACTTTTGCTCAGAGTAGATCCCAGATCCATAGCTGTCAACCTTCCCTTTTTTTGCGGGAAATTCCCTTATTCCAGCGCCATTTCCCGCTGCTTCCCGGATTGTTAGATATCCCATAGATTGTCCCCGGGACAGGTGAGGCTGCTGATCCCTTATTTTCAAGGCTGCTGATCCCTTATTTTCAAATCTGAAAGTTGACAGCTATGCCCAGATCCCATGAACCACTTCTTCCCCCTACTAAAGGAAACTTACTGAGATGTACCTGGCTTGGGAGTGGGATGGCAATGATCCTGTGAAATGCACAGGAATACATACTTCCCCACCCCCTTGTACCCATCACCACCAGGATTCCAGCAGCTGTTGGGCAAGCAAAGAGCGCTGTCAGTCCCAGTTCTTGAACCAAGAGAAATATCCCCAGCTGCGTGCTGTCTCTTAAGCTATGCTGGCACTTGTTTGCTGATCCACAGGCCTTTCCCTACAGCCTCCTCCTGCCCATTATAATCATGGACTCTTTGCTAGTCCATAAAACGCTAAATGATGTCACACTGAAATATCTGCCCAGTGCCACTTAACAAGAGCTCCCTTAGGAGAGAGAGAAAAGAAAGAAGTTTCAGCTCCTAAACCAATTCACAGGTAATCTGAGACTTCTGTAAAGCTGAGTGACAAGTACCATGAAGGGGTCTGCCAAGAGCAATAACACAAGAAGCGATATAACAGAACAGGGGAGCCAGCCAAAAGAATTCCGGAGGCACATATATTTGGATATATTATGCCATGGCAGCCCATCTGAAGTGCTTGTTCTTGTTTCCTGGAGACATTACACACATCTTGGCTAAGCGACGCTGGAGGAATTTTCCAGCTAAAACGAGCAAACGCCGCTCTCATTCCCCTCCCCACCTTCTGCCTCACATGCTTCGGAGTTCAGGGTACCTGCCAAGTCCAAGAACATTATTTACTTCATCCAGTGGTCTGAATCTTTTGCAGCTTTGCCATGGTACACAAGAGTTATGAGCGTCAATAAGCGGAAAGTAAACACAAAAGATGGATTTCGCTGGGAAGAAGGGAGACACCTGGCAATGGAATTTTATATTCTTTCCATATTGTGCAGCTGTTTAACTTCAAACAAAAGCAAACAACTCTTTATCATCCCAGCATGGCTATAGCTTGGTGAAGAAGAGCAAGAGCATACATGTGCAGAGAGCCTGTACAACTTCTGCTTATGTGTCCCCACATTTTCCTAGAGTCTAAAGTGGAAGGGAAGCTTATGAGGGATTTTATAAGTGTGTGAATGATAAAAAACACACACACACAACTTGTTCAGTCAGACAGAGAAATAAATGTTTTGGATTAGCAGATGGAGCTGGGGGGGGGGAATTAAAAGTCACTATTTTGCCTTTGTATGATACGTTTCGCTTGTGTTGGCCAGAAGACAGAAAGGAAAATGCCATGTTCTGACAGGTTGATTTAGAAGATCATTTTACATGCTGAAAAATTCCAAGTGCTTCATTATAATTTGAAAGCATAGAGACCCCTGGCTGGCTGAGACAGCAAAAAGAATTTGCTTCATCAAACATGCAAGGGAGTCTTACTTCAGGAGGAATGTATGGGCATTCTTCAGGGCTCCTGGCAGCACGAAAGAAAAGGTATGCAGCTTAATACCAGAGAAACAGTCCAAGATATCAAAAGAGGATAGGTATTCTCTCCAGCCCACCTGCGGTATCATTACTTTTCCAGCTGCTAAAATGCCTGTCTGCTGCATTAGTGACTCACTTGGGTATCTAAGCATGTTATGGTTTTGCAAACCTCTATATTCTTATTCACAAAATGTATCATCACCCTGCTCATTCAGACTGTGCTTTGTTAAGAAATTAGCCTTTCACAGAGCTTTGCACACAAACCTAACAAAAAGTCTGCCCCTTTTTATTTCTTCACATTCCAGAAAGCACTGATGATCTGGCACAGGAACACCAAGACACACACAACAACTTGACTTTGAGATACATGTGTCCCAAAATGGCAAATGCCTTAAATTACAATGGATTTAGGGTTGCCTTGTATTTTTATATTTTTCCAAGCCAGAAACCACTGTGCAAGAAAAAAAACATTTCTTAATAATATTTGAAGAGTGGTAGAAAATTAGCCCATATTCCCTTCAAATGATCTGAAATCCACTTGGACTAAAGGTAAATGTTAAGGGACCCCTGGAAGGTTACCGTAAGTCCAGTCAAAGGCGACTATGGGGTTGTGGCGCTCATATCACTTCAGGCCAAGGGAGCTGGTGTTTGTCCACAGACAGCTTTCTGGGTCATGTGGCCAGCATGACTAAACTGCTTCTGGCGCAACGGAACACTGTGATGGAAACCAGAGCGCATGGAAATGCCATTTACCTTCCCACCACAGCAGTACCTATTTATCTACTTGCACTGGCGTGCTTTTGAACTGTTTTGGGACAGAACAACGGGAGCTCACTCTGTCGCAGTGAGGGACGCAGGTGGCGCTGCGGTCTAAACCACTGGGCCTCTTGGGCTTGCCACTTGCACTACTCACCATGTAGCCATGATTCTTACTCAGAGTGCCAACATTTCCTCCTGCACAGAGTCAAATCTCTGCACAGGGATAGGCTAATCTTTGTTGCCTACACTCTGGTAACCTTTAGGTTAGATTACTGCAACGCATTATATGTGGGGCTGCCTTTGAAGATGGTTCAGAAAATGCAGCTGGTGCAGAATTCAGCAGCCAGGTTGTTCACTGGGGCAAGACAGTCTGAGCACATAACTCAAATCCTGACCCAATTACTGGTTTTTGACCTATAAAACCTTATGCTCTGATACCACAAGGACTTACCTGGATCCTGCAATTGTCACCTGAGGCCCTTCTTCATGTGCCCTCTCCACAAGAGGTCTGAAGGTTTGAAACACCTTGAGAACAGGCCTTTTTCAGTGGAGCCTCTCTGATTGTGAAGCACTCTCCTCAGGGAGGCTCCCCTGGCGCCATCATTACGTATGTTTAGGCCAGTGTTTCCCAACCTTTTTTGGGCAAAGGCACACTTGTTTCATGAAAAAAATCTCGAGGCACACCACCATTACAGCCCCGTGACGTCAGCGCGCAGCGTCACGCCGGGAGGGACATGAATTGCTAGCAAATTACATAATCACCTCCTTGAGGGCTGGCTCATCTTCTCCGAAGGCAGAACCCCATTAATTAACAGCACAGACTCACACCATAGCCAAGACGAGGGGGGAAAACCTCAGTCATGCACAGTCATGCACATGTGGGGGCTAAATGAGGACGAAGACCGGGCAGAGAGCAGGGTTCAAATCACCCCACCTGGCCAGGACAATCCCTGGGTGCTCCCTTGGGCCACTCGCCTGACCCACCTCGCAGGGCTGTTGTTGCGAGGATAACACGGGGAGAACCACGCGCGCCCCCGGGAGCTCCTTGGAGGAGAAAGCGGGCGATGAATGCAATGCACGAAATATATGAGAGGCGACCAGGTTTTGCAGGTGAGGGGCCCCCGCCAGCCTCCGCTTCCAACACCCGGCGCAACGACGCCGAAGTTTCCCCCCGGGCTCGGCTCGGGGAGCAGCGCTGCTCCCCCCGGCTCCCCTTCGCCCTCCCGGCTCTCTCTGCTGCCCACTGGGGACCCCCCTCACCTGCCAAGTCCGGAGCGCCGGTGGAAGTTGCATGCATGCATGCAGGGCGCCGCGTTGCCATTGCATTGCACTGCACTCCATGCAACGCCTGCACGCATGCATTGCCTTGCACGCCCGCCAAGGGGTCTCCCCGCGGTCCGATGCGTCCCCTCCAGTGCGGATGCAGCATTGCAAAAATAAAAAACCCCCGACGCAGCCCCACCTGGGGGGCAGCCTCCGCCCCCGCCGCTCCGCCGCCGTGGGGATCCCCGGGCTCCATCCTGCCGCCCGATCTCCGCGGGGGCGCAGGCAGGCTGTGCGGGGGACGGAGGGGGAGAGGCCGGGTGCAGGGATGGAGGGACGGGTGGGCGAGCGAGTGAGTGAGTGGCAGCCGCCAAGCCTTCGCCGAGAGCCAGGAAGGGCCTCCCCGGAGGAGGAGGAGGAGGGAGGCGCAGAGCGGGAGGGAGGGAGGGAACCCCAGGGGTCATCTAGTGACGGCGCCCCAATCGAAAATTTGACTTAAAAAAAAAAATCTTTCGAATTTTTTAATTTTTCCCGCGGCACACCAGGCAACATCTCGCGGCACACTAGTGTGCCGCGGAACAGTGGTTGGGAAACACCAGTTTAGGGACCCAGATAAAGTGTTTATTTTTCACCAGGCTTTCCGCTTTTACCCATCTGAGGCCTCCTTGAGTGGGTGAGATGGTTTAAATCCTGCCTTTTAAAAACAGGTTTGTATTTTAGTTTTTTCCTGTTTGCTTTATGGTTGTTTCAATGTATGTATGCATTATGTTTGTTTACAGTAAGCTGCTTTGAGTTACTTTTGTAAAAAGTGACTAACAATTTTAATAAATAATAATAATAATGAAGGTAAGGAGAAATTAAGGGCTGTGGAAAAGGGAGTAGCCGATGTGGTTTACTGATCCACCAGCAAAATAAAGACTGCTACACTGCATCTCCAGGTGTCTGGTTTGTAACCACTTAATGGGATTACTCCCAGACTGGGGAAATCCACATTTGGAAGGCGAAAGTGAGATTGCAATTGGCTACTCTGGGCAAAAAACTTTCATGGATCAGAGGCCACATTGTTATATGAAAGAAATGTAAACAGGAAGCTTAGAGGCAAATGAAATGCAGAATGTATAGACAGGGACAATGACATTCTATTTAAAATACGTTTAGTCTTGTTATGTTAACAGCAGCATTTAATTTAGTTGTTGCTTTCAATTATTCCTAATATTCCACATGTGCTCTCTGTGGCCACAATTCTAATGCATACAAAAGTGGATAATAATCACAACATTTTCCAGTTAATCTTGTGGGTTAATCCATCAAGTCCCTTTGTGTCATCTTGCTCTTTACAGCAGCACATAAGCCAGCGTTTCTCAAACTGTGTTCCATAAAGCAGTCTAAGGGGTTCCATGATTTCCACTGAGCTGCAGCTATCAGGAATAAATGCACTGCTCAAGCAATTTCCCTGGAAACCCCTTCCCCTCCTTCCCTTCTCCCACTGTTAATTCAGGTAAGCAACACTGCCCAGCCCATACTGCCCTCCTATACTTGGGTGAAAACTGCTGTTCAAGCTCTTGTCATGTGACTCCCTCATTCCCCCCTTAGCCTCTTCTATTGAGCTGCAGCCTAGAGGCAAGGGTAACGCTGCAGTGAGATTAGCAGGCTTCCTCAAACTCAGCCCTCCAGATGTTTTTGGCATACAACTCCCATGATTCCCAGCTAGCAGGACCAGTGGTCAGGGATGATGGGAATTGTAGTCTCAAAACATCTGGAGGGCTGAGTTTGAGGAAGCCTGGATTAGGGCCACAGCCTAACCAGTCAGTGCATCTGGCTGTAAACCAGAAGGTGGTTTGAGCCCACCCAGGCAAAGCTTGGGCCAGGATTCCTGCCTTGCAGGGGGTTGGACTAGATGACCCTTAGGATTCCTTCCAACTCTACAATTCTATGATTCTATGAATGTATTAAAAGCTTCTCCCATCAGAGGAGATCGGGAGGTCCACAGCAACCTTTTTCAAGGACTCAGTTGTTGTTTTTAAAAGCTCGAGCTGTTTGGTGTTGTCTTGCTTCCTGTCCAAATAATCAACCCGTCTCTCCGCCCCCTTTAAAAAATCATTTTAAAAGATTTTACTGCAAGGGTTCCGCAAACATTTGAGAACCATAAAAGTCAACAAATCCAAACTGTTGCAAATATATTTCCTCTTTCTCAAGCTAGTTGTATTACTTTGCTTAGCTTAAAAAAAACATAGAGGCTGATAAATTACATTTCTAAATAAAACTCAAACTGGCCTAAAGCAACAGTCAAAATCACAACCGTCTTTCTTCCTGCCGCAGGAAAAGAAGTGGTCTCTTGCATTTTTGCACTCTCTCTCTCTAAGTATATATTGCCCAGAACTTACGTGTCACACATGATTAGCTAGAAAATATACCAGTACAGATGACACGTTTCAGAAATGCAGGATTTTAAGGAAGCTGAACAGTTCCGCATATCACAGCTGTGGAAACAGATGAACACCATGAAGAGTCTTATGTATTCCATATGGCTGGTCTGAATTTATTTCTTCAATGTCACCTGTTGCTCTAGAGCTCTTAGTATCTCCAAAACTTATTAGTGGATTAGCAGTGCAATCTTATGCATTTATACACTGAAGTTAAGTCCCACTGAGTTAAGAGTTTATTCCCAAGTAAGTGTGCAAAAGACTACAGCCTACAAGCATGATCTAGTCTATGGTAGCAACACCTTATTAAACAAGAGAAGTCAAGCCAAATCTGAAGCAACAACTGGACCTAACTTTGTATTTTCTCCCCAAACCGGAACTCAACACCCCCTGCTGACTTAAGCAAAATTCAGTATATCAATATCCAGCTCAGAATAAAAGTTTGAATTTTTTTTAAAAAGTCTATAAATTGTTCTGGACACAAAACATTGGTTGTGTTTGCATGCCACAGTAGGCCATTAACTATGGCTTGCCGTGAACCAACAGTGTACTAAGCAATGCTGCCCAATCACTCCTGCTTTGCTCCTCCCGTAAGCAGAACAATCCACAAACCATGGTTCATTGTTTCATCAAACGGTGGTTATCCCTAAACAAACCACATCAGCAAGCCAAGAACAGACTTGCTCATTCACGAGAAGCCTATCATAGCTTATGTCTCACTGTGACTTATAAACATGGCCACTCTCTGGGAGGTTTTTTTATACATTTTACATTTAATCTGATTTGTACTTTGTCTGCTTCAAGAGAGGCTACAGGTGGGAGAGCAGGCTGGGACCTTAATACAATCCACTGCAGACTGTGAAGATCAACAGGTTTTGGGTGAGGAAAGGACATAATACAGAACCATGTTTGGGGCTTGTGTTTCAAGGAGATGGGAGAAGACATCACTTGGTGTATGAAATGCTGGGCTTGTGAAATAGGAGAGGTTTTTGACAGAAGCATGGGATGGCAGTTGAGGGAGGATGGGAATTCTGTCAGTTGAGGGAGGGCTTACTACAAATCTGTTTTTCCAATGTTCCTCAAATAAACACTCTGTCTATTGTTAAACTTGGACTGTGAAACCCATGTCCAAAAGGTTTGAACACCTACCCCAATTTCTACATAGTGCTGTTAGTGACTGTGACAACATCGTTACTATACACCATAAGGTATACCTCCCTGATGCTGCTGTGATCAGTCACTTTCTTTAGCTATTGTAGTTGTTGCTGAAATGCACCTGTAGCTGCAAAACCAAGATGCCTTCATCTGCCCCAGCTGCATGTCTCTCCCACATCAGTCTGTATGACCACAGCAAGCGCTGCAACCTTCCAAAAGCTTGAGCTCACCAGCAAAGGCACACCTCTCCATTGTCTCCCAAGATAGACGGATGCCAACATAAGCCTGCAAAATCTGACCCTTACTTATCTGAAAGTAATCGTTCATTTTAACCTTCCGTCCCATGTCTATGTGAACAACCTTGTGGTTAGGAATCCCTACGTATCTGAGCTTGTTTGGAGGTTCTAGCAGGGGAGGGCAGCTATCGTATACCCTTGACCGAAGAACAGTACACTCCTTCTATATGGGACGGTCGTCCTCTTCCACCGAGCGCGCAGCTTCGGGAGGGATGAGCGAGGGAGGGAACACCCGCCCAGGCAGCCAGATCAACCAAATCAACCCTGGTGATCAATGGGGTGACAGATGTCGCAGCCAGATCGCCCTAACATCCACGGGAATCTGCCCCCTTAGCTACTTCATTTCAGAAATCTAGAGAGGGGCATAAATGGGTAAAAATTTGGGGGTGGGACAAAGTGGATTTTTTTAAGGGCGCCACATCTTTCCCTCCATAATTTGAGCCCTTGAGGTTCACTTTCTTCTGTTTTAGAGAACCAAGCACTTGCACGTGAGAATGATCCTCTGCTTTAATAAAGCTGATACTTATACTGGGAAGCAGGAGATCTATATACAGCATTGCTTCTCAGTGTATCTAAATTTGAGCTGTACGACACAGTTTAACCAATCTTAATTTAGATGAGTGCTTGTCCTATATGACACTTAGTATTTGCTTCAGGGGTGTGACCCTGTGCTGAATCCATGAAGACATGTCTCTTACATAAACAACAATTTGAGGTTAGATTCAGGACAGGCCTTCCTCTGGGCCTGTTTGATTTCACGTATGGAAGCAGTGAGGAGAAACCCACAGCACTCTTCATTAAATTGTTGGTGGGGGGAGGGATAAACAAAGGGGTTTTGCTTTTTTTAACAAGCCAAAGCCAATTAAATGCCAAACATGTGCCTCCTTTCTGTTAAGACAGCGTGGCTACAGTTCAGTGTCCTGGCGCCTGAGCCTATGAATGCTTACACGGAAGTAAGCCCCACTGTGTTCAATTAGACTTACATGTAAGTGTGCACAGGACTGAAAACAAAAAATATTGAAGCAAGGAGGCGAAGGGAACAACATTTAAATGCCAAACCCATCGCAAATTGTGAGGGTGTGACATTGGACAAAATGATCATTGCGTGAGAATATTATATTCTGCAAGCTGAAGGGGGGGGAAAAGCTAAATACAAACAACAACTCTTGTCTATATCAGCCAGAATCTAAAGAACTGTGAAATTAGTTCCATAAGCCTGAATAACTTGCTGCTCTTTTTTTGTTTAAATCACAGGCCCTTTCTTACTGGTGTAATATACAGCAGGCAGCAGCATGTCTCCTGCTCAGAGAAGAGTTAACTTTGCCCATTAATACTGAGGCTCGACATCTCTAATTGTGATGCAGTTCCAAGGCACTTTCAGAGGAAATAGTCAGCATTACACAAGGAGAAACTGTTTTGTTATTCCTTTTACATTGTGGTATCTGCCCTGGAAAGTATCCATCAGTTCTTCACCCTGTAATTACTGTCTCCAGAACGTACTTCTAAATGTTTAAAATTGTATTTCTCATTTGCAGCCTTCCAATCGCACAGAAATCACAAGACAGAGCTTCCAGAATCTGGAGTCATTCCCAATCCGCTCCGTGTCTTCAGAACAATCTAGATTTGTCTGAGTGTCCAGCAATATGAAACCCAGGGGTCAGTATTATTCTTAGCCTTTTCTGGTCCAACATAGTGCTTTGATTAAAAACCCTTAAGGAGCGCACTAGCATTTCCAGAGGACTGCGCTCACCCATCAAATACAAGAGCCCTCATTCTAAGCCCCCCCCCCCCAGTTTTCCTGAAAGATATCTGCCTTCCAGCTGGCTCCTTGCTTTGGTGTTCAGCATTATTACACCCCTCAAAGCTTTGCATGCATCCACTCCACATGCCTGCATCACCACCTCCCTTGCCAAGTGCCTAATATGCATCTGCAAATTATTAAAGCATCTAAATGCTAAACAATAATCAAATCCTTGGGGTGTGGCTTTCCTCCTTCTCCCTAACAGCATATGAAGACGTGGTGCTTCAAATGCTGTTTCTTAGTACAGAAATCAGTAGGGTCCTTATTCCAATAATGTTAGTAACCTTGTGATTTGTGTTATGTAAGCTTAAGAAATACCCAGAATCTGGATTAGCTCCTAAAGTCTCCTTCATGCTTCACTGCATTTCACAGCTAAAGCATTTTTTAAAAAAAATTATTTTGCCAAAGCCCACAGTACTCTGGCACTTTTAAATTCCACTGTTTGAACCTTCTCTTACCCTGTATATAGATGTAAATAATCACTTAAATCCAGTGCAAAGTACAGCGATGGATCTACGCTTTCTGAATTGTCTGCTTTATCTTCCCAGTCTGGAGCTAGCCAAGACTTATAGAGTACCAGACATAAAACTGCCTTTTGGTGCTGAAAGCCCAGAATGTTAATAAGTAACATCCTGACAGATAAATCCAAAAACAGTCTTGGAATATATATATATCATGAAGACCAAATTGAAAATCATTCCAAAATCCCAGTTCCAAAATGCTTGGAAGCAAATCCCAATGGAATTAGGTGTGTTGTAGACCATAGCTCAAGTAATCAGAAACATTTAACTTAACGACTATATTTAATTATGAAATGTTTCCTCTCCCCTACGGTCAAGGTGGGGAGCTCTTTTCAGTCCATGGGCAACATTCCTTTGTATATATCCTTCCATATATATCATTCTTTTTCAGTACGAGTAAACATTACAAGCATTATCCATAGACCTTGTAAACATCAAATGAGGAGATTTAATCTGCTTCTTGATTGTACAAATTCAAAATGAACATGGAGATTTAAAAAAAAAACGCTTTCCTGCACACAGAAAACTAAATGAGGGACAGCTTTGTAGCTGTGCTTCTCTGTGGAAAGCAACTTTCTCTACGTCGGGAGAAGAATCCAGTAACAGGACCCTGACTTGTAGCCTGACATGGTACAATCTAGAAGCAAGCTTATTTCCTCATTTGATGCTGTGAGACCTAGAAATAGCTGTCAACTTTTCCCTTTTTTTAAGGGAAACTCCATTATTCTGAATAGGATTCCTCACAAGAAAAGGGAAAAGTTGACAGCTATGAAAGTAGGCCTTCATTATCACATTTGGCAAAGTAGAAGCAAGCAGCAGTCTGTAATAAGCACATGCCACATGAAAGAGTGCTACACCAATGTCTTAAACCAAGGTCTCTGGCAGCAGGAGGTTCAGACATCTTACTCACTACAGTACTGCAGCAACTTGCTAGAGGTAGGAATTGCTATGCAAGTCTGTTATCTGCTGTGCTGCAGTAACTGCACCGCTGCAGATGGCAAGAATATTCTCTGCAACTGCCAATCAGGACAGAAAAGGGACTAATGGGATTCTATCTAGTCCTACAAAGTTGGTTGGCTCCTACGTCTTATGTTGTTTTGTTGCTTGATTCCCTGCCAGTCCTGAGTGAGACAGCATTGTTTGAACATTGTCGTTCTGTGCTTTTTGGTTATACATGCTCAAGTTAGACTAGATTCCTAGACATATGTGGCTCTGTGCCACTGCAAAGGGACAACTGCATCGAACCTAAAATGAGTCTATGGTCCAATTACTAGAACTTAAGGTGATGGGAATCTGCTTGATGAACGGAGTTTAAGGTCCACAAAACCAGGCAGTTTTCAGTGGTTAGAAAGCAGGTCTGCTTCCACAGAAACAACTGCTCTATCCCGGCCCTATAACGGCTCATATATTTATGTCTATGTGCCTCTTTATAGGGACAGATAGGTAGGAGGAGTGCCAGCGAGAGTGTCAGGCTTCAGGACCTGGGAGAGCTGGGTTCAAATCCCCACTGTGCCACTAAGATCACTGGGTGACCTTGGTCCTATCACTGTTTCTCAGCCTAACCTGCCTCACAGGGTTGTTGTGAGGATAACATGGAGATGAAGAGAACCCTGGAGGACACCTTGAGCTCCTTGGAGGAAATGAAGGATATAAAAATAATAAATTAGATGTTAACACATATATAAAATTATATCCCTCTGATTATCCCTCTAGTCCTTGCAAGAGAATGTAAACTCTGCCAATGCTCAGATTTTTGTTAAAGTCTCAACCTATTGACACTGGCAAGAGTTTACATTTTCTAGCAGGGACAAGAGTGATCAGATTTTCTTCATATTCTTTTTAAATATTATAAAACCTGCAGGGGTTAGTCATTAATCCTTGGTGATGATTTCTAGCTATGGCTCTGAAATGCATAACTCTACATTCTGTGGCTACAAATTAATGGTTTTTAAGCATATGGAAAACCTCAAAAGAGTAATATATGAAATGTCCTTTAAGCATGACTCATGTTGATTACGTTCAGTCATTGAACTGGCACTACTTCCAAGCAGCAGGAAAGCAATAGACTCGATTGAATCATTAAGCTTAAATGGATGTATAAAACTGTACCCATTTACGCAAACACTCCTCCCACTCACACAAACTGCACAAATCAGAGAGATTGAACAGATAAATAAACAAAAATCATGCAGCTCCATAAACTGCCCTTAAGCTTTTACCCATTACAGAGACAGCTAGCGCAGTACTGTGTGGTTAGGATTATGTGCTGGCCATTTCTGATTCAGAGCTCTGCTTAGCTATGAACTCAGGGGTGGTCTGAGACAGGCCACTATCTTGTACCTTCAATTTACCATCTACGTATATTATGGCTATACTGCAGCAGTACTGGCCTATTTTACAAATGAACGCACATAGGACCAGACTGCAATGTAGCGTGTAAAACACCCAAGGGGGAAAACACTACAGGCACACTGCGCATTAGTATCATTTTTGTCAACTTAAGATATGGCTCCCTGCTGGTCAAATAACCGCTGTGGTTACCTATAATTCGTTTAGCAGAATCTGCTTGAAGAATTACCTCCTGAAAATTATTGGCAATTCTTCCACACAACCAACTCGTCTCTTCCTAATGTAGCTGCAAAACAGACGAGAGAGTCCACTGATGTAAGAGACCACTATATGTCAATGACTTGGATGGGATTTCTGTTTTCTTCCAAATCAGTAAAAGGGGGACGGGGGAAGAGGAGATGGTAGAAGTTCCCACTGCCACCCAAACAGTGAAAAAGTGCTACTCGTTTTCATTCTGTTAAGCAGAATGCATGCCCTTTCGCTGTACGTGGAGCTGTTAGAAGATAGAAATGTGGGGTGTGTGCATGTTTTCTATCCCAGAAACTCCATACTAAACAGGGTGCACTAGGGCACTCATGCAAATTTAATGCATCTGGCGCAAGCCGCAGCCAGGTCATCTGTACTGTGCCAAGGAAGTTATATGTAATTTTGATGGATGAGGCAACTGCATATAAAGCCAGCTCTGTGCTCTAAGAATTCCACAACATTTCTACATAATTGCAGGCTGACTATTGCAGGGACCCAGGGATCCTCTTTCACGAACTGTCTAATATTAAGCAGTGGTAGGGCACAAAGCAATGCTCTTAGCTAGCCCTGTTCTGTGTCCCTAAAATCGAAAGGAACATGGAAAAATATATGTCTTACATATGACACACTACCAAATGGAATAAGGAGGTAGGAAAGATATCCACTGGGGTTTTGTGTGTGTGTGTGCTTTAGATATCAAATGGACAAAGACAAACAGAGGTGATGAGGAATCAGGATTTAAAAGAGGAAGAAATGAAGGGGGAGAGTGGAAAAATAATGAGGAAGAAGTATACATTGAATCTGAATATTTGTTTACTAGTGGAAAACAAGTTCACTTTCATATTTGGTTAAAGCAGAACTTCAACTTTATAGTTTGAAACTATAAATAACCCAACACCATGAAGTAGTTACATTAGCACAAATGATTTCAGTTTGTACAATGGAGCTTCTCTTCTCTCTTCTTTCCATGTCTCCCTGGTGCCCTCCCTGAATCTGCTCCAGTGGATTGGGGGGGCGCACTATCCAGAACAGGTCCAGGGGCATTTGGGAGACTCACAGGGAGCTATGCGGGAGCAATTCCGTTGTGCAGCCGGAAGTCTTTGTGCTAATGGAACTTGTATGAAAGCCAGTGTGGGATAATGAGAAAGACTGTTGGACTAGGACCTGGGAGACCACGCTTCAAATCCCTATTTGGCCACAAAGCTCACTGGGATGACCTTGAATCAGGCACTGCCTCTGTCTGGAGTGAAGAATTAACTCCTTATTGTCAAAACACACTTACAAGTTAGCTGAAGGCTAACTCAGTCCTACATATCGCAGCTACTCCTAGGTGTACACCCAATGGAGCAAATGCTGTAACAGAGAGAACCCATCCCCGACCTCAGCTAATGTATCTCCTAACAGCAAACAACTTTGTTGGATACCACCAGAGTATACCAATATGAACTACCAAAGAAAGAAAAATGACATTATGGTAGATGTGGTAAAAGAAACCCATTACCTTGAATTTCAGGACATCGTCCCACCAGTGGAAGTAGGCTATAAAGAACTGGTGACCAATTCTGCTTCCTGAGAAGTTGCTTAACTGTTCCCACTGAAATCAGTGGGACTGAAAAGTGTCCCCAATCTCATTTGGCTTCTTGGATAACGTAAACCACAGCACTCATGAATCATGAATTACAGACTGTGGCTAAATGAGGTCATGTAGTGTAGAAAGGCATCCCGCTGGAATCAGAAGCAGCAGCCACCACTTCTTTTGGGAACTACTAGGGCCCATGGCAAATTACTGTTATAATTGTTGCATTTTGTCTCAACTTTGTGTGGACTTTTTCATGCTAATTTAAGGGTGCTCTTATAAACCATCTGCAAGATTGCATGCACCCTAATCAAAGGAAAGTGGTACCTACATTCAGTATCCTGAAGACACTACCAATAATAATATTTCAGAGCCTTGATGGAACTATTATATTTATATTCTTATACACGCTACACACATCCATTCTCTTTATCCCACCATGGTTTTGGTCAAAGAGGCTTGCAGGTTTTGAAGAGACTGCAATGAGCTAGGAAAAGTGAACATCTGTATAACAATGGATTTGTCACTTTCCAAATCTCCCTGATGCTATTTTCTGCGCATAGCTTTTATTTGCATAGCCTGGGCACAAAAATACCACAATTGGCCAGTGCTATTTCATGTACCCATGTCATGTAAAGCACAGTTAACCAATGTTTTGTCAGTTGCTGTAGGCCTACAAATCCCATTGTTCCTGCCTATTGGGCCATGGTTTCTGGGGTGGGAGCTGATGATGGGAGCTGAACATCTGGAGAGCTTTGTTGGCTACCCTGGATGTAAAGTGATGATCCATGAAATGATCCACATTTCTCCACTTCCAGAGACTAGGAAAGTCTTATGTAAACGAGCTTGGTGTGTGAGGGTGGCCTTATGTGACCTTATATGGGAGAAATCCAGAAAATGCCTTTCCTCTACCACCAGAGGACTTGTGTAAAATCCAAATGTAAAAATCCATTTTCTCCAAAGCTCTTGAGAACTAAGAAGGAAAACAACACAACTGTGGCTTTAACAGTGCAAGAAGAAATGCTTGTTGAATCTCTGATAAGCTTTTTAATTTTTTTTATTTTGTAAAATGTATCAACCACATAACCAAAAGGTCTCCACACAGCATAAATGATTTATCAATAAAAGCAAGTATACATAACTAAATTATTGCTGAAATAAATAAGTTCTTAGCAGGCTGTCTAAATCAATATAGCAGGGAAGTTCCAACACATAGTTTTAATTCGAACATTGATTAATATTTTTTAAAAATAATTGGTTTTTCAAAAAAGTTTTAGTTGTCTTATTTTTATCTGTAACCCGCCTTAAGTCCCTGTCAGGGAAGAAGGTGGGGTATAAATAAATATAACAACAACAGCAACAACAACAAGCGCTGCAATGTTCAAAGAGCCACTCCAAACAGTTATGCAGAAAACTTTATATATCACTCTTAAAAGTGCAAGTTATACAGATTAAGGTGGGTCAAATCAAAGTCATTGGGAGGGGGAGAGTAATGAGCATCAGGCTATCCGTAGCACTCTATGGAGGTAGAGAAACTGGCAGATGGAAAGGACTATCACCAAGAAATCACAACCCTCAATTCCTCCTTTTCTGAGCAGCATATGATCAATCTGCCATACTTTTCATAAGACCCCTCTCATATTTTCTCCTGTCAAAAAACTGCTTTGCAAGGGAAAGGTGCAAGAGGTTCCTACTCCACATTGCCTCTTGAACTCAGATATCCTTGAGAAGTGGGAGCTCTCCTGCCTCTCCAGGGGCTCCCTAGCACCACCCACCCACCCACGCACCCACCCACAAACAAACAAACAAACAAACAAACAGAATGGAGCTTTCCTGCTTCAATCCATCTACCACTGACACTGTCAGAGGATGGTTTGCATTATTTTCCAGAGCCACTCAATACCCTCTTCCTCCTCTCTGAAAATAAAACACATCTCCTTTCCTTCCAACCCCACTGTTCACGACCCCCCTCCCCAAAACATGCATGTACACAACTCTGGATACATGTGTCAGATGAAGTCTGGTTTTTAAGGTGCCACAAGACTAAGAGGGCTGCCCCTCTAGAAATCCCCACAGGAGACATTCCAGGGTTTTTTGTGTTGTAACAAGTCCACCTTCCCAGCTTATGCACACAACCATTTGCGTATATTGGAAAAAACAGGGATAGCTCAGTCAGTAGGAGCATGAGACTTTTAATCTCAAGGTTGCGGGTTCCAGCCCCACGTCGAGCAAAGAGATTTCTGCATGGCAGAGGGTTGGGCTAGATGACCATCGTGCCCCTTCCAACTCCATAGGTAGCTAGTCTATGCACCAGGTAAGCCCCTGAGGGTCGCCCTGTATTTACATTACTCCCTTCCCTTCGGAAATGCAAAGGATGCTGCCAAGAGCTTTTCTCTTGCTGTACGGATTGCAACCCCCATTGCTGCCGCTGCTATTGCTACTTACCTGAGCTCAAAGTTTCCCACAGAAATTCCTCAGGTAGGAAATCGCCTACGGGGGTTTGGGAGGGGGGGGTGGAAAATCACACTGCTCCAAATAACTCCCCGCTAGCGGTACAAACCAGGGAGCGGATTTACCTG
This sequence comes from Podarcis bocagei, assembly GCF_964188305.1. NCBI lineage: Eukaryota > Metazoa > Chordata > Lepidosauria > Squamata > Lacertidae > Podarcis > Podarcis bocagei. The sequence goes on from NC_138126.1 coordinate 76,126,004, forward strand.
CCGCAGCCGCTGTGTTGACAAGTTGGCAGCGCCCGCCTCGTCCGTCGCACTTCTTGCCTCGGGAGCCTGAAAACCAAGTTAGGCAGGAGTTTATTACGGCGCGGAAACCTCCCCTGCCGCCGCTCGTCCCATAGATGAAGTCATCCCCGGCCGCTTTTCCACCCGCGTCTCGCCTCCTCGGCCGGCGGCTTCGGCTGTCGCCGTCGCGGGGGCCCGCGAGAAGCCATGCTGGGTCAAGCGGGAGCCATGCAGGTGCGCCGTCGCCTCCAGGCTGCAGCAGCGGGCGGGGAGGGAGGGAGGCACGGAAGGAGGCGGGGGGCGAGCCCCACGGAGGGAAGGCGGAGAGGTGAGGAAGAGCCCAGCGGGAAGCAGAGGTGGGCAAGGGGCAGCGGGAGGGCACGGCAGCCGGAGAACAAGCGCCCCCGGGCGCGCCAGAGGCAACGGAGCGGGCGGCTGAAGGCGCCGCGGCCGCGGGGAAGGGGTCGCCCGAGGCGCGCGCCAACCCTGCCCTGCCCGCGGGGCGCACCTTCCGCGCCTCGCCCGGGAACACGCCGCTTCCCGCGCCGCGCTTTCTAGAACAGCCTTGGCGTTTCCAGCCGGAGCTGCGCTTCCCCCGCCCCTTTGGCGGAGGCCCTCGGCGTTCTGCGCTCCGATTGAACGGCTGCCACGTCGGAAGCCCCGCCTTCGCCCGGCACGGAGAGAGCGCTACCGTAATGCTCCCAATAGCCGACGCCTCCCCGGCGATGATGGAGCCTGGACGGTGTTAGAGCTGTGCGCTCGACACCCTCCCCGAAACGCGCGCACCCAAGCAGCACCCAACTTGTCAGTGCGACGTCTCGTTGCCTAGGACGTTTAGAGCTCCGACAAGAATTAGACGCTCTTGTTTGATGGGAACGACAGTGAGATTGAACGCATTATTGGCAAGAAAAGGAAGGCCTTTCAGATCTGGCAAAGAGATAGAAACATTCGCAGGAAAAACCAAATGCTTCTTTACAAAGCTATTGTGCTACCAATTTTACTGTATGCTTGTGAAACATGGACCACTTATAAGCATCATCTCCAGCTCCTTTATTCTATCAACGGTGTCTCCGAAAAATTCTACATACCACTTGGGAAGACAGGCAAACTAATGCCAGTGTAGTGGAAGAAGCA